>NC_080672.1:336794034-338052480 GCF_030247195.1 Topomyia yanbarensis | reverse complement strand
CCTGAAATGTAATTAGTTTAAGCGACCACCATTGGGGCAAAGGGTTCTGTTGGTGAAGATACAACAAATAAACAAATACTATCAATCATCGCGTGTTTGAATCCATCAATATGTATCTCAGGACCGTCTTAAGATCACTCAGTGGCCCTGGGAACTATTGAACAAAATGGCCCCTATAATTGAACAGATGTAAACCGTTGTAAGGTATGATGGTTCTCCATGCCAGTCTAAGACTCAAATTTGAGTCATCATCATAATATACGGAGCAAAACGTGGATAACCTTCCGGGAGTCGCGCTAGTGAGCTGATTGCATGCTGTTCTGAAAACCTAGCGAAATCATCACCATCTGCTGCTCGTTCAGTGGGCGGTATGCGCGATTTCCAGAGAATTAAAGGGTACACCACCAGATGCCATTAAGCACGCAAGATGATTTGTGTTAGCTCTGCATGTACAGGATTCCAACAAAATCGTAATCCCGGGCACGCTAAGGTAGAGTTACTAGCGATTAGAATGGTAAAACATCATATCACATTAGGACATTAAGTCGAATGGACGTTAGACCGGAGGGCTTTAGGTTGAATGGACATTTGCCCGAATGGGTATTAGCCGAAGGCCAAGAAGCCGAATGTTTAACAATGAGGGGGTAAAGAAGTCGAAGATTATCCTGTCGAGCTTTCGGGGATTCTCGATTATTATTTGCTTTGCTTGCTTCTCAATTATTCGCTTATATCCTTCTTTTTATCATGAGCTGTTCTTTCGAACTATATACAGGGTGTTTGGTTCATGGTTAAGAACCTCTCGAGGGGTGATTGACTGTAATATTTGGAGAAAAAATCGCTCTACACATACCATGAAATCTCAACCGTTACTAAGTTATTGAACTTTTTGTGTTAAAAACTTAGTTGTCTTAAAATAGCTCTAACTCAAAAAATATACTTTGTGTTTCAAGGTTTCAGTCACCGTTCATGAATGTTGTCGTTTTTTAGTTGATATTTTTCGGACCGAGCACTAAAACTCACGGATGCGAACAAAAGGGAAGAGAGCATAACAGAGGCGTCTAACATACTACGCGCCAACAACTATCCTGAACACATCATAAAAAGTGTGCTTAAACAGCGGGTAAACATACTCTATAACACCCTACAAACCAGGAGCGCAGACGAGCAAACAGCAAAATATATATCCATTCCATATATCCCCTGCTTGAGCGAGAAAATCGGCAAGGTATTGCGCAAGAATGACTTAAATGCAGCATACAAACCAAATGACAAAATAACAAACACGATCTTCACGATGCTGAAAGATAAAATACTAAAAATGCAGCAAACAAATGTAGTCTACAGCATTCCATGCGGCGGATGCGCCAATAAAGAGTACATCGGGCAAACTTCCCAAACCCTAGAGAAACGCATTAGTCAGCAAAAAAACTCTATACGCACTAGCACATCGATAAACGGCCTAACACAACACGCAAGAGAATGTGGACACCACTTTAACTTCAACGAAACGAGAGTATTGGAGAGAATTAACCACGAGTCCAACAGGTTAACAGCGGAGGTTCTCCATATTAAGCTGAGAGAGCAAAGAGCGGTAAACCTTCAACGGGACGCCGCCAGCTTCGCCTGCACATACAACGGTCTTCTTAATAAGCTACGATCGACGCGCAACGGCACTGGTGAGAAAGAAGAGAGACGCCACCAGTGAGAGAAGTACATGTAGAATTAGTTTAAGTTTGATTTTCCCCCAGCGGTGGCAAGACGCGCTTGGATAAGAAGTAAGATAATTTCAAATTCAAATGTATTTTTTTAAATTTTATCGCTATTTTTATTTTGTTTTTCTTATTATAATGTTCTGAGGATGGCTGAAAGGAAATAAAAAAGTAGGCTGAAACGTTAACGGTAAACTGTGTTTTTAAATGGATTTTCACCGAAAAATATCAACTAAAAAACGACAACAAAAATATACTTTGTATTTCAAATATTTTAGATCCATTGGATAGGTGAGAAAATTTTCCATTGGAAAATGTCCTTAAATGTTTCAGCTAATAAGGTTAAGTAATCTTTTCACAGTAATTTATTTAAAATTTAACAATTTTGATTGATTTTTCGATGACTTCGCGAAAATCTTAATAGTTAACATCACTATTTTAATAATTCAAATTGTTAGTCTTGAAAAGTTGTTTAATTTGTTTTTTGACATGATTCACTTATCTTGTCTTGTTTTCATGTGTTTGGGTTATTGAACTTGGATATTTTTATCTCATATTCACTAATACTAGCTCTTATTGAAAAAGTATGGCACTTATTGTACCTTTTCTTATTTTTATTCGAAAGCCAGGAAAACTTTGCAGAGAAAAATGTATTAATACCTTTCAGTTAAGTGAATTTAGTATTCTTTTAGAAGTTAATTAGTTTAAAGTTAGTGTTATTATTAGCATTTTCGTTATTTTCTTAAAATAGTAAATAATAAACTTCGCCATTATTATCATGAAATTAATGCATCTCAGCAAGTTCTACAATTCTTCCTTTGACTTTATTCAATTATCTCTTTTAGTTTCGAAGCTAAATCTTTTTATCTTCTCGTTTCATATGCAAAAACAAAGATTTCGAATCCACTGCATTTGTGATGAGGCCATCCTGTGTTAACTATTAAATTGCAGCGAAATGAAAAGCGATAAGGATAAAGTGTCAAATAACAAGTTGTAGAGAATATTGAGGGGCACCAAATGAACAATAGTAACGATAAATTTAGTTGATAAATAATTAGAATAATTACAAAAATCTTCAAAAATCCCAAATTTAAAGTTATTTTACTAATAAAAAGTCATGTAGTACACTTAACTAAAAGATATCTGTACATACATCGAAAGGAAATTTTCTCAGCTTTTCAATGAAGCCCTGATAATAGCAATATAAAGCATATTTTTCAGATTAGAGTATTTTAAGAACTTGCAAGTCAATTGCAGGAAAAGTTTAGAAGTCAAATTACAAGGAAACGAGAAGAGATAGGAATATGATGTTGAAGAACAAATTATGAATTGTCCTCAAACCCAACTTTTGAATAATAGTTATTGCTATAATCATAATTCATTATTTTGAGAAAATTAACACAAACCTCATCAAAAACACTAACTTTTAACTACTTTACAACTAAAAGGAAATTATAGCTAATTATCTGAACGATATGAGGACATTATTCAATAGAAAATTTTCTCACCTTTCCAATGGCACAAAAAGATTTAAAATACGAGGTATACTTTTTGAGTTAGAGGTGTTTTAAGATAAACAAGTTTTTTACACAAAAAGTTTAATAACTCTGTATCGGTTGAGATTTGATGGTATGTGTAGAATGATTTTTTGCTCCAAATATGACAGTTAATCACCCCTCGAGAGATTCTTACTCATGAACCAAACACCCTATATAATGTAAAGCATTCTGTCCAGTCAGACCTATTGGATAATCACCAGCTTTATTATTTCGGGATGTAACGAAATTTCAAAAGCGACAACTTATTGAATATATAAACACGTACTATACTGTCGGTTTCTACACTGCTCTAGTTATTGTGGAAAGCCAGGCTTTGTCGTACAACCGAGACCAAGGCTCCGAAGCGGCGCAAAGCCGCTGATGGTCCACCGGGCGAGGATGTCACCAGTTCGCCGTTCGGAAGCGGGTTTACTCTTCACCATTGGAACGTATCTACATCAGGACACGAAGATTCTTCGTATTCAGTTATGTGTTTCAGGTGGTTTTCGTAAACTAAGCGCAAAGTTTCTTATGTCTCCATTTTTTTTAATAGTGCGGTTTGCACAGTTGTGCAGAACTTCTTGAGCTTGTTTTCAGCTTTTCTGATATGATGCAACTGGATATGATGGAATCGACATCCAACTTTGGAAAACAACACATGTTCTTTTTCAATTATCATTCCACTTCGCCGAATCTTGCCACCCAGAAATGATGTAGTTGCCAAGCGCGTATATCGCCATGAGGTTTACTAATGTTCCATCCTCGCTGTAGGAACAGAAATAACGACTCTTTGTAATAGTTTCCGTTTTTGTACGATTTTTTGTTGAGGTAGTTTTTTATTACATAATTCAATATAATTTTGTACCTTCGTTGATTATGACCGGCTTGGGAAGACGCAGAATATGAACTAAATACACCATTTAAATAATAATAACAATCTCCCTATTCACTTTAAATGCAGCGTTAACTGGCAAACCTAGCTGCTGCTCATCTCAGCGTGTCTAGGTTTGATACCAGTTGAGGTCATTGGGATTTTCTACGATGCAACATTCAAACCAAGTGGCTCACATTTTGACTTTGCATTGATCGTTTAACCGCAAACTGAGATTTTGAGATTTAAAATATATAAACTGCATTCTAGAATTTCGATCTCTTTATTTCAAGATCACACGATTTATCCACAATCAAAGAATGCTTATAAAAATATTAGTGACAACCAGAATCGGGTCGCTTCTTTTTCGCAGCCTAGTTCATTTTTGGCCACTCTTATGATTTTAGCTATGTTTGGCTTCAAGACGGCTTTTCTTGATAGGGCGAAGATATTTTAGATCTAGAAGCAGCCATCTTGCTTCCATACCATAGGCTGTGTATAATATGGAAGCTGCTAAGTCCGCCCATAGCAGTATCAGGCCTTCGCGAAATCTCTAAAACCAGAGTTTAGAGAGGTTTGGTTTTGTAGATTTACCCGTTGACGGTCTCAGAACGCAGAACGCTTGCCAAACACATATTTATTGGCCGTGCTCTATTTGTCGCTAGGGCCCATGGCACATGCCCAGTGAGCCTATGCGTAAAGACGGTACTGATGTGTCTTCTTATTTAATCTATATCTATGATGAATTACACAATAGAACGAATGCAAATAGCATTCTGAATGACGATAGCAGATCAAGCGGGAAACGTATTATTTCGAATGGTGTAAGCTTTTCACTGGACGGTGACCCTTAATTTTTTTTGCAAATGTTTTTTCGCTTCTATTGAGATGATTTTTTTCGTGTTGCCTGGTTCATGTTATAGGTTTTGCTTGATAAATAAGTTAATCCCAAGTTGAGCATAGTAAAGGGTCAGATTTGAGATTTGCATCTCCATCAAGTTCAAATATACCTATTACACTTTAGCAGCTAGAACGATAGCTATTAAATAAATAAACCTATAAAACAAAGATTAAATCCATCCATCAAACACCTTACAATACGTATTCTTTTATAACTTTTCTGAATGCATACTTTAATAAATTAGTAGTAGAATCTTGAAATTATTTTTTTCAAATGAAATTCAAATTGGGTAAATATCTACAATCAACTTCATAAAACTACATCATTTTCTATTCAGCAAATTTCAATAAATTAGAATCACCCTAGTTTAATCGTAACTAAGGAATACTCTAAGTAATCAAATTATTTCTGTACACAGACAAAGTATCTGTGTGGAAAAGTATATTAAATTCACTTTTTCGAAATTAAGAAAAAAAAAACTTTTAGAAGCACCCTGGGTTGGTAACTTTCAAACTAGCCCCCTAATGCCATCAAAATCAAGTTCAGCGCACCACAGTTATCCTTAGATGACATTTTTAGTCATTTTAAACCACTTTTGAGGTTTTGTCCAGTTTTTGCAAGAATTCAAGTGACAGTTTCGTTTTGTTTTGCCAATGCCACAGAATATAAATATATCTGTTTTTCTCGGTTGCTTTTTGCTGCTTCGACCAGAAGCAGAAAGCATACTGAGTATCGGAATCGTTGTCTTTGGTGGTTGTAAGTAGCAATCTTCTTCAAAATTTTCGTCAGTCTCGTCCAAAGTTGCTTGCGTCAGAATTGTTAGTGGTAGTCAACAGAGACAGCCTATAAAACGCCACAGAAACTGTCACACGTACGAGTGCAGAGATAGTTTTCGTTTTGATGCATGGGCTTCATCAACTTTTTTAATACAACAAACTATAGATTCAACCAACCAACTCTCATCCCATATTACCGTGTCAATTCACCTCTAACGGTAGCGTTCCCGGAATCGTCGACAATATTCAAAACAACCTTAATAAGTCGTTCCCATTCAGCACCTTCTGTTGAACGCTACCTAATCTTGAGAACTGTGTAAATACCCTGCGGGATGGAAGCCACGTGACCACGAAGAAACACTACCATTCATCACCCATCCAAGAAGGCCACCGAAAAACTACCCGATTTCACCGCAACACATTACCATCGTTTGATGACTGTGTAGCCTGCTGTAGTTGTTTACTGTTGTTATTGACATTCAGGACCAAATCAGACCAGACTTGTGCCGCAAACATTGGGCAAAGCCATCACGATGCGGCACAGCTCCGCCAGCCATCGTGCAGGACCCGTGGAAAATATGAATCTACTCTCCGCCTTGGCAAGTCAACATTGATAAAAATCTTAACGTCGTCGCAAATTAAATTACACGGCTCTGTTTCGTCTGCCGGCAGGCAGGGCTGGTAGGTAGTGTCGGAGTCAGAGTCGTTGGCCCCGTAAGGGAAAGGTTCTGCGGTGTTTGATACCACACACAACACTCGATTGATGAGACGGCAGCAGGTTGAATTGAATTAGGGTCTACGCTGCTGGTGACGGCTGGAGGTGAAAAGTTTGAACATTCTGTGGCATTTTGGCCTACTGTGGTGTTTTATTGTACAGTGCTAGTACGGCGTTTATTTAAATTTTCGAGTTCTCGAAGGCTTCAGTTAAATGTTTAAAGCAAAGTCGCGAAAATCTCTGAAGGATTATGTGTCACAAGTATCCCAATTAATGAAAATCCTGTCCGAACCATCCTAGTCCTGCAACTTAACAACTCTTTATCCTAAGATAAAACTCTTCCGAAAAAAGCGAAGAAAAAAACAAAAGCACAGCACGCGTAACCACCCCCGCGGCAGCAGAAACCGAAAAAATATACATTAGCACCCAATTATTCGCTACAGAAAACGGACACAGCCAATGTCTCCATGGCCCTGTCCCCGCAGTATTCATTGCTGTCTCTATCTCTCGCTGACTTCCATCACGGACGGGGAAATTCCGAACAGTCATCATCAATCTTCGCGCGAGTTGTTTTCGTTATTATTATTTTTGCTATTATTCTTCGGTGTGCGTCCACGATGCGACCGACACTGGCGTCCTTGGCGGATGCAAAAGAAGAAAGCAGTCCTTCATCACAGAGAACAACCGTCCGTTATGGATCCGGCTGCGTGGCCATTCGCCTTTTGCCTTGCCCTTGTGGTCACTTTTTTCTCTCTCTCTCTCTCTCGCTTTACTGTCTACCATTTCACGGCACAGTATAACGTCAGGCGGTAATGATCCAAGGCCTACTATATACATGTACATGGTGATTGGGTGTCTTTACTTTTTGTCTTGGCGTGGCCTCCCCAGCTGTACCAGTGGTAATTCCGGAACAGATGCAAGATGATGACTCTCGGTTGCAAGGGTGGTGTGCACGGTTGCAGTGAAAATGCGGATTGGTTGTGGTTTTTTTGCGAGATCGGGGTACCGTTTCGAAATGCTTGCGCAAAAATTGCGTGAGGAGCTGAACGTCAATATGTTGCACTGTGCTGAGCTAAATGTTAAAATTTCGGTTTTAGTTGGGCGTAAATAGTTACAGCAATTTTGTTTTGTAAAGGATTTATTTCGATTAGGTCAGGAAATACGCTTTTTCCTCAATCCCACTTACGATTCTCCTCTGACATTGCACAACGCTTTTTTTCCTTTTTCTTTTCTCTGAGATTGACGTCCATTCTCTCGTTTTCCACTAATACAATAACAATAAATTCCGTTCGAATATTTTTGGCAAGTTACAAGTTTACAAGAACTTCTAATTATAATTAGCTTCGCGTATTCTAGTGCCTTATTCGTACCAATACACTAAGTCGAACAGCTCCATTCATAACCCATTTTAAATTCTTCTCGCAAACCTGCCAAATCAAAACTGCGCAAATTCTATGCTATTATACGCATTCATTGACAGTCCCAGATACTACTGTCGCCCAGGAAGCGCGTTAACCCCCCGATTATCCCCTTTGTTGTTTAATCTATCCTCCAGGATGGACGACAAAGAGGGGGGCAATATCGAAACAACGGATCGATCACCTTTCCCCCAGCAAATCGTGCGCATCTTTTCCTAATGACACCGTCCACACTGCCCACACCACGAAACTCAATCCAAAACTCATTTTGAAAGCGATAGCCCCGACAGAAGCCAGCTTTCATCATTATTGAATTAACGATGAGCCGATGAGATTAGGCGTGAGCAGCACCACTATTGCCGCCGTCCGTTCATCGGAGCGAGCCAAAGCAAGAGCATAAATGAATTATAAATAAAAATAAACAAACTCTAGAAAATTATCACCGTCCTCTCATCGGTCGGCGTCACGATCGATGGCCGTAACAAGCCCCGTAGAGCGCGTAAACGTGGACGACCGACGACACTGCACTGGCTGGACCCTCGGGATGCCAACGACCGTTCTTCCGGCGGGGAGGCCGAAGAAAGGCCCGGGACCGGACTGGAAGAACGTGGAATGGTACGGCGTATGAAAGATAAATATCTGTTTCTCATCATCATTGCCATTGCAAACGACGACACACACGGAAAATCGCGGGTTGCATATTCTCGAAAACTTTCACGTATAAATACTGTTTTTACTGGTCACTTTCATGAGTCACAAGATTCACTATTCACTGTTCGATAATCACTTTTAAATTTTTCGTGTGCACTTTTCCACTACCAACAAATATTTTTTTTCTTTCCAAATCTATTTCAATTTCTTACACTTCAACTTACTCCAGTTTGCATATTTCGCATGACCGCTTTATCTGCCATTACAAAACTGATGTCTGGGAAGAAAATCAAACGTTGAACCATCACTTCAGTCGTTCTTTCACAGTTGGTCTACCGATTGGGCGAACTTACCTAATAACTAATGATGTCTGGGAAGGAATTCATTTCTGGTAGAAATCGTCCTCTATTACAATACAAATTTAATTTGGAGCTGATATCTTTCAGTTATTGCAGGATAAACAGAATTATCGAAATTCCAAAAATGGCAAACCCCAAAAGTTTCCGTGTCTTCTAGCACTATTGCGATTATCGTACGCACGGGAAATCGACTGAGACGGAGTCGAGAATCGAGCCGATGGAACCACTTGGGAGCGTTCGACGGAATAGCAGATCAATGAATTATTGATTAGTTCTTGCCGATCCGTTGGTCGGTCGTTTGCCAGAGCCAGGACGATGAAGGGGGAAAATTTTGCGTGCTAAGTTTTTCACCACTTCCGCTCTACGACGCAACAATGGGGGAGTGGAAAGGGAGCATCATAAAATAAGCTTCTGCAATCATACCAACGAAGAACGCCGTTTATCGGCGGCATAGCTTCCAGGCTCGTGAGTGAGTTGGGAAGATATCAACTGCAGCAGCAGCGCCAGCAGCTATCTGAGCCGGGGCATCTTGGTCGGTCGATTTTCTATAGTATGTAAATAAATTGTTCGCTCCTGGATGGGAAGATGGGAGGAGCATCTCACGAGACAAACGAAGAGGTAAAACATTTTTTAAGTGGGACAGGAAAAATAAACAAACAAATCAGTTTGTGTACGTTTATGCGTTCGTTAACATTATGTTCTTGATTGAGATTTAAATCTCTCCGTCCCGATCCGTTTCGTTGCTCCATTCACTGGACCTCGGCTGGACACGGTTCGGTTCCAGTAGCCCTGCACTGTGTCTGTGCGTTGAATGACACAGTTTGACAGCTTTACGGCTGATCCTCTTCTTCTGTAGACTTTTTCTTAAGCCCTCGATCGGTTTAATCTCGTTCTTTTCAATTTGTTGTGTTTTTTTGCACTACGCTACATGCTTTGGTCCAATTTACAACCAAACAAACCATCTGGTAACCGTCGCCGGGAGAGGTGCTTCTCGAAGAAGAAAAGTGGATTTCCGATAAGTTTCACCGTACTACACAGCGGAATGGATTTTGGTCGGGGTCCGAGCGATGGGTTCGGTTTGACCTACTTCGACCCACTCCGGGTGGCAGTATGATGGGAAGAATCATATTTTTTCATCATCAACGGTGACCCTTTTTATCTCCGGCCAGGATGTTATTGTTTTGAATGAGCAAAAAAGTCTGTAAAAAATTTCGACGAGCCTTCCGGGTTAGGTGCGGTATATCGATACAGTTTGTTTTGATGGGATCTGCACTCTGAGGGGTGTTTCATTAAGATCGATGAACAAGTGGCAAGTGGGACCGGAAAAGGGAAAGAGGAAAACAAAACGCAAAGCAGAAGGGTGAAGAACATGCTGACCGAGAAGAAGAAACGAACGCTGAAGGGCCGTTTTTTTCAAGCTGATGGATTACAATAATAGAGGCAAAATTAATTAGGAAGATATCGCCAGCAGCAGCAGGTAGGCGTTGGCTTCGAAAAGTGGTCTAGTGCTGCGTAGTCACAGATCCTAAATCTGTCCGGTGTGAAATTTATTAGGACAATAAATAACACGGGATTGAAGTATTAATTATGGGCTTAATGGGAAAGGTTCGGGAAGGACGCACCTCGATTCTTGGCGTTGCCAGCGGAGTGCCTGGGCGGGAATCAAGATGTCGGATCGAAGCGATTAAACAAAAGGATTCACCAGGAGTTGCTACCTGGAGGGCATCCTTGCGCTGGTAACAATGGAACTGATAACAAGGCTCGTTGTTATCGGTGATTTATGCGAAAGGGGTGAATTGATTGCCTGGGGGAAGTCAGTGTTTGTTAGGAAGTTTTTCTATTATATGTTTTTTTATGTTTGACTGAAGAGAAGTTTTGATTGATTCATATCGCCATCAGGCTTCGGTCATTTTACTGACATGGTTTACAGTCTCTTCGCTGCGCTTGTTCTACTATTCCAAATACAATCGAAGTATCCACGTATTGTCTGTTTTCTCGTAATCCCATTTTTTTTTTCTTTTCCTGACTACTTTTATGTATCACAACATTCACCGATTTCGCACTATTCTGGGAATTACCCGCTGTTCACCGGTCAGTTTCATAACTCACAAAATTCACCAATTTTGCACTATTCGGCAAGTCCTTCGCTGTCACTACCAAGAGATATTTTTTCTTTCAAATTCTATTCGAATTTTTTGAACTCAAACTTTGCATATTCATGATTGCTTATTCCGTCATTGCAAAATTGATGTCCGGTAAGAAATTCACTGTTGACTGAGTAAGCGTATTAAGAAGGAACGTCTACATCCATTAATGTCTGGTAGAATTAGGAGGCATTTTTTCTTTCAAAATTTATTTCAATTTTTTGCACTGAAGCTTACTTTGGGTTACGTATTTCACATAGTTTTTTCGTCATTACAAAACTGATGTCCGGAAAGAAATTCAATGTTTAATCGTCATTTGCGTAGTATTTTCACGGTTAATCTACCGAGTAAGCGAGCTGATTCGTTGGATATTGATGTCTGGGAGGGAGATTATTGATGTCTGCTTTGTTTGTTCTTAACCTATGTTAATTAACTACGAATGGAAACAATGTAAACTTGTGTGAAACTCGTCATCGGGTGGAGCAAATGTTTTAAGTTTGTATGTACACTATTTTGAAGTGACCAAAAGTGAGGATTGGCTCACTACCCTTTCTTATTATATTACTTAGATCAAACAAAACGAGCTTTTCAATGCTCTCAGAATTACTTTGCGATTTATCTTATATAAAAGTACATGTTGAGTTTGATTTTTTTTGAAATAGCTTACTCGTAGAGAAATGGTCAACTGTCTGACTCCACACTTTCCATAGGATGAAGCTGCACATCCCAAATCTCCTTCAATATAATTTGTCGAATAAATTGTGATGGACTGCAGTATATTTTGGAAGTATTAACAAAGCATTAAAATAAAATATTTTTTTCAACTATGAAGCTGAGTCCAAAGAATAGTCAACAATCTGCTGCGAATACTGCACTTTCTCTGTCTCCTTCAAGGTGGATAACAGCAGGTTTTCCCCAGATATTCTTCACAGTGTTCGAGTGGTGAGAATACAGTTGAAACATTTCATCCCCCTTTCCCCTGAGTCTAGATCTGCCCACGCTCAGACCACGCTGTGTACTTATGTCAATCAGTCTCCCATGTGCCGGTACTATAAACTATCGGTACACTACGTGGATTTTGTCAAACGTCTTTGAGAAATCCTCACAAACCGCATCTATTTGCTGTCGCTTTTCTACGTTACAGATAGTTTCGCTAGTAAATGTCATAAGGTTTTACAATTTTGGGTAGTTTTCTGACGAAACAATGTTGGCAGTCAGATATGACGTGATGTACAGAATAGAGTACATCGTACACCATTTTTTCAAACATTTTACCGAGCCAGTTTAGAATCGAGATAATGTTGCCATTATTCACATACCAAATGTTGGGGAACGGCTTTTTTTTCCTAAAAAACGGTTGAAGTTTGTCGTGAAGGGGGCTATACCGACAAGGTGCTATCATTGATTGAAAGCGTATGACGCGATCTGATACAGGTTCTTTGGAAGCATCAAGAGAACAGAACGTCATCCTCAGTCAGATGTCAGATAGCGGAGTGCCTGCTTTATAATGAATCAGTATTTCTCAATTGGGCGCAATTCTGGTGCGTTCCGGAGATTAAGATTCTTTGGGACGAAATTGACCTCCTTAGCCCTGTACCACTTCAGAAGATCTTTCGAGTAATGGCACGAGGCTAAATCCGTCTAGAAAAAACGTGGGGCTTTCGTAAGACTTCAGAAGTGAAAGTATATGCTTTTGGAGGCATTCTTGCAAGTATACCTGACCCTGTAAACTTAGACATATTCTGCTGGCTAACTAGCTGGTCATTTTGCCGAAAGAGTCATTTGGCCGAAAGAGTCATTTTGCCGAAAGAGTCATTTGGCCGAAAGAGTCATTTGGCCGAAAGAGTCATTTAGCCGAAAGTGTCATTTGGCCGAAAGAGTCATTTGGCCGAAAGAGTCATTTGGCCGAAAGGGTCATTTGGCCGAAAGGGTCATTTGGCCGAAAGGTTCATTTGGCCGAAAGGGTCATTTGGCCGAAAGGGTCATTTGGCCGAAAGGGTCATTTGACCGAAAGGGTCATTTGGCCGAAAGGGTCATTTGGCCGAAAGGGCAATTTGTCCGAAAGGGTCATTTGTCCGAAAGGGTCATTTCGCCGAAAGGGTCATTTCGCCGAAAGGGTCATTTCGCCGAAAGGGTCATTTCGCCGAAAGGGTCATTTCGCCGAAAGGGTTATTTCGCCGAAAGGGTCATTTCGCCGAAAGGGTCATTTCGCCGAAAGGGTCATTTCGCCGAAAGGGTCATTTCGCCGAAAGGGTCATTTCGCCGAAAGGGTCATTTCGCCGAAAGGGTCATTTCGCCGAAAGGGTCATTTCGCCGAAAGGGTCATTTCGCCGAAAGGGTCATTTCGCCGAAAGGGTCATTTCGCCGAAAGGGTCATTTCGCCGAAAGGGTCATTTCGCCGAAAGGGTCATTTGATCTCAAAAGGAAACTGATATGAAAGGGTTATTTAACCGAAAAGTTCATTTATCCGAAAGGATCATTTGGCCAAATGCAGTATTTCTTTATTCCAATTAATCAGCCAACGTGCATTTTTGTAAGTATTGGTTTCGGTCAAATTACTCTTGAACCAAATCCAGTCGGCTCAATTACGTTTGGTAAAATTGCTTTCGGCCAAACGGCATTAGACTAAACGGCATTTGACTAAACGGTATTCGGTCAAATGACATTCGGCCAAACGGTCCGTTCGGCTAATCAGCATTCGGCCAAACGGCCCGTTTAACCAATTGGCACTCGGCCAAATAACCCACTCGGCCAATATACATTCGACCAAATGACCTATTACGCCAATTATCCTTTTCGGCCAAATGGCAGTCGGCCAAATAGCCTTGGGCCAAACAGCATTCGACCAAATGACCGTACATCCTTATGCTTAATGGGGCACATGGTATTTCTTTAAGCTTTTGTATGAAGTACCACAATACTCTTAACGGTCTGTACAGCGAGCTTGGATGCTTCTTTACAACAACTAGGGTTGCCACCCCTCCGGGTTTGACCCGGAGACTCCGGTTTTCGGGAGCGATCTCCGGGTTTGACATTAATTTCTCCAGGTTTGGTTGGAAGAAGCATAATCTCATTTTTTGGAAATAATTGATTCCTTGCAAAATATTTAAAGTCTAAGTTAACTATTACTCTGGTTAATTTATTTTGCCTGACTAACCCTTCGTTTCAAGGTGGCGAAGATGAGTTCACCAAATATTGCTGATTTCTTTCATAAAGCAATGAAAATGGAAAACAAATTAAATTTACTACAAATTAAGGAATGTAATATTTCGCTATAGCTACAAGTGCCAATAAGTCAAAATGGTGTAAAAAAGTTATTTTGCTGCAATTTTACCAAATCACTTCACTGTTAGTGGTGCTGATCACCAGCTGCACCAAGGAATGTCAGATTTGTTCTAATCCAACTGACTAGACCAACATCAAACGAGTTTCTCCCGTGTTGTTGCTACTCCTGCAGAGACCCTTAACTATTAGCTAGGGAGGTGAGTTTTGCCCCTTTGTTGCGACCTCTGGTGATGAATAACCGACACCGCTTCCCATGTGATGCCGCAGCCCTGTCTCCTTTGCTCTCCTTTTCTTGTTAGTTATGAGGGAGAGCTCGACTTATCCTCCACAGCGAGAGTAGCTGGTGCTTTTGTATTGGCACTTAATCGGGGAAGTGAAATACTACACCAGATTAAACCGACAAAACAGTTCTCAAACGTGAAAAATTTACAGTTTTACTGTAACGTCGTAATAAAGCTATTAAAGTGCTCTTAAATGCCGAGCAATCGCTTTGATTCCAATTTCCGTCTAGTTCCACTCAAAATCCACCACCCCCCAGGTCAGTGGAAATCTCCGGGTTAAAGCCTCTCTAGAGGTGGCAACCCTACAACATTTACTCACATTTCTCCAATTGATCTCGAAAAAATTACCAAAAATTGACCAAAATTATACCGACTGAAGGGATTTTCAAAAGCGTAGTGGACGTTC
Organism: Topomyia yanbarensis; assembly: GCF_030247195.1. Classification (NCBI taxonomy): domain Eukaryota; kingdom Metazoa; phylum Arthropoda; class Insecta; order Diptera; family Culicidae; genus Topomyia; species Topomyia yanbarensis. The sequence goes on along the minus strand of NC_080672.1, from coordinate 338,037,426 downwards.
ATTTGAAATTATTTCAGAACATTACATTATTGACACCAAACCTCAAGAAAGAAAACAAAACGCTAGACGAAAGTATCTTCATCGTAACGGGTGTTCGCCGACGGTCGACTTTTAATAAGAAAGATGAAACATGTTTGTCCAGTGATTTAGTAAATACTGTAAAAAATTGCGGATTTTTTTTGCGTTAGTGTTTTTAATGGAATGCTTTATACCTACATGCTACAAACATTTTGAAGTACTAGTAAGTTCGGAGCATATGTTGTCAATATTAAAACAGAGCAATTTACTGAAAATATATTTTTGATTGGACACTTCTATCAAAAGATTTAGCAGATCTAGATCTGTCTTAACGTATCTAGGCAAAAATTAAAATTGCCAAAAGATACTTACTTTAACACAAAACACATTTTGGATGTCAACAAATTGTCAAAATGCTCACACAGAGTTAGAAGTTCTGTTAATCAAATATAGTTTCATGCTACAGTATGCGATACATCAATGGCAAAGCAAACTTTTAACAACTTTAATATTGACAAAACATTTATTTCCGTTTAAATTAATTTCACTTTTCTTTCAAAATCTATTTCCATTTTTTTCTGACCAACCCAAACTCACTTTACTAGTTGCTGTGCATTGTTACGATTTACGAACATTTATACCATTAAGTAGTTGATGTCTGGAAAGAGAAGTAATTTTTGGTTCGTTTGTCGTATTCACGAATCCTATCAATTATCTTTCTGAATTTAGTTTACATATTATGTGGGAGAAATTGCGTTGCGTTGCGTAAGCACGGTATACTTCGTAGATTGCAGACTAATGACTCTCATTTCCAGCCAGACTACTTGAGGAGCATTGTTTGGGAATAACAATTGATCCAGTCCAAGCGAGAATTTCGCCTGAGAACCACCATTGCTGGCCACGATCATCTTTACCGTAGCTTGGAATATGAGAAAGGAAGTGTTGATGTGATACTTACTTAGCGGAAGGACCCGACTCAGTGACACTCCCATAAGTACCACGGATTGGGTAGTAGGTGGGTTGTTAGTCAGGATTCGCCTCAAGCAAGCGATGCGACTGAGAATTTATTTTCATGCATAAGAAGTTTGAATAGTTTATTGACTAGGATACGTAAATGTTCGCGATGCGAAGTTGTTTAACCTCTGGATAATCATTTATCGAGAGTTTGTTTCATCGAAAACAACTTGAACTCCGGACAGCCGGCTGTCGGGAGTGTTGTCGACAATATAAAATGGACCATAAATTATTGATTTAATTTAATTGATTTATTGGCCTAAAAGTGAGCCAATGAATATGACAATAAAACGTATGTTCTTCGTGCTGGTATGACTGCTGCGAATTGGTAGCGGACTTCTGATTCTTCTCGAGAAACTATCAATTCCCATTTTTTCACTCAGACAATACCATGCGTATTCCTCACGCACATTAAATGCTCAGTGGTTTAGTTCCCTATTTGGTCAAATAAACACTAAACAAACAAATAAATTAGTTTGCTCAGTCCAAAGAGATGTCAGCTAGATTGGCATCAACCGGCGGATACGTGTTGCAATGCCATCAAATCAAAGAACATTTAAAATTACATACGACACACTATGTGCAATTCTGAATATAATGAATAAAAATAATATAATTATTTGCAATAAAATAAGTTCGGAAAAATTAGTTGAATAACCAAGGTAGTTCATTTTCAAAGATAGCACTATTGATGAATCACCTTACAAAATAGGTGATAAGGGACGCGGACGAAAATAGCTGACCACCGCCCTTACATATTATGTGGGAGAAATTGATCAAAAAGTGTCCCAAATGATTATTAGAGTATTATTTTTCTTCTTTTCCTCATTCCAGACAGAATGAACTTGAGTTGTCTTCAATTCTAATGCCAGCTTATTCCCAAAAAAACGAAAGCTTACTTTCACATATCATGTACATACGAACGACCCCCGTGTGCAAAACGTGCTACCAAACTGCCGAAGTAATTCGATAGTGCAAAACGCAAAAAAAAACCTCATTTAAAGTTTTCAAGTTCTCCTGCTGCTCCTCGAAGCAAAGTAAGCAACAGGTCTGCAACTATTCCCAACCCCCCACCCCCTTTTCAGGCGATTGCAACTGCAAAAAGTCACGTATTCTCGTACCGTCCGAAGCTCTATTTATAGCTCTACCGCCTGGAGCAGCAAAAACAAGCCTTGAACTCATAAATAAAGCGAACACATAAATATCGATGGTTGTCTAAATTACGCCACTCTGAATCTCGCAAAGGTACTGTGCCCCGCCAACTCCTATCCCACCCTCCAAAATACAGCAGTCATCATCATCACCATCACCCGAACAACCTAATTGAGCTGCACACGATTTCCGCGCAGAGTTGAGTGGAGAACTGCAGAGAATTCGCTAAGGATATCGCTGCTGCCAGTCGCCGATTGGCAGAGTTGTTTTAGCGAATTTTTTTTTCCTGCTTCAACTTTTTGACATTGAATTTCCGACAGGCAAGAGTGGCAGGTCGTTTACCCTCGCACGAATGCGCCTCTCCAGTCGGTAGAAGCAGTAGAAGCAGCAGCAGCAGCCGCCGCCGTCGTTGTCATAGCACAGTTTCGTAGACGATGGCTGCTACAACGACGACGACGACGACGTCTACCAGCACACGAGACGTAGACGCCCGATTTCCTACCGCGTTTCTTGATCCAGCACTATCAAAACATCGTAAATGGCGCAAAAAAAAAAAATGAAGCAAAAGAAGAGTGAATTTTTATTGCTCCTTCAGCTGATTTTTTCGGTGTCTCTGTTTTGAGCACTAGTTGGACCCCCTGCTACCACCTCGCGCTGCTGGTGCCAATTTGTTGAGGCGTCTAATCGCGTAATTCCATAGCAGACCGCACTTCCACTTCCACGACGCGTCGTCGTCGTCGTCGTCATCGTTAGTGCGGTCCACTTCGCCTTTTTTGCAGTTTCTTTGGGGTAAGAGCTGCTGTACAACTCTGAAAACTCGAAAAAAACTAAATGGCTGTTTACGCAATGTTTTGAATCGTCTGCGTGCTGCACTGGGTTGCGTATGGTGTTGGCAAGGCCCCCGGCGTCTGTTCGTCCGTCCGTCCATCCATCCATCCATCCAATCGTCCGTCAGTGGCGGTTGAAGTTTTGAATGGTTTTGGGTCATGTGACCTAAAAAGATATACGCATATTTATTTACTGTTTTTTCCAGCTCGACACTGCGTGAAGCGATAAAATAAAAAAAGAAGACCCTCACGCAAGCGATTTCTTGTCCCTGGTTCCACCCCGAACTGGTCGTTTGAGGCGAGGGACTTGTCAAAATATGAATATGCGTTATCAAATTACGAAACGAGTGCGATGGGGCTGAATCGGGGGTGGCAGGGACAGAGCGGGTTGGCGATTCGTGTGAAGTGAAGGGTCTACGAAATATGGAGACATGAAATGTTGATGAAATTTAATATTCCAAGCGACCGACTTCCATAGCATTTGTATTGTGTTGTTTTTTTTTTGCATCACCAGCGGTAGCTGCCCTCTTTTTGGGGGGCGTTCGGGTCGACCGTTTGTGAAGATATGATTCAAACGAGCCGGGCGGTGGGCGAAGAAGGGGGTAAGAAAAATGTCCAAATTATGGAGACCTGTCAGAGGTGATTTCCCCGAATGGAGATTCGGTATCGCGCTGATGACGGCGATTGTTGCTGTCAGTTTATTGCGATACGGTCTGAAGTAGTCGTAGTTCTCCGGAAATAACAGTAAAGCTTTCCCCGAAGATGCCTTTAGGCTGCTTCATTGGGTAGAATTTGAAATTGTACTGTTTTATAGATGTTATGGATGGATCTGTACGGGCGTTTTGAAATCATTCAGCTGTATACTCCGACAAGGGTCTTCTACCCTTACCCTATTCATCCCACTGAAAGCTACCGCTTGATTCCGATTTTCTCGGAAGATGCCGCTGCAGGTATGTAGAAACTAGGTCCCTTTTGATTTTTGCTGGCTCAAATCATCTGCAAATCTCATAAAAACATCGACCTTCCGCCCGCAGTCAAACCTCGTGCCCTCTTGCGTAAACAATCCAACCTCATTTATTCAAAGTCAACATACGGAAGCAATTTGGCTAAAACAGTGGCGCCAGCAGCTAGTGCCAACGTTAGACTAATTTGCTCGGATGGAAAGCAAGCAGCCACCACCACCCCTCCCGCCTGGTTCAAACGGAGCCCAAATTAGGTCGCGTTTATATGCAGTGAACACGGATAATACCATTCTGAGAACACCGTTTGCACTCATCGGAGCCATGAAATTTGGCCTTGGCCGCCGCCGCCACAATCGTTCAGTCAACCGCCGGCCCCCGAGGTTAGGGACGGCGATGCAAGGTGAGGTGTTGAAGACTATACAACGATGCGGCGACGCACCACGGTTCCTTCGGTTCCACGTTCCAGAGCTTGAGCGTAGCGTATAGGTACGCGTACAAATATTTGTTATTACACATTAAAATATTTACATTTAGTGCGCGATAAATCAGTAATTATCATTCCGTCGGTGGCAGCGACTTCTACGGACGACTGGTGTAAAGTGCCGCACTCTTTCTGCTGCTGAAAGGAGAGCGGCACGGTATTAATTTTAAAATTAGCCGGGAGGTTTAGATACGGAGGAAGAAGAAGCAAAATGTGCATATTTTATGTGCACCGTTTCACACATCCCAACAAACTGTCAGTTAGATTTACTTTGGAGCGAGTCTGAACAGTTATAGGACGATGGGCTGGACGGTGGACGTGCCGAGCTTCGCGGGGATTGATCGTGCGTTGATTGAAACATGACTATCAAAAAAAAGAACAAAAAACGGATAATCATGACCTCAAATCGACTAGTAGATTCATCGGTCTTTCAACAGACCACCATCACTCATTTCCCTCTTTCCGTGAACGAGTTTTACCGTTTTTGATTAGCCGAGGCAAGACGCTTCAATTAAAACAACGATGTGCTCTTTACTGATGACGGGTTACCTCTGTGAACACATAAGATTGACGGAACGTTTAATTCATTGCTGGGAATACCCATATGTGATGATTTCAGCTGAATAATTTGAGGCTTGATTCTGCTTCAATTTCTTTCAAACTGTATTTCAATTTTTTTTATCACAAAACCACTTTTCAAAGACACTTTTCTTCTCATGCTTCACCTTAATTGACGCTGCGCCATTTTAAAATTGATGTCTGGAAAGAAAAATAACACGATTATTGTCATAGCGGCCCCATCATAAGAAAGATAAGTCCACGTTGCTGTCTCGATTGAAGTTTGTTTCGTTATGTTCCATTTTAAATTTTCTTTCAAACTATATTTAATTTTTCATCACACAATCACTTCTGAACAAACACTTTAATTCTCATACTTCACCTTTAATGACGTCCTTGTTATCAGAAAGTTGATGTCTGGAAAGAGAAATAACACTATTCTTTATAGCTGCTCCACACTAAGGTCGAAATTTCCATTTCCGATTGATTTATAATTTATTATTTCGGTTTAAATTTTCTTTCAAACTATATTTCATTTTTTCACACAAAATCACTTCACAAATACACTTGAATTTTCATACCTCATCTTTTTCGGCCTCGTTTCTATTACAAACTTGATGTCGGGGAAGGAAATGACACTATCTTTACAAAAGCTTCGCCACACTCCGCCAGCCAGCTTCACGTTGATGTCCCGGTTGGAACAATTTATCCATCCAATTCCTGACATTAAACGAAAAAAGGTCCCCGGTCTCTGACCAATTTATCAGTAAGCCACATATCCACCGAACCGAATCGCGTGGATAATATCCTGATGGGACACTTTGCGACCGACGACGTCGGAAACGGAGTTATTTCTCGGATCCAACCAACCCAACCGAATGTTTCATTTTTCCGATAACACGACAAACTTTTCTCGCTAAAGCGACCATCCTACTAGTCCGTTCCGTTTCACACCCCCAAAAACCGTCCATTGCGAAGTCGATACCGCGCGACTGAAACGGGATAAATTTATGATCCTTCGGGGAGCCTTATTCCTCCTTAATGTCCAATTCATAATTCTCCTCTTTCGCACATATTCGTCCTGGATCAACCCCACGCCGCCATCTCACACAGAATTTCGTCTACTGGCAGCCAAAGAGCACCATGGTCATAAATAAATAACGAGACTTCCAAAGTCGAACCGACCAGGGTCCGCAAGAAAAGCTGCAGTGGAGCAGAAAAACTTTTATGCCTTTCCTATCCCACCGACCACCGACAGCTACACCGCTTGTCACATATACCATACAGTTAGGGCTCCAGCAGGCTGGAGGGCTTAAGCGTATGTTTTTAACCACGTCTGATGGTTTTCCTGTGTCTCCTTGCTACAGAATTCCTACCTGCATTCAAAAAAAATGTGTATCCATCTCGATTGGATCTTTTTCTCCGAAACCTGACTCCACAACACGAGTTAGGCATCGGCGGCGGTTGTGATGATGATGACGGTGATGATGTTGATGTGGTGTTCTACTCTCGGGTTGATTTCAAACCGAATCCGAGCGATGAACCCGTTCCGACTTTTACCTATGAACTTCGGATCGGAATAGGTAAATCGGTGTAACCTTGAAGAATAACTTTTTTTTTAAATTCCAATCGAAAAACTTTTATGGCTTTAGGTCGAAGCCAGCCCGAAGCAGGCGGTGTCGTGGAACACAAAAGAAAAAGCTTGCATCGCGGTCCGCTGGCCGGTTTTGGGTCCGTTAATGAATCGGTGAAAATTAACTAAATGCTGGTAAATTTTACTGTCTCAGGAGTGACTTTTCCTACATTTACCAACAGTTTTAACCGACTTTTGCGTTCGGTCTCGAAGAATTCGCGAGACAGATGCTGTTCTGGGATTTTATCGCTCGCTGTCACGCAGTCTTGGCGGCAAGTCATTGCCACCTTCGATGGTAGTTATTTTTCGGGGTTGCTACAGCCTTTCGTCGGAAATGGCCTTGAGACTGTCGGGAGGAAGGCGTCACAGGTGCGAATTATGTGTTACAGTAGATTACTTGGTTTAGTGGAATTTTGTCCCGCTTTTGGGGTGCTGCAAAATATCTCCGTAGAGTCTGTGCCGTGGAGAACGAAACATGAGCAAGTCGTTCACAGCTGTCTGAAATCGAATTGAAATATTTTTATGAAATGTTATTCTTTGCTAGCTTAAATACAGCTTAAACTCACCTTTTACTATAAATCGTGTATTTTTATCAGGCTTGAGTCGTTTTTACCACAATTTTCTTTTAAAGTCTATTTCATTCACTACACTGCACTTTTAATTGTTTATGCAATATTGGTCGTTTTTAATATTTTAAAGTTGATGTCTCGGAAGAAAAATAGCGATGTGTTAATATTTCTTATTCATATTTCTGTGTCGTTTATCATGTTTGTAATCGATTTATCTTTTAATTATGGATTTTTTTTCCCTTTTTCAGGTAAATTAATTGGATAGTATGGAGCTTACAGGTACAATGAAAACTTATGTTAAATTGACAAATTATGCGTACATAGTCGCTGGTTTGAGTATAGTTATTTTTACGTAATTTTTTCGAGTCATTCGGATAATGTGCCGATTTGATAAGCACAATTTGCTTACATTCTGCTCGAATGAAAGAGGGTTTGGATTGTTTGCTGGATAAACTCTCTGTGGAATAAAGCTGTCCTAATTCTTTGAAAAGACGTTACTAATTTTGAATTTTGATTGTAACGGCCGTTCACCCGCTAGAATTTATGCGACGAACAAAGCTGGCCTGTTTTGCTCTGCTGCCGTTAAAATTCGAGAGCTTTTCTTCGTGGTTGAGGGAATCTACCTGAATTTGTATTAAGTAAGAAGTTTTATTGTAAAATGATAACTCTACGATAAAGAAATGGTAGCTTTAATTCAATTGAAACTGTTCAAAAACATATTTGATTGCATTCAGAATGGCGATATGGCCTACCTGAAAATGCTACTAAATTATGTATAACCGATTTCCACGGTAGTCAAGATGTTTATTAGGTTTGCTTTCAAGGTTAAACTACGTGTTTATATTCGATATGGGGGTTTATTTTGAAAATGCAACAAAAATGATGTGGTTAGATTTTGAACGCTGATAATTCAGCAATTTCACAATCAATTTTCAATATTTTTGCAGATATTACTTAGAAATACTTCTAAGAACCGTTTCCAAAAGATAAAACTACAGGTTTTTAATATTAGGGCATTGAAAATTTGAATAACGTAAAGCATAGTTAAAGTACCACACAGAAGTTAGTGCTTTCCCAGTCTGGGACGACAGATTTGGGCACCCAGCACTCTACGTTTCTATGAGTGACGTCATCGTCAACTATTTAAATGTCAGCATTGCTCTGGCGAGCTCGGAAACAACAGCAGCATTTAGCTGCCCACTGTATTTGAAAACCGCCAACTGTTCTCAAATTTGGAAAGCATCTCAATCGGGTGTTTTCAGCTATGGGGAGCACATTGAAATTTATACGCGTATCCTATTGACTGGTTTTATTCCCGCTAGTTCCATGTGTTCGCTTAAAAGAAGTAAAATTAATTCACAGCTTTTTGATTTTTTACGTATCGAACATTGTTAAGCACTAGTTAGCTCAATTCTTTTCATGACCCTTTCCATTTGAAGATGTTGTTTAAAACAGTGTGCACTATCTATATTCATCGAATTCAGCCAAATGGTATTGGATTTTATCAACTAGTTCTGTCGGGCCCCAAAAGTAACCGTTTAAATACGAGGGTATACGCGAATCTTATACACGGTTGCGCATTGTGTGAGTAATTCTTTATAACTCTCATATGTGTATAATGAAAAAAAAGTGTTTTCAAAACATTGACGAACGATGTAGAAAACGTTTAAGGTATTTCCGAAATATGTTTTATCCATTTCATGTAATCGGTTGTGTTAGTGTGAAGGCCCGGGCTAAATTAATGCACATATGCTCATTCCATCTATATATGCAAGCACGTGAAATAAGTGTGAAATTTCTTTGGGATTGAATAACTCAATTGATTTTTGGAGAACCCAACCCAGTGCTTCAATAGAGTTAGAGCACAATATTCGATTATTATTATGCTTCCAAATACACTAACTAACTGTTATAACCAAATTATTCTATATTTAGAAAAATAGTTTTACGTCAACAGTTCGTACAACCGCGTTGGACTGCCCTTTATAGTTTTTTCTCTGATATCCACAAAAGGGGTCGAAATGTCGGCATTTGGAAAAGATCGTATCGAAATTGGCATTGTTGTATAACAATGATAACTGTTAAAGTTTATTTTTATATGTCTTTTGACATTACAGGTTGAATCGGTTTGCCAGAAAATGGAATAAACCAAGCGAGAAAAATATACAGAACAATGTTTCTGCAATAGCAGTTTGAGAGCCAGCTTCAACATGCGGTAAAAATACGCATGCTTGAGTACGTGATGATCAACAATCCGTTGTAGAACTTGAACCAGTGAAGTAGTTTTTGGGACTACCCATGTAAGCAATAATTATTCCGACCTAGCTTAATATTTGCTTTAGATCCGCATATATGCACCCTAAAAGGATATTAATATTACACTTTACGTCAAAACAACGCCGCATCGCAATTTTTTGACCGATCATTGGATTTTAAAAGTTTTAGCTTTTTAAATTGTTCTTATACACTATGTACTAAACCTTTTTCGTGTTAAAACTATGAGCAGAGATGCCAGATAATATTTTGAGAAATCTGTGTGCAGTCTAGGGACCATTCATAAATTACGTAACTCAAAAATTGACCCCCGTCTCCTATGCAATAGATTGTCACAGATTTATCTATCCTTCCTCAATCACTTTGTCGTATCTCATTCCTCCCTAAAAGCGATGCATTGTTTATGAATGGTCCCTTTTGTATAAATCTGTTTTAACCCTTTCATGCCCAACTTTTTACTCGTGCATGTAGGGTTTCAAACCTATTTTCCCTTGAAAACGGTGGGGTCAAGAAACACGAAAAACCTTTTTTCATAAAGACAGGTGCTTCCCTCGCAGTGCTAGAAGCTGCTCGGTTTTTATCTTCCAATGCTCAATGCAATTCTCCTAGAATATTTACAATAGTCCAATTGCGTGGAAAATGTAGCCAAAGACAGTCTTAATCGATAAGTTTTATCAATTTTCAATAATATGGCAACATAACGAAGATATATGAAAAAATCATTTTCCGTCGTCAACGTAAACTGTTCTTGGCAGCACTGCTCCATCGGAATCCAATCAGACTAATTGCAATAACTTCAGTTCTAGAGCTGGTCCTTGAAACTATTAATACTCAAATGAAAGGCAACAGTCACATTTATTAGCCTTACTTGTTTTTGTGAGCAAATTTTGCCTTAATCAAAAGTTATAGCTGTTTAGAAACGTTGTTGTCCACAAACAACGTGGGCATGAATGGGTTAAGGAAATGCGTACAAAATTGTCACAAAACAAGAAAAGGTAACCAAAATAAATTGGTTTTTACGCGAGGCGAAAATTGAGCACGAGGTCAACAATTGAGAAATTTGTGCTAGTCTGTGCATTATAACTCTGGACATCTGTGCATTAGAATAGAAAACTGTGCAGTTTTAGAAATCGGTGCAGTATCTTCGAAATCTGCGACATTTTGTACAAATTACGAAATATTTTAAAAATTACGAAATTTTGCTGTTTGAAATTTTTGTAGAAATTACGAAATTTTGCACAATTTTTTGTTAACCCTCAAAAAGGCAACCGGGTCTCAGAGGCCCGGCACGTTACAATTTTTTAGTTACAAAAAAATGTGTATGCAGTATAAGCTTGGGCATGGAAATTTTGATAAGTAGCTTTGTATTCTATTACAAAAATAAAGAATTGTGAAATTTTCATGTATGGAGTGATGCGCAGATATGTTTGAATTTTTTACAAACACAAAAAGGCAAGCCGGGCCTGGCAGGCCCGTTGTGCATGCAATATTTACTAAGAATACCACGGGTTTTATACATTAATATTTATCTGAAAAAAACATTTTGATGAGCTCATCTTCATGTTAGCAGGAATTTTTTTTTCATGTTTTGATTGATTTTATATTTTTACCTTTTTTTTAATCTTGAAAGTTTGAGCGAATTCTATACATTTCTTTTATAAGAAATGTAAAAATAGCATACGATAATGACGTGTGTCATATTTTTTTGGCTAAATACTTTTATTTCACCCACTGTGGTCTACTTGACAATTATTTGGATACAACATAACCTAACTCTGTCGTTATTGTCTATTTTTGTCTATTTTTTCTATTCTTTGTGTTATAGTTGTCGTAATTATTCAAATTGTAGGATCTAAAAGCAACAAAAAATTGAAATGGCTATAAGACGATATGCCCATGTTTTCAATCGTCTCAAAGAATCTGAAATAATGGAAGAAATTCGAGCAAATTCAACAGCAGACGATTCTGAAACTGTTTTGCAAAGCGAGGAAGAAGATGTGAATGATATTGCTTCCGACGATGAATCTGATGCAGAAAAATATGAATATGTACTCTGATTATGCATCAGAAGAAATTAATAGCAACCCAGAAACATTTATCGGTCGTGTTCAAACGAAATGGAGCTCAGAACTAATCGACAGTCGACGTGATCTTCCGAGTACTCACCTTTTGGAGAAAAAAATTGACCTTTTTACATCCATCGCCTTATACGCTGAAATCGGGATTTGCTGCGTGTTCGTACTCATCATACTGTAATTCCGGAACCGGAAGTCGGATCAATTAGAAATTCAACAGCAGCCAATGGGAATGCTATACCTTTCATTTGAAACCAAGTTTGTAAAAATCGGTAAAGAATTCGCTGAGAAATAGGTATGACATTATCTTAGGAACTTGGTAAGTTCCCCCGGGCCATCAAGAACCGCCATAGCTGGCCAATGTGGTCGAAGTGCCTTCGGTGGGTCATTAATGATCTAGACATACAAAGTGAAGTAATGTTGCACATATTTTAATATATATTGCATCATTTGGACATCATGGTGGTATCAATTTCTATGGAAATTTTCTGTGTGATAGTGCTCTTCAACACGTAACTCCAGAACCGAAAGTCGGATCAATAAAAAAATCAATAGCGACCGATGGGAAGGCTGCACCTTTCATTTGAGACTAAAATTGTACAAATCGGTCCAGCCACCTCAGAGAAAAATCGGTGAGATTGTTTGCCACATACATACATCCATACATACATACACACACATGCACATACAGACATTTTACGATCTCGACGAACTGAGTCGAATGGTATAAGAGATTTGGCCCTGCGGGTCTCGGTTAAAAAGTCGAAATTCCGACCGATTGCATAACCTTTCTATATGAGAACGGCAAAAAGGAGCTTGAATTTAGACGGGCCTGAGAGGCCCGGCTTGCCCTTTAGTGTTAGGATTTTAGCTTGCCTTCACAAGGGTTAAAAATACGAAATTTTACAAAAATTGCAAAATTTTATAAAAAGTGCAAAATTTTGTAGAAATTACGAAATTTTGTAAAAATTACGAAATTTTGTAAAAATTACAAAATTTTGTAAAAATCACGAAATTTTGCAAAAATTGCGAATTTAAAGTGAAAATTTATAAAAATCACAAAATTTTGTAACAATGACGAAATTTTGTAATAATTACCAATTTTTTTAAAAATCACTAAATTTAGTAAAAAATTGCGAAATTTTGTAAAAAATGCGAAACTTTAAAATAACGAAGAAATGCTGTAGAAATTTCAAAAACGTAAAAATAACGAAATTTTGTAAAAATCACGTTATTTCGTGAAAACTGCAAAACTTGGTAAAAATTCCGAAATTTTGCAAAAATTACGAAATTTTGTAAAAATTACGAAATTTTGTAAAAATTACGGAATTTTATAATATATACAAAATTTTGTAAAATTACAGAGTTGTGTAAAAATTACAAATTTTGCGAAAATTGCTAATTTTTTTTTAAATTACAAAATTTTCTAAAAACTACGAAATTTTCATAAAATAACGAAATACTCTAAAAATTGCTCAATTTTGTGAAAATACGGCAAATACGATATTTTTGTATATCTTGTCATAATTCCTCAAAATATAGTTTATTTTTAGGCAAAAATATATAAAACCTCCTAACGAAAGCAGCTAGAGGTTCAGTATGTCGAACAGATTGTTCTCTTTAAAATTATCTGAAAGTATTTCTAAAGTCATCTTAACGAAAGATCGAAAATGCAAAAGTCATATAAATAAAACCATTTTCTTTAAAAAAAACACCCTGATTGTTTTGGTAGATTTCTTGTAAACTGAAAAATATAAGCCATTGACCTACAGCGTCTTCGACAAAAATGTTTAACATTAGATTTTCTGAATTTTCTGAAGGACTGCGAAAGTCTAACTCGAATCATTAAGAGGTAATTTTTTGATTTTAATGAATTTAGAACCACCCTACTGCCGTTGTACGCATAATTGTCCCATGTTGCTTTTTGGCCTTTTTATCATCAAACAGTCCTTTTTGATGTATATTTTCAGAAAACACATCCAAATCATACAGTTTGTTCGAAGACTTCGTGAAAACATACCAAGTCTGTTTGTCCCATTGTTGATATTCTACGCATAATTGTCCCACTAACAAAAATCCCAAAAAAAGAGCGCAATAAAAAATAATTACGTAGCGTTTAGTTAAGAAGTACATTACGCTAGATGTCGGGTACTGAAAAAATTGATGGAAAAATACAGGTTCATTAAAAAAGAGATGGCAGTGGCAATATTAATCACAGCAGTGAGAACAATCCTGTAAAGCTCTTCATCACTATCGTCGCTTGCATAACATGGCGAACGCATCTAGGACAATGAGCCTATTTTCGCAATGCTTCTATTATCACGCTACCCAATTGAAGCCGTTGGTTAGTGCAGCGTTTGCTTTGTTCAACACATTTGGTCAAATGGTAGGGCGACAATTGGGGCACTCGATTGGAGCTTTTGTTGCGATCAAACATTAGCATTTCATTGATTTTAGGCAATTTGTGTTATTAGATTGGTTCTTAAGAACGAAGCAAGGTTGTGGATGCCAAATTATATGCACTCCATCGAGTGTAGGCAGAGTAATTAATGATTTTGTGAGGTACCCTTCTAAATAGAGTAAAAATAGGTACTTTACCCTATTTCCAATTTTGATGAAGCAAAAAATTTCCCGAGTAACAGAAAAACTCACGACATACAGTTTTGTAAAAAAAAATGAGTTATGAGCATCGTTTACATAGATCGTTTTGGGACTTATATGCGTAGAATTTTCCGGTTTCCGTTCGATTTCTCGGCATAACAGTCCCACTTAACATTTTTCGTAAAAACTAACGTTAATTGGATTTCTATAACGAAAAACCGGACTGATTATATTGGAAACGATTGCTATGAACGTAATTCCAGACAATAAAGCTTTATTTGTTACACCGTTTCCCTTCAGATTGCTAATACAATTTTCATCTACAATCGCGTTTTTCTCAGTTGCCAGTTTTGCAACATGGGACAATTGGGCGTAGAACGGCAGCCTACCCACCATATAAAATAATAGAAAAGGCTCGTAAAGTGCAGAATTGTATCGTAGGAACGAAACCAAATATTGTCCACCGAGAAAGTAATTTAAACATAATACCAAGGGTCAATACAATTGCCAACTTTACGTAACCCTTTACACGTTTCCAGAGTTTTTAGAAACGCACATTTTCTTCTAACGCATCAAAATTCTATTTTTATTTTTGAAAAGATTTAAGTACTTATTGTTACAAAAATTGATTTTTTGAATTTTTGTCAAATACAAAAATAATAGTAACAGCAATTTTTTTGATCCTTATAAGTAGTTGAAAAAGAATTCTCTTTCGTTCACCGCAATCAATGATATTGCTCATAACTTTTCAATAATAAAGGTTAGAATTGTAGTACCATGAACAAATAATTAGTCCTAAAACAATCTTGAAGTTATTTGAAAACTACTTTAGATTTTAATCAACACCTGAAAATTTATATGAACAAAACTGTTTTTCTACAAAGCGCTAAGAAACGCCCCAAAGTTCGATTTTTGATTTCTCGTACAATGAAAAGTATGACAGATAGAGTTTACATACATTAAGCATTTTTTTCTAAAATCTGTTGTTCTACAACTTCACTGAGGGTTATATATGGTTCTTTCTAGAATGATTAAAAAGTTTATTTTTCGATTTTGGTGAAATTTAAACCACCTTAACTGTTGTTTTAATTAAAAGAAATGCATCATAAACTTTTGCAAATACATAAAAAGGCTAAGTTGTTTAAATTTTGTAAAAAAATAAATTTCCTTAAATAAGTTGGATTTGAATGTTTCATGTTCCACTCGTCAGTAACTAACACCAATTTGCTGTTAGACGATATATCCAAACTAACACCAAATTGGCATAAGTTAGACTAGCACCATATTGGTATTAGTCCAACTTATTTGAGTTAGGTTTTGTGCCCTTAAGCGCAAATTGGTACATTCAATTTTTGTCCCTTGGGCAAAAATAAAGATTGCATACTACCAGGCGTTTGGCACTAATGGTATGTAATTTTGTAAAAATTACGAAATTTGTGCAAATTACGACATATTTTAAAAATTGCGAAATTTCGTAAACATTACGAAATTTTGTAGAAACTGCAAAATTTTGTTCAATTTTTATATTACATCCGAAATTTTGTAAAAATTACGAAATTTTGCAAAAAGTACAAAAAATTGTAAAAATAACGCGATTTTGTAGAAATCACGAAATTTTGAAAAAATTTCAATATTTTGTTAAATTACCAAAATTTTGTAAAAATTACCAAAGTTTGCAAAAATAACGAAATTTTGTAAAAATTACGAAATTTGAAGTGAAATTTTGTAAAGATCACAAAATTTTTTAACATTGAAATTTTTTTGTTAAAATTACCAAATTTTGTAAATAAGTCCGAAATTTAGTTCAAAATTTTGTAAAAAGCATCCGCAATTTTGTAGTAACCAAGAAGTTCTGTAGAAATTGCAAAAATGTACAAATAACGAAAGTTGGTGAAAATTACGAAATTTTGTAAAAAATTTGTAAGAATTATGATATTTTGTTAAAATTACGAAATTTTGTAAAAATCACGAAATTTTGTAAAAATACAAAGTTGTGTAATAATCACGAAATTTTCTTAAAATTACAAACGATTAAAAACTATGAAATGCTTTAAAAATAACGAAATATTCTAAAAATTACTAATTTTGTGCAAACATTCCAATCCAACTTAGGTTTTACATCCAATTTTTTTCTTTGGGAAAAAATAAAGGATGCATATTTAAAATTCCTGCTAAATTTGAATTCAGGCCCTCTGTGCATTGGTAGAATGGTGGTGCTAACAATGCAATAAAATACTCGCTCGCCGTTCAAATATTAGACCGCAAATCAAGGGCACAGGGCAAAAATCTAGTACACCATCTCATTCAGTGCTTAATTAAAAAACTCGGGAACTATTCCGGTCAAACATTTTGAAATGGGACCGCTATATTGAAATGTTGGAATATTAAGTATTGTACTTCAAAAGTTCCAGAAAATTGTTTTCAAAGGTCGAAAAAAGAGGTCGCCAAAAATAAGAGATATCTCGAAACAAACCGCATCAAAAGATCTACGAACTAAAATTGTATCGAAGTCAACCAAACGGTTTTGTGCAACATTTATTTTTCCCCTACGTTACGATCGGTAGAACTGTTCTTTGCCTAGATTTATGCCCATTTACTGTGCGTGGTTATATTGTCATTATCAAGCAGAGGATGAAAAATATTGTAATTTGATCGTCTTTCCCGTAAATGATAATTGTATAAGCCAGCATCAGAAGATAGGCGAAACATGGTGTTACAATAGCAGTTATTAATTGGAATGGTATAAACTGTTTCGAGAATTGAAGTTGAATTTATACCGAAATCTCCGGAAACGTTATCTTTTCGTTTTTGCTTGAATTTGAAAAAAAAATCTGGTGTAATTTGAAGAGCAGAAGTGTGTCGTGAAATTTGTAATGACCATCGTTTATAGTCTCACTAGGAAGCCATCTAGCCCCTTTTTCGTTTTATTGTAACTCGCAAATAATGGCAAAAACGTTTTTCGTTTACCCTCAGAAATCAAACAATCACTTGGTAACTATTGTTATATTTATTTTTGAACCAGCCATGCCGGTACCAAGGAACTCCGAAAGGAACGGAAAATTTCCAAATAAAAACTCCCCAGGAAGAAACTTTATCTTCAACCGCTCGAAACCTCGCCCCGATTGCGCCGAAATTGGTTCAACTCGTTTCTGACTGCCAGCTGCATCGATTCGATTCCCTTGTCCATCGACCGACTGACCGCTAGCCACGATGGTATCCGGCGGTGTTGTCAGGCCTTCAGCCTTGTTGAACGGAGTGCGTCCACCATCCGGGTTTCGGTACGGGGCACCAAGTAAAATGAGGTTTAATTTCAAATTTTTCAGATCATGAAATTGTGCTCCATTGTAATCCGAGAGAAGCACACGATGGTCCGGTGGCCTGGTGTGGCACTGATAGATAGTGACCAGCCGTAAGGAAAAATACACAGTTTTTGCCCTTGCCCTTCTTCTTGTTCTTCTTCTCTATCTCTCTCCATCGCCATTGAGTGTTGCACTGGTTGTTCGGTTGGTTCGTTTGATGGAGCACTAAAAAATAAATAATTCTTTATGGGTTTCAGAGTTTCAATTCTTCCATTCGTGTGTACATCAGCGAATTCGATACACAGCAGCCTGAAGAGTAACAACAAAAAATATATATACCCGAGATGAAGAATCATCAACGAAGCGATTTATCGGCCTACGGTCTGGGATCGGGTGGATTATTTTTTCCTCACTCCTGCAAATGTTCTTCGCCGACACTTGCGTCGATCATGATTCCGATGATGGTGCTGATGATAATGATGACGAAAATGAACCATGATCGCCGGGGCCCGCGATGTTACACACATGTTCGGCCCTGCCCCAGCCGTCGTCATTGTCGATCGTTGGTCGTCGTCGTAGTCGTCGTCGTCGCCGTCGTTGATTTAGGGGAGGCCATAAAAAATAATTTGATTGCCCTCATTCCGGCCTCGCTGGACCCATCAGTGCCTTCTCCATCACCGCCACCAATCCGGCTCGGGTTAATGCTGAGCTGCTGGAGATGACCGAGACGAATGTAACGTACGTCGAAGCAATGGAGAAGTCGTGTCAGGTCAACCCGGGGCTAGCCGGGTAATTTCCAGCAGACGAGAGAAGTTTGCCTGGCTCGACGGAATGAGGTTAGGTCACACTATTGGTGTGTAATCCGACGCTGCTGCCGGCAAATAACTCAGTAGGGCACGGGGTGTCAAACATGGTTTCGGACCTTTTATTGTGGTTTATGACGGTTTGATGGAGTGAACGAAACGGATATTCGTCCGGTGTCAGGTTCAATTTGTTGAACTTTAACACGTTGTTAAAGTTCCTGTTGATCCCGGAACGAACCCGACTCTGCGTAGATTTATTCGTTCTGGCAGGGGTCCAACTAGACGGAGAAACTAATTTGTCTTCTGTCAGATTGTTGAAATTCCTTTTCGAACCCTCCTTGGCTTGGCTTAGGACGACAACGACCCGGAGACGTCCAAATCCAAATGCATTTTTGGTGTCCTCACGGGAAAGGAAACATGCCACATCTTCGTCTAGAATCCACCCCGAAGTGATTGTAACAGAACAAAACAAGATTAATGACTCTATTGGCATGCCACAGAAAATATTTCCACAAGTTACATCCCACCTTATGTTCGCTTAGCCATGTCGTAAGGCAAGAAAAACTCTTAAGCGAATGAAAAGAAAACCGAAATAATAGGTAATCACCATTTACGACAGATTGGCCACCTTACGCCTTGGGAGCAGTGACGAATTTGCCTACGCACGGATAGAAATACCCAAGAAGGAAGCTAAAATCTTCCTCCCATATCGGTGGACATTGACATCTGTTTCTATTCCACACGCACACACACACTTCCTCTCTCTCTCTCTCTCTCTCTCTCTCTCTCTCTCTCTCTCTCTCTCTCTCTCTCTCTCTCTCTGCAAACACGTCTCGTTTCCCAAAAGTAATTTATTTACCGAAAATATTTTTGTTTCTGCTGTTGCCGTTCTTCCGTTCCCCCTTTTGAATTCCTTCCACGCTTCTCCTGCCACACCGATCCCAGCAACCAGCGACTAAAGAGAGCTCATTTATTATCAGAACGAACCTCCGAGTGGTCAAGTGGTCAAGTGGTTCAAACTGACCGAACCGACCGACGTCGATGCTAGCCGGGTGGACGCCCTCTCGTCGGTCTTTATACACTGGACTGGCCACATACAATTATCATCCCGAAATAATAACAACAAACACAAACACAACTAGAGGGGTGATGGCGACGAACGTTTTGGTTGGTCAAAGTTGCAACCATCTAGTAGCTCAGTTTTCCAATCCATCATCACGTTGCAAGCTGACCGAGAGAGCTACACCGCGGACGGGAGGAATGTCACACAGGTATTGCAGCGCAGGGGAAAAACGTGTAAATAAGTGATAATGGGTAGCCTGTGCCTGGGCTGCATTTTGACTAATCACGGACGGGACTGGACCTGGAAATGCATCGAAGAAGAGAGAGAGAGAGAGCTGATAGCGATAACGTGGTAATGGCATCTTAAAATAAATCGCTCCGCTGCTGGTTTGGCAGGCCGGCGATTTGTGCGAGTGAGGGAGTGAGTGTGTGTGTGTATACGAGAATGCATTGAACTTTACTGAAGTCAACAAACAAAAAACTGGACCAGATAAGTGGTTTAAATTAGAAGCCCCCCGCCTGGCCTTGGACGGTAACAGAACAGGCCGCGTTGTAGCTGAAGTTCAATGTCACTGCCTAACTGCAGGTAGGCATGGTGGGTTAAATTGATTGGTCAATGTATTTGCTTAGGATCCTTGGTCTTTTCGAAAAGCTGGAATTATTTTCATAGCTAAAATTTATAAGTTGTGAATAAGCTGTAAGTGGAGTAATATTAGAATTATCATTATTATTGGTAATTTGTGAAAACCCTAGGGACTGACCCACTCAGACGCAGTAATGCGTATTTATCTTGCATATTTGTCTCACAATTGATCAAACATTCCTGAAATGTAGTTTTATTTGTACAAAGTTTTTTCCGCCGTTCCATATCATAACAGAAACGAACATTTAACCGCTCATATGACAAAGTGTGAATTTAAAATAATAAAAAAGCGTTTTGTTAAATTTTGCGAGAATATTTGATTGAATAAAATCTACTTACTTCTTTTGGGTAGTATGTTTTCATATATCCTATTATACATATTAGGTATCAAACCAGCCAAATTTTTCGAAAATTTCGAACATTCATTAAAACCTAGATTTTTCTCAGGTTCTTCAAACTTTGATCACGATTTTTAAATTTAATAAGATTGATAGTTTTAGCTTAAATATTGTTGCAGATTTTTTATAGATCTTTCTCAATACTATTAAATTAAGATCAAAAGAAAATTCCAAGATTTTTTAGATGTTTCAAAAAATAATCAAGATTTTAAGATTTTATAACATTTTCACCTAATTATAAGATATTTCATTTTTTTTAACCTATTTACTAGATTTTTTGAAGTTTTTTTTTTAAATTTTCAAGATTTTACTAGATTTTTCAGGAGTTTCTAATATTTTTCAAGTTTTCGAGGTTTTGACATCTTAATAATTTAAAAGTTCTCATGATTTTGCAAGGTTTTTCTAAACTGAAAATGCTCGTAATATCTTGAAAAATCTGGAAAAATTCCTGAAAAATCAAAAAGGGACAATTGAAATATCTTGAAAAATCCTAAAAAAAATAAATCATGGAAATGTTTTTGAATGTTTTTTAAGATTTTCTAAATATCTTCTAGATTTTTTTTAAATTTCTCAAAATTTTTAAAAAATCGTGTTTTGTTAACTTTTTGCTTTTTTCATGCTTTTTGAAATTGTTTCAAATTTTTCAGAACCTTTAAAAGTTTTTCGAAATATTTCAAGAATTTAAAAAAATCAGATTTTTCGTGACTTTTCGAGATTTGCAAGAATGTTTCTGAAGTTTTGTAGTAATTTTAAAATTATTTTAGGGCTTTTTTCTCAATTTTTTAAACATTTTCAAAATTAAGAAAAAAAATTGAATAGTTTTCAGAATATTTGCTCAAAGTTTTTTACAGTGTTTCAAGATTTTTCAAATGTTTTTTTAGATTTTTCAAGAATGTGCAAGGTTTGTAGCATAACAAGATGTTTCACTATATTTCAAAATTTTTCAAACGTTTTAGCAATTTCTGTAGACTTTTTTTTCTTTTTTCACGCGTTTTGAAACTGCTTTAAAATTTTCAGGATCTTCCAAGCTTTTCCAATCATTCCAATATTCTGAAGCTTTTCCAAGGATTTTTAACCATTTTCAGAATTTTTCGGCTTTTCAAAAAAAAATTTAGATTTTTTCAATATTTTCGAAGCTTTTTAAAACCTATTCAAAAATTTCGACGATTTTGTAAGGTTTAAGATTTTTAGAACATTTTTAAGATTTTTCAAAATTTGTTTGAAGATTTTTTATGATTTGGGGTCAAATACTAGAAGTCTTTAAGATTGTTCAAATTTTTTTCTGAATTTATCAAGATTATTGAAATTTTTTAAGGATTTTTAAAATATTTCCCTCGCTTCTTCAATTTTTTCAAGATTTTGCAAGATGCTGAAGATTTTGCTAGAGTATTCAAAAGGATTCACAATTTTGAATCTTTATGGAAATTTTTGAAGAATAGTTACAAATTATATTTTTGAAATATTTTTGAGGATCAATAAAAGCCGTCAAAACACAATGAAAAGGGATTTCATGAGAAACCGGCCGACCACCAAACATGACCATCGTCGATTCGAACGAAACTTTGAAGTTGAGTTCGGTTTATGAATCTCCCTGATTTTCGCTGACAATTGCAATGTTTTGATACAAGAGCATTTTTTTAAAAGGGCGCAGACATTTCTACGTGCATTTTTAAAAAGGGCATAATCACGAATTAACTGTTTGTGTTGGAACAAAATTACAAAAATCTCGAAAACTATTGCATTTTGGAAGATTTTTGTTAAATTCATTTGGATTTAAAACAATACTTAGAATTATATTCTGTAATAAAATTACAGTTTTGTATGTCAATCAGTATGGAATTTAAGTTATTGTTGGAATTTTTACCGATAAGTTCTCCATCATAAAATCACATTTAAAATGTTCCTTTTCTCCTTAGGTTTCTGTTGACGAAATATAAAAAAATAGAAAAAATGGGTTTTTTGCAATTAAAATTTTTAACACAAATTTTTGTTCTTATGAAAAATGACACAAATTTTTTTCAGTGTATATTTTTTTCGCACAGAAATATTCATTCCCTGTAAGTTCTCAGAAAGTTTTGCTGCATAAAATAAAGCAATTGAACAAAAAAAATTGAAATTAATGCACGTAGAAATGTCTAAGCCCTTTTACAAAATTGCTCTTGAGTCAAACTAATCTTTCTGATGTTGGAAAATGTTTAGTCTTCCATGCCGGTGAAATGTGTAAAGTTTCATTGGAATCTAAGGTGGTCGGTCATGATTGTAAAGATTTTCGGACAGATCTTCGTGGAATTCCTCTGAAGTCCTTTATCATTTTTTTTACAATATTTCGAAATTTTTCCAAATTTTTCAGGATTTTTCAAGGCATAGAATTTCAAAAAAATTCTCCAAATTTTTCATAAATATTCATGAGCTTTCAAATCGTTTCAAAATTGGTCAAAAATGTTAAAGATTTATCAAGGTTTTGCAAAATATTTCGAGATTCTTCATCAGGGTTTTTCATAAAAATAAAAAAAATAAGGATTTTTTATGATTTTTTGAGTTTTTCAGGAATATTTAAAGCTTTCTTAAAGATTTTTTTTCCGAAATATTAATGTTTTTTTTTTTTAAATTTTCAAACAATATTTTTAAAATTTTTGAAGGATTTTCAGAAATTCCCTTTCCAGTTGTTTGAAGATTTTAAAAAAATTTAAGGATTTTTTTTGATTTCCAAATTTTGCAAAATTTTTCAAGATGTTTCACAATTGTTCAAGTTTACCTAAACCTCTATTTTTTACATTTTTTCAAATTTTACAGGGCTTTTAGAAGTTTTTGAAGGTTTTGGATTTTTTGAAACTTTTCAAATTATTTCAGTACAAGTACAAGTTGGTTAAAGAATTTGCGCGATTCTTCTAGATATTTCGAGATAGTTCAAGTTTTGCAAGATTCTTAGTGATTTTCCAGATTCTTCAATTGCTTGTAACTTTCTTCGGTAGTACGCATCGTTCGCTAAACGCCCAAATTTTCAAAAAAAAACATGTTTTTGAAGAGTTTTATAGAAATTTAGTATTTTTCAAGATTTTCAGAAGTTTTTCAGAATTTCTCAAAAAAATTTCAAATTTCTTATGATTTTTTTAAGCTTCAAAACCTTTCAAGAAATTCGAAGATTTCTAAATCTGATTTTGTAAAAATTTTAATTCAATAAAAAAGATTTTTGAAATTTTTTCTAAGTATTGCATGATTTCTTTATGAATTTTTGAAGGTTTTTTTAAGGATTTTCAAAATATTTTTCGAATTTAAAGCTTTAAATTCAAGATAAGTGGCGGAAAGGGCTGCTTCCGAAGTTCCGATCAATTTGATTGATTTGGGTAATTTTTTCCGTTTCCTCAGAATTGGATGGCTTGCTCACAATTGTTCTATGCCACTGCATATACCATTGCGTCAGCAAGTCTAAATAGACTTCAATATTGAATGTTTTTTGATCTTGAATCCTGAATCATTTGAGCAAGCTAAATTCCTTCGAAGCAGTCCTACACATGTGTCCTGTTTGTGTGGATAATGACTGGCGGAAATGCAAATTACCGTAGAATAAATAGTATTTAAGCCTTCTCGTAGCTTTTAGGGATTGTCGATCAGCATGCACTGCACAAATTTGCTGAGTTTCACGTCCAAGTGTATTGCGGGCATTTAGGCCAAACCACAAATGTCTATAGTAATCTAAAAAAAAATCTTTAAAAAATATCACAGAGTACTTCTTCGCAAGTTATTCTGTCGTAGAATTTTTCTCAACTCGTGGCCTGGTTGAAATCGTGTCTTTCTGGAAGAGTTCCACAAAAAAAAGTTGGATGACAGCATATCGCAGTTTTCTTATAAATCAGGTGTTCTGAAAGGCAGTTATGTAGAACCCGTGTTTTTCGCAATATTTTTTAATGATATTGTATTGCTTTCGGGAGTTGGTTGCAAATCAGTTTCTGCAGATGACTTGAAACTGTACCTCGAAGATTGCTAGCATTTACAAGGTCTAAACTTATCATTGACGTGCAAAAATTCGAAGTTATTGTGATATTAGCATTTGAGGCTCCGTTTTAGCACGATTCGATCAGGTACGTGATTTGGGAGCGCAGTTGGATGAGAAGTTGACGTTCGATTCAAGTCCGATGAACATTGGAAAAATATTCATCGATTTTCATGTTTTTCAAGATTGTTTGATTTTTACGATTTTTGGAGTTTTTTCAACGTTTATAAACCCATGAAATTATTATCACGCTTGTAAACTCGACAGTGACTAAGAAAACAGCCAAGGGATGCCGTCAAGGTGGAGATCTGTCACCTTTATCGTAGCCATTAGTTGATTAGACGATTGGATTTGTAGATCACTTCTCTTCAAATTTGTTTAAACAGAAGGAACTGAACAGAAATCCTTCTAAAACAATCATAATCTCATTTAGTCAAGCAAGACAATGATTAACTCATCAGTATTTGGGATGTCCTCCGAAGTAAAGTAGTGGGATTTAATGCTAGATAAAATTAAAAAATATGACTATTCGAAAAACCTCTTTTCATATTAAAGTTGTATTTCCTAATTCAGGACTTTTAAGTGTTTACGATAAAAAACTTATGTCAACATTCAAGTTGTTAACAATAAAAATATAGAAGCATTTAGAATATTAAAATTGAAATAATACATGTGTAATAATCACTACTAAAGATGAAAATCGGCTTTTCCCATGGCTCCACATTTATTGATAATTTGCTTTGGCTGGTCATACAATATTTCAAACAAATAAATGAGCGCCTTATAAAATTAGATTAATGGGATGGAGTACTTATTCAAAAATTCTGCAAAACTGCTTCTCCGAGCGACAAAAGCGATGCAGTGTACCATTTGTTAGCAAATTCGCCACTAATAATTGCCAACATTCCTTGTTCAGTCACTTTTGTTGAATTTAATTGCGCTTAATTGTAGCGAAAAAGCATCTTAAAATTTTATTAGTCCTGACACAATGATGGTGACCTTGAAACCGTACCGTGCACTTCTCCAGCTATCCTGAGTACAAATTTGTTTACCATTTCCTGCGAAGAAACGGCGATCATTCCAAACTTCGAACGAATTATTACCCGAAAGAAAAACTCATACACACTCGGCGTAGACGCTAAATTTTGGCGAGACCAGACGATGGGTAATAGACCTATTCCGAATCTGATATGCATTAAGCGAGCTCAGAATATATCTAAAAGACTCAGCATTAAAATAGGTTACGTAACGCTCAAGCCTCATCGCTTGAAGAAATAACCGACCGGCAGTAGTCCATGAATTTTTCGGAATCATTTCGCTAATGATGCAGTATTTTATTCTCCTTCTCTGCGCCTACTTCTCGCTGGAAGCATGGTTCACAATCCACAGAAAAGTCAAGGCCGTCCAATAATGGACCAAGTACGCAGCTAGCTCGGCTCGCCAGCAGCCACAGACGGACAGCGCATCAGGACAGGAGAGGCTAGCGGTGAAGAGAAGACGCGGTTTCATTTCCCTATATTTCGACTTGCCTCACCGTCCTCGCCGGCAACTTCGTTGTCGTCATCGTCGTAGTCTTCTCGCTCGGAAAATTAATCACATCAGTGGGCTCCTAAATCAGCACCAACGGATGAGCCGCTGAGCCATGGTTGACAGTTGGCAAAATTATGACCGCAGCACGAGAATCTCGTGGAAGAAGCAAATCTACACTCTAAACCAAGCAGCGCGGCTGCCGCTGCTCGGCCGGTTGCATGATGAAGCGCATTGAACTTGAACGAAATATGCCGCCGGTCGTCGTTTCTGATGGCAGCAAGCGACCACCACTGCTGCTGCTGCTGCTGCTGCTGACAGACTGCTTCCGACTTCGACATGCCACCAAGTGCTTTGGAGATCAATGTCATTAACATTTAAACGAAAAATCCGACAGAATTCAGGCCGTTCGCTAACGAATGACGTCGGCGGTCACCGAGAGATGTTAACGAACCGCGTTCGTACGGGAAGGTGGGCGACGTGCGATCAGGGTGGTTCGGTCGCTCACTATTATAGTGATTGAAGTTTTTGGAGACAAGTGCTAGAGATATGGTTAATTGGTTCAGAGGTGCGAGCCGAGCTGACCGGAAGTACATGACAAATATGTCGAAATGTGATCAAGCGAGAACCACCCAAGCGCCAGCTTTTCAGAAGCAGATGCGCGGTAAACCCCGAAAGCGACGAACAACAACATGTTGGCTAGCGTTAAACATGGCATGGCAACAAATTATTTTTCGGAAAGGTTGATTTGTTTTACACGACCGTGTGGTGTGGTGGAAGGTGCTATTAGTAGTGTATTAGAGTAGGTACTTATACTAGAAATCGTCAGAAAACGACGCGGCGGAAGGCGATGGCTACACGTAACGACGAGAACGAGGCAAGCAAAACAGAAAATTAAAACCAAATCATTCCGGACGGGGCGGACGGTGGCGAAGGGAAGGGACATTCCGATTTCTACCAAAAACATTGCCACCCCACCAGTGCCTTTCAAGTTTCAATTGCCGGTCGTCGAAATCAGAACCTGCTGCAGCCAGCGGCAGTTGTTCTGGTGGAAGCCGGATTGCATTGGGCGATTACGATGAACCTGTGCGTCACTGAACTGAGGGTAATTGACAGTAACGGCGACCGTGATGGCGACAGAGCCTGCTGCTTCTCGTATCGTGGTCGGCGGCGGGGTGGGGGTATCGGACAATTGAAGATATAAAAATTTAAGCACGTATAATCGAGGAAAGGCGGTTGGGTGGAACCTTGTCGTGATGGAAAACCAGTGTAGAATAAAAGATGGTAGTAGTAGGCTGTGCAATAACAATGACGATAAACACACTAAATTCGAGTAGAATGCACGGGATGGTAGCGAGTCCTCGCGGCTGTCGTTGCCCTGCGGAGACCGGTGTCTTTGACCGTTCGACGCTGCGGATGCGGATTCTTTGAGCAGCGATGCGTGTGTAAGCGATCATTTGTTTTGCGGCGGTCCTCTTTCTACTCGCTGAAGTCGTTTGTGATAAGAACTACACCGGGATGGCTATCGACATCATTAATATTGCGCGCTGGATTGAAACAGGATTCTGAGCCGGTGGTAGCGTGTATTTGCCATTTACTGAACTTTGCGCTTCAATTTTATCTTGCGAAAACTTAGCGTTACGATATTACTGAACACTTGTTACTGAAAACTTCATCTCATCGCAAAATCGTAAGCAAGCGGAAAAAGGATTGAATTCTTATATCATGGAAATTTTACTTCCATCTTATTTTTGCAATAGCACTGAAATTAGACCACAAGGGCCTCTAGTAAGTTGCGTTGACCATCCCCTCCTTTTCAGCAACATCGAAGAGGTTTCTAGCAGAAAGGGCGATGATAAACTACGACAAAGTAGTTCCTTGCGTTTCTGTTCATATTATTATAAGATTAGCTAGTTAAAAAGAAATCGCATACATTAATTTTGAGCGATTCCGAGATTTTTTGTTCGTTAAAACAAAACAAAATCGAAAAAATATATTTTTTGTTTATTTTTTAGATTTTTAATTACAGTCAAATAAATATTTCCCATGGGATTTGGAATGAGAAATTGGATATTTTAAAATAAGTTTTATTTTCGATTTAGAATTCAATTTTGAACGAGATTTCAATTTTAATTTTAAATAAAACTTGTATAATATTTATAGATGAAATTTCACAGGAATTCTACATAGTTTTGATTACGGTTTTAACCCTTTGCGACGCAGTGGGACGTATACATTCCACCTACTTCTTTCTAAGTTTTTATTGGATTTCTAGTTAGCGTTGACATCTAAATACGAATTCTTTCTTTTAATCAACTCTTAGGGATGAAAAGAGTACAACTAGCACAACAAATTATGTGAATTTGTTAATTACTTATTAATTATAAAGAATTAAAACTCGAAAATCTTGTTTTTACAATAAATTCGGCAGTGTCTGATCTAAAAGTCCTGGAGATCCAAAATTTTTTGTGCAATTGAGATACATTGAATTATACAGGGTGTTTGGTTCATGGTTAAGAACCTCTCAAGGGGTGATAGACTGTCATATTTGGAGAAAAAAATTGTTCTACACATACCATCAAATCTCAACCGCTTCAGAGTTATTGAACTTTTTGTGCAAAAAACTTATTTGTCTTTCATTACTATACTTTTCCTGTAACCGACTTGCAAGTGCTTAAAACACTCTAATCTAAAAAAATATACTTTATATCGTTATTTGCAAGATTTCATTGGAAAGCTGAGAAAATGTCCTATCAGTGTATGTACAAATATCTTTTAGTTAAGTGTACTAAATGATTTTTTACTAACGAAATAACTCAAAATTTGTGTTTTTTGGATAGTTTTTTAATTATTCTAATTATTAATCAACAAAATTTATCGTTACCATTGTTCATTTGATGCCCCTTAATGTTCTCTATAAATTTTTATTTAACACTTTGTTTATATCTCTTTTCATTTTGCTGCTATTTAACAGTCAACATAGCATGACCTCGCCACAAATTTAGTGGGTTCGAAATCGTTATTTTTGCATATGAAACGATATGATAGAAACGATTTTGCGTCGGAAGCAAAAGAGATAATTGAATGGAGTCAAAGAAAGAACTATAAAACTTGCTGAGATGCATTATTTCCATGATAATAATGGTGGTGTTTATTATTTACTATATTAAGAAAATTAACGAAAATGCTAATAATATCACTAACTTTAAACTAATTTACTTCTAAAAGAATACTAAATTCACTTAACTGAAAGGTATTAATACAGTTTTCTCTGTAAAATTTGTCTGGCTTCCGAATAAAAACGAAAAAAAAAGTACAATGAGTGCCATACTTTTTCAATTAGAGCTGGTATTAGAGAAAATGAGATAAAAATATCCAAGTTGAATAACCCAAACACATGAAAATAAAAAAAGGTAAGTGCATCATTTCAAAGAACGAATTATGCAACTCTTCAAGACTAACAATCTGGATTATTAAAATGATGAGGTTAACTATTAGGATTTTCAAGAAATGAACGAAAAATCGATAAAAATTGTTTAATTTTCAATAAATTACTTTGAAAAGGTTACTTAAACTCATTAGCTGAAACATGTGAGGACATCACTCAATGCGAAATTTTCTCACCTTCCCAGTGGACCTAAAATATTTGAAATACAAAGTATACTTTTTGAGTTAGAGGTATTTTAAGACAAATAAGTTTTTTACACAAAAAGTCTGTAACGGTTGAGATTTGATGGTATGTGTAGAACAATTTTTTTCTCCAAATATGACAGTCTATCACCCCCCCAGAGGTTCTTAACCATGAACCAAACACCCTGTATAACAGTTTTTTGCTGATTTTTTCGTAGGTCAATTTTTTTTCGAAAAATATGCAAAAATGGAGTTAACTATTATATTGATCAACAACAGATTCTGAGAGACAAGAATAACTTTTTTTATTCTGATTATAGATGTTTTAACCCTAGGGTCATTCGCCTCTATGTCGGGTTAGAGAAATCTCTTTAGAAAAATCTCTAACCCTTTGTACGGGGTTGGGAATTGAACCCAGGTGAGCTCCGTACAAGGCAATCAGGGATAACTTTTCAACTAGCATAAAATTAGATTATGTGGTTTTTGAGGTCGCTGATTAAGATTCTGATAACAGAATATGAAAGTTCAAAATGGCGGCTACACAATGGCAGCCATTTTTTACGAAATTTGCGAATTTTGTTACAATGAGCAAAAATTCGATTAACGGCAGTTTTCGGGGTCGCTGATTACGATTCCGATGTCAGAATGCGAAAACTCAGAGTGGCGCTTACAAAATGAAACCATTTCTTACGAAATGACACCAAATGTAGTATCATACTAAATCCGCCATTTTTAGTTTTTCAGTACTGACGTCAGAACAGTGACCCCAAAAACCGCCTTAGAAAATATTTTATGCCACAATAAAAAAAAACATTGAATTTTACCTGATAAAGTCGCCATATTGGATCCGCTATCACAAAATTTGCAGTTATAAAGTCACCATCGTGATCAGCGACCCCAATAAACTCCCTAGAAGACGTTATAGGTCAATATAAAAAAACATGAAATTTAGCCAAACCTAGTCGCCATTTTAGATCCGCGATTTTTAATTCGGTAATTCTAACGTCAGAATCAAAATCAGTGACCCCGAAAACTCCCTTGTAAGACGTTTTTGGCGGATATAAAAAACGTTAAATTCACAGTCGCCATATTGGCTCCGCTATTTTTAATTTTACATTTTTGACGTCAGAATCAGAATCAGCGACCCCGAAAATCAGCTTATAAGACGTTTTAGGCGAATATAAAAAACATGAAATTTAGCTAAGAATAGTCTCCATATTGGATCCGCCATTCGACGTCAGAATCAGAATCAGTAAGGCATTTTAGCCCGAGCAAACGAAAAGCCCATAATGCCCCCATGATCATGGTCCAAATTCACTCCCAGTGCATGGTGTTTTGATAGTGTTTGGAATGGGTTCAACCCATGAAAACACCATCGCCATGGTCCAGAAGATCCCATTTAAAAATCTTATTTTGGTGTATTTATGGGTTTTTGAGACCATTTCATGGCATTTTGATGGTTGTAAATTTTGGCGCGGACCTTGTTCATGGTATCTTTATGGGGTTGCATGGTGTTTGAACCCATGAGAATTTGCTCGGGAGGCCAATACAAATAAAACATGAAATTTAGCCAAGCACAGTCGCTATATTGGATCTGCCATTTTGAATTTCACATTTTTACATTTTACGTCAGAATTAGAATCAGCGACCACGAAAACCCCCTTGTAAGACGTTTTAGACGAATATAAAAAACGTGAAATTTAGCCAAGCACAGTCGCCATATTGGATCCGTCATTTTGAATTTTAAATTTTTGACGTCAGAATCAGCAAATTTCAAAATTAGTAAATTTTGAGTAAACAGCTCAATAATAATAACATCTGTTCGAAACGTTTTTAGACTAAATTCGCGTGTGTATTCCACTGCAAAATCAAGCATAAAAATGTCTGCCAGTGCACTTGTCAGACTTAACTGTACTTTCTCCTACTGCGATGTTAACCTTAAATTGCGCTGTTCAGGTATTTCTACTGCACTGACAAGTGTTCAAAGACTCACGTGCAACTATTTTTAATATTTTGAAGGATTATCGTGATGGCAAAAAATCGGAGAACAAAAAAGAAATAAGTTCGCTCACCAAAACTAACTGCCAAAACAAAGAAAAATGTCCGGTCAAGTAACAAAAATAAGGTTGGATGATCATCACGCAACTTCATATGAAAATTCGGAACGTCAAGCTCAACTTCTCACTGGTTCTTTTAAGGAAATCAACAGAATTTATCATAAACGTAAGCGAGCATAAAAATATACAGCGAATCAACTAGAAACAATACCCTTTTGCTACCGTACACGTCACCGTAAACACTTTGTGAGTGGAAAATTCATCATTTAGGATGATGGTACGTAATTACAATTTCTCACCCTGAATCAAGTTCAAGTGACGGTTATTACACTGACAACGTTCGAGCAATACCAGACGATGCATCGATACCAGATCGATGCGCTTGAATATTTCATTTTATACCACTGCGATGGAATATTGTATTGAACATAACACTCGGGGAGAATCGCGTCGACTAACAATCGGGACACTATATGCTAGTAAAAAGCTAGTACTTTCAGTATGTTATGATGTTGTTTGCTCCTTTTTGCTCCTTAATGAGTTATTTAAGGGGGAAGTTACCCCAAAATTATCGGAAAATTTGGAATATCTTTTTAAATTCAACAGATAGGAAGTAACTATGTTCGACAAAAATATGTGTTTCGATACCGCAAATAACTTTGTGAAAGATTCCAAGAAGACACGAGCATGTCTAAAAAAGTTATCATGAAAAAACTAATTTTAAGGGGTCTTCCATATAATATGTTTCATAACTCGTAAAATATTGAAGCTAGATATATGGTGTCTTCAGCAATTTCTTTTGTAGTAATGTTTGCTACAGCTTTTCCGAAGACACAAAGTCTCTATCTTAATTAGTTCGGAAAATAAATTTCGTATATCACTTATAGGTGAATTAATCAGTGAACGGTATACACCTGTGGATGCGCAGTCATAAGAACAACAACTTCTCTGAACAAACTATAGCTCTAAAGTCAACGGTTTAAACGCTATTAATTTTGAGCACGAAAACGTTTTAAAACATTGTGCGATGGTAAAGATGTCAGCAGTTTGAAGTTCGAGCCGTAGACGATCTTCTAAATACTTTTTGGACTGTCATCAAACGTATGATGTATAGAAAAAGCGGAAAAGCCCCAAACAACCAGTAATTTGTCTCCCGAAACAAGCTGATATTAAAAGAAATTGACACCCTCACAATAGGATTTGGACCCTTTTCGAGATGATGAATTTTGTATAAATAATTTCAAATAACTTTTCGGAAGAAATACTTCATAACATAAATTTAAAGAAATTTGAATAAAACATTAAATAATATTTTGAAGAAAATTTGCGAAAAATTAATTTCGATTAAAGTATTGAAATTTAATATAAAATCTGTATTATTGTATTACATTTGATATGGCATTTCAAATAAAATTCCGATCAAAATTCCAAATGAAATTTAGAATAAAATTAAATGAAAAATCATTAAATTTTTGCATGGTAAAATTTGGATAATATTTAATGAATGAATAATACTAGATTATTCAATCAAATTTGAATAAAATTTAGAATATGTTTAAAAAAAATAGAACATGCTTCAAAAAAAATTAAAAGTATTTAATAAAAATTATAGAATGACTTTGATAGTAAAGTTTGAAAGAAAAGAAAAATGAAAAAGAAAAGAAAAGAAAAATAAATTCAATAATATTTGGAATAAACTTGTGAGTGAAGATTTTTAAATTTAGATAACAAATTAATAAGGTTTTATATAAAGTTTTTAATAGAGTGTGAATATTATCTAAATAAAACTTAGTATAAAATTTACAGTCTTCCCAAATGAGCATGCTACGCAATGTTCGCTCTGGTGCTGTACGCATATTAGAGCCACATTTTGTGTATGAACTCGAACACGCTATTTCGTACCAAATCACGTGCACATGTTCGTCTGCACAACCGAACCCCATGTACGTGCACGGTGTGCGTACAGTAGGCGAACACACAGGTTCGTGGCACCAGTTTTCTCTTTCTCACTCTTATCATCACTTGCGTTGACTCTTCTTGCCTTGTGCGAATCGTTCTCGTGTGCGCACCCGGTGTACGTACACGGATGTTTGAACTAGAGTTTGTGCATCATTCACTTGGGTTCGATGTTCGAGGCGAACCTTACATCGAAATAAAGCATATTTGAGGTAGAACACGTGCACGAAATTTTGTACACAGGTACAAACTTGTCGATGTTCATGGAAAGTCTGAAAATATACGTTTAACAAACGATTTGAATCAAATTTATGAAATATAATAAATTTTAGACTAAAGTTTTCAGCAAAAATCTTAATTAAAATCTAAATAACATTCCTTAAAAAAATTGAACTAAATTTTGACCAAAATTTCGAATTATATTTTTTATTGAGTTTGTGAATTTTTGAATAATATTTTGTAACGAAGAATGAACTGAATTAAAAATATCATTTTAAAGCTTTTGAATACAGCTTAAGCAAATTTTACTAGAATTTTAAACAAGATTTTTTATGAAGAAAAGATGGAAGTTAATTTCGAATATTAACGAAAAATTAAATAGGATTTTTTTTTTATCTTTGCAAAAAATTTAAAACATTTTCAAATCAAATTGAAAGAAAAAATACCTAAAATTTCGATTCAATTTTTAATTGCATTTTTTAAATTATGCAATGTAAAATTATACAATGTGTCATATATCAAATTTTAAGTACTTACTATATTGAATAATATGTTGCGTAAAAAAATTTGTTTTTCGATTATGGTGGTTTCAACCTTAGGGTCATTTGCCTCTGATTTTGAGTTAGAGAAATTTTTTTGGAAAAAATTCTTACCCTATACGCTGGGTTGTGAATTGATCCCAGGTGAGCTGAGTACAAGGCGATCGATTTCCCAACCAAGCTATGCTCGTCGTCTATAAATTAGAATTAGTGTGTCTATAAAATTTGTAATAAATTTGACGGAAAAATCAATAAAAATTGTAATGCAATTTCAAATGAAATTTTGAATAAATTATGGAATAATGTTTTGTATAATATTTTGAACAATATTTCGCACAAAGTGTAATTGTGTTACATACACAATTTTTCATAAAATTGTAAACGTTACATTAAAACCTTTTTAGAACAATTTTGAATAAAATTTCGAACGAAATGCTGAATAAAAATTAAAATATAGAATAAAAGTTTAAAAGAAATTTTTCATCGAATTTCAAATGAAATCTTTGAAAATATAATATATCAAATAAAATTTTGGAGAGAAATAAAAAAATATGTGATATATAATGTAACAAATTAAAAAAAATCAATGAATTTTTTAATATTTTGTTTCCCAAATTTTAGAGATGATTTTGAATATATAAAAAAAATCAGAACTTGTATGAAATTTTGAAAAAGAACATAATTTAAAATAAAATTTTCTGAACCTAAGCAAATTTTTGAAGCCAGCTCCTGAATAAAATATTGATTTTAATATACTTAATTTTGCAAAAAAAAAGTTAATAATACTTTAATACTTTGATTTTGTATGCAAACATTTAGTTTGTTTTTGCATGAAAATCTTCAAATTATGTTTTTCGTAAAAAATGCAATTGGATTTTTCATGTATTTCTGAATAAAGTTACGTTACACATTTTTTATAAAATTTAATAATATAATCTCGGGAATTTTAATCTTGAAGTTGATTAAAAAACTTTATGGACTTTTCATACTGTTTTGAGTAAAATTCTTTATAATATTGTGAATCCAATTCAAACTAAAGCGTGAGAAAAGGGCAATAGCTTTTTGAATGACAATTTTAGATATGAATTGCATAATTTTTTTGAATAAAACATTTATATTATTTTGTTGACAAATTTGAAATAGATAGTGAATAAAATTTGGAATAATAATTACAATAAAATAACAGAGAAATTGAATATAAATTCAAATCAAAACTCAAGCAGAAGAATATCTTGAAAAAATTTTTAACAAGCTTTCGAATAAAAATTTTAAAATCAAAATTAAATTTGATTTTGTAGAAAACTTTTATAAAATTTTGGACATAAGTTGAAAAAAATTTAGCCTATATTTTAATAATAATATTTTTATTGAAATTGTGTACTTATTAAATTTTAATTTCAATTATTGATAACAATATTGTTATTAATATTTTTAATAAAATATAAGAAACATTCTACACAAAATTAAGGATAATTTGTTTAATAAAATTTAGAAAAATATTTTGCATAAAAATTTCGATAAAATGTCTCATGTGAATTTAAATGAAACATGCAATATATGCAATTTTGTTTTTAAATTTTAAATAAAATTTTCAATACAGTTTTGAAGATAATTTTGAAAAAAAAATTGAGTAGTGTAAGTTTTTGAAAAACTAATCCAACACAACTTTAAGTAAAATTTTGAAAACATAATAAACTTATTAATAATAACGATTTGAAAGCATGTAAATAAAAAGTTGAATGCTATTTTGAATATAATTTTGGCTCATAATAATTCAAAGTTTTACTGGGTATTTTGAATAAAAATCTGAACAATGTTTTGAATAAAAATTTAACAACATAGTCGAAGGTGAAGGTGAATATATTTTTGAATTAAATTTTGAATAATATTCTGTTATAAACATCCAAGCTGATAAAATGTTGTGGAAACACCTAACGAAAACTAATCCTGCCTTAAGAATTTTGACCACTCAATCAGTCACCCATTTCTAGAGTTTACTTTAATTTCGTATAAATCCGAAAAGAATCCAGCTTGGTACAAGCAAAACTTTTCGACCACCCCTGCTAATCAAACTGGACTCCAATCCAAACTGACAGCTGGCTTCGAACTCTACCCGCATCTCAGCGCGCAGAGTTTTCCCTTCCCTAGAACCAGAGCGCCGGAGACCGGCAAAAACGAGACTCCGGATCAGCTAAGAAAACTTACAATCATATTGATTGATGATGAATTCATTAAATGTGTTCTCCAGAGCTGCTATTTTTTATTCCTCGTTACCATTGACATTATTATTATTATTTTCTCTTATTACTATTTGTCGATGGCGGCGGGCGTAGCCTCGGCTCGGGTTTGGCGTAGAGTAGCGCCATTTTTCCGCCTCGCTTCGGCTCGATTCAGCTCAGCTTGGAGTGATTAACGTTTGATAAATCGTCTTTCAGGAGTGGATTTTTGCCCGCACCGCACCGTTCGGTCGCCTGCTAGATCGGACGGGAAAGTTCCCCGGATACGCGGGTGGGTAGGTTGGCTTTTTCGTACAGCTAGACAGCAAATCGTTATCCGTAAGTGAAAATTGAGAAATAAGTCATCCGTCTTATTAGTTCCCGACGACACAGACACACACGACGCGCGGATTGCTTCGACGTGCGGGTGAGACAATGGAAGATCACTCGTCCTGAAAGGGTGGTTGGAAACTGTCGTTTATCATTATCCTGACAAACGGCTGGACGGGCAGCCGGAATACTATTTAGGGAGATTCACTGGGTTTTTGCGATAGTTATTGTTTCTTAGGCGATAATAGGCTTATCATAATGACAAGTTTCTTTCGGATGCTCCGAATCGGGTACAGAATGTTCCGCACAGAGATAGAGGTCATAATCATTAATGAAGACACTTTTATTGGTTCAGAATCAAATTGCTTTCCCGTTCATGTAATCAATCACGGCGGGATGCCTGGCAGCCTGGAAGGCTGCTCTGATTGAGAAAGGCCACATTTTAGTGCACCTGATCCTCTTGATGCCGATTGTATGTGCGTTTGCTCGTAGTAGGCCGTACCTACCTAGCCTGCTGTTGACGTTGACCGTTGCAGGAAGGCGGCTTACAATCAAAAGAACGAGCAAAATCATAAATCTTGCCAATCTCCGCTCCCCTTCGCGCTCATTTCGGACTGAAGCTGGAGCCTGCTGTTACCTCATTATCAGTACGTCAGTATCGCAGAAGGCTCCCGCCGAGTGAAAGAGACCGGGCCATCTCATTCAAGCGAATCGTCGCGACGTTTGAACCTCTCTCTCTCTCTCTCTCTCTCTCTCTCTCTCTCTCTCTCCGTACACATTAGGGTTTTTGTGTAGCCCGGGAGCACTTTCGGTATATGTACACACAACGGTTCGGTCGGTTGGTTGGTCGGTCCATACGGTGGGAGCAGCAGTCAGACGACATCCGCACGCACCGGCTTTCGTAGAAGATATATTATGCTGATTACAGCGCGACGATACATGTAAGCTCATTCCGGTCTTTTATATTTATTGCAGTGCGTTTATGAAACAAAACGAATCACGCATTGGGTCCTCGCCGCCGCCTTGAAGCTATTGGCGAAGGGCCTGGTGGGAATGATTTTTCACACGGATAGTTGCAAGCAGTGTGGCTGCATGTGTTGATTTTTCTGCAAATAGACGATTTTTTCTGGCATGAAACACTGATTTTCGTAACAGGAAAAAAACCTTTCGAAAATCAAATTTATTTTAATATGCTAAGGTTTATTAAAATAATAAGACACGCATTTTTTAGAATTACGAAAGACAAATTTATTGAATTATTAGAAAATTCTCTAGCTATATTCAGATCATTGTATCTGGAGTATCTGGACCTGTTGAAGATGCACACACCATTTTTCAGGTCAGTGGGTCTCGGTTGCCACACCGTCTATTTCGACGACGTTAGCCGGAATATATATTCTATATTCGATAAATGGAATCGTGGGTCACTTACTACTGCGTTAGCCTGATTACGATCAAAAAGAATGACGTGCAGTCTATTTGTGTGCACTTCAGTACTTTCGCGAACGCCAGCGAAATTAGTAGTTAAATCTTTGCTGAGCTG
The DNA here is from genome assembly GCF_030247195.1 of Topomyia yanbarensis. Lineage (NCBI taxonomy): Eukaryota > Metazoa > Arthropoda > Insecta > Diptera > Culicidae > Topomyia > Topomyia yanbarensis. The sequence continues at coordinate 337,999,049 of NC_080672.1, read as the reverse complement.
TGTCACTCGTAGTTGTTTTTTGTTAGCTCTGAGGAAATGACTCATTTATCGCCCGACCGATCGATTTATTGTCCCATACGCGGGGAGTTGGGTGAGACGGCTGGTTTATTTACGCGTGGAACAGAAAACGTGTCTTGTTGGTTAGAAATTTAATCTTAGTTAGGGGTTTAGGGTATCGGGGAAGCGTAAGAAACGAGTACTGGGAGTTTTTTGAATTTGGGCTTTGCGCCAATATATTCAGCCGAAAAGTTTGATTCACGTCGTCGTCTCTCATTTGGGCAGGCTAGAATCACAGTCACCACGTTTACCAATATGTGAAAATATGAAAGAAGATAGTAGAGAAAGAAAATAAAAAAGATATACTGGTGCCGGAGAATTGAACGCTGGTTCGGGCGCGCCACCAAGCTCTTCTGTTCCTTATTAGTACAAGATAATTATTATTAATTTATCAATCGATGATTTAAAGCAGACTGATCCTACATGGTTTCACAATTGAATATATACAATTTTCTTAAACAGGATTAAAACAAGTTATTATCGAGAAAGCGAAAATGTTGGTTAATTCAGTCTGATTATTGGCCGGGCCAAATAAACAGACTGAATAAAGAAATATAATTATATGGATTTCTAAAGAACACTAAATTTTTAAGATTTTTCTAATAACTTATTGAAACAAGGAGCTACCAATAAAGTTCTGTTTGGTTCTGCAATTCATAGTTTCATTGGGTATTCATCTAGCTTCAAAATGTCAAAATTGTAAGATTTCGAGTCTCAAAGCCAAAGAAATACCGAAACACAACAAACCAACTTCAAACGAAAATCAATACCGATAATGAATATGCAAAACAAAGTATCCAACTTAAAACCCCCAGTCTCCCCGGAGACTTTCCACATCGACCAGAGCTAAGCGTGAGAGAAAGAGCGAGAGAGAGATAGGCAGGAGAGATACAATTAAAACACAACAGTAAACGATCGTAATTATGTGTAAAAATGACTTTACGCTGATGATTACGAGCATATGTATGAATATGTATACAACGATGCTCGGTCGTCTTACTTGTCTTGTTTCCCGCCCGTTGTCACCGGGCCCGGCTCGGCTGACCAACATTTTTTTTCTCTCTTCATTTTATGTGCAAAACCAGAATAAAACCACTTCTCACAACCGTTGTGTGTGTGTATGTTCGTACAAGCCTGTGCAGAAAATATTATGTTTTACAATTTATGCTCGACCGAACTCGGACCTGCCTGGAAGCATTTTAGCAGAAGGATTCTCCACCCGAGTCGTCTCGAGTAGGTACCTCAGTTCAACTAGCAACAGCAGTATGGTTAGTACCCAAGTGGAAGCATAAACGATAATCTACCGACCACCGACCGACTCCAACTCGGGTACCGAGAGTGCCTGAAGCTGCTGGCGGAATGAACGAACGAAAAAAAAAAGTTTCCCAACATGCTATCCATAAGTGTTCGAGTGCAGCCCCCTATCTTCCCATTGCATCGCCAGCTCCTCTGTAGCTGTACCAGCACGGCTGGCAAGGACTGCTGAAGCCGGGCGTTGAACGGCAAGATGTTTATATATTCATGCCTGTTCGTACCACTCACTGACACACATACACACACACATACTCGATCTCTCTCGGGTTGGTCTAATTAGTGTCACTATTAACAAATTTATGGGATTTTATTTTCATTGCATTTCAGCTAACCCAACCCGACCAAACAGCCATAGGCTATAGCTCCCGGCAAGTGAGTCACACGTTGGTTGGCTGGTTGGTTAGCTGGTTGGTGCCACCCGGGATGCGAACCGGATGATCCTGATGACGACACCGACGACGACGACGACGATTCTGAACTGTGGGTTATGGTATCTCTATAACGGCATTGAAGCTGTGCATCCATCTTGTGGATTAAAATAACCCAAAAGAAACTCGAAATTACTAGCTCGTTAATGGCACTGTACTTTATGTGTGAGAAACTAAACGCACCGATTTCCAGGAAAAACTTGTCTGTTAGGGCCACGCACATTATCGTTTTTCCCACAGTTCTCCCACTTGAGAGTACTCACACGTGATACGGGACTTCGAGTTCGAGGGTCGGACGGGTTGAACGCGGTTGGTGGTGATGGCGGTGATCGCCTTTGGGGCATCAACTCACTGTATCGTGCTGCTATCGTCCATAATAATCAAGCAGGGGAGTGCTGCTGTTGTACGCGGTAGCATCATTAGATGGCACCAACTTTACTGCACCTTCTGTCTGTATGTATGCGTATGTGTGTGTATTCCCGTCTGCTGGTCGTGGCAGCTAAGCGAATAGCTTAGAAACATTCTCCAACGGGTACGGATTTATTGCTTCCAATTTCACGCATATGCATTGGGTTTCCTGGTTTATGATAATTGTCTGGAAATGTCAAGCTGGAAACCACCTTACCCCAGGGTCTGCAGACCCGTGGTTTTTCACGCCACTAAACGGGTTTGTATACAGACGAAGGAAACTGAACTCAGCTAGAGAATGAAACCTTGGATCGATTGTTTTGATAAATGGGAACGAACACATATTTTTGGTTAGTGCGCTCACGTGGAACCAGTGTTGCTATATGTGGATGTTTTCCATCTACACATGTAGAAACAACTGTCGCGTGATTTACGAATTACGATATAGTTGATCAGGATCAACTTCGCATAGCATATTTCGCATTCGATATCGATTACTCCAAACTGATACCATCAGTAGAAATCAGCCTGTTGACAAGTTGACAAATTGTGTGTTATTTTTTTCGGATCTAAAATTAAGAATGCTTTTTGTTTTTAGACTCGATTTACGGTTCATTTTGACTACAAGCCGCCAAAACCATACACTCAAAAGTCAGCCATTAGCGATTTCTGGTTCGTTGGCCAGTTTGTTGAAATCTTTTATCTTGCTGAAAGTAGAAGACCTTCATTAGATTTGATAGCATATGCTAAAACTTAATAAAATTAACCATAGGTTTGACTCAAGGAAACCAACTAGGACAACTGATCGTAAGAATATTTATCAACGATCACTATAACCGCATCATATCTATAAAATTGCTCCATGGTGATGAGCAGCAAGTCATGTATAGTTGTATTGCGTAGCATCCGTCGAATTTCTAAATAATATCGCGACATGGAAATTCATCAAAAAGGTCCGTGGATCAGCTGAATTAGTTAAGGCGTCGTTTTCGTTTTCGCGTGTTTCTGCGAAAATGCATTCTCTTTCGTCTTCAGTGCAGTGCATTTTTTTTTATTTTGATTATAGAGGTTTTAACCTTATAGTGGTCATTCGCCTCGTTTCGAGAAATTTCTTTTGGAAAAATCTCTATGCGGGGTTGGGAATCGAACCCAGGTGAGCTGCGTACAAGGCAATCGATTTACCAACTACGCCACGCCCGTCCGCAACAATGCATTTAATTATGTAGAACATGTCAAGAGAGTTTTTTTTCTTACATAAAAGAAGGAAAGGAATCCAAAAAAAAATGCTCCGAAGCGCAAATCTGGCGTCAAAAATCAATTTCTGGCACCTACTCTTCAAGACCATTCCGAAAATACCCATATTGATTGGGTTATAGCGTATTTCACTAAACCGGAAGTCGCCATCTTTGATTTCAAAATGGTGTCAAAAATCAATTTCTAGCACCTACTCTTCAAGACCAATCCAAAAATACCCATATTGATTGAGTTATAGCGAATTCCGCTAAACCGGAAGTCGCCATCTTTGATTTCAAAATGGCGTCAAAAATCAATTTCTGGAACCTAATTTTCAAGACCATTCCGAAAATACCCATATTGTTGGGGTGCGGGCCATAAGGAATCTTCCAGACCCGTCTCTTCCATCTTTCCGAAAGTCTTTTGCATTCAAAAGGACTTACAATATTTTTTGCAAAAACCGTGTTAATGGCGAAATCCGCGCAAAATAAAAACTGCCAAATTTCTTCTAAGTTCGTTGCATTTGAAAGGACTTCGAAATTTTTTTCAGAAAAAAGTCTAAGTCTTTTGCATTCAAAAGGACTTAGAATATTTTTGCAAAAACCGCGTTAATTGGAAAATCCGCGTAAAAAAACCTCGCAAAAAAACCGCGCAAAAAAAAACCGCGTGAAAAAATCTGGGTGTACTCTAAATTTTCTGAAATAATTAACATGAAATTTTCATGACCATGTTGCATGAGATTGAGAAAGATTCGAGAAATCTCCCAAACATCACAGACACTTATGAAACATCGTAAATCATGTACCAGAAATCATGAACCAGTTAACATAATATTTTATGATTTCGTGAACTATTTCACGAGTACGAATGATTAGTCGTGACTATTGTACTAGGAATCACGAATAGATAAAAATTTGACGTTTTTGTGACTATGAATCATGAAAACATTAATGCATTTCATGATTTCGTGAACCATTTCACGGTCATGAATGGTCAGTCATGACTATTATACTAGCAATCCTGAATCAGTTCACGAATACGTGCATAATATTTGATGATTTTGTGAACTGAAATCAAAGCTTAAGTCATGTCAATGATTTGGCTGTATATAAGAAATGAGATTTTGTTTAACAACATTATAGACTACCAGTCAAAAGTTTAAGTTCACCTTACAATGCTAATGTAATATTCAAAAAGCTGTGGTTTTCTTCATTTATTGTTATTTATTATTATTATTTATAATAATTTTTCGACCCATTTCTCTACGATAGGTACATCAAATATGAAGTTTTTTTTCACTTTTCAATAATGAGATAATAATCTTCGAATTAGGTCATTTTAAATAGATATTTTTCTTTGACAGCTAGAATTTCAATATTAAAATCTTTCTACTTACCTTTTAGTACAGAAAAATATGAAAAAACAATTTGGAATATAATTTTTGGAGTGAGCTCTCACAGTACTAAGATGTTACGCGTATTATGTACTCGACGCAATCTGTCATAACAAGTCTGTTTGTGATCTACGCGTCACCCAAAAGCGTCAAACCTCCTCCCAAACACTGACCAGTAGCGTGTAGCAACATGATACAGTCAAGGCGCACGTGCTTGACAATGAGAAACCCACTCAATTATGTAAAATAAAAAAAAAACCAAGTGAACTTAAACTGTTGACCGGTAGTGTACGTGCATTCCAAGAGTAGACGTCCAACCGTTTCCACGTCGAGGAGCGCTGCGGCGAACAACAACTCTTGATAAAATTGTCTGAAACAGGAAATTCAATAAGATTTGTGAAGCTTGGACTTGTAGTTACTAGATGAACAATCAAAATTAGAAAAAAGTTCAAGTTTTTGAAAGTGGCTTTATCAAAATCGAAAAATTTTGTATTTTACTGTAAAATTCGCTATTTTTTCAAAATAATAGGGAGAAAAAAAATTATTCAGTTTTTTGAGGTTCAGCGATAGGCTTGACATATTGCGCATTCTTATAAAAAAATCAAGTCGATTCGTTAATTAGTTTTTGAGTTACTGTGTTCGCCAACTTCAAAAACGCGGTTTTGAGAAAACGCTACTAAAGCAGCTGTACAAACGTGTGCGCACACGCAAGCCTTTGCACAAAAGTGGTAAGCGCTTTGAAAATATTTGCGCTTTGACGCATCCAAAAATCATTCCATAAAATAGGAGCCTCAAGCTTTCCAAAACACTTACCAACATTTTATTTCTTTTTTTCATTACGGTTTCAACATTACAATGATTTTTGTTTTGAGGATGACAAAAATTGAAACACGTCGTATCTCCTTTCTAAAAAAAAAATTGAAGAATGAGATTCAGCTGTCAAAATTAGCGTTTTAGAATATGTACGACAGTCTGAAAGTCTTACGATTTTCGAAGAAACCGAGCGGGTCTGAATTATACCCACCGTCCTAATAGCTCTGGGTTCCCCTATTTTATCATTATAATGAGACCAAAGTTGAATATTGATTCACCTACTCTTCAAGACCATTCCGAAAATACCCATATTGATTGGGTTACAGCGAATTTCACTAAACCGGAAGTCGCCATTTCAAAATGGCGTCAAAAATCAATTTGCTGAAATCATCTGAAACATTCTGATTTTTTTCTAAAAAATTATGAAATCTTTTAATAATCCGAAATTTTCTGATATTTTGTAGTCTCTGAAATCTTTTGTAATTTTGTAATCCATTGTAATTTCCTGAAGCCTTTCGTTTTTTTTTATTTTCTGAAATCTTGTATTTTGAAATCATTTGGAATTTTATAAATTCTTCTGAAGTCTTCTAACCTAAACTGATATCTCTTGGAATCGGTAAGAATTATCCGAAGTCTTTTGAAATTGTTTGAAATCTTCTAGACTCTTCTAAAATATTCAGATTTTTTTGGAATCTTCTGATATCAACCTACAGCAATTTTCTGAAATCTTCAACAATACTTCTAAATCTGCTAAAGGTTTCTGAAAGTTTCTGTAATCTCCTATAATTTTTGAAATCTTCTAAAGTTTCGTGAAATCTTCTGAAATGTTCTAAGCAGTTTTGAATTTTCTGCAATTCTCTGAAAACTTTTATGATTGTTTCCATTTTTCTGACCAATCCTTTACCAATTTTCTGAAATTGTCCGATATTCACGGAATTCTTCTGAAATCTTCTAAAACCTTATGAAGTCTTTTGAAATCCTCTAAAATAGACTGAAATTTTCGAAAATCTTCTGATATTTTTGAACGATTTGTCACATATTTTGAAACTTTCCGAAAACAGCTTAAATCTTCTATAATCTTCCAAAATCATCTGAAATCTTGGGAAATCTTCTTCAATCTTCTGAAATATTCTCAAGTCTTCTTTTTAAAATTTTCTTTGATATATTGGAAATCTGTTGAAATCTTCCAAAGTCAGAAATTTTCGGAAATCTACTGAAATCTTCTGAACTTTTCTGAAATAGTCTAAAATCTTTTTACATTTTTTGGAAATTATTGAAAGTGTCTGAAATTTTCTGAAATCTTTTGTACTTTGCCACCATCTTCCGGAATCTTTTGAACTCTGCCACCATCTTCCGGAATCTTATTATATTTCCGTAAATCTTCTTTAATTGAAATATTCTGTAATTGTCTGAAATCTAAAATTTTCTGACATCTTCGGAAATTATCATAAATTTTCTGAAGTCTTATGAAATCAACTAAAATCTTTTACCGTCTTCTACTGTTTCCTGAATTCTTTTTAATTTTCTGAAATCTTCTCTGATGCTCCCGAAATCTTCCACCATTTTTAGGTATCTTCTGAAATCTCAAAGTTGCACATTAGAAGGTATTATCACTCATACAAATTCCTCTGAATAAATACAGGAGAAAATCATCATCGTTGGCAAAAGTCAAGAGGACATTTATCGACAGTTCGACAGTTATTCTCTGCTATTGTGCAGCATTTCGGAAAATGATGCCTCGCGTGGTATGGCATACCTGTCCCGAGTGGACCCTCATCTACATTAATAATGTACTGATCGATTGTGCCGAGACATATGGACCCTCTCGCTTCCAACTACATTGAATTCGGATAACTTGTAACAAGTAGAACAAACAGGGCAGCCACAAGAAATATCCGGAATAGTGGTCGCAGTGGCAAAGTTTCCCCTACCAAAAAATCATCGTCGGAGAATGAGAGTTATCATCTCATCTTTTTGCCAATTTGCTTTCGCTCACAGTGCTCAGAAGATGACAACTCAATTCTTTAAATTTTCTATGTTCTTACTGTTTGACCCGATTGTCTATTCCCACAAAACTAATTTTAACTTGCTTTTCGGTGAGAGGAGTGATGATAAATTTCATTAAAAAGTCATGTTCATGCTATTTGAGAAGTAATAAATTGTGTATCTGTATTGTCCGGGAAAAAGTTGATTTAACCCGTTCTCACGTAAAAAGTGAGTGTTTAGATGCGCGGTCTTCTGTCTGCAGCTACAGATACCCTATAAAATAATTTAATCGGGTGCAAATTTAATATGCCTACTCAAATTAAACAAATATTGAATTCAACAGAAATGTGGTGTCAGAACTTGATCGAAACTGTTCTTATTTACGTTTTTATTATTCGATATGATTGGTTGAAAATTCGAGTCATCTTGAATATAGCAGCATACGATCAAAGACCCAAACGGGATAGAATACTCGATCGATAGTTGTCTGAACAGGTATCACAGGTACAAATCTTCAGAGGTGGGGAACATAGACATAACATTTCATTCTAACTATGAAACCGTTCCATTCCGTCCAGCAGTCCTTTCGTATCGAGACAAAATTGCCAAAACCACACGCTTCATTATGCATACATAATAGATATACCGGAAGGCTTGAGCCATAATCACCATCATCAAGCCTATACAACGTTAGAGGGTATCGTACCCAACGTGCACCCCATCAGATATCTTCCGTCAACCGAGCTACGCCCCCATATTAATATGTAGGAAACCTTATGCCAACCTTTCAGTCTGCCTGAAGTTCACTCATCTCGCAAGCCCCGGTCATCCTTTCCTCTTCCACTTGATCGCACTGCTTATCGCTTCTTTAAAGTTTTTTTTTGTTATTCTCTCCTTTCGCAATCTAGTCTCCCGCCGCTGGGCCCCGTTTGCATCTTTTTCTCCACACCCCCCCTCCCGAGGGTCCGAAAGCAACTTCAACACCGAACAAAACACATGTTCTCTTTAAAGCCTACATATGTTGCATGCGATGTTTTTGCCGAGTGCTCCGCATTAAATGCCGTGTCGACCGTAACGTACAAACGTACGCCCATCAACATCTCCTCCGGCGCAGATCTACGGCCTACCTTACCACTGACCACCAAACCGACCGCCCGACCGTGTGTGCCTATACACAGGCACAGTGAACATGCAAACAGCAGCGCGCTGAGACAAGGGAGAGAGAGAGACGGTGGACTTTTTCGCCCTGATAACAGCGATTACCGCCATTAATATTACTATCATCATCAGCGGCACTTGCGAACTGACGATGGTTTCGCTCGTTTCCTATCGACTCGAACCGGCCTGCGAGCATGGAAGAGGATATCTCGACGATACATATCGGGGGACATACATGGAATGCTTAGTCCAGCTAGGCTAAACAGATGATGGGGAGAAGAAAAAAAAAAACGATCCAGTACCTACGCATAGTTTCGGGAAAGAAAGAACCATCGGAGGGAATTGGACCCTCAGAGGAATCGGTTACGAAGTTTAGTTGGAGCGGTTGGCCTGGTTGGGAGTGGGGGACCGGCGACGGACGAAGAAAGTTGGTTTGCGGCAACGAAACAAAACGGATCCTTCTGCGTAAAAAGGGTTGACTGTAATTTGATGTGGCAGCGATAAGCGTTCGGAGTTTTCCCGCTTGCTTTTTCCCGATAAAAAGGATGCTTTGCCGGTGCTGCTTCTGCTACTGCTGCTGCCTTGTAGTAAATTTAATTGGGTTGCTTCCGCTGATAAGCAGGAATCATCAAAGCAGCCGAGAGGAGAGGCTGGCAATTGGCTGTGGGTGAATGGCTGTTGATTACTGCTGGCGATGGTGCGCAAAGTTTTCCACACCCATATCGGCAGCGTGGTTTGGTTGGGGTTGGGGGGTGAGGGATGCTTGCTCAGGATATCGACGTATCTGAAAGTGTGTGACAGCTTCTCGGTTTTCTTCATTTTTGGTGGGTACAAGTTTTTCAACTGTGCCGCCGGGAGATTGTCGAAAAGTTGGCGTTTTACCTATGTAGGCATCGGTACTCTGCGAATTGTTTCGACGGGTTTTGGTCGAGAATTCGGTGGAGGAAGGGGTGAGAGTTTTGAAATTCTATGACACGCGGTTACCAACGAACTGCTTCGGCTGTGTCTCGTGCGGAGTTTTAATTTGCTTGTTTCGGCTGCGGTAGCCTGAAGGGGTTATGAACGATGTCTGTCGAAACTTATGTAAAATATTGGATGCTTCTGCTAATGAACAGAGTCTTATATCGGGACGAAGAAATCGTTGTTTGATCGCTAATAGTTTTTCTTATTTTCTGTCTCGTTCCAGGTAATCGTTGAAGGAGTTTTGAACGGAAACGCAAGTGGCAAGTAGTGTTTATTCAATATTGGATGTCACAGCGGATTTACTTGGCTAGATCCACCGGATATCAGGAATTTGACAACATGCGAAATATTTTTTGTAATATTTCTTAACAAAAAAATTTTAGATGCTCGACTTTTATTTTTTCACTAATGAAACCTTTCATGTATTCTATTAGTTCGAGAACTTGAGTTTTCGGTAATGCGCAAATTTGATTGATTAAAAGATTTGCTAATGGTAAAAAAAATGATATTTATTTTGTTCACTGTTTTCAGACCACAATCTGTTGTATATATTATTACCTGTATTTAATGAAATAATTCATATATTGGTTTTACGCAAGTGCCAATACCTTATTTAACATCTTTTGGTTGTATCTAACGGGAAAAACAGGAAAATGGTGAGTTAAGCGAGAGCAAAAAAATCCTCCCAGAGGCAGGATTCGAACCTGCAACCTTCGGGACTCCGGTCCAATGCACAAACCCTTATGTTATCCCTGGGAGAGAGCATTGCAAAAATCACTCATTTTTGAATTCGCAGAGTCCCCCCTTTCATATTGTGACAAGCATCAATATAAGCTCAGATACCCAATTTCACATCATTTGGACAATTTTAGGCCTCCGCACACTTTGCTTGAAGTTTTTAACATTGGAGCTATGGGAAAATATGGAGGGGAAAATTTTTAAATGCTATAACTTTTGAAGCAGCACTCGGCAACTTATAATTCAAACCTTTTCCAGAAAAGAAATTAGTATTTTAGTATTTGAATGAAGATGTCTCCGTTATCAGAATAAATCAGTTTTTTTGACATGTAGTCTAGAAACCATATTTTTTCATTAGGTGCTCAAATACCCCAACTTCTCGTATATTTCTAGAAATTAAACTTTTACCGGTAATCTATTTTTTTTGTTCTTGAGAATTTTACTTGTTCAACATAGTACATTTTATGAAATTTAGTGAGGGAAATTAGATACATGCACCATAAAACAAAAAAATTTGATATGAATGTCAAAATGCTCTACAACAGCGGTTCTCACCCTTTTTCGGGTTGCTGCGGACACACACAGATAAACATCGATGTTGTATGCTATCAATAGGTTTTTTTCAATTTTAAGACTTGAAATTTCAATATGCGCTCGGAAAATATATTTTTCTTCGTGGACCCCCAGCACCGACTTCATAACCCCCTAGGGATCCATGGACCCCTTGTTGAGAATCACTGCTTTAGAACCCCAACTTGTCGTATTCAAACAAAGATCGAAAAGGTACTGTTCGATTTCTGAGATTTTTTCACATTACAAAAACTGCAAAATATGTATGATTTGCAGCACAGAGCAGAAAACTCATTAAAAATAGGGGATTTTGGGGTCCAAATAACTCAGTATTACACTTTCTTGTATTTTCCGAGAAACAGAAATGATTTCATTCAAATACTAAAATTATTTCCTTTAAAAAAGGTATACACTGTAACTTTGCTGATGCTGCTTCAAAAATTACAGCATTTAATCTATTTTTTCCTCGTATATTCCCATAGTGTCAAGTCAAAAACTTCAAACGAAATGTGCGGGGGTCTAAAATTGTCCAAATGATGTGAAATTTGACATCTTAGCTTACTTTGACATTGGTCACAATATGGAGGGGGAGCTCTGAGAATCGAAAAAAAAATTGTTTTTTTTTGCAATGGCCTAGACGACAGTGATTGTACCCTGCCTAAAGCGAGATTTCATACACATAAGCGCAGCTGCCACTCAACACGGTTGTGTGTGATTTCACTTTAAAGGCAGAGCACGATCACTCACCAATGCGATAATCATGTGTTCTTCCTGGGACGTCATCATATCCCAAGGATAGCATAAGAGTTTGTTCATTGGGCCGGAGTCCCAAAGGATGCAGGTTCGAATCCTGCCTCTGGGGGCATTTTTTATGTAATTTTACTTACTTTGTTTTTCTGACACGGCTCAATGCTTTAGCTTAACGGAGCTGTGCGTCTTTTAAAGATTTACAAAGCAAAAAAAGATAAATATCCTTTAACTCCATCGAATTCTTTGCACGCAATTTACCACTGCGTGCGGTGATTATCTTCCGTGGTAGAGAAGCATTTTTAGCGTCGCCTGATAGCGCCTTATGGTCTTTCGGTCCACTTCCTTGATTGTCACTTTCGTTCACGTTGTCATCACTGCTGTTGGCTTGGAGTCTTGGTTTCTTTGGTTTTTTTTTCAGGTAAAGCCAGATCGCATGGTCACGAAAATAGGGTGTCTCAGTCGCATACTAAGCTTTCGAATGCCATTGTTAATGCCTGGGGAGAAGTTTCTCAATTTATCATCTCTAATGGAAATAACTTCCCCGTATTGCGACATGAACTGGCGAATAGTTCTTTCGCGTGCATGCGGAGACAGATCATGTAGTCGTACCTCGATTGCGGTATCTTCATACTACACGGGAATCTTGACTCTAATATCGTCACTCCCAACATAAATTATTCGGCTAAGAGATTACTTTTGAATCCAATCAGTACAAAGTCACGTATACGGTGAAACGGAATAGAAATAATATCAGTTTGCTTGATACACATTTTATCTTTCAACAAGCGCTCCATTTCTCGTATGGGTGGTTCAACTTTGGAACCACGAAAATCCACTACGACAGTGCAAATATGCCGCAAAGAAATCTCCTCATTATCACGGAAGATCATCTCGATCGGTATAATCCTCACTATCGGAGCAAGAAAGTGAGGATTATACCGATCGAGGTACTTGTATAGTACAGAAATGAGAATAACGGTGTTTGAATTTCTATGGAACAGTGCGCTAATGCTAATAGTTAACGCTGTGTTTCTCCAATTGTCTATTCGTGACCGATGCCTTCACTCGATGGAAGCATACTCATTCCTGACAGTGATCGTACCAGTGCCTCTAGAGAGAGAGATCATACACAACCGCCGCTCTCACCCAACATATGATCTATTTCTATGTTTGAGTAGCCCAGGGATAGCGTAAGAATTTGTACATTGGGCCGGAGTCCCAAGGGTTGCAGGTTCTAATCATGTCTCTGGATGGAATGTTTTTCGCATAATTGCTTTCGTTTAACTCACTAGTTCGATCTATTTTTCCACATTGAATACCACCAAAAAGCTATTTTATGGTGTTTTGATGATTGTAAAATTTATAACGGACCATATTCATGGTCTTTTTAAGGGGTTATATACAAAGTTGAGGGGAAAAAGTGAGTTAAATTTGTGATTTTTTATGCTAATTTTGTTTGAAAAAGCGAAAGTCTGTTTGTTGGTAGTACTATCAAAGAAAATAAAATCAAGTTGCATTAAACGCATTTTTTCACATAGGCTTGCGGAGAATGCTCAACTTATTTAAAAAGGTAAAAAAAAGTTCAAGAAAAATGTACTGTGGTCTGGGACGGATATGGCAAAGTTGGTAAATCGATTGCCTTGTACGCAGCTCATTTGGGTTTGATTCCCAACCCCGGACATAGGGTTAGAGATTTTTCCAAAGAGATTTTTCTAACCCGAAAAGAGGCGAATGATCATAAGGCTAAAACCTGTATAATGAAAATAAATAAACGGTTCGGCTTTCCAATAACAAATCCTACGAAAAAAACTATGTTCGCAACAAAAATATATTTTTGTGTGCTCAAAATTTTAAACAAAAACTCATAGCAAAAAATCGAAAACTTTCGGCCGGAAAATGGAACTGTTCAAGTACACGAGAATGTAAATATGAAGAATTAAAAACAAAAATTTGAAAAATCGGTTGAATAGTTTTTGGAATATCACGTTCACCGCGCCTTTTCAAGAAATTCCGTTCCGAGATAATCGCGTTCAAAGTTTTGTGTTAACTTCAATCGTGGATAGAACAAGCGCGCTTCAAATGACCGCAGTTTGAAATCTAGTGCTCCGATCTGGATGAAATTTCGCACAGATGTTTTCGAAAGTATGTACTTTCAGAATATGCATTTTTTGATTTTTTGAGCCTCAGCTTTGGGTTTGCTGCAAAAATTTTCGAACAATGTTTTAGTTCAAACTTTCTCAAGCTTTTTTTAAAATGATTTTTCAATTTTTTCCATGAATTTCAGTGACAGAAATGACCAGAATTAAAATTTGGCATCTTTTTGATTTCGTTGAAATTTTTACACATGGCTTTTGATATAGAAAATGATGCATTATTTTGCCAATGCTTCACTCAAGACTAACTTTTGGAAAGAGCGTATGTATTTTGTTGGCAGATGATTTAAAACAAAATTTTAGCCCGAAATCCGTTGTTTGCTTTGCAGTCTTGTTTGATAACAATAGATAGAGAAATAATAAATAAAACTAAAAGGAAATTGCATACATTTTTAAAATCTTTTTGAAAATTGTGCGTGATTCTCAAATGGGATAAAATTTTGGATAAGATCAAATATTTGTGCATAAGGACAGAAGACATAACATAAAGTATGGTTTTTAGTGTTTCGGATTGTCCTCGTCAGTAACTAACACCAACATAATGCTAGTTAGACAAGCCCAAATCAGCACCAAATTGGTGCTAGTTAGACACTGAAATCCATACAGTGAACCGTCTGCGTCAACACTGAACAACTGGCTTATACCGAGTGATGTCTCGATAGTAAGCACCGAGGTTCCGATAGCCGACGAGGAATGTGAGCAGAAAATCGTCTTTTGGAATACGAATCAAGCATCTGGTACTATGCAAAATCCCAAATGCGAAAAAAATCGGAAAGGACCAAATTTGTGTGCATCAGGTCGCAAGACCTAACATAAAGTGTGCTTTTTTTTAGTGTTTTGGATTCTCCTCGTCAGTAGCTAACACCAACTTAATGCTAGTTAGCAAGATGTGTGACTTGTTGGGTTGTAGTGTCTAACTAGCGCCAATTCGGCACTGATTTGGACTTGTCTAACTAGCATTAAGTTGCTGTTAGTTACTGACGAGGAGAATCCAAAACACTAAAAACCCATACTTTAATTGAATCGTCCATTAAAAAACCTGGAGAATACTAGAGTAATCAAAATAGAAATATGAAGCCGGATTGGACAAAAAAGTTTACCGCTGTGATTTTTCGTAAATGTGCAATATTTGTTGTTGGCGTATGAATAAGTGAATTTTATTCGTTAATTATGATTCTTCAAGCATTTGCAGCCAGAATGCCAACAACTTATTTGATGCAGCCATTTTCAAAATGCTTCGAAACCAATCTTGGCTAAATTGATTACATATTTTTAAAAAAATCGCCACATTCATAAGTTAGTCGTGATTTTCAATCTGTGCAGCGTCCTGAATCGCTTTTCCAATTGTATTTAGCTTCCACTTGCTTTTTCTCAATACTTTTTGATCAGGCCTATTTGTGGGTAGTTAGTTGGATCGATATCTTTATTGACGAAATTCACACTTTTCTACCGTACCACTGCAGCACCTTCCGGTAACAGTAGCTTGTCAAATCGGGCCAGAGTCTCAATGGACCTTTATGAGCCTTAATGAAAGATAACTACATATTGTTCAAGTACTCTTGCTCATACAGATTAGAATCCACCGATTTATAGCTTAGCTTAGTTTCAAGTCCATAGCTACAAATTTCTTGCCAGATTATCAGTTTTCGGGCGAATTACTGTGGACATACCCTCGTGCTGTAGTGAGATAAAATTTTTGGACGGAAACCTACATCCTCTGTACTTCGGTAGACCCCATTCGTTCAGCTTCTGAGCGCACGGTTTGGCCTCTTGTTTCTGCTTCATAGTCCTATTTAGTTGTTTGGACGCCCAATTTGAGCGGTAGCCTCCGGGCGGTCTACGGTTGGCACCGTTTTTTTAGAGATATCCTGATCCGAGAGTCTTGAGTTTCCCTTCATCGCTTTCAACACCTTCTAGTTCATCAGTGGGTTCAAAGTTACAAAGCTATTTTTCATTTTGAACCACTTTTACAATTCCGGAATCATTTGAAAACATCTTCCTCGATAAAAAGGGAAATTTTAAACTTTCGAACAATATTTTGAATTGTCACTTTGGCTTTTCGATGTGGGTGAGCATGATGATACGAGAGAAACCTTTCACTACGGTAACCAGTGTACTTTGGCAAAAAAATCGCTGTTAAATCATTCGTTCATAAAACATCCGACCACTAGAGGCGCTGCCATGAGGTAAATAAAGTATTCGAATTCTAAATGGACCAGACTTTCAGTGCTTTTTTTCAATATATAATTGCAGTCGTTATCTACATTGAGGGATTTTTTAAAACGATTCCGCAAGGATTTCAGGCAGTGGCGGATCCAGGGGGAGGGTCCTGTGGGTCCGAACCCACTCCGAAATTTTTTTACTGGTTGAGAAATTTTAAATTAGTTTAAATTTTATATTAGTTTCACACCCAAAACCGTTCCCAACCAAATTTGATCAACAAACCTGATATTCATTACATGAGCTTATTACGTATGTACAATTACGAAATGTACAATGTTCATTTTAAAAACGAAATTTCGGACCACTCCCGAAATATTTTTCTAGATCCGCCCCTGATTTGTGGACATTGTGAACTCTGTGCGCTACAGGACTTCTGGAAGGTTGACAAAAGTGTTTTTTTACATTTCTTCAATTTAATTGTCGGTGAACTGACCCTGCAACCTTCAGGATATGTATATTTTTGAATAACCAGACAAATATTGTCATTTCTTGCAAAACTCACGGTTTATAGCAACACTTCGTACACCGAGGGTAAATTGATATTTTTTTCGAGAGACGGATCAGGAGAATCTTTAAATTTGATTAAGCTTCTTATAATAATTTTATAATAGTTTGTTTTGAAGATTCCTTTGTTTCACACGATGATCTTCACGGAATCGTGTGTCGTGTATATGTTTACAAGAAATAAATTATAAAATTGCCCTTAGATTTCGTTAGTGCTTTTTTGTAACATTTTTTAAATCCAATATCATTTGTATCTACTACAGACACACGTCTGAAACATGACCCTGAGGATGCTCATAAGTAGTGTGTGAAATACGCGTATATGTCGTAGATACTAGTGATATTGGAATTAAAAAGTGTTGCAAAAACTGACTTGATACACCTAGCAGTGGAATGAGACATTTCTTACACATATTCATTCGTTTGCAGAACTCATGCGAAGTAGGTACCAAACTAGAAATCAGATGAGCACAGTTTCGAGTCCTTCACGAATAACACGTCGAATAAACTGTATAAATTTCAGAAAACCATCAAAAAAAATTAATTTCAGGAATTAGTAGTGCTAAAATAATTACCAAAAGTTATCAAATTCGTAAAATGGGTAGGATGATTAATATAACGATAATTAATAAAATAAAAAACCTGATTAGTTCCGCTTATTAAATGAATAGTTAAGGGATCATTCATAAATTACGTAACGCAAAAATTGTCCAAAATTGACTCCCCCTTCCACCTCTGTAACAAATTGTCACGAATTTCTCTGTCCCTCCCTACCCTACTACGTAACAAATTCTTCATTTTTTTTTTTCTTATTTTAAGACATATAGCGTAACGTTCTAGCTTACTCCCCCTCCCCCATATGTCACAATTTGTCGCGCCTGCTCCCCCCCATAAAAAACGTTACGTAATTTATGATTGGTCCCTAACCAATATTTCTAAAAAGTAATGGAATTACTAAATAAAATTGTTTCAAACTAATAAATTGGATGAAATGAATAAACGGAATTAACAGAATTAATAGAATAAAGAAGCTGAATAATATGTATGATCTGAAAAAAAAAATATTAAAATGAATAACATTTTAAAAAAATAATTAGCATAATAAAATTTATGAAATAAATAAAATGAATGAAATGAACTACCGCTATACGCTTAACTGTCCCGTGTGCTATTGGATTCCCTATACACATGGAAACATTATATATAGAGCGGCACTGAATAAAATGAGTAAAATAATTAACACGAATTTACTGAATAAAATAAATAGAACAATTAAAATATATAAAATAAATTAAGTATATAAAACAAATAAACTAAATAAAATACATGAAACTGATGAAGTATTTAAAATAAACAATATTAATCAAATTAATAAAATTAATTAAGTGAATAAAATGAATAAACTGGCTAAGCTGACTAACCTAAATGAACTGAGTAAACTGAATAAACTGAATAAACTGAATAAACTGAATAAGCTGAATAGCAAATAAAATTAATAAAGTGAATAAAGTCAACAAAATGAATGAAGTGAATAAAGTCAATCAAGTGAATGAAATGAAAACAATGAATAAAATAAGTAAAACGCATAAAATGAACAACAGTGAATAAAATGAATAAAATGGACAAAATGAATGAAATGAATAAAACGGATAAATTTAATACAATGAATTAAAATAAATAAAATGGGCAAAATAAATCAAATTAATAGAACGAATGAAACGAAGCAAGTAAATAAAAGGAATAAATTGAATGAAATGAACAAAATGTGTAAATTTAATAAAATGATTGAAATTAGTACAATGAAAAAATGCAATAAAATGAATGAAATGTATATAATTAATGAAAAAATCAATGAATAAAACAAAAATACATTAAATGAACAAAATGAAAAAAAAATGAATAAAATTTATAAAATCAATAAAATGGAAAGATTGAACAAAAAAACGAAATGAATAAAAACATGTTAAAAAGTTATCGAATTCGTAAAGAAAGTAGAATGATTGATATAGATTAAATCTTTAAAATAAATAAATCAGATTAGTTCAGCTCATAAACTGAAAAATTACCCAATAATCTAAAGAAGTTTTCAAATTAATAAAATAAATCAAATTGATTCAAATTAATATATTGGATGAAATGAATAGTATAACTGACAGAATTTAAAGTTTAATAACTTCGACTAAGGATTGCGTGGCGATCTTCGACCAAGTTGTTAGCAATAAAAATTATCTTTTTTATTTTCACTTGCAGTGATAAACTGATATATTTAGTGAAACTTTACTGTGAAAATAAGTGGTAGCGGGTTTTCTTCGGGCAAAAGAGACCCGGTTGCATCTTTGCACGTTTGACAAACAATTCAAAAAGTTTTCCTTTATTTGATTTGCGCACTTATAGCTACCCTGCTGCAATAAGCTTCATCAGCGGCGGCTGATATGGATACAAACGTATTCTTCAAGTTGTAAAATTAATGTTTATTGTTTCTACTTTCACCAATTGAAAGACTACCAATTAATTGTTAGCCCAGTAAATCGTTAAAGTTTTATTATTGTCTAGATTCAAATATTAGAGGAAAATTCCCTGGTTATCTACCCTCCGGCAGCCATAGACAAAATGAAAAATCGCTACCCCGCAACGGAGCTTCATTGAAATATATTTCAATTATCCCGCGAAACGAGACCCACCTGCTGTTAACTATCGTTTAATCAGATCCGTTCATCTCTGATCTAACTGTAATTCCTCCTGCCCCCGGTTTACAATCGCGGCAAGTAACCTGATTGAAGCGACCATCCTTGCAAGCCAGCTTCTCCCCCACCATCCCACCGGTTCGCAGGCGTGTTTCGTAAGCGTGTAATTTCCGAACGACACGACGAGCAGAATAGAAAAAGCAGCCCTCGGTCGTTCCGTATCCAACCATCCATCCATCCATCCAACCAACCAACCAAACCAACACCGTTGCCTTCGGAGGAGCCCAGCAAACCAGCTGGCACTCTCTTATTAAAAGATCATTTATATCCATCCTGGGGCATCCTGTTCTCAAGCATTTTCAAGAGAAGGAGGAACCCCACGAGCCCCATTCGGATCTACGCGCGCGCTTATACGCGGTGGTGCAAAGTGAAATAATGGTGTTCATTACGGGCTACAGCTCCACAACAACGCAGCAGCATGGTTCCCACCACCACCATTCGCATTCACCACAGCCCCGTTTCGTTCGAAATGAAGAGCGAAGCCTGGAGGGCATCATTTCCCTACGCTTCCTATATTAGTGTATCGTTTTCGTACGTACGCGTTCATGGCTGGCACAGGGCAGCATCGGCATCAGCATCAGCATCAGCTTCAGTGGTACAGAAAAAGAAAAAAAATAACGAACTATGCTACGCCCGGCCACAAACAAGCATGTGTTTATGAAAAATTACCATGTGAAAATGGGGAAGCGGACGGGGTCGAGTGAGAGTAGGGAAAAATAACTTGTTATAAATACGCTGAAAGAAATCTTAAGTAACATTTAATTCAAACTAATTATAAACATATTTTCCTCGAAAGACTCTTGGCTAAGCAATTCGAGGGGAGGGTGTTGACACAACAGAGGAACGGTAGTAATGTGTGCTCCATGAAACAGAATCCGGCTTGTTGGCTGATCGCTCACCAGCAGTGTCAGCTGATCTTGAAGTGTTGAACCAGTTTCTCGCAGGTCTTCGCTACTTGATACCCGCTGTGTGACCACCGCCAGGAGGGGGTCCGGAGCGATAGGAAGGAAATGCGACACACTAGCGAGCGTGGCAGCAGCTATAATTAGACCGGTAAATTTCTTATTTATGAATTCATCGCGTTATGCTTCGAAAAGGCGATATTATTTATTACCCGTGAAAGTACAAAGTGGCTCACAGCTAGATCGAAGTAGTCGACTTGGGTTGCCCTGCTCACTGCTAACTGTGCTCTTGGTATAGGAAGGGATAGCGAGGAGTGGGAAGGAAGAACTTTCCCGCTTCGCGGATCGAGAGGTGTTTCGTTCGAAATCCACTTGATGATCACGCGGCGAAGACAGTAGCACTTTACTCAGCACTATTGGCTTGCTCGGAAATAGATTAGTGGTCCATTGCTTTTCCACGAGAAGAGCAGATCGATTCCACTGACTGTACACAGTTAGTGGTTCTGCTATATCGCAGTAGGCGGTAGTTCTCCGCAATTACAGCAGGAAAAATTTCAGGGTGATTTGTCGAATAAAGGTTGCCTTTCCCGGGTGGTATCGATCGATCTTCGCGTGCATTATGCCACACACCAACGTGTAAACCGAGACCCGTAAATGACTTTTCCCGACGCCGTGCCACGATCTCAAGCGCTGATGAAAACTATATTGATGTTTAGTTATGAAACATTGACTGCGGGGATCATTATTCTTCTCGCACGCCATAAACGCATACGGATCACACGCACCACTCCCCGCGACACGATCTCTCGCGCCAAACCCCGTTCGACGACCACCGCGGATGAGCGTGGATGATGGTAGTAGTAGCATTTTTCGATAACAACCCCTCGATGAACGGTCACCGTCTCCGCTTCCACACTTCAAACACCGCCTCTCAGCGGGGAAATATTACGCATATTTGCTGCTTTACTCGTCGGCGAGGCGGGGCGGCGTGGCTGGCCTCACTTTACTCGCTCAAGCTCGCTGGTTGGTTTTGTTTTCATTTTCGAGGCCGGCATTCGTTTTCTCGGTGGAAACTTTCCGGCCCGCAATTTTCCACTTCAAATCGAGCGGTGCACGAAAGGTGTGAATTTTTCACCGTCCAACACCCGCTGACACGCACGGCGGCGGGGTCGGTATCGCATTTGCCGGAATTTCAAAAAGTAGTGAAAATATCTAACATCTGTCGTAAAAAGGAATTTTAACATCGGCCGGAGGATAGCTTTCGTTAAAGCACACGCTCTCGTACAATCAGCAGATCACGACTCATTAAAATCTCAGTTTTGTTGGTTTCGGCCGCCCGGCCGCCCGCCCTTGTCGTTGCTGGGGTGTTGTTTTTTCCTTCAAATTTGGGCGATGGAATCTGCAATTGGCTATAACCGTACCGCGTATTAAGAGGTGCGTGGGTCGTAAATTCACGGCCGGTTGACACTTTACAACCTGGTCGGAGATTTACGGACCGTTTTTAATACCTCCACCACCGCCACCGTAGATCGTATAACTAAGGGGGATTGATGTGCTGGTATAGTTCCTCGCTATCCTGCCCGACCCCCCAGGCCACATACCACCTGGTGTGACGATGAGTGATTGCCGTCATGTCCAGACAGGCAGGGTAGATCCGCGACAATGGAATGGGATCGTTTGCTTTAATTTGGAGATGGACAAGTGTCGGTCGTTTCTTGTTGATGTTTCACTTTTTTTTACTACTTAGGTGAAATCATCATCGGTGCGTGTTTAATGGGAACCACGCGAGGAGATGTGGCAATGCTTGCTTTAACATGATTCGACAAGACTCGCGAGATAGAATGACTTGTGGATCCCTCTTCAAATTGACAGAAATGACACAGCTGATGACGGAATTGAACTGTTCGATGGCACGGGAGTGTAATTTTGTTGACTAATTCCAGTCCCGCACTGGGGTATTTAATGGGGGTATTAAAATCACTACAAGCCCTCGAAGGTAGTAATTAAATAGGTTAACTTCGTGCAGCGATGAAATAACGCAGCAGCATAAAGTGCCAAGTCATTTTACGCTCTGCCGCAGTCTTCGCATTTGATAAAAATTCCAAAATATTCCGACTCCTGCGGTAGAAGACAAAGGGTTAAGTCATTGGGAAGTTCTAAGTGTGCTCATATGACCCTATTCCACGTTTTTTTCTAAACGTTCTTCCTTCATCTCCTTCTCCTCCTTGAGTATTGTGGTTCTAAATATTAAAAAATACTTAACTCCTTAACTCTGGCAAATGGAATGTCGTTACAACATAAAAAGAAAAAAAGACTCACTTTTATTCGTTAATAAAGAAATAAAGAACAAAAAAGATGCAAAATTACATTCGATAAAAGTGATAATTCATTTCGTTGTACCGTGTTATCCCCAACTCATAGTTAACATTTGATAATCTGACCTCATAGTTATATACCGTGGTTTGAGGATGAAGAGTGAGGAACGATGGAGTAGGGCGGGTTGAACACATATTTTCAATTCGGTCCTCGCTATCCACGCTAGTAAGGAATTCTTTGTACTTCACGTTGTGTTTAAAGTTGTTATAAAATTTATAAAATTATAAAATTTATAAAATTTATAAAATTTATAAAATTTATAAAATTTATAAAATTTATAAAATTTATAAAATTTATAAAATTTATAAAATTTATAAAATTTATAAAATTTATAAAATTTATAAAATTTATAAAATTTATAAAATTTATAAAATTTATAAAATTTATAAAATTTATAAAATTTATAAAATTTATAAAATTTATAAAATTTATAAAATTTATAAAATTTATAAAATTTATAAAATTTATAAAATTTATAAAATTTATAAAATTTATAAAATTTATAAAATTTATAAAATTTATAAAATTTATAAAATTTATAAAATTTATAAAATTTATAAAATTTATAAAATTTACAAAATTTATAAAATTTATAAAATTTATAAAATTTATAAAATTTATAAAATTTATAAAATTTATAAAATTTATAAAATTTATAAAATTTATAAAATTTATAAAATTTATAAAATTTATAAAATTTATAAAATTTATAAAATTTATAAAATTTATAAAATTTATAAAATTTATAAAATTTATAAAATTTATAAAATTTATAAAATTTATAAAATTTATAAAATTTATAAAATTTATAAAATTTATAAAATTTATAAAATTTATAAAATTTATAAAATTTATAAAATTTATAAAATTTATAAAATTTATAAAATTTATAAAATTTATAAAATTTATAAAATTTATAAAATTTATAAAATTTATAAAATTTATAAAATTTATAAAATTTATAAAATTTATAAAATTTATAAAATTTATAAAATTTATAAAATTTATAAAATTTATAAAATTTATAAAATTTATAAAATTTATAAAATTTATAAAATTTATAAAATTTATAAAATTTATAAAATTTATAAAATTTATAAAATTTATAAAATTTATAAAATTTATAAAATTTATAAAATTTATAAAATTTATAAAATTTATAAAATTTATAAAATTTATAAAATTTATAAAATTTATAAAATTTATAAAATTTATAAAATTTATAAAATTTATAAAATTTATAAAATTTATAAAATTTATAAAATTAATGAAATTTATAAAATCTAAATACCGTCAAACCCATCAACTTGGTGGAGGGGATAAGATTGCATATAAAATATTCCTAGTTTGTGATAAACTTTATGCGTTTTGTAATACAATAGTGTTTTGATCTCAAAACATAGAATAGATGTTTGGCATTCGGGCAAATGGCATTCGGCCAAATGGCATTAGGCCAAATGGCATTCGACCAAACGGTACTCAACCACATGACCTTTTCGGGCAAATGACCCTTTCGGCCAATTGACCCTTTCGGCCAAATGTCCCTTCGGCCAATTACCCTTTCGGCAAAATTGCCCTTTCGGTCAAATCACCTTTTCGGGCAAATTACCGTTTTGGACAAATTGTCCTTTCGACCAAATGACCCTTTAGGCCAAATGACCCTTTCGACCAAATGACCCTTTCAGCCAAATTATTCTTTCGCCCAAATTACCTATATTGCTAAATTTTTCGGCTAAATTACTATTTCGGTCGAATTACCATTTCGGCAAAATTACCCTTTTTTGCCAAATACCCTTTCGGTCAAATTGCCCTATCGATCCAATTACCCTTTCGGTCAAGTTACCCTTTCGGTCATATTACCCTTTCTGTCAAATTACCCTTTCGGTCAAATTACTCTTTCGGTCAAATTACTTTTTGGGACCACCATAAATGACGTAGCATTTTTTGAGTGATTTTTAACACCCCCTTCCTCTTCTAGCAATTCGTCGCAAACCTCTAAATACCCCTCCTGGTAATTACGTAGCTTGACGGTAAATCTACCCCCCCCCTTTGTCCCGTAAAAGATAAAAAAATAAAAAACGATGTCAGTTAGATGAAACGGGTAAGATTGTCGGGACATCAGGTCAACCTATAAAAAAGCTACGTAGTATGACATGACCCACTACCCCCTGTCATCACACATCATCACAACACACAAAACTCCACCTCCCCCATATAATGCTACGTCATTTAGGGATGATTACTTTCGGTCAAATTACCCTTTCGGTAAAATTACCCTTTCGGTAAAATGGCCCTTTCGGTACAATTACCCTTTCGGTAAAATTACCCTATCGGTAAAATTACCCTTTCGGTAAAATTACCCTTTCGGTAAAATTACCCTTCTGGTAAAATTACCTTTTTGGTAAAATTACCCTTTCGTTAAAATTACCCTTTCGGTCCAATTACCTTTTTGGGCCAAATTACCCTTTCGATCAAATTATCATTTCGGTCAAATTACCCTTTCGGTCAAATTACCCTTTCGATCAAATTACCCTTTCGATCAAATTACCTTTTCGGTTAAATTACCCTTTCGGTCAAATTACCCTTTCGGTCAAATTACTCTTTCGGGCAAATTACCCTTTCGGTCAAATTACCCTCTCGGTCAAATTACCCTTTCGGTCAAATTACTCTTTCGGTAAAATTACCCTTTCGGTCAAATTACCCTTTCGGTTAAATTACCCTTTCGGTCAAATTACCCTTTCGGTCAAATTACCCTTTCGGTCAAATTACCCTTTCGGTCAAATTACCCTTTCGGTCAAATTACCCTTTCGGTCAAATTACCCTTTCGGTCAAATTACCCTTTCGGTCAAATTACCCTCTCGGTCAAATTACCCTTTCGGTCAAATTACTCTTTCGGTAAAATTACCCTTTCGGTCAAATTACCCTTTCGGTTAAATTACCCTTTCGGTCAAATTACCCTTTCGGTCAAATTACCCTTTCGGTAAAATTACTCTTTCGGTAAAATTACCCTTTCGGTCCAATTACCTTTTTGGGCCAAATTACCCTTTCGATCAAATTATCATTTCGGTCAAATTACCCTTTCGGTCAAATTACCCTTTCGATCAAATTACCCTTTCGATCAAATTACCCTTTCGATCAAATTACCCTTTCGATCAAATTACCTTTTCGGTTAAATTACCCTTTCGGTCAAATTACCCTTTCGGTCAAATTACCCTTTCGGTCAAATTACCCTTTCGGGCAAATTACCCTTTCGGTCAAATTACCCTCTCGGTCAAATTACCCTTTCGGTCAAATTACTCTTTCGGTAAAATTACCCTTTCGGTCAAATTACCCTTTCGGTTAAATTACCCTTTCGGTCAAATTACCCTTTCGGTCAAATTACCCTTTCGGTCAAATTACCCTTTCAGCCGAATTACCCTTTCTGAAATATAATTCTTTCGGCCAAATTGCCTTTTCGGCCAAATAACGCTTTCGGCCAAATTACCCTTTCGGTCAAATGACCCTTTCTACCAAATGACCCGCTCGGTCAAGTGACCTTTTCGACTTAACAGCTTTTGGCCAAACGGGCCGTTACAGTCGAATGACATTGACTTAACGGCATTCAGCTAAATGACTCATTCGGCTAAATGACTCATTCAGCAAAATGGCATTCGTCCAAGTGGCATCCGACCAAATGGCTTTCGTCTAATTGACCTAAAACCGTTTCAAGACACTTATTCGATAGAATCGGCACTTTTCAACAAAACTTTAAACATTTTTTTATCAAGATTTGGATTGCTGCTATTTAAATTTGTGCTGAAAAATAAAAGAGTATTTTTAAAGAATTTATTTGAGCTCATCATAGATAATTAGTTGAGTTATTTCCTTCTTTTTGAATAAAAACAATCTTGAAAAACGGGTTTTTCCTTGCCACCGAAGCAGGCCATCCTACTGACTATCTTGAGTGATATTATTTCAGCATTTCAAATGAAATTTAGTGTGTAATAACCCCAAAAAATGTTCATACTCGCTCGGAAAGACACGGTCACTGGCTGAAAAATGCTAATGGCTAACCTTTAGTGTATCTACCCGATCAGAAACACATAACAGAAATATTTCAAAACTATATCTCGCATTGTTACTTGTTATAAATTTCTATTATTTTAACTACTGACGAGACCTTATTTGTAACACAATATGTTACAAAAAGTGTGTTCTGTTATAATCTTGTTATTTCATTCTGATCGGGTATGTCACCACATTCTTTGTCGATCTCCCAAGTAAAATTGAAATAAATTGTTTCAACTTATAGTCGCTTCTCATCGGCACTAAATCTCCGAGGCTTTTCGGAACTTTAAGAGCTTGTAATGAAAATATTCATGCAAAGATACCTTTGCAGCGCAGACATGGATTTTGGTTGCATCAAAGGCTACGTAAACTAAGGGTAAGTTGTTCTCTTAACTCTTCTTTCGTGGTCTTCCCGCAAATACTGACTCCTACATGAAAGCTGAGATAGTCTCGATAGATAAGCTCAAATGATCCTAATTTCACGGTAATTTGCATTTCGTGGAACGATATATATTGCTTAAATTTTTTAATTGAAGTATAATCTAGAAAAACAAACCAATCAAATCTTGATATCAGACAGTTAATTTTCCTGCAGGGCTTCAAAATCTTGCGCACTTTTTCTCTATTATAAATTGCTATATATTTACTGTTGTAAATGAACCAATTTCACAAACGGACCTTTCCGCCATGCCGCAGATTTGGAAGCTCGTTCGTCTAATTTCGCGTTATTTTGTTCAAGGATCCGGAAGCGCCGGCCGGGTGGCCTTCACAATCCGCTGCTTGACCTCTACCATCTTTTCCCAAATCAAACAGCTCACAAGCTACCCAACCCATTTGTACCATAATGACGTGGTTTCACTTTTTTCTTCAAATTACTACACCCCTCTTTAGCATTCAGATAGAGCATTCTCCTCGTCAGCACAGGTTTTTTTTCTCTGCCGTACGCGCCTAGCAAATGCTAGTAGCACCCGCCGCAGTAAGCCATGATCGCAATCTCACATTCGTACCAAAACGAACTGGATCAGGCAGAGCGGCGGCGGTGGTGGCGGTGGCGGCGACGTCAGTGGCAAATTATAACGCTACTGCTTACTTTGTTTTGCTTATGCTCTGTAGCAGGCACTCCGTCAAGGTCATCCATATGCGATCGATCGGTCCGATTCGTAACAGCTATCCGCACACATCCGTCAAACCTCGAGCAGCTCGAGCAAATCCAAAACGGACGAGGCCCGGAGCTTCAAGTTTTACTGGTTGGACTTGAAACCGGTTGCAATCGCAATTCGCGCACGAAGCAGCGGGCGAAAACAGAAACTGAAGCATATGATCAACGACAACAACTACCACTACTACTACTACTGCGAGGTAAGACGATGACGACGACGACGTGCAGCATAAGCAAGCGAATCATATGTTTCCTTTAGTTCCTACCCCGCCCGCCACCACAGTCATCGGGTCAGCTTCCAATTCGAATTTCGCTTTTAATTTGCACATATGATCGCCTCGACCGTGCTAACCTTCTGTCGGGTTTCTGACTTCTGGCTCTGGAACCCTCCTCCCCCGCTTCGATCCGTTCGATCAGCGAGCGTGCGAGCGGGACCTTGTACACCAAACCAGCCCAGAGCGCCACGATTCCGGACGGACCATCGCATCGCGCTGGCTGTGCGCTGAGTTGTGCCGATTCTGATATGCCAACATAATTCGAGGGGATGCAAAGAAAAATGTATATTGTATTGCTATCGCGGGCCTCCGCCCGCGGCCGGCTGCCGCAAAACGGCATCGTGATGTGTAATGTAATATTAATCAACGCTTTGCTCTTCTTGTGTATGATGTTCTTTCTGCCCCCACTCCCTTCCGGGCCAACGTCCCCGTGAAACAATTAACCAAGAAGCTTATTTAATGTGATGTTTATTTTGCTCGGATGTTTCTTTTCATCTTCCTCGTCGTCCAATTTATATCTCATCCGTATTAACACTGATAAACACTTCGCTTTAATTGCTCCATGGGAGTTTCTTCTGCCGATGTTGCTGCTACCGCTGCTGCTGCTATGCTACGGGCTTCGCTTCTGAACGGTCACGATGGCGAGATCAGAGGTTGGCGGAAGGTGGCGAAGCTATGCGTGCCACGGAGTTTCCACTGTCAGAGCATATATTCGTTTCTGTGCTTGTTTTTATTAATTTTAATTTCAACTCTTCTAAGTGGAACATTGCAGGCGCACGAACAACGACGACGACGACGGTGACTACGATGACGCGGACGACAACGGCCAGGGCGGGTGGGTGTAGGAGGTCCCGATAAAACTCAGTGGTGCAGTAAAGTGCATAAATACTGTCATGCTGCTTTTATCTTCTTCGTGTGTTTGCCTCACACGCTACACTACTGCTGTGCCTACCAACCGATCCGACCCCAGCCAGCAACCGTGTGCAGTGTGTTTGGACCACGGAAGGCAGACAAGCGATTCCCGTGGCAGCCAGTAGCTGCTTCTGCTGCTGATAGTTTGCAATGTACAAGTTTGCACTCCAGCGCAAACTCACTCGTGTAGAGTTGCAGTAGCAATTAATGTCGATCTTATTTGCACAGTATGGTGTATCGTAGCCAGCGTAGCCGGAGACGGAGTCGTTGATGGCGCGGCTCGGTACAGTCGTTTAATTACGTATCAAATCATATGTTTATTTAACTTTTGAATGAATATGCAATGCATGGGGCGGTGCTGTCAGTTGCGTGCGGGGAGGCTGTTTAGCGATATGCTAGGTACTTGAGATTGCGTATCGCATCGTGTCCGAGTGTGGTTGACGAGTCGAAACAATTAGGTGGTACATCATACTGTGATACGGTGATAGTGCGCTGGCCGCGGCGGCGGTGCGGTGGTGTGGTGGCTGGCTAGTTTACTGGAATCGAGTGGTGACAAATCAGCTGCCTCTGCCCGTTGAGGCCTGTGAGGCGGCAGTGAACTGGTTTTGACTGATTGAGATGTCGGGATGATGCACTGGAGGCATTTCCACTGGGTATGTGTGACAGTTTTGACAGATGGTTTGTTTAGCTGGGAAGTTGAATCTGTAACAGCGAATTGCTGTGGGAAGAATTGAAATATCTTTATGCGTTCATAGGACACTGTAAAGCACTAACATATTAAATTGCACAAGGTCGCTCGGGGACTTTAAGTTTGCATGTTTTATTTGAATCGATATCGAAGCTTTCAAAACAGCTGCCAAAAAGTTTAATAGAGAATATCAAACTACGCTACAGTCGAGTGGAAATAAACTAAGAAAAGGGCATTCCAAAAGAAATAAATTCTCAAGCAATCTATTGATATCCATGTTGAATGACGTTATGCCAAATACAATATTTCTCTCACAGTAAAAAATTAAATTAATGCATTTTTGTGTTTGAAGGGTAGAGTCGTTTCGACTTCATCTCTTCAGTATCTGGTACTGACTTAGCGCCAAATAGACGCTAGTCGCTATGCCACAATTACGACTACAGGAATGTGTGTCGGTAATAGCCAAATCAATCCAAGTATTTTACGCCAAGAATCGTAAAGCAAATTCTGGTGGGGCTAATTTCGCATTAAATTTATTTTATTCTATTGACGAAAAATGCTCATTAATCCAAAAAAAAAATCAACGGGGTTTCCCTCGCCAACTTCTAAATATGTTTCGTAGGAGCGAAGCAAAATAGAGCAAATGATCGGAAGTCCTCGAAGATTTTTTACAATTTTGACATTTATTGGATTATTATCTGTACTTATGGACATATATGTACATTTTCATCAGTACAAAGATGTTAAAATATATGAGTTAATTACTACACATTTCGGATACCATTTAAAGTATGTTACGATAGGTTAGTTAAATATCTCACGTTCGCATAGACAAAGTCGTGTAGATCTAATAATAAGCGTAAGAGTGATCTAATAATAAGCGTTTTCCCAAAAGTCATTGAGTTTGGCCCGAACGAACCACACCTATCAAATTGGGGTATGGGGTACGTTGCAGGTACGTAAACTGAAGCTTCAAGGTTCGAGACCGAGTGAACCCATATCTGTAGGAAAGAAATGATAGAAACGTTCCAGGATGCGAAAATTTTAAAGTAATTCTTGTTCTTAAAAATACAGGCGGTCGAAAGATGTGTCTCATTCTAATCGTATATAATATTGTTTTGAGTCGTAAGAATGTATAAAAGGTGTCTGTTTCATGCCACAAGGAATAAGCCTAAGTACCAACCACAGATGCATTTATGTACAGTTTACATCGTATATTGAAACCCAATTTTATCTCAATGTCTCAATTTGGAAAGTTTTTTTTTGGAAAGCTGCCCTACTGGAGTTGTAAAGCTTAGTTCTAGGAAGGATCCACAGTCAGAATCACTCACTAAAACTGCAGACGAGACGGGAAATGTCACCCACTTAAACACTGCTTACGGCCAATTGCAGCGGGCCGTGATTCTGATTGTGGTATTGAGAGTACGGTTCGGATGTGCGGGCCTAGGGACTGCACAGTCGCGTGGAAAAAAGCGTATATTTGTTCGCGCATGAGACCGCGTTGATTAAACTAATTGCACTAAATTATCGAGGCATTTTAGTATTTTACAAAATGTTGGGTGTAGTTGTGGGTGGATGACCGCGATTCTATGTTCGTCTTTCTGCATCATCGCGAAATACTCGAGTATTTGTATGTTGACGTGGTCAATCGTGTAAGCGTTTGTATGTCGCATGTGCTAGCGTGTTAGTAGCTTCACGTGCGTAAATTCGATTTTTCAACCGCATATTATTGTATTCCTGAATAATCGTGCGGATCATGAATCTGACATTTAATTTCCATTGTGCGGTTCAGATATTAGAAGAGAGCGAGTTTCCCCATACCACTAGAGTTCCCGGTCATGTCACTATGGAACGTGTTGTCTAGTGGATATGGGCATCGTTTATTATGTTTACTTCAACTGAAAGCATGGATCTAGGTTGAGGTACGGACTTTCAGACGTAACCTATCCACGTTCGCGCGAGTACGGGACAAGATTGAGACAGCGTTTGTGAGGATACATGTGCTCAAACGTTTACTTAATCACTGGAGGGTTTTCATGTTTTCGAAATTGCGGGTGTAGGTGTGCGTGGATGATCGTGAAGGGCTTAAGCGATTGTAAGTGAGATGGCGAGTCTAGGGCTGTGATAATGAGCGAATATATTTTAACGTGTTTTTATCGCGTGGGCTTCTGTAGGTCGTGTGTATACAATTTTGCGTGTATAACTTCGATTGTATAACCATGTTGTTATTTGCATATTCGCGTAAATTCTTGAACATTCGCGCGGGTCGCTGTTATTTAATTTTGAGTGTACTACTCAGATGTTTGAATTGAATTTGGAGCTAGCACCACTTCCGGACGTGAAATGCTAACATAATCGTTTCTATGTATGTAGGCGGGCGTTTGGTGTGCGCAGATGATTGCGATGACATGATCTGACATGTCTTATCGCGAAGGACACGAGCATTTCTATATTAACGTGATAAAGCGCGTGGGCGTTTTGATGTCGCATATGCTAGCTTGGGTATAAATACGCGTGCTTGTAGTTTTTTTACAATACCGAGAAGCCGTTTGTATTTTCGTGTGGGCTTTTGAATATTCGCAAGTGGCGTCATTCTGATGTTGAATTTTGAATGGACGCTTTAGATGAAGGAAGTGAATACAAGTTCTGTATTTAAGAGTGCGAGCTCCCGGCCGATTATGATCATGACCGCGCGAGTGTGGGCGATTGTATATTGGCACATGGGAACGTGTTTAGAAGCTCGTAAGTGATACGACGTTGACATAATCACCGGCACGTGTATATGATTGCGTGGGATGTGCGTGTAGGAATACGTGAGTGAACGCGTTTGCTACCGGGTAAGTATTATTGCGAAAGATTTGAGCGTTTGTATTTCATTGTTAGCGTTATTTTTATGGGCGTTCGTGTGTCGTGTATGCTAGCGTGTTTCTAATTTCGGCGCAACAACACACTAATTAGACATTCATTCAGTAAGTGAACTTACGGCAAAAAAATGAAACGAGAAATGACAAAAGGCCAAAACAAATATCACATTGAATAAAGAACATTAGGATTTCGAACACAAAAAATATTCGAATTGCTGGGCTTTGGTTTGGTCGGGTGAGAGTAGGTAATAGCATGCAACATAAAATAGGCCCAATAAGTCCTCTCGGCCTCCTCGATGCACCACTATCAATGCGTATTGCACCCTACATCTTAAAATAACTTTCTGTTGCAAATCAATATGAAAAACGACAATTATGTTCAATAGAATATGACACTTTAAACGAAGATTTACTAATAAACTAATATAATTGATGTACTAAGTTTGTTCAAACGTAGGGACGTAATCAAAGTTGCTTATATTTGGGAACATAATCACTTCTTTAGACGGTTTGGTCCGCGTGGATGATGGCTTTTCAAAATAACTAGGATATAGTATCAATAATTTGGCCGATTCACTTAAATTTAATATATTCTGCAAATTGAGGGATATTTAATTTAAATTATATGTAATGAACCATCAACGGATATTGCATCGGTCTGGATCTAGTTGAATATTGACAGCAAAATCAATTCAAGTTGCCAGTTGTCAGGGTATCCTTTCGCTTCTATCGGCCACCTGACGCACGAATCGTGTTATTACCAGATTCTAGGGACCACTAGAATCTAGGAGCTCTACACTAGAAATCTCTAAGCATGAAAATCAGTTCTACCAACCGCTTTGTTATTTATCCACTGCACAATGCACTGCACTGACTTAATCAAAGTACGTCTACATGACCAAGCGCCACGGACCAATTCAAGTCACATTAAAAGACTTCTGACTGTATACATCAGATATTCACGTATTTGTTTCTGTTTTTAAGCAAGTCTATGACTATCAAAATTTTATACAGTGTTTGTCACTGACAAATGTTTAAATATATTTTTTAGATTCTCGTTTGCTTGCCATAGAAAAAAAAGTCTTGTAAGGAAAGGAATTTACTCCGCGATAAGATTTGGCATACCAAATACCGCCTACTATCGGCATGGAACGAAATAAATTAAATGAGTTCGCCATAACAATGAATTATCTAGCCTGATCGGAGCTAAAAAAATCGTGATGTACTGCCCTGCTTTATCGCTAGTCCGACGGTTTATATGAGATTCGTTTGTAAAAAGACGTAAACGATTTTTCTTAGTACCTCTAGTAGAATCGAAATATCGGTGTTCCAAATCGCATTGCTGACGCCTTATTATCAACGAATAGAATGTGGGTAAGGCTTACAAGATTAAATGAATTTAGTGACAAGGCGCAAAGTGCTCTAAATGATCTGTATTGTTTGGAAATATATCCCAAAAATTTATTGGCTAAAACAAAAATATTTATTCATTTCGGACGCTACGATAATGGACACCTGGACATGTCAGGGTGTCAGTTAGATCCGCACCGGAGTGTAGCCTTTGTCAGATTTTTGGACGGGCCTGTATTAACAATTTACTGGATTTTAGTTTTTGATTGGTGCTTCTTATAAGTGGTTCTGCGCCAGATAGGCATGGAGACTTTATTTTTCGCGCGCCTAAGCAAGATGTACTTTGAAATTTAATATGAAATTAGTGAACAGTTTTCTGACTAAATTGTGCAAATATTTAGTAGTTCCATTCAGCACCACAAAAGTTATAAGCTTTATAAATCTCACACTCCTGATTTTTTCAGAATTTTCGAAATCAGCCTCATATTGAACTCTTAGAAATTATCTAGTTTAATATTTTTAAGAGCATTCTTAAATCATGTGGACTCGACAATTAAAGAACGCAATCAGATTCTGCTGCTGCTAATTTAAGTACGTACAATAATTCAGTATACGCGTGTTAAATTTTAAACATTAATTTATGGATCTACGACAAGCGCCTAATAAAGTTATGGGCCGCGGTATGAAACACTTGACATGCTTTCCATTCCGTCCATCATACACAACTGGTTTTAAAATTGGTTGTACCGCTTATATTTATAGATTCGGGTCATTTTAATGTTTACGTTTGAATGCAATTTTAAACAATTTTTGCCAATTCATGAGCATTAAATATTTTTTTCATTCGATTGGTTACAATGTCAAATAGTTGAACATATAGATTGCTAATATTTTAGAAATGTGCATAGCTCGGTTTGCTTTATACATTTTTTTGAACTGACTGCATTAAAAAATTATATAAAACGTGTCTGGAAACCTACTCCAACAATAATATATATGAAAAGAAACAATATTACAAAGACATCCCAATTCCTGCAGCAAGGAACACGAGGGTCTAAAATCAAAAATGTCTCCAGAAGATGTACACAATATCTATTCATTTCACAAGTCGCAAGATTCGGCCATCTGTTACCGAAATGGATTTTTTTTTGAAGGAGAGAATGTGGCTTTTACCCTAATTGCAGTTTCATTACACTCGCAGTATTGTACTACTCTTACATTAACCCTTTCATGTCCAACTTTTTTTTTAGTGCATGTAGGGTTTCAAAATTATTTTTTCTTGAAAACGGTGGGGTCAAGAAACTCGAAAAAACTTTTTTCATAAAGGTAGGTGCTTCTCTTGCAAGGCTAGAAGCTGCGAAATTTTTACCTTCCAATGCTCACTACAATTACCCTAGAATATTCACAATAGTCCAACGACTTGGAAAACGTAGCCAAAAATAGTCTAAATTGATAAGTTTTATCAGTTTTCGCTAATATTGCATCATAACGAAGTTATATGAAAAATTCATTTTCCGTCGTCAACGTAAACTATCCCTGGCAGCACTGCTCCATCGGAATTCAATCAGACTAATTGCAATAACTTCAGTTCTAGAGCTGATCCTTGTAACTGTTAATACTCAAACGAAAGCCAATAGTCACATTTATTAGCCTTACTTGTTTTTGTGAGCAAATCTTGCCTCAATCACAAGTTATAGCTGTTTAAAAACGTTGTTGTCCACAAACAACATGGGCATGGATGGGTTAATGCACATTACTAAACAATGTAAACGTATACTACTGTCTGAAAATTAGTAGTCTATTTTTGCAAAATCACAAATAAGACATCAATTTATAAGTTTTTCGTAGGTTGCCATCGTGTAATGTCCGGCCAATTGTAATACTTGTTCCAATGGAATACTGAATTTTTGTTCGAACTGTCAGTTAAATTTAGCATCTACTGACATGGGCGCGCTGTGAAGGAATGCAGATGAGAATCTTAAGATTTGACATCTTTTCGAAATCATAAATAATGAAGCGCTTTATATAAATTTTATAAATTTTATAAATTTTATAAATTTTATGAATTTTATAAATTTTATAAATTTTATAAATTTTATAAATTTTATAAATTTTATAAATTTTATAAATTTTATAAATTTTATAAATTTTATAAATTTTATAAATGTTCTAAATTTAATTTTTTCATAAATTTACAGGTTTTTGAACTTGATATATTTTATTAACTTCATGTATTTTTATATTTATAAGGACTACAGAAACCATAAATACATTCAGGTGTTTAAGGTTAGGGAATGGCTCAGAGCCTTGACCTAGAAACGAAAACTATTCATGCCTTCTCCATTGTCAGTAGCAAAAACCGTTAAATGTATTCAAAACAAGTCACCCCAGATAAGAATCCAATCTCTTACTCCGAACCGTTCGAAGGTTAAAAATTGTAAAGCTAGCCGATAGACAGCCGGATCCGCAATACACTATAAAAGCGAAGAAAAAATCATGATAAAAACTTAGTAGCACAACAAATCCAACCGGTTATCGCTGATGCCATTGCGGTCCAATACTTCCGAAAGCAGCAGCAGCAGCATCTTCACAAAGCGCACCCAAATGGTTCTCATTATTTAATTTGCTACCACCGCCATCCCCAAAACTCCGACCGACCCGACGGGGACATCTCAACAATGGCAAACGGGCTGCCCCAAACTGTCGGCAAAGATTTTCGGATCGCGAAGCACACAATAGCTCCCCGAAAAACGGAAGAGTGCCAGTACAGTGCGAAACAATGGCTCCCTTCAGAGTTCACAGAGATAAGACACCGGGGTCTGCAATGCGACCGAACCGTACCGACCCGGCCAACATCATCAACGACAACGACTGCTGCGACGGTTCGTTGTCAGGTTCCACAAACTATGGAAAGTGAGCCAACCAGCAGACCAAAAGATTTCCTCTCAACTAACCCCCGGTCGCGTTTCCTCTCCAACCCACCGTGGAGCCTGGACCGGAAAAGGTTACCATGGCGAGATCCGATAAAGCATGTATTATTTCACTCCGGAGTTGGATGCCTTCCAAGAATAAGAAAATTTCATTATTATTGCCGCAGATAACGATAATCGCACGCGGCAGCAGTAGCATCAGCCAGCAGCAGCCAACAGTAAAAGGCGGAAGTTTTTGGCCTCCATATACTTTGCCGAGAGTTGCCAAGATTTTTCATCCTACTGCCACCATTGGCAGAAATAAAAAGTGTAACTCTCAGCCGGCCCCGGAGTCCTTGTGGTGGATTCACTAATTACCACACCCGTCCGCCGCTGATGGAAAGTCGCGTGCGGCGAAATCCTTGCCATTCCCGAAAGAGTTTCCCGTTGTCCCTATGTCCCTACGGAGCGCACTCGGAAAATCGGAGAATTTACTTCCAGACGATAGCACCCAGAACAAGCCGAGGAATTACATGATAATTAGAGAGACACTAAATTGTGTAATATTTTCTTGCGCTAGCTTAACCCGACCGAACCCGATTCCGCCATGGGAGTTGGAATTTTACGCAACCAGTCCGCCTGGAAGGTCTAGTTTGTGGTGTGCGGATTTTTTTCCTTCTGCGGCGGTGGTGATCCGACGGAGGGGAGGTTCTGCTATTAACGAAAAACGGGGGTGCCGGCGTGGAACTGTTTTGAAAAGCTTCATTAATTTTTACGATAGTACACGCGAGTAGACGCGGCCAACGACGGCGGCGCCTTTTTGGCCGGTCCCGGGGTATACGCGTACGTACAACAGACCGATCGACCGACGGACGGACGAACGGACGGACCGACCGACAGATACCTCAGGCGGCTGCCAAAAAAAGCAGCCGCCACGGAAAGTATTTGGCTGGAAGAGCAACGTCGACGGTTTTGGTTGAGGCTGAACGGGTAACGAGATCGGAAGGGGGAAGAGTGCGTTATAATTAAAATAAATTATCAATAATAAAGCTCGTTAGAAAATCCGGCCCCGGATCCGGTGGTGCTGGTCGGGGATTACTGGAAGCGATCGAGGGGTGTGCAAGCGGTGAATTACCACCGATATTCATGTTAATTTTATGTTATTGCCATCGGTGTGTGCGCAATTGCCATTGCTAGCCCGTGGGGATTCAATAACTTTTCGGCTGGCGCTACTGCGTTGGAGGTCAGACCGAGGTAACCGCGCGGAGCTGCTGGTGGTAGAGATGTTACGGAGTTTACTTGGATGAATAATTTTTGTTTTGATGTTTTGTTTGATGTTGGTGTTTTTTTGATGATATGGAAGTTGCGCAATCCATTCACTCCTGTTATGGGATGCTCTTCTATTATTTGGTCTTGCTTGTGGTATTGTTTTTGCTGATGTTCTTGTTTTTGTTTTTGCTCTAAATCTTGCTCAAATTTCTTCAGTTACAATCCAAATATGTCTTTTTGAGTAATATTTCCCTGCAATTTGTTGATCCATTAATTGGGTAATGTTTGATTCACTAAACCCAACCAATTAAAAACTTCATCGCAACTCTTTCAATCAAAACTCCAATTTCCACATTCTCGCTTTAGCTTTAGCGGTCTGTCCTTCGTGTAGCCCAGACACCATCTTCCAAAATGCATCAAAGATTCAAAACCCCTCCGTCATCTCGCAACATCTGACATATCTAATTCCGTCTTTTCCTCCGAGGAACTGTAAGTAATCCAACCTTTCGCCATACTGTCATCATTCAAGACACACAAATTACGACCAGAACAAATCAATAACTCACCAGTTTCACCGTCATCAAAGCAAGCTGTGGTTATGGAGAAACTGGGTCTACTAAACTAAACCCGGCAAGGGGTTGGAGGTTGGCAGCGGCAAACTCGGAAAAATATGAGGAAAAACAGCCTTAAGAATATCGAAAAACAGTTGAAATTTAAAAATAAATTTATCATTCTAATTTAGATAAATGGCCCGCTGTCACGCTCCACTGCTGATGACTGGGACCCATTGCCGTGGTGGGTTGCATAATCCACCCGCTCCGGCTCGGTATCGGTTCTTCGGTTTCGATACATTTTAGCACTTGTTGCAGCAGCCAGGGCGGAAAAGAAAAATATGCGGCTTGCAGCAGATACAACACATGTATGGGACCCTCTCATCCCACCAAGCCATAGCTGATCAGAAGGGGAACGAAAGGATGAAAAATCATCTGTTTAGCATGCTGCTTTACATAAATGTGAATCTGATTAAATTAAAGAAGCCATAATTTTCCGATGGAGGGGGGCCACTGACTTTAATATACTGGCACTACTGGCTCCGAGTCAGGCTACGAAACAAAAGCAGAGATTTTTTAGTTTTTTTTGCTTTTTGACGGTGGCGTCTGGCTGCCAGATGAGATTGATTTTGGCCCTACACCAGCTCAGACCGGGGGGATTTTCGGGTCAAATTAGTAATGAATCTTAAATATTACTGCCACTGACTATGGAGGGTTCCGTTGCTGTTAATGTTCCGAAGAAGATTTTTTTTAGTACGAAAAAGGGTTATAAATTGTTGTCACAGCTACTGCTACTGCGGCCGACGGTGGTCGTGTAGTCTTATTTTGATGGGTGGCTTCCGTGGAGAACAATAAATCAACGAACGAAGATTGCTGACAGACGTTGAATAATTTTTAGCGTATTTTTGTGTCGCCAGAGCGGCTTCAATCGGCCGGCACCGATCGAGAACATGTGTCGCAGAGAAGCATTACGTTCCCGACCAAAAATAAACAGCTGAACAAAAATGCTAGTATACTATTTTTGTGTGTCATGCCAAATCAATGTTATTTGAAAGTTGTGCATGTATTCTTGCCATTATACTAGCCACAGAGTCCGGACTCGTCACACTGTGCGCTGTTCAGGTCGTAATAATGACGGTAAACACAGTATTTAGCACCTCCAAATCAACAGCCAGCGCTTCGGAATCGTAGACCAAAAATTAAGTATCAGATTCACGATCCCCGAACGATCATTCAAGAGCACATGAGAAAAAGCGAATGGACACACTCCAAATCAACAGCCAGCGCAAATGGTTTGAATTATTTAGTTTTGTTTATGACGAATTTCGCGCCAACTCGAACCAATTTTGGCAGCCCCCTCCAATTTTAATGAAACTTTGAGTCCAACTTTTTTTTACCATATTTTTTCAAATGACTATAATCTAAAAATTACAAATCCTACAAAAAATGTTGTAGTAGTTTTTACAAAATTAGTCAATTTTTTTAATAAAAATATTGGATTCATCGAGTTCTACACTGAAAAAAAATCGATTTCAAAAATTTAAAATCGATTTTCAAGATTTGGATAAAATTTTGTTGCAAGATGGGTAATTATGTCAAAAATTCAAGTTGGGTACTTTAAAGAAAAAATGGTTGTTTGAAAAAACTTTTCTTTGTCCAAACTGATTTTTTTCAGTGCATTTTTATCGAAAACTAAACCAATAAAAGTCATAATCATCTCAGAATCCAATTTACCAATTGCTAGTGACTTGATACATGAAAAAAGTATTAGTAACAAATTTGGTATTGTATCTCGGACTGGACTGGAACGAGGCCGAAGGGATTCGTTTGACGGAGATCTGGTACTAGAACACTTAGCGCACGACCAGACAACATGTTTAATATCGCGATAACCGCCACCACAAGCGCATATACCGCTCTCCACAACCCTAATACGCCGGAGATGGACATTCTACGTATAATTATTGTACATGACTCGAGGTATCACCCGAATGAACTCGTGACCCTCATACATTCTCTTAGACCAAGGTTTGTTGATACCTTTGTGATTCCTGGTCTTCCATCGCTCCACGAAATTTGCCAATTTTTTGAGCGTCCTCTGAAGAGAAATAATTAAAAACTCGTTGAAGCTACGCGATCTTTCATAAATATCACCGTCTAATGCCTAAATGTCCACCTTTTCATTATCATTCTTATCGAAGTAACCCGCCTTCTCATTACCTGGAATGGAGCACCGAGAAAGAACTTAAACTAAGATAATCTGCTATGATTTTTCAGATAAAGTATTCAAAAACTCCTACGTTTTCCCAAGGAAATACAAACAGTGCTTTCCATACTGCGTCAAACGAGACTCTCCTATAAGTATAACGATGTGGGCATTGGACGTTGATAGGTAAATATAAAACCATCAGTTTTGTGGGGAGAATGTTGGAAGCACAGCCTCTTTTATGACTGCGCTCACCACTACTGTCATAATAATTAGCATAAAAGCGATACATAGCTGTCATCATATGACGATAGTTCCGTGTATTCCAATCACAGGATGAATCGAATACACAACGTAGGCCCTAGCCACCAGACGAAACATTGTTTCTCTGATGATCTGCCCGTTTATCTGTCGACGGACCGGTGCCAATGATCGTGTTTTTCAGCCTTCATCAAGTTTTTCATTTGCACTTCTAGCGTCGCGTATATTGGGAGAAATCCGATGTTCAAAATTCCCTTTCGCGTATAATTCTAAGCAATCTCTGCCCACCACGAGGTAGGAGACTGTTCACGGTTGTTCGCGTCGAGTATTCGTTTCGTTTGACCTTTAATCGCAATTCAAATGCATTTTGTAAAATCTGGGGAAAATGTAGGGACTGAAATATAAGGACACTTGGGGTTTTTGATGCCCCATCCTGCTAGTTTCTAAAATTACCGAGACCAGGAACCACTTTTCTTGGTTTTGGGACACTCTCAGGCTTTTACAAGGAAGCTTAGGAGAGAGAAAACGGATTTACCTCTTTCGGAAATTAATACGAAGATGTTCCCACAATGGGAAGATCAGAATATCACTCTTTAGTGTGTGTTTAGCGCTCTTTTGCATTTGTTATGGGAGCGTTCCTTAAAAGAATGTTTCATTTTGTCCCCAAATAATTTACATGCGGGATATATCGAGAGATCATGTAGAGTCTCTCCACAGCAGGAAAACTTTTCATGATTCTCTTAGCATTTTCCACAGAGTGCCTTGTTCATTCAATAAGTCGCTGTAGGCCGAATGGCCTACGTTTGCAACGACGGTAGTTCATGCCTTGCGGCACAAAAAGGCTAATAACTAGACTCGTCCAAAAGATCAAAGTTTGGAAGAGCAGATTCGGCGAAAGGTTCGAAATGAGGCTGATGGAAAATAAGCTGTTTTCATATACTCCTTCGTATTCTTCCTGCACGCAATTGCTTGCGAACCAGAATTTTCACTGTCCGAAGCAAAGGGTTCTTGAAGGAGCGAACCTCATACTGCGCAATTAAGGCCCTTGTTGGTGACTACACCATCGATCTCTACTCCCCGTGCGGGTACATAAATAAGTTGCTTTTTCGTACACGGCTAAGTGGTATTTAGTTAAATCTCGGCTTATCTTTGCCCTCATTCAAGTTTGTTATGAATATATACCAAATTCGTTACTGATACTTTTTGCATGTATCAGGCAACTAGCAGTTGGGAAATTAGATTCTGAGATGATTATGACTTTCTTTAGTTTAGTTTTCGATAAAAAAAATCAGTTTGGACAAGGAAATTTTTTTTTTGACATTTTTCCCTTGAAAGGGCCCAACTTGAATTTTTGGCGATAGGTAGGGGACATAATTACCTATCTTGGAACCAAATTTCCTCCAAATCAAAGGTGGGTTTTTTAGTAAATCGACTTTAAATTTTTAAAATCGATTTTTTTCAGTGTAGGTATCGAGGAAGAATTTTTTCAATATTTTTATTCAAAAATTTGACTAATTTTGTGAAAATCACTCCTATATTA
Organism: Topomyia yanbarensis; assembly: GCF_030247195.1. Classification (NCBI taxonomy): domain Eukaryota; kingdom Metazoa; phylum Arthropoda; class Insecta; order Diptera; family Culicidae; genus Topomyia; species Topomyia yanbarensis. The sequence continues at coordinate 337,956,305 of NC_080672.1, read as the reverse complement.
TTTTTTGTGGGATTTGTTATTTTTTGACTATAGCCTTTTCAATGAAAATTGGTAAAAAAAAGTTTGACGGTTTTGAAAAGACAGTCTAGATAATTTTTGGAATCTGGCTTTTTGTAACAAAATGTTAAGGTGCAGAAAGTTTCATTAAAACCTGAAAGGGTGCTGTCGACTCTGAATACGATTTAGCGTGAAATTCGTCTCATTCAAACATAGAGAATGCAAAGATTGAAGCGAATAAATGCAAAGCCTTCAGTTCTTCTTTTCCAGAGACAAACTCATAAGTTAGATGTTTCTTCTTCATATGTTTCTCCAATACCCGCCTAATACCTCAATTAGGTATAATAATTGATATCTTCCTACGTTGTAATACTGATTACTTGAACAGCGAGCCATTTTGGTATGAAAATGATAGGAAATGTAGAAAACACCACAATTTTTACAATTTGTAAACTAGTGTAATTCTTGTGTTCATCGATGAACAGTTATACGAAAAACTTTGATTTCATATTTCAGCTTTCAGTTTGGAGAAAATATAACAACGGTCTATGTGATTTTTATTCGACGTTTTGGCGACATATTTTGCACCTTTTTTAAGAAGTGAAGAAGTCAATTTCATAAAAGCGTTCTTTAGTGTGGGATTATCGAAGAAATATTTATTTTTTCCGATTCCATCAACTAATTTTCTGTATGTTCACGAATTTTAAATGTTAGTGTTTTTCGTGCTCAGGTAATCAGAAGTTTTTCCAAAGGTGATTTTAGTCTAAGCGCTACACTTGATATATAAGACAAAAGAAAACGATCTCAGGTGGTTGCCTTGTGTAAACTCATAGAACAACACTGAGCAGTCTTCCATGAACTCTGTACCATGAACTCTCGCAAATCCTCATCCTTCAATCTTTTTTCCGTAAGCGGGCAACGCCTCGTTAAAAACATCGTCATCATCATCATCATCATTATCATCCATCAGTCACTGAACTCCGCCTAGTTCCTTGTCCAAGTTCAAACCTATCATTCGCGTACTCGACTCGACATGTCAAAAGCCTTCCAGCTCGAGTCGATACTATCGCCCATGCACACTGATCCCCACAAACACACGTGTAGAATGTTCTGATTACTGCTTTCATATCGCGCGAACTCTATATTTTTTACGTTCACCGTGACGACCATCCCCGCCAGTGCCACCACCAGCACCACCACCGTATAGTAAGAAACCGCACAAGGCCAACCGGTAGACGTAAATGTACAGAGCAGATCGTCCTGTACACACCGGCGGAGGAAAGATTCACTGGCCAAATCGTGACCGACGAGGTTGTTGCCCATTGCGGGGCTGGAGAGTGCGCGCCGCTACAGATTCTCATCTGTTCTGACCATAAATGGAGACGCCCGGTGCAGGATAATTTATTGCCTCCACCTCTACCGGGTTTTGTTGCCCCGCCCGCCCTAAGAAAACGCAGAGAAACGAGCTCGAACATTTACCGCGAGACGATACCGCAGGCAATTGGAGGCCTTTCGGAGAGGAGATTATCGTGGTTTGCTGGATGCTGGAAGGCCGGCAGTTCGGATTATACTTGTTCTGTACAGAGTAGAGCTCCATAACTACCCCCCTCCCTTCCCTCTAGTTACAACCTCCTCCACCACGAACCGAAGGATCTTACAGAGGCTGATGGGCTGCTGTTGCTACATTTAAAGAGTGTGTTGCTCTCGCTATTATCTAAATATTTATCATAAAATTATCGTTACTCGACGCTTTTCAAGAGGGTCGTCTTTGCTGTGCGATCACTCGAAAGCACCATCTCGGATCTGTTGTCTGTGGATAGAGACAGAAATAGAGCGAGAGAGAGAGACACAGCAAAAGTGGGAAAAGAAAGGCCTTCCGCGAAGCGGCCGGTCTGTCTACGGTCTCAAGTCTGGCGGGATTGAAAAAGGGCCTCAACTGTGTTTGTGTTTATTTTGGTTGTTAGTCTATTTGTTTATCTTCTTATTTAGGAGCGCTCATGCTGTTGGCTCACAAACGACCCTGCACAGGCTGGCGGAATGGTATGGAAATCAAAAACCTTATGCCGACGAATTTGTACTTGGCGGTGTTTTTTCGCTCTCTGTGATTTGGAATCCCTCGGAAAGAGGTCGCCTCTAAAGTGCTTTGCGCTTTTTGTTGGACGCGCACTAATTTTTCCACTCTCGCATTTTAATCAAAACATACACCCGATGGTCACAGGACCCGGAATGGGCGGAGAGGTATCAGGCGCGCCTAATGGTACACAAATCGAGTGGTTTCTCCCCTGGCGGTTCTGAATGGAAAGATTGTAAATAAGCTGCTATTGAAAATTAAGTTCCCCATTCAGGGCGCACACAGAAGCGTCTGACGACGCGTGACGGAGAAAGCTGAAAGGTTACCTTCGCACGGGGTCCAATCGTACGGTGCGGAGGGTGCCTTTGTGTACGCGGCGGGACCAGGGTTCGCTGTAACTTTTCAACCGAACAAAAAAAAAGGGTGACGACGGGTTTTGGCTTGTTGCAGTTGCTTGTCGCATGGATGAGTGATGAAACTTCCGCCGCTTTCGGTGCTCGGTTGAAGTTGATACCGTGGCGACAGATAATGCGAAATAATTATGGGTTATGGATGGCTTCAGGTCCCGGTCGGTGGGGGACTTTTCTTCCGGGAAGTCAGAAATTATACGCCCAATTCAACGGCGGCCATACAATGCGCTAATCAAGTGCAGTGCCATCGGTTGCTAATGGGGGGAACGAGATGATATCAATCGTGGGAGGTACTGCCAAACGAAGTTGGCGGAAATTGGACAAATCGGTTTTTGGTCGAAGAATGAAGTCGTTGTGGGCTAAGCGGCCAATGGTAATGTCAATAATCGAGACAATGCCACTTTGAATCCCAGACAATTCATTGATTTTGCTCCTGCAATCATCTCAGTAGACTGTGAATAGACTCAAATTAGGTAAGCTCCGATAATGGAAGTTCGAAATAAAAGAAACCTGCTTTGTATGAATCGTCGTCTTTACAGTGGTTAATAATATTGAGATACATATTATTTTTTGTATTTTAATGGTACACTAAATAATTTAAAAAATTGATTTATTTGTATACCGCAGGATTACATTTTCACAAATGATCTTTGTAAGCTACTGTTTTCGACAATATGTTATCCATATACTGGGCTGCTGCAAATTTCAAATGCTTTTGGTCCGAATCATATTTGGCCAACATAATATTTAGATGAATGTGTGAACTTGATGAATCGAATGTACTACTTCACTAACAAATGTAATTTTACTGTCTTAAATCAGATCATGTTTATTATTTGTATTAACAACACTTGTAGTTATTAGTCTAAACATTCGGTGGATATTTTCCTTCTTTTTACCATGAGCTGTTCTTTCTATATATTTGTTTAATATATTTGTGAAATTGTGCAATAATATGCGTTATTCGCATATAGCTCGATAAAGGTCTGCTACTAGATTTTAGAGAGAGAGAGAGAGAGAGAGAGAGAGAGAGAGAGAGAGAGAGAGCGAGAAGTTTGATTGGATGAACCGTATATAGTTCGGATTTGAAAGCGCAATGTTTTAAAGAAATGTTTTTCTTTAATTTTTTTTCTACAAATGTACTTTTCTGCTCCATGCTGATTGGATTGGCGATAACACAAACATCTTCAAGCAATATCACATGTTTCAGATAAAATAAACTCAGTACATTAATTGGTAATAATTACTACTAATTTATTCTCCTCTTAAGGTATCAACTTGGGAAATAACCATCCATTTTCTGTTGTACATAATTGTAGCCTTTGATATTGATCTCTAACAGAAAGATGTTGCTTCCAATACGCCTCGATAGTGGTGCATCGAGGAGGCCGGGAGGGCTCACTGGACCTTTTTTATTTTTCCTACTCTCACCAGCCTAAACCAAAGTTCCGCCATTAGTTAGTGTCTGTACAATTTCTATGGTGTTCGGAATACTAATATTCTTTTTTCGTGTGCTGTGGGCTTTGGATTTCTCATCTCTCATTTCAATTATTTTCTACCGATTTGTTCTTGATTGTCACAATATCCAATGTCTTTCTCTAATATATTGCAGTATACAAGTCGTGCGTCTATCCAACCTTTACTAAATGTATATCTAGTTGTTGTGTTGTTTCTTCCCGTTTTCTTTCTGAGCAACACTCAAGAGAACTTGGGAATATGCAAAAATATAAATATGCTGGCATACACGACATACGAACGCCCACGCGATAAAAAGAACGCGCACAATAACATACAAACGCTCGATCTTTTCTCGATAATTCAATTCCGGTCGTAAATCAGTCTCTCTTCTCAACTCGCACAGAGCATAAGCAAAAACAAAATCACTGCTGCAGACATCAGTGAAGCAAGCATACAATTTACCTATCACTTGTTCTTTATTCAGTACACAAACACGTTGCCTCTACCTACCGTGTGAAATAGTGATGAGTAGAGTAAAATGCGGTCAAATAGGTATGAGGGTACAATAGGTATAGGGCATTATCTTCGCTGTGTTATTGCAGAGGACGTCCGTGTTGCGCGAATTAGACACACGGTAGAGAACATTGTTAACGATTGTCATTTCGGCTGTTACCGTGGATCAGCTGAATTAGTTACGGCGTCGTTTATGTTTTCGCGTGCAGTGCTGAGAAAATGTATTATCTTACGTATTTAAACATGTCAAGTGAGTTTTTTCTTAGGTAAAAATTGTTGCTTAATACGAGTTTTGTGTTGGTTTTACGATATTTTTGTTCCTGAAAAAATACGGACATCAAAATGAAACATACGCTTGGGGACACTATAGGCTGCAACCACTGAGAACTGACATACAAGTAAAGTTTTCAACTTGTGTAAGAAATTAAACTGTCGCTTTGAAATGACAATAGCAAGTAGCAACTTGCCACTGGTCGGCGCTTTGATCGGCTAGTAATCGCTATACGGAACTTGTATGCAAACTTGGATACAATGGTGACTCACGCATACGAACCTGTATGCGATGGTGATTTGCAACGTATTTTCATTTAAATGTTTACACAGGTTTTTCGGGAAAGTTTGTTCTAGCTTATATGTCTGTTCTCTGTGGTTCCAGCTTATATGTCTGTTCTCTGTGCTAGAACTGTAATGAAAATTTGAATTCTGCATCTGTTCAAGATGGCGCCAGTATTCGACCAGCCACTAAACATTTCAAGGTTCCGTTCGAAACACAACGTGCCCATGTCCAAGGCAAGTGCTCGTCATCAATGAAAGTGTGTCAGATATTTCGCGTGAGTTAACAATATAATAATTTAGGGTGTTGTTGAATTAGATAATCAAAAAAGAAAAGGAAAATGAATCCAACAAATGCTCCGAAACGCAAACGTGATCGTCGCACAGCTAAGCAACCTCGTGAACCGGAATGCACAACATCAATTCCATACTCTGGCGACGACGAGGACACCGATGAAGTCGTTTTCAAGTTCAAAACTAGACGCAGCTGCTGAAAAAAACAAGATTTCCTGCCGCAGTTTCATGATTTTTCGCATCATTTGCCAGTTCCTCATTTTCTTATCTGAATGACGTCAATCGATTGCATTTATTATTTGTGTTATTAACGTTTAAATAATCTGCAGTATTCGTACTCTTCAAATAAAAGTTAAACCGCTGATTTTCTGGGTGTGTACATTGTTTTATTAAACCTCGACTATAGTGTGACCTTTCGTACCCCCAGATTTTAAACAGACAAAAAAGTACCTTCGCCTTATTGGATTTAGCTTGGAAAGTATTTAACCATGCATAACCAATCGTTGTTGCCAAAACGTTGCACAACCTTTCCATCGAGTGCGTGTTTGTCAAAATCAGTGCGAACATACTATAGCACAAGCTCGCCAAAAAAACTGACCTACTTGACCCCACTCTACTATATTGACACATATCAAAAGCAAGCCCCACTCCGGACTGTCTGTGTTGCTATTGACTTTTTAAAATGTCCCGTAAGACCAGATATTCGGGAAGCGGAATAATTATTAATAAGTGCAGATGGAACTCAATCTATAAGAAGTTAACACCCTTCAACTGCATCATATTTCACATCAAGTGCTAATTATGTGCAAGGACATTACCCAAGCAGAGTTTCGCGGAACAATATGCAGCACACCGCTGAATGCAGCAACGGTAAAATGAGCGTCACCATATATATTGACAATGACTCTATAGAAGGTTGCTTACATGATATGCCCAAATACGGATAAGTGGATTCCATTCTAACTCATACTTGGAGGAACTTCTTTTCGGGTGTTTCAAATGTTTGTGTGGTTAGAATGCGTCTGACCATACGTGACCATTATATGCAGATCAACCGAAAATGGGACTTTTAATCAGAGAACACTGTTCTTGCACCCAGGGCAGATTCCTACGGTTTTGTATCCACCGTATTAAAAAAAAAGCGAAAGAATTGAATGTAATTTTGACACTCGATAAAATTTCGTTCGACCAATGTGTAGTTTGTCAAATGACATTCGCTCTGCCGGTATTCGACTTAATGCCATTCGGCTTAATGACCCATTCGGCCAAATGACATTCGACTAATTGACTTGGAACCTTCAAAATTTAAAGTTTTTGTTAGGGTTGGAGTATGCGCATTTCAGTAATCGTTACATTATTTTTCTGAATATATCAAAAGGTTTATGAGAAGTCGACGTCTTGAATGACACGTGGGAATCTGATTTTCATAGGTACATAGAGTTACATGCGCGCGAAAAGTAACCTGGTCAACAACTCGATCTCCGTGATTCAGACTAGAAAATGTATTGGATAATTCAGAAACGTTTTCAAGATGTGGTAAAGTAGTGCATTTCTGAGTTCATTTAATTCGTAGAACTTTTTGCAGCCCCTAAACAAGGCACGAACCACATGTGCATTGGGGACAATCAAAATTCAAAAGGCAATTTTTTCCTAAACTTATATTTTGATTCTTTCAATAAACATCAGAGGTAGCAACCTTTTTGCTAAACTGACACCCCAACCAATCAATCAAATCGCACTAAGGAATTAAGATACATACTTTTAGACTCAAAAATGTTCTAGTTAGCTGCCTTCCTCAACCGATAATGTTTATTGTCGTGGGACTGCACCAAAATGAACACTTCTAGTGGCCTACTAGAATTTCTATGGTGTTGTTTCCTTCTTTTCGACATGAGCAGTACTTCATACAATTGGTTTTTATACTACCCACAATTGTTCCCACCATCGGATTTTTCTAACTTGCAAACGTTCTATATGGTGATATAACACTCTTTTCGCACGTCTTCCTAATACTACATGAAATTAACATCGTACACCTATTCAGCCTTGTAAGGGCGTTTCTTCCTCTTGTAAACTTGTTCCAGACAAGTGAACAGGTAGCTGGGAAAGTGTGTTTTGGATTGGCTTGTGCTTGAATGGAAAAAATAAAAATGATTCTAATTAGTGAGCACTGCACTTTTGGGTGGTTTTTGTGGATCTAAGTGACTGCAACTTTTTAAGGAGGAACCTAAAAAAAACTAAAAGTGCAATAATTATAATGTACACTTAAAGCGTTTGTACTGATACTGAGAATTCGTCCCGATGGGGATTCGAAGAAATGACGCATTTTTAAATGAACTTGTATTACTAATTGATTGTGCAAATTCAAATACCATATGTGATAAATGATAACCGAGTTGGTCGATCTCAATGTTAGGCGGAATAAGTCAGCTTGTAGACTTTATTGGTTCAGTAAATCATGCAAAATAATATTTCCGAAGATAACATTCCTGAGTGTTCTGAGATATTTCGGTTTGGAATATTGTTATAGAGGTACAATAATTTTCTGCAAATTATTTGAATTTTCTATTTTATAATTGTATCAACCTTTTTTATAAAAAATCATAGCCAAACGGCATTCGTCCAAATGACATTCATCCAAACGGTTTTCGGTCCAACGAAGTTTGACCAAACGGCATTCGGCCAAACGGCACTCGGCTAAATTGACCTTCTGCTAAATCGGCATTCGGCTGAATCGGCGTTCGGCTAAATCGGTATTCGATTAAATCGACGTTCATCTAAATCGGTGTCCGGCCAAACGGCATTCGGTCAAACGAAATTTGGCCAAACGGCATTCGGCCAAAATGGCATTCTACCAAACGATATTCGGCTCAACTGGCATTCGGGTAAACGACATTCGGTCAAACGGCATTCGCCCTAACGAGTTTTGGCCAAACGGGATTTGCCAAACGGCATTCGACCAAATGACCCATTCAGTCAATTTGACCTTTCGGTTTCGGCCAAATAATCCATTTGGCCAAATTACCCATTCGGCCGACTGACCCGCTCGACCAATTGGCCCTTTCAGCCAAGTGACAGTCGGCAAAATTACGTTCGGCCAAATGGATTTCTGTCAAATGACCGGACACCGTCAACATCTTTCATACATTGCATTGTAAAGTATGAAAAATTGGTAGCATTCTCGTAGTCCAACTTCATAAATGTTTCATCGTCCAATATGAAGTACTAATTGTCAATTTGCGAGTTCTCGGCTTCTCTCCGGTTGCTCGATTTGGGAGTCTTTTTAATTCCTTCTAGGGATTTTTCATTATTATTTTCATCATCATTGGACTGCTTGATTGCCAAAATTTGGCACATTATATTCTTGTTGCACTAAAAAACGTTTTTGAGCGATTTAGAGGAATGTATCCGCGCATTAAAAAAGTTTCTACAAGCCGTTGTTCGAAGCGGCGTCCCGGCCGCCATGGGACGCTCTCGGCTTGAGACGCGCGCCACAGGTAAAAACCTTTTCATGCACGTTCCGAAAATACCACTGCTGCCACGGCGGAACTGCGTCTGCTTGTAGCGTACCTGAATAGCTAGTATTCCGGCAAAAAAAGAATTATTTTGGTCTAAATTGTTAGTTACATGTTAGTCCGCCATATTTGAATCGCGATTGTTATTTATTTTGATACATATAAACTCAAATTTGTGTTTATAAATCACAAAACCTTTTTTCTCGTTTTTTAGCTGAAATGCCACTTATTTTTTTAGTGGGGATCCGCCATATTGGATCGGCCATTTTGATTTTAGAAAAACTGAGATTCGTAATCAGCGATGCCCAAAACCCACAATTTCAAGCAATTGTTACAAACTATTGATATTCTACCAAGAATAATTCATCGAAAGTGTTCTCAAAACTTTAAACGCGTTTATCTCAAAACCTTATTTTTCAAAAGTGCGGACATTTGACAGCGGCTCAAATTGAGAAAACCTCCTTCTTAGGAGGAATAACTTTTACAATCTGCGAATTTTTGTATTCCCTATTTTTGGTGAATCCTTAAAGAGGAAAAAGAGTGTTAAGAAATCTGTCTCAAAGTTTGAAATCGCACCATTCCGTCAAATTTTAAGTTTTTTGATCCTTTCTTATGTTGTTACATCTATACATTTAGTTTACTTTAGTCTTACTATTAGTTTGTGTTTCAGATCGATCCTGAGGCAGCAGGCTGCACGCACTTTTGAAATTCCACGCGCACCTAACCTTAAACAGAACGTCACCACGGGCGCTATTTTGTTTTTTAGTCTTGAAAAAAAAATTGTAAATTTAGACGAAAATGTAAGCTTTTTGAAACCTTAAAACTTTTTCTTTTTATATTTTTTTGTTTGCCCACAAAAAATTCTAAAATTTCTTTACTTTTAGGTCATTTGAATGAGTCAAAATTAGCAAAAATTATTTATTTCACATTAGGGTCAGAAATGTTAGACATCGAAACGGTTCAACAAATATTTCGTAAAATCATCACGACCTCAAACATAATTTGAACCATCTCGAAAAGGTAGCAAACCTCCCAACGCCAATTTACTCGTGCAAGCTTCACCGCCTACGCACTGCCCCGTAAAAATAAAACAACAAACCCAAACAATAAAAGCCTAAAACAGCCTCTGACCAAATTAACGTTTTCAATGGGGTACTGTTTAACCTTTTCGTTTGCCTGCACTGCACTGCTACCGACCCGATCCTCTTCTTCGTCGCCTACTATTTGCTCGAAATTAACCGCAGCTGAGAGGCTACCGCGTTGTAGCTGTTCCAACGACCTACAGCTCCGGCAGCTGCCCGGTTGCTACTATACTCACTTACTACTACTACTACTACTACCCACTCTGTTCAGGAAGGCCGAACTGGGCATCAGTTCTCGCTGTGCGAGATGTATGTTTATGCGAAGTTTGATAATGGAACCTGCCTGAAATAGTAATCAGCTGGCAGGCAACATTTCGTTTCGGGTCCGGCCGGCTGGATGGGTTGCATGCGTACGGCGACCCACTCTGCCCACCACAATGGGCAGTTGCGGAATAACACACCCTGTGCACCGTCGTCGTCGTCGTCGCCATCGTCCAGTTCGTTTGGCAGCAGCAAACAGGTCCAGTTCCCGCAGCCAGCAGTAGCAGCTGATGGGTAATGTTCTCCCCGATATGCTGCTGGCTTTTTAAGCAGTCATTTATATGCGGAAAGCGTTCAATTTGTTTTGGTGTAGTTCAAACGGACTAGAAGTTGAGTTCGTTTTTTCTCCTCCTGCTGCCGCTGGATCGGTTTCTGTGTGGACTTTGGTCATTCATGGCAGGCAAGGGGAAAGCCAGTTCAGTTTTTCAGCATTCCAGCCATGCACGGCCGCATAATATTTTCGGTTTGGTGCCGGTTTCCCAGAAGGGTAAATAGATTTTCGATCACTGGAGCGTGATTAAGTAGTCCCAGCAGGATCGGGGTCAAAGAGTAGAACGTTTCGGATGAGATTTCTGCATTCTTAGCATACACGATGAGGGGCTGATTCCGGGGTTGAATCGGTGGCAACTAGTTTCCACTGCCCGCAGACTTTCAACCTCATAATTAATCACTCAAATGAACTTGCAATTACAAGCCGAACATGCTTCCGATTGTTTCGTATGCGAGCTACCGAGTTAATTAATTGCAGCTCGAGCAACGATTTTTCTTGTTCTACAAGTTGAACCTTGATGCGAGCGCAAACATGACGACTTTGAAAGCACAAGGTCGTACACATCGGAAATCTCGACTTTTAACGGTGAACCCTCAAGTCAAAGAGCACACTTCTGCTTCGTAACTAGAAACCCGCTTGTCATTTGTGCGTCCCAATTTGGCGAACCCACTCGAGGAGCTGGCTGAGCACAAATACTAATTCCGTTCTTTTGTTTCTTTACAGGTAAGAACGCCATCGACAATCTTTCAGCGAGCGGAAAAAAGCCTCCCACGCGGGGCTCTGCCAAAGCAACTAGGACACACTAACCCGAACCAGGCCAGAGGAAACCACATACCGAAACAACCCTCCAGCGTTGTTCCAAATTGCCACTTGGAGCGTTTCGCCAAAGCCGGTGCGGCGGCGGCGCTGAAAAACCAGTTCACCATCAGCGGCATCCGGAAAGACTCCGACAATCGGCTCTGTGTTTTTGAGCCACTGTTAACCGGTTGCTCTGTTAACATCGGAGTGGTGGGGGGGAGTAAGCGAATAATCCTTCCGCCTGTAGCGGCCTAACGGCACAAGCGAACGAGGCCCATCAATGATTCAGTGACGCTTGTGATTGTTTCGGTTAAATATTTAGCATACTTACGCACCGCCACCGCCGAAGCCTGCCGGTTTTCGGTTTTGAAGCCATCGCGAAAGCTGCAAACGAGTTAATCGTTTGTATCGAAACCGAATGCTACTACATATAGTTAGGTTCACTTCAACGATCGCATTTGTAGAATTATTTTTATGGGCACTGAAGTTTGCTTGCTGAGAGCGCGAATCGATCCATAGATGGTAGATAGGTGGTTCCAGCCGGCAGCAGCAGTGTCAGTGTCTACCGTACGCGTGATAGCAAAGTAGCCTTCCAGTTCGAGGTGGCACATAGCGAGATTTGCGGTTTTTTTGTGCTTAACTGTTCTCTAGTGTCGTGTTGGAGGTGATGGGAGACGTTTCTGTTAAATGGGATGAATACGAGATTCTGAAGCAAAAGCAAATTTCTATCGGTGGGGAGTAACTTATTTGGACACATCTTTAGTAAATTTAATTTGTAAATTTTGTTATTCAGCTGAAACTTTTGAAATTGGTGCACAGTTCCACGATCAATTGCCCTTGAAGTTGACCATTCGAAGTCTCTCTTTGACTGGAAATATTGTTAAAGTAATGCTCAAAATCGTTACACCACAGGTTTAAGCCACTTTAGCATAAACTTAGCATAGCTAAATGTTTCGTTCATAAATTCATGATAAAAAATCACGATTTCGTGAACTGAACGATTCACGAAAACCGTGGCAAAGTGAATAATTAACCTTGTATTCTTGAAACTATTTGTGTTTTCAAGAAACTAGTTGGCGCCAAAAATAAACATGGCGTTACATTCCAATGTCTGGTTGCGTTATTTAGTTTTTGTTATGATTCTTGTTCATAATTTGGAGAAAAACTGGTTTGTATACACTATATTAACTAAATGAACCGACAATTAAATTATGTTCAAGATTTCAGGAGCTTTGTCGCGATTTTCGTCTTTTCTTATCACGCTATTTTGTTCATGAGTTTTCTACCGGATTTTTCTCGCAGAGTAGCGTGATTCATTTTCATGATTTCAGGATCTTACTCACGATCGTCGTAATTTCTATCGTGATATTTTAGTCACAAGTAGAGTGATTTGTGTTAATGATTTCAAGATCTTAGTATTTTCTATTCATGTTATCTCAATATTTTAGTAACCAGTAGAGTGATTTTTGTTCATGATTTGAGGATATTAGTCACGATTTTTGACCTTTTACTCATGAGCAGTGTGATTTACGTTCATGATTTTAGGATCTTAGTCACGGTTTTCGTAATAATGATATTTTATTGTTGAGCTCTCTTTCGATTTTAACGTGTGGAATATTGTGACAAGTCATGAAAATGTTCACAATATTAGCAGTTTTATCATGATATTCGTAATTTCTCTTCGTCTTCTCGTAATATGCTATTTTTTTTATTTAAAAAAAAAGTTATTACAAATTCCCACAACAAAAACAAAGCTAAGATAATACATTATTTATGTTGAATGAAGGTAAAACTGCTAATTTCTATCTAATGAGCACCCAGTGGAATTTATGATTCCATTTAAGGGGCTCAATTTAACATTAAAGATTGTTAATCACTTCACCCAGGTTTTTTACGCGGGGGATACGTACCGCGTAAAAAAAACCGCGTAAAAAACCGTGTAATTGGAAAATCCGCGTTAATTGGAAAATCCGCATAAAAAACCGCGGCAATTGGAAAATCCGCGTAAAAACCCGCGTTAATTAGAAAATCCGCGTAAAAAAAATCTCAGCAAAAGACTTAGAATATTTTTGGAAGTTTTTTTTGCACGGATTTCGCAATTAATGCGGTTTTTGCAAAAATATTCTAAGCCCTCTTGAATGCAAAAGACTTAGACTTTTTTCTGAAAAAAAATTCTAAGTCCTTTTAAATGCTTAAATTTAAAACTTAGAAGAATTTTGGCAGCTTTCATTTTGCGCGGATTTCGCAATGAACACGGTTTTTGCAAAAAACTGATTGGGTTATAGCGAATTTCACTAAACCGGAAGTCGCCATCTTGGATTTAAAATGCGCCAAAACTCAATTTCTGGCACCTACTCGTCAAATCCATTCCGAACATACCCGTATTGATTGAGTTATAGCGAATTTCGCTAAACCGGAAGTCGCCATCTTTGACTTCAAAATGGCGTCAAAAATTAATTTCTGGCACCTACTCGTCAAGACCATTCCGAAAATATCCATATTGATTGAGTTAATGCGAATTTCGCTAAACCGGAAGTCGCCATCTTTGATTTCAAAATGGCGTCAAAAATCAATTTCTGGAACCTACTCTTCAAGACCATTCTGAAAATATCCATATTGATTGAGTTATAGCGAATTTCGCTAAACCGGAAGTCGCCATCTTTGATTTCAAAATGGCGTCAAACATTAATTTCTGGCACCTATTCGTCAAGACCATTCCGAAAATATCCACATTGATTGAGTTATAGCGAATTTCGCTAAACCGAAAGTCGCCATCTTTGATTTCAAAATGGCGTCAAAAATTAATTTCTGGAACCTACTATTCAAGACCATTCCGAAAATACCCATATTGTTGGGGTGCGGGCCATAAGGAATCTTCCAGACCCGTCTCTTCCATCTTTCCGAAAATCTTCTAAGTCTTTTGCATTCAAAAGGACTTAAAATTTTTTTGCAAAAACCTTGTTAATTGCGAAATCCGCGCAAAATAAAAACTGCCAAAATTCTTCTAAGGTCTTTGCATTTAAAAGGACTGAGAAATTTTTTTCAGAAAAAAGTCTGTCTTTTGCATTCAAAAGGACTTAGAATATTTTTGCAAAAACAGCGGTAATTGGAAAATCCGCGTAAAAAAACCGCGTTTATCGGAAAATCCGCGTAAAAAAAAACGCGTTAATTGGAAAATCCACATAAAAAACCTCGTAAAAAACGCGCAAAAAACCGCATAAAAAACCTGGATGTATAGAATTTTTACTCGGAGTAATGTGACAATATGAACTGGATCATAAAAGTGTGACTGATTCACGGTATCTTGTTTTGCGAACTATATCACGAATAGTAGCTGCTAGCTGCTCGCACCTAGCAACTGGATAGCCCTACAGGGATGACCCGATTTTATCAGGTTTTTAACCCTAGCTTGTCAGTCTTATATGAAAAAATATTTTATGAGCTCTAATAGATGAACCAAGTCAAATTCAAGTAAACTCTGTTCTGGAGCATACAAAATGGAAAATAAAAAAAAATCATTTTAAAATTTGCACTGGAATACCCCCTTAAGGGAAATTTATACCAAATGATCAAAGAGTAATGGGGCTACATCTAGGGACTATAGAAGAATATTTTAACTGCTTCGGTTAATTGAAAAAAAATAAAGAAAAGTGTTTGTCAATCCCCATTTTGTCAGCCTAAAAAAACAAGTCTGCTGCATGTATTTCATGAAAGAATTCAAAGTTTGTGAAAAAGTTCCCGTGAAAATTTCATGACCATCTGCAGAGTTGCATGAAAGCACTCAGAATGGACTGTGAATCATGTATTATGAATCATAAACCAGTTCACGAATCCATGAATAATATTGTATAATTTTGTGTAGTATTTTAAGACCACGAATGGTCAGACGTGACCATCATGCTAGGAAACATGAGCCAGTTCATGTTTACATGAATAATGTTTCCTAATTTTGTAAACCATTTCACGAGCACGAACAGTGCGTAATGACTATTATACCAGGAATCGTGAACCAGTTCACGAATACATGAACAAATTTGTTTATGATTTCGTGCCTTATTTCAAGAGTACGAAGAGACAGTCGCAAATAATTTACTAACAATCATGAAACGGTTGCCTTATACATGAATAATGTATTACGATTTGTTATAACTATTTCACGAGTACGAATGGTCAGTCGTGACTATTATACTAGGAATCATGACCTAGTTCACGAATACATGGAAAACATTCCATGATTGAGCACGAATGGTGAGTTGTGGCTAATAAACTCGGAATCATGAACCATGATTAATATTTTAGAATTTTGTGACTTATTTCACGGGCACTGATATTGAATCGAGTCGTATGTACTAGCAATCATAGGATTCATGAATAGTAATGCAAGTTTCGTGCAAGAGTTCACGATAAAATATGTTTTAATATTATGAACTAATTCACAAAAAAACAGAATGTTCGAGATGTAATCAATCATAAATCAGTTCACTTCGTATATGCGTATACTGTGAACCAGCTCACGTACAGAAAATCGATTTTGTAATGACAGGGTGGAAACCATGACTGAAATTCACAAAACAAAAATAAATATCTACTAATAAAAGCAATATGCAGGCTTTATTGAAGGGATAACATAATTGTAAAACAGACGATGTTTGTTCATGGTCTTGTTTTCGTTACGTAAAAACGTGATTGTGCCAGAATTCATAAGATTTTGGGAACATTTTTTTCCGCGTAGCAGCTTAAGCGCCACTCTCAAACCAAAAGCGAAGTATTCAACAATCATGTCGTGGGAATTTTATTCTTGAGAGGATAACTGGTTAAATTTGACGAAAATGTCCTTTGTCCGTAAACTGCGCAACAGCGACGTGCATTCGATGTGTCTTCTATTCCGATATGTAATGACCAGCATCCCGATCAGAAATACATACCAAAAAGGTCTCAAAACATCATCTTGTTTTGTTACTTGTTATAATTTTCTGTTATTTTAACTACTAACGAGACCAAATTTGTTATTGTGTTATTGCTTACGAAAATTGCATTCTGTTATAATCTTGTTATTTCATTCTGCTCGGGATCTCGGCGAACACAGTGGATCTGGAGATTCTGGACATGCCCAAGTGATATTGTTAGACTTGGAGATACGATATCCACATCTTTTTACATCTCATTGGGTGTGCCATAAAGAAGTCATCTAGGCCTATTGATATTCATGTTACTCATCAATGACCTCTGCAAACTAAAACATTGGTAGTAGATATTCTCTTCGTACTATGATAGGTGATAAAAAAAATTCTCAACGCTAACAACCATCATATTTCTTTCACACCAGCTGTAAAATGCATCACCGAGATACTGTTGCTCACGACAATCGGCTTCTTCCCTTGAAACAAGAAAATGTTTTCAAGTCATTGGCGATGAACAGTGTCTCTTCACACATGCAAAACAAAAACCGCATCATTCACGAACAGTGATAATAGTATCGTGCCAAGCGTGCTACCTTGAGGAACTGCAGAATGGTTGTAGAAGTATTCAGATACATTATCAACAAAGAATAACGAGCTCACAGTGAACAAGGTAGAACAGATACCGATAGCAGAATCTGGCAAATCGGATCATTTAAAATCCTGGAAGTGGATGTTAATGTTGGGAATGAGTCATATTTCATGATGATATGGTCGGTGTTAAGTCAGACCGGACTAAGTCGCAAAACATCAAAAAATGAGATAACGATAACACCGGATAAAGAATTTCTTCAGCTACATTCGACTTTTGCCAGATTTGAAACATGTAACCATAAACAAAAATTATTGCAAAAAATAATTTTCAATTATAACGTAGAGGATGCTACGATTCAAACTTTAAACCCGTTTTTCTCGAAATCAATATTTTGTCACTTAGTTTTGTCTGACTTAACACCGACCATATGATGATATAGTAACCCACCATCAGCGCATGGGATTCTCCAGTGGTTGCAGATGCTTTTATAGCAAAGATAAAATTATGTTATCAAATGACATTCACATTGCCACTGTATGATGGGCCAAAATGAAATGGATCCATAAGCCGAGTCTTTTATGTGCAATCCGAAGGTGCAGAGAATCTTCTTCCAATGGTAACTGGTATGAAAAATAATTTGAGAGGATCGGAAATATCGGAAAATTTGAAGATCCTGTTCCCGATATCAAAAAACTTCAGCAGTCCAGTTTATAGTTGAGTATCTGACTGTAAATTGGGAATTTTTTGTACGTGTGGATTGTAAATTTTCAAATCTACGAGGAATTTGCTTCGGTTTTATATCAGTACTATTCGACTCGGATTTTGTTTCAGTCTTCACTACTGAGACAGCTTCGATGCAGTACTCGGAAATATCTGAGAGGTAAAATACTATCTTTTTATGGAACACTCAACTTCTCAAAAGTAGTGCAGATACGACAAAATTTGCCCGACAGAAGTCTGATGGAAGATAAACCTTATATTCGTCGAATGATACCGAACACAATCGCTCATATTATGTGACCTTAATCGGATGAAGCGCGGAATCCTTGAAACATCGAGCTTCAAGCTTCAACAAGTCTTCTACGTTCGGATCTGTGACCACACCGTCAATCTCTACATCATGTGAAGGTACATATACGTAGCATACTAGCAAAAAGAACATTCTCGGGCAAGCGTGCTCTAGGTCGGACAGTACAACGCGAATCTTGTTTTGACTTACCTTTGTTATCCTTCGCAAGTGTAATAATTTTTAATGACTCTTCTATGGGGCGGAAGTAAACCACAAATAGAATAACTGATCCATCATGGATAAGCTTCGATGCGATACTTGACAGGGATTTGGGAAAAGGAACTAGATGTCTTACCTATCTTCGCAATTTGGGGGATCACAAATGCTACTGATAGCGAGAGAAATGAATAAATTAACGAAAACGAGTGAAATTCAAGTGAGGAGGGGAAGGGATTCAGGCAATTCTGATACCGATGACTTAATTTTTAAGCCGGAATAACAGACTTCACGCTACCCGACTGAGATCGAATAGAGAAGTACCAACCATGACACAAATAAAAATACAAATACTAAGGGGCTTCTGTCTCGTCAAATTGGATCTTCCATTTTATTATTTCGTACCCCGCCGCACAGTGGTCCCAAACGCAAAAAAGACGGTTTTAAGTGTTTACTGGGTTTAGATGACTTTTCTGTGCCTGGGTGTCTTAAGCAAAATTTCATGAAACTTTGATATTCTATTCTATTCTATTCTAATCCTTACACAGCCAGTACTGAAAAGCATCCTGGAAAACACTGCAGATATTCTTTAGTGTTTTTCTTGTCAACATTAATATTTGAAGCATATTACAATATGTCGCAAACATTAAAACGGCCAGGCCTACTGTGCAGAGTTGGGTTTGAAGATGTTTCAATATTATACGACAATTGAATTATTTATTTATTGAACAATTCAACCAACGAATCGTTTTGAAACTTGAATGAGGAAGAAACGAGGACAACCGTACCGACCGTTTCAGTTAATAAGGGGTTAGGATAAAACGTTGGGAGTGACTTTACTAAGAAGGTTTATGTCACTCCTTTGGTCCTTTGGGATGGGACAGTGGTATTTACACCTTGCCCTGCCTCATTAAGCCTAGGTTAAAGCGCCTTTACTCGCTCTCCTCCAAACTAATGCTGACTTCGGTTTTAGATCCGAGGCGATCCAAAAATAAAATCAGTATTAGCATGCACCTGTGCTTTAAACTTTCATTGTCATTGGGAGATTATTTCGAGAAACAAATATATGTGATTATTTCCTAGTTTTAGTATAAATAGATTGGAGCGTGGTAGAATGGTTATTTTCGTTCAGTTGATGACTGACAGAAAAGAAACAAGTGAAACAAAAAGATGATTATACGTTATAGAAGTTATGAGCTTAAAATGAAACTCTCGGATGTAACCTTAGACTCCTTACAGCAGGTTTATATCTAAGTATAGTGTCATTGTCATGACTGATTCGCTCTAGAACATCAGCAACTGATCGCATAAATAATAAAACCATCGTGAGCCAATATTAAGGATTATTTTGCATATCCAGTGCTGTAACTCCATGAAAGACAAACTCACAATATCCCATTACCGTACAAAAGTGACCCCACAAACGAGATACAGAGTGTGCGGCACCTTACCCCTACTCGGCATCTCTCCCGAAATTACCCTACAACTAATAACAATGGTCAATAAGAAAAAATGGAAATACTTATCATTCAGGCCCGTCTTCGACTCCTTGGAGCTGTCTGCAATAGTTGCTCGCCCACTCCTACGTAACACAGTTTGATGCTTCATGGAGAAAATCTCTTCCAGTAACTCCAGTTGAGGCAGGAAAACTTCACCGGAAACACTTGCCATAAGTTGTTCAAAGAAACCAGTATTTATCAGGACAGCACATAACACTGTAAGATCGGACCCTTTTGAATTATATTGCGGGCAAATTCAATCGTTTCTAACACAAGGAAGAAGGAAGATTGACACAAATATTCGTTCTTCCTTGTGTTTCATGAAACTTTGATACGTATCTTGAAAGTTTCATGAAACTTTGATACGTATCTAAGTCAGTTTGTGCCCTTACTTTTCTTAAGGGGGTTTCCCTTTTTTAGGCAAACCTTTTTTTTTTATTGAACAAAAAAACTTTGGACTAACTAGGTTGAAGATAGTATTTACCGATGGGTCCGCGCGAAGGGATTGACGTACGTGTAACTGACCTTCACGGATTTGGTTCAATTTTGGTTAAATTATTTATCAAGGGCCAATATATAAAAATCCGTATTTTAGGGTCAATTAAGGCATCCCTAGAGCCTTGGGAGCACGGGGGTTTTGACAAATTGCCAAAACCTTTGACTTTCATTTGACTATAATTTCGGTTCCATTTACTCTAGAATCCAATCGTATGATTTTTATGAGGTAAATTGTTCAAGAAGTATAGACAAAAATATTAAACTAATAGTTCATTTATTTAATTTTTGAGTTAAGTACTAAAACCTTATTTAAGACTTTTTTAGTGGTATCCAACGGGAAAAACTGATCAAAATTATGAGTAAAGCGAAAGCAATTATTGGAAAAAAATTTCCCAGAGACGAAATTCAATCCCGCAACCTTTGAGATTCCAGTCCAACGCACTAACAGTTATGTTATTCATGGGATATGATGACGTTCCAGAAAGAACATATGATTATCGCAATGGCGACAACGATCGTATCCTGCCTACGAAGCGAGATAACACACAACTGCCGCTGCCACCCAACAACATTTAGTATGCAACAAAAACTTTTAAAACTGGTGCACAGTTCGTTCGAAGTTCTTCTTTTGTCTGTGAAATACTGTGGAAGTAATGTTACATTCTTGATACCACAATGTCGTATCGCACTAATTAGACTCTAATTACAGAAAGAATAACTAGCTGCTTAAGCGCCACTCTCAGAACAAGTTTAACGAATTCAACAACCATATCTTGGGATTGCCATTTTTTAGAAGACAACAAGTTCAAATGGAAATTTTGCGTAGCACAATATGATTTCAATTTTAAAATTCATTATGTACAACAGTTTTTCTTCAAACTGTTCCAAATTCTCAAACAAAAAAAAAGAAATGCCCCTACTAGCTAGTGTATTTGGAAACACCTTGCCAACCGTCAGCCATCAACAGTAAACCTCTTCATCAGCCTACTATGTAATGTGCTAGCTGTTGCCATTTCCCAGAAAACCGTTCAGAATTGCAGGCTGACCATACCAGCATACACCTGTTGTTGCCGTGTGACGGGCAAGCAAATTGCACCGTTGTGACATATCGTAGCCAGCAGCAGCAGCAGCGTTAAAATACCAACTGTAAAAGTTAACTGCTGTTCCCCATTTTCCCCCTACTCGAACTCGCCACCGACCACCCGTGCGGTGCGGGGGTGGTACAGCAAATGCACCCAGTCTGTAATCATCGTTGATCGTTGATGATAGTCTTTCGGGGAGGGCTAGGTACTGGCATCCATCACAGCTGGGCCTTAGATCAAACGGCGATATCTTGGCAGCCGGAGTGCCATCATAATAATCATTATGTCACTTGTTTAAGCCGCCGTCCACTCTTGATTGACACCATATGGGTGGGACGCCCCTCTAGCCCCACCCCAGGTATCGAAATGTGCGTGATCGGAGTAAATTACCTTCGCTGATGGCTCTCTTAAAGAGAGCAACCACTCTTCCGCCGGGTGCTGTGCTATTTCAATTCAGTCAGGACTCAGTCCACACTAATTATATCACTGGAAAATTGGCAGTCATTATCGAAGCCGGTTTCTTCTCTCCTCCAGCCCGCCAGCGGCAGCGGTGGTCGCCATGTAGAGCAAGGCAAGCCATGGAAGTTTCCATTTCTTCAACTATCGCGGTTAAAATTCCACAAACGATCGAGCCGCGAACGAGGTGTGAGTCCGTGTATCGCACATGCAGTAATTAAATTTCAAATAATCAATGATTTTCAATTGCTACGATTTTACCTACATTGTCGGTTGCGGAGCGCGGTGGAAGGTCAGGGTGAAGGCTTACTGCTTGGCACCTAAATACATACCCACGGCCGCCCACCACCGCCGTTACCTGTGGCAGTTCGGTGGCCGGCTGGCTGGGAGGGGAAGTAATAAATTTATGACCGGATTGCACATAATTTATCTGTAACGACCGATCGACAAACATACATTTTTACATGCACTCAAGCGAGCAACCACCGCTGCGCAGCGCCGAACCGTGCCCCAGTAGCAGCAGCAGCAGCAGCAGCAACAGCGTGGTACGGTGGCTCTTCCTTCTGCGGCTTTCGACGTAACGAACGAGAGTATGTTGTAAAAATGAGTGAAGCACACATGGAGAACGCCGAACCGGTGAAGCTAAAATGCGATTAAACTAAAACATACATGAAATATTCGCATGCAATACTTATGTCTTAATAGTTTAGGCTTCACGTGCATGAAAACGACCGACGCCAGGTTTGGCAGGGCAGGGCAGGGCAGGAAAATAAAAGTTGTTGAGGGATCTGTGCCATCATACCGTCACCCTTTTTTCAGCCGCCGCCTTTTTGTGCCTTGTACCGATGGATGGAAAATTTACAAGCTTCTTAAGCATAAGGGCGAAGAAAATTGTAAGGTATGGATTTTTTCACACTCGATAACTTCCGAGCATTTGCGGGCTCGTTGCTGATTACGGTGATGAGTATGAGTCAACTCAGATGTGCGCATGGAGCATACAACATACCGAGAGGGGCTCGGTACGGAAGTTGACATCGAGACCCAAACCCCCCTGCAAGGGGAACGAGGGTGCGATTTTAAATTTTCATGAAAAATACGCATATGAAATGATGCATGGGCTGTCGGCTCGGAAGCCACCCTGCTGTGCCGGCTGCGGAAAATTGCAATAAAACAGTTGCCAGAGCAGGGCCGTATAATTTTATAATGTCGACGTAAAACAGGAACTGTGCTTTGGTCTGATGTTGATGTGTAGCAAAACACCGATGGGGTAGACGGAAAGACATTTCGTTTGATGGCGTTCCTTCGGAAAGGGTTGTTGGACTACACTGTAGTCTTTCGGGATTAATGAAAGGATAAATGAGCGCCGGAATGAGTTCTTAAATTGAGACTGTAAAGTTGGGCGCCATTACAAGCGTGTACTGCGGTAGTAGCGGAAATATCAAGTAAAAATCTTAATGAAGTCGTTGTTCTTTTGTAAAGAGTACAATGATGTGCAATATAAAAGCCATAAAATTATCTATTAGTGTAGGTTTATTTGGAGGAAGCTGACATCGGTGGTTGGTGAACATGTTTGAAGGAATTGAAGCTAAACATGTTCAGGATTCTCTGTATATGTTAAATAAATTTTGCATCAATTGTAATAATGAAAATGTTCACGCGATTCTAATTCCGAGTGGGATGAATATTTGTAAATCAATATATGTGCGGGCGTAGGGACGCGTGTATCATCGCGAAGGCTTGAACGTTTGTGCGTTAACATGTTCGATTGCGCGTGCGTTTGTATGTCTCGTGTTCTAACGTGTACATAACTTCGCGTGTTTGAACTCTATTTTATGGCCGTGTATCCTTTCGAATATTCGTGTGTGTTGTTGAATGATCGCGCGCGGACCGTGAATCTGATACTTAATTTTCAGTGTACGGTTCAGATACTAGAACAAAGTTGCTTCTTCCATATCACTATATTCTTATTTTTAATTGGTCTAATTGAAGGCATGGACCTAGACTTCTGGTAGCAGTAGATTCACGCTTGAGACCGTGTTTGAAAATTTATAAGTGCTGAGACGTTCACCTTATCACCGGTATGTTCGCGAAAACGCGGCTGTAGGTTGCGTGGATGATCGCGAAGGGCTCAAGCATTTGTATGCTAACGTGGTTGTCACGTGTATGTGATTTCGCGTGTATAAATTCGGTTTTTTGTCGCAATGGAACGTGTTGTTTTGTGGATATGAGTGTAATTTTTTTGTTTAGTCCACCTGAAGACATTGGACCTATGATGCTACTAGGACGTAACCGATGCATGATCGCGCGAACACGGGCGTTTGTATAGTCACTCGTGGAATCACGTTTGTAAATTTATAAGTGCTAAACCGTCCACTTAGTCAGCGGGGTATTTTCATGTTTTGAGATCGCGGGCGTAGGGGTGCGTGGATGACCGCGACAGGCTCGAGCGTTTGTATGTTATCGAGTTTGTCGCTTGCACTAGAGTGTATGTGATTTTGCGTTCATGAATTCGATTTTATAATCATGTGGCCATTCGCATATTCGCGTGTATTCTTGAGTGATCGCGTGCGGACCGGGAATCTGACGCTGTGTATGATGCAGATAATAGAAGTGCATCAGTTTTTCCATATCACTAGATTTTTCGGTCATATTGCCATGGAACGTGCTGTCTAGTGAATATGAACGTAATTTTTTTATTGGTTCAACTGAAGTCATGAGTCAAATAGGACCGAGGGTAGAGACTTCCGGGCGTGACCGATTCATGATAGTCGCGAGCGGTGAGTTAGTGCTTGAGACCGCGTTTGTAAGTTTATAGGTACTAAATCGTTCACTTGATTACCGAGGTATTTTAATGTTGGCGAGATCGCGGGTACGTGGTATGTGTAGATGATTGCAATTGCATGTTCGCGTTTGTGACCAGGTTTGTATTATCGCGAAAGCAACGAGTGTTTGTAAGTATATGAGGGAATTTGCAACTAACTGTGTTAGTGAGTGCTAGTATGAATCTAATTCAGCATATAGCAATAAAAGGAATCATAACGAACCGAATTAAGAAAAATATGCAAAGCGATTAATTAAAAGTGTAAAAGTTGACCGATACTACCACTGACACACACAAGTAGTGGAAAAGCAAACTTATAGAAGTACAAAAAACACATATCAATGAAGTAGTAGAAATGGACATATATTATACGCAATCAAACTACTTTAACTCGTCCAAATGCTGGCAGCAAATAGTGTTTATTTACCATTAAGTTTGAATTTCATCATGCTATGCTGACCAGGAATGGACGATTTACGTGCGTCGGTAAATTAATTGTACCTTAATTTATTCAATCCAATCTTCCTGAATGAATGGAATCGCAAAACAACATGATAACATCCCGGTGGTCAGTTTATATTTTTGGTATTAGCAGACTAGGTCCATGCCGTCAATTAAACCAATTAAAATTACACCGAAAGTTAAGTATCAGATTGACGGTTCGCGCACGATCATCCAAGAACACACGCGAATATGCGAAAGGCACATATAAAATCTAATTTATACATGCGACGTTACATACACGTTAGCACATACAAACGCACACGCGATTAAACACGTTAACGTACCAATGCTCTAGCCTCTCGCGATGATACACGCGATCGCAAAATCTCTGCGCCCGCACATATCTGAACCGTACAATAAATATCACATTCAGAATAACGGCCCGCTGCAATTAGCCTTAACCAGTGTTTTAGTGGGCGACGTTGCCTATCTTGTCTGCAGTTGTAGTGTGTGATTCTGAAGGGGAGCCCTTCCGTTAACCTAGGTCTTCAGCTCAACAACTCTCTGAAAAAATATTTCAGTTCCACAAAATTGTCACCATTATAGAAATACACTATTTTATTGAACCGAACAATTTGATATCGAACAGTTTTTGAGTTATTGTCATTTTTTGTTTTAAAAAGGGCCTACCTAAGTTGAGGGATTTGACGGTATTGCAAACATCATCGAGCATATTGCAGTAATGCATCGAGGAGACCGAGAGAGCTTATAGGCCTTTGATATTTGTATTTTTTTTCATACTCCGCACCTGCTGAAACAAACGACCACTGGTTTGTGTGCGCTGGCGTGGCCGACTCGCGGATCGATGTGAATTGATTTTTGCTGTGAGCCGTGTTTGCAAACACTATTCCACAGCTTAATGGTGGGGTTGTTGGACACGGCTCGCAGTGAAGGTCATTGTGTGTCGATTTATCGGTCGACTTCGTCATCGTGTTAATTGAAAAAAAATTAAAAGTAGAAGCCTATCATATAGTAATAATGTCATATAATTTTTTTTGGTGGTATGCAAAAGAGAAAACTGATTGAAACGGTGAGTGAAGCGGAAGCAATTATGTGGAAAAAACTCCCCCCTTAGGCGAGATTTGAGCCCGCAACCTTCGAGACTCCGGCCCAATGCAATCACCCTCATATCCCAGGGATAGCATAAGGGTCAGTGCATTGAGCCGGAGTCTCGAAGGTTGCGGGTTCAAATCTCGCCTCTGGGGGGAATTTTTTTCACATAATTGCTTTCGCTTTACTCGCCATTTCAATTAGTTTTCTCCGTTGGATATCACCAAAAAGTTATATGAGATTTTGATTATTCATTATTGAAAAGGAATTCACCAAACTTTTTATTATAAAAAATGTTGAATTTGCCATCAACCACTGCTCGATACGGTGTTAAGAGAGCTCGAAGCAAAAAATGGTAATTCTACCAATCTCTTGTGCATTTTTCTATGAAAATCAAAGAAAATCAAATTAAATGGAAATGGCCGAGAATTGAAACAAAAATCGACACATCTTCGCAACAACACAGTAGCGGTTCACTTTAATCAATACCGTCTGCAATCATTTGTTTACGAAGTTACTTTTCAATTGAAATTTCAAATTGAGTTTGAACCCATTGGAGTCTTCTTTATCCAATTCCGTCGTAGAATATTGTTGAATTGGAAAATTTTGCAATATTCGATTACCTATAGATTCGAATTATTCCAGATTAATATTTCCCAGTATCTTCGTTGGTAATTAAATGGTTCAATGATACACTATTAAAAATCCGTTAAATTGTGCGAATTTGGAGAAATGATTGTTGATGTATCTTTATCATTCGATCACCAATCAGACCCGCACTATTTGTTTCGGGAGGGGATTAAAAATATTGCATAAATATATTAATTCTTAAGACTCGAGATAGTCACTAGAAACTGAATGAAATTTTGAAATGTTCATAGTGAAAACAATTCAAAGCTAGGAAAATTTAAACCAAAAATCCAAGCGTCATCCTACTCATACGAAACAATACGTATTTCCCCTGCATATCAAACACATCAGGTATCAGTTCCGAACTATCAAACTGAATAAAGCAAAAATATGCTTTGAGCAGTGGCTTATCAGTTTAGCAATACCCGGAGGGAACTTGGCCATATACCCACTGCTCTATCGTCAATGCGATGTGATATTTCAGCCAGAATATTATTTGATGACATTTAAAGAGCACACAATCATATGAAAACGAGGACTGTGAGGTGATAAAGTGTCACATCTCATTCATAGTTATACCTATTACATGACTTGATGGCAGTAAGAGTAGATAAGCAACTCCCCCCGCTACTAAAATAACCTTCATTGAACTCAAAATTTCAGAACAGAATGTCTTCATTATGGATACATATATTGGGAAGTTATATATAATAAAATTATACTTGCCCTTCGTTCTCGGTATCAAGCTGAAATTAAAACGATTTTCATTACCGCAACAAAGAAATAAAAGATTTTGTTCGGGCACAATATTGCCACAGTTGATATTGAAGCGGTCCATTAAATTTACACACATAGTTTAATATCATTAAGAATTTACTCTATACGAAAAAATTTAGTGGTGTCGAACGAAATATTGATTAAGGCGACCACAATATTAAGAAACAAACAAATAAATTGGTTAGTGATTTTTAACAATAATGTTAATTGCATCTAACTTGTCCCTTGTACTTACATCAAATAGGAAAATGGTTCAAATAATATTCTTTCTGCCTGTATAACTGATGTTTTTTGATGGACTTTAAAAAATCACAGTTTAAAAATGTTATGTTGTTAAACATAAGGGTAAATCCAAGTAGCCCTTGAATATGAATTCGCTCAAAAATTGATGATTAGGCAAGGTATCTACAGTTGTGGAAAGAAAATCAAGGCTCTCAACATTGAAGCGACTATAAATGGTTTGCGTCGCAAAATAGCAATTTTTAAATCGTTAGTTCGCTCCAAGGTCCAGTGAAGTTCTTGTCCGCCTCAGCCAACTACCATTACAGCAGGAATCTCATAGAAACGTATAAGCCGTTAAATGTTGATTTCATTAAAAAATTCAACAAAATGTCACTTCATCGAAAATTGTTAGGCAATTGTAAAGTTTTTAAATTAGGAAATGTGGTAAAATCAAAATTCAAGTGACGGAAAAATAAGGTTCATAAGGTAGCCATTAGTGCACTACAAAATGAAACAGACATCAATAATTGCAAGATAATTAATCTCATTGCCGGAAAAGGCATACCCATCCCCATCAAAAGATCACAAAAACGACAACAAAAGCCACAATCAAGGTCAGGGATTGCATGAAGAAAGTGGCTAACCATAGAACATGTCCATCACAGATTCGAACAAAATTTTGCAGTTGTGTTCGGTTTAAGAACTTCATTTCTTTGGCAATTAAAACATTTTTACTCAAAAGTAACTAATTAATTCTCATGACTCGAGATAGTCACTAGAATGAAATTTTGAAACGTTCATAGTGAAAACAATTCCAAAACTAAGCCAATAGAAAATAAAAATCCAGTCATCATTCTACTCACATCAAAGAATACTTATTTCCCCTGCATATCAAATACACCAGGTATCAGTTCCAAGCTTATCAAACTGACCAAAGCAAAAATATGCTTTGTGCAGTGGAGTATCACTTTAGCGCTACCCGTGGGGGAACTTGGCCGTATACCCACTGCTCTATCATCGATGGGATGTGATATCTCAACCAGAAAAATCACAGACTAAAAATGATAGCTTGCTAAACGTAAGGGTAAATTCCAAGTATTCCTTGGACATAAATTCGCTCAAAAATTGATGATTTGGCAAGGTATCTGCAGTTGTTGGTGGGAAACTAAGACTTTCAACATTGAAGCGAGTATAATTAGTTTTCTTCGCGAAACAGGAACATTTTTCAATTGTTAGATGATGCTATGGTCCAGTGAAGTTCTAGCCTGACTCAGTTATCTACCATTACAGAAGGAATTTCAGATAAACGTACAAGCAGTCAAATGTTGATTTCAGTACATAAAAGTATTAATCCATCTAATTGTCTAGACTGTCGCCCCATCAAAAAAAATGCTAGGCAATTGTTTAATTTAGGAAATATGGTAAAATCAGAATTATACTCATGGGCGAATGACCTTATACGTTAAATCCCCAATAAATAAACAAATGAACAATTATGCCATCTCCCGAGCATTAATCATCCAAAGAGACAATTTAATGTGGCAAATTTTCCAACCTACCAAGTTACTAAATAAATCTTTTGTTGTACAGTTTAATGTTCAGAAATAGCTCCAAAATTTCAAAATAACATCATTTACATTGATTGAAAACTCGTTTGTCAATCGCGAAGCAGCGAACCCAGAAAAGCGAACGGCGGAAAACATGCCAGAAGCACTTCCATTTCTTGCAGAAATAATCCTTAAAGTGCTACGCCACGTGTCCCAATTTCGCCCGGCCATGAAACCCATCCCAATCGTAGCGACAGTCCCTCGGGGAACGGAAACAAGCCAAAGTCCATTCCATAAATCCTCATAAATACGTCCTCACTCGTCCTTATCATCATAGCTCTCAATTTTCCGCAGATAATTTAGCCGCAACTTCCAATTAAAATTAAATTACCTTATCGTAATTTATACGCCTGCTTCTCGGAACCATTCGAAGAACCGAAACTGTTACAATCTTAACGTTCTGCTTACTTAGCTACGTCGGGTACTCTCAGCTGACCGGTTGATGACGGCGACCGGCGGAGGACAGCAACCGGAAGGAATACTGCCGAAGAAAATAACCTTTATTTTCTCTGCTTCGCTTCGTGGTATTATCATCATTCGAGAGCGAGACCACTTGTGGTCTCGGAAAGAAAATACAACCCACAGGCGCCAGCGACCAAGGACTCCTCCGTCCGACTGCGCCGCTGTCGCTCATAAACCCAACTCAGTTCCCACCCCTACGGATGGAAGCGAGTGCACACGAAAAACGATTTACTTAATTACCACGCGACCACCGGAGCCCCCAGACTGCGAAGGACCATGCGTCTCCATTAATTTTAATTGCTCCCCGGGTTCTACCGATGCTGATGCCGATGCCGCGCCGTCGCGTCAGCACCGGGTCGAATCGTGAAACTGGAGAAGCACAAGCTTTTCCCGGCGAAAAAAAATGTCCTTCCGCACGGCAATTTTTCGAAATAAATCGGCTTTTAATTAAAAATGAGTCCTACGGTAGTCTGAAGGATTTCCAACGTTTTGTTCTTGCTGTTCGTCGTGGGTGGTGGTGCACCTAAATTAGTAGGCGGTTGATCGACTTATGTCGACAGACATTATTGGTGAAGTCAGCTCGCCTTCCTGCCTTCCAGCTAGCGCCATATTCAATCGGCTTTCCAATTATCCCGAAGGGAAGTTTCCTAGAAAACGGCTGCTCCAGCATTATCATCATCATCATCAGCAGCAGCAGCATCATCATCGTCGTCATTGTCATCAAACGAGTGATGATGCGAGTTTGAAGGCGATAATTGATTTTTTTTCGGGAACGGAAAGAGAAATTCGTTCGACTGCGGCGACGATTTATTATTGGGATTCAAGTGGAAAAAATTGGGACGAATAAATTACAGTTTTATTATTATATTCCAATAATAGCAGTTTGATATGTTCTTGGACCCAGCTGAAGGCGGGTGAAAAAAGTTTGGCAACATTTCTGTTTTTTTTTGCTCCAGCCGCCTGCTTTGTGTTTATTTTCTATTTACACAGCCTTCTTATGATGACACATATCTGGCAGTGCTTTCCGAAAATCTCCAACAGGATTCTTCCAAAAACAGTTTCTTTTGACTAAGCAAGCTATGTGATGTTTGATACAATGTAAAAATAGAACAAGGCAACCTACTTGAGGAACGACTCTTTGTATCCACTACACTGGTATTAAGCATCAATTCACTGTGCACGTCAAATGACTCTCCGCTGAGTCTGCTCACTACTAATCATATCGTGACAAATTACCATATCGAATGTTTCCTCCAAGGATAATATCGACTTAGTGAAAGTTTTCCCATTTGCTAACAAACAAGTTACGTGGCCTAGATTTTTTCGTTCTGAAACGACTGGCTTCTCACGCGGTTCCTCTGCCGGTCTTGATTCGTCGCCGTCTGTCTTTCCAATAACGGGGATAGGTTTCTTTCCCTCGGAGTACGATTTTTTCTTCATACTGGCAACCCATACTTGAGCTATATATTGTTTACCAACTGTGCAATGTGTGTGCGGCACGTAAATCGGTGGCATTGTTCAGCGAAAGCATGGCCGCTTTCTCCTCCTCGCGCTCGGAGGTGGCTCACAGGGAAAAAAAGGTTGTTTACCATCATCGCTGGTTATCGATGCGTCATCGGATTCTTTTCAACATTTGGCACTTTCGTCGAGGTCGGCTCATGGGCACCAAAAAAAAAAACAACTCGGAATAAACGGCCGATTGGCTGGTAACTTTCCGGTCCTATTGGCTCTCCGGCTTTGCTCGGTTGCGTTCTAATGAGCTGAATCGTTTGTAGGAAGTTGCGTAGGAAGGCACTTCGATGTCATGCGTGTTGGGGTAGATTTAGTTGTGAATGGTTTGCTGAAATGGATGTTGTATTTTGGTAACTATATGTAAAACAGGGCACCCTCTCAAGCCATATTCCATGCTTCACCGGTACTTTGTTATTCATAGTCTTGTTATCGCTTGAGTACTACGGTTCTAAGTCAACCCTTCATGTCGCTCTTTTCACCTTCCTTATTTAATAAATATCGTTAGCATATTCATGAAAACGAATAAGTGGAAAAAGTATTGCCACCGTGCGATTTCTAGTGGAAAAAAATTCTTTTAGGGGATTAAATGGATAATAATTATTAAATATAAGTATTAAAATCAAAGGTGCCAGGTGGCTTCCATGGCGCACGACAGGTAGAATTCCAATCTGCTATGAATCATTAACATTATCATTGAAATCTGCCATCACTCATGCTCCCAATTTGTTAAATAACTAACTATAGGGGAAAGTGGCCCGATTCGGACCGCTGGGCAATTCGGTTCCCCAGCTGTTTCTCAGCTATGGTAGTATTATGAGAAGCGTATATATCATTTTCATGGCTGTCATCTCACAAAATCTTGCGGTTCTCAGTTTTCGAAGTGTTTTTTTTGAAAACTGTGTAAGCCGAAAAACAAGCTTTTACTTTTTATTGTATATTTACTACAAAGTTTTATATATCAATTAGAACTTTTCATTTCACAATTCGAAATTTAGTGAAAATCAAATCGGACTAACTTAGGCTAAAATAGGAATTCATCTCAATTGCAAAAAAAACGATTAGAAAATGGGTGGTCCGAATTGGAACAGGGTTGGGATATTTCGGACTTTTCATGTACTTTTGCGCTGAGCCGTTTATACTAAATACGGTAAAAGATCGGAAAAAGCCGCCTTAGAAAAAAAAATGTGCGCAATTGATCACGTTTTCAGGAAAAAAATATTTATTTGTGAATCGGTTGACACGTTCCACTTCTATAGCTCATAAACGCTTACTAGTTCCGAATTGTCCCAGTTCCCCTACTTTTAAACTAATCTGTTATTTCAATTAATCAATTATGTCACTAGCTGTTTAGTATTATTCAGCTGATCCATCTAGCAAAAATCGGCCGATATGGCCAGAAAATATATTAAAAACGAGTAGCTCCATATTGAGACTATGATGAGGAAGCCCACGTTCGCCAAAGGAAATATTCAGTTCTTCCACGAAATGTGAAATTTCTTTTTCCAATTATATTTTCAATTATTTACTAATGAACTTGGATAAAGAATCTGTAGGTTAAGTATTTCTTAAGGGGTTATATACAAAGTTGTGGCGGAATAGTGAGCTAAGTTCGTGATTTTTTTTAAAGTGTTTTATACAAATTTTATTTGAAAAAGCGAAAGACAGTTCGTTAGTAGTACTATTGAAGATCGAAAAAACAAGCTGATTTAAAAAAAAAATTCAAGGTTGGTGGAGTTATGGCCTATCCCCTCGAAGCATGTTTTTTGGCAGAAGTTTGCCGTTAACGCTCTCCAAGCCGAGGCGCTCAACAAAAATCAAAAAAGTAAAAAGTTTATTGAAGAAAAATGTATTGTGGTGTACTTGAACGGATCGGTTTCCCAATAAAAAAAAATTTCCTGCAAAAAAAAACAAGTTGACCAAAAAATTGAGATTTTTGGTATTTTAAACAAGAATTCAAGGAACCGTTCAAGTACACGAAAATATTAATACAAACAATTCAAAAAAAAAAATGATGAAGATCGGATGAATAGTTCTTGAGACATCATGTTCACCGCAACGGTACTTTTCGAAAAACTTAGTTCCGAGATAATTGCATTTAAAGTTTTGTGTTAACTTCATGCGCGGAAGAACCAGCCCGCTGCGAACGGCTGTAGTTTGAAATCTCGTACTCCGATCTGGATGAAGTTTCGCGCAGATATGTTTAAAAGTATGTACTTTCAGAATATTTAATATTTTTTTTTCGATTTTTTGAGTTCCAACTTTGTATATAACCCCTTAATCGGTTATTGTCCAAACTAATGAAATTGTTTAATTAATTACAGTATTATCCAACCGGTTCCAGATTGTTTATTTGTTGTCTCATCACCAAAAGACCCCTTGGCCCCGATGGTGGTTCTTAGCCGAGCTACATTTAAGGAAGGATAAAAACTTTTTTTAATCGTATTTCTAGTCCAGTGGAAGTCAAACCCTGTGGCAAGTCTATTGAATATTTGCTGAAGTCCGGTAGCAGCTCTGTAGCGACCATAGTTTGTTCTTCTAAAAAATAATCGCAAATGCGGGCTTGCAGATTCAGGCGTTCTAGAATTGTAAAGCAATACACTCTGGCAGAGAGTAAGCCCTAGACGAATAGGGCTCGAGAGCAGTCCCTCCGGATGTCTTGGAATGCTCGAGTCGAACAGATGGCAATAGGGACTGGATCGAATGACGTTTCCGCATAAACGTGACGATTGAGCATTTGGTTTAGAATTATTCTGTTCAGATCACACCATGCACTGAAGCTGCGCAGTGCACTTTGAAGAAATTCGGTATCCCAATTTTATCAAAAAATCTTCAAATCGTCGGCGAAGGAGAGGCGTACTTCTTGTAGCTTGATATTGACGTCGTTAAAATAGAGGAGAAATATTACTGGGCCGAGGTAACTTCCTTGCGGGATGCCGGATGTAGCGAGACATGGTGCAGATGAATAGTCTTTAATGCTGATTTGGAGTTGCCTTCCATCGGTATTCATGGACAACTTTTGCGCTTGAGCGAAACCAGCTCAGATGTTGTCCATGAATACCGAGTTTTTCTAGCTTCGCTATTGCGATATAGTGGTTGATTATGCCGAAGGCCTCAGATAGATCCATGTAAAAAGCGTCGGTTTGAATTCCATCAACAAATCCATCGAGAACGTATGTTGTGAACGAGAGCAGGTTTATCGTTGTAGATCGTTTAGACATAAAACCGTGTTGGTCGTCTGCAATTTAGTGTTTGCAGTGAATGAATATAGGGTCTAAATCTAAAACAACCTGCTCGAATAGTTTTGATGCGGCACGAGATTCCCCGTTAAATATTAATATTCGATTTGTTCCCCTTTCTATGAACTGGAAACATGTGTGCTGCTTTGCACCAAGTGGAAAATATTCCAGTAGCGAGAGATAGCTCGAAGACTCGTCGAGGAGGCTCAAGAAGCCCGCCTATGCACTTTTTTTTATAAAAATCAAGGGTACAATAAACACTTAAAAATTTGCGTTAAGCAGAATCAGAATTTGTGTTTCATCAGAATCAGACACTAACTTAGTGACAGGCCTAAGCTAGCGTCGGATTGACGCAAGCTGGAGCCTATTTTAAGGTTATGAGAGCTAATAAAATCGAATCATTTGATTTGGTTTGATAAGCCAAACCAAGCCGGTCATCGTTGATCAATCGGACTTTTATGCCGTGGCGAACAGCGATAAGCACACCACCACCCGACTTCTTACGGCTGTTGAGAGCGTTGCGGTCACAGCGGTAGACATCAAATGACGCTCTAAACTAAACTAAAACAATGACCTTAGTGCATTTTCTGCAGTGCTATATTTTGTATAGGTGTTTCATTAAGGAACTAGATCTGAAGCAGTTATATCTCCAGTATAGCGTTCTGTTTTAAAATTTAAATTGGTATACACCACTGTTCCATTTGTTAATTAATGTTGAACACATTTAGAAATGTGTTTTAAATACACAGAGCATGCCGGATACTCAGACCGGATAAACTGGGGGAGCATAGTTTTGAGATCAGTAACACTAAAGGCATGGCATAAATTTTAAGCATGAATTGTAAAGTTAAATTAGGGTCGAACTGTTGCTGGGAGAGTAAGTTCTAGTTTTAAAATTTTTAGTTTTATCGTGTAAAGTTATGAATCTAGAACTAATCAACTTCCAAACGTTTCCTTAGATCGTTACTGTCGGACCACTGGAATCAACTACTGCGCAGAGCCCTGCACACGATATCGTTATTTTTGACAGCTGTCGTGTCGTCTTAGACGCAAACAAGTATCTTCCATTCTGTTCGTCTACTATCTCTTGTCAAGTTCTTTTATATCTTGATCTGTTAAGAAATATGTAATATGTTGTTACCGTATCCACCCTATTACTTATTCGGGATACGTAACAGTAACTTTATATATTCAAAACAGCTCCAAAAGTATTTCAAATGAAGTAGCAAATAGAACGGCGGCGTAACTCGGTTATGCTGTTTGAAGCAAAACTGTTCGAAATTATAAATTAAAAAGCTTTGCTGGGAATGTGACTGTTTTCGTCCCAATTCCACTTTGAAACTGCCATTTAAAATATTACGTAGCTAAACATATTCCAAGGAGTTCGATCGATGTAAAATAGTAACATTATAAAAACCAATCAGTGCTTTCTCTTGATCAGATGGCATTACTTTTGGGTAGGCTACCAAGAATCGCTGTAGATTATCTCGCAACTGCTTGAAAACAAATCAAAAGTAATACTGCTCTAACATTAACTCAGTTTGCTTGCCCAATATCTCCAACTCACCTCCGCCTTTCTGTAGGTGCAGTTGAGTCCGCCCGTGCTTTAAAAATGATTACAGAAGCATGTTGTCAGATGAATATCGGAAATATGAAACATGTATGCCAATAGGCTCATTACTCTATATACTTACAAACCGCTGAAATCATGGATTAACGCGACGTACACATAAGCATAAAAATATTTTTTTTTAAACGCAAACTCTTAAGAAGCGCACACAAATAGCGAAGATATTGCTTCGTTTGGCATAAGAAGCACGCGGAACCTCTTTTTATAACTCTTCGTGTTTGATTGAGCCACTTAGGTGCTTCCTGTTGACGGCTCTTCCTGAAATATCTGTCTCACTGATGGAAATCTTCCCTTTTTTCGTGAACTTTTCAATTTTACCGATTTACAATAGGCTACTCTATTGCACAGATATTAAAATATTACCAATATTTAAGTTAGGCGGTTTTGAATCAGCTGGTATGTAAATGATCTAGTAACAGTGGAGGTATAAGCGTTCAAACCTTACATAGCTTCGTTACATAGGTGACATTAAGGATTTTAGAATG
Organism: Topomyia yanbarensis; assembly: GCF_030247195.1. Lineage (NCBI taxonomy): Eukaryota > Metazoa > Arthropoda > Insecta > Diptera > Culicidae > Topomyia > Topomyia yanbarensis. The sequence goes on along the minus strand of NC_080672.1, from coordinate 337,919,834 downwards.
ACACCTAACCCCAGATAGTGGAGTAAGACATTTAAAAGGTCGAAATTGGAGCCGAATAAAAATTGGAACAATCCGAGGTTTGAGGTCCCTGAGAATCCGTGGGAAGATATTTAAAACAAATTGGAAGGTAGTTTCATAGTTTTAAACCAAAATTTGTATAGACATGTTCGCAAAGGTTTGGTAGAAACCCTAAACTATTAGTAATATTTGTTTTTCGAAAAATTCGCTGGTCGAAGGTAGAAGTTTGATTTAGGCAGAGTGTCTGCGGATCATTGGCATTGGTATTTTTTATTATTTCAGGCTTTAATCATTTGACTGCTTTTTAATTTGAAAACTTCTTTCGTTTTATAATACTTCCATCGGAAGTTTATCTGCCTTTATTCAGCTGAAATAATTTATCAATTTCATGTAGAAATGTTATATCTGAGTGTTTTTTGTTCCACTTGTCAGTAACTCACACCAACTTACTGTCCGTTCCAAACTAACACCAAATTGGTGCCAGATACTGGCAAGTGGAACACGAAATCCAATTCTCTAAGGTGTTGTGCTCTTTATCACATGTTAAATTTTATTTGTTTTATGCACTTAATCTGTTTTATCAACTAAATGTTTTGATTCCATAAAATTTTGTACTTTTGTATTGTTATTAATTTTATACATTTGAATAATCTGAAAATCTTGAAATGAAGTTTTTCAGATTATTAATTTTTTCGTGTTATTCACCTATCGATTGTCTATTGGACGAAACTGATAATAATTTTGTGGCATCCGCTCCTTTAGGATAAACTGTGCTCCATTGCCGTTGAACCATTATCGCACGTCCTTGGCTAGATTTGGTCAATCCGCAACTAGAGCAACATGAGATGGCACCACTGCTGTTCCCCTAAGACGATTCCCTAGATTTTTAGAGCGGCTTGCACTCAGTGCACTATCGCGAGTGACGGAAGGTTGAAGGTGAAATTTGTTTGCTATGGCATCCCATACTTAACACTTACAAATTAATGGTTTTATCTGTTACAAAAACGGTGGCTTTCTTGCCGCAGGAACAGATCCCTTGCTAGACCATATTTTTTTCGTAAAAGCAATCTTGCTTCTGACAGCAAACTTGCCGCTAGCTGGAATCTTGTAGAATTTGAGCTCCAGGATTTCGTATAAGGTTCATCGTTGTTCCAGACACATCCATTGAGCTTCGTCAGCACCCGGTAGTACAGCATACGTGACCGCTGTTTAATGATTGGAGCTTCGGTTGGGTTGTTTTTATTGTTTTGTTATTGTTGCCGTCCTTCTTGGGCGTACTGCTTTCCGCTCCGCGTATGGATTTTCTTTCATAGTGGGGAGTCATTGTCAGGTTTACCGTCTCCCCTTGTTTGCATCTATGTGGTCGTCGCGAGAGCAGCTTTGATTATCACTGTTACATGCTAGGTGCTATTGGTTTGGGGATACCGTGGAATATTGTTTGTTCGGCATTTATTTTTGGTATTTGTGTATCACCAGATGTCGAGAACTGTTTGTTAGAGTTGGTTGTAGTAGATAAATTTTCTTTACTTATATTACCGAATGGCTTACCGTAGTGTGCCATCTGGTTGCAGCACTGGCATGGGCATATCTGCCCAGAGTATGTGCATAACGTTTTTTGAATGTAGCTCATATCTTGAGATGATCTACCCTCGAGAATCAAGTAAAAAAGTATAGGTTGGTTCAACCGCATTTGCACCACCCGGAAACCGTTGAGAATCCCAGGAAGGGGAAAATTACCCCTAGTGTCGTTTGTGATCTTTCAATGTAATCTGTGCCAAATCGTGTAGGCGGATTTCCGTCATATCATTGTCCATATACTTTAGATCTTGGTTTCGATGTTGTTCTTCATTATGAAGTTTTTTGCCTCGGCTCAAGAATTGAACGTGATCAGTACTACGAACCTTGTATGATGTAGTTGTATGTGTGATACTTTTGAAAACACAAGCTCTATTTTCCCCTTTATTAAATGTTCCACATTGTGCACTGTAGGTCTAAGAAGTGGTTGCGTAAAGCCAATCGCGATTGTGCTCTCCCCTAATGGACGCAATTTATTTTCTGTTTGTATAGTGTACACATAGCAGAGCGGCGCAGGTCGTTTTTATTAGTTCGATTGCTGTTATGGGGGTCCACTTATATAATCGTAAAAATACCTAATGTTTGATAATTTTTTTGAAGAAGTAAAATGGCTTAGACATGTGCGCTATTCTGCAAAATATTTATTAAGGTTAAATAAAAATTTCCGAGTATAAGGAGTCAAAAATGGCGTCCAAAATGGCGACTCCAGCAAAAGATGTTTTGAAAACCGACCTCATCTGCGGGCTGTATCATAATTCGTCTTGAAGAGGCGCCCAACCTAAAAAACATGAAAAATTTCGATATAGAAACAAAATGGCGGCCACTTAAAAATAAAGTACTCATTTTGCTGTTTAATAATAATCTATAAAAGACCGAACGCTGACATAGTGCCTAACCTCGATTGGAATAGGGCACGTAGGGATCTGAGTCGAGTTTGTAATCAGCATTGTTTGATTATATGTGATTCGTATCCAAAGCCAGGTAAGCACGAATATGTTTTGCCATTTTCACAACATGGACTATTGGAAATACATGGGAAAAAGTTTGGTCAACTAGTGAATTTCAATTCTCCTTCTTTTGATATAATTCCTTTTAGGAACTCCATGTGGTACAAATCGACGTTCATCTCATACACGGGAACGTTGTTGTATTCCATGTTGTGTTGCAGGAAAATTCTTCACAATGACGCATCCAGCCTCGGTTTAACTTCTGTGAGCGGTAGCTTTACCGCATTAGGATCGGATTATCGCCGTGATTACCTTTAGGAACCGTTCCACTAAGCGCACATTTGATCTAATACGAATTTGTTGGAAGTGAGTCGCAATCACCTGAGGAACGATACTGTACTGTTTGTGAAGTGGATAAGCAACAAAGAAGTTCAAATCAATTGATTGGTTTATTGATAGCTATTACAGAGTATTTTTTTGCTTCGGGTCTAGGCGAGATTGGAAGGTAAACTGAAGCATATACAAGCTTACCAAAAACATATTATTTTTTAATATTTTGTGTCGCTCTGGTGCTGTTTTACTATTTTTTTTATAAGAACATGCCAGTACCGGTATTTCACAGGTACTACCGGTACTGAGGGATACAGTACCGGGGAACCGGTTTTCACCAAAAAGGGTCAGTATTAAGAACCCTAGTTTCTTCTCATGCTCACTAGAGAATTGACGGAACGGATTTCGTTGCTCGCAGGCATGAGAGATATCGCAACCCGAAACGTTCATTCGCCATTCAAAAGTTTTCCTCGCTACTCAAGCACTCTGCTTGCAGAGAAAATGAAACAAAGCAACATGGCGCAGTTAACGCACCCGAGTTGAAGCTGCAGCAAGAAATGAAGAAGCAAATCAATTGCTTTTTTGTTCCATCCCTTTCCAGCATGGATGGTTCTTCCCGAATGGCTAGTGGTTTGTCTCGGGTTTTCATCCAACAATTCTGTTCTGTTATCAGTGTCTCACATTTATGTATCGTTAATTGTTTATTGAATAACCGATAATCGTAGCATCCTACTGGGATCCTTCTCCCATATCGTAAGAAGCTACTGAACAGAAGCATTTTCTTCATTTCTTGTCACTTTTAGATTTTTAAATTTTGTGTATTAAAATAGTAAATTATTTCTTATCTATTTGTACTAAATCAGCTTTCTGGTAGTTGGAATAATAATAATCGACGCGTGCGTATTTCACCAACAGTTATGCTTATTTTGGGCCGCTCAAAATTATTTCATATTCTCGTCGCCAATACAATCGATATCACTTTGGTTGTAGCTTCAGTTTGTTTACAATTATTTTCGAAATTGCGAATTTGATTGTCACTTTCAAACATTCAAACAAATGATGGTATAGACATTTATCGAAACATGGATCCGCATAAAAACCCGCATAATCTAGAAAATCTGCATTGAAAAGACGCTCAAAAAACCGCACGAAAAATTGCAGAAATTATATTGCAGTGTACACACATCTAAACACTGCTTTTGTCAGATGTTTAAAAACCGGCATTGTACCTCAAAAGTCTTGAGCCCGCCACGAAGTTTTTTTTCGGGTGCGTGCTTGTCTTCTCTTAATTAACCTAAACGAATGGTTTAGATAACAATATCCCAAATAGGAAATATCAAGAAACGGACAAAAAAGCTACTGACAAACCTCCCGATCATTTTTCAACTGTCCATAATTGATTGCTGATATCGTGACAACTTGACAAACTCACAACCGATTACAGTCATTCCCAAAACCGGAGATGATGGCAGTGAAAACGCGAAAATAGATGAACTTCCACCAACGGCTACCGGACGCTGCGCATTAGCTTCATTTCGATAAAAAAACCAGCGGGGGGTGCGTTCCGAAAAAAACGATACTTCAAAGTTCGCGCCGACCACAAAACACCACGGTCCACTGGCGGTGGCGGAGGCGGCGGTGGTTGGTGCGGAACGGTTGCGTATGCGTGTGACTAATGTCGCTCGTGATGGCCGCACAACGATAAGATCCGGGCGCTTGCCTTGTCTCGGGTCTTCTCCGGGTACAGCGGCGGCGCTCAAAAGCGGAAGTTACTTGAATGGAGCAATAAATCTGCTTTACAATCAATTAAGCGCTTGGCACGCACCGTACCCTGGTACCCTGTGCGGCGATGGGCGTACCGAAGCTCATGAAGAACTTCGCAATCCGTCGGGCGGACGCCATCGTCGTTCGACCCGAACGCGACCGGCGGAGAGACTGTCTGTTATGGCTATTTAATGACGATGCAGTGTCCCATGAGTAAGTAGCTGTGGACCGGAGAGAGAGAGAACGGGAGGGGAGGGGGGAAAGCAGTGATAAGAATGCGAAAGCAAAATAGTTTTCACTGCTTGCACTTTCCAGCTGGGGACGATTGGCGGCAACTGTTTATCGACGCGACCGACTGCCGGGTTCTACACGCGCCATCGCCCCGGGCTGGAAGTCTTATCGGTTGGAAGCGGTATTTTCATTGCTGCAATTGTTACATAAACGGCGAAGGTTCGTGGGCTTTTGCGTTGCCAAGTTCAGCTGTGATTGCGTTGCAATTTGCTCAGCTGTTCCATGTGTAAGGGAGTGCTTGAAACCGATAAGACCGGTAAAGTATTTGCATGGTTTATGGCAGCATTAGGATAGACCTTTAAAGCTTCCCCGATCGCAATAAGTATTCCCCAAAATTCCAACGATCCGACCAGCCGTAAATATGAGACACACTCAACCATAAGCACATTTTCCCACTGTAAATAACGAGGCCTAACCCTGAGACACAGTTCCTAGCAGGCGGAAATACTTCCAACGTAACCGTTCCGTCTCGGTCGACAGAGCGAACCGACCCGTATTTTCCTCTTGGGCTGAAAGTTCGCCGGTTCCGGCCCACGCACTTGTACAAGTGACTTATACATCAGTTCCCAGCCTGAGAAAGGCGCCCGATTTCGCAATTTTATTGCCAGACACTGTCAGCTTGTGCCTATAGTTTTTCTTTTTTCGGAACACATAAAACTACGGGTCACAGTTTGGGGGACGTAGCCAAAGAAACGAACTCATAATTGCTCCGCATGCCTTGCCTCGCCGGGACGTTTCCGGTTTTGTCTTTTCCGGTCCGTCCGTTTTTTTTTTGCGGGCGGCTTTCCGTTACGACGGTACATATTCGAAGGAAGGATGCCTGCTTCTTGGGTGCGCCTGGGTTTTGTTTGTGGCCGTCGTGATGGTGGGGGATGCGATGCGGAGGAGCACAAACAGTCGGAGTGGCCTCATGAAGGAATCTATGATCCTGGCAGCGGGGGAAAAACAGCTGCTAGTGACACATATGTGGGTTTCGTGCATTAATTTGAACCTTTTTCCTCGGTTGGAGACGATGATGGCGAGAATAGGCACTAATGAAAGTGAGGAGAAGGGTATTTTGGTTTTTGGGTGAATCCATGGTCAAAGGGAAGGCAGAAATGAGTGTGCACCTTTTTATTGCAAGCATTGCTACTGCCATTATTGGAATTAATTTGGTTACGTGGAAAATGTGCGCGGCTTTTCGAAGCGTGGACGAAAATTGTTAGTGGTAAAGAAATGAAACCAATTGGAGTTTGACCTATGAACCTTGTCTGATCGTAGCAACCATGGATGAAAGTAATGAATTAGTTTTTTCTGTTGTCTTTGAAAAAGTTCCATGATGATTTTTATAAAAAAAATTGTGATTGTCATGTATTATTGTGAGAAGGAAGATACCCAAAATTGAAAGCGGGAGAAGCATTATGGTGGATAATACGGAAAAATTTCATACGAATTGCTCACTGGAGAAGGAATTGAATGAATTTTATCGCTTCATTACTTTGCCGTAAATTTCCAGTCAATTGACCACAAAAGCCATTTGGCCGAAAAGAATCATTTGGCTTGAAGAACCATTTGGCCAAAAAAACCATTTGTCCGAAAGGACCTTTGGCACGAAAGAGCCATTTGGTCGAAAGAGCCATTTTTGGTCGAAAGAGCCATTTTTGTTCGAAAGAGCCATTTTTGGTCGAGGTAGCCATTTGCTCAAAAGAGCCATTTGACCGAAAGTGCTATTTTTGTTTGAAAGAGCCAATTTGGTTCGAAACAGCTATTTTTGGCCGAAAGAGCCATTTTTGGTCGAAAAGGGCCTTTTTTGGTCGAAAGAGCCATTTTTAGTCGAAAGAGCCATTTGCTCAAAAGAGCCATTTGACAGAAAGAGCCATTTTTGGTTGAAAGAGTCACTATTGGTCTAAAGAGCTATTTGACCGAAAGCCTTTTTTGCTCGAAAGAGCTATTTTTGGTTGAAAGAGCCTTTTTTGGTCGTAAGACCCATGTTTGGTCGAAAGAGCCATTTTTGTTTCGAAAGAGCCAGTTTTTGTCGAAAGAGCCATTTTTGATCTAAGGAGCCATTTTTGGTCGAAAGAGTCATTTGCTCAAAAGAGCCATTTGACCGAAAGAGCCATTTTTGGTGGAAAGATCAATTTGACCGAAAGTCATTTTTGGTCGAAAGATCCATTTTTGTTCGAAAGAGCCATTTTTGGTCGAAAGATCATTTTTTTGTTCGAAAGAGCCATTTTTGATCGAAGGAGCCATTTTTGATCGAAAGAGACATTTTTGGTCGAAGGAGCCATTTTTGGTCGAAAGAGCCAATTGCTCAAAAGAGCCATTTGACCGAAAGAGGCATTTTTGGTCGAAAGAGCCATTTGGCCGAAAGCCATGGACCGAAAGCGCTATTTTTGGTCGAAAGAGACATTTTTGTGCGAAAGAGCAATTTTTGGTTGAAAGAGCCATTTTTGGTCCAAAGAGCCATTTTTGGTCGAAATAGCCATTTTGATCGAAAGAGCCATTTTGATCGAAAGAGCCATTTTTGGTCGAAAGAACCATTTGCTCAAAAGAGCTATTGGTGGCTGAAAGAGCTATTTTTGGTCGAAAGTGCCATTTTTAGTCGAAAGTGCCAATTTTGGTCGAAAAAACCATTTGACCGAAAAAGCCATTTTTGTTCGAAAAAGCCGTTTTTGGTCGAAAGAATCATTTTCGTTCGAAAGAGCCATTTTTAGTCAAAAGAGCCATTTTTGGTCGAAAGAGCCATTTTTGGTCGAAAGAGCCATTTGCTCAAGAGAACCATTTGACCGAAAGAGCCATTTTCGGTCGAAAGAACCCTTTTTGGTCGAAAGAGCCATTTGACCGAAAGGCATTTTTGTTCGAAAGAGCCATTTTTGGTCAAAAGAGCCATTTTTGGTCGTAAGATTCATGTTTGGTCGAAAGAGCCATTTTTGTTCGAAAGAGCCATTTTTGGTCGAAAGAGCCATTTTGGGTCGAAAGAGCCATTTGCTCAAAAGAGCCATTTGACCGAAAGCCATTTTTAGGCGAAAGATCAATTTTTGTTTGAAAGAGCCATTTTAGGTCGAAAGAGCCATTTTTGGTCGAAAGAGAAATTTGCTCAAAAGAGCCATTGGACCGAAAGTGCTATTTTTGGTCGAAAGAGCCATTTGCTCAAAAGAGCCATTTGACTGAAAGAGCTATTTTTGGTCGAAAGAGCCTTTTGACCGAAAGCCATTTTTGATCGAAATATCAATTTTTGTTCGAAAGAGCCATTTTTGGTCGAAAGAGAAATTTGCTCAAAAGAGCCATTGGACCGAAAATATTTTTTGGTCGAAAGAGCCATTTTTGGTCCAAAGAGTCATTTTTGCTCGAAAGAGCCATTTTGATCGAAAGAGCCATTTTGATCGAAAGAGCCATTTTTGGTCGAAAGAGCCATTTGTGGTTGAAAGAGCTATTTTTGGTCGAAAGAGCTATTTTGGTCGAAAGTTCCAATTATGGTCGAAAGAGCCATTTGACGGAAAGAGCTATTTTTGGTCGAAAGAGCTATTTTTGATCGAAAGAGCCATTTTTGATCGAAAGAGCCATTTGACCGAAAAAGCTATTTTTGGTCTAAAGAGCCATTTTTGTTCGAAAGAGCCGTTTTTTGTCGAAAGTCGTTTTTGTTCGAAGGAGCCATTTTTGGACGAAAAAGCCAGTTTTTGTAGAAAGAGCCATTTGCTCAAGAGAACTATTTGACCGAAAGAGCCATTTTGGTCGAAAGAGTAATTTTTGGTCGAAAGAGCCATTTGACCGAAAGCCATTTTTGGTCGAAAGAGTCATTTTTGTTCGAAAGAGCCATTTTTGATCGAAAGAGCCATTTGACCGAAAGAGCCATTTGACCGAAAGAGCCATTTGGTCGAAAGAGTCCACATTCTGATTAATGCTGTCGCAGGCCTTGCCCGAATGCAGTTCTTCTGGGAAAGGAAGGAATGTTAGTCCGATACTTGTCGTTGCTAGAGATCGAGGAATCCTCTGCATCTCTACTTGTATTTCGAAGAGGGAAGAGTTGCAAGTACGTGTGCCAATACCGTTATGATGTATTAATTTCTCTGGGCTGCCGGCTGCGGAGTTTTTGGGAAATTTATCATTTGTCGTATTTGTACGATTGGCCAAACAAGAAACTAGAACTCCGGATAGCCGATTATGAGGAGCATTGCATATAGTTCAATAAATCGGTAAGGCTCTTTTTTTCTATCACGTGGCGAATAGAATATAGAAACACTAGAATGCCGATTCTAAGCGATCACTTCCACGCGCGATTTATTTGTTGTTATGATCACAGCTGGTTATGCCAAGTAAGTCTTAAAGGAATATAAAAACATGAGATATTTGACAGTACTACAGTTCTGAATGAAGATATGAAATACAGTTAAAATTGACATTATGCCTACAGAAACCAACCAACCAGCAAAAGAAAAAGCAACAAAAATCTCGAATAGAAAGAAACAAGAATGGAAACAATCTGGGGCCACAGCTAAACATTATCGAGCATTTTCACGACAGTGATATAAAAAAATTTCTTCGTGCTGATATGACTGAGGAAAATCGATAACTGACCCTCGATTCCTCGCGGGAACGGTCAATTCGTAACCCTCATACATGACTAAAGTCATCATTCCACTCAGACAAGACCATACGTCCTCCCCACGCACAGCTTATGAATCGTGGATTTATTCCCTAGTTCGTCAAACAAGCACCAAATAAACACAGAAATTAGTCTGCTCAGTTCAAGGCATCACCCTGAAAACACGTCCTCTCTTACAATACCATCAAATCAACGAACATTTTAAATTGCACACGAACAAATATGTGCAACTTTGAAAATGATAAAATGAAGACTACTACTTATTTGCAATGACTCACTGCACTATTGACGAATCACCCAACAAAAATAGGTGATAAGGGACGCGGACGAAAAAGGCTGACCACCGCCCCTATCCGAAGCGAACAGTTACCGTGTTTGGATAGGTTGCGCACTGATGGAATCAGTACAAATCGTCCTATTTCCAATAGAGCTCCAAAATGTGTTTATTAAGTTGGTGATGGCCCTGGTCGATTGGTAGCTGTATCTGTACGACGAATATGAAGTTCGAATTTTAGGATTTACATGTGTATTCCAACACCGCGTGCGATTCTGTGAAACAAAACTAATAACCAACAGAAGTCGTGCTGTACGTTCATACTGGAAACTAACTTATCCTTCAGAGAACCCGAAATGTTGTCTTTCGGCATTTTTGTACAACACACGGAAGATCTCCAACATGTTGTATTATAATCACATCAGCGTATCAAAACTGAACTTAGAACATGCCCATAACTTCAATTTCACGGTCTGAGAAGAAATAAATACCCATTTCTATAGAGATTTGCTAACCAATGAAAGGCCAAAGCCCATAATACTCCGACCGCGGCTAAAAATTTTAAGTCGCTCAACTCAGTGACGCTTCCTGTTGCTAGTCGCCTCTTACTGCATGGTATCAGGTACCCAGAGGATATATTCTTTGCTCAAATACTACGAGAGATTTCGGCTTGGAAAGGAGTAGAAGACTCGACAATGTACAAATCCGTGACTATATACAATATATGTACCATTTGAGCTAATATATTTTGATTCAGTTTTATTGCGAGTTGAGAGAATAATTAGTCTCGAGCAAAAACATGATTTATTCATTCAATCCAAGCTCTGACATAAGTTTGGTAATCAACTATCTGAATGCAGGTACGACAAAATATTCAACAAATTATAACTTTTTACAATCTCGAGGTTACTTAAAATTTTATCGCCATCTTGATATGAACGACCCTTGTTTTAATCAGCTAATAAAAACTGCAACTAACTCCCATCAGTCATCGTTTTATCCAGGCATGAAAGAAATCGAAAGATTTATTAATCCATAAAAATCTTCCACGCGTTGATGGAACAATCCGGTCGTCGATCCTGGTGCGATCATTATCTTCACATCCGGGCGGGAGCCAATGCAAAAACAGATAGACCTACGCATCTCTTCGGCAGGTAGGTAGGTCGTTGTTCGTGCCACCCGTGTGCGTAATTCAACAGTGCGGGACAGGACGGTCCACTATAAATCAATCCCCCCTCTCCCGGAGGCAAAACACTTTGACGTACGATTACCGCCCTTTATATTTATGGTGGCTGATTACCACCTTTCACGTCCCACCGCTTCCGTTGACCCAAATGGCTAATTGTAAATCTAAACGATTTACAATTTAATAACACACCGTTTTTTTTACGGGTCCCATCGGATAGTGCTGTGAATCATTTCGCGAACACGCGCCAATCTATGAACCCTCTCTTCCCGAGTATCATAAAAAAACCGGGGTCTACTCATTTATCATGCTCGAAAACTCATCTATCCAGCAAAGCGCGAAGCACGCGCACTTCTTTTCCCCACCGAAATTAAAGCGATTGTCCATCAAGTTGGAAAATCTCTTCAATTTGGTGCCAAACCTCTTAAACTTAACCCTCCACTGGCTACGCAGCAGCAACACACACGCACACCTTTTTTACAACCTTAACCGTAATTTATAGAACTTTACAGCATAAAAACGCCTTTGTAATTGAACTATTAACATTTACTAAATATTTATAACCGTTTTACGCGTTTTCCGCTGTCCCCTCTTATTTTTTCTACGACCCAAACGAATCGATCGTCGTAAATTTTCCTCAGCTCGCAGTAGCCTGCGCCGAAATTATTTATGAACTATTGTTGGGCGGCGCCTTCTAAATTTTTCAACCCGTCAACCCGCAACCGGATCGGGTTGAGCCACGACCTGTTCAACGCAATCCCGTTCCCCGATCCAGCGGGTGTAATGGGGCGTGATATAGACCTGTATTTACAGTCCCCGTGCGTTGGTTCGAACGAACGAACAATGTACACATACCTCCGGATACCTTCACCGGTAGTTACACGGAAGGAAAGCAGCGCCAAGGCAGATATGGGAATCGGTGCCGCGCACGAGAGGTGCGTAAATTGCCATCAAGCAAAGGGAAAAAGAATTACGACTAGGAGCTGGTTAAATTGTTTTGGTGATACCGATTAGGTGGGTAGATTGATTGTATAGTTAATATATTAGAAGGAAGTCTCGTATTGAGAAATGGCAACCAGTATTTCGCCAAGGGCGACAACTTTAGGGGGGCTCTGAAATCTTGATCTGCTTTATATAATAATTCAGATAATTTATAATATTTATAATTTATTGGAAACAAATTAAGGACACTCGGCTCCCTTATGTTCACGCATCTAACCGTGTCAATAAATCCAAATAAAGAAATGGAAAAATGAGTCGCAAGATCACATTACGTTACTGTAAGTCCCATTTAGATTTATTTACAATAAATGATGTTGTTCTCAAATGTAAAGTGGATTAATTAGTACACGTCACGAAAACTTTAACTGTGAAGAGTTCAAATTTAAATCTACAAGGGACAACCATATGAGGTTATACAAACTGTTGACGTAGAACTACACTTCCAAATATGCAATATTTTGATTATACCATTAATGAACTTGTTGGTATATTTAGATTATAATAATAATCACATATCGGGTTCTCTAAAAATAAATTGACTTATTTAATACCTATGAAGCGCACGCTGATTTTATGTACTTTTTTATATACCTTGTTGGAATGAAAATGTGTGTGTGTGTATAACAAGGTCACCCAACTCAAAAAACCTAATAGTTTAAACCATAGCACCAACATAACCACACATTGATCAGACAATAGGACAAAGATATTATATATTTTGGAAAGATTTCAAACGATTTGATATGGTTTGTAAATATTTAGAAATTATTGTTTACCCATACAGTACGCAACCGTGTATAAGATTCGTGTATCCCCCATATTTGAGCTATTACTTTGAAGCCCAAAAATGGTAGTTAATAAAATCCGACACCCTTTGACTGAATGCGATGAACATAAAGGACACATCCCGTTTTAAATAACAGCTTTAGTTACGATAGGAATCAAACTAAAGAGGGCTCAACATTTTTCGATACGTACAAACCAAACAAATTTATTTTACTACTTTTACGCGGACGGAGTAAATAATTCCAAAACGGGAGTAAAACCAAACGCTAGGATACGTGTGTCAGTTTCAATGTGTTCCCCAAAGCTGAAAGCACTCGGCTGAAGTGCTATCCACATTTGAGAACAGTCCGCTGTAGGGTTTACTGGTGTTTGCTTCCCAACCTATCTAACCGGCACTGAGTGCTGTTTTCAATCAATACAAACAATTGCTGGCATTTAACTAGTCGAGGAGAAACAGAACGTGCCGGGTGGCCATGGAAATCTGTCGTCTCAGACTAGGGAACCGCAACTTTTCGTATGCAAATGCATGGTATTCTGACTATGCTAAGCATTATTCAAATGTTCATTGGACTGTTATCGAAAGTCTATAGTTTTATCTATTGGAATCTGTTTTTAGAAGTGTTTCTGAACGTTATATTCAAAATATCAAAAATGTTTTGTGAAATGGCTAAATTATAAGCGTCAAATCCTAGTCACATTTCGTTACACATCATTTTTGTTAAGCAGTAAAGCAGGCATCCTTCGTAAAACTGTAGCAAAGATTATGGAGTAAACTATATCAATTAGAGGACAATCCCATTCCGTACCGAAGTGAAAGAATTGAAATTTTCTCGATGTCGGGAGGTGTTCCACAATATAATTAATTTGACCCAATCAGTCTTGCACGAAGGTAAATCTCTGGTTGGAATGAGATTTTTGGTGTTCCTGGAAGCGTTTGATCTCAAATTTCTAAGACCCGTTTGGCTTTGTGTCAGAACTTCCTCGAGCTGGTATATTTGGTATCCTCTCATGAGAAAAAATAAGCCTTTACAAGGAAGCTCATCAAAGCGTCATTTATGGTAACACTTTAGATTTCTCGGGCGCTGGTGGTATGCAGGGCTAGGTAATAGATCATGTGGACTCTCTCCACTGTAGGCAAACTTTTCAGCACAATGGCTCATTGGTTTGTATATAGTGCATAGTTGCAATTTATGACGCGCGGTATAACCGACCGAACAGGAAGACGATCTTTGTCGAAGCAGACACCATTTTGTCCCGTGTGTTTGCCACTAAAAATCTACACTCACTAGAGCAAGGAGTCCCTAAAACAGTCAACTCCATGCTTCATTAGAGCCACGCATGACAAACTTGGATCAGTGACTACACCGTCGATTTCAACTCTATGAGCGGGTATGTAGACGCGGTAGTTCTTCATAGCTTTAGCTAGTATTAAACAGTTCAGCCTGTACGCGTCAATCGAAGGCGGTCATAAATAAAATAAATAAAAATAAATGAAAGGCTTATCATCGCTAACGTGATTTGCTTACACCTACCGAGTCCAATGTATATGATTTTAAACTGGAATTCGGTTCAATGACTATTCTTGTTGGACATTCGTTTTACCGTCAGCTGGGTTTTTTCAAAATATTTTATTTATGTGCGGGCCCGGAACCCGGCACAAATTGATAATGTGAATAATGTCAAGGAGGAAACAATATATTTACGGGATATATTGCAAATTGAAACATAATCCAGAGAATAGTAAAGTAAAATGTGGTCAGCTAACTTCACTTCATATATGACTGAATGTTACCGATTTCCTCCCAAGTATGTGTAAAATCCTTTATCAGCAATAGATCATAATAGCGTCTTTGGTTCACTCGCGTGTACGAAAAGGTTAGTAATGTCTGAGGCATAACCGGAATATCGTGACGGCAGTTGGACTGGTAATTTAAATCTAATCATATGAATCGTCTTTAACAAACCACCAACCAGCTCAACAGCTCGTAAAATTATCTCCCTAGTATACTGACCTTCTGATACAATAGGGTACCAATGAATCTGGTCATCCTGAATTTTGAAACCGGATGCACCTCAAAAGTTTTTGCACCTCGAAAAAGTCACTATGCAAAATTTTAACTTAATCGAACTTTACAACACTTAAAATCAAAAATACGATTTTTGAAATTTCATAGGGTAGTGTGGTGATCATTTTTGAACTTTAACAGTTCTTCGCGACCCATTCCTTAATTATGGCCGATTGAGATACCGTCGTGTATACAGGTTTTCCTCGAATGATACTACAGACAAATCTGCAGCAAACTTATATTAGAAATTTCACAAAACTATAGTGTTCTGTTGGGGCTTTCTATTGATGGCTGTGCCGGAAATAAGCAGTACAATTTTTGTTTTCTGCATCGCTGTTGAAAGATTTTCCGAATATTTGTTTCTGCTTTTTTCTATGAAAGTAATACATTTTTCGAAAAATTGGTTGGTCGCAAAATACTGCTGCCCTAGATGTAGGTTGCAAATCGCATCGATAGTAGTGCATCGAGGAGATCTAGAGGGTTTATTGGGCTTTTTCCATGTTGCCTGCTTTTCCTGCTCTCACTCGACCAAAGTAAGCCACTTCAATATTACTAATATTCTTCTTTGTCAATGTGCTATTTGTTTTGGCCTTTCTCACCTCTCATACCATTTTTCGCCGCACTGCCCATGATTATCACAATATCTGATGTTTTTCTCTGATATATTGTAGCATACGAGTCGTAAGTCCATTTACTGAATGAATGTTTTATCAATGTGTTGTTTTTCTCTATGTTGTTCCCTTTCCAGCGACGCTCAAAAGCACACACGAGTGTGGAAACGACTGCACTGTTATAGAAACGCTGTAGAATATGGCGAAATCACAAACGCGCTAGCATACGCGACTCAGAAACGTCCAAGCGATAAAAAGAATGCCCCCAATAACATACAAACGCTCGAAACCATCGCAATAATATTTAATCCCGGCGATTATGTCAACGTCGTAGCATGGCCCAACATGCAAACGCCCGTTCTCTCGCGGTAATAATCATACTCGTCCGGGAACTCTCACTTTTAAATACGGAACTTATATACACTAGACCAGTGATTATCAACCTGGGGTACGCGGACCCCTAGGGGGCCGTGAAGCCGTTGCTGGGGGTCCGCGAAGAAAAATATATTTTCTGAGTGCATATTGAGATTTCTAATCTTGTTTCCTAACAAACTGAAAATAACATATTGATAGCATACAAAATCGATACATATCCGTGGGGGTCCGCAGCAACCCAGTGTGATTTCTAAGGGGTCCGTGATATGAAAAAGGTTGAGGACCGCTGCACTAGACAACATGTCTCAGGACGCCATAATTTGTATCTTCAGTGAGATTAGGGAGCTTACTTTCTTCCTTACTCTGAAGCGTACATTCAAAATTAAACACCAGAATGACGAAACATCCAAACATTAGATAGCCCACGCGAAAACGGTAATACAAACGAATTCAAACACGCGATTGAACACGTTAACTTAGCAACGCTCATGTCCTTCGCGATAAGACATTGCGGATCACGCGTGTGATCATGTCACCGTGATCATTTGCGCATACCAAATGCCCGCCATCTCGCATGCATAGAAGCTGTCACGTCCGGTAGTCCCTATTCTTGGTCCTAGCACCATGACTAAAGATTATACACTCCGAATTAAACATTCGCGGCCCGCGAAAATTTCAAGAATTCACGCAAAATATGCAAATGATAACACAGTAATACAATCGAAGCTATACACACGAAATTGCATACACACACGACATACCAACGCGATCAAACACGTCAAAATACATTCGCTCGAATTCTTCGCGAACATCATCACACAACTGGACTTTTCATCTCGCAATGATTAAAACGCCCCAGTGATTAAGTGCGTGTTTTAGTACAACTGAGAAACGCGGTCTCAAGCGTGAACTTACAAACGCCCGTGTTCGCGCGATCAAGAATCGTTCCCATCCGGAAGTCCCTACCTTTGGTCCTGGTAGCCTAGGTACAGGCCTTCAGTTGATAAAAAATGAAAAAAAAAACGAAAATGTTCACACTGTGATAAAATCGAATTTATACACGCTAGCATATGCAAAGGCCCACGCTATCGAACACGTCGATATACAAACGCTCTAGCCTTTCACCTTGATACACAAAGCTGAATGCAATCGCGATCATTCACGTACATCTACGCTCCAGTTTTCGCAAACACAAAAACTGCCCGATGACTTAGAGATCGCTATAATTTAGTTAATTAGTTATATAGGGTAAAGTGCCTATTTTTACCATACTAATGAGGATGCATCACTAATTCATTAATTACTCGGCGTACAAACACCGGAATGCGTACAAATTGACACCAACAGCTTTTCTTGGTTTCTTGTGAACCAAGATAATATCCAAAATGCACTGAGAACGGTGAACTTTTCGCGTTTGAGCGCAACGAAAACTCAGGGCAACGGTCACGATACGGTGGTAAACAACGATCTGACCGAAGGTGGATTTCGCTCTGTCACTTTTGTTCGTATCGTAACAGAATACATCATTGGAACTGCCGAAAATTTGCAAAGTGTCAACCCAATCATCAAGATCAGTTTCTATCATAATAATCAGATCAAAATTGCAATCACGTACAGCAAGAAAAGCAACATCAATTTTAGTTCGCAAGCCACGTACGTTCTGACAGTAATACCAGATACTGTTGAGGTGGTCATGTGAAACAGTGGGAGTGCAAAAAGCTAAACTCTTTCAGAGTGTGTATGGCCTAGAACCTAGCTTCGGGAAGACATATTCGCTCTTTATTTTGGGGAAAATCCTGGAAGCGCGAAAATTGAACAATCACTCGCAGGACACCTTTGACCTTCAGATATTAAGTGCTGTATCTTCAGTTCTAATAGTCCTATTCTTTTGAAAGTTTGTAGAAACATTCTTGAGGGAAAGTACATTGAGAAAACGCAAAAAAAAATTGTGACACTCATTCGCTAGCACATCTGAACCGCACACTCAATACCACAATCAGAATCACGGCTCGATGCAATTGACCTTGAGTAGTGCTTTTTTCCGTCTCGTTTGCAATTGCAGTAAGTGATTCTGACGGGGAGTCCTCCTGAGAAGCTTTGCAGCTCCAGCAAGACATCACTAAAAAAGGCATCTCAGTTTGAATATTGAAGACAAGCGATTTATTTGTAGAAAGTCCGACGTTTCTGCCGTTTTTGATGGCCTTTTTCATAGGATAAAACTAGATTTTCCCTTGAAAATGGCCACCAAAACGGGCGAAACGTTGGATAGTCTACAAATAAATCGTTTGCCTACAATATTCAGACTGAGAAAGCCGTTTAAAACCTGTGACTAAAAAAGGCATTTTGTTATAATCTTGTTATTCCATTCTGATCGGGCACTCTTGTAACGAAGTACTTTTCCGCTGTACGTTCCCAACCGATATGATTGGTTTCCACGAACGAACAGTCGCCGGACTGTTTTGCAATTTCCTCTATACAAAATCGCTTGTCCGCCGACTGCAGATAGCATATATTTTCTTATTCCTTGTTGACCTACCCTAAAAAATTTCATGGCATCGTAGCAGCAACACCCAGGCGCTTCTTTAGTCGACTTTAAGATCTTTAAAGCCCCAATCAAATGCCCCAAACCGTTGACGGTTGCTGCTATATAGCAGTCCGACCTTTATCGAAGCTTATAAGCTTTCCGTCTGCTAATGGGAGTGGTATCACGCGAAAAAAAATGGAGATCAACAACCCCTCGCTGGGTGGGCCACGAAATGCCACGGGGCTGTAAATCTTCTTATTCTACCACCACTTTTACACTCATCGCCCCGTCGTCGTAACCTTTTCACTCAATTTACTCGACTGCCGCCAGGCAGAAATAAAACGACAAATGCTGCGATTTTCGGGGAAAACATCGACTCAAGTCTCGGGAAGGACCAACACGGCGGCCTAGAATCCATTAGGGCAGAGTTAAGAATCATAAAGTTGTATGGTGACTTCGCGTGGGTGGGGGGGGGGGGGGGGGGGGGGGAGTTTTGGGTAAAAGCGCAACCAGTCGCAATCGAGTGTGCCCCTCTTTAAGTGAATCCTGGCACATTTATTATTTTTATCTATAAATCAATAAAGTTTTATTGGCACCCGGGTAAAGTCGCAGTCGCAGCCACCCAAACGGAAAGGAATTGACAAGCATCGGGAGTGAAACTTGTTTTTGTACCGTTGCCAATCAATCAAAATACGGAAGGTGCGTCGTAAAAAGCTGCAAATATATTACAAAATTTAATGAAATTGGCTTTTTTGATTGAGTTGAAATTGAATGGTGAACTTTCGCCTCCTCGTTCTCGGTTGCTACAAAGTTGCTCGGTCACATTTACCAGTGCGAGGGAGGGGAACTTATGGAAAAACAGGGAATTAATTAGTTCCCTCGGGAAGGTGGGGCAGCGTGAACAAGTCATAAATTTGGCCCTTACTGAATGACAGCCAGCACACCGTGTTCCGCTTTTATCTATCTCTATCTCGAGAAAGGATATCGACGAACCTTCGGACCCCCGTTCGAAAGTAATTGAAACGTTTGTTTTGTTCGGAAAATTAACTGCCAATAGCTGGTTTATTTGCTCTTTCGACTTTTGTGCCAAGTGTGTACCTACCAACCAAGGTTCATTCGAATCGGCAGCAGCAAGCAGAGCCCAGGCCCGTTCCTCTTTGTGGGACTTACTGAACTGGTAGATTGTCGCTGGCTAGCAGAACAGAACACGTTTGATTTATCGTTTTCCCATAAAACTCAAACAATAAATCTATATGTTCTCAAGTTTTTATCGAGTGCTTCCAACCGCGTTCAGACGCTCGGTGGGGAAGTAGTGCGACGCGAAACGGGGGCTGGACAAAGCAAGAGACAGAGGAAGAGTTGGGGTACACCAAATGTACGGTCGGTTGGCTAACTTAGACTAGATTCTTGATGCTCTCGCTCTCGGTCAGGTTCTCCAACGAGAGTTGGGTCGCCTCTCCGCCGAGTATCGGAGTATGAATTATTGATTAAACATAACTCTTTTGCACAACGGCCTGATTGGGTTGGTGGGGGTGGTGGAGCAGATGGAGAGGGTTCGAAGTAATGAGACTCAGCTGGTGTGAAATAGTCGTCACTTGCCACTAGATGAGTGGGGATATTTGTACACTGTGAAACTGAGCTGATGTCGGGTTGTGGTGGGTCATGGCGTAAAAGTTTTGCTTGCTGAAATCTGAACGAAACTTTTGGGAAATATAAAAATTGCCAACTTGACAATTAAACCTTATTGTCGATTTTTCTTGTATTAGGCTCGTCTTGTTTGAATTGATATTTCAAACACTTTTAATGTAAACAGCAAAGCACTTTTCCTCAAAAAGTTAAAATGTTTGATTTTTGTTAAATTGGAACCTGAACCAGTTAGATTCGGAATGAAGGTCTACAGTTCCAGAACTAGCGAACGAAACGCTAAGAAACGACACAGTAGTTCACTGTTAACATTTGGTTTTCTTGTTTAATCATTGCTTCATTGTGTCATCTTTTTTGGTTGTCATTTTAAAAGTTTTTTTCTTGTTTATTTGACACGGCTCAATGCTTTAGCATAACTGAGCCGTGGGTCTTTTAAGATTTTTACTGTAAATCAAAATAAAATAAAGTTTCTATTGTCCATCGGGTCTTGTTGACGCAGCATGCTGCTGTGTGCTGAGATCCTCTTCCTTGGTGATGAAACATTAGGTGCGTTGTCTGCCGTACCTTGGGGATCATTCGGTCCGTCCTCTCTCGCGTTTTCGTTCTCGTCCATGTTAGTCATCGTTACTGCACTCATGATGCTCACGGTCGGATGTTGCATTTAAAAGTCTACCGGAAACCTATAAAACCAGGTATCATAATATCTACTATAATAACTAATAATTACGACAAAAAAAAAAGAAAAGGGCGACTTTTGAAAAAACCGATTTCACCGAATTTGTTTACAAAATGTATCGAGAGCGGCTACATATAGGAAATTGCTTACTATGAGTATTCTGATTGTAAATAACTTGAATCATTATAGTTAATAATGTAAATTCACTTATTTGAACGAAAACATTTAATTTAGAAAAATATATGAGATTTTTTTCTTCAGGAAACTTTTTCACCCAATGTTGGTTAATCTTTGTCAGTCTATGATTTGTTATCTTACTACTCTAATAGTCTCCTGAGTTTAAAAACAAAGTCTACGGTTTGAAATTGCCAATTCGCTTTCAGTTCCGACAGCATAAAGTGCTAAATCACGTTACGCTTGTCCGGGCATTTATCAGGCTTAGGTGATTCGCATTCGATAAAAAATGGCAATACATCCTGACTCCTGCCATAGAAGACAAAGGGTTAAATCGTCGGGAAACTCTTATTTTGCTCATAGGACTCTATTCCACCCTTTTTAAACTTTCTCCAAATCCTTGCTTTAGATTAAGTACTATGGCTCTTAATATTAAAATACTTCATATCTTCCAGTTCTTTGCTAATTAATAGTCGTTGAAACAGAAAAAGAAAAAAATTGACTAACTTATAGTGGTTAATAAAAAAGCGGATTCGCAAATTTAATTTTAACATCGTTTTTTTTTTTTAAAGTGCAAATTTTTTTCAGTATGTATTTTTTATGAAGTTTTATTATTTCTTTACAACTTCCTTTCAGGCATGGTTTTAATACATCCAACGGAATTCGAGTTACAATTTTTGGAAAACGAATGTAAAAATACATCCACCCTTTTCAATGGTTTGTTGAAAAATACGCCATCTTCCCAATCGAACACATGTTCCAAATTTCAGTGTCATTCCTACTCGTTAACAGATTTACAATCCCTTGGGGGCAGGACAGCGTAGTTGGTATATCGTTTGCCTTGTACGCAGCGCAGCGCAGTTCGAATCCCAACCCCGATCATAGGGTTAGAGATTTTTCTTAAGATTTTTTTAACCTGAAGAGGCGATGACCTTAAGGTTTAAAACTGCATAATCGAAAAAAAAAGATTTACAATCGAATTGCTTTAATGGTATAATGCAAGTACAAACAACTTTCTTAAACGTGATGAGTACAGCCATTAGCTTTATTCCGTCTTCGTACTGTCAGTTCGATTTGGCGACATCATTCGGCATTAATAGAATTACTTTTACAAAAGTAGCAGAATCAATAGAAAAAACAGAAATAATAAAAATAACAGAATTAACATAAATTACAGAAACAACAAGAGTATCAGAAATAACAAAAATAACTACAATAGTAGAAATAACTGAAATGTCATAATATCAGAAACAAAATCAATTAAATTAGCAGAACTAATCAAAATAACGAAAACAACAGAAATAATAGATATAATTAACGTAACAGAAATAACAAATCTAGCAAATTTAATAGAAATAATAAAAATTAGAGTAGTAGCAGAAATAATTTATATAAATGAAATAACAAAATCTACCGAAAGGGCAGAACTGACAGAAAGAACAGAAACACCAGGTGTGAAATAAATTCTTGAAATTACAAAAATACTAAATTTATTCATTAAGTCAGGGGTGCATTTTGATCATTTTTCCTCTCTAAGGAGGAATATAGCATAGTGCTAAAATTATTTCAATGCTCGAAATAACTGCAATAACAGAAATAATAGAAATGATAGAAATAGCAAACGGCTGTTTTATGGCGCAGGGAGTATTTGTTGTAGAACAGCCGTTTGTGAAAGACATGTTTCACCCCACTTTTCAAAGAAAATATTTGTAGTCGTTTTTGCCCAGAAGATTCTTCGAAACGTTGACCATTTCACACAAAAACT
This sequence comes from Topomyia yanbarensis, assembly GCF_030247195.1. NCBI lineage: Eukaryota > Metazoa > Arthropoda > Insecta > Diptera > Culicidae > Topomyia > Topomyia yanbarensis. The sequence continues at coordinate 337,897,244 of NC_080672.1, read as the reverse complement.
TTTTATTAGTAATTCGTGACTAAAACGCCTTATTTTAGTTTGAGAAATAAAAAAAATGCAAAAATTACCCAAATTACTGAAATAACAACAAAAATTACAAAAATAACAGAAATAATTGAAACGACAGAAATATCAGAAATAGCAAAAATAACATTAAGAGCGAAAATAGAAGATTCACCTTAAATAATAGAAATTGCCGAACTATTAGAAATAACGAACATGACGAGGGGTCTACGAAACGGGTACCCTATTATGCTTTAGAATTCTATTAAGGTTATAAGGTTATAAGTTTAAGGTTATATACAAAGTTGAGACTAAAAAAATCATAAAAAATATTGGATATTCTGAAAGTCCACAGGCGAAATTTAATTCAGTTCGGAGTACTATACAGGGTGTTTGGTTCATGGTTAAGAATCTCTCGGGGGGTGATAGACTGCCATATTTGGAGAAAAAAATTGTTCTACACATACCATCAAATCTCAACCGTTACAGAGTTATTGAACTTTTTGTGTAAAAAACTTATTTGTCTTAAAATACCTCTCACTTTAAAAGTATACTTTGTGTTGGTTTGCGGTTCGTGGGTCGAGTTAAAACTCCCAAACACCATCGGCATTAACTTCCAACAATTCCAAATCCAGCGTTACCTCCTTTTCTACCTTTACTGATCTGTAGGCCTTTCTTACACTGTTCCCTGATGTTCAATCCTTTCCTTTCCTGTAGATGTTCCTTCTCCAAAGTGTCCCACTTCCTTCCAAAATTGTATCCTAGTTCATAGGTGAAATTCGGTTCCGAATAAAAGTACCACTTCCGAATAACGTTCCGAATAATAATCACTTTATTGAAGCTAAACAATACACAGATTTATTGTAAAAGATGCGCGTGTAGAGGCCGTGTTTATTTAAAGGCAATCGGTTGGCTACTGACAGGCCAGAAATTTTTCCTACTATCTTCTACCTACTATCGTTCGGATCTGCATACTACTTCGCTATCATACAATCAGTGTATGTGATAACAATTAGAGATGCTCCTTTTTCTTTTAGACGATAAGAGTATAACAGTTAGTTTATAGTTTAGGATAATGTAGGCATAGCAAAATTTAGATACTAACTACTAATTGAAACATTACCGGTCCCCTTGAACTAGTTTCAACTATATAATCTAGACATATAACACTAAAATTGACCATTAACAATAGAAAGCTTATATCTAACAAACATGTAAAATTTAAGGACCTTCTGTACTCTCTTCTGCTATGGCATTTTTGTGTTCCGATGGCAGTGGACATATTCGGCATACGGGTCTTCTGTATATTCCGTTTGCTGTCTTTACAGTCACTACGCGAACGATACCTTTTTCACCAGGATGCATCTCGATGATTCTGGCTAAAGGCCAGCGCAGTGGTGGCAGGTTGTCCTCTCGTAGTACCACGATGCTACCGATACGAATTGGGCTTGGTTGCAGATGCTTGCTCGATGTTTGCAATTCACAAAGATATTCTTTGCTCCATCTTTGCCAGTAGTGCTGGAACATTTGCTGTCGCTGTTGGTAGTGGGCAAGACGATTTGTGGGGATGCTGCGGAGGTCTCGTTCTGGAAGGGCTTTCATAGAGGTGCCGATCAAAAAACGCGCCGGCGTGAGGGCATCGAAGTCTGAGGGATCGTCAGACAATGGTGCTAATGGACGGGAATTTAGCGCAGCCGATATTTGAACAAGAAGCGTGGTGAAATCTTCATGAGACAGCTGACGTACACCAATTTCCTGCTTGAGAGACGTTTTGACGGAGCGAACTGCGGCCTCCCATAATCCGCCGAAATTGGGTGCTCTAGGAGGAATAAACTGCCATGAAATACCTTGTTGAGCAAGTTCGGTTCCAATTTTGTTCGATTCATTATTTAGAATGCGGTATAGTTCATTTAACTCGTGCTTGGCGCCAGCGAAGTTTTTAGCATTGTCTGAATGAACTTCGCTCGGAACACCATGATATCCAATGAAGCGACGGAAAGCCGACATAAATCCAACTGTTGATAGGTCACTGACGATTTCAAGATGCATCGCTTTGGTGGCGAAACAAACAAAGACAGCGATATATGCCTTGGGAGCTGCGGCACGACGATGCGGAGGCTTTAAATAAAAAGGACCGCAGTAATCCACACCTATGATGGAGAACGGTCTACTTGGTCGAACGCGTGGACACGGAAGCTGGCCAGTTGGTTGCTGGATGGGTACTGGATTACAGCGAAAACAACGATGACATTTCTGAAGCACGGTGTTGACCACTCGTTTACCATGTATGGGCCAAAACTCCTGTCTCATAACCGCTAGTGTTAGTTGACGTCCTCCATGGACTGTTTGACGATGAAAATAATCAACGAGCATTCTGGTGAAGGGATGCACACTTGGAAGTATTGTTGGATGTTTTGTAGTAAATTCTTGGGCGGAATAACTAAGACGACCACCAACTCGAATGATGCCGGCCTTATCAAGAAAAGGACGAAGCAACCTAAGCGTAGACCTTTTATGGACATGTCCATGCTTGTGCAAATGTTTAAGATCATTCTCGAAGCACTCGGCTTGAACTAGTTTGACCAAAGCCAACTTTGCCGTTGAGAATTCTTCGACAGTTATAAATGGGGAACGATTGCGACTTTTGACATTCCGACAGTTGCGAGTAAAACGAATGCAGTATGCAACAATGCGCAAAAGTGGCTCCAACGAAGAACGCATCATAAACAGCGAATTCGGCTCTGGCACAACAATGGCAGTATGAATTAGCCTTCGAGTCTCAAGCTCTTCATCAGTGAAATTCACGTCTTGGGAATGAGATTGACGCATTTCCTCTGACGTCTGTAACCACGGAGGCCCACATTTCCATAGCGAGCTTTGAAGAAAGTCCTCAACTGACATCCCGCGAGAGACTAAATCGGCAGGATTCTCCTTTCCCGAGATATGTTGCCAGTGATGTCCATGTGACAGCGTCTGGATAGTAGAAACACGATTAGCCACAAACGTTTTCCACGTGTTAGGAGGAGATTTTAGCCAGTGTAACACAATGGTAGAATCAGACCAAAAGGTACACTTGCAACCAGTCAAATCAAGAGACTTGACTACTTTCGCATGCAGACAAGCTGCTTCCCTTGCAGCGCAGAGTTCTAGTCGCGGAAGTGTTAATCTTTTTAGTGGAGCGACGCGGGACTTAGCAGACAGCAACTCGGTTCGCACATTTCCTGTTCGATCCACTGTACGTATATATAAACACGCTCCATATGCTAACTCGGAGGCGTCAGCGAAACAATGAAGCTGAACGTTGACCCAACCGAAAATGAATGCAAACCTACTGATTCGTAGCTCTGATAATCTGGACAACTGGCCGTAGAAATCTGTCCATTTCTTCTCCAGGGAGGGCGGCACAGGAGCATCCCATCCAGTTTGCAGCAAAGCAAGTTCTTGCATAATAATTTTTGCTGAGACCACCACCGGCGAAATCAATCCAAGTGGATCGAACAGCTTTGCTATAGCCGAAAGTATGCGCCTCCTGGTCCAAATATAGCTATTTTCTGCAATGTCGTAAACGAATCGTAGGTGATCAGTGCTTGGATCCCAAGTAATTCCTAAAGTCTTCACCTCTTCATCAGGATTCAGCTCGAAAGTAATCGACAGGTTAGTGCCAAGCTGATCTGCAGGAATTCCAGCCAAAACTTCAGGACGATTTGAACACCATTTCCGTAGTACGAAACCTCCTTTTGACATGAGATCAGCGAGCTCCTTTCGCAACTGGATTGCCTTCGGGATACTTGAAGCTCCACCGATAAAGTCATCAACGTAGAAATCGTGAATTAGCGCTGCACTCGCCAAAGGAAAGCTCGCACCTTCGTCAGCAGCAAGCTGGTGCAATGTTCTAATTGCCAAGAAAGACGAAGGTGTTAGTCCGTATGTAACCGTTAACAGTTCATATGTTTCGATGGGCTCATTCGCAGAAAATCTCCATAAAATACGTTGAAAAGGAGTATCATCCTGATGTAAAAGTACCTGTCTGTACATCTTCTCAACATCTCCAACGAGGGCGACTTCATGCTTCCGAAAACGCAGCAGCAAACTTAATAGTTCATCCTGAATCGTCGGTCCTTTCAGAAGCGCATCATTTAGAGCAAAACCACTATCAGTTCGGGCTGATCCGTCAAACACAACGCGCACCTTTGTTGTGGTGCTTGATTCCTTCACCACTGCATGGTGGGGTAAGTAGTAGCCTTTCAAACTACCAGCTTTATCCATGTCTGCATTCAACTCCTCTTCCTTTAGCAATTTCATATGCCCTAGGTCCACGTACTCCTTAACAAAGGCGTGATATTGATTTTTCATCTCCGGATTTCGCTCCAACCGTTTTTCCAGCTTCGAAAATCGCTCCACTGCCATAGTTTTTGATTCTCCAACCATCCTATCGAAATGTATATGCTTTGGCAGGCGAACAATGTATCTTCCATCCTGCAAACGACCATGAGTTTTAACGAAGTGTGCTTCACAATCCTGTTCCTCTTTAGACCAAGGCGGTTGATCTTCAGAGCTTTCCACTTTCCAAAATCGTTCAAGTATATCCTCCAAATTTTCCGATGCAGTTGCCATGTAGCAATTAACTGATTGATTGCTAGAGTTTACACACTTGCCCGAAACAACCCAACCAAATACAGTGTCCACCAAAATTGGGAGTCCCGGGCCCAATGAAATTCGTTTCATCTCGCGCTCATACAAGAACCGATAAAAATGCTCCGCCCCAATTAGTAAATCAATCCGACTGCTGGTGTTGAATTCTGGATCAGCCATTCGCAAATTATCTGGAATCTTCCAATGCGAAACCGCTACGCTAGCCGAAGGTAGTTCGGAAGTGACCCGCTGTAACACCAAGAAATCCACCCCAACCGAGAATTCTGTCACTCTAGAACTGATGATTGTACTGACTGCATGCTTGGCCCTCGATTCCGACTGTCCGACCCCACAAATAGGAACATTTACCGATCTCCGTTTCAATTTCAGCATTTGGCACAACCGCTCACTCATAATATTTGCCTGCGAACCGTTATCAAGAAGGGCCCGAGCTAATTGCTTTTCACCATGCTGATCCCGTACCTCTAATACAACCGTAGACAAGAACACGTTGGATGCACTCCCTTTCGTTCCAACACTGTAAGATCCAACTGCTTCGTCCTCCAAAATTTCATTTTCGTTTGCTTCTGCTCCACTCGTCGCAACATTTGCTGATGCTGTTTGCGCATCAGATTTCCGTGAAGATTGTCCACCTGCTGTGTTGCTAGAAGATCCGCCGTTGCTGGGTGGAAAACCCGGATGAATGAGAGAATGATGTTTTTTGCCGCACGTCCTACAGTTGAAGTTTGAGTTGCATTCTCGTACCCAATGTCCGACTCGAAAACAGTTACTGCACAATCGTTTGCTGTTCACGAACTCCAATTTTTCCTTGAGACTCAAACTCAAAAACTTCGCGCATCGCGCCATATAATGACTGTCACCACAACATGGACAAGCTGCGCCGACCCGCTCGTTACCAGTGACAGCGTGAACCGCTAATTTTGGACGTTTAAATGTAGATTTTTGAAGAGCATTGGAGCATTCTATCGCATTCGATGATACAGCATCTAAAACCCGTGTTCGTTTCTCTAAAAATGCCACCAGAACAGCAAAAGTAGGTACATCAACCGATGCAGCATGGTCCTCCCAAAGCTGGAGTGTTTGCCCATCTAATTTTGAACACATCCAATGTACTCTCAGCGCACCCCAACTATCCGTGTTTTCACCCAACTGTTTGAGGATTTTTAAACGCTGCTCGAACTCGTCAACTAATCCATGAATTGCAGCAGCAGATTCCTTATCGATCTTTGGATATTCCATCAAAGCCTGAAGATGACGCTTCTTGAGCAGGTATTCGTTGGAATATCGTTTGGTTATAGTAGCCCAAGCTATACCATAATTTCCGCCAGTGATCGTCAACGACTCGATGAGCTTTGCCGCCTCTCCCTTCAATGCTGATTTCAAATAATGGAATTTTTGAACATCGTTAATTTCCGCCGATTCATGAATGAGAGATTCATACGTAGATTTGAACGATAGCCATCCTCGATAATCTCCATCAAAATCTGGTAATGAAATCTGCGGCAGACGTATTCCAGAATGAAATCCAATCGAGCTGTGATTCCGCGCAACGCTGGTGTCAAAATTTGGTGCAAATTGGATCGAAGGGGCAATTTGACTCAGCAAAGCTGCTCGCAACTCAAAATAAAGGTTCTCAAACCTTGCATACACCCTGTTGTTTTCCTCCTCATATTCGTCTTTTTCATCCAACCCAGCAATTTCCTCCTGAACTTCTTCGAATTCCTCCCATTTTTTCTCCAGTTTGTCCAGCCTACTCTGAACTTGCCCGCTTTGTGTTTCCGAATCGTAGGCATCCAAGAATTGAGTATGCCGCTTCAACGATGCAAACATGCGCTCCCGCTTCTTGATTTTTTCTTTTATCAATCGTTCTGCCATACCCACTACCAACACTAGCTCAGGAACACAAATAAATCCTCCGGAGACCAAAAATGATAAAAAGGAACCAGGAAGTACCGCTAACCAAAATAGGATTCTTTGGACAGGTACTCACCTGAGGCCTGTCCAAGATAGGCCTTGTATTTAATATTGATCGGCTTCCGGTCCCCGTCGGAAATAAAAGAATCTCTTGCTATGTTCCGTTGACAATGGTAGAAGGACATGCAGTTCCAGCTCACAAAAGCAAGATTCACCAAGGCACGAAAAGAAAAAATCCATAAGCGCACCCGCAGCACAGGTGGAAAAACTTGGAGTGTCACTCACCTGTGACCTTTCAATAATAGGCCTTATATAATTCTAAATATGAACCTATGTAATACGCCGTACGAATTGATCGACTAAACCCTGGAGTGCAAATTCAACTCCGCCGGATGGTTGAATACAGTGACGTCATCAAGTAATTGTAATTTTCCTTGCTTTCGTTGGCACAGTAAATGCATCTGCCTAATCCCCGTATCCTCCAAAAGCGCCAGCGAAGAACATGCAACGAGATGATAACACCGCGTAACACCACAAAAACTGTATAAATATATTGGACAGGCACTCACCTGAGGCCTGTATGCAATAGGCCTTGTCTAATTTTAAAAAAATATCCGAGTTCCACCGTTAAAATATCCCATATGTAGCCAACCATTCCAAGAGGTTGTCACGTATTCAATCGTCTTCGTTTCTGCATGCACTATTCCAGCTCCGTAAATATCAAAACCGTGCTCACTCACCAGTGAAACAGCAAAACGTTGTGTGGTTGATCATGTGCGAAAAGAAACAGAAAGATCCAAGTAGCACCGAAATGCAGAATAAAATTGTTTGGAATGCCACTCACCTGTGGCCTTAATCTATAAGGCCTTGTAGAAATAATATCGCCAGCAAGTTTTTTATGGTTTTTTAATATTTCGAGAAGAACTATTGCTGTCTGATACGCAGAGTGAGAACTCGAGTGAGTGTTCTTGCTAAGTGCACTTTCAGGCTCAGGAAATATTTCATCTGCATCTCATGGCGCAATTAGATGGTGATAGAAGTGCCAGCAAAATGACGATTTGCGCGCGCTACTTTGACCAAGCCAAGAACAATGACCGATCGAACAATGGTGCATGTGGCTCGAACTTGACCGCAGATCCTGGTCACGGCACCAAAAATGTTGGTTTGCGGTTCGTGGGTCGAGTTAAAACTCCCAAACACCATCGGCATTAACTTCCAACAATTCCAAATCCAGCGTTACCTCCTTTTCTACCTTTACTGATCTGTAGGCCTTTCTTACACTGTTCCCTGATGTTCAATCCTTTCCTTTCCTGTAGATGTTCCTTCTCCAAAGTGTCCCACTTCCTTCCAAAATTGTATCCTAGTTCATAGGTGAAATTCGGTTCCGAATAAAAGTACCACTTCCGAATAACGTTCCGAATAATAATCACTTTATTGAAGCTAAACAATACACAGATTTATTGTAAAAGATGCGCGTGTAGAGGCCGTGTTTATTTAAAGGCAATCGGTTGGCTACTGACAGGCCAGAAATTTTTCCTACTATCTTCTACCTACTATCGTTCGGATCTGCATACTACTTCGCTATCATACAATCAGTGTATGTGATAACAATTAGAGATGCTCCTTTTTCTTTTAGACGATAAGAGTATAACAGTTAGTTTATAGTTTAGGATAATGTAGGCATAGCAAAATTTAGATACTAACTACTAATTGAAACACTTTGTATTTTAAATATTTCAGTTCCATTCGAAAGGTGAGAAAATTTTCTATTGAATGGTGTATATCTTTTAAGTAATTAGTTTTAATTATCTTTTAGCTGTAAAGTAGTTAAAAGTTAATGTTTTTGAGGAGGTTTTTCCTGAGTTTCTCGCAATAATGAAGTATGATTATAACAATATCCATTATCCAGAAGTTGGGTTTTAGGACGATTCATATTTTGTTCTTGGACGTCATATTTCTATCTCTTCTCATTTCTTTGTAATTTCATTGCTATACTTTTCCTGTAACCGACTTGCAAGTGCTTAAAAGACTCTAATCTAAAAAATATGCTTTATATCGTTATTTACAAGATTTCATTGGAAAGCTGAGAAAATCTCCTATCAGTGTATGTACAAAAATCTTTTAGTTAAGTGTACTAAGTGATTTTTTACTAACGAAATAACTCAAAATTTGTGTTTTTTGGAGAGTTTTAATTTTTAATTTTGGAGAGTTTTAATTTTTAATTATTAATTAACAAAATTTATCGTTACTATTGTTCATTTGATGCCCCTTAATGTTCTCTATAACTTTTTATTTGACACTTTGTCTCGTTTCATTTTGCTGCTATTTAATAGTTAACTCAGCATGACCTCGCCACAAATGTAATGGGTATTTTTGCATATGAAATGGAGTCAAAGAAAGAACTGTAGAACTTGCTGCGATGCATTATTTCCATGATAATAATGGTGATGTTTATTATTTACTATTTTAAGAAAATTAACGAAAATGCTAATAATAGCACGAACTTTAAACTAATTTACTTTTAAAAGAATACTAAATTCACGTAACTAAAAGGTATTAATACATTTTTCAATGTAAAATTTTCCTGACTTTCGAATAAAAAAAAAGTACAATAAGTGCCACAATTTTTCAATTAGAGCTGGTACTAGTGAAAATAAGATAAAAATATCCAAGTTGAATAACCTAAAATCATGAAAATAAGAAAAGGTAAGTGTATCATGTCAAAGAACGAATTAAGCAGCTCATCAAGACTAACAATCTGAATGATTAAAATGATGAGGTTAACTATTAGGATTTTCAAGAAATGAACGAAAAATCGGTTAAAATTGTTTAATTTTCAATAAATTACTTTGAAAAGGCTACTTAAACTCATTAGCTGAAATATATGAGGGCATCACTCAATTTTCTCACCTTTCGAATGGAACTAACACATTTAAAATACAAAGTATACTTTTAAAGTGAGAGGTATTTTAAGACAAATAAGTTTTTTACACAAAAAGTTCAATAACTCTGTAACGGTTGAGATTTGATGGTATGTGTAGAACAATTTTTTTCTCCAAATATGGCAGTCTATCACCCTCCGAGAGATTCTTAACCATGAACCAAACACCCTGTATTTGAAAGTACAGCCGTATACAGCGCGCTGGTTTCATCCACAAAGGAAATTAACACAAAACATTGAACACGATTATCTCGGAATGGACCTCCCTGAAAAGGATCGTTGTGGTGAACGTGATTTCTCAAAAACTACTCAACCGATTCTCATATATTTTTTTAAAATGCTTGAATGCTATATTTCTTGAATGCTTGAATAGTTCATTTTTCATCCACAAATTTCGATCCTTTGCAATGAAGTTTTGTTTAGAATTTTGAACACCTCAAATATCGATGTTTTTGTCAAAATGTTTTTTTTTTATTTTTGTTTTTTGTTTTTTTTAAGGAAACTGAACCATTCAAGTACACCACAATATATTTTCTTCATTTTTTTCTTTTTTGATTTCAGTTGAGCGATCGAAACAAAATTTGCATATAACCCCACTTTTTTCCATCAACTTTGTGTATAACCTCAAGGAAGCAACTTGCGACCTTCATTTTTAAACAGTTTTGCTAATGCTTTGTAATAACATTGATCCGGAATACCACCGTATGGCTCTTTTGCTCTATGCCTCGTGCGTCTATGATACAAATTGTTCCCCCTTATGTTGTTATAAACTATCACCAAACAGGATAATAAGCCTATATTGGTCTTATTAGGGAGAATGTTGCGATATTTCATTAATAACTCGTTTCACCGTCGATGGAATGCGTTTCAATTGGCATTGCTTCTAATAATGCTACAAATACATATACAAATAAGTAGAACAGTTGGTTTGCAGTGGTAAAATACTTTAGTTTGCGCACAACCAAAGTTCGAATCGAATACCACAATCGTTACTCAATGTAACAATGAGTTGAACCATGGTGACAAATTCTGCTCTAACCAATGGCTTAAAATTGGTAGAGGGTAACTAGGAAAGACTGTCTACCATCCTTCGTTAGTACAATCGAATCCGAGAAAAATTGTCAATTTTGATTCGGTCTGGATGAATTTATAGATTGCAGAGTCCAACTTGAAAGGGATTGAATGATCCTAAATGCCAAAAATATTTGAGTGATCTAGTGTAGGTGGTAAACTTCCAAATCCCACTGGCCGGCAGTGAAGTATTATGATAAATTGTGTTATGCACATTGGCTGGTCAACCCATGCAAGCAACTTAATCTCGGATCGTAGTAGGTGTTAGCTCTACCGATTTTCCAATAACCCTTTTCAGAATCACAGCGAACTGGCGGTACATTTCGAAGCCCTTTCCCCACTGACAAACTCTGCCTAATCATTATACTGTAGCATCAAATTTATACCAGTATTTTAATTACACTTTCGATTCCTTGATATGAATAACTGCAGATGAAATTATTTAGTGATCCGTAAAATTTAACACATGACGTTATTTAAATTTGGGTGAATTGTATAAAAAGGTACATAAGACGATCATACCGACATCATGCTCTAATTTTCATAGCTGCTTGCAAAAACGCCTTTTTAAAAAAAATTGCTCTTGCGGTAAAATGTTCCAATTTCCAGAGGAAAGCAAGAAGTTTCTTATACCGAATACAACTGCAAAGTTTTACCCGAATCGGCGATGGTCATATTTTATGTTCGGCCATCTTCTCATGAAATCCCTCGCATGGTAATTGGTAGAAAACGAGGCAGTGCGAACGTTATTAGTTCCGAATTGAAAATCAAGGTTGTCGACGAACTCATATATCTTGAAATAGTGGTGACATGTGATAAAAATATTAGCTATGAGATAAAAAGCTCATAACTCACCGACGCATGCAAAACTTGCCATATACAAATCGCTGATACTCCCTTTTGATCTGTACGAGCATTCGGTATTGGCACTGAAGGAAGCAGACTGTCGAGCGTTCGGTGTGGTTGACAGAAGAAAAAATATAAAATGAAGAATTGCGCGGATGCATGAATCAAGTCTACAAACATACTGACATCGGAAGGCTGATAAAACACGTCAAACCACATTAGGCTGTAAAGCGAATGCCGGAATAGGTTGTTGGCTTTGGGTGGACCCGTGCAGGGGGCACTAAAGGAGATTGGAGAATCGCGGCTTAAGATTGAGGAAGGCTCTCTTTCTTTCAGATAGAGTTCAGACAAATGGTAATTGTTATTTAGATTAGGACTTGTGCAGAAACAAACAATCGATGAGGCGAAAGAATTAATTTTATTAAAAATAGGACATTCATAAAATTAAAATAAAAGCTTTAAAGAAAAAATATACATGTATTCAATACAAAATATTTACGAGAGGGCAATTCTTAAAAGGATAATAGAACATTATTTTTTTCATACACCGCTCTATATTTAATTATTGAAGAATCATACTACATTAACTATTATAGATAGAAATGTTGTTTTGTTAGTAAAGTTCAAATGAACTGTTTCACAATTTCGTAAAATATTTTGCAGGTTTGTGTTACATAACTAAACCACTGATTTGTGAAATACACGATTTATATGTACCACCCTAACTTAAATTATTCAAAACATCGGCCAACAAGTTAGAATAAACTTCTCCGGAGACACTGTTTACCTAAAACAATTTATTTGGGCGTGAAAATTTACGTTTACCTAAACACGGTGTTCGAACCATGCAGTGTACTGTCAAATCGAAATTAAATATTGAATTCTGAATACTCCGCTAGTATGCTAGTCCGATCAGGAAATTAGCTTGGCTAAAATCTAGAAAAAAAACATTTTTCTAATGACAACGTTCGGAAAGTTAAAAAAATTACAAACATTCAACCTTTTCAGTCTGCAGCTATAAAGAACTTGCTAAACAACATATTTTTATTATCTGCAACTCTTAACTGCTCCTACAATTTTTCGCTCACAATTTCTCAAAGTTGGCCTTGCCCTAAATTAACCCGAATCGACCAGTCTCATCGCTTTCAGCTACTATTCACGCACGAAAATTCAACCCTAATTTCGCACCGATTAGCCCAAGTTCCGTTGACGGCGTGTGCGAAGCCGATCGCATATTTCAACTAACCAGCAGCTAGTAACAGCTGTAGGAAACGTTTTTCGCACTGCCGTCACTGACTGGTATGTAGTATATCTGGTAGCTACTCTTACAGGCTCTTACAGGCCGGACACCCCTCCTCGAACAGGTAGAGCTCGCGGCATTTGCCATAAAAATATATGGCAGTAGTTTAATAGTAATAACAATTATGATCATAAAAATATCATGCACGAGTTATTAACTCGGATCTGGGGAGTTGAAGTATGTAATGCAGTGGGAAGCTAGGATCAAAGAGAATCAAGGAAAAGATAAAATATCAAAGGTTTCTGCATATGAAGGCCACCGGGTGGTAGCGTTTGGGGCGAGTGTCGGACGAAGCCTACTTCACAGCATAATTAATACATAATTAAAGCGGCTGCTATGGCGACGCCGGCTGTCAACTGTGTGTTCATTGCCAACAGGTGTGATCGTAGGGTCCACTATGGGAGTGCATCTGGCCGCCGCCGCCGCCGTATCACATTTGTCTTCGTCGATACACTTGAAATCGATTGCAAGTCGACCGTGGTAGATCAGGTTGAGTAGGCAGGTACGATAAATTGAAGCTAATTACCGACAGACGGGCGGCTTTTTGCGCGACTGTTGTTGACGAGTGACGGTGACGGACGGTGGTATTAGCAAGCGGTGGTGGAGCGGAATATGCTCAGCTGTTTAGTATTTACAAATATAGCTCGACTCCAGCTGATGAGCGGTTGTGTGTACGTGTGGATGTGTATGCTGGTATGTTTTATGTAGGCAAGAAAATTGTGGGAAATGTGTACGCTGCAGACCAGCCAGCGAGCGATGTGCGAAAGGCAAGTTGGACGCATTTCTTCACGGGTTTTATGTTTCATATCGCGCCTGCTGCTATTGAGTTGTGTAATTTTATGCCTGTGAATTTTTGCTCAATTTGAGAAATGTTTACGATTGCGTCAGTATACTGCTAACGTTTTGTTTTTTTTTTCTCTCGTTTCCTTTGCAGGTTAGTTTCCAACGGCAACCTTTATAATGGCAGATAGTGTGAGTAGAATTGAGATTGTCTGGTTTATTGTTTTCCTAGAAGATAATTATTTCTGTTATAAAACTTTAAATTTAACACAATACCGTCGCAGTTTCCGTCCCTAACGGGTGAACTAAATTTCAAAATTCAATTACAGCAACCAGTAATCAATAGCGGGTAATGAACTTTCCCCCCAACCTCACCGCACCCGTTGTAAATCTACGACGCAGTATAAACCAACCCGTTCCGTACCGGGGGCAAAATCGTATCACCGCGCGAACTATTATTATAATCTGCGCCAAATGTGTACACTCCCCGGGGGCGAACGGGAGAGGCTCATACGTGAAAATGTGCCATAAACAATTAGCTACGCTTGTGCACCGTCCTACCGGTTAGTTATAGCTATATTGCGTTTCACTCATCATCGACGACTTCCCAACCCAACAGCAGCCGGCCGGAGTTTGACTACTTTAGTTTACTATTTAATCATGAACCTGATTATGGCTGGAAGGTACGCCTGCTCCTCCCAACGAGACGACCCGACCCTGGGGTCGAAACCCGGGACGCAGCAGATTCTGACTGATGGGCCGTCACTTCACAACACGCGTGTTCCCTGTTGTTGGTATGCAGACCTGGGTGGCAAAAGTGCGCAAATCCAACGGCCCATTTTAACCTTTCTTCGTAGAGGTTTGGGTGTGGAAAGTCTGCCTCCTCCCTTCGAGGCACACACACACAGAGGATAAACGACCGGGCGGTGGTAGAAGAAGTATCAGCAGCAGAAGGTAGCTATTTGGCGACGTCAGTCGCCAGGGTGTTTGTGTTTATTGAGGAACATGCTTCATAAACATCGCTCCTAGAATCACGTGTCTGAGTGTCGTAAAAGCGCGCACTTTCCACGCTAAATCCAGTATAGTGCTGCGGTGCAGTCGTTTATAAGCTGTTTACTATAGGCTAATGTGTTTTGCTGAGTATACGGCCATCGCATATTTCAACATTCGCTGCTGCTGCTGCTTGTCCCTTCACTGAACCATCGCGCGAGGTCGGTAGATGTATCGCTATTATTATTATTATTATTATTACTGTTATTGGAATCGGGGCACACATTGTAACCCGAAAGTAAAAAGTTACCAAATGACACGGAACGCAGCGTGTGAAGTTATACAAATGACAATTTGCGGCTCATCGGAAACCTGTTTGGATGTTTTGGGACGGACACCTCCACGGCGCGTTGCATAAAACTATTTGGGTTGCGAAGAACGAGCTCTCGAGGTTTCGTGACGCGGGGGAGAAGTGGTGCCAGATTAGTGGTTCGAGTTTGACCAAACATCACCTGTATTTTGTCATATTTTCAAACAAAGTAGGTGGATGAAGCCATTTTACAAACGTCCGAATCGCTGACTTTAAAAACAAGATTTTGAATACAGTGACATTGACTTCTATTCCCTATTTTTTCTAACCCGTGAAAAAAGAGGAATGACCTTAAAGTTGAAGCATCTTCAGTCAAAGCCAAACAAATTTTATGATTTCAAATTTTTATAACAAATCTTGCTGTCGGTGCTATCTTCAAATATGCGAAAAGCGATGAAATTTATACTAATTTCAAAGCAACCCTTGATAGGGATAAGTTCATCCAAATCAAAATTGTAGCTGAAGTAAAACTTTTTATCTCTCAGAATCTTACTTAGCTGTTCAGCATTACATGGTGACACACTTCATCCCTTTTTCTATGCCACAGGGTAGCATAAGCATACCCCTGATATTTAGTATTTTTGTTAAAGTCGCGATGAATTACGTTGTAGTTTAAAGTCAAATTTTATTACCAGTTCGAATAGTACTGCTCGATTTTAGCGGTTTCCCTCGAACTATTTTATGGCTAGTATCATTTAATACCTACCTATAGCAAGGTATCGATTCTCAATCTTTTTTTTTGATTCAGCATTTTCAAATCTTGTCGCAATCTTTTTTGATCCTTTAAAACCCTACATTTATCTTCATTTTTTTTTGCTTCAAATATTTATTTGGCTATAAAAATCTTTGAAAACTATTTATTCAAATCTAGTTTTTAATCTTTTTTGAACCCTTATCCAAACTCTTCAGTCTTGTCCTTTTAAAAATATACTTCAGCTGTCTGGTTCAGATCTTAATCGTTTTCGGAACTTGTAGCTACCCTCACTAAAATTTTGTGCAAATCCTAACCGGTTTTACCACTATTTCCAAATTGGCTTTACAACTTTATCTCTAGTTTTTTCCCTAATATACCCCACAGAAACTTTCTGTAAAATATTTATAAATTTTTTTTCCAATACTCTGAAAAAATTAACTAGTTATAGTTCTTGGTTCTATGATCCGTCCACAGTGTTGTTTGTCAATTTCAGTATTGCCGAGTGTTACACTTCGCCACAACGATTTTGCAAGAATATTTCCAATGGAAAATTTCCTTGATAATTGTGATTTTTTTGAATAGATTTTAAACTACATTGAGGTTGACTGTGGCCCGCAAAGCTGCATAAAACTCGAACCATTATATCTTTAAAATGAGGAAATTATTTCATTCGTTTGTTTAGTGTTTACTTGGCCAGCTAGGGAACTGATCCATAGAGCATCTAAGGTGCGTGGGGAATACGCATGGTCTTGTCTGAGTGGAATGATAGCTATTGAATCATTTATGTGGCTTGATAATTAATCGTTCGCGAAAAGGATAGTAAATCAGTTAGTAATTTGTAGCAACTATGTCAGTACAAAGAACAAATGTTTTATTGATATGTCTATTGGTGATGCTATAAGTCAATTAAATTATGTATTAATTAAATCATTGTATTAATTAATATATACATCTCAATTGGAAAGTAGACGAACTATATTATTAATGGCCATGTTAACCATATTTCATCGTATGCTTAATAATATTATAGCTTGAATATGATCGTTAGAGGCGAACAAAAATAGCTTTAGAGCATTGTTTCCTTCTGGTTTCACCTATGACTTCTATTTCGAGTAGTTAACATAAAAAACTGTATGTCGTTGGTTGTATGTCCAATACGAAAAGTTATACGCTTCCGGTACTTAGGTATTTAGAGAAAGGTTACAATTCATAATTGTCGTTTGATTGCTTGTAATAATACCAAAGTTTATACACCATCAATCATTCTTATATTACGAAACCTTCGATTACATAATTCGACAAATTCCTCGAGACAGCAAAGGTTCTTTGATAAATTACATTATACTTGGAATGCCGTTTTTCGCCGGAACAAAGAGACAAGGAATAATAAAATCGGTCCCAGGCCGTTTGCTTTAATTAAACATATGTAATACTATCAATAGCCGATGATGATATTGCATTTTTTAAATTTCCGAATAGTCTCGACAAACAATCAATTTATCATAAATTCTGAGCAACCGGCTGCCCAGAGAAATAAACACATAAAAACGCTTCTGAGAGAAGCACAGACTTTATCACTTATCACGGTGAATCCACATTTGTGTAACTCTTTGCCCCATCCCACCAACACAAACTTCTGCACGTAGCTTCGTTTTAAAGTTCGTTTTTTTCAGTCTTGATCAAAATTTTCCATTTCTTTTTTTTTTCAAAATCTTTTTTGAAATATTCTACATACTCTGCAAAACCTTAATTAAAAACTTCAACTATATTACTTTCAAATCTTCGATTGGGATTTTCGATACAAAACTCTAATATTTTCTTTTAAATTTCCTTCAAAATTTTCCTCCAAGTCCTCTTCAAAACCCTCGAAATATATTCCTAATATTTTCTTTTTTGACACCTTATTTAAAGTTTTCTCAAGTCATTTTTTTATTCATGTTTATTTTCCGCCGGGCTCTGTCTGCGCTGAATGCCTATTACCGACGCCAGAGAGGCGGCTTCACCATGGCTTTCCACGATTTTCCAAAAGAAGACGTGATCGAGACCCAAAATAAAATAAATAAATAAAATATTGTTCGAAACTTTCATTTAAGTTTTTAAGAACATTTATCATATGTTCAATATTTTTCTCGAAATATTATTAAAAGTGGCACCAGGAATTTTCAAAATCGGTTGGAATTTTTTTTCAATTTTTAAAATATTCCTTAAAACGTGTCAAAGAATCTGCTTCAAGAACTTCACATAAATTTTTTGTCAAATCTTTTTCAAATGCATCCCAAATTTTTTGACAGAATCTTTTCGAAATCTTGTTTTAGTCTATTTCAAAATTTATTTCAAAACTTTCATAAGCTTTTTTTAAAATTTATTTTTCGAAATATTCTACCTAGGTCTTCCTTAAAATATTTGGATTTTTCCATAAAATATTGGAAATTTTTTTCGAAAACATCGATGTTTTACTCGAAATCTTCTTTAGAAGGTTCATGAAAATCTTCTTTAAAATGTTTAAAATATCCCTCAAAGTCTTCTTCAAACTTTTTGACATCTGCGAAGCTTTCCTCAAAGTTATATATAAAATCGTCTTCAATTTTGTTCAAATTTTTTGAAATTTTCTTAAAATCCTTTTCGAAATCTTGAAAATGTTCATCTCTTTTATAATTTTGTGAAATGTTCTTTCGAAATTTTCTTTGAAATCTTTACGAGTTCTTCACAAGAGTCTTTTTCAATCTCCTACTCATAATGTTCGAGCTCTGCTTCAATATCATGTTCAAAATTTTATCAGGAAATACCTTGAATGCTGCGTATCTTTTTTTTAAAGAAAAATTCAAAATACTCGAAATCTGTTCAAAATATTCGAAAACTGATTAAAAACTCTCCTCAAACTCTTCTTTGCAAGTTTCTTTAAAATCTTTTGCAAAGTTTTTGCCAGTCTCCCCTAAAACTTTATTCAGAATCGTCAAAGTCTCCCTCATTTTTTTTTTAAATTTTTCATATTTTTTCAAAATATTCCCCAATGACGATTTCGGAATCTTCTTTAAAAACTTTTTGAAAATCCTTGGGTGAATTATCGTTTGAATCAGTTCCAAACTCTACAAGTTTTTGCAAACATCTTTGAAATACTTATTGCTTTTTTTGTATTTATATATTTAATTATTGATTAATTAATTAATCATTTATTTAATGAATTTATTTATTTATTGTTTTATAAATTTTCATTTTTATGTGGTAACGACATTTACTTAGCAAGGGACTGAAATATTTTTTTAGTGTTAGGCGCTATAGTACTTAAGGAAGAGCAGGGTGTTGAAGGAAGAAAGTTTCGAAAAGCGTGGTATAGTGTCATACGAGCAAGCTTAGAGATTTCCGACGACTTAACCCTATGTCTTCTACCACAGGAGTCAGCATATGTTGGCATTTTTAAAGGCAAATCATCTTATTTATTACATATTCATTTATTTATTTATTTTTTTTATTTATCCATTTATTTATCTATTAATAAATAGTTTATTTATTCTTAGTAAAAATTGAACTGTATTCTGCTACATGGTGATTCATAATCCAATCCGGATGGACCTTTTTTGTTTCGATTGTAGTGGTTACAATCTTATAGCCATTCGCCCCTTTTTTGTTTTAGAAAAATCTCTTATTTTATATATGTGGTTGGGAATCGAACACAGGATGGCTGAGTACCACGCAATCGATATACCAGCTATGCTATGCCTACGAGAGGGAACCCTCGGAGAAAACTGTACTGAGCGTTTACTCTGCAAACCAGTAATGACCCCGTTGAATCCGTAGTAATTAGGGCAATACAATAGTTAGTATTCGTAGGAAGATAGAGGAGGCTTTAGCAATGGTATGGTATGATTGTTCCAAGGTGCTCAATGGAGGAAAAAACGAAGAATTGTGTACTGAACTGATTCAATTCGATGAACACTGTTGAGGTAGTTGAGGTTCCATTTCACATAGCAATATTCAAGCGCTGAACGAGCGATGGTGAGACTTCAAACATTAAAAGTCGGTAAAGTGCTTAGCTGTTCGTGTAACGAAGTCCAAACAGCGGATTTTTTGGCGGTAATGTGGCTGAAATGCAAATTGTCCATTAATAAAATTCAGGTCATTATGTCAATCCCTTCTACACCAAGACCGTAATCAAATCGGGCAGGCATATTCTTCCGTGCGTTAACGTAATAATTGATCATTTGTCTTGTTTCAAAGTCATTCAATTGATTTCAAATCATTCTTAAAAAAATATGAAGTGTTAAAAAGGTGTCTTCTGTGCTCTGAATTTGAAAATAGATCTTCAGATCATCGGCGAACGATAGCTGGGGACTTTCCAAGGCAGAATTGACATCGTTGAAATACAGTAAAAATATCAATTGATCAAGATGGCTGCCCAGCGGTATTCCGGATGAGATGAAGAAGACTTCGGAGTCACAATTTAAACTATTTTAAACGGTAAAACGGCGGTTGCTAACGTATGATTGGACAACTTTTTCAAACAACTTGGTGACGGCGCTTAGTAATGTAGTTCCACGTTAATTATCACCTTGTTTTGAAAGCTCGAAACGTGAAAGAAGACTTCCATAGATTAGGTAATGTTGCTGTAGTGAGTGACAATCGAGATAGATGATAAAGAGATACGACTACACCGACTTAGCATTTTTTCAGGTCCTGTTGATCTTGGCGTATTCTTTTTAGCGATCGTCTTTTGTATTGAATCCACGTCTACGTTAATATAGCTCAATAGCCTGACCTGAAGCACATAAAGAACACGTGGGATTTGAGTTGAAAAAAATGAAAGCCATCGAGGGCAGCCCAGCTTCCTTCCATTGCTTGTTTACATGCTTTCAGAATGTTTTGGGATCAAATGTCAACCTATGTTGCATTGAAACTGTAACAATCGAGCAGGTTGATGATGGCAGACTGGAAGTTTGACAATTCTGTATTCGTATAGCGGAATTGGAGCATCATTTGCCAAATCAAAAGTTTGTTAATGGGAAACGCATAGATAGAAATTTGCACCCACACGTTTCGTACGCCGGTGAATAGCAAAGAGCAGTCCGCCGCCGGTTTTTTACTTACCATTACATGACCTGCGATTGGTACGGAAACTTGCGCAGATATAAAAGTACTTTCGCTGAACCACGTTTCTGCGTACGCGATAAAGTCGTAGCATTCATCCGAGCATGTAAACAGGCAACTGTCGATGTCGGTGTCCATATCACAAACGTTCTGATAGTAAACTTGAAGGTTCCGTGGATGAGCAGTTCGACCACACAATGAATAGCTGAATGCGAACGGGATCGCTGGCTGGAATGACTCGACTGTGGCAGGGGAATCACAGGTTTCCATAGTAGTAGATGCGGTGCGTCTCAGTATACGATGAACCTGTGCAGTGTGACTAATGCTGTGGTGGATCGATCTCTTATGCCAGGAGGTCCGAGTTAAAGCAAACGATCCGAAACTATCAATGCCGGAACTATCTAAAATAGTTCTATGCATGGCGTAGTTGGAAGACCTCTTCATCACTTCTGTACCCAGAACCAGGATGCCTGGATACTGGCAGCAAAGCTCGACTTTAAGGCTTCACTAAACATAGTGGATACAAAAAAATGTTGATTATGGGTCGTTCCTTCAATGAAAAAGGTTTTCTTTTGAGAGGTCAAAAGATGAAATCCTTAAATTGAACCGTTTTCAAATGAGATTGCACGCAGTTTTTAAAAATCATGTTTTGTTTATATGTTTAAAGTTTTAAGAACACTTTCGATGGATTATTTTAAAGTCAGTTTTTCGAAAATGGTCGATCTAATAGGGCGGACCCCCACTCAAAAAAAAAAAAATAATTGGTATTTCAGTCAAAATCGAGAAAAAAATGTTGTGATTCACAAACACGAATTTTAGTTAATATATATATATATATATATATATATATATATATATATATATATATATATATATATATATATATATATATATATATATATATATATATATATATATATATATATATATATATATGTATATATATATATATATATATATATATATATATATATATATATATATATATATATATATATATATATATATATATATATATATATATATATATATATATATATATATATATATATATATATATATATATATATATATATATATATATATATATATATATATATATATATATATATATATCAAAATCAAAACAATAAAAATATCGATTCCAATATGGCGACAAAAATGTAACCTATACAATTTTGACTTGGCGTTTTGCGCTGTTTTCTGTGGTTGTTTGATAACTCACGATTAGTCTGCAATGCCTCTCCAGATCAAGCCGTGAAATACGTTCTCGAGACCTGTACCCATGTACAGTGAATCGCAAAGCATTCTAGGAACGTACATAATGCCGTGAAAAGGTTTCTACCTGAGGCGCGCGTCTCGAGCCGACAGTGTCCCTTGGTGACCAAGGCGTTGCTGCTTTAAAGTTTTGAATTCTTCAAAATCTTCTCCAAAAACTTCAATATTTTGTTTAATATCTTCAGCGAAATTTCAAAAATATTATATCGCTTGAAAATCTTTTTCACGATATTCTATTTCAGTATCTTATTAAAAACCTACTTCAAAATCTGCTTCACAATCTTTTTTAATGTGCAAAATTTCCAACAGAGGAAAATATTTGGAAAATACCTAATTTTGTGCGTAAGGACAGAAGACCTAACACGGTGTATGGTTTTTTAGTGTTTCGGATTCTTCTCGTCAGTAACTAACGCCAACTTAATGCTAGTTAGGTAAGCCTAAACTTACATCGAATTGGCGCTGACAAATGTTCCGAAAACCTGAAAGTTTGGTGTCAGAGTGGATAACGTGCATCGCACTATAAATTAATTAAGAGAATAAAACTGAATTTTTTACCCATTTAATGTAAAAGTTCCCCTTAACTTACATCCCGTTAATTTCTCATCAGTGAGATTATAATTTCAAACTTTGAAATGATCACCATGCATCAGTTTACAAGACTTAAGTAGCTTGCAGAAGTCGTTGATTAATAATACAAATATCAGTGGACCCAAATGACTCCCTTGTGACAAACCCAACAAAAGCACTTCAACCCGTCAAGTAGGCTCAGATTCACTGCGTCAATCAGTCTGGTAGCCCAACAACGTTTTAAATATTCGACATCAAGACAACGGAGAAACTTTGTCGAAGGCTTTCGGCAAATTGTCCCAAATAGCATCGACTTGTAGACGCTTCTCGGTTTTTCTCAACGGATGTTGAAACGTAGCACATCAGGTTGGTTGTGGTGGGACGATTTTTTTTACGAAACAATGTTGTTTTTTGTGAAATAATATGGTGTCTCGTGTTATAAAGAGTTTTATGCAACATGCTTTCGAGTACTTCTGGTGAATAGCTCAGGATTGAAATTCCTGTATAATTACTAACCTCGTTAATACTACCGCTTTTATGAATCGGAATGACGCTACGAAATTTTCGAAAATAGTTTTGCAGACTTTACTGTTCTTACTCGAAATGTTCCTCGATTCTGAGCCCTTTTCTTAATTTGTTTCGAAATTTATTAAACTTTCTGTTCACAAATTTTCAGAAGGAATTATCAAACATTAATTGATTATATTTCCACCGTTTCAGACAAATTTGCAAAAAAAAATAAAAATTAATACTGACTTTACTATCATTTACTACCCAATTTAAATTGCGAATAAAATACTCATTTATTTAAATGTCTTTTTGGACATAACATCTAAGGTTGTGATCACGTCGACTGTCATATACTGAAGAAATGAAATCGAAACATTAATCTCAATTTTTTAAAGCATCTTAGATAATTTTTAGACCTTTTATGTAGTTATCATTTTGAAAGCAATTTTTGAATATTGGATGAATACAATGAAAAATTCAGTTGGTCAAAATTTAGTAGATGAATTTAGGATGGTGCAACGTTCGGATTGGGCAAATCAATTACAAGAAATAAATCAAGCAAAACGTAACTAGTTAGTAATTCTTTATTCGAATGTTTCAAAAGAGTCTGATAAAATGTGAAGAACAAATTATGGGTGTACTATTGTTTACGCATACCGTTTGGTAATTTGTATTTTACCGCCTACTTCGTTTAGTATCATGAAATTATAGAATTGAAACACAAAGACTGTACAGAGTTGCATTTTTTTACAAAGAAAACATAACCTAACACTAACACCAGTTATATTTGCATTGTAAGAACTGAACTAAGATTAAATTCCACCTCGCATCGGAATCCTACTCCGAACCCAATAATTTCGCTTTAGAAAGTATCCAATCAAACCCAACCAGCGAGTTAAATCTTAACCGAGCACACTGGGAACACTGCCGCGAACCGGTTACCTAACGACATGCAACCACGCAATTCCACCGAACGCACCGCCGACGGGCCTCAGACGCAGCTCACGCGGCTGATGTCAGGTGATTAAACATAAAAATTTTAATAGATTTTTACAATATGTCGCATTTTTCCCCCTTCGCTTTCCTCTGTGCCCCTGTCCCACTGGCGGAGAAAAGGATAACGTCAAAATCGGAAAGCCACATACGCGTGATACGTGTGCGTTTGTATGTTTGTTTCATATGACTCATAATAACAGTATACATTGACATAAATTTACGATTTTTATGTAAATGACGCTCGAACACGACTTCTCCTGGCGTTTATCGCGTGCCTGAGCCAGCCTCTGCTCAGTCAGCCAGCACCAGCAGCAGCCCCCTGATAGGTTATGGGCGAGCTTGGCTGCCTTCGAGTGTATGCGTCTGCCTGCCTACCCACCCGCCCCGGCTAGCGGGTGGTGAAAATGTTTTCATTTGCTGCCGCGCCGCCTCTGCAATGAGTGATATGCCTCCGATCATTAAAACTATTATGATTCATAATTCATTTTTATGGCCAAAGGCTTTTTTGTCTATCTACCTATCTATCGGGTGCTGAGCACCAGTTTTAGATTCGGAGGGTCGTTTTGTTTTGAACTTAATGTGAATCTTTAATCTTTTTACCTCCATCATTTACAACGCATATTCCGCATCGGGGTGACGGATTCGGGGGAATGGTTTGGGGCGTCATCAGCGTAAAATAAAACAAACGGAGATGGCCGGGGTTGCCCGCCGAAAAAACAAAAAATTGGTGAGATTTTCGCCGTTGATTAGAATGCCGAGAAGGGGGATCGCTGGCGGAGCGTGTTTTTACTGCGTGAAATGCGCCATACCCAATTAAAAGAGAATGTTTATGATAGAGAGAACTGAACCAGCTGCGGTCGTCGGTGTAATGGGCTGTTGATGGCCGAGGACACATCAAACTGGTGGCTCCGCGTCCCCGGAGTTGGTCGGTCAGTCGTTTGCGGGTCGAGTGGTCCTCTTCGGGCCAAGGGTCAGCGAAAAACTGGAAACCGCGGTCTCTAGGTATGAGTGTCTGTGTGTGTGCGGTGTCCGATTTGTGAAGTTGGTCGCTGGGTTTAATTGGCTCTAAAAAGGTGACAGTTGGTTGGTTAACTGTTTTCCGTCGCTTTTTTTTACGACTTTGGTAAAGTCGAACAGTGGAAAATGAGATTAGGGATCTCGTAAGTTTGAGATTCAACTTTCGGTAATTAGTTGGCTAAGTAGGAGCAGTTTAGATCGTTAGCTGACTGTTTGGCTGGTTGCTGATGAACATCTGACAGTTTTCGAACGGTTCTGGATGGGAAAATGGACCCTATGGAATTTAACGACCATTAACGATATTGCTGGCCAAACAGCGTGCAAAAGATCTCGGTGAGGGTGGTATGTAAATCAGTAGATAATATTTGGAGCAACTACTAGCTTTGACATCTGACTGAAACAATTCAATTTGGATTTGATAACTGTACTGCCAGGAATGGTTTCAGCTAACGTTGAGAAATGAAATTTTGATATGTATTCGTTGTCTTGAATTATTTTTGAAAATTGATCAAAGCAATCAATTTTGAATACCTTTTCCATGCAATTGGATCTTTTGTAAATATTCTAGAAGATTTTTATTGGACACTGGAAGGTGAAAATTAATCAGCTTTCAGAACTGCGAGAGAAGTGCATGTGGTAATCAAACCAGGTTTATCGTCTGTTGAAAGGAATAATAGATATGGAATATGCGTCAGAATGAAGTTAGGCATGAAAGGATTAAATTGCATTTTCTTTATTCAGAGTTTAACTTAGAATATTTGAAATGATCAATTTTAAATTTAGCGGATTATCTTCCTTCTTTCTAACATGAGCTGTTTCTTTAGTACCTTTTTTATGGTACGTGAACATGAACACTGTGAAATACTCGTCTCGTTCTACATAGAGATCGAAAAGGTCTGTTTTCAGTTCTGAAGATGAGAAATATTTATAAGTGACATATATTCATTTCTGATGTACGATCGGAGCTTTTTAAATAAGTGTCAATTCTTTAATTATTAAATGTTATCCATCTGTAAACTACTTATGCCATTCAGCTAATAGAGTTGTTTATTCGAATGATTTTGTCCAATTGTATTATGTCGAAAGGGTTACTTGCACGAATAATATTCTGTAGACACGAATTTGACCGAATATTCGTAATACAGAAACATTCTAAATATGATCTATTTAGTATCTCGTAATTTATTTATTTTAAAATGAATCCTGATATTATCTACAATATCTGAAAGATCCATTTGAATGTTTTGTAATAATTTTCCTTTTTTTAACATGAGCTGTTCGCTCCCTTTATCTCTCATAATAAAAACGGTATATTCTTTCGGTGAAATAATCTTAATATTATCATAAGCCGGCATAGTTCTGAAATTTGTTTTGGCTTCTAATTTCTAGACTCCAAAAAGACTTGCCCATAGTTTTCTACTACATTTCAAAACATAAAACCTAAACTATTCCATATTTACTTTCGCTTTCCAAAATGCAACAGATTGCTAATAGTTTCTATCGTGCAAATTCAACTTTGGAACCGGAGTGTAATGCGAATACATCGATTTTACTTCAACAAACCTCGCCAGGAAAAAAATATAAATGATTTCAGGAATATTTCTAGGATTGCCTTTTTGGTTTGTCTATCTATTTTTATTTTCAGCTTAATTTTGATCTATTTAAACACGAAATCATTTAAATTATGCTATATTTAATACAAATAGTACTTTGTATTTAATTATATATTTCCTTCTTCACAACATGAGCTGTAGAGATAGTCGAATTCGGGTTTGTGAACCCGAAACCTGGACCCACCTGAATCCCGAATTTCGACAGACCGACAGACAAAACGTGCATACAGAAAATCAAAGCGGGGGTATCATACTAGAAGCTTAAAAAAAGAGAAGACAGACGAATGCTGTGTGGATCTAGTTACTAATATTGTGAGTGTAGAAATAGCTATGCATTCATTAAAACCAGCCTTGCTAAAATATGTAGACTGATTTTGGATCCTGCCGTAGTGTTTTGAGACATTAATTTCAGAAGTGTTTTAGAATATTTCCAAAAAAAAATCATAGATAGATCTTAACATTCTTGCTTTTGAGAGATTAATTTAGAAGGTTCTTCGTAAAATATAGGAAATGGTCCTCGTGTCGAATTTACTGTTTTAGTTCAAAATATTCGAAAGTTTGGGTCTTGTTCACCATATAACAAATCTTGGGTGCGGGTCGAGTTTTTCAAATATTGAATTTTTGGGGCAAGTAAGGGCTTTCAATTTTTAAATTCCATTGTACCTTAAACAATTGAATTTCTGTTTTCCAAAAAAGATAGTTCGATCGAGCCAATATGAGTTATTTAATTAAAATCTATCGTCAACATTGTATTTAATATAAGAGATTGGAACAATGGGTGTTTAATTGGATTCTCTTTCGGCATTCGGTCAAATGGCATTTTGCTAAAGGACGTTTGGTTAAATGCCATGCGGCCAAATTGCATTTAGTCAGATTGGTCAAATGACATTTAGTCAAACGACATTCAATCAAATGGCATTTGGTCAAATGACATTCGGTCAAATGACATCGATCAACAGGCATTCGATCAAATGACATTCGGTCAAATATCATTCGGTCAAATGGCATTCTCGGTCAAATGGCATTTTCGGTCAAATGACATTGTCTGTCAAATGGCATTCTCGGTCAAATCGCATTCTCGGTCTAATGGCATTCTTGGTCAAATGGCATTCTCGGTCAAATCGCGTTCTCGGTCAAATGGTATTCTCGGTCAAATGGCATTTTCGGTCAAATGGCATTCTCGGTCAAATGGCACTCTCGGTCACATGGCATTCTCGGTCAAATGGCATTCTCGGTCAAATGGTATTCTCCGTCAAATCGCATTCTCGGTCAAACAGCATTCTCGGTCAAATCACATTCTCGGTCAAATCGCATTCTCGGTCAAATGGTATCCTTGGTCAAATGGTATCCATGGTCAAATGGGGTCCAATGGTATTCTCGGTCAAATGACATTATCGATCAAATGGCATTATCGGTCAAATGGCATTCTCGGTCAAATGGCATTTTCGGTCAAATGGAATTCTCGGTCAAATGGTATTCTCGGTTAAATAGCATTTTCGGTCAAATGGCATTATCGGTCAAATGGCATTCTCGGTCAAATGGCATTTTCGGTCAAATGGAATTCTCGGTCAAATGGTATTCTCGGTTAAATAGCATTTTCGGTCAAATGGCATTCTCGGTCAAATGGTATTCTCCGTCAAATCGCATTCTCGGTCAGACAGCATTCTCGGTCAAATCACATTCTCGGTCAAATCGCATTCTCGGTCAATTGGTATCCTCGGTCAAATGGGGTCAAATGGCATTCTCGGTCAAATGGCATTATCGGTCAAATGGCATTCTCGGTCAAATGGCATTATCGATCAAATCGCATTATCGGTCAAATGACATTCTCGGAATGGCATTCTCGGTCAAATGGCATTTTCGGTCAAATGGCATTCTTGGTCAAATGGCATTCTCGGTAAAATGGAATTCTCGGTCAAATGGCATTCTCGGTCAAATGACATTCTCGGTCAAATGGCATACGATCAAATATAATTTGATCAAATGGAATTTGATCAAATAGAATTTGATCAACTGGATTTCGATCAAATGGGATTCGATCAAATGGGATTCGATCAAATGGAATTTGATCGCATCGAATTCACTCAAATGGCATTCGATCAAATGGAATTCGATCAAATGGAAATCGATCAAACGGGAATCGATCAAATGGAAATCGATCAAATGGAAATCGATCAAATTGCATTCGACCAAAATGGCATTCGGCCAAATTGGCATTCGCCCAAAATGGCATTTGATCAAAATGGCATGCGGCCAAAAATGGCATTCGGCCAAAACTGGCGTTCGGTCAAAGCTTGCATTAGGTTAAAACTTGCATTAGGTCAAAACTGGCATTCGGTAAAAACTGGCATTCGGTCAAAACTGGCATTCGGTCAAAACTAGCAAACGGTCAAAATTGGCATTCAGTCAAAACTGACATTCGGTCAAAACTGGCATTCGGTCAAAACTGGCATTCAGTCAAAACTGGCATTTGGTCAAAACTGGCATTCAGTCAAAACTGACATTCGGTCAAAACTGGCATTCAGTCAAAACTGGCATTCGGTCAGAACTGGCATTCGGTCAGAACTGGCATTCGGTCAAAACTGGCTTTCAGTCAAAACTGGCTTTCAGTCAAAACTGGCATTCGGTCAAAACTGGCATTCGGTCAAAACTGGCATTCAGTCAAAACTGGCATTTGGTCAAAACTGGCATTCAGTCAAAACTGACATTCGGTCAAAACTGGCATTCAGTCAAAACTGGCATTCGGTCAGAACTGGCATTCGGTCAAAACTGGCTTTCAGTCAAAACTGGCATTCGGTCAGAACTGGCATTCGGTCAAAACTGGCATTCAGTCAAAACTGACATTCGGTCAAAACTGGCATTCAGTCAAAACTGGCATTCGGTCAGAACTGGCATTCGGTCAGAACTGGCATTCGGTCAAAACTGGCTTTCAGTCAAAACTGGCATTCAGTCAAAACTGACATTCGGTCAAAACTGGCATTCGGTCTGAACTGGCATTCGGTCAAAACTGACATTCGGTCAGAACTGGCATTCGGTCAAAACTGACATTCGGTCAAAACTGGCACTCGGTCAAAGCTGGCACTCGGTCAAAACTGGCATTCGGTCAAAACTAGCAAACGGTCAAAATTGGCATTCGGTCAGAACTGGCATTCAGTCAAAGCTGGCATTTGGTCAAAATTAGCATTCGGTCAAAACTGGCTTTCAGTCAAAACTGGCATTCAGTCAAAACTGACATTCGGTTAAAACTGGCATTCGGTCAATACAGGTATTCGGTCAAAACTGGCTTTCAGTCAAAACTGGCATTCGGTCAAAACTGGCATTCGGTCAGAACTGGCATTCGGTCAGAACTGGCATTCGGTCAAAACTGACATTCGGTCAAAACTGACATTCGGCTAAAAATGGCTTTCGGCTAGAAAATGGCTTTCGATTAAAAAATGGCTTTCGACTAAAAAAATGCTTTGGACTAAAAAGTGGCTTTCGGCTAAAAAATGGCTTTCGGCTAAAAAATTGGTTTTCGGCTAAAAGATGGCTTTCGACTAAAAATAGATTCCGACTAAAAATGGCTTTCGACTAAAAATGGCTTTCGGCTAAAAATGGTTTTCAACTCAAGAATGGTTTTTGACTAAAAATGGCTTTCGACTAAAATTGGCTTTCGACTCAAAAATGGTTTTCGAAAAAATGGCTTTCGACTAAAAAATGGCTTTCGACTAAAAAAATGGTTTTCGACTAAAAAATGGCTTTCTACTACAAAATGGCTTTCGACAAAAAATGGGTTTCGTCTAAAAAATGGCTTTCGGCTAAAAAATGGTTTTCGACTCAAAAACGGCTTTCGATTAAAAAATGGCTTTCGACTAAAATTAGCTTTTGACTCAAAATGGTTTTCGACAAAAAAATGGCTTTCGACTAAAAAATGTCTTTCGACTAAAAAATGACATTCTGCCAAAAAGTGGTATTCGGTAAAAAAGTGGCGTTCCGCTAGAAAGTGGCATTCGACCAAAAAGTGGCATTCGGCCAACAAGTGGCCTTCGGCCAAAAAAGGAGTTTCGGCCATACATGCCATTCGGTCAAAAATGGCATTCTGTTAATAATGTCACTTGGCCAAAAGTGGCATTCGTCCAAAAAACGGCATTCGACCAAAATGGCATTCGGTCAAAATGGCATTCTCGGCCAAAATGGTATTCTCGGCTAAAATGGCATTCGGCCAAAAATGGCGTTCGGCCAAAAATGGCACTCGGACGAATTGACGTTGGCTGGAAGTCATTCGGCCATTCGCCAGAATGTGTCATTTAACCGAATGTTGATTGTCGAAGGGCATTTGTAGTAGTGTACAATGTAATCTACACTTGATTGACGAAATAAATAAATTTGACCAAATGGTTTTCAGGCCGTTGGAATTAAAGTCAGCTAAAAATAGTTGCGGTTTGTGTAGGTATCCACGATATCAATGAATTTCATTTGCCTAGCACTAGATTGGATCTCTGGATGAAATTCGCCCGGCACTTAAGGTTTTTATGTCCCACCAACTGCAGGAAATTCCCGCTCATTTGGAAAGATCACGTATTATAGCACTTCCTTTAGTTATTACATTTGATGATCCAACAAGTGGCATCCTCTGGCTTTTGAAAAGAAGCTTAGGTGAGGAAGAGATTTTTCTCTTCAGAATACTTCTAGGCACAGCAGAAGATGTGTCTTGAATGGGGGTCGTCCAGGTCGTCCCTTACATTGAACAAAGCATCATAGAAATTGCGCTTGGAACGTTCCTCTAGCAAATGCTTCAGTTGTTCAGTTGTTCGCAATTTGTGCGCGATGCATGTTCTGAAGTTATGCGGGGTCTCTCCACAGGCAGTCGAGGTTTTGAAGAGCAGACTCGGCGAAACAAGCATGATGGAGAATAAATTATTTTCTTTTCCTGAATTTACACTGACTAAAGCAGAGAAAGAGCCACCCATGTCGGAAAGTACGCCATCAATCTCTACTTTCCGGGCAGGTACGTAAACGCGATATTTCTTCGTAAAATGCTCACAGTGAGCAATCGTGCTTATCTGTTCAAGATCGTTCACAGATACCCTGACGGCCGTGTAATGTTAAGTCAGATCACACCTTGCAAGCAGTACGAGCCTCCATCGTGATGTTGCTCTGATACCGTCACGCTCTGTGTGCTCTGTTCTGATATCATGCGTATCATTCAATTGACTGAATCTCCTAGAATATTTGGAGGTCAGCGTTCAAATTTTGAACATAT
The DNA here is from genome assembly GCF_030247195.1 of Topomyia yanbarensis. Taxonomy (NCBI): domain Eukaryota; kingdom Metazoa; phylum Arthropoda; class Insecta; order Diptera; family Culicidae; genus Topomyia; species Topomyia yanbarensis. Next base: position 337,865,377 of record NC_080672.1, on the reverse strand, counting down.
TCATTTTAATGATCCTGATCAATCAAAAAGTTCGATATCAATATGATTAATTCCCCTAAAATTGATTCGAAAGGTGTCTGAACCACCTCGCCAAACATGGAACAAAATAATTTCAATTTCAAGAACAACTCTACAGAAGCAACCTCAACTGCTCAACAAGCAGTCAGAAACAACCGCCGCAGTTACCGAGCTGTAGCAGTAGCAGCAGCATCGGCAGCCAGCGAAAATGGCACACGTATGGAAATCAGCTCTAATAACTTTTATGCCACAGCATCCATTATAAAACAACGACGAACTGCATGCTCCGGAAGGCAAACGATTCAGATTGTATTTTAAATCTCTGTCTTTTTTTTCTCTCTCTATCACGCTCTCCCCCTGGAACGTGTTTGAAGCTCTGCTTGAAGCACAAATTGAAGTCTCCCATCGTCGTACCTACTCCCATTTTCGCACCTATATGAACCTTGGGCTGGCTGGGGCTACCTGGGGGTTGAGAATTGATGAAAATACGACACGAGGTTATTAGCATTTAAATTGAAACGTAAAACAAATTTCTGGAAATTAAATTTTTAGAAAGAGTAGAAGAGCACGTGTCCCGATGCCAACCAGTGCTGGTTTCGGGCGGCGGGAACAGAAGCTCAGGTTTCAGGGAGGAACTGCACGTACGGGATGACGGTACAAAAAATGATAATTGGGAAAGTGACATATTGATTGTTTCCTGCTTCGGTTGACTGGTTTCCAGTATCGGCTTCCACTTTAATAGGTTTGCTCTCACGTGGGACCGATTTAATGCGGGGGAAATTGTCTAACTGAATCGAAATGGAATTTCGATTTTGTGGAGCAAAGTAGCGAAATGGCTTTAAGATACTTTAAGGCACGGGGTTATGAATCGTCAAACGGCAAATAAATTAGATGATAAACTGAGCTGATGAAAGGGCAAAGCACTAACAAATTAGGTTCGGTATCGGAGCCGGGACAATAAATTTGGCCAATTTCGTATGCATATCATTGGTGATTAATCTTTTACGGAATGGTATTCCAATCGGTTGTTTCTGTCATATTGCGAAGAACGGGCAGGCAATTTATAGACTGGCTGTCTATTAAAAATTCATTCTATCCATAATTCATACTCATATTAAGATGTCATCTGTCTTTACATTTGCCTCGTCGGCTCGGTCGGCTAGCGAACTGAAATAACCAAGCCCAGAATGAATGGATGGATTGGTCGGGCTGAGGGAAACGAGAAAACCGCCCCCCCCTCCCTCGAACCACAATATGATGATGTCCGACAGGCATCATTTTTGAATTATAAATTTGCACACAGCACAGGGCTCTTGCTTTCGTATTACAGTCAGAGCCCATTCGATTCCACAAACTTACATACGCCTTCGGCAACTTCAGTACCAATAACGACACACCATCATCAATTTGTCATTTGATTTCATTTGTGGCATGCGGGCGGCGAACATTACGTAGATTAAATTTTTACACTGAAATATCATTTTCTGATATGTATACTCGCTGACTGGTGTCACCAGTGCCGGCGACAGGAGTGTCAGTGTTTTACAACTGACATCTCCGTGTTTTGTTCAGCTAATATACATGGACATTATAAATTTGTACTAAACTAAACCTGTGCAGATTTGGCGCATAGTTGAAGGTTTAATAGTGTCTTCGATATATTAAACAATTTTGTCCCTTAAAGCGGCTCCTAGACGAAGCCACTGACCGCCGTTGTGTTATATTTATTATTGGTTTTTCGCAGTAGTCCGGAGAAACTTTGGTTTCCTCATTTCAGCTCCCATCGGAGTAGTGGGAACATCGGAATACACCAGACGGAACCAACGTGGGGCCGTGAGGACGTTTCAATAATTGAAATTTTCCACTTAATTATTCATGATGAGCGCTGTATAATTATAATTCACATCTACTTACGTAAATCAATATACACACACAGGCTGCTGGTTGGTCGAAGCTTCCTGGTGACAGGAATAGCATAAACAGATGCCGACAGGAGAAGCGGATGGGATGCGATGAAATATTTGCATAAAATATACGATAATTCATCCAAATGGAGCACCGCGGTTCTATTGATTCCAGTTGGATCAGGTTACCCACACCCTCTTCCGGATGCATCCCAGCAGCAGCAGGCCCTGAAAGTGGAAATATGATGCCGATAAACATTCCATTTAATTCGCGTAACAGAGGAATTAGGAACAGTTTCTATAACGAACATATGGCCAATCGTCAACCGCACACTACCCAGTGTGCCCGATGCCAAATTTCTGGTGCACTTTAACCGTCACATGATGAATGCGACAAGCACAATGCACACGCTTGAAAAATTAATACCGACGGAAAATAATTGCTGGAAAATTTCGGAGTCGCTTTTCCCGCACACCCACTCGACAATCGTTTCTCCACTACAAAAAGTTGTTGAAGCGAACATACATTCCCGAACGAACACACACACACGCGCAAAAAAAAAAATCGAGTGGATCGTTCAATCGTCTCGTGTTTCAGGCTGTATCGTTCGAAAAAGAATATACGTCAACCGAACCCTGCCATCACCGGTGCTTTCCGGTCGAGTGAAGGGGTCAGTCATTTCAAAATGGATTCCGGTTCAATCGAAAAATTCCGCACAAACTATAACGCTAGAGGGCTACACTTCGAAATTGAATGATTTATCTACCCGTTCTACCCTTCAATCACCGTTTTTCTGGGGGGTAGGGGGAAGATATCCATTGTGAAGCTGACCGAAAGGCGAACACACATACACATATTCACGTATACCCACTCCCACGTCACTTATCTCGCCAGCTTTCATGAAGCTTACATAATTTATGTTACTCAACCTGCCATTCAACTGATAAGCTTCGAGACCCTCAATAGCTGAACGAAAGGACGGTCGGACGGACTGACGAGGAAAGTCCGACAAAAGTCAACATGTGTTACAAGCCCAGCGAAAAAAAGAAGACTCTACCCCCGGTACCGCACTGCCTCAGATATTATGTTACAGTTCCAAATTGGCGAGATAAAAACGACGAAAATCATCGCTCGCAACATCCTACATATGCCTACAAGTAGTGGTGCTTCGGGAGCAAAAGTAAACACACTATCCATGGACCGAGGAAAAAGAAAAAGCTCGTTTTGTTTTTCCGCTGGCCCATCAGAGTAGGCGCTGTGTCCTGCCTGCCGTCCAGCCACATCGGAGGTGGTATTCAAAGTGCTACTCATTCAAGCAAGACATCAGTTTTTTTACGAGGGCATCCTAGCAGCCTAGCAGGACCCGTACGATTCGAGTGGGATTCATGTGAACGAGCAACTGATTTGATTTATGTCCCGTTGCTCTAGTTAGGCAAAGTTCTGACAGTGAGTTGGTAGGTTGGTAGGTGTGTATCAACTTAGGACTCATAGACAGTGGCGTCTTTATGTGTGGCTGGCACTGGCTTAATTATGATGTATGACGTTTATAATGCGTATAGTGAGATCTCATATTTGCATAGGACCGACCCATTCCTTTGAACAGAAGAATAATTTGTTGAAAATAAATGGCGACCGAACTTGCGTACACTAAAGTTTATCTAGGGTTACCAATCATCCTTATTTTAAAGGAAATTCCTTAATTTTAACCAGGGTCGCATCCAGAACAATATTTCGGGATATGCTCGAAATTTCGATTCTATAATTAATGCAGTTGGAGTGCAGTTGTCAAACACGTGTAGCAAACAGTTGCGTAGATGTCAATAGTTAAACACAGATTTCCAACGATTATCAATTTGAAAGTTTACACAGGTTTTTTAATAAATTTTGTTCAGGCCTAAATGTCTGTTATCTGTGGTAATACGTAAAAACCTCATGTAATGAAAATCAGTTTTGGTGGTCAAATTTGGTTTGAAAAGATTTTGAGTTTGAAACTAATGTAAAATTCAAACTACAAAGCAAAAAAAATATCTGCAATGAGTTACTCTCTTTGTTTACTTTCTCTTTCGATTTTTACGGCGTCACTATAACCCTTTTTACTTATTTTACAGTACAGATCGAAAGACGGTGGTTTTAACTAGCATATTATGCAAAGAGTTGAGGGATAAATGTTAAAGTGACCGAATTATTAAGAGAAGAGAAAGTAAACAAAGAGAGTAACTCATTGCAGATATGTCTTTTTGAAAAAACGCTCAAGAAGTGTATTTCATAATATCGCAGAAAAACTATTCATGTAATTATGTTTCACGAATAAATTTACGCTATAAACCAACTGCGTTGTACCCATACATGCACGAGCCGCAACTCAATGCGCTTGGATCGTTCACACTCAAGCGAAACTTATACACGCTACTTTGCAGTCACGTTGTTATGTGTCGCTTTAACTCAGTCAGTAAGGGGGTGTCTTTGGCGAGTCAATGATCGTCGGTTCAAGTCTTTGTATTATTTCACTGAGGTTTTTTTATGTCGATATGGTCACCAACACACGCGCTGGTTATTTATAGCACGATTTGTGCCCAATGTAATATTAATCACACGCATAATTTTACACTATTGGTCGCGTTCCCTTTATGTGCAGTATAGTTAGCATAATTTTACATGAATTTTTTTATCTGTGTAATTTAAAATTTCTCAACATGTTGTAAATTTTCGGGAGGGGTCTGGATCCCCACTACCCTCCTCCTGGATCCGCCTGATTTTGACGAGTTTGGAAAAGTGTGACCTTAATTTTAAAAAGTTTTCAGTTGAAGTTAATTCCGAGTAAATGAAACTTTCCAATCATTTTAATTGACTTCCAGCGCTTTCTGTCAATAAAGTTACTTACATACCCTTCGCGACTCACAGCAACCAAAAGTTTGCTTCACTTAAAATTTGGACACATTATTTATTCTGTTGCAGCGCATCCATTGGTCGGATTTGGAATGTTGTGACAGTGAATTATCTGGAAAATACAGATTGTTTCAGTGGTGAAAGTTTCGTCTCGATTTAAAAAGTTATTCAAGCTGGAAAACGGGACAACAAAATTATTCCTGCACACTCTCTTCAAAAAGCGCTCTGTGAAGCTCAGGCGCATTTTGATCCACCATCGAGCTACTGATGCAGCGCCCACATTCGTCTTTCCAGCTTTCATTAACCGCTACCGACCTTTCGTTCCACGCTCAGGGATGCCAGGATCCGGTAAACTGTACTCACGGGCACGTTTTCGTTTCGAAACTGGACTACCGTAAACTTCTTTCCACGATGGCCATGCGTTTCGTAAAACCGTACAACACGCTCGCGGAGTGCTTGCTGTTTCGACGCCATCTCCGATTGGACTGGCAGCACCCGAGCGAAAAGAAACATGCCACCCATTTCTAGGGAGTCCAGAGAGCAATTCTCTTTGAGAGAAAAGAATTTACGCTCTTTACATTAATTACAGAAAGGTATTGAAATCATTCTCATTTTTTATTGAACACCCATTAGATGATCGGTTTCTGGGCAAATTTATCGCCGAAAACGATCTTGAATTTGCTGATCATCTTGTACTGTAGCCAGCAGCGATGCCAACCTTCCAGTTTAAATAGGATTCTTCCAGTTTTTTTTACTCGATCCAGTCAAACATACAAATATGTAAATCGTCCAGTTTATTTTTTAAATATTGTTTTATCCAGTTTTTTCCCAGAGGTGTGTTCCAAAATTATTTCCTCACTATTTGCAATACAATAGTAATTTACTATATAACATAATAATAAATAATAAAATAAAATAAATGAAATTGCGAAGAGTACAACCTCTCTAGGGAACAAGTTAATTGTTTTTCAGTAACCATATTTTAAATTGATATGGTATGGAGTGCAAGATTAGCAGATATCGTTAATGAAAATGAAGATTGTATTTTTAGTCTGTTTATTACATATGGCAGAGTGCGTTAGCTTGAAGGTACCAATTTTTTCGTTTAACATTTCGAATTTCTTAAAACTTGTAATGTGAAATGATCTAAAATTATCTAAAAGTTACAGCGATCACTTTTATACTATCTTAAATTAGAAATTCGCTGCTATATGAAAATTGTTTTCTTATTTTTTTAATAGCTGAACGTTTTCATATTGAATAATGTTTGTCTTCATATTTGAAAATCCTGTTTTATTAAAAATAGATCCATTTTATTAAAAAAAAATTTTTTAAAGAGAGGTTCCAGTTTTTTTTTTGAAAATACAGTTGGCAACGCCGGTAGCCAGATAGAACTTGTGTCTGGTAGCATGCAGATATGGGTTTCTTATCAATTTTCAAAGTGGAATATTTCCAATATTTGAATGCAAGGGCCCCGTTTCAAAATTTTAACTAATTCTGTAGCATGTACATTGTACAATTAGTGCAAATAACGGAAACAATGAATGTTGTGAAAGTATAGATTATCTGCACCCTGATTGATCCGTACTATTCCGCAGAGTGAGCTAACGTTGTTAGCAGCGTCTTTGTCGTCAAATAAACTCTGTGACACTCGTGTAAGACATCAAACATTTATCAATTTGCTTTTTGACGCCTTAACGCAGCATGATTAAAGTTGCCCGTCAAACGTAGATCGCTCGTTAGTTATCCAGGGCCGTCAATATGGGGGATGCGGCATCTGAGAGACTCAATCAAGCAAGTGAAGTTGTAAATAGAAGTGCCGCCTGTACGTTTGAATCATTCGTCGCTCGCCTGCCAAACGAGCAACATTATGGCAATCATGACGTCCGGACGGTACAACAAGTGGTTAAACACCGTTAAGTTAACGGTGTTAACCATAATCGAACGGCGTTAACCATAATCGAATTTACACTCGTTTCTTTGCTGTGCGCAAAGCTTATCACACGCGCGATTTGAAGCGAACGAGTTTAGTAATGCTATGGTATGGATCGAGTGTGTACACTCGATGATTTGTAAAATGAGGTTGGTAGGGTGGGTTTGGATTGAGTTCAGCACACTGCAGGATGCGACGTGTGTGTGTGCTGCTTGTTAGTTAGCGATGGGAAAAACTTATTTTATATTTATGCTGTATAATTCTCATGCCAAAATGCTTTTGGTGGGTTTTTAGTTACCTAGGGCGATGTACCTATTGGCACACATGTTTCATCTTTCGGATACAAGTGATGCGTTTTTATCACTAAGGCATCTGATAACATGCTTCTGTAGGTATTTCTAAAGCACGGGCGGACACTATTGGGTTTGTGCTCACTTTAAAGCCCTGGGATAGCTGGAGATTTCGGTGGATGAGAAGATTGGGTTATGTTAAAGCAATTTCTAAGCGTGGTTTTTATTTTTATCGCTGGCATTAGTTTTTTATACCGATCAAATTTCGTACGACATATTCAGCAGCATGGAATATTTTATGAGAATTTCAAATGGAATTGGAACGAAAACGATCACATCTCCAGTAGAATGTATTTATTTATATGTTTAAACAGTATTGTTTCAAACTTTGAATCTGTTCTGTTTGTTGTTTTATTTGAAACACATTAAGATCTGTTTTGAAATAAGAATATTTAGTACACTACACCCAGATCGATCGAATTTCGAGTCAAGTAATGACCGAAGTGCACGTCAGAAATAATTAGTTCAACATTTTTTGTAATAAATAATACTACCAAGAAAGTAGGTACAGTCCTCGCAAATATCGACCTGGAGAAAATGCTTATTGTTTTAAATTGCTTGCATATTCCAGAATACTTAGTTTCCAAATTTGAAACAAAAATCATCCCAACTGACTTACTTAGAGTTTTCGATGGCAATTTTGTGGTACAAGTTAGAAGAGAAATTCTTAAGAGTATTCTACTTCATTGCGGTTATGTCTCTGATATTACCCACCCATTTGTTGTCGTCTTACATCTAGCACAACTTTTTACTAATCATATCAAGACAAAACTTTCCCCACTGTAAAACGTGTATTTCCCAATCAAAGCGCTTTCCAAATCTGACTACTAGTATAGACCATTTCTAAATAATTAATAAAGTGTTTGAATATGAAGTGGAGCTTGTCCAAGCTAAAAGCAAAAAAAAAAAATTTTTTTTTCGAAGGACGGATTATGGAAGCTGAAATTTGCGGTTGATAAACTCTTCTTTTAAATTAATAACAGAACTCCTTGGATTAACACCGAAGTAACTCAAAATCCGGCCAGTATTGACATCCGGACATCTGGACAACATGTTATTTTATTTCATAAAAATACTAATGTTGTATGCCACTATTACACGAAAACACACAGCAATATGTTTGCGATTTTAGACAATTTTAAGAGAATAAGTTGAATTTCAATGTTTCGTGTTCCAAATGGTCAGTAACTAACACCAACTTACTATTAGACGATATATCCAAACTAACACCAAATTGGCATTTAAGAGGATTCTCGTCATCACTGACCTACAAAAAGGGTGGTATATTTTTAACATGGGAACATTTAAGGAAACAAATGATATTTTGTGCATTTTTCAACCTTCATTCAACAAAAAAGTGTTTTGAATGTCAAAATAAAAATGGCGGAATCTTAAACAATCTCTCGTAGCAGCTCACCGTGAACAACTCAAGTTTCGTAAAAGATTCAGCCCCGAATTTTTACCTGAAACAACCAATTGAAATACATCCTTATTCGAAATGCTTTTCTGCACAGTGTAGACTATTATGGTAATTGAAAGTTGAAATTTTTAGTATTTTATTTTAAGGAATCTTACAGGCATGAGATGTCAATTTGTTTGACTCTGAAACTATACTATAGAATTTTCAAAATGGGTTATTTTACCTAGTAGAAAGACCGTTACGAAACGCTTAGTCTATCATTTTGTATGTTTTTATTATGCTTTCGGGGACACTACGAACAAATATTTGTCAGCTTTCAGAATTAATATTTGTATCCCATGATTTTTTGCACAGCAGTCCTGGTCATCCTTTACGGTCATATTTCTCCTCCACTTTTCCAAATTAAATACTGTTTTATTTTTTTTGACATAATTCTTAAATTTGCTTTCAGTAGTTTTCCAAAAAAAATTGTTGGGACAAAAATCTGAACCATTTCGAGGGTTGCCATCGATCCTGCTTATATCATTCTATGACATGCTGAATTTACCGGAATTGGTTAAGACCAGAACTTCCCGAAAGCTTCGTGTATTTTCTTGAATGGAAAAAGAGGCACTTCTTGCAAAATTGCCCATTGACGGTTTCTCCTGTGATGAAAACCTTGGCTTTCCTTCCACAACTGCAGATGCCTTGCCAAATCATTAACTGCTTACGTCCAGTAAGATGCAATTTTTGGCCTGAGATTTGTTCAAAATCATTTTTGCGTAAGTTTCATCGTCCATCAAAATGCATAATGTAGTTATGCTTGATCAGATCTTGCCCGTACAGTTTCTTTACATGGTTTCAGGTAACCATCATGTTTTGGATTTATCTCATCAGTAAATAGTGCCAACAAGTAGCAAACTAGAGTATTAACAAATCACGAAATTTGTGTGAATGTCTTACGCAACCGGCTGGTCCTGAGCGATGTCTCGGGCTTACTGATGAGAAAACGTAAACGAACTCTTAGTCGTTGGCTTGTGAATCAAATTCTTGGCACAATGCAACATTTACTTCCAAAAGGGAAAATGATTGGATTAACCGATAATTTCTACATATGGGCCCACCACCTACCTCTTAATCTAACTGGCCCCAAGTGTGAAGTTAGTTACTGATGAGATGAATTCGTAACACGAAAATCCTATTTTATCTAAGTTGGCTTTGTTCTCGTATGCACAAATTGATTTAATCTAATAGTTTGCTATTTTAGAAGCGAAATTTGCATAGAAGCAGCTTTTCTTTTTGCGTCCTGTTGGACGTTTATTGGTATTGTACGACCGAAAAGTTTCTATGCAGAATCATCGAACTGCATTGTGCGATGCACTGAATCTTATAACCAAAGCAGAATGATTTTTTAAAGTCACGTAAATAAAAAAACGAAAACGAACGATAACCAAAGCACGACCGAACTTTACCGAACTCTTTGGGACTACTCTTAAAATATTCGCTCGTAACTTCCGGTCATATGTTCATCCTCTGCTTTGGTGTTATTTCTCACGGCTCACGTTATAGTTTCTTGGTACCGTTCAAGTACGTTATTTATATTCAATTTTGTATATTTTTAGTACTTTTGCGATCATTCCACTGTATGGTTCTCATGTGATAGCTTGACCCTAGGAAAATGTACGACGTGGAAAAAAGAAACTCTTCAGTATCAACCAATTTTGTTTCTTCGCGATAAGGGGTAGTGAAAAATTAAAGACTTCCTCTATGCTATATTTCTCCTTAGTGGAGAATGATTTAGATTAAAACAATTTTTTCCCATTTAAGAGAAAATTGTTTAAAACCATCTTTGCGCGTGAAGAGAACAGAAGCTATAACTAAATTAGTTATGCGTTTCAACTTCGTCTCATCAGAACCCGACACTAACTTAATGACAGAACTAAGCTAGCGCCAGATTGACGCTCGCTATTCTTGCGGGACATCACGTTTGAGGGATTTGCTCAGGAACACAAATTGTGTCTCCGTTTTTTGGAGCCAGCGTCAATCCGGCGCCAACTTAGTCCTATCACTAAGTTAGTGTCAAATTCTGATGAGACGAAGTCGAAACGCAAATTCCTCAACTAATGTAAAGATTTCCTTTTTCTTATTTGAATGTCATTCAATTCTTTGATCTGATCACGGCGAAGGTATTGAAAAGACATGAAAAAGCACGTATTTGACCGGAAAAAAACGATAATAAAAAATGTATTACTCCACTAAGCATCATACCACTCAAAACATCAAAAGCCACAGTTCGAACCCTGCTGAAACACCTTTCGATTGCAACATCAGCAACAAGCAGAACCCCTACCTTTCCCCCTACTCCTTCCTACATAATTTTTCAACTCCAATAAGTGGAATGCCAAACAAAAGGGGTGATTTTCAAACAGAGATAATTTGCTGATATGTTGCTGGTGCTGCTCGCGCTTAGCAGCGTATCATTCAAATTAGAAACAGTCTAGAATCATCGGTTGCCCCTCTCACCTGTCCTGCCACCATCCTTGGGGCTTTGGGTTGTATTCGTCTCACCATTTGCACACATGAAGTACCCTGTGAGGTGTGTGTATGTGCGAGGGGACAACAAAAGGTGGGAGCAAAAAAACCGGCTGATACCTGTCTGCATTTAGCATTTCAACATTTCGCCTGGGTTCTCCGTTTTGGTCGGGAACTACGGGACCACGGAATTCCGGCAGCTTTGCTGTGTTGTCTGACTTTTTTTTGTTGAAGCCGTTGGTTGCTGCTGCTGTTGTTGTTGTTGTTGCTGCTGTGCGCATCAAACAATGTGGCGGCTCCAATCCGACAGTGGAGAATTGGTGGCGAGTGCGGTGCGAGGCAAAAATCACGAGCCCAGACTGCACGGAGCATAAAACGTGTAGAATGAATGGAAGACACGTTCAGTTGGCGGGGAACCGATGGGGTCGACGACGCAACATCGTATTTGAATAACAAAAGCTGGAGAGCAGTCAGCCAGCCAGCTGAGAACGAATCATTTCAGGTTCGGAGTTTCAGTCGACTGCAGGGACGAGATAATGGGGCATCACTTTACATGCGAAACTTGGTGGCGTACGTGGGGAAACTGCTCTCCGGAGCCACAGTGACTTTCGGTAGGATTGGAGATTTGAATCGAAATTCTCTATTTTACGTTCGAAAATTATGGGTGACTCGTGATTGTCTAGCAGGAGCGAACTGAAAATCTGTTCGAATGCAAAAAGTATAAATGAAAAATACAACTTCATTGAGCATAAATGCAAGGCATAAAAAAACGCTGCATCATTTTTGTTTATGATGGCTATGCTTCCCTTTTCTACATGACGTTCACTTTTTATTCAATAAATTGTTTCTCTATCTATCTACGGTTCAGAACCCACCCCCAACACAGAAAACTTCACTCTTTTAACATAAACTCGTCCACTTTACTCCCACTTTTCCCACATCGCCGTTTGTGCGGTACTTTTTATCATACGTACTTATATGTTTCGGCGTGGCTGCAGCACAGCTCCACCACGCCCCCCCCCCCAACAACCAAACACAATGCCGTAAATGCACGTATGGTGCTTGAAATTAAATTATTCATGCTTCATAATTTTTTTTCCATCTTGTACAGTCAGTGCCGTCAAAACTTCAGCTCCATACCGTCTGGGTACGTTTTGCCGATTTTCCAGGCTAAAGAGGAAACTTCGGTTTTCTCGGGGCTCGAAGTACCATGAGCGAGCGGCAAAAGGTTGTGATTAATTTTAATGAAAATTGGAATACGGCTTAACCATCAGCAAGCAGAGGTCGGCGGTTCGGTTTCGAGCAAAACTCAGCTCGTGGAGTGGTCTCTTGAGAAAAGGATTCGTTGAAAGGTAGATGGATCTGAAGCTGTTCGGAAGGAAATTGATTACTTCGGTCACGAGGATGAGCACGAAAGGGACTTTCTACGTAGTCGTCGGTTTTGAGAAAATTCATCTTAAATTTGAGCGGATCCAAGTTTCAGATTATGAACAAATTTACATGTAATAAATCAATAAACGTTGAACGTTTAATCTGAGCTTATTTTTTTAAACACAAGTTGGGGCTAAGAAAAGCACTAGCCATGACAGTAATAATACAGATATTATTTTGCAGCTACAAAAAATGACATCCGAGTGAAGAGAACAACAATCTTTTATTCATAACTCTTTATGGAGGTATACGCTCAGAAAACGCAAGTTACATCTGAAAATCAAATTCCCGTAACGCGCCGTTCTTGCTGAATTTAGAATCACGGAATAATACTACCGAAATCCATACAAATAAAGCAAAACCTGCCAAGCACACAGAAAAATGGAGTACATGTATATTTCTGCTGCTTAAGAATTTCATCACTTCAGAGCTTCTCCAGTTGATATCAGAGCAGCCCCAAATAATGTGATGGGAAGCTTTTCACCATCATGCCATGATCATCACAAAACAAATTCATGGGTAAATCAAAAAAGTGCGTTTTTTCTTGAAAAAACGAAGATTCGGGATTGTGGATTTGGTGTGCTTAGTTTTCCACTGCATTACGATTCATCTGATCTACGTGCTCTCATTTGATGCATTGATAATTAAAACTTGGGGATTTGCTGATGGTGCTGGCTGTTGGTTTGGTGGTACTGGGTATAATCTTGAGCGGAAAAGAGGTTGGAAATTTGGGGTATTTTTTCTGTATTTCAATTCAAATTTCGTAAATTTTAAATTGACGAATGAATCAAAATTGATGTTATCATTTACGATGTTTGCACACCGGACATTTTGGATTATTATTTTAGAAATATTACTTCATGATTCGCCCTCCTCAAGGTTGAGGGGTTTGACGGTATTGCAAACATCATCAAGCATATTGCGTGCATCAGTGCTACAGAACCTCTGACAGACAATTGCTTTAAGATGGTTATTGAATTACGCCTCGATAGTGGTTCATCGAGGAGACCGAGAGGGTTTATGCGCATTTTTTATGTTCTATGTCTTTTCATACTCTGCACTTGCGCATACCACCGCTCAACCACTAGTCTGTGCGCGGTGATGCGGCCGACTGGCGGGTCGACATGGATTGAATTTTGCTGTGTGCCGTGTTTGCAAACATTGTTCCACAATTTGTTGGCGGTATTCGTGGACGGGGCTCACAGTGGGAGTCCATTTATCGGTCGACTCCGTCGTCGAGCATAGACTGATTAAATTAATTTAATATTTCAATTAATTTAATAAATACATAAGAGGAATTCCACGAAGATCCGTCCGAAAACCTTTAAAATCGTGACCGACCATCTTAGATTCCGATGAAATTTTACACATTTCACCGGCATGGAAGACTAAACATTTTCCACAGGTAATAAGATTATTTTGACTCAAGAGCAACTTTTCAAAAGGGCGTAAACGTTCCCATATGTATGAATTTCAAATTTTTTTTGTTCAATTACCGTATTTTATACAGCAAAACTATCTGAGAACGAGTTACAGGGAATGAATACTTCTGTCCGAAAAAAAATATACTGAAAAAAATGTTGTGTCATTTTTCAACAAAATAAAAATTTCTGTTAAAAAATTAAATTGCGAAAAAAACCCATTTTTTAAAAAAACTTATATTTTGTCAACAAAAACCTAAAGAGAAAGGAAACATTTTGAAAGTGATTGCATGATGGAGAAAAAATCGGTAAAAAAGTTTTTCTAACAATAACTTCAAACATGTTTTTACATTTCCTACTAATTGACATACAAAACTGTAATTTTATTACAGAATATAATTATAAGCATAATTTAAAATCAAAATGCATTTAACAAAAATCTTCCAAAATATGATAGTTTTCGAGATATTTGGAATTTTGCTCCATCAAAAACAATTAATTCGTGTAATTATGCTCTTTTTAAACGTTATTCGCGTTACCCTATCATAAAATCTCAAAAATCTAATGTTTATCGTTTTAATAACGTAAATGCAACTTTTTCAGTGTATTTGGATCATGGAGAAGCTTTCAATAAAAAAGTTTTTCTAACAACAACTTTTGACATATTTTTATAATTTATACTATTTGCAGTCAAAAATACAATTTTCTTTTTGATTATGGTTCTATACGCCATTTTAAATCGAAATGCTCATAACAAAAATTTTCTGAAATGTAGTAGTTCTCGAGATATTTTAACTTTTGTTTTAACAACACAATTATTTTGTTTTATTACGACCTTTTCATAAGTTATTCGCGTTTCTCCATGAACAATAATAGGTTTTTCAAAAGGCCCATAAACTTTCCTGCAACTTTTTCTTTGACATCAAGGCGATATTGTAAATCTTTTGAAAGTTACATGAAAGCAACCAAAATATGATTCAACTATATAGTTTAATCATCAGACCCTATGGTTAAATAATATTTTGGTTACTTTCATGTAGCTTTCAAATGGTCTACAATATCGCCTTGATGCCAAAGAAAAAGTTGCAGGAAAGTTTATGGGCCTTTTGAAAAACCTATTATTTTTTTTTTTTATTCATTTCGTTTATTTGATAGGCACAAATGCGTTAGCTTGGCGGTGCCAAATGCTTATGTTTTTACATTTTGGATATCTTAAAACTAGGAGGTTACAATGTTGAAATATTTTTTTTACAAAGGAAAAAAAAAAGTTTACAG
The DNA here is from genome assembly GCF_030247195.1 of Topomyia yanbarensis. Lineage (NCBI taxonomy): Eukaryota > Metazoa > Arthropoda > Insecta > Diptera > Culicidae > Topomyia > Topomyia yanbarensis. Next base: position 337,850,227 of record NC_080672.1, on the reverse strand, counting down.
CTATCTTAAGACTAGAAATAAGATTCAATATACAAGAGAGGGCCAAAAGATTTTTTCATGAAAAAATTTAAAACGAGGGATTCACTTTGATATACAAGAGGGGGAGTAATAGTATTTTACGAAATATTTTACGGTTATCTTAAAACTAACAATATAGTTTAGTACACAAAAGGAGGAACAAATATTTATGAGAAACTTCACAGAAATCTTAAAACTAGGGATTCAATTCTATTTACAAGATGGAGGACAAGAGTTTCAATAAAGAGTAAAAATTATAGCTATCTTAAAACTAGGAATACAGAATACTAATTTGAATTTTTTAACTAAAACTTATGCTTGGAAGATATTCAGAGGGTGGCTTATTTCCGCATCAGTGTAGCAGCAGTTGTATCAAGGACAGGGGAGAGACAGGGAAAGAAGAGCAAAACTTGCGACTTTCGCTCGAAGGGGGGGGGGATCAGCGAAACAAATTTGCGCCTCAGTCTAGTAAGTCGTCGAGTACCGGATTGGCGGATGGTATTCTTCGGACCCGCGGGGAATCCTTCAAAAGTCATCGGACCTCGAGTCGCTCTCGCTTCAGTTTCCTTCTATGCAGGCGTAGTGGTAAGGGCGACGGCGGTTACATAGTGGCACTCTGGAGCTGATCGGTTCCACAAGGCAGGAAGAAACTCTAAAAACGAGAAATAAAAGAGAGGGGCTAAATTGGGATATTTATCGTTTTTATGAAGGTATAAATAAGGGACATATAGGGGAAATCACGAGTTGCTAGCATATCTCGGGCTGGTACATTGGGTGGTCTACCTCGGGTCCGAAGGGATTCCTTTAACTGAGACCTGGCGTCACAATACCCGGCGCATACCCAGACAACGTGTTCGATGTCGTGATAGCCCTCGTCACAAGCGCACAGACTACTCTCCGCAAGCCCAATACGCCGCAAATGCGCATCCAGGGTGTAGTGATTGGACATAAGTCGGGACATTACGCGAATAAAATCCCGACCCACATCCATCCCCCCGAACCAAGGCTTCGTTGATACCTTTGGGATAATCGAATGTAGCCATCGTCCAAGTTCCCCGTTGCTCCACGAGGTTTGCCAACTGTTGAGCGTCCTCTGACGACAAATACTAAAAAATTCGTTGAAGCAGATTGGTCTTTCGTATATGTCACCATTTAATGCGCCCACCTTTGCTAATGAGTCGGCCTTTTCATTGCCCGGGATAGAACAATGAGAGGGGACCCAAACAAAGGTAATCTGATAAGATTTTTCAGATAACGTACACAAGGACTCCTGTATCATCCCCAGAAAATACGGGAGTTGCTTTTTAGGCTTCACCGCACGAAGAGCCTCGATAGAGCTGAGGCTGTCCGAAACGATGAAGTAGTGATCTGTGGGCAGAGTGTCGATGATCCCAAGGGTGTACTGAATTGCAGCTAACTCTGCGACGTAAACTGAAGCGGGATCATTGAGCTTGAATGAAGCGGTGATAGTATTGTTGAAGATACCGAAGCCAGTGGATCCATCGAGATTTGATCCGTCAGTGTAAAACATTTTGTCGCAGTCGACTTCTCGGAATTTATTATAAAATATATTGGGGATCACCAGCGGGCGTATATGGTCCGGGATTCCACGAATCTCTTCCTTCATGGATGTGTCGAAGAATACAGTAGAATCAGAAGTATCTAGGAAACGGACACGGTTGGGATTGTACGAAGAAGGATTGATGCTCTGTGCCATGTAGTCGAAGTACAAGGACATAAAACGGGTTTGAGAATTAAGCTCGACGAGCCTCTCGAAATTTTGAATTACCAACGGGTTCAGAATGTCGCATCGGATGAGCAATCGATATGAGAGTTCCCAAAATCGATTTTTTAGCGGAAGAACGCCCGCCAGCACTTCGAGACTCATCGTATGGGTCGAGTGCATGCAACCCAAGGCAATGCGCAAGCAACGATACTGGATTCTCTCCAGTTTGATGAAGTGTATGTTCGCAGCGGAGCGGAAACAGAAACACCCGTACTCCATCACCGACAATATCGTTGTTTGGTACAACCTGATCAGGTCGCCTGGGTGAGCACCCCACCATGTTCCAGTTATTGTTCGGAGAAAATTGATCCTTTGTTGGCATTTCTGTTTCAGATACCTAATGTGACATCCCCAGGTACCTTTAGAGTCGAACCAGACCCCGAGATATTTAAATGTGAAAACCTGGTTGATCGTTGCACCCATTAATAGAAGCTGGAGTTGCGCCGGCTCACGCTTCCTAGAAAAAACAACCAACACAGTTTTCTCCGTGGAGAACTCAATACCCAGCTGAAGAGCCCAAGCAGACAAATTGTCCAAGGTATTTTGTAATGGTCCTTGCAAGTCGGCAGCTTTGGGCCCTGTAACAGAGACCACGCCGTCGTCTGCAAGTTGCCTTAGCGTGCATGAATTGGCAAGACAATCGTCAATGTCATTCACGTAGAAATTGTAGAGCAGGGGACTTAGACATGAGCCCTGGGGAAGACCCATGTAGCTAAATCGCGATGTTGTTAAATCGCCATGCGAAAAGTGCATGTGCTTTTCAGACAACAGGTTTAGCAAAAAGTTATTTAAAATTGGCGAAAGACCATGCTGGTGCAGCTTCTCTGACAGAATGTTGATAGAAACTGAGTCAAAAGCCCCCTTAATATCCAAGAAGACTGATGCCATCTGCTCTTTGTTAGCATAGGCCATTTGGATTTCTGTAGAAAGCAACGCAAGGCAATCGTTCGTCCCTTTGCCTTTGCGGAAGCCAAATTGTGTATCTGACAGTAAGCCATTTGCTTCAACCAAATTGTCGAGGCGAAACAAGATCATTTTCTCGAATAACTTCCGAATACAGGACAGCATTGCAATCGGCCGATACGAGTTGTGGTCGGAGGCTGGTTTTCCTGGTTTTTGGATGGCGATGATCTTCACTTGCCTCCATTCATAAGGGACAATGTTACCCTCAAGAAACTTGTTAAATAAATTCAACAAGCGCCTTTTTGCAGTGTCAGGCAGATTCTTCAGCAAGTTGAATTTGATTCTGTCTAACCCTGGGGCGTTATTGTTGCACGATAAGAGAGCAAGTGAGAACTCCACCATTGAAAACGGTGTTTCGTTCGCGGTATCGTGAGGAGACGCGGCGCGGCACGTTTTCTGTACCGGGACAGAGTCCGGACAGATCTTCTTGGCGAAAGCGAATATCCAACGGTTTGAATATTCCACGTTCTCGTTGGTACTATTATGATTACGCATACGTCGAGCCGTACCCCAAAGAGTGCTCATCGCTGTTTCTCTCGTTAACCCGTCGACGAACCGGCGCCAATAACTGCGTTTTTTGGCTTTCATTAGACTCTTCATTCGCCTTTCTAACGACGCGTACTGTTGATAGCTAGCGGGTAACCCGTCTTCCCGGAAGGCCTTATATGCAGTGGACTTTTCCGCGTACAGCTCTGAGCACTCTTTATCCCACCACAGGGTGGGAGACCGTCCATGGGTATTCGCGCTGGGTACTGGTTTAGTCTGAGCTTGATTCGCACTGTCGAGAATCAAGCCAGCCAAAAACCTGTACTCTTCCTCCGGAGGAAGTTCTTGAGTGGATTCGATTTTAACGGATATCGCGGTCGCGTAACTCTTCCAATCAATGTTCCGTGTGAGGTCATACGAGACATTGATTGTTTCCGATGGTCTTGAACCGTTAGCAATTGAAATTACGATAGGCAAATGATCGCTACCGTGGGGATCAGGGATCACCTTCCACCTGCAATCTAACTGTAGCGATGTCGAGCATAGCGATAAATCCAACGCGCTTGCGCGTGCTGGTGGTGTAGGAATCCGCGTCATTTCTCCCGTATTTAAGATGGTCATGTTGAAATTATCGCAAAGATCTTGGATTAATGTTGATCTATTATCATCATGAAGACAGCCCCATACCGTACCGTGCGAGTTAAAGTCTCCCAGAACTAGCCGCGGTGCCGGTAAGGATTCCGTGATATTACAAAGCGTTCGGTGCCCTACCGAGGCTCTAGGAGGAATGTAGATGGAAGCAATGCAAAGGTCTTTACCTTTGATTAAAACTTGACAAGCGACAATTTCAATGCCTGGTGTCGAAGGGAGGTTAATTCGGTTGAAAGAATAGCACTTTTTGATCCCCAAAAGTACTCCTCCATAGGGGTTTTCTCGATCCAGACGAATTATATTAAAGTCGTGGAAGTTGAGATTTATATCGGAAGTTAACCAAGTTTCACATAATGCGAAAGCATCACATTTTAAACTATTTAGTAAAAATTTAAAGGAATCGATTTTCGGGAGGATACTTCTGCTGTTCCACTGTAGAACAGTGATCGAATCGGTGACCTCGTTCGATGACTTAGCCATCGAAGGATACGATCGCTGCAAGGAGGGGCCATTTAGTAGTCAACTGCTTCAAAAATGTTTGCACTATAGGGAGAAAACGTATCAGAAGGCTTTTAAGAGGATCAGTAACATTGAAAGCTGTGAAAATTAAGTCCACTATGTCAGAAAATTTCATTAGTCCGCTACTGGACTGAGTATCTGTTTGAAAAAAGGGGACACTTGGGGTTTTGGATGTCCCTGGAAGTGGTGGGTACTCCTTGTTAGAATTAATATTTCCAAGTCCTGGAGCAAATTGCTTCGGCTTTTGTGCATCACTTCCGTTGGATTTATTGGTTGTAGATGGCGCACTCTGAGTGGACGACACCTTGGCACCCTTACGAGGCAATGTAGGGGAGGCTGGATTTCTCCTCTTCCTGGATTCCCCTGGGTTAACCAAAGATGTTCCCTCTCGTGGGTCGTCAGATTCTTGCTCAACGTTAGCCAAACCAGCATAGGGATTTTCGGACAGGACAGATGGCGAAGCATTCTTTAGCATTTCTGCATAAGAACGCCTTGAGCGTTCCTTAAGGGAGCGCTTAATTTTATCCCCGCGCTGCTTGTACGCAGGACATGATTTAAGAGCATGTGAAGGGCCCCCGCAGCAAATACACTTTTCAGAGTCTTTGTCGCAAGAGTCATCCTCATGCTCTCCTTCGCATTTGCCGCATCGTTTCTTATTTCTACAATATGTGGCTGTGTGGCCCAACTGCTTGCAATTGCTGCAGTTCATGACCCGCGGTACGAACAGGCGAACTGGTAGGCGAACCTTGTCAAGGAGGATGTAGTTGGGAAGAGAGGACCCGGCGAATGTCACCCGAATCGAGCCTGATAGAGAGTAGGTAGTCTTACCTCCCTCGGTGTTTGCGGTATACAATTGTTTGCATTCCAAGATCTTAATCTGTTCAAGTGCGGGGTCCTTAAAGCAGCCAACCCCGTGCTCCAACAGTTCTTCGCATTTCAGGCCCGGTTCGGACACTACCCCATCGATTTCACAGGCCACACAAGGCACGTACACTTTAAATTCCCGCATAAAGCGCTCACAGCAAGCAATCGCGTTTGCCTGGCCGAGATCATTCACTAGAACACGTATCTTGTTTGCCCGAACACGTGTTATCTGAGTTACGGCCGGGTAATTAGCAGTCAGATCTCGAGAAAGTTTTAATATATTAACCGGTTTCTCTCCGGTCCGAAAATATACCACCCATGGCCCAGAGGAACCTTCTGGGTACTGCTTTATACGGGGAGCAATGCGAGTATTAGGGGGATCAGGGACTTCCATGATTACATCAGATGGTATTTCGCCCTCGGCCATTTAAGCACGAGGGCAGAGCGTTATATAAACGGGAATGTGTCTTATTCTTTGATTACAAGGTAGAGTAAAAGTAGGGAAAAGGAAAGAAAGCAAACGAGGAAAAAAAATAAAGCAAAACTTATCTGCAAACAACGTCGATTGTTCCGCACCAGCGAAAACAATGTACTGGATTTACTGCCGGCACCAGCAGAATGGCAGCTAACGAACGAACAAAGGATGACCTTCAATCACTGAAATTTACACAACGAACACCACTGTGAAATATAACGATCCGTTCCGTTCAAAGGTTGGGAGACGTATGAAAAAAACCTATTATTGTTGATGGAGAAACGCGAATAACTTATGAAAAGGTCGTAATAAAACAAAATAATTGTGTGGTTAAAACAATAGTTAAAATATCTCGAGAAATACTACATTTCAGAAAATTTTTGTTATGAGCATTACGATTTAAAAAGGCGTTTAGAATCATATTCAAAAAGAAAATTGTATTTTTGACTGCAAATAGTATGAATCATAAAAATATGTCAAAAGTTGTTAGGGAAATTTTTTTATTGGAAGCTTCTCCATGATCCAAATACACTGAAAAAGTTTCTTTTACATCTTATGATAGGGTAACGCGAATAACTTTTAAAAAGGGCATAATCACACGAATTAACTGTTTCTGTTGGAACAAAATTCCAAATATCTCGAAAACTATCGCATTTTGGAAGATTTTTGTTAAATACTTTTTGATTTAAAATAAGACTAAGAATTATATTATGCAATAAAATTACAGTTTAGTATGTCAATTAGTATGAAATTTAGAAACATGTATAAAGTTATTGTTAGAAAAAAAAATTTACCGATGAGTTCTCCATCATACAATCACATTCAAAATATTTCTTTTCTCTTGGGGTTTTTGTTTTTAAAATATAAAAAATTAGAAAAAATGGGTTATTTTGCAATTTATATTTTTAACACAATTTTTTGTTTTTGTGAAAAATGACACTTTTTTTCAGTGTATATTTTTTTGCACATAAATATTCATTCCCTGAAACTCATTTTCAGAAAGTTTTGCTATATAAAATACAGTAATCGAACAAAAAAAATTGAAATTAATACACGTATAAATGTTACGCACGTATAAATGTTACGCCTTTTTGAAAAATTGCTCTTGTTTTAAAATATTACAATTGTCAGAGAAAATATTGGAGATTCATAAACCGAACACAACTTCAGTAAGTTTCGTTCGAATTGACGATGGTCATATTTTATGGTCGGCCGGTTTCTCATGAAATTCCTGATGGGTTTTTCTATTCTACTTGATTAGTCTCTTTCTTTTGTACCTCTATTAGTTTGATTTTCCATACACTTCTACACCCAAAACAAAAACCTCTTGCAATAATTGTAAGCGACAATCACTTGCAAATAATGTTAGCATCGCTTGCAATTTTGCAGTTAAAGCCGCTTGCAATGTTTGCAAGCATATAAAACACTTCATCTCTTGCTATATCTACATACGTTTCTTCAACACACTGTCACAGGATTGCCACCACATTCACGTGCCTATGCCGGTTTGTATGGCAACGCACGCCGAGTTTTTATTTACCGTCTGCTTTTTATTCATTTCTCACCAACATCTTCAAACGCAATATTGTGGCTTATTCATTACACACGAGGCAGCATCGAATTCCGGATGTGCTGATTGTACGAGTTTTAACGCTCGTCTTTTATGTGTAAGAATAGATCAGTGCCTATTGTCTGTGCTACGATACTCAATGGCATGAGTTCAAATCTGGGTGCGCGCTTTACTTTTTTCATTAATCGTGAATTCATCCAAATATTTATATATGACTTTTATCCACTTACAATTATCTGATAGCATGGTTGGATGAATAAGGTATTGATTAGTGATCTGTTCGTGTAGAGTTCGTTTTTCAATACCAGCTGTCTTTTTTATCTAACGCTTATTGGTCACCAATACACATGCATCGCTAATACATAGGCAAAACTCGTTTTTTCTGTTTCTTGCATTACATGCAAGGAAGCTTCTTGCAATTTTTGCACATTACCAGAACGCTTGCAATTTTCGCACGCATTTATTGCAATAATGTAAGCGAATCTTACCGGGTATGTTTTGGCACCCAAAACAAAAATCTCTTGCAATTATTGCAAGCGACAATCACTTGCAAATAATGTTAGCATCGCTTGCAATTTTGCAGTTAAAGCCGCTTGCAATTGTTGCAAGCATATAAAATCACTTCATCTCTCGCTATACGTACATACGTTTCTTCAACACACTGTCAAAGGATTACCACCACATTCACATGCCTATGCTGGTTGGTATAGCAACGCACGGCGAGTTTTTATTTCCCGTCTACTTTTTATTCATTCCTCACCAACATCATCAAACGCAGTTTTGTGGTTTATTCATTACACACGAGACGGCATCAAATTGTGTAAGAGTTTTAACGTCCTGTTCTTATGTGTAAGGACAGATCAGTGCTTATAGTTAGCGCTATGATGCGGAAAGGCCTGAGTTCAAATCTGGCTGCTTGTTTTACTTTTTTCATTAATCGTGAAATCATCTAAGTGTTTATATATGGCTTTTATCCACTTATTACTATCTGGTAGTATGGTTGGGTGGATAAAGCATTGATTAGCGATCTGTTTGTGCAAGATTCATTTTTCAATACCAACAGTCTTTTTTTCTAACGCATATTGGTCACCAATACACATACATCGCTAATACATAGGCAAAATTCGGTTTTTCTGTTTCTTGCATTGCATGCAAGGAAGCTTCTTGCAATTTTCGCACATTACCAGAACGCTTGCAATTTTCGCTCGTATTTATTGCATTAATGTAAGCGAATCTTACCGGGTACGTTTTGGGTGTAATCAAGCTCTTTGTATCTTTGTTTTCTTTATTCGGCATGTTATGATTCCTTTTATTAGTATATACCTACTATACGCTATCTGTACTGATATAGGTACAAACGCTCGTGGCCTTCCCAATAACACAAACCTGGTCACAAATTCGACCATGCAATGGCAATAATCCACACATAATTACACCCACGATTTCGCCAACATGAAAACATGCAGGTAGTTAAGTAAACGTAGCACCTTTTAACTTGCAAAGGCGGCCTGAAACATTAACTCACCACTCGCGCGATCATGAAACGGTCACGTCCGGAAGTCTTACCTCGGTCCTAGCAGTCTGGACTAATTCCTTCAGTTGAAACAATAAAACGTGACGCTCATATTCACTAAACAACACGTTCCATGGTGACATGACCTGGAACTCCTGGGGAAACGGATTCCCTTCTACCATCTGTACCACGCATTAAAAATTAAGCATCAGATTAACGGTCCGCGCGCGATAATTCAAGAATAAACGCTACATCATTATTTAATCGAAATTATACTCGCGAAGTTACATTCACGTTAATATACAAATGCTTGAGCCCTTCGCGACCATCCATGGCACCTACACCCGCGATCTCGTAAATAAGACAACATCCCGGTGATAAAGTGAATGCCTCAGCTCCTATAAATTTTCAAACGCGGTCTCAAGCGTAAAGCTAAAAACTCCCGCGGTCGCACGATCATGAATCGGTAACTTCCGGTTGTTTCTATCCTTGATATCAGCAGACTAGGCCCATGCCTTCAATTGGACCAATTAAAAAATAAAAGCTCTCATATTCACTGGACACCACGTTATATTGCGACATGACCGAGGACTCTAGTGATATGGGGTAACTTACTCCCTGTCAGAATGTAAATTAAACACCGAAAACTATCATAATGAAGATCTGCACAACCATCCAAGAACGCACGCGTATATAGGAATGGCCACATGGTTACAAAATCCAGTTTTGTACACGCGAAGTCACATGAACGCGAGCACACGTGACAAACGCGTTCACATACGAACGCTTAAGCCCTTCGCGATTACCAACGCACACCTAAGTTCGCGATCGCGCAAACTTAATAACACCCCGGTAATAAGGAGAACGTTTTAGCACTTACGAAGTTCCAAACGCTGTCTCAAACGCGAACCTACAAACGTCCGTTTTCACGCGCTCATGAATCGGTCACGTCCGGAAACCATTACTCTTTGTCCCAATTACTTAGGTCCATACATTCAGTAGGGCCAATCAAAAAATAAAGTTCATACCCACTAGACAACACGTACCATGGCGACATCACCGGGAACTCTAGTGATATGGAAGAGCTAACTTTCTTTTGGCATCTGAGCCGTACACCAAAAACAAAGTATTAGATTCACGGTCCGCGCGCGATTATCCAAGAACACACGCGAATATGTGAAAGGCACAAGATTATATAATAGAATTTATACACGCGAAGTTACATACACGTTAACACACGCGACATACAAACGCACATGCGATCGAACACGTTTACGTACAAATGCTCGAGCCCTTCGCGATGATACACGCGATCGCGAGTTCCTGCGCCCGCACATAGCTGAACCGTACAATGAATATCACATTCAGAATCACGGCCTGCTACAATTGGCCTAAAGCAGTGTTTTATTGGGTGCCATTGCCTTTCTCGTCTTCAAATTGTAGTATGTGATTCTGACGGGGAACCCTTCCTTCCGAGAACCTAGCTCTACAGCTCCAGCAGGACAATTACTTCATGATTCGATACACCCAATAATGGTAATCGTAAGCTTAGTTTAGCTTAGTTGACCGCCCGTTAGTTTCCCATGATTGATCGAAGCCTTTTGAAATAGCATATTGAACCAAAATTTATGATACTTGGGAGTAGTACATCATACTCAAAGTGCAATCTGAAGAGACTAAGATTATAGAGTATGATCAATAACGTAGATGACCACGCTCATGCAGGTCAATTTTGGGATAGGAAGGAATGTTAGTTCAACAATTGTAACTAGTATGACGGAAGAATTCTCCGCATCATCAACATGTGTCGCAGGAGAGGATTGGTGTTAGTAGGTAAGGAGATGAATCATTATATATCTTGGTACATATTGTGATTTAGCTAAGTACTCACGCGCTTTGTCTTTTCATTTTAGATCGAAGTTTTCAGGTGTGCGACCTCCAGTAGAAATATAATTGCCATTCGAATAGGCAATTTAATAATTATTCTTCTGCGGGGCGTTACCTAAAAGGATAATGCCACGTGGAATATAATAGAGGTATCTATTCATTGATAGACAATATGATCTTGGCAATATATACGAAGTCTCTCGCGATCGATTTGCGAGAATTCAAAACGAGCAATTCGCACTCCGAACAGCCAGCCATCAGGAGCATTGCTTCTTATTAACACTTCAGTGATCATTTCCAAAGTTTGCAGTACAAATAAAGCGTACAAAAAGTGCAAAAGATATCTCAAATGAATGTGAAGAAATTCACTGCGAAATGTTAATGACACCTTGGCATCTCCACTCTCCCTGTCAGACACGTTCCCATAATTGGGTTAAACGCCAAATTGCAAACGACATGTTTATTTTGCGTAATAAATGTAATAAACACAACGACTAGGGCTCTTGATCCATCGGCGATCCAGAAGAAGAATGGATGGTAGAAGAGCAATACTGGCAAATACATATGAGCGGTTTAAACTCGATAGAATGACGCAGAGTACTGCACCTATATTTTCTGACAGAGTGAAGTTCTGGAACGAAATGTTTAGGAAAGCAAATGTATTTCAAAGCTAGTGTCAGACCTTCCTGAGACCTTAAGAAGTCACTTTTGGAAGTATTCGTCTTGGCTTATTTGGACACATCTACAGATCGCTTGCCACACAAAAAAAACTTTTTGTACAATTCGACAGCTTCATCTTAGGCCAATTCAACAAATTTCCTGCCTGAAAGTTTGCTTTTTTTAAATACGGTTTTTAAACTTAAGCGTTGAAAGTTATACTTTGGCGTGAAAGAGCTAGTATATTAATACGCTTAATGCTTTTACGGTAGAATTAGATTCATCCTTTACGGCTATTGTACAACAGCCAGAAGAAACCAAAAATGTTGGTACACAAACGGGAATAGCGAAAAGGTGACTATAGGTCAGTGATTCACTCAATACAGAATAGATAAAGGCTATGATGCAAAACCTTACGGCATGGGAGCAGGTTCCCAGTGGTTCTATTCTTGGCTGAAATTGTGCAAAAAGATTTTAGCCCGCCGGACCCCACACGGCTTTACACCCAATATTGGTAATCGTAAGCTCCATAGACATAATTTCATTGACTCCAGTATTAGTAACTATATACAGAAACACAAAAACAAATTAAAAACATACAACTGACACTGAGCTCTACTGGTCGCTGGGTACAGCGGTCAATCAGTACAACTCTATCTCCCCGTTCGCTAACCTTCGAGCATGAAGACTTAATTTCCAAAAAAATCCTCTTCCGAATTGGCACCTTCAACAGCTCCAATCCCGGTTCCCCGAAAAGTTAGCGGTCACAATCGAAAATTATGTGATTTTACAGGCGCGCACATAAAAGGAAACCGTAAAAAGAATCGCTGAATTGCTGCTGTCCTGCTCGAACCCATCACCACAGTTATCCTCCACAGCTAGCGATTCCGTCCGTGCGTCTTTTCGGAGAAGGAGGAAGAACGAAACGAAGAAAACATAAAAAATCAATTTACACGAAAAATGGTTTCGAAATTTATGGCACGACCTTTAATTTGTTTTCGTATTAAAAAGAATGAAAAATAGATTTTTTGCTGGCTTACCCTCGGCTCGCATGGTCGGGCCAGGTGGGAAGGGGAAGCGCAAGGGAAACCAACCAACCAACCATTCAGTCCGTCACTTTGAGGCCAGCGGGCCGAGTGGATCCATAAGAACACATAAAATTATGATGACCGGGTCTCGTTCGACTTTCCGTGCATCGATTTGCCGTATTTTGATGGATTATGATTGGTAAAATGCACTTTTATAGTCCGTTCGTGTGGCTTTCCTCTTCTTTCCTCTCCCGTCTCCGTGATCGTGATGAGCAACGTATTCATGTCGACCCGCGGAATCGCCCGTATGCTTTCGAAACTTTTGGGTGATAATTTGACCCCCGCGCCCAACCCAAATTTACCGATGCCCTACAGGGCAGAGTTCGAAAAAATCATAATCGTTTCAGTGATTTGTTTTACAAATGAATAAAAATTCGGCCTAGTTTAATTTCACACACAGACACACAATTTTAGTTGCGTTGTGCGTTTCGGCGATATGGTTCATTAGGTAGCTTAATCGGTTTGCTTGGCTGGAAATTCGGTGGAGAGGTGCAATGAAGATGAGTGTTTGTCTCTTTTTTGGGCCTGCCGGAGAGACTAGGAAATCGTGTGAAATTATACCTACGGTGATTTGTATGAATTCCCAATCGGAACCATGGGCGTTTCACGCATCACGCATAAGTTATTTTTTTCGGGTTCAAGTTGCAGGTGCGTTTTACAAATCTTCATCCGAGCTAGTCTCACAACACCGAAACAAAAGGGGTGAGAGTTAGGTTTGGAAGATATTTTCATACTAGAAAATGTTCAAAATTCTGAGAGAACTGACCCTTCTAAGCACAACTATTCATTTAAATATTTTCACTTTTAAATAAATAAAGAAATTCCTGGCGATCCTACAAATTTGCTATGGTTACGGTCCAACGGGGTCCGTTGAAACTGCCTCGATGTACCGATGGGTAAATTAATTTCCACTCATTAACGTGTACCTTCATCACCGTAGTCGTCGTCACTTGAATAATCGAAAAAGGTAAAAAACACAGAAAAGAGAAAACAAACACTGACAAACCGGGTCCAGAATCGGGGCGAAAACACGAGCAACGACGGGCGGAAGAATTTGTTCGTTTGCATGTTGAACATGAGTTTGCTCTTTGTCTTGCAACTTCCTGTAATTAAAAGGCACACTAACCGGAGCGGTCAAAATTGTAAATCTTCTGCTTGCCTGCCCCTCTCCATTCCCCCGAAACGGTGCTAATGTAATGTGCCAGGGGTCCGTCCGCTGACCCCTGTGTGAACGTTGTATTTAAATGTATATTCAATTAGAGCAATTCATCATTAAATGGTGCAGCCGAACGGGAAACTTGTCATTTGTAATCACTAGGAACGATTTTACCCCTCCCCCACCGAAAAGGTTCCACTTTTCGATTTATCACTTTTGCTTGTGTCGATGAAGCAATACACTCACCGAGGCGGGGGCCAGCAGGATCCCAGGCCAGTGTGCGGGACTAATTGATGGTTGCGCACTTACTAAGGGATTCTGATGGCACCATTAATAACACCGTTGCCGCGTTGCTGCTGCTGCTGTTGGTGCTAGTCGCTCGCTCGACTCATGGCACAGGGCTGACAGACAGCCCAAAATCGAGAGACCTTCATTAATTACCGACCGAGCCGAACCGTCCCCGTCGAACCGGTAACTTTTTGAAGATGCCATTCGGAACGGAATAAATTTGAATTTAATCTGAATTGAGTCAGTTACATTTGTTTTTTTTGGAGGTGAAGGTGGCGGCTCCCGCGATGGATGTAATAATTTTGAATGATTGCTTTGTTGGGGTGCACACAACTTTATCGAATCGAACGGAGCCTTGGTTCGGGAGGGTAATTAATGTTTGTTGGAAGAAATCAAACATTCGAGTTGTTTGGAGAACTGTGGAGTAGTTAAAACAGAAGAATACGTCTAAGGAGGTCTTCTACTCTCATGGTTTCAAAAAATCGATTTTTTTTCTTTGTTTAATATCAATCTATATGTATCTGAGAATACGCCACAGAAAAGATTTGGTGAAAATAATATTCCTAGGCCTGTTTCTACAGAGTAGCAAATGATTTTACATTTTCGTTCATGTAATATTACTTGTTATTTATTTTACAGCAATATTGGATTAAATATACAGTAGAATTCCGTTTTTGGCAACAATTTTATACAATCAGTTACCAAAACCGGAACCGTGCCAAAAATAAAACCTTATTTTTAAAGTTAGAATTTTCAATTTACGACTTCAAAAATGCTTCAAGGATTTTTAGTCATGTGTGAAATGCTACGCTGCTGCTTTCATATTTTTTATCAAATCTGGTCGTCGTACTGTGATCACCTTCCATATAAAAGTCAAAACCAAATACCAATATAAAAAACAAAACCTCAAAATTGGTTCGAATTTGATGAGTACTTCACATTGAGGTAATTTTACGTCGCTAAATTCAATTGGTGTTAATTTTTTATTTTTTTTGTGTCTCAAAATTTTGGCACCTAGGGTGGTTTTGAAATTCAACATTTACGAATATAAAGTGCACTATATCTCAAAATTCATTTTCAAAAAAATTGATTCAGTGATTTTTTAGCAGAATACATATTGTTTCAATTGTTGATAATGCTAAGAGACATATATAAATTATTTTACGAACCCTGGATAATCAAACACTTCCATGCGTCTCCTTCAGGTATATTATGAAAAATCACCTTTTTTCTTACTTCGAGTCAGAAAGGGGCAAAACAAGACATTTATTTTTGAGAAGTGCACTAATTTTAAAGAGTCATGAACTATACGCGATCTTACCGAACCGTTTCGAAAAAAAGTAGAACCAATTTGAACATCATAATTTTAATTTAATGCACTATTTATTATTAGCTCTTCAGAAAGGAGGAGGAGTGAGGAGAAAGTCTTGTATCGACCAAATCGAATGGCAAATATAATTCTAGCGAAAGCTTACTAATGAAATCAGTTGGACCCTAATCGGAATCTTAACTAAAACGATATATTCATTTGAATAACATAGATTTGAACACAGTTTATTTTTTCCAAAATTCATCATATATTTCTCCTTTGATGATATGTTAAAATCTATCTTTCGGCATCAAGACTTCATATTTTGAGAAGACTCTATTCAAAAATTCAAAATAAAATTTTGAGGTTTTGTGCGGTTAGGCGACATTGTGCGTCGTCCAGTAGAATTCTCACAAGCTTCGCGCACTTCTCGAGTGCAATTCCCCTCGTTACGGAGGTGTAACATAACATCAGCCTGCTGGACGTCAAAACTCAAACAATTCACTGCATGGTAGTGTTGATTTCGCTCCTGGGGCTGTTATCTCTTCCTTCTGAAAATAATGAACGATTTTGTTTAAAAGACACAGTTCTTTAAAAAAAATTCTCCACAGCAAACCAATCGTTGATCTTTCAAATTGAATTGATAGATTGAACATTGAATTGCAATGCTTGAAGATATTTAGGTTCGAAGAAAACCATTTTTGTTGTAAAAATCACTTGCTACTGTCCAAACAAAAGGGATTGAAACATCAGTGCTACGGTAAGAATGTGCTCCAAAGAAAGCTCCAAAAATCTCTAGAACAGTGCATTCGCGAGCAATTAACACATCAAAAGATAATATAAGCAACCCGATTTTTAAAGAATCACTCTACCTCAAATCTTTAAAAAAAATCATAAGAAATTAACCATTACAGATAACCTTGTTTATTCAGCAAACTTGCTTCAATTTATTTGTGTTATTATATAGTAGGACATTGCGCAAATAAACTTCACACATTTAAACAGTCGATATTTTGAACACCCTAACCACAAGGGCCGCCCGAATTAATATAAAATATAGTTAACCCTTAAATGCATAACGCTGTTTTAAAACAACATCGCGAAAAACATCTCAAAATTATCACAGTAATGTATTGAAACTATGAGACAATTTTCACAAAATTTGAAAAATAAAATGATTTGCGCCTTTGAGAGTTAATACACTGATAAAATATATTCGTAAATCGCTAGGCATTATTTTGGTAAAGAAAATTTTCATAAAATATACGAATTTTTCGCACATATCATGAATCGTTCGTAGTTCTATTGAAAGACATTTATTTTTTGTTACTAATTTTTCGTGAAAACCACGAAACGACTTTCGTTGGATTATTACGAAACAGCTTCGTTCGGTAAACGATATGTTCGCTGTTACATACGAATATCTTTATAATATGTAAATTATAAAGCATTATTCGTCAAACCGTCAACGTCAAAAAACTTCAATATGGAGTTATTGTTGCTATACGTCAGATAATTGTTGATCATAACGACGGTCTCGGTCTGACTATTTAGTAGCCGTATCCATGTTTGTCGGTTTCAGGAAGATTTCCTGAACCTCTTTCGCTTCCAGTTGTTCCAGATTCAGTTGAGCCATCGCGAACTGCTCGTTGGTTTTGTATGAATTAGTTTGAGCTTTCTCTGTCGGAGCAAAGCCAAAATAATATGCTAATAATAATGAATTCGTGCGACAAACGAGATTGTTCGTAATATACACAAACGTTTATTAAAGTAAACAAAACATTTCGTTTCATTCACGAAAAATAATGTTCTTTTCAACAACAACATTCGTGCAATGTACACTAAATAAGTAAAAGTTATGAAAACTTTCGTTTAATAAGTGGCCCTTTCTTCATACCACAATAAAATCGATTTTGCTAGATCTGTTTTTTTAATTAAAGAAATCGGTGTTGTCATACATCGATCCTAAAAGATCGAATGCATAAATAAGAAAAAAATAAATACGAAAACTTTTCTAATATGAACGAAATGAATTCGTGCGACCAACGAAGTCGTTCGTAATATACACAAACATTTATTGAAATAAATGATTCATTTCGTTTGATTCACGAAATATAATGTCGTTATCAACGATAACATTCGTGCCATGTACACTAGATAAGTAAAATTTACTAAAACTTTTGTTCATCAAGCGTCCATTTCTTCACACCATAATCTTTCTAGTCCTCAATAATGATGAACAGGTTGAAATAGAATCGAATTTATCAGATCGATCCGCTTAATTAATAAAAAATTGGTGCTGTCAAAGATTGATCCCAAAAGATCGAATGTGACCAACGAAATCGTTTGTAATATACATAACGTTTATTAAAATAAACGAAACATTTCGTTTCATTCACGAAAAATAATGCTGCTATCAACGATTACATTCGTGCAATGTACACTGAATAAATAAGATTTTCGAAAACCTTCGTTCATCAAACGGTCATTTCTTTATACCACAGTAAAATCGATTTGGCCACATCGATTTTTTTAACTAAAAAAATCGATGTTGTCAAACATCGATCCCAAATAATCGACTGAAAACAATAAAAGGCTAATAAATACGAAAACTTTTCTACGATAAACTAAATGAATTCACGCCACCAACGAAATCGTTCATCATATACATAAACATTTATTGAAATAAACGAATCATTTTGTTTCATTCACAAAAAATTAAGTCGTTATCAACATCGTCCTGCAATGTACACTAAATATGTAAAATTTACGAAAACTTTCATTCATCAAGCGGCCATTACTTCATACCACAATCTTTCTAGTCCTCAATGGAGGTGAGTAGGTTAAAATAAAATCGATTTTGCCAGATCGATTCTTTTAATTAGTTAAAAAAATCGTTGTTTCCAAACATCGATCCAAAAATATCGATTGAAAAAACAATATGCTAATGAATACGAAAACTTTCCTAAGATGAACGAAATAAATTCGTGAGATCAATGAAATCATTCGATATACATAAACGTTTATTAGAATAAATGAAACATTTCGTTTCATTCACGAAAAATAATGTCGTTATCGACTATAACATTCGTACAATTTAAACTAAATAAGTAAAATTTACGAAAACTTTCGTTCATCAAGCGGCCATTTCTTCGTACCACAATAAAATCGATTTGGCCACATCGATTTTTTTAAATTAAAAAAAAAATCGATGTTGTGAAACATCGATCCCAAAAGATCGACTGAAAACTATAAGAGGATAACAAATACGAAAACTTTTCTAAGATAAACGAAATGAATTCGTGCGACCAACGAAATCGTTCGTAATATACAGACAAGTTTATTAAAATAAACAAAACATTTCGTTTCATTCAAGAAACATAATGTCGTTATCAACGATAACATTCGTGCAGTGTACATTAAATGTGTAAAATTTACGAAAGCTTTCGTTCACCAAGCGACCATTCTTGTTTATGAAATGAACGAAACCTACTAATTAGAATGCACGAAAATACTTCGTTGCAGAAAACGACGAAAATACGAATATATATTATCAGTGTATGACTCCCATGTTTGGAAATAAAGTCAGATGTGATGTCAATTTATACAAAAAAAAATCTATTGCATTGTAAATTTGACTTCATGTTGTGATTACCGAGTAAGATATCAAATCATTTTGCTGTACTTATTTGTTTGTTAATTTCAAGTATCAAATTGAACGCTTACTTTGTTATCAACGAGTAGTTTGAAGAACTCAATGAATTTTTAATTTACTTTCACTGACAGCGTGTAATGTACCCATATTGCTTCTTTGTGTGACTCCTGATTTGTTGTTAAGCTGAGAAGAAACGCGAAATCTAGGTACCATTTTGCCAGACAGGATAGTTAGTAGATGTCTATTCGGCCACCTATCTATTCCACCTTTAAACTGCTATTCTTTGCCTTTCACTGATTTAGGTAAGTTCCTTCTTAACGAAAAGCAGATTCCCAAAAGTTAATACAAAGTGAGTTCATCCCTTAAGGTCGTTGTAGCGTCCCTTTTGGATTTTCAGGAAAACCTTAGAAAGCGAAATAAGAGTACTACTAGCACAAGTCTAAGTACAAGTATTTTCAACCACTTTGGGACCATCCATAAATGACGTGGCATTTTTCGAGTGATTTTTAACACCCCCCTCCCCCATCTTAGCATTTTGTACGGCCCAGTGCTGCTAAAACTCAATGTGTTTTGATCGACGATGAAACGTATGCGATAACCAATTTAAAATAAATCTCGGAGCTCGAAGTTTACGAGGCTACTGCTGGCGGTTTTTAGAAGTATACAGTTTGTTTTCGCCAATGAATTACCAAAAAAAATGATTTGGCAAGGGAACACCTGGTCCGTGGTAGATCGTTCGCTCATGAAACCTGCCTGGTACTGCCCCACGAACTCTCTTGCAATTGGTGATAGTCGAAGGTTAGCGAGTTATTTTTTGAAACTACCACATATTTTCAATTATTTTTGCATGGAATATGGGAAAAAATATGCAAATTTTCTTGGAATGGTCCCTAGGTAAAATATTTTTAAAATCTGTTTTATCTGTTTTGGACCCAATTAATTCAAATTCGAAAAACCCAATTTTTCGTTTTCGAAAAATCAGTTAAATGGCTTAGTACATCAAATTGTCTAATTCACCATTTGACATTTGACACAACATGAGTACTCTTACTATTAGTTTTACACTCCGTTGATTACAACGAATCATTTATCGTGAAATAACTCTATTTTTTAAATCAGAAGGGCAATCTGCTCTAACTTGGCCAGATAAGGAAACTGTAAGCGCGCAAAGCAACAGCTTTAAAATTTTTGTTTACTTGTAGGGTAAAAGGGTATAATACGCCCCACCGGGGCAAAATGCCCCTCTTCACTTCCCAGGATTCCTGAATTATCTAAAAAGTCAAAATGACTGATAACAGTATCGTTTCATGAAATCAACGTACTAAGTTAGTTTGGTATTTTTAATATGTTGCAAAACAACAATATACACAAAAGTTTGAAAAGAGCTACTTTGACGTAAGCTTCCACTTTTTACAATAGCATTACAACCAATTAGAAACAGTCGGATTTGACAGAACTATTTCAAGTAGTTTACTAGAATGTTATAGTTACTATCTTAGTTTTTAGCTTGGTTTAAAACTATGTGTGCGTGTAGAATTATTGACGCATTCACAACAGCTCATCACCGGCTAAAACGCCCCACTTATTGTTGTGGGGCATACTCACCGATTGCTGTGGGGCATTCCATCCTTTTGTTGTGGGGCATATTACACTTTAACCGGGGGCATTTTGCCCTGGATGAAAGATAAAACTAGAATTTAGGCATCTTTGAAAAATGTTTAATAATACTTGTATCAGAATGTTTTCAATAAAAAATGAAACATGTACTAATTTCTAACTAATATAACAATAAATTAGAGTAGTTAGTGCAGAGATCATAGTGTCAAATGGTGAAATATAGCTATTTTTGCTTAAGGGGGCGTATTAGACCTGTTTACCCTACATTGAGCGAACACAAAGAACAATGTGTTACGTACCTGCAATGGAAAACTACACCCGATCAGAAACAAATAACAAAAATATTTCAAAACTGTATTTCACATTGTTACTTGTTATAAATTTCTGTTATTTTAACTACTAACGAGACCAAATTTATAACACAATATGATACAAACGCACTAAAGAGAGGTGATATGACATGTGGAAGAACTTCTTTCCAGATGTTCTTAACGGTGTTCGGCTGATGGGAAGACGACAAGCCCTACCAATGACTGCCAGACCTGACGATATCAAATTATAAGTTCAAGCTACGCACAACAGATCACGAGTCAGTACGTTAGGCAGAGGGCATATCAAAAAAGCCGTGTACCTTTGCTTCTAAAAATTATCTAGTGCTATAAAAAATGATACAAAGGTTTTAATATCGTTGTTTGGAAAACTACTGTTTCCCGAAAGATGCAACAACTGCGCCTACTACCTAGGAGATGGATTATTGAGCGTGAAATTAAAATTGTTGTACTATCTTGAGTTGCGTGGGTCTTGCTTGAGGGTGAATAAGTTTCACTATCATCAATATGATAATTATGTGCTCTTTATCATACCCAGATATCTTTTCCAGAGATAGCGCAGGAGGCCGGGCACTCAAAAGGTGCATGTTCGAATCTTGCCTGCGAGTACTGTTTTCACATAATTACCCTTTTAACTCATTAGTAAAATATTGGCACTTACGTTTAAATCTATAAATAAATGAATTGTGAACGCATACTATCTTGTATTTTTTTAATGTATTTTCATATTGTACATATTGCTCAGTTGCATCAAATGACGCTTTTACTAGATAAAAGATCCAAAGTTACTTAAGCTAACACTTAGAGCCATGCCATCTTTTCGGAAAAACTTCAGCATCGGAATATAGAAACTACTACCGACCCTTTTTGGCGTGAATCTGTAGTGCGGTACTGACACCCTCAGTATCAGTAGTACTGAGAAAATATCGGTGTTTGAATATTTGTTTTAATCAAGAAAAACTCCATAGTGAAATAATACGTTCAAAATCATGTTATCAGATTTTGTATGCTTAACAAGTATTCTGATCAACGTCCTGGCAATATTGAGATCGAAACCGGTATTACGGTACTCAAAATGGGTCGATGTTACACGGATTTTCGATATCGGTGCTACCGGTACCACAACCCGAATAGAAATAATTCATTGCTTATCGCTAAAAAATCGAAAAAATTTAATTGTTACATTTAGATTTAATGTTACATTTAGATTCATGCTCCAAATATGTGCATAAAAATAAATTTAAAATGACAAAATATTTTTTTTCTGTGTAGCAGTTCCATAAGGAAGCAATATTGTAACATTGTTGTTTACGCTGTTCATCAAGGAGCTGTATTGTTGCGTGGTGTTTGGTGTAAAATTATTTACACTAACGATGTTAAGCCGTATCAGCTGGACATATACGTTGAGTGGTGTCATATAACGAAATGACTTGATGAAACTTGCTTTTAATTTGCTAGTTCGATTAATGGTAATTGAATTACTGGAACGAAACAAATATTTCAATCACGTTGCGTTTGTATAAAAAAAATCGACTCTCTGAAGATAGGATGTGTTTGAAAATGATTTATTCAATTATTCACCACAAATGAACCGTGCTACATTTCGTCAAAATGGTCTGGTCTCTCCATCCTTTGCTGGCGAGTTATAGTCGTCTATGGTCAGGATTAGACTAGTATCAAAAAGACGACCAAACTGCATTAACACTCGGAATACCAAGGGGGTAAAAAAAATGGGAACGCTTATTTTGACCGGTCATATCTCAGCTGTTACATAATCGATTTTAAATCTGTCTTCACCAAAATAAAGGTATGTCTTTTGTGAACACGTCGAATTAAAAAAATAGAAGAATAGAGTTGTCTACCGTAAGTTACAGTAAAAAGAGTATAACAAAGTCAGTGAGAAAAAAATGGGAACGCTTCTTTGACTTGCCATATCTTAGCTGTTTGCTCACCAATTTTAATTCTTTCTTCACCATTGGATAGGTAAATCTTTTATAAAAACAGTGAACAAAGAATGATGGAAAACAAATTTGTGTATCTGAAGTAATTGTAAAAACAGTAATTGAGAGTCAGTACAGACGAAATGAGTTTTTCTGTTCAAACAATCGTATCACGACCGTTTGTCAACCAATTTCAATTTT
The DNA here is from genome assembly GCF_030247195.1 of Topomyia yanbarensis. Taxonomy (NCBI): domain Eukaryota; kingdom Metazoa; phylum Arthropoda; class Insecta; order Diptera; family Culicidae; genus Topomyia; species Topomyia yanbarensis. Next base: position 337,827,255 of record NC_080672.1, on the reverse strand, counting down.
CCTTACACCAATGCAATCCTTAAAGCTTCTAGACTTGTAATATATGCAATAAATAGTAGATTTTCAAAAATTACTATACTTTTTCGAGTTTTTAGGAGATAGGATTTTTACAATGTACGTGGCATACGGTTGATTGAAATTCTTTGCGACTTGTTAGTTTTACGGTTTGAAAATTACCTGTTTACTCAATAGTTCTACATATTATACATGGATATTATTATATCAAAATGATTGCACGAACGTGGAGAAACACATTATTGTATGTAAGTTACTAAATAATAGAGTGTGTTAGAACGATTCAGTAAATACGAAGAAGTTCAGAATTTTAAAATATTCGTCATATAACTTTAAATTTGAAGCGATGACCTATACATTTGAATACACCAGTCGATTGTAATTGATGGCGGCTACAATTTCTGAAAAAAACACATTTTTATATATTCTCAAAAAATAGCCAAAAGTACGTAGAAGTACAGAAATTTCATTTAGTTGGCAAAAAACGTCGAATTCAAAGCGATGGCCTATACCTTTTTATATACCAATCGATTATAATTGATTTTGGTTACAATTTCTGGAAGAACAATTTTTATATTTTCTCAAAAAATAGACAAAAGTACGTAGAACTACAGTAATTTCATTTAGTTGACAAATAACTTCAAGTATTCAAAGCTATCACCTATGCAATTTATACACCAATCGATTGTAATTGATTTTGGCTACAATTTCTGAAAGAACAAATTTTTATATATTCTCAAAAAATAGCCAAAAATACGTACAAGTACAGAAATTTCATTTAGTGGGCAAATAACGACGAATTCTAAGGGATGATTTATACTTTTTTATACACCAATCGATTGTAATTGATGGCGGCTACAATTTTTGAAAGACTTTTCATATTTTCCCAAAAAAAGCGACAAAAATACGTAGAAGTACAGAAATTTCGTCTGATTGGCACATAACTACGTACTTCTACGTATTTTTGGGTAATTTTTGAGAAAATATAAACAATTGTTCTATCAGAAATTGCAGCCGCCATCAATTACAATAGATTGGTGTATAAATAGTGTAGGTCATCCCTTTTAATTTGCAGTTATTTGTCAATCAAACGAAATTTCTGTACTTCTACGTATTTTTTTCGTTTTTTTAAGAAAATATAAAAAGTTTATCTTGCAACAATTGTAGCCGAAATCAATTACAATCGATTGGTATATATAAAAGTGTAGTCATCACTTTGAATTTGACCTTACTTGCCAACTAAATCAAATTTCCGTACTTCTACGTATTTTGTCTATTTTTTGAGAAAATATAAAAATGTGTTCTTTCAGAAATTGTAGCCACCATTAATTACAATCGATTGGTGTATAAAAAAGTATAAATCATCCCTTAAAATTCGACGTTATTTACCCACTAAATGAAATTTCTGTGCTTATACGTAGTTTTGGCTATTTTTTTTAGAAAATATGAAAATATGTTCTTTCAGAAATTGTAGCCAAAATCAATTACAATCGATTGGTGTATAAATTGCATAGGTGATAGCTTTGAATACTTGAAGTTATTTGTCAACTAAATGAAATTACTGTAGTTCTACGTACTTTTGTCTATTTTTGAGAAAATATAAAAATCGTTTTTCCAGAAATTGTAACCAAAATCAATTATAATCGATTGGTATATAAAAAGGTATAGGCCATCACTTTGAACTCGACGTTATTTGCCAACTAAATGGAATTTCTGTACTTCTACGTACTTTTGGCTATTTTTTGAGAAAATATAAAAATGTGTTTTTTTCAGAAATTGTAGCCGCCATCAATTACAATCGACTGGTGTATTAAAATGTATAGGTCATCGCTTCAAATTTAAAGTTATATGACGAATATTTTAAAATTCTGAACTTCTTCGTATTTACTGAATCGTCCTAACACACTCTATTATTTAGTAACTTACATACAATAATGTGTTTCTCCACGTTCGTGCAATCATTTTGATATAATAATATCCATGTATAATATGTAGCACTATTGAGTAAACAGGTAATTTTCAAACCGTAAATCTAACAAGTCACATAGAATTTCAATCAACCGTATGCTACGTACATTGTAAAAATCCTATCTCCTAAAAATTCGAAAAAGTATAGTAATTTTTGAAAATCTACTATTTATTGCATATATTACAAGTCTAGAAGCTCTAAGGATTGCATTGGTGTAAGGAAAATTGAAATTGGTTGACAAACGGTCGTGATACGATTGTTTAAACAGAAAAAGTCATTTCGTCTGTACTGACTCTCAATTACTGTTTTTACAATTACTTCAGATATACAAATTTGATTTCCATCATTCTTTGTTCACTGTTTTTATAAAAGATTTACCTATCCAATGGTGAAGAAAGAATTAAAATTGGTGAGCAAACAGCTAAGATATGGCAAGTCAAAGAAGCGTTCCCATTTTTTTTCTCACTGACTTTGTTATACTCTTTTTACTGTAACTTACGGTAGACAACTCTATTCTTCTATTTTTAAATTTGACGTATTCACAAAAGACATATCTTTCTATTGGTGAAGACAGATTTAAAATCGATTATGTAACGGCTGAGATATGACCGGTCAAAATAAGCGTTCCCATTTTTTTAGACCCCCTTGGTAGTCCGCGTAACTTTTTACCCCCTTGGTATTCCGAGTGTTAAACATTGTTACAGCTATTCAGTAAAAAGGGCATTCACAGACCGCATTCATTAAATCTCAATTACGCCGAAAAAAGAAGGTTTATGCTGCCCAACATACAACACACCATTCCGCCGAGCGGAATGGCACTTGCGGCCTTATGACCTAGCGTAACCGTAGGGATCCGCACCCAACAGAATCACCCGACCATCGCTATACACTGCAGGCCCAGATAAGAAACACCGAACGGTTCCCCCGCAGCAGCAGCGGAGTGTCCATTATTCAAATGGAGATAATTTCCATCAAACAAAGTAATGACCGTGCGCGCTTCCAGCCATCCAGAGCGAAGAAATTGGCTATAATTTTTCGGCCACTGTTTGTTTTTTATTTTTTTTCCATTTCCTCTCTCTTTCACACACACTCACAGACACACTCTTGCTCTAGCCGGTTGCATGTTTGTTCCCAAATGACCTGTGAAAAGTTTGACCGCCCGGCCCTGGGAATATATATATTCGGGGATCGATTCCACTGCCGCTGCCGATGGCCATCTCGCTGCTGTGGTTCACTGAGAGAACTCAACAATTTAAGATAATTTTCATTGCAGTAATTTGGTTAAAATTCCTTTTTACGGCGGGGATGAAAACGAAGTGCTTTTACTTGGAAATCCATCTCGAAATCCATGGTAGAGTTTTAATTAGTCCCTTATTGGGCAGCATAAAGTTGGCACTTCTAGTCGAAAGGTTGCATGCTTTTATTCGTATAGAGCATTATCCCCAGCAATTAGGTGAGCTAAAACCGCCGCCACGAACCGAGGGTTGTCGGATCAAAGCTGACCGGTGCAGTGCCGCCCGTTCGGTTTAATAACTGAAGGTTCGGTAAGTGTTCCAAATAACGGATAGGTTGCAGGTAGATACGACGCCGGAGCGGGTCGTATCAACCGTACTAACTTCTTTAGTGTGAAATAAAAAGTTTACTGGTATTATAAAGATATCGAAAAAAACTCACCAGTTTTGGATTGGAGCTCCGGTAATCTTTGATGGGAAACGCTCCGTTGAAATCCAACTACAAAGTTAAAACAACGGGCCATGTCAAATAAACAGAGTGAATAAAAAACGTATATAGGTAGAAAATGCTTCTACATTTCACAAGTCAGTCAATAAACTGAACTGTCAATATTCAAACAATTCCACAGAACCACAAATCACTGTCTGATTGCGACACGTATGATAGCCTACTCGGATTTCGTGCAGAAGGAATGATTCGCATAAAAGGAAAACCTATCATAATCCACCTAATGGTATTGATTTTCCTTTCTCATAACTGAAAGCTATTACATTCATTGCGTGCAATATAAATTTTACTTCACATTGGATTTTAATAACTTTCCCCCAGGGTTTCTGAAGCCATCAGAAGTGGTCAATATGGCCAATTAGATGTTTATTTGGAACAACGATACTATAGCCCATTATTTCCAAACAGTTTGATACTCATTAAAATTGGTTTTAAATAGCTTCAGTATGACGCAAAAACCGATTTATACGAGTTATACATAGCCTTCCTTTTCCGGAAAAGGTACCAACACGCACCAAAATGCGTCAGGCACGCCTCCGTCGAAAATGTGCGAGACGATTTGCCGATCGTTATCAGGCAATTTCCATGAAACAATCATGAGATGGTATCGTAATTCAGGTGAAGCTTTCTTTTCTTGACTCAGCTCAGACTCGCGGGCAGCGCAACACGAACACAGCCCCATCATCATTACAAACAGAATAATACACACACACATACCTCTTGTAGCATCTCCACCTGCCCAATTATGTTGCCCTTACTGTTCCAGTCGAGCATAGCCGTCAGCCAGTGAATTCGCGGAAACGATTCTCCAGCTTCTGTAGCTACGCTCGATTCTTTTTTTTTCGTTTTTTTCGTTATCCGTATTTGCATGCTACTTCTGCCAGCAGCCACACTGGTATCGAGCACCGTTTATGTTCGAGAGAGCGCGAGCAAGAAAAGGTGAATCACCGTCAGGTGATTCAACCTGTTCACCGAGTTCGTGAGGACAGCCCTTAAAATAGTAGGAATAAAGAACTACACCCGCTCATCCGGAGTTCCCTTTCGTCCCTCCAAATATGACCTCCCACAACGCAAGGACTGTGGATTAGGGAGGGGTGGGTTCCCAAAAAAAAAACGAGCCCTGCCTGACTAACTGACATGAAGCCCTAATGAGAAAACTTCCATTAGACACGTCGGTTGTATTCTTCTCTTTTACGAGCATTTATGCACATAAAATTTTACTGCTCGACATTTAAATCTATACGGCCGGGGAGCAGCAACAGAAACAACAGCGGCAGTCTATATAGTGGTAGCATTTCATTTTCCGACACGTTCCTATTTTTTTTTATTTGACTCAGGAAGCCCTCCGGTTCCCTTATCGCAGACGGCCGGTCGACCGACCTAACGTGACCTGGACGGACGGGCATCATGCAGGCTAAATACGAACTCCAAGCTCGACAGAGAGAGAGCACAAATCAAAGGTACGTCGTTCGCTTAAGTGGATGTTGTCCTGAAAGGCCTCCCTGGGGATTGGTGGCAGCGGTGCGGTACGGTGGTGGTGGCAGTGGTTGGATAAAAGTATTTCATCTTTTATGATGATTTGGACTCGACCAGCATAAACTTGGGCGCACACACACGCATGGAGGCACGCACTCGTCCACCCACCCCCACCAACCGACGGACCGCACAGTGGTTCAGAACTATTGCAAGCTGGTCAAAAGTAATTGTCTTGCGAATGTTGCATTGTAGCTATGTGGTGTCTTCGCGAAAGTTTCTGGACAAGAAAAGCTCCTACGTTTGACGTAAACGATAGTTGATCCACCTTTAGGTAAAATTTGAAATTCATTTTTTTTTTCAAAAAAATTCTTATTTGATTTATTTGTTCATTATTTATTGGCACATTAACCTATAAGGTCATTCGCCCACACTTGAAAAGTTATTCGTTGGAATTGGTGTCTTCGGCAAAGTTTTAGAAAATATCTTATCATGAAACTTTACTGAAGACAATAAGTATCTCCTTCTTCATCTTATTGAGATAAGGAACGTTTTCAAATTTCATAACGAAGTTTTTACTTTATAATTACTTCCTTAGAGATGCTATTAATTTAAAATATCCCTCAAAGTATTTCAAAATATGGATACGCACGTGACTTGGCCGCCGAAAAAAAAGTAAATATAACGTTAATTCCATAAAAAGGCACATTAAAAAATGTTATGGCGATTCAAAGAGTGTTAGTCTATTCATTTTATTTCCATGTACATTTGAACCATTTTTTTCAATATACAGAAAATTGAACGAGTGACAGTGAATCTCCGGAGACGTCTTCGAACACGTGTTTTGCGCTATACGTCGTAACTTAAAGTCTACTCGACCAAACGTTTTGAAATTTTGCACAGTTCTGCTACGCCATATCCTCCAGGTTATGACGGTAGCTTTTTATCGCTTTTCTCGTTTTTTGAATTTTTCGTTGCACAAAAACCCGATTTTGTATACGCCAACCATGTCTACCGCTGTAGTTACTGTAAACGAATATATTACACGATGCTACAGTGATTTTGTACTTTTCAAGAGACCTAGTATAGGTTGTAGATCTCATCAAATGCAACACAAAACAATAAATGAAAAATGTTGTATAATCTAAAAATCTTGATTTATAGCAAAAAAACTCTCGTCGCTAATTTTTTTTTTACACGGTCATTTTTCTTCCGATTTTAATTTTTTAGTGTTTTGGAAAGAAGAAGAAATGACTTTTCCAACGAAAGATAGTTTTTTAAGGCTGTTATATTCTTTTGTTAAAAGTACTATGCGGTTTAAAGACAACAATATGAAAGTTTTCATTATTTTGCCCTTTTTTCATTAAAAATATAAAAATTACTCAACATCTTTATTAGTGAACGTACTTGTTCTTATAAAAATTTGAGGCGAGCATTTGATTCCACATCGAATAACCTATTTTTGATCCAAATCGGTTGAAAAATGGCTGAGTTATTAATTTTTTTTCAAATTAGAAACCTGCTCACATGATCTCCTAAGGGGTTAGTGAGGTATTGTCTCGCACTATAAGATGCTATAATTATATGTTCCGTTATTGTATCCAAGTATATGTTCAAAGTTCACTTACATACTTTTGAATGGATACGTAATCGAGTGAAAAACATGCTTTTTTTAAATTGGATATGAGACCGTCCCCTTGAAAGTTCATGCGAGTGAGTTTCTAATTTGGAAAAAAATAATAACTCTGCTAATTTTCAACCGATTTTTACTAAAAAATAGTAAAATAATGGTAATTTTCATATTGTTGTTCCAAAACTGCATAGTGCTTTTAACAAAAGAACATAACACAGCATATCGTTGGAAAGGTCATTTTTTCTTCTTTTCAAAACACTAAAAGCACTAATTAAAATCGGAAGAAAAATGACCGCGTAAAAAAATTTAGTGCCGAAAGTTCCGAAAAATCGTTTTTTTGCAATAAATCAAGATTTTGAGGGTATATTTAATTGATTAAACATGGTATTGTATTTTTTTAATATTTCGATTATAGAGGTTTTAATCTTAAGGTCATTTGCCTCTTCGGGTTAGAAAAATCTCTTATGAAAAATTTCTAACCCTATGTGCGGGGTCGGGACTCCAACCCAGGCGCGCTGTGTACAAGGCAATCGATTCACCAATACGCTATGCCCACCCCTGAGAGGATGGTATTGTGTTGTATTTGACCAGAACTACAACCTCTACTATATCACTTTAAAAGTAAATTCAATTGTTTTATATTGTAGCACCGTGCTATTATTGTAGAGAAAATTATTGTTTTAAATTGTGTTTTACAATATTATTTAAAAAAAATGAAGATCCGCCTTAAAAAACTATCTTTCCTAAATCTAAAAACAATTCGTTGAGACTTTCCCGAAACATCCTAAACACAACAGTGTGTTAGCAGTAACAAGAAAACCTGACCGAGTACCCCCATTTTTCCCCGATTCCAGACCACTGTGCAACCGTAGGGCACGGGTAATGTGCCTTCCTAGCTTACGGTGCGTGAAAAGAGATAATGCCTTTTGCGCTTCGGGTTTTTGGCGTTTGTTGTTTTGGAATCGTAAAATTTTTTGTGGCTTCCTAGCGAATGTCGATTGGATTGTTATTTTTCTTTTTATTTTTCTTTTTTTTTTCAAGGGAAATGAATCAAACCCCGTAGGCTTTCGGTTCATTGTATTTCGGAGAGTGTAAAAGTTTATAGGGATAATATGGCTTTCCGGTGCCGGAAACGAAGGGTATTATTTACTATAAATGCTCGGAAAAGTTTTATTTAATTTGGATCAAACGAACGTGCGAATGGACGGCTGGTGTTTGAGGGATACTCGAATTGGTAAGCTTATTTTTAGCTGCTTGTAGCCCAAAGGTAATATCGTAGATAACGGTACTGTGAATTAGCAATACTTGAATCCTTTCTGAATAAGAAGTTCCAAAAACTTATTTTTTATTCCGTAAGTCTTTTATTTGGAAAAGTCAACGCTATTTCCATAGTTTTTCTTTGTTGTTGTAATTGTTAGAGGGGGACGCACCCAATGATCGAGCTTCGAATATATGAATGGCTGTCGTCCAAAAGGGGCTAACCCTCATTTTTTTTTTTCAAAAATTGGCATTTTTACATTTTTTTAATAGTTCTAAGTAATCCACGTTGACTGCCATTTCGGTGGAGCAGTACATCATAGAAGCAGCTTGCATGTGCTAAAAGATGGGTGGATAATATCTAAGACATAACTGGAATAATGTGATTTGCATGTAATGATATAAATCGTAATCAATAATTCACAAACTAGGTCACAGCTCTTAAAAATTGTCGCCTCAAAATGTTGGTCTTGATAAACACATCGAAGAAAGTCCCTATCAATCAGAAAAATTATCTACTACTGGTATGAAATATCGAGATATGGTGTACTCTCGAAAAAATGACTTGCAAGGACATGCATTTTTGCCTTTCTCATTCAGAAAGGCTATGCAATCGGTCGGAATTGTATGTGTATGTACATATGTATGTATGTGTCAAACAATCTCACCGATTTTTCTCAGAGATGGCTGGACCGATTTGCACAAATTTAGTCTCAAATGAAAGGTACAACCTTCCCATAGCTGTTGAATTTTTCATTGATCGGACTTCTGGTTCCGGAGTTATGGGTTGAAGTGTACGATCACACAGAAAATTCCCATATAAACTGGTACAACCATGACGTCCAAATGATGCAATACATATTCAAATGTGCACAACATTACTTGGATTTGCATGTCTAGATCATTAATGACCCATCGAAGTCCCCTTGACCACATTGGCCCCCTACGGTTCTTGATGCCCCCGGGTAACTTGCTCATTTAGTTAATGTCATACATATTTCTCAGCGAATAATTTCACCGATTTTTACAAAATTGGTCTCAAATGAAAAGTCCAACGTTCCCATCAGCTGCTATTGAATTTCTAATTGATCCGACTACCGGTTCCGGAAGTACAGGGTGATGAATAAGAACACACAGCAAATCTCGATTTAAACGTATACTGCAATGAATGTAAAAAGGTGAACATTTTTCGAAAATGTGACCACAACTGCTTGGATTTCTAGTTCTAGGTCACTAATAGTCATTCAAAGTCTCTTTGGTCACATTGGCCACCAACGACGGTGGAAGTATCCAAATTCAGTTGGTTATCGATTTCTCAGTGATGACTGGACCGATTTGATTTAGTCTCAAATGAAAGGTATTGCGTCCCTAAAAACTGCCATTAAAGGCCATTTCGATCCAACTTTCGGTTGCGCAGTTACGGGTTGTGGAGTGTGGTCACATAAAAAACTCCCATTCAAACCGATTGCGCGATGAATACAAAAAGGTTTTTTTTTGCTAAAATGCGAGCCAAACATTTTGCATGTGTAGTTCTAGGTTACTGACACCCCATCGAAGTCGTGTTGACCACATTGATCACCATAGGCAGAACATCGACAAGTTTGTACCTGTGTGCAAAATTTCGTGCACGCGTTCAACCTCAAACATGCTTCGTCTGGATGTGCAGGTTCGCCTCGAACATCGAACCCAAGCGAACGATGTACAAACGCTAGTTCAAACATCCGTGTACGTACACCGTGTGCGTACAGGGGAACGATTATGAACAATTTAATATGAGCACAGAACCGGAGCGAACATTGTGTATGATGTTCATTTGGAAAGTCTGATCATAGACGTTCTCACGAAAAGTGACCATCTTTCAAAATTAAGGGAGGCGTGGGTAAAAACCGAATTCTTTTTTATTTGCTTAATTGTTAGTATTGAATTTCTAGAATAGTTTTCCACAATCTCTGTTGCCACGCTGAACTTTTGTTTCAAACAACCATGCGTTCCTCGCACGTATTTGCTGAAATACATGCAGATTTCAATTTATCGGCAACATTATTAGCCTTTTTTTCGAAACCGCATTTTTCAAATTGTCGGACACGATAACTCAAAAACTCTTCAACGGATTGACTTGTTTTTTACGACTGATAAATATGATGTACCACAAGAAACTGAATAAAAAAAAGTTTGTCACCATTATAGTGAGCGAATTCTACACTAAAATATGAATTTTTTCGGGTTTTATGAAGCCATTTTCCGAAATTCTGACATTTTTTGCTATTTTTTTGGATCATCGAGTAACTACAAGTCAAAGCTTTCAAAATCGTACTGAATTTACTATTTCAGACAATTGTATCAAGAGTTATCATGTCCGTCGTGGCGCTCCTCGATGTGGAAATTGTTGGACATCTACTCTTTGCACGCTCGTATGTGTGGCTCTGCGTGACTGAAAAATACTAATTCGTATATGTTGAATGCATAAATAAAGCCTTACATTACACAAGTCCATTGTTGCCTTATCTTCGAAATCGTAAAACAAAATTACTTTCGGTTTGTCTAGTCTAGTCTAGTCTACACCTACACGGCCAGTATAGGTCCTAGAAAATTGCAGACGTTTGCCTACAAGCTTTCTTGTACATATTAATGTTGGCGGCACATGTGGTATCTGATACAATCATTAAAATGGCCAAGCCAACTGTGCAGCGTACAAAATGAAGGTGATTCAAAATTATACGGCAATCAAATTATTTATTTAATGAAGAATTTAATCAGCCAATTATTTCAAACCTTGAATAAGGAAGAAACGTGGACAACCATACCGACCGGTTCAATTTGATGGGGGTTTGATAAATCGTTGCAATTGACTTGGCTAAGAGAGTTAATGTCACACCTTTAGTCCTTGACCAAAACAAAATTACTTTACAGACGCCCCCTTAACCAACTCACATTAGATTCTCGGAGATGGTTGGGCAGATTTTCACAAACTTAGTCTCAAATGATTATCTATATTATATACATTATCTCGACAGACTGCTATGAAATTTCGTACGCATGGATTCGGAAATATAGAATGAATCGTCTCGTCACATAAGAAGTCCCCATATAAGCCGAAACTAAAACTTCCGAAACGTGAAATTGCAGAAACCGAATCAGTATTTTTGATGCCAAATTTCTTTAAAATGTATGAAACGTCGAGATTTGATGTTAAAAGAGTGTTACAAGAGTGGGAACAATGGTGTTTTATAAGCAAATTTTCAATAATCTTAAAACTATGGATCCACTTTGATACTCAAGAGGGGGAACATAAAATTTTATATTTTTGTTCGTTTCAAGTGTGTTAGCGTCGACATTTTACTCATCAGGTTCGTGGCAGTCGTGCACTTACATATACTTACCAAGTTTAATAACATTTCCACAATGTTATACTGAACGTACCCAGCTATTAAATCATAGCTATGATAAATGAGAAAGGCATAATTGCCTCACTAGGTGGAATAAAACAGGTTTTATTTGTGATGCGAATTGAGTTTGAAAAAGGCAGCTTTTAATTTTCATATGTCTTAGATATGCATAAATCGTCAAATTCTGGTTGCAATTTGGAAAAAGTAATAATTTTGATTTTGTTTTGAAAATACATAAGTACCAGAGAAAAAAACCTTTACAAAAATCACGAGATAATGCAAGATCCGAAGTTTCATACATTTCTATTTTTTTTTTCCATCAAAAAGAAATCAAAGCTGTCTTGCAAACTCCAAAATTTTCAAAGTCTCATAAATTATAAAAAAACATTTTCGAGGTTAAACCAGATCTTGACGTTTCATGACCATTTAAGCCATTTCGCATCAAAACTACGAAACGATTTTTGAATATTTAAAGATTGATTGATGTTTTTTCATGAGTGAAAATTTTCGCATTTTGACCGCTAAGCCCTTCCTTCATCATATCTGATTGAACCGAAATGTTGCTTAGTGACGTTTTTTCTTGATTATAAAATTTGACGGTTACCTTTTCCATTCGTGTCATTGGCACCCTAATATAAAGTCTCGCGGTATTTTCATAAGTTTCCCATTATCGGATATAAATATATCGGTTTGTTAAGGGTTGAACGGAAGAGGCATCGATTTCCTTCAAAAATCTACGCGTACAGTAGGGTGTCCCAAAATGACATCATGTTAAAAAAGTCATCGGGCTCACTTATTAAATGAAAGGTTAGGGTATTAGGACCACTTGCTTCCTCGGAGTGAATCTGATAAAACGCTTCCTACTAGTGGCGAATTTTGAGTTTTTGAAAAATGGGCCGATTTTGGATAAAATTTCAAATTTATGCCTGTTGAAGTGGTCCCGAACTGTCTTAGATTTTTTTAGCATTTTTTTTTATTTTTTTGGAGATCCAAATTGAGAAGTTTGGTTAGTTGGTTTGTACAAATTTTGAATTATAAGAGCGGCAGAACCATTAAAACTTAGTAAAAAATGAATTTTTTGGTGTTTTCCAGTATTTATTCTTCAAAACTGGGTACCTACAAAATTTTAAAAGTATAGAAAACACTTTACAATAGTTGAGCCGAATACAGGGGCGTAATTCTGCTGAAGAAAGTTAATAGCTGCGGCTAATGGGGTATGAGTTATTTAAGTTTTTGTTAGATAACCTTTGACATTTATTGGCAATTCATTAAAAATAATGCTGTTCCAAAAAGAAAATCAGTTCAAATGTGCTTTAACCACGCATTGTTTTTCGGAAAATAGAAGGAAAATGATGAAAAAAGACGTTTTATGTACGTCTTTAATATGTCAGGAGGTTTAATGAGCATCTGATGATTTTTTTTGTAATTAAAATTATAAAAATAATGATAACTTTGCTAATGACGCCAAGTCTAATTATTTTTTGAAGAGTTAATTCTCCATAATTACTTCTAGGAGACATCTTCTTGTGTCAGAAGATGTGCTGTATTCTGTTGTAAAACTTTTTCGAGGATATTTACCCCAAATTCGACTATTTCGGAATTATGTGATCTGTGACAGTAAATATCAGTTTTTCAACACTCACCTCACTCTTCTGCATTTTTCTCCACTTTAAAGTTCCTAACATGGAAATAAGACCTCATATACAAAATGTTAATACGCCAATTAATTCAGCCTTCAAATATACGCCATAACTTGCCATTAACTCGACATATTTGTTTAATTTTAGTGATTTTCAAACCCGCTTGGTTGCTATTAGTATACAAAATAATTTTAAAAAATCGTCATGTGCTCATAATAACCGATTCTAATGTGCTGAGACAAGTGTAAAACGCCATTTTTCATAATTTTCCTTTTATTTCCCGAAAAATAATATGCGGACTAAGCGCACTTCAGTTGTTTTATTTTGTAGAACAGAGTTTATTTTTGATGAATATCATAAAATGTCAAAAGGTTATTTAACAAAAACTTAAATAACTCATACCCCATTGGGCGTAGCTATACACTTTCTTCAGCAAAATTTCGCCCCTTAATTCGGTTCAACTATATAAAGTGTTTTCTTTACTTTTGAAATTTCATAGATACCCAGTTTTGAAGAAAAACTACTGAAAAACAACACAAATTTCAACTTTACTAAGTTTTAATGGCTCTGCCGCTCTTATAATTCAAAATTTGTACAAACTAACTAACCAAACTTCTCCATTAGGGCATTCAGAAAATTAAAAAATGCTGAAAAAAAAATCTAAGGTCGTTCAGGAGCACTTCAAGAGGCACGCATTTGAAATTTTACCCAAAATCGGCTCATTTTTCAAAAAATCAAAATTCGCCACCAGTAGGGAGCATTTTAGCAAATTCACTCCGAAGAAGAAAGTACTCCTAATACCCTAACCTTTCATTTAAGAAGTGAGCCCAATGACTTTTTTAACATGATGTCATTTTGGGATACCCTAACGTACAGTCTTCCGGAACAATTCTGTTCTGTTGGTGGTTATTGCTGATGGCTTTGCCAGAAATATGCTAAAAAAATCATTCTTTAAATGTCTTTCAGGTATATTGTAATATAGATTTCTTTTCGGTAAGATTGTCTTACAGATACTTAACGTCATATTTACCGCGGTACATTCGCTGACAATGCAGCGCTTCTAGCGTAGACAAATGACGCAAGGGGCGTAAAACTGAGTCTCTGCCAAGGGCACAAGAATACCACGATACGGCTCTGACTCTATAGTACGGTTCGGAAAAGTTTCCGAGGTTTAAAAACTTAGTTATAGCTTAAAAATTAGTTGTTGTTTGGCAAGGCATCTGCAGATGCGAACGTTTTCATCATGAAATTTGGATCCTCATAGTATAGCATGCTCTTAGATACATTCAGAATTAATCTGATCGACCCGCTTCATGTCATGGATTGCAGTACCAAGGTATCACTTTTTCGATCGAAAGTCTCGATCGCCGCCGCATCGGTCGTTCTGCAATCGTGCACTGAATTTAGGACGAGGAAAATAAACCCAGTTTACAAAAAAGTATGTAAATTATACCGTCCCGTCCGACCAACCAACGAACCATCATCGCACGGTAAAAAGAGGGAACATTTTCCGCTGGCCCTCAGATTCGGTTACGCATTCTGACCTATCGGTCGGTCGGTCGGTCAGTCAGTCAGTCAGACAGCCTGTTGTTGGGCTTTTCTGTTTTTTTTTGGTTTCTGATATGCTTCAAGATTTTTCACTTCTCGATAAAGTCAAAACCGGCCAGGTTGATTTGGGGGAGTAGGAAGACGAAGAAAAAAAACAGTCGAAGTCGAAGAGCAAAACGGCCAACATAACGATTATCACAAGAGTTTGCGTTAATTATAATTTTGCTTTGCACGCGTTCATTTCCCTACCCGCCAGCAGCGGTTTCAGTCGGTGGCCGCGATCTGAACCGCAGCGACGCGGGGTGGAGGGTGTTGTTTCACGAAAACGGAGCCCTAATTTATTGTTTAAGTAATCATTATGGAATTTAAGGAAAGAAAAACATAAACCATGATAAATCAGAGCAGATAAATCTCGCTCTCTTTTTTCCGTGTTTTTTTTTCACCACAAAACTGCACATTTGGACACGGCTGGACCTACCCCGGCTAGAGGCGTAGCAGCGATTCGCTTGAAATGCTCATTTTCGGTAATTAGTTTAGCGATTTATTATCGTCGTTTCAGCGGTTTCAAGGGGGGTGTTTAGTACCAACTGAAGCGAGAGAGAGAACGAAAAATTAAATTATCAGACTGACCGCGACCCGGAATGTCGTTATCTGGCGGCCGTCTCCCCATAGTAGGTAGGGTATTTAAATCAGACTCGCGGACCCATTTGACCCGGACGACAAACAATTGCTGGTTTCAACACCGTAATCTCTGGTCAAATACACGTGCCATGGGCTGGGCGTGAATCGGATCCCTAATCGCATACCGCTGCTGGACGACGGTGCTTTATGTGCCACTTGTAGACCTTGGCGTCGTTAATTTCCCAATCCTAAGCTGCGCGTGGCCACGACGACGTTTACCGGAGGCAGTCAACGAAAGATTTTGAAATCGCTCTCTATACAAATGTGGCCCTAATTCGGGTCAAAATAGGGCTGCTGGCTCCGGTGGTGGGGTATATAATATTGTCAGCCGCGGTCAGTGCGCTGAAAAGGTTTTCAATGTATGCAAAGGCGATTTCTTTTTCCATCCATCGGCTGGCCTCGACGCGGATGCATAGAACTGGGGAAAATCAGCTATGAAAGGGAAACGTTATAATCACGATAATGATCTCTATTTATGCCCGGCTTGGGCACGGATCGTGTCGAAGTTCAACCGTGTTTGGCTTACTGCAGACCGGCGGCCGTGGCGGTGACTGTCCGATAGACACAACACACACGCGATGGATTGATTTTTGAGCGGCCGGGGGAGTAGGAACTGGAACATGGAGCATTCAGCAAGAGACACATTCATCCACAAACACAAATACACACACACTCGAATGAATCGAAAATTCATACATAATCATAATAATTTTTAATAATGAACCATAAACCTAACATTTGGCTTCATTTAGGCAGCGGGGCACGTTTTTACGAGCGAATCAGCTGGAACCGAGTGCCAAGAAAGAGGCTTGCCGGGTGAACCCTATAATCACACGTGTCTCGCAGCGCGGTAACACACCTCGTCGATTTTTGGGCCGCGAACCGGGAGGAGCGAGATAAGAGACAGAATAGGCTACTCTTCGGGAGGCGGCGAAATGCAGCGAGAATTATTGTAATTAGGTTGAATCTTTTGAAGTGAGGTTATGAATGCGCTCGTCTGTCGATGTGTGTGTGTGTGTACCGTGTGTAAAAACC
Organism: Topomyia yanbarensis; assembly: GCF_030247195.1. NCBI lineage: Eukaryota > Metazoa > Arthropoda > Insecta > Diptera > Culicidae > Topomyia > Topomyia yanbarensis. The sequence continues at coordinate 337,810,878 of NC_080672.1, read as the reverse complement.
GTACCTACGTGCATATGAAGAGACGTTGAAGCGTGTCATTAGTTTTTGAGCCTGCAGGGAGTGTCCGATGCGCTTCAGCACGTCCGATGAAAGGATTCGGAGGAAAAATGAATAGATGAGTATCGGGATTCCAATAGTTCGTGTGGTATTGCAAGGTGAGCCGGTATCGTTGTCAATGAGAATGAACATTGATGGTTGCGGCGTATTTGCTTTATCATTCCGTTAAATTGCCAAAGCACTCTGAAGGTTTGAGTGGACTAATTTTTCAAGCTGAACACACGGGTTATAGGAAGCGAAAGAATAATTTGTCAATCATTACTTGGAATGTCACACGAACGAATTCAATTTGAAACTAATCACCGTGTACTTTTATTTGAAAAATTTTAATATTGATTTTGATCAAATTTGACCATGGATGTGAACCCAGTATGGTAATACTGGCGTCCAAAAGGGGTGCGCGACGTTCGGCATAAATACGTTAGGCATAACTACATTAGGCATAATGGACGATATGGAATGGAAACAGACTAAATAATGTTGCAAACTAGTTTCCAAAAAAAGCAATTAAAAGCACAAGAAAACCAGTGAACAAGAGTGCTAAAAATCGATTTTTGTAAATTTTCTTATACACTTTGAGACTAAGTGAACTTTAAGATTTTTCTAATATTAAAGAAAAAATTGAACTTTTTATGTCCCGCTATCCGCCTCGACTATTTGTTTAAGCCGTTTTCACAAGTTGGATGGTATTTTGAAATTCAGTGTCTAGCAGCCACCAAGTCGTTGTATCTAAGGCGAAACGTAATTTACTCGATTAATTTTCGTTATGAAAAGTATAGTAATCGATGTACACATTTGATCCAACTCAATTTGCCTCCTATCTGGTATCTGAAAATGATCTGGATTATACATTTTCTATTTTTAATCTTTTTCGGAACCAAATTATTACTGTTGAAGTTCGACTGTTTTCTGTAGTTCTGAGACATAATACGATTAACATCTTCAATAGATTCTGGGACTCTTTCAAATTTTTCCATTTACATAAATATCTATTTATAGGTTTTTCCTTCAATTTGATTTGAAAGGTTGAACCGAAAATTTCAACGTACTCGAAAAACATTAGATACAGAAACGGGGCTGTTAAGTACAATAGAGTATTTATCTTACGTTAGATTTTCAGCCAGATGAGCTGATCGGGCAGCTTGATACACACAAGGAACACGATGAGCATAAGTGCAAAATGCGTGGACAATTATTTTTTTTGTTCAGTAATCTATTTCTTCATGTGCAAAGATGCAGTTTTTTTACTATAATGTTGTGCGTTTATAAAATTATGGCGTAATAGAAGTTATGTTATATATCAGGCTCGTTTGTATCAAAAACCGTTCATATTTACTGCTGTAAATTGTCGTGATGATATCTTTTACTTCTATTTCAGTTACTGGGGTGATTTAATTTTACATGGAAGGCTTTTTGGTCATAATCGGAAACTCTAGTGATATGGGAGAACTTACTCTTTTCCAGTATCTGAACTATACATTGCAAATTAAGTATCAGATTCAGAGTCCGCTCGCGATAATTCAAGAATACACGCAAATATACGTATAACCACACGGTTATTAAATCGAATTTATACACGCAAAGTTTCATACACTCTAGCACACGCGACAAACACGTTAACATGCAAACGCTTGAGCCTTTAGCGATAATCCACGCATACCTACGCATTACGATCTTTCTAACAGGGTAACACTCCGGCAGGGATGCATGAAACACACCACGACAGCCTAAAATGAGCTGAGAGGCCGCTTTGAACGAACCAAATGCAATAAGTACTGACAACACTCGTTCTAGGTACCCGTCGTGCTCGAGCTGTAGGATTCGAAGAGCTAGCTGGACAGACGCCTACCTACTAGTTCTATAACTAGACCACACACTATGGTAAGCTATACGCCAATACAACTAAAGAAAAATCATCTAATACAAGCAACACCATCAAACAGCCTTCGACATCGGCTGAAATACCACAGACAGCCGGCCACAAAATGAATGCCGAACAAACAATATTCCACGGTATCCCCAAGCCAATAGTTAACATACCTAGGGACAACATAAACAAGAAAGAAGACGGTTATACTAGAACTTCTCGAAAATACAAACCATACCAAACATGTAACAGCGAAAATCAAAGCTCTAGCGACGACGACATGTGCAAAAACTGAAGCACGGGAGAGGGCAGTCGGAATAATCAGCATGCAGCAGATGATATACGTGACCATTTGCTCGCCACAGAGATAGAAAATGAACACAAAAAGTAGAAAGCAGCGCGCCAGAATAGTCGACAAAAATAATATTCGATTATTCATTTGGATTTTATCTATATTGACTTGAAAATAAAATTGTATTATTGAAATGTATGTTATTTCCAAAAAGGCTACCCTCGAGGTTAAAGCCTTAATAAATAAATTACTAATCTCGGATTTTATAGACTTGTTCTTCATTATCAACATGATCTACTCAATATTTCATCACTTAGATCCTTCAACGGGATCAACAGTATATACAGTGAAGACCTGTTTGAGCGGCCTCTTGGTGTATTTTAGGCTGTCAAAATGAGGACATTTCTTCCAGATCAAAATTTAAAAAATGATACTTTATTTTTTGACACACTTTTTATCTTTAAGATAAGATTTACTAGATTTTTATTTTGCTTATGTAGTACAGCCCTTAAAACGGATTTTCATGTGAGGCTGATAAAATCAGGTCAAAACGCTGACCAAATCGGGGGTAGGCAACATCTAAGTTAGACAAAATCGTAGGCTGATAAAATCGGGTTTTTACTGCATTATTTTGAAATCCATTTTGCTAAACAGCCTTTTAATTAAAACGGCGAAACAACCCATTCGGTGGAAAGGCCTTAAGCGAAACGACTCATTTGACGAAATAGCATTCGGGGGAAGAGTCCATTCGGTGAAATGGCATTCGACCAAATGGCAGACCCTATTCATCAATTCACACTACAAAATATGCTGAAGTCTTTTGGCTTAGCCATATGACTTCTTGCTGGTAAGCGTTCATTCGGGTTAATGGTAATTTAATATAATTTGCAATTTGGCATTTCGCATAACGAACATTTGGTATAATTTAAGCTATACTTTTGGTTAGATTTAATACAGGTTAAACTGAGAAATCTTCGAAAAGCAGTTTTTTTGTAAACGAAAAAAGGAGTTATTTTCGCTAAATTTTACTCAGTCTTCATGAAAATCAATCAACAAATTTGGGGTATTGTTGTTTATTTATTTGGATTTATCCCATAAGTTCATTCACTATTCTCTTTTTCTTCGGGAAAAATACCCGGGGCATTGTTGGTGTACTGCTGATTCATTTTCATTAAGATTTTGCTTTTTCGATTCTGAAACTTCGTCAGTTGAACCTATATGCTGACAAATAAATTTGATGGAATGTTTACTAATCCCTGGGGCTATGCAGAGTATTTGATCTTGTGATAGCCCCAGGAATGAGTAAACATGCCATCAAATTTACTTGTCAACTTATAGCAATATAGACTAGAATTAACATTAGCAAAATCCTTCGGCAGAAATATATTCACTTAAATGGTAGTGAAGACCAGGTAATACAAAACAATACATTAGAAATTTTTCCTTCTTCTAAACATGAGCTGTTTTTTTTTAAAGGGATCCATTTTTTTGCTCGTCAATTGCACACTGGGTGTCATAGGCTTTTCTTTCGTTGTCGTACACATTGGTAATGGTGTCGTTGCCCTCACGAATAGAGGTGTTTCATTACTTCTTGCGTTTATGAACAGGAACTCATCGTTTCCCGTAGTTGTTTCCTCGCAGAGGGCGCTGCCCGGTGATTTAGATTACAATTTTTTTATTTGATGATTATGGAATGTAGTTTTATAATGCGAATACGAGATGAATTTTTTGCATCAGCAACTGTTTTGAGGACACAGTTGGACGAATTGAAAAGGTCTTTACGTCAACCACTGCTGTTTTGAAATACCATGCCGCTTGCCCCATTTCTTCCGCTCTCAGAACCTGACGCAATAATAGTTGGTAAATCGATTGCCTTGTATGCAGCGCACCTGTGTTCGAGTCCTGACTTCGCACATAGGGTTAGAAATTTTTCGTAAGAGATTTTTCTAACCTGAAGAGGCGAATGACCTTAAGGTTAAAACCTCTATAAAAGAATAAAAGAAATAAAAAAGCTCGTCAATAGATTATTGATTTATCTCCCCGTCCTGTTAGGACTCATACAAAACAGTCTCAGACACCATTTCATCAATAGTTTAATAACTTTTCCTACGGAAGTTAGATTAGTTTGCAGTCTTCGACAAAGTTGTAGACAACGAAATTGTCTTTCTTATGTTTACTTGCAGTAATAAACTGATGCATACAGCACCACCTAGAGGTGAATTCAATTCAATGCAAGTTATTGAGTTTTCTCCATGTAAATTGTCAAAAAATCTCATACGAACCTCGAACACTTCCGGTAATTAGATTTCTCCGATTTGGTTCAAATTTGGAGCGGAAATTCCTGGTGGGACTAGGAATCGATATGGCCCATTAGGGGCTATTTTTTTTCTTTTGTCATTCTAGTGTGCAGCTTTTGCACAGAACTGACACGTGGCGGTTTGCTAATCATAGCTGCACAGCATCGTCTGTCCATAGAAGGGCCATACCGCAGGGTCATGAAGGAAGGAAAAGAGCGTTTTAGTCGCATTCTTACCACCCGAACCCCGTTTAGAATTCCGGGGAAGAAATTCTCCCAAGAGTCGTAATTAATGGAGACCACTAACTCGTATTGCGACATCCATTTGAAGGTTGCGCTGTCAAGTGTGCCCAGAGACAGATCATGCAGTCGCACTTCGACAGCATCTTCCTCCATGTATACGGGGATCTTGACCCCAACACTATCATATTCAAAAAAATATTTCATGTTGTAGCTAAACTTGTCGACTTGAACTCGATCGTTGAGCTGAATCATTTCCACATTTCTTACTTGTTGGAACCGAATTAGTAATTTGTAATATGCAATATTTGTGCTTAAGCATCTATCGTCATGTAACCTAAGATACGGGATGTTTCTATATACGGATGATTTGAAAATCTGTCTAAGCATGTGATGACAGTTTAATTTTTTTTCTCATCAGCCAATCTTCAGGGGTTTCCCAGTCTAAAACTACTCGATATGCAAGTCAGTTACAAGTAGTATGTTGCGCTTCATTTTATTGGACGTCATCATTACATAACTTTAGTTTGATCTACAAAAAATGCAAATATCTTACTGTAATAAAAATGTCCTCACATACATAAATTAAATGTCTTAAAATAAATAATCTGGATATCTTGTATTACTTGGATGATCCATATTTTCGTCTCTGTAGCCACGACGAAGACCGGATCGGTTCGCAGCTCTTGCCGAACTACACCTATATAATCAGAACCGGTCAAAGTAACCCGGTTTGTATAGTGTTGCAAATGTGCGTTGATGACTGCACGCGCCCTTCGAACTCGGGCCTAAGCTGCATGAAGTGTTCCTACCACAGGTCATGGATGGGCGATTTCATGATAAATCTAATGGATTCATTATTGCACCCACCACCAACCGATGGACATCGCTTATAACCTACAACCTGTGGACGACCGGTGTTGGAAATTTTCGTTCCGGACTCTTCTTTTCCTCCTCTCTGTTTTTTATTCTTCTTTTTATACTACATATATAATTATCAACGCAAACCTGCTTATTTGCATATAAATTATTCAAATCGACTTGACTAAAAATTGATTTCTCACAAACCAACTGGAAACGAATTCGCCAACAAATTAAGCTTGTTTGAACTACACCTTGGAACTAATATTACAACATTTTTTACTGCTGACCGTTCCTCCGTTCATTTAATCAAATTACCAGAAACTCCGCAACGAAATAAATTTATTTATTATCTCTAATTTGCTTCAATTTTCTTCTCCTTACAGGTAAAAACCCTTTACTTCATCGTAACCGTCGAAATGAAACCGCAAAATAAAAAAAAATGGAAACAAAATCGTGAGTGAGTAAATCTAATCACCAGCAACATGAAACCCTTTCAGAATCGCAATCGCAGTCTCGAGCGAATGATTATGATCGAATCTGACTTTGAAATTTCGACCGCGACCCACGCTACAAACCGCTCCCCTCTTTTTTCACGCGCCCTTGATTGCATTAACCAGAGCTATAAACCATAATTGGGCTCGTTTGCTTCTAAATAGCCAAATGTTACCCTGGCGGATATTGTTCGGTGTACTTACTACTGTTAATCGAACCACCCACCGAAGCACGCGCGCTCGCCCGCCCGCCAGCTGGGTCTCTATTCCAAGTGGGCCACTCCTAATATTTTATTTTTCCGCTCCGCCACGACTCCAAAGTCCGAGCAGCGTTCGAGCGAAATATGGTACATACGTCTATGGTATCGACAGTAGCAGCAGCCTGCTTCCCGCAGAACTCAGCAGCGGCTCAGTTCGGCCCAATCAACGGGATAATCAAGTGTGAAAAATGGAACACACCTCTATTAAATTCGAACATGTTCGATTCGATTTGTGGTACTGAAATGGACCCCGCTGCTGAGTGATGGGAGGCTCAGTGGAGGGAATTGTTTTGTTTTTTTTTTTCTGTTGGTGCTTTGAACGGCGACGCAGAGCAAACCGCGCGGGTTAGGGGTTCTGCCGTGAACTCTATCATCGTTAGTCGTGGTTTCCTGGCTGGAACCGAACTGTATATCCATTTGTATGGTTGGAACTTGCATTGAAGTTTTGTAATTGATTTTGATGCAATAGATCGACAAATCAGTTATGATTAATGTTGAATTGTACAGCGCCACTAGAAATTAACAAATTTTGGTAGTCTTTGGAAAATAAAATTGCACCAAAAATCTTTCTGTGTTTACATAATTTCTGATAGAAATTCAAATTAATTTGAAATGTGAATTTAGTTCAGTTCAGTCCTTGGATTTTTTTTTCTTTTATTTTTTGAGGGCAAACATTCTGACCCATTCTACACGCTAGTCGTCTGCGATTATTTCACTTACCCTTGAAAAGATACTGTATTTCCAACCTGCCGAAAAAACTATTCAACTTTATCCCCACTATGTAAGCATTCCGTCTCGATATGGCAGGAAGCCAAACATCCTTTCACGGCCGAACCGTTTCGCGTGTGACCATCGTATCACATGCGATCTAGGCTGAAACCAATCAGCAACGGCGAGTTGAAAACCGAATCGAGAGGCCGGAACCGAATCTCCGAAGCGCCAAGATATGTCGACGGGTTCCGTTCATCGGTCAGCCGCTAGAGCTCCGCGTGCCATGATATTCCGTTTAAAAAGAAAACGAACAACCGGGCAAATGGTTCAAGCAGCAATAATAGGTTTTTTTTCGCCGGTCACGATGATTTGCTAACGATCTACACAATACTGCTGCCATCTTCAGCACAGTCCCAAAGAAGTGGAGGAAAAAATTGACAAAAATTGGTGTGGTTGATGTGATTTTGATCGGTTAGGCTGTGTACCACAACCGTCATCATGTGTACCGTACTGCACACGGCTGCGACGACGACGACGATGATGATGATGATGAAGGCAAGAAACAAGTCGGCCCTGATATCACTGAGCAATAGCAGCAACAGTGGAATCACGCAAAAAAAAAAAACGGTCCGCCGAGAAAAGAGAAATCGGTCTAACAAGGTTTAAGAACTAAATGTGGGCCTATGCCGTACGGCAATGGTCACAGGAGGTCGCCAGCCGTGGTTGAGACAGATTGAAGCAGTTCGCCACGACTCTCGCAGCCAGCTGAGAATCCAAGAGTTAGGGCGCGGGAACTACGCCAAGGCACAAGCAAAAAGAAACTTGTCATCATTATGTAATTATTTGTAATTACTCTCAGTTTAATAACAATAATCACAAGCGAAACACACGCACACGTGTACACACAAGAATTGCTTCGACCGACTAAGGCCTAGACCCGGTCTGGCTGATCGTGAGGGTCCTGCAGCCGGCCCCTTCCCCTGCAGTAGTACGAGCAGTACATCAGCGTCGCTCTTAAGGGGCGTTTACACGGACCAACGGTTCTTTCCTGGACCGGGGCTTCAACTCGCGTTCAACAGGGTCCGGACGAATCACGTAGACGCCGCATCAGCCGGTTAAACTCTTTTGCTTGACGCGGGGGGTTTTTAATAATTGATTTCTCATACAGTTCGATGTCGAAGGAGGCTCGTCGTGGTCGTCTGTACTCTTTCAACCAGTCCCTTCCAGCGGCAGCTGAGAGTGGTTAGTTTAACAAGTTTCGTTAAATTGCACACTGCTTTAATGATGGTGGGTAGCGGTGGCCATTATATGTAGCGCAAGGGGGACAGTTTGCGACGGAGCATTTGAGTTCGAATGTGTAGTGGGCAGTAGCAACTTTGTTGGTTGGGTTTTACTTCTTTCGCCGAAGAAGCAGGAAGCTTCAGCGTTTGTGGGTCACAGCCGCCGTGAATAATGGAACCGTTCAATGATGTAACGAGCAAAACGTCAAAGTGTCATACTTTCGGAACGTCTTGGTCGGCTTCAAAGTGTGCGGAATTTTGCCATCGCTGCCGAAGTTAGTTGAACGAGTTGTCAAAAATTTAGTCAATGTTCAATGATGCTTGCTGTCGAAAATGACAACCGCACTATCAGCTTCAAACTTCGGCCATCTTCGGGGGTATCTTTAGGGCAAGTTTGACATAACATTGCGAAGCATTTATTCTAGAAGTTGCTTTATAGTTCGATGGTGTTTCATTTTTCAAATGCGGTTTTCATAACTTTTATATTTCAGCTTAGCATCACTTTTGAAGAATATGCTACCCAAAGTGAGCTGTGATTTCCATATGTTCCGTTTGTATGAACTAAATAGTACATGGAAAAATCTGTTCATATTTTAATGAAAAAGTCACGATTTTGGAAAAATTAACCATTTACGAAAATCGTGATCAAGCTCCCGAAAACATGAATAATAACCATTACACTACAGAGTCCGTTCACGCCAAAAATACATAACTAAAAAGCCGAACGTTTCACGATTCCAGACGGCTAGTTATGATTTTCGTAATTTATATTTTCGTTATTGTTGTTATTGTTCATGAGTTTACTATCGCATTTTTCTAGAGCAAGTAAAGGCGCTTTAACCTAGGCCTAATGAGCCACGGCAAGGTGTAAATACCTCTGTCCCATCCCAAAGAACCAAAGGAGCGACATTAATCTTCTTAGCAAAGTCACTCCCAACATTTTATCCTAACCCCCCTATAAACTGAAACGGTCGGTACGGTTGTCCTCGTACCTTCCTCATTCAAGTTTAAAAACGATTCGTTGGTTGAATTGTTCATTAAATGAATAAATGAAACAGCTTCAAACCCAGCTTTGCACAGTAGGTCTGGCCGTTTTAATATTTGCGACATATTATATGCTTCAAATATTAATGTTGACAAGAAAAACACTAAAGAATAAATGCTGTGTTTTCCAGGATGATTTTCAATGCTAGCTGTGTAAGGGATAGAATAAAAGAGAATAGAAATGAGTTTACTATCGCATTTTTCTGGCAGAGTAGTGTGATTTATGTTATAATTTTGGGAGCTTTGTCACGATTTTTGTAATTTTTCTTCGTGTTATCGTGATGTTTCATTTATGAATTCATTCTTGGATTTTTGATGTGATTCATGTTCATGATTTTAGCAGCTTGGTCCCAATTTTCGTAATTTCTGTATACGTTATCGTGATATTTTATTCATGAGATTAATATCAGATTTCTTACGCGAAATTTTCATGATTTTGTGAACGGTTTCATGAATATGATTTGTGACTCTGAAATGTATTTTTGGTGTTCATCGCAGTTTTCGTTTTCTTACCGGGCTTAACACTGAACTGTATTAAATGAGTAACGGTGTTCGAGGTTATAATTTTTTTTTTAATCTACTACTCAAACTTATGACTAGTCCCTTGCAGTTGCAACTGTGTTGTATTTCATGAAATAGTTCGCGTAGCAAATTTTGTGAAATACTTCACGTGAAAATTGGAAGATTTACATAAAAGTGAACATTATTAGAGGTATCTTCTAAATTTCACAAGCTCACGTGATATATCGTGAACAATGTACAATAAATCAAGAACCAGCTCACGAAACCATGAATAATATTTTACGATTTCGCGAACTGCTCCACGAGTACGAGTACAGTGAGTTGTAACTAATGTATATGAGTCAACTAATCATGAATTAGTTGACGCATTAATGAATGATATTTTATGATTTTGTAAACTATTTGAAGAGCATGAATATTGAGTCGTGACTAATAAACTAGGAATCACGACCCAGTTCACGAGGCCACGAATAATATTTTAATATTTCGTAAACATAGTTTAGTGTCAATATACTAGGAATCAAGAACCAATTCACGAATGCAGGAATAATATTTCAAGATTTTGTGAACTATTTCACGAGCAGGAGTGTTGAGTCGTTACAAATATGTTTAGAATCATGAACCGGTTCAGTAATTCACTAATATTTTATGATTTAGTGAACTATTTCACCAACTTACTAGGAATCATGAAGTTGACGTATCCATGAATAATATTTTATATTTTTGTAGACTATTTGACGAACACGAATATCGAGTCGTGTCTAATATACTAAGCATCATGAATCGGCTCACAAATCCATCAATAATATTTTATGATTTCATAAACTATTCTACCAATATACTAGGAATCAACCTATTCATGAGTTCAGGAATAATATTTCTTGATTTTGTGAATTTTTTCACTGGAACAAATGTTGTGTCGAAATAAATATTTTTTGAATCATGAACCGGTTTACGAATATTAATAATCTTTTTTGATTTTGTGAACTATTTCACCAACATGCTAGGAGTCACGGACCAGTTGACGCATCCATGAATAATATTTTAGCATTTAGTAAACTGTCTTACGAATATACTAGGAATCATGAGCCAATTCACGAATAAAGAAGCAATATTTATTGATTTTGTTGAGTCGTGACAAATATGTTACGAGTCGTGAGCCGGTTTTATTATTTGACGATTGTAGAGGGTTTAACCTTAGGGTCATTCCCCTTTTTTCCGGGTAAAAAATCTTTAACTCTACACGCAGAAAAATTAAGCATATTTGAACCAAAAATATGTGTTATTGAATCCTATCATTTACTTGAAACAAAAAACTAAGAAAATATTTTTTTATTGCAACAACAATATCTATTTGCTTTAAATAAAAACATATTTAATTACAGTAATTTTGTTTTAATTTCTATAAAATATTTTTTTAAAAATGGAACAATATTTTTTTATTGGAACAACAAATAAATTTTATTGAATTCAATAAATAAATTTAATGTCTCCCGACCAATAATTTTATTTATTGAATTTAATCTGTATTTTTATTGAACCTACAAATCTTTTTTCTGCGTATATGTGTGGGGTTGGAAATCGAACCGAGGTGAGCTGCGTACAGGGCAATCGGTTTACCAACTGCGCTATGACCACCCCCTGATGAACCGGTTCACGAATCCACGAATAATATTTTATGATTTTATGAACTATTTCACTAATATATTAGGAATCATGAACGAATTTTACGAAAACATGAATAATATAATAATTTCTGTGAAATGGTTCACGTAAAAATATGAAGATCACGTGCAACATTGCTTGCATTTTATGGACTGTTTCCTGAAAGTGTACGTATCATAAGCACGAATCCTGAACCAGTTAACGAGGTATGACTGTTCCAATGAAGTAATACTCCGAATTTCGTGAAATTTTTGATTTTGTGAAGTAATTCACAACCTCGAAAACTAGTTCATGCTCAAGCTGTAATAAATCGTAAATGAGTTCACGTCATTTAGTCGGAGTTGTAAATAATGTACTAAAAATCATGAACCAGTTGGCGCATCCATGAATTATATTTTATGATTCTGTAAACTGTTTGACGAGCATGAGCTTGTACACCAGGAATCACGAACTAGTTCACGAGGCCGCGAATAATATTTTAATATTTCGTAAACTATTGTGCTAATATACAAGCAATCATGAACCAATTCACGAATGCGAGAATGATATTTCATGATTTTGTGAACTATTTCGCGAGCAGGAGTGTTGAGTCATTACAAATATGTTAAGAATCATGAACCGGTTCACTAATTCACGAATAATGTTTTTTGATTTAGTGAACTATTTCATAAACATACTAGGAATCATGAAGTTGACGCATCCATGAATAATATTTTATATTTTGTAGACTATTTGGCGAACACGAATATTGAGTCGTGTCTAATATACTAGGAATCATGAATCGGTTCACGAATCTACCAATAATATTTTATGATTTCATAAACTATTTTATCAATATACTAGAAATCATGAACCTATTAATGAATCCAGGAATAATATTTCTTGATCTTGTGAATTTTTTCACTGGCACAAATGTTGATTCGAAACAAATATTTTTCGAATCATGAACCGGTTTACGAATATGAATAATCTTTTTTGATCTTTCCATTAACATGCTAGGAGTCATGGAACAGTTGACGCATCCATGAATAATATTTTAGCATTTCGTAAACTGTCTTATAATATGACTTTGAAAAGCGCCATTTTTGTCAATAGTATTTATAAAAGTAAGGAAATAGAAAGATTAAAAATGTAGTACCTAATTACAAAAATTAAAAATATCTAAACGGCAATCAACGGAAAAAGATATAAAATATTAGGAAAACTAAATATTAAAAGAATGTACAAAAGAGCTAAACACAACAAAATCAACCAAATAAACAAATTATTGTCAATTGTCAAAAAAAGTTAAATCGAGAAAAACCAAAACAAAACCTATAAAAATTAACTAGAAAAACATATTGAGAAGATTAAAGAAGTCGAAAATTATTGAACAAATGGGTGAAAATAGTGAAAAATCGTTAGGAAAGTAGGAAAAAATTCAAGAATCAATGAAAATGAAAAATAAACTACCAAAAAGAATACAAACATTAATATAAAAAATGCATAAAACTGAAAAACTCAATAAATCAAGAATAATAAAATTTATTGACCATTAACAACAAGTAATATTTAAAGCAATAGAAAAAATAAATAAAACGTTAAGAATGCATATAATTAGAGAAGTATATATAAAAGACACTAATAAAATAACCATAGAGAAATTTAAAAAAAAATTGAGATACTGAAAAACTGGAATGATGAAAAGACGAAAAATTAAAGAAAATTGTAAGCATAGAACAAAAACGGAGCAAACAGACAAAATGGAAAACACAAAATAGTAGAAAAAAGCCAAAATGGTATACTATAGAATAAAAAAATGAAAAATTAACACGAAGAAAATGAATAAAATGGATTAAATTATTTAAAGAACAGAAAAACAGTAGAAATGAAATTTGAAATGAATTCAAACAACGAACTAAATGAAAAGTGGAGAAAAAGTGCGCATAGTGTCAAAAAAAGATAAATCACTTTTTTTAGGAAAATGAAAAATAAAATCAATGGTATAGGAAAATGGTCAACAGAAAAAGTACTTTCAAAAGAGGACAAATGGAAACAATGAAAAAAGTAACAAAAACGAATAACATCCTAAGAAACAGGTATAAACAATAAATAAAATTATATTAATGAACAATGGGAAAAAATAAAACTACGAAAAACGAAATGCTAAAAACTAGAAAATAAGGAAGGAAAAAGGAGACAGGTAAAAAATTAAACAATAAGACAAATTGGAATTGATTTGAATAAGTAAAATTGCTTTTGGGAATGCAAAAAATATGAAAAAATGGAATAGAAAAAGGCTACGATAATAATAAATGTAGTAAGAAATGTAGAAATGTAAATGTAAATGTAAAAGAAACGAATAAAAAGCAGGATATTAAAATATGAAACAATAAGTAAAATAAAATAATGAAAACAGAATTTTCTCGAAATATTGCGAATAAGACGGAATACCAGAGAAAAAAAACTATAAATTAAAGTAAGTTATAGTGATAGCAATAAAAAGAAAGCAAAAGTAAGAAACGTAAAAATAAAATAAATAGATAAAATAAAAGTATGGAAATAGATAAAAAGGCAGAATCTTAAAATTGCAGAAATACAAATACAATCCACAACTTGAAAAAATAGATCAATGAAATTTTAACAAAATTTAAAAAAACCATTTAGGAATAAAAAAATGGAAAAATATGAAAAACATGGTTGGATTTTACGCAATGCTGGTTTCGAAAACATTCATAATCCTATAAAAACATGAATTTTTCTTTTATTTGTGTTGGTGTGTTAGCACACCTTCAAATATTTTACAAGAATTTTGTAACTGATTTCTAGTAAATAGTACAAAAATAAAAATAAAGATTCGAGTATGTATCTTCGTCGCGAGCGGTTTACTCTCGTAGAGCTCCCTTCGAGTCGGTTAATTTTCATCATTTTCGGCACAGTTTGCTGCCTCCCGGTTATCGAAAGTGTGAATAACGTTGCAACAGTTATGCAACGTAACAGTTTGTGAAAATCGAATTCAGGCAAATGAAAAAAAAAAAATCTTTTCCTCGCATTACGGGCCGTCGATTCCCGATGCAAAAGTGCACAGAAAACATCTAGTAACACAGTGTACATTCCAAAAATAGTGAAAAATGATTTTCAGAGAAAAAAATTCAATCCGAAAAGTGAAAAAATACGATAATAAGAAAAATTGGCATATTCGTAAAATTGGCGTTTTTGTAAACTATTAGACGAACACGAATATTTAGTCGTGTCTAATATACTAGGAATCATGAATCGGTTCACTAATCCACCAATAATATTTTACCAATATACTAGAAATCACGAAACCTATTCATGAGCATACTATTTATAGATTTTGCGAACTTTTTCATTAGCACAAATGTTGAGTCGAGACAAATACGTTTCGAATCATGAACCGCTTCATGAATCCACGAATAATGTTTTTTGATTTTGTGAACTATTTCACCAACATGCAAGGAATCATAGCCCAGATCCATGAATAATATTTTAGCATTTCGTGAACTGTCTTACCAATACACTAGGAACCATGAATCAATTCACGAATACAGGAGTGATATTTCTTGATTTTGTAAACTACTTCACGAGCACGAATGTTAAGTCGTAACAAATATTTTACGAGTCGGGAGCCGGTTTTATTATTTGATGATTGTAGAGGTTTGAACCTTAGGGTCGTTCTCCTCTTTTTTCGGGTAGAAAAATCTCTAACCCTATGCGTGGGGTTGGAAATCGAACCCAGGTGAGTTGGGTACAAGGCAATCAGTTGACCAGCTACGCTATGCCCGCCCCCTGATGAACCGGTTCATAAATCCACGAATAA
The DNA here is from genome assembly GCF_030247195.1 of Topomyia yanbarensis. NCBI lineage: Eukaryota > Metazoa > Arthropoda > Insecta > Diptera > Culicidae > Topomyia > Topomyia yanbarensis. The sequence continues at coordinate 337,795,469 of NC_080672.1, read as the reverse complement.
TATTTTATGATTTTATGAACTATTTCACTAATATATCAGAAATCATGAACGAATTCACGAAATCATGAATAATATAATAAGTTCTGTGAAATGGTTCACGTAAAAATATAAAGATCACGCACAACATTGCGTGCATTTTATGAAATATCACATGAAAATACCGGTACCAAAATACCGGAATACCGACCTATTGTTGATACCGTAATACCGGTACTAAACAAAGGCTAGCACCGGTATTTTCGGTGCCATCCGAACATTTTTATAAAAAATATGTGCAACTCTATCGGTACCCATTACAAAGTATTGGTCTGCAAGGTGGCTTTTAATTATAACGATTATCTTCCAGATAAATTGTTCAGCTTACGAATTTGTGAGGAAATTAGGCGGGACCATCATCATAATAATTCTAGAAATTAAACATTACTAATTCCCGTTGTATTGAACAGTATGTTTTAATTCTAGGTCGAAATAAAATTTCTACATCTTGTATGACATTTCAAAGTATCCGTATCTAGCGTAAGCGACGCAAAAATTGGTTACTAGGTGGCACAAATATGGCCTAAGTTACGTCTGTATTCGGTTTGCTCCTCAATCATTATCTATAAAAGAACGAACACCGATTTAGTAACTAACAGTTTTAGAGTTATTGAACTGCTTCGAATGGATCGGTTTATAGTTTTTTGGTGATCGGAAAAAAAATCATCAGAAATACCGTGGAAATTTTGTAATTCTGTCAACATTGCAACACCTACGTTTCAACCCTAAATATCTCAGAATATGTTCATCACAAAGAGTTAGTGTCTTTGACAGAATTTTTCGGAATGATTTTCTGAATCACATCAACTTAGTTGGGAAGTCAAAAACCAATTCGATTTATCTAACCAACCAATTTTACCAATCAATTGCCATCGGTTGATAATAGATACAGGACAAAAACGGATTTCCTGTGTCAGTATAAGTATTTAAAGTTTGCGTTAGAATTATTAGGCTGTGCATTGTTTTGGGACATCTCTGCTGCAGAAATTCATCTCATTTCCCGATAATCAATCGAAACAATTGATTTCTTTGCTGTAGTAATCAGAACGTAGTCAACAGAGAACCTGAGTAATATGTTCAGTTTAAATAAGTTCATGTTTTGCGCTACCATTCTTTCTTCTATAAAAATTGGTCATTGAAACTTAAAGTGCACATCGCGCCCTCAAACAGATTCAAAGCAAATCCCAAGAGTGCTTACCATAACGCTCTAATGAAATCATATAATCTCCGTGGACATTATCGAAACGTTAAAATTAACTTTCGAAACGACGACCATAAACACAACCCAACCAGCACCACACAACGTCAACATCGAAAACCTCATTTGGTACCACTAGATCTACTCTACTCAAATCGATTAGTTGCTATCCGCTCTCCGGGAGGGGTTACCATCGGCACCGGGTTACCGTACTGAGGCCCACTTCCATCCAGCATCCCCCTTGCTAGCAATTGATTCGAACGATCGCCGCCGCCGGACGACGACGGTATTGTTGCATCGGTTGCACAATATGAACCACGATCGGCATTAGACAGCTGTTTGAGTTTTGAGCTACCCGCGCACGTCACTTTACTACCACTACCACTTAGCTGCAGCTCTCCCAAGTGACTTCATATTTTTCCATTAGTCACCTCTCACCTCACTCGGTCCCGTAGCAAACCGCAACCAGCCAGCGTTGCCACGTGTCGAGGGAAACACTTTCGATTGCCTCGGTTCTCTGGTTGGCATTTTTTTTGTTCCTTTCAATATTTTCCGTTTTCCTTTCTCTCGCTATTTTTCCGTCGAGAACCTCCGCGGGGGCACTTGGCCTATGAGTCAACTCGGGCTGGGAGGCGTCAATCATACGGCGCTGCTTTTTCCATCCTTCGAGCTGCTGGGGAAAAGCGTCTCTGAGGTTGTCAGGAGAACGACATGCGTTATGTAGCCAATTTCGAGCATCCGCGTGTGACATCTCTATTAAGTTTTAAAATGGCATGTTTTTGTCGTTCGGTTGATGAAAATAGTTCTAGCCGAGTTGGTGGAAATGAATGAACGACCGAATAGAAGAAGAAAAAAAATCCTCTTTTCCACCATCTGTCACTGATTTTAACAGGCTGCGTTTTCCCATACCGCAGCAGGTATAAGGATTACCGACGAAGGGACCGACGATGGTTCGGTCGATTTACATGAACTTGCTACCGGAGTTCCATTTTCGGACCCCTCGGCACTGACTTGGAGGCGTGAAACCTGGCACGAGTACTCTTTCGTTTGCTATAACCAAGCTCAGGCGGGGAAATGTCGGAAACTTTCAACTTTGAGTTTTTAATTGGAAATTAAAAGCCAGAGACATCAGCCATCTGCTTCGGGGGGTTTTCTCGAGTTCCAACCGATTCTGCCGGCTCATTCAGGCTTACCTTTTCTAATAATCCTCGTTCAGTGCCACCAGGAGTTGAACACTTCAACGGTACGGAAAACTTTTTTTTTCTCCTTCTGTGGGAAAAAGTTGATCCAGTTTTTCCAACTAACCAAGCATTGCCTATTACACATTTACTCCCTCCGCCCTGACCAACCACACAAATTTCGCTTAAACCGAACAGCAATCGTACCCGGCCCCCGTAGTGTAGCGCCAGCAGCTCGCTCATTTCTTTGCAAAACTGATTAGAGCTCGTTTCCTGTCATTTCCTGCGCCTGGGCTGAACCCGGAAGGCATGTTAGAAGTACCCGCCTCGGTTAATGCCAATAAATTAGACTCGAATTGATAATCTCATGCATATTCGATGTAAATTAGTTTCAATTAAGTACCTCGCCTTTTGGGGGGGGGAGGCTTTACTCTGCACGTTTGGAAGTGACTCTCCCCGCACTGCTGCTACCTAATACTCTCAAGAGCTCGAAACGCTCCAGTGCGCAGTTTTTCACCCAAAGCCGAATCGAGGGCGTCGCAGGGCTGTCGGGCAGGACGGGTAAGCAGGCCGTATAATTTTCGTATCAGAAAATTTCTCCGCCTCGATTGGATCCCTAAGGAGAGGATTATGAATACTTTACGATGACGATTTTATCAGCAGAATAGTTCCGAACGCAGGTTCTACGGGTGGCTTATCTGCTCCGCCCCCACTTTGTGTGGTCACCTCACCGAACAGATCCAAACCAAGGGGGATTATAATAATCGACGCAGAAAGGAACGAACAACCGCATTATTGTTAATCAAATCTAATATCAGGGCTTTTCTTTTTTTCATTATTGTTATTATTATGATTTGCTGTGCCGTCGTCATCGTCGTGGCCGATGTGTATGAAAAAAAATAAACGCATGTGCCGTGTAGCTAATCAGCATAGGAACGTTTCTGCTCGAAAACGAAGAGTTCAGCGTTTTTTCTAGTTGACTGATGATGGTCACGGTTAAACACGTATGGGCACACCCTCGCAAAGCAGGAAGGAGGGAACGGAATCGGGAAATGTTCGCCCTTTTTTCCGGAGGCTAAGCGATAACCTTTTCGGGCGGAGCGTCACGTTGGCAAGTTCCAAGTGTGCCAGTTTTAATTAAACGACGGATGAAGCGTTGAACTGTTTTCCTGGGATGAATGTTGGTTGTCCTAAAAGAGATTTGGAAGGTCGAATTCTTGCGGATAATGTCGAGAGGACCGTTGTGTGGTATGTGGTAAGGTAGCCTGGTAGCTTTTGAGATTTCAATTGTTAAACTTTTTATTTATATTTTATAGCTGTAAATGGGAACATGATAGCATCTTAGCAGACGATCAATCATTTGGAGAGATATGTATGATGTAGTAAAAGGGCTCTTGAACTTTTTACCTCGTAGCAAGTGGAGTACCCGAGTGTTCGTTAAATTAAACTGCTTGTAACTATGGGAATTTCTAACCGTTTTATGTATTTGATGTAAGTTTCAATTGAGATTAATGGGTAGTATCCCTGTACTGGGACATACTCTCAGCAATCCGGATTTCCAGGAACTAGCCGAATTCATCCAGTTCTTTTTAGTGTGGTTGAAAATTTTATTAATCCAATCATAAATTTTTTAGACGCTACTAAAAGGATGAGTTTGGTTAGTTCCCAACAATCCGGATTTCTGGGATCATGTCCCAGTACAGGCCATATTCGATTACCCGTAGTCTCGATTATCCGTAGATTCAATTATTCGTAACTCGATTATCCGTAGTCCGAAGAAATTGTTTCAATTATCCGCATATTATTTTTTCTAAAGCTACATTACACATCTATGATTGTAATTGATTCCAACTGCAGTTTCTGAAAGAAAAAATATTTTCTAAAAAATATGAAAACTTCATAGAAGTGCAGAAATTTCACTTAATTATAGCATATAATTTTGATTTCGATGCGATGAGTCACATATTTTCGCACACCAATCAATTACAATTGATACTAGCTATAGTTTTTGAAAAACCAGTTCTCACAAAATATTCACAAAAATATGTGGAAATACAGAAATTTCGCATCTGAAAAAAAAACTTTTTTTTCTATCCCAATATTTAAATACAAAAATCGATTGAAATTGATATCAGCTACATTTCCTGGAAGCACAAAATTTTAAACTCTTGAAAATTACAATAAATTGGGAAAATAAAGAGATTTCATTTAATCAACAAATAGTTCAACTCAATGCGGTGTGCTATAAAATTTGATGCACCTAATCGATTGACTACAAACTTCATTTTCCTGTAGATGCCTGTGATTTTCTCTGTAATTTTTAGAATGAATACAACGACCGTCTTTGTCAGCCCCATTATGTATTTATGAGTGACGTAATCTGAACATATTGGTTTCAGATTGTTTGAGACTATCGACGGTGTAAAATAAAACCCTAAATAAATACTCTTCGGATTCAGTCTATTATCGCACCAGTTTGAAAAACAATCGAAACTTTTTAAATACTTTAAGAACATCGACATTTTGAATTTAACACACTTACCAAAGGCTTTCGCTTTAATTCCAAGAAGATTTTTTCTTAAATGAAGCTGATCGTGTCAAAAAGCTGACAAAATCTGTTGTAGAAAAATTCGGCAGCGGACAAACACGGGGACTAAAAAAAGGATCTTCTCTGTAGTCAGCACTTTGCACCACTCTGAAAAGAACAGTGCTAATAATTTATTACGAAGTAGATGCACTGAATAGCCTTTAAGCGACTCGGTAGAACACTGAACAATGGCCAAATGAAGATCCTGGATGATGTTTCCACCAAGCGAACAAAAGAAAAAAGCTTACTGTGCGACGATGTATAACAAACTGTATCACTTAATGTGTTTGAACAAGCATATTTAGAGCTAAAATATTCAAGAACCAAGATTCAGCTAGTTTCTGATTGGCTCACTAAACAATATCCCTAGAGCGCATGATGACGATGGTAATATTGAGACACTCACCGAAACGTACACGCTGCACCAACTGTTTACCAAACGCCGTTCTAAGGTTGCCAACAAGTTTTTTGGGTAACTAGTACTTGTATTTGCTATTTGCAATAGTAATAAGCCTCTCATTTTGGTTCAAACGCAAGGACAATTTTTAAAACAGAATTTAATTGATAAGTACAGCTCATTAAACCAATTTTATCAATTCTGTAATCTAAAAAGAATTTTTGAATTTCACTAAACGTGATTAATTTGGCACCACTTGCATCTGGTATACTCAACCTGCATAAAACGTTGCATAACGCAGGGCTGACTTTTGGAACAACCTGTTTACTCATTCACCCCTTCGTTATGCAAATTTGCAACATTAACATAATGACTAAGCGCGATGTTTCATGAAGCGCGGCCGTTCCTTTCGATTAAGAAAGGCCGCGTGGACTTTTGGGTAAATGCGCTAATACTGCTGCTGATTGAACAACGCACGCTTCTTGATGTCGTGCGCATAAAAAGTTGTGCATTTTTGATACTTGTAACGTGTGCAAAATTTATCCCCCTTAGAAATTCATATTTCGAAATCGTCCAATGCTGGTTCTTTGTTGGACCAACGTTGGGCGACGCTCAGCAGACCGTTCAGCAGGCGTCCATTGCTGGACTTGTGTTGGATGGTTTTGAAACAAATTTTTGGGCTTCTCAGTGGAATCTAGCGTGTTGCTTCTCTTAGAAGATTTCCAAAGTTTTGTTGTTGTATACAAACTAGTGGTGCGTAATCTAAAACTCAGTGGCTATTTCTGTTTGAATTTACCAAAACCAGTATTAGGGTGACTGAAGTTTCAAGCTTTATGCGTCTTGATTTTTAGACTAAACATAAGTATATTAATCTAAATTAATCGAACACAATACTTTAAAATAAAATAAGTTAGCTAAATAACTTATTACATGTCTTACTTTCATTTTATAGAATATAGAGTGATCGATATTCGTCCATAAGTCAAACATTGATACATGTACCTTAGATACTGTTTTTCGACATATAACAAATATATTTCATGAAGAAAAAAAACATTTGTTTTGATTCGATTATCCGAAGCGAAATTTTTCTGCGCCCTACGGATAATCGAATCTGACCTGTACTGGGATGCTGTTTATTTTAATACACTCTTAGCCACACGGATGCCATAATTATTGGGATTGCCTCGAAAAATAGCTAGGTGTCGTTTTGAGATTGTTGGAAGGTTTGACCGCAGAGGGATAATTACGGACAGGTTTCCGTGGGACCCACACTGTTCTGGGATCAAATCATCAGCAGGTTTCATTTTTCGAAAAAGAAATTCACGCTTTTTGACACTCATTTTTCCAGGATTGTAGTCTAATTTATAGAGTTCGTCTTCTGAACTTCACATGCCTATCTGAAAATTTATAAGGCCTAATTTAGACTCTATTTCGTTGGAACTTAGAAGTTTTATAACTTCCCTCGATGCGATTTTCTTTATTCTTTTTGATTGTGAACCGGGAAACAGATCGAGAAATGAACAAGTTGAATAGCGCTAATGAAAACCCGCGAAAAAAATACCGCTCTAATGGCTGGATTCGAACCTAGTATCCTTACCGACTTTGGCGTTAACACATTGCTCTACGCTACGGTACAGGTCTGGATATATAAGTGACAACTTTGATTTTCTAAGCTCACTTTTTTATTATTTCCCTAATCATCCCTTTGATAATCTTGCTCTTATTCAATCGATTCATTGCAGTTCGGAATATTATGCATAGTTCGCATCACCGCAAAATTCGCTTCCACTTTTAAAATTTTTTTAATATAGTTAATTGTGTTCGGATAGTTTTCAGCCTAACTAGTCCACGTCATTTGTAAATTAAACAATCATCTTAAAGGTATTCAATAATTTTGTATAAGCTGTCGAAAAATACATTTACATTTACTATCATGTCGATTTCCTTTTCCCTTCACTTGATTCTAAAACTCAATTGCTGCTCGTTTGGAGCCTCTCAGCCCTTGTCGTAGACCGTACATTTTGAGAACTGTCCTTTTTCGGTTCAAATGATATTTATTGTCTATTCAGCCTGTTACCCTGTTTTGTTTTAGCATACTGACAGCTTGAAAGGTCCAACCGAAATATGATTTCTTCACGAATCTGATAGCTTTGTTCGGACGGATCAGAGGCACTTAGAAATGATAGCCCTTATCAACATCTCGAATTTCTAAAATCATCTCATCACGAAAGCTATACCCATATTCAATTCGTTGTCAATAAAACGTCGACAATTTGATTTTTTAGCCCGTTTGCTTTACTTTTGATTCCATTTTAAAAGCGGTGCTAAGAAAAATCGAACAGTAGACGCCTTGCTAGCAACAAATCGAATATGGGTGTGGCTTACGCGATATTCTGTAAGGTATTCTAATGCATTGGTCTTATTTTGGACCAAACGATTATTTGTCTACATCGTAACACTATTTTTTGTTTTTCACGGTATTCACCAACATTTATTTGGTCAATGTTAACATTTCGATACAAAGACAAGATACATAACACAAACATTTCAAAACCATTAAAACTTTGCTCAGTCATTCCTCTGGAACCGGCATATTGCCCTGCCCCAAAACACTCCCGTACGATCGCACAGGTGCTGAGTATCACCAACTTCTGGATAGCAGCCAGTTCCTTCTCCAACTTCACCTCCTTCAGCACCTCCAGTACGTTACTCAGAACGACTGCAGTCGTCGAAGGCACAACATGAACAATTTTCGGAACCACATCCAACTTCCACATATCCGTTAACTCCGCGATCAGTGGGAAGCATCTGGCAACTTTTCCACCGTGAATATCTGCCAGATTGCAGTCCAGTGGAACGACGACGTCGATTATGGTGACTTGGCGACGACTGTTGTCCTAGATCAGTATATCTGGGTGATTGCGGTATAATAATTACTCCGATAGAACAACGCGATCCCAGTACAGCTTGAAACGGGCATTTTCCAGAATAGACACAGGCAGGTAACGGTAGTTCAGCACAATCTTCTCCAAAAGACCACGTTACAGCGCCAATCGCAGATGCACAATTTTAGCAACGCCAGGCATTGCATTTATCGCTCATATGAGTAAATGCGCCCGGATAGTTTGCTACTGCGACAATAAAAACTCACATTTTCACACGAAAAGTTATTGGCACTCACACAACTTCTCCGGATAAATACAACGTGTTATTTCTCCGGATAAATAAAACAGCCGTAAAATGAGTGAATGAGTTTATCACGGTATCCTTTTTGCGTTCGCTGCTTTGCTGTCGTTATTCCAAAACACGAAAAAACAAGTCCATCATACTTCTTTGCCGCTTTTCTTTGTAATTAAGTGTATTTTTTGAAGTTTTAATTGATTTCCGCGAAATCAAAATTTTATCACCTTCTCTGGTGAAAAGGAAAAAGTCAAATAAATTTTATCCGGAAAATCATTCTCACGCTATTCGTGGAGACGGAGAATTTTGCGACTCATCTTATCTCGGAAAAGTTGGCTAGTACGCGGCAGCCTGCCATAATGTGGTCGATGGTCCCGCGCGGCGCATGGCATATATCCTGGACTTCTTGGTGCCAATCATACCTCCTCGATCACTAAAGAGAGTTAGTTCATAACGGTCGAGCTACAGTTTCGATGCAGCCTTGTCGACGTATGGCTGCTCCAAATGGTGCGGTTCACAGATTTCTGTTTCCACTTTGCAATTTTAGTATTTAGCATGTTCTCGCTGTCATCGCACCTGCGATAGCGCCTGGAAGTCGACTATTCCTCGTCCCCCTTAATCCCGTGGCCAGTGATGCCGCAAGTACAGATTTATCTAGAATGGTACAGATTTCTGAAACATTTTTGGTACAGATTCTGTACGGTACAGATTACAGATATTTGTAAAAAAGTACAGATTGGTACAAATTTTTTACATGACCGCAAGGTAAAACAATTTAACCCTGCAATGCATCCCAGTAAACAGTTGAGTTAGGCAGTAGTGATGGCAAGAATCTGAAGTGGAGCTGGTACTGATTGAGCTTGAACTGAAGCTGACATTATAATGCAATTTGCGAGAAACATGCTTCCAGCAAATCAAAGGGATGATGTCTAATAAAAGCCGAGCGAATCTTCTCGGAGTGCATACGTTTACTCAGACGTACTCCATATTTATTCCTGCAACCAGGTTTCCCGCATCTTATTGATATTTCCAACCCCATCTCAGCTTCTCGCCGCCACTCTGTTGGCCACCTTTGGTTGGCAAACAAAGTGGCAGTGAGAATTTGAGCTGGAGCTGATATTGACATTACCCAGTCAAACTCATTCGGAATTCTAACTGGTTTCCCACAGTGAACGGCAAGTTACTGCGGGTAGCCTAGAACAAAGTTTCAATAGTCTACCGATTGCCAGCATCTAGTTTAACCCGCATTTTAGTTTACTGGGTTCTTGCGGAATTCCAGCTCAAATAAATCAACCGAGTCAAAATGTCTGGTTTGATTTCCTCGAATGGAAAATATGTATAAGAAAAATGATTTTTTTAAACAACCTCGTTATTGTTTGGGTACAGAATCCGGTACATATTTTTCGATAGAAGAGTACAGATAGAAAAGATTTTTCAACTCCCGGTAATTGTGGCAACTCGTGCCCGAATCTCTTCTGTGTCGACTCAGGATGACGCATTCCTGCTTGTCTAAACGCCTTCCTCAATTTTATCTTAAGTTCTTTTAGATCAATCCGGCAACATTTGATGACTTCGAAACTGTAGGTAAATAGGGGGACAGTAAATGTGTTGTTTGCTATGAACTTATTGTCTGCGTTGAGGAACGACTTTAAGATTTTATTCAAGAACTTATCTCCAAGGTCAAGTTTGATGTCGGTGTGGCGAATCCCGGAGAGCTACCGGAATCCGAGATACTTCTACGAAGCATGTTATCTTTCTCCGGATCAAATCAGTCTAGAGGTCATGGCATCCGGCGGGTTAAAGTATCTCAACCTAGAATTGATCCACTGGGTGTTCCTATGTCGCAAGGAGTGACTTAAAACAGGAGTCCTCAAGTCAAGGTATTTCTCCGTGTCGAGTAGTGAATGGCGGGCAGTATTAAAATATGCCAGCCGCACCCGGCAAAGGTTAACTTGACAAGGAATTATCGAACAATCGCTTGGTAACGTTACGGGAAAGTCAAAGACGTGCGAACATTGGTTGAATAAACGACTTATACTAGCGAATGGTTCATTATGTCCAAAAGCGGTTCAGGCAATAGAAAGACGAAAGAATTTATGAGATCGAAGACTACGACGACGGATGTCGAACGAAATCGAATAACTGTAGAAGATCAGGCCAGTCGATTCGTGATTGAAGTAGATTGGAAATAATAGTTGCTTTGAAAACATCAAATCATCACTAGGTTTCATAATTAATGCAATCAATCTTTTGAGGAAATTCCAAGCATTTTGACACTCATTTTGCTGGGATTCTAGAGTATTGTGTTAAAATCTGTACAGGTCGTATTTTATTTTTGGCATTAAGTCGTCAGGACCAATTTTATAATATTAGTGAATGTGAAGACAGATCGAGAAATGACAGTCCGGCTTGAACCTCCGTGTAATTCGATCACAAATCTTGATAGATTTTTCAACAGCAACAGTCTTTCTTAAGACTACCTATGTTTTTTTTTCGACAATCTTTTTCAAAACTAAAACGTTTTTCAAGAATAATTCAAGCTAAAGAAATATTTAATTCTTCCAACATGTCTGGGTCCTCCCAGAAAAGCCATATTCCAAATATTAAAAAGAAACGAAGGGGGGTACACACAGAAAAAAAATATTGGTAAAAGTAAGAGTGTTCCGCTCTTAGCAAAAAACAACTAACGCCTACTATCAGGTTGAAAGTAAAACTTTTAAATTAATCAAGAATAATAATCAAAATAAAAGTTTTCTTTTTAAGCTAATGAAGAATAGTATTCAAAATAAAAGTTTTATTTTCAAACTAAGAGTATGCGTTGGTTCTTTTTTGCTAAGAGTGAAAAACTCTTATTTTTACCAACATTTTTTTTCTGTGTGTAACTTCCCCTCCCGAAAATTTAATTGATTGTAGCGACTCATTCGATGTTTTATTCAATTGTGAAGCAGAAGAAATTTACTCGAATTGTGCGTAATGCCAATTAAAAGACACACCAATCTCTTTCGATGATAACAGTAGTGATCTCCGACTTCAGAGCTTTTCGAACTGAGCTTTCAATGTTCTTTTCGGACGTGAAAGTCTCATTTCAGATCGGTACTAGAGGAGAATGTTGAGTTACAGCAGATGGCTAGATTTATATGATTTTGATACATACACCATTCAATGGTGCCTTGAAAGGGTTACCGCAAAGTCAAAGTTTGGAAGAAATACCCAACGAACTGAAAAGTTTACTTGGCTTTTCTCCTAAAGTTATTCTTATGAAGAGAAAGGCTAGCAACACGAACACGCCCGCACGCTCTGGAATTATCCCAAAGCTTCATATAATTAATTATAACCGTAATGAGGTTTATAATTTGAAAGTTTTAGAAAAAGCACGTGAAACAGTACGAGTAAAGATGGAACATTAAAGACGACATGGGAGCAGAATTCAAAATTTGACCCAGATACCAAGGCTTTGGGCACGGCACAAAAAAATGTCATTTGGATTCCAAATGTATGATCTGTGGTGAAAAATCGCACACAATAGACGCTTGTCCGGTGAAAGAAATCATAGCAAATTTGAAATCACAGCAAATTTGAAATGCTAATTGGAGCAAAAACCGCAAATCGAAGGGCCTGTCTATTCGAGAAAAAAATAAAAATTCAAAGCAAAAAAACAACAAATAAAAAAATTATCTACTTGTTCAAGTACACTTCGAGAATATAAGTTTAAACATGTTAATTCGCTTCAAAATAGAATTACAACTTCTCTACGTATACAATATGACTACCATGTCTCCAATTTTGTTCTCACATGACGCAACCTTTTCTCTGATCGATCTTGGTAGCATCACAGAAGAAAAGTTGAATTTCTTGCAACAATCAATGTTTCAATTGATGACTGTAATGTCAAAATCTGGCAAAATTATAATGAATTTAGAGTTTAGTATTGACTTTAAATAAGGACTTAAATTTATTAATTTGGAATACTCGTTCACTGAATCGATGCGAAGACGAATTTCCCAACTTACTGAGGGTACATAATGTGCATATAGACGTTGTGGCCGAAACTTTTTTTTAAATCATATATTCAATTGAAGAGTAACTCTAATTTTGTTATTCATCGATTTGATCGAATGGTTGAATTCAGCGGAGGAATCACAATAGCGATTAACCGCAAAATCAAACATCGCATTTTGCCCTCTTTGATACCAAGATGATCGAGCATTTGAATAATTAATATGAAACCGATCTTGGTATTCCAATCCAATATAATAGTAATAATCAAATATTTAAAAAAAATGCTAAGAAGTCATTTTTTCCCTGGCTCGGATTCGGGTTGTTCACACTAGAATAATATTTGGTTCCGGTCGGATTTTAATAACTAAGATGCTTTCGGTTTGAACACTGCTTTCATTCTGTTTGTTTCGACGTGATACAGTGTCTTTAGCTGTTGAAAATATCGACAACACTGTTCACTGACCATTTTACCTAGCATTCTAGTGCCTTATCTTGCCGTGATGCCCCCTATTTTTATACCACTTGAATTAGCTGTTATTTGTATAGCGATATCATTGTTGATGCTTTCAAAAATTATCTGGATCATGCCAGATGGATTTAAATCTCATTCAATTAAAGCTGTCAAAAATAGCAATTTTCTTCGATGTTTACGTTTCGTAATCAAGTAAGCACGATCGGGATTGTTCTACCTGAGTATTCTGCGAGTGAAGCTTTAGATAACTAATTTAGCTTAGAGAAGTTGGATATGAATGTTTTGTGTTCTGATCGTCAGTAACTGATACCAACTTGCTACCAGTTAGACGATGAATCCAAACTAACAGCAAATTGGCGGCAATTTGATTGCCAAACCAGACTGGTTTGTTTGCTGTTAGGATGGTGATTCCAATATTTTTGTTCCATTTCGTGCTTATATGCAACTCTATTTGTAGTGTCAGACGGACGTCTTTTCTTCTGTTACGCAAACTTTTTTTTTATGACCTCAAACTTTTATTTTCTAAGGCTAGAAAATGAGATTGTACAAAATTTATAACAATTTGTCTTCCAATATCAAAGTATTTCCTTTGGTAGAAAACCTCCAAATATAGTGACAAACCGAATATAACATAATCTAACAAAATCTAACGCTCTGGTGCAGTTTTTTTTTAGGCAGTCGCAAACGTAAAATGCTGTTAGATGTTTTCATTTCACCCAACGAATTCTTGGTACAATTTAGAAAACAAAACCGACGGTTTGGTGCACTTTAGTAAATAAAATTATCTCATGTCGCAAGCTACACCCACATTTAATTCGTTGCTAATTAGGCGTCGGCAATTCGTTTTTGGCTCGTTTGCTTTAAATTTTTTTTTTTTAATTCTCAAAGCCCCCCCCCCCCTCTCATAGTGCGACAAATGTCAAAGTAAGTCAGATGCCAAATTTCACATCATTTGGACTATTTTAGACCCCGCCCACTACGCTTGAAATTTTTTGAAATTGGTAGTATGTATGGGAAAATATTGAGGAAAAATACATTAAATGCTATAACTTTTGAAGTAGCAATCAGAAATTTACAATTTATGCCTCTTTTGAAAGGAAATAATCTTAGTATTTGAGCATGGAGATCCCATATTTTCAATGATTTTTCTGCGCCGTGATTCAAATCATACATATTTTGTAGTTTTTCTAATGTGAAAAAATCTCAGAAATCGATCGGAGCCTTTTTAAACTTTTTCCAAGTACGAGAAGTTGGGGTTAAATGGCCTTTTGTCATTCATATTAAATTTCATCATTTTCTTGTGCATATATCTCTATTATACTTCATTCAATTTTCATAAACTATACCTTGTTGAACGTGAAAAATCCTTAGGAATATAACAAAAATTCGCTACCGTTGCCGGTAAATTTCAGGAACATCAAATTATTTGACATATTGTGTCGATTTTACATTTTTATCATAAAATCGCACATATTAACTCCGTTTAACAACAAAATTCTTATTTGATTTACTACTTTTAGTGTTAAATATCCCTAGGGATCACATGAGAAAAGTTTCGTTCCTGGAAAAATATAGGAAGTTGAGGTTTTAGGACAAATAATGAAAAAAAAAATGAGATTTGTAGAGTAAATATCAAAAAGTTTGATGTTTCTGAATTTTAACTCTAACGTTTTTATTTTTCTTTCATTCCTCAGAATTTTACACGTTCAACAAGTTACATTTTATGAAAATTGATTGAAGAATAATAGATATATGTATGAGAAAATGATAAAATTTAATATGAATGACAAAAAGCCCTATAACCCCAACTTCTCGTATTCGGACAAAGGTCAAAAGGCTTCCGTTCGATTTCTGAGATTTTTTCATATTAGAAAAACTACAAAATATGCATGATTTGCGTCACGGAGCAGAAAAATCATTAAAAATATGGGATTCCGGGGCCAAAATGACCCAGTACCCAACTTTCCCATATTTTCCTAGAAACAGAAATATAACCATTCAAATACTAAGATTATTTCCTTTCAAAAGAGGTATAAACTGTAACTTTCTGAATGCTACTTCAAAAGTTATAGCATTTAATGTATTTTTCCTCCATATTTTCCCATACTATCAATTTCAAAAAAATTTCAAGCGAAGTGGGTGGGGGTCTAAAATTGTCCAAATGATGTGAAATTTGGCATCTGAGCTTACTTTGACATTTGTCACAATATGAGAGGGGGCCTTTGAGAATTCAAAGAAAAAAATTGTTTTGCAATGCCCTAGCTTTCGTAAGGAAAATCGAATGACAGCTGCCTCGTTGGCAACAAATCGAATGTAGGCGTGGCTTACGCGACAGCTAGGTTTTATAGTCGTTCTGTTGGGTGCTCTAATTCATCGGTCTTTTAGAGTGAAATGACTTGTATCATAACACTACTCGTTTTAACTGCGGAGTTACGATTTGTGGGAGTGTTAAATGTTATGGAGCATTCAAATACTTTGACCGTGGCAGCTTACGATATTTAGAGAGAAAAAATAATGCAGCGTTTCTCATTTTTAAGATTCAATAAGTGTCCTTTCCTGACCAGTAAATAAAAAACTAAGGAACATGTATGAAAATTTTGACTGGCAAAACTGCACGAAAATTGAATGTTTATAGACCTGATTATAATAAAAAAAAACTTTCAGAAGCACGTTCCTAGTCCCACCAGGAGTGTCTGCTCCAAATTTGAGCCAAATCGGGCAAGTCTAGCTACAGGTTCAACGAGCCTGAAATTTGTATGAGATTTCTCGACAATTGACATAGAGAAAACACACTAAAACGCCTTTTCACCACTAGGTGGCACTGTATACATCAGCTTTTCCAGTCAGTGAAAATAAGGAATATAATTTAATTGTCTGCAACTTTGTTGAAGACTGCAAGAGATTTTGAAGAAGTTATTGAAAAAAGAACAATAAAAAAGGGGATAGGAAAAAAGGAAATAGTAAATGGGTAATGTGAAATGGAAAAAAAATAAGGAAAAATGGAAAAGCAAAAAAAGAAAAGACTAACAGGAATCGGAGAAGTAAAAGGATAAAAAGCGCAGAAAAAGAAAATAAGAAAATAAGGAAATAGGTAAATGAGTAAATAAGGAAATATATAAATAAGGCAACAAAAACATAAGGAAATATAAAACAGAATATAGAAGCTATCTCCAACTAAGCAACAGAAAAAGAAATTAAAATATAATTTAGGAAACACAAAAAGAAGTCGAAATGGAAAACTGGACACCGAGAATTAGATATGAAAACAAAGAAACCAGAAAACACAAATCAGAAAATAGAAATCTGAAATCATCACTACTGTTTCATACCTGTTGCATTTTTAAGTTGAAAAGTAGCAGTGCGCTGGGACGTTCCTTAATTAGCTAATTTGCCCATTTATAATTTTGCAGCATTTTAACGAAGGACCCAGAACGCAACTAGAGAACGCAAATATGAATGAAATGAAATACAATCATAAAAAATCTAAACAGTACAAAAATTGCAAAACCAAATTTGGGAATCGAAAAAAATAAAAAAATGAGAATAGAAAAATAATAACACAAATTACACGAAACATTGGATAAAATAATTAAAATGAAAAAAATGAGAAAAACGAAAAATAAAAATTAAACGATTATTTAAATTATTAAATTGTTGGAATAAGTAAAATAATAAAATAGGTAAAATGACATCTATGAAAAACGGGGTAAATGATCAAATAAAGAAAACGAAAAAATTAATTGAATGGATAAATTAAAAAAAAACTTGAAATGGTTCATACCCCAAATAAAACAATATTTAAATTAAATGAACTACATAAATAAAATAAATTAGATAAATGAAATAAATAATATAAATAAAATAAAAAAATAAATAAAATAAATAAAATAAATTAA
Source organism: Topomyia yanbarensis (assembly GCF_030247195.1). Lineage (NCBI taxonomy): Eukaryota > Metazoa > Arthropoda > Insecta > Diptera > Culicidae > Topomyia > Topomyia yanbarensis. Next base: position 337,778,523 of record NC_080672.1, on the reverse strand, counting down.
ATAAATAAAATAATAATCATTAAACGGGAGACGGGCATAGCGTAGTTGGTAAATCGATTGCCTTGTACGCAGATCACCTGGGTTCGATTCCCAACCCCGTACATAGGATTAGAAATTTTCCTAAATAGATTATTCTAACCCGAAAAGAGGCGAATGACCATAAGGTTGAAATTTCTACAATCCAAATAAAAGAAATAATGATTAAACCTCTTGGTCAAATGTATGATGATTGACTAAGACACGCCCTCATTGGGTCAAAACAATACCAATGTTCGGAACAAAACCTACAATGATGCCAAATTGCAACAATGTATCTCCTAAGCAGTACTAATCAGCCGGCTGACACAAACCGCCATTCATAATCGGCTTACGAGGTGCTGCTCTACTTAAACTAGCCACCATCAATCCAATCAATACGCGGCGAGCGCTTAAGATGTTTTACACATCGTATTAGCACTGAAATCGCTTGAATTTAATTTCTCATTTCCCGTCTATCTGTGGGTGTGCGTGTGTGTGCGTGTGTGTTGCAAATAACCGGGTTCATTCGAGAGCGAACCGTAATCCATATCTGTGGCATGCCACCATAAAAGCCTATGAAGTTCTAATTTACGAAGCATTAAAAAGTTTCCTGTTCATTGATGAGTGTGTTTTTTTTATTTGGTCGCCATTCTACGAAGGCAGGAAGCAGGACCGGCGAGAATAATGACTTTTCGGATCATATTGCTTACCCAGATCGACGCAGGTTGTCCCCATCGCTTTGCACAGCAGAGACACACCGAGCGACATCGATGACATTGTCTTAATTAGTGTGAAACACGCGATACCATAAATTCAATTTTTATGACAATGTTTCAAAAATATCGTTAATGCATGTTGTGTTGTGGAACGGGGGACAGTAACATGAAGGTAAAAAATGGAGACCTTTTATATTGCCGTTAAACGGTAAAATGACACTAGCCCACCACCGCCCGGGTGGGCATGATTTACTGCGGCAGTCGCGCGAGCATTGCCTCCTATTGTTGAACAAACAACAACTGGAATAAACCACGATGAGCCATTAGCATAAATGCACTGTGACATGAAGATTCGCTCCGCCTGTTACGGAGGGACATTGCTTCTAAGTGCCTCCGACATGCGACTGTCCAGCGGGTAGTTACGTGTGTGTGTGTAGTGTACTGTCACACCCAACTTTTCCGAAAAAAAGGAAGACCACCCTAAAAAGAAGAAGAAATCTTCCGACTCATCCGAAGCCATTAAATCAAAGCTACCGGCTACTCGCTAGTTCGGGCCGTGCGTCGTCATGACTGCAAGTCATCGCTCCAATTTTCGACAGTCATGAAGGTGCTTAACCGGGTGGGTCTTATTTGGTCTTCCCCTCTGAGTATCGGATCGGTTAGTCTGCCTGCGTCAGAAATTAGATTCCAGCATTCAGCCAAGAGGTCACCGGCCATCAGCCCAAGTTCCCCGAACCGATACTGATCACGCAATTTCCCCCCTCTTCAGCCAACCAAACTCCTACAGCTACTGGAAGGCGCTGCTGACTGGTTGGTTTCGGGGTGGTTGCAAATTAAATATTTGAAACAAGACGACGGGGGACAGCAACACGAAAAACATCCAAAATCTGATTCCACCAAGCGACACGGCGATGGCGTGCTAAATGGATAGTTGAGCACTGTTGTTTCGAATCAGCAAACTGTACCTGCTGCCACGATTTTTCCCCGGGTTGTTCTGGCATTTGGAAGCCCATCTAGACGCGCTAATTCGTTTTTCCTCACATGGTCAAACGTCGTTAGATGCGCTACCGGGCGAAGCGCCGGAACGAGAACCGGTTGTTGCTCTCGTGACCTGTAGCTGTAGCGTCGTATAACTGCCCGGACTGGTGTCCCGCTGCTGCTGGTTGGATGATTGTTTGACCGGGGTACCATGTCCGTGTTTGAAAGCACGTGTCGTGTGGCTGAAATTCCTGGAAGTGGTTTAGCGCTTTCATTTTGGGGCTTTTTGTTTGTGCTCCATCGAGTGGTGATGAATTTGCTTAGTCACACATTTCTTCGATGGTCGGCGGGGTTTGCGGTGGTTATGATTTATGAATATCAATCCAGTAGGCATATTTCGGGTGAATCTGTTCAATGCAGATATAGCCAATCATTCAATATCGGTGTTAACCTTCCGTTACACGCGCTAGTACACTGAGTGCGCACCACCCTGAAAATCAAGCGAAAGCATTTTCGAACACTAGCGCCTACTCATTCAGTAAGGCATCCACGCGACTTCAGGAGGTCAGACACAAATATTTCAACAGTGTATAACTTCTACTACTACCCTGTTCGTTTCTACTTTGTTTGAACAATGTAATAAGAACTGCCAAAAATCTGCATGGTTTGCGTATTACTGTTCGGTCAAGTTTCAGTCAAAGAAAGATTTTCTGTTATGATACTATTTATCCCACCTAGGCAAACCGTCTTCACTAGATTGCCCTTTTTGGGCAATGATGAGTTTTTCAAAACTCAATTGGCCCACCCCATGGGAGTACTTGCCCCACATTTGAAACAAATCGGACAAAACTAGCTACCTGTCCAACGTGTCTGATCAGGGGCGGATCCAGAAAAACAATTCGAAGGAGGTCTGAAATTTCGATTTTGAAACGAACATTGAACAGTACGCGATACGTAGTAACATCATTTAACAAAAATCAGTTTGTTCGTTAAATATGGTTTGAAACCAACTTAAAATTGAAGTTAATTTAAAAAATTTTCAACAAGTTAAAAAAAATTTCGGGGGCGGGGGGTTTTCGTCGCACCCTCAGGGCCTTCTCCCAGGAACCACCCGTGCACCTGAAGTTTGTACGGGATTTTTTCGATTTTTATAGTGAGAACTCTCTAGCACGATTTTTCGCCGTTAGGTGGCACTGTATGCATCAGATTATTACTGCATATGAAAATAAGATAGATTTGTTCATTTAGTTTATTTTATTCATTTGATTTATTTCATTTATTTATTTATTTTGTTTATTTTATATATTTTATTTATTTTATGCATTTTATTTTACTTATTATATTTTACTTATATTATTTATTATATTATTTATTTATTTTTTAATTTGTGGTATTAATCATTTCAAGCTTTTTTTCGTTTTATCCATTCAGTTAATTTTATTCGTTTTTTTCATTTCATCTTTCACCCCGTTTTTAAAGTTGTCATTTTACCTATTTTATTATTTCACTTATTTCAATAATTTAAATTTAATATAAATAATCCTTTAATTTATATTTTTCGCATTCCTGTTTTTTTCATTTTAATTATTTTATTTAATGTTTCGTGTAATTCGTGTAATTTGCGTTATTTTATTTGCATTTTATTTATTTTATTTAATCCGAAAATTTGGTTTGCAATTTTTGTACTGTTTAGTTTTTTATTCATGTATTTCATTTTATTCATATTTGCGTTCACTAGTTGCGTTCTGCGTCCTTCGTTAAAATGCTGCAAAATTATCAATGAGCTAATTAGTATATGAGGAACGTCCCAGCTCACTGCTAAATCGGGTTATTCTTATAAAGTATGGTTTGCTGCTTTTCAACTGAAAAATGTCCGGTGGTATCCAACGGGGAATAACGATCGGAAATGGTGAGTGAAGCTAAGCAATCATGTGAAAAAATTCCCCCCAGAGGCGAGATTCGAACTCGCAACCTTTGAGACTCCGGACCAATGCACTAACCCTTATGCTATCCCTGGGTGGGTATGGTGACATCCCAGAATGAACATATGATTATCCCACTGGCGACGGTGGTCGTACCCTGCCTTCAAAGCGATAATCACACACAACGGCAGCTGATCACTTCAACACATTTGATCTATTTAATTTCCCCGCTAGATACCAAGGCCCGGGTTTTTATTATCGTCTGATGTCTAATTTTTAGTTCATTACCCTTCGTACTTCGGTGGGTGACAGAGCTAATGAAGACTGTCGATATTCTGGTCTCTTGCCCAGTGAACAGAGGTATGACGGGAGCGAAACCTCCCGTTCGAATTAGCGGGGAAATTAAATAGATCAAATGTGTTGGAGTGATCAGCTGCCGTTGTGTGTGATTCTCGCTTTGAAGGCAGGGTACGATCACCGTCGCCAGTGGGACAATCATATGTTCTTTCTGGGATGTCACCATACCCAGGGATAGCATAAGAGTTAGTGCATTGGGCCGAAGTCTCAAAGGTTGCGAGTTCGAATCTCGCCTCTGGGGGGAATTTTTCCGATCGTTTTTCCCCGTTGGATACCACCAGTCCTAAATAAGGTATTTGGCACTTAAGCCAAAAGACCAAAAATTGAATTATTAGTTGAAAAATGACATAAGACATGAAATAGTAGTGATGATTTCTGATTTCTAGTTTTTGGTGTTTGAATTTCTGATTTCTTAATTTTTTTATTTTTTATTTCTTAAATTATATTTCAATTTTTTTTCTGTTTCTTAGTTGGAGATAGCTTCTATATTCTGTTTTATATTTCCTTATGTTCTCGTTTCTTATTTCTATATTCCATAATTTACTTTTATACTTATGTCTTAATTTCCTTATTTGCTTATTTCCCTATTTCCATATTTCCTTACTTCCTTATTTCTATTTTCTTTTTCTGCGCTTTTTATCTTTTTACTTTTCCGTTTCCTGTTTGCCTTTTCATTTTTTGATTTGCTATTTTTCCTTGAAATTTTTTTTTTTCCATTTCATATTACCTATTTTACTTATTTCTTTTTTACTATCCCCTCTCTTTTTATTTTTATTCTTTCTTGTTCTTTTTTTTCCTTTTTTAATTCACGTTGTTCTTTTTTTCCTTTGTCCCTTTAGCCTTTTTCTTTCTTCCTTTCCGTTTTATATTTTTCCTTATTATTTTTCTTGCTTTGTTTCCATTTGTTCTTTTATATATTGTTTTAATTTCTATTTTGCATTTGACGTTTTGCCTTTTGCTGGTTACTTTTTGATTTTTACTTTTTACCTTTTGCTCTTTACGTTTTACTTTTTACCTTTTGCTTTGTACTTTTTATTTTATACTTTTTTCTTTTTCCTTTTATTTTTAACTTTTTACTTTTTACTTTTTGCTTTTCACTTTTTACTTTTCACTTTTCACTTTTCAATTGTCACTTGTCACTTGTCACTTGTCACTTGTCACTTGTCATTTGTCACTTGTCACTTGTCACTTGTCACTTGTCACTTGTCACTTGTCACTTGTCACTTGTCACTTGTCACTTGTCACTTGTCACTTGTCACTTGTCACTTGTCACTTGTCACTTGTCACTTGTCACTTGTCACTTGTCACTTGTCACTTGTCACTTGTCACTTGTCACTTGTCACTTGTCACTTGTCACTTGTCACTTGTCACTTGTCACTTGTCACTTGTCACTTGTCACTTGTCACTTGTCACTTGTCACTTGTCACTTGTCACTTGTCACTTGTCACTTGTCACTTGTCACTTGTCACTTGTCACTTGTCACTTGTCACTTGTCACTTGTCACTTGTCACTTGTCACTTGTCACTTGTCACTTGTCACTTGTCACTTGTCACTTGTCACTTGTCACTTGTCACTTGTCACTTGTCACTTGTCACTTGTCACTTTTTACTTTTTACTTTTTACTTTTTACTTTTTACTTTTTACTTTTTACTTTTTACTTTTTACTTTTTACTTTTTACTTTTTACTTTTTGCTTTTTACTTTTTACATTTTACTTTTAAAATTTTCATTTTTATCCAAGGCAAATTTTTTTAACTATTTCCTATTTCACAATCTAACTTCTCATTTCACATTTTTCATTGCATTCTTCCTAACTATTAATTCTGAAATCTGATTTCCAATTTCTCACTTCTCATATCGCATTTCCACTTCCACTTAATTTCTTTTTTCACATCTCCAATTGCTAACTTCTTGCCTCGCACCTTCCATAATTTCACTCACTCCTCTTACTTCTCGTATCGAGTTCTGAATTCCAACTTTTCACTTTTTTTGTTGCATATATTCCATATCTCGCTTTCTACTATTTCTCTCAACTAAATTATCATGTATTGTTTATCTCGAACTTCAACATTCAGCATTAACCTAAAATGTCCATTTTTCGCACTGTGAGTGTACTTAACTTTATAAACTATGCCAAATTCCCAAACAGGAAAATAATTGGAGAAGACCAAATTTTTCGTGCATGGGGAAACAAGACTTAACCCATTCTTGTCCATGTTGTTTGTGGACAACAACGTTTTCAAACAGCTATAACTTTTGATTGAGACAAGATTGGCTCACAAAAACAAGTAAGGCTAATAAATGTGACTATTGCCTTTGATTTGAGTAATAAAAGTTACAAATATCTGCTCTAGAAGCGAAGTTATTGCAATTAGTCTGATTGGATTCCGATGGAGCAGTGCTGCCAGGAACAGTTTATGTTGACAACGGAAAATGATTTTTTTCATATATCTTCGTTATGGTGCAATATTATTAAAAACTGATAAAACTTCAATTTAGGCTGTCTTTGGCTACGCTTTCCATGCAATTGGACTATTGTAAATATTCTTGGAGAATTGTATTTAGCATTGGAAGGTGAAAATTGAGCAGCTTCTAACACTGCAAGGGAAGAATCTATGTTTATGAAAATAGATTTTTCGTGTTTCTTGATCTCACCATTTTTAAGGAAAAATAGTTTTGAAACCCTACATGCACTAGAAAAAAGTTGGGCATGAAAGAGTTAACATAAGGTATATTTTTTAGTGTTTCGGATTCTCCTCATCAGTAGCTAACACCAACTTAATGCTTGTTAGATAAGTCCAACCATTACTAAATTCAAAATTCTAAAGTCACACGTTTTGCGTGAGCGATATACAATTGGCTGGTACCGCGTGATGTCTCGATAGTAAGCACAGAAGTTCTGTTTTCCGACGAGGAATGTGAGCCGAAACTGTATTTTGGAATTTATGAACCAAACGCCTGGTAATATGCAAATTTTCCAATTTTTTGGAGAAGACCAAGTTTTTTGTGCATGAAGACACAAGACCTAACACAAGGTATGGTTTTTACTGTTTTGGATCTACTCGTCAGTCTTCGGTCAGTTTTAGATTCTAATTTCTAACTAGCGCCAATTTGAAGCTAGTTTGACTTATTTAACTAGCATTAAGTTGGTGTCAGTTACTGACGAGTAAAATCCGAAACCCTAAAAAACCATACATTATAAACAAATACTCATTATCCTAGTTTCCGGTGAACAGAAAACAATTTAATTTACGATGGTAAGAATATTCTTGTTCATTAAATTATGTCCAGCGCTCCGGAGCTCCGGCGAAATTACTATACCCATTTTGTTTTCCCCCCAATATTTAATATATGTAAAATTGATAAAAAATAATTAATATTATAAATTCAAGCTATAACTTCGACACGTTTCTCCAATCGAAAAGCGGTACAAAAACATCCGAGACGGTACATGGTAGACCGGCTAGCAGTGCGCTCGTAAACGTTAATCGGATTCGATGGTTCGTCAGCTCGTCGCAATAACCTTACTTTCTTGCAACTTGGAACCAAGCTTGTTGCTATATACATACATAGGCTGAACTCTGCTAGCTGCAAGTCAGCAAATGTTTATATGCCAAAGTAATAAACTTGTTTTCGTCCATAATCCAATTAACTTTTGGCCATAAAGGAGAAATGGTGGGCTTTGTAAGCACTTTTTTTCCACGGTGGTGGTGGTGGTTGAGGTACATAACTTCTTTCGCCCGATTCTTGGCAACCGGCGTGTGTCTCATCGTCCGTTCGGTCTGATTTACTGGCAGCAGTTACTCGTTTTCAAGTAGTTTTGGACAGCTGGTAACCAGGGAGAGGGCAGTAACGAACAGAATTGTTCCCTTAATTGATTTTTACTGCCATTAAAACAGAGCGAAAAAAAAGTCAGAAACCGCCGCACAGCTTGTAGCGGTACCCAAAACAAATATATGCCTAGCTGCCCCAAAATAATAATAATACTAATAATAATGTTAATAATTACCACAATAATGCGGTACAATGTAGCAACAACTAATGCTAAACGAGAACTCGTAAAAAAGTACGCTCAACAGGTGTGTTTACGATTTAAGCCTGGTGGATTTTATGATGAGTCAACGAGGCGTAGGCGTAGGCGTCAGAGGAGACGAAGGAGGTTTGGGCTTCTTAGCTGGCCTCTAATAAATAATGGGCGCGCATTATAATGCGTACGGTTATGATTTTACTACCTCTCATATAAATGTGCGTCGATGGCGGTTGGGCTGGGAAAAAATGTACATCGGGGTCGGGAGAGGTCATGGAAAAGGGAAACCCAAGTTTAGTAATTAGGAGCAGCTAATTTGATTGCATGCTCGATACGAACCATTACAGGTGTAACGAAATTTGGTGTGGTAGTTTCAAGTGGAAAGCAACGTGTCTATCGTTATCGACAGATGATCGATAGTTTGTGACGTTGGTTGATTCTTGCACGGTGCTTGGCATGGTTTATTGCTTTAATGCAGATAGGCCTCGTTTTACGCTTCACTAGCTTCACTAGTCACCCAAATTAGTTCAATACAACATCTTGTTAATAAAGAAGATACCTCAAGCAATGAACTAGCAAATCAATCCACCTTGCATAATACCGTAGCCGGCGAAACGGATTGACATAATTTCCAATGGCTGAACACGTCGCACTAAATCTTGCGGCCAAATCTCTTCCCGAAAACTCATTGAACCCATAAATTAAGCCATAATCACATCGCCACCGCTAGCTAAGCCTCCCTCCCTAGCCGAACAGAAACACTCCTTCCGCATGATCGCTGTCCGTTCAGCAAATGAGCCGCGAAGCTTGAAGGCGCGCCCGGCCAGAATAGAGTGGCAATGGGAGTAGTCACAGCAGTGCCGGGAAAAAAATGAAAATCATTCCCGAAAACATGCAGAGCGCGAGCAGAAGAAAAATCCACCGTTTCATTTTAATAAACGTCTAATTATGGGATTTCTAACTTCTCTCTCTCTCCAGCTAGTCCAGACAGTCACCCCGCTTCGAGCCAGTCAGTGTACTTTGAACTAGTGCTCCGGCATTTCTTGTTTTCGCTTGGTTTTCGGTTCGCTCAGTTTAATAATTCATTTATGAATTTTTAATAGCTTTCATGTGTTTTCTCAGAAAACCCAGCAGCGAAGCAGGAAAAATTGCGCTATAGCTAGATATGTAAAACATTTACTTAAACATTGTCTCCACCTCACCTCCAGTCTCACTCCGAGCTCGGGTCGGTGAATTCGGCACGTGAGCACTTCGTTCGCGAATACCGGCGCCTGCCACCGCCGGTAAATTCGTGGAGGTCAAGTGAAAATTACCTTGTCTGCCTGCTAGGTAGGTAGGTAGGTAGAGTAAACCAGCCAAAAAACCAGACAAAATATTCCACGGATTTAAACATGATAATAATCATCGTCTTCCTCATCGCCACCGCCCCACCGACACCGCCGACCGTCGACCATCATCAAAAGGCACGCAAAACGGACCCCTTATTCCCGCAGCAGTACCTAATGGCACAAGTTATCGGGAAAAAGTTGCTGTTTTGTAAAAGTTTCCGTTCGGGAAAATGCTTTTCAAGTGTTACTGGAAATTAATTAATTTCCAGTCGTTGGAGGCACTTTGCGTTTTGTCGTTCTTGTGTCCTGTGTCATTATCGTCGCCTATCCAAACCCGCCGGCTGGCCGGCCAGCCCACCTCAGCTAGTCGTAACGGCGAAAAACGAAAATTCCGCTGCCTAGGATATTGAAGATAGATTATTTAAATTATTTATATTTATTCATCTCTCGCACCGCCGGCCAACGCCGCTGCCGTCGCACTAATGGTCACGCCTTTCATCAGTTGATGGCAGTTTAAAACTTCATTAGAGGGTTTAGAAGCGCCCGGGGCATATTCGAAGGCTCGCCGCCGGGCAATTGTGAGCCTGTTCGTCATGGGCGGTGGTTTTCGATCGGTTGCTGATGGCGTCGGGAGATGCTGAGATGTGAAGGGGTGGATTTTACTACAAGGAATTAGAATTGCGAAGGTTTCGATTGGTAACGTTCTGTTTCGGTGTGTCGAAACAATCGTTGTAGCAGACTCTGAAATTATCCTGTACGCTAAGAATTGATTAGGAAGCCTGCTGAAATTGAACTTTTCAACCGTGCGGCAGATTGTTCTGCAGTTTAACTATGTGTAACTAACAACATATGATTCGTGTTGTTTAAAGGGAACTTAGATTCATCGCCGAATGCTTTTGAAGCACCAACAGATCTTATAACGTATGTTCAATAATGAAAGATTATTTTGTTCAAGGAAAGATTGTAGCAGAAAATCAGAACATATTTTTTGATTATGGATCATTCAATTATCATCTGCCATACTCTAGATTCAAGTGAAAATTTTGGGTCATTCGCTGGTGAAAATTGCAATCTACTAAGTTACCTGTAGTTCATACAATTAAAGTAAAGTAGAAATAAGACTGATCCCAAGTGGCTTCCTTGAGGAATGGCAGACGTGCTAGAAAAAGTGTAGAGTATTCGCACCATATATTAATAGTGGACTGAAGACCAAGGAGATAGAACTGTCGAAACCGTCGAAAGAATTATCCATTGAATCCTAGTTTTACCAGTTTAGCAAAGGTTAACATATTTCATGATTAAGAGGAGGTACCTAATCAAAATTTTCAAGAATTTGATTTTTCTTTGCATTTTTCTACTATATTATGTTAAACGGGGTTTTCAATTCGCGTATCAAAAAAAGTTTCTGCAAGCCATTGTTCGAAGCGGCGTTCTGGCCGCCATGGCACGCTTTCGGCTCGAGACGCGCCTCAGGTAGAAACCTTTTCATACACGTTCCCAGAATGCTTCGCGTTGCATTCTACATGTGTGCAGGTCTCGTGAACCTATTCCACGGTTTGATCTGTAGAGGCGTCGCAGACTAATCATGAGATATCAAACAACCAGCGAAAACGGAGAAAAACGAAAAATGTTGGTCAAAATTGTTTGAAATTTTAGTTCGCCATTTTTATTTGTTTGATTTTGATACATATTAACATAAATTCGTGTCTATAACTCAGAAAACCTTTTTTGCTCGATTTTAACTGAAATACCACTTATTTTTTAGTGAGGTTCCGCCATGCCATATTGGATTTTCCATTTTGAATTTCGAAAAACTGACTTCTAATTCGTAATCGGTGATTTCCAAAACCCATAATTCGATGTAATTGTTACAAAATATTGCCATTCTACCACCAAAAATTCATCGAATGTGTTGTTAACACTTAAATCCCGTTTATCTCAAAATTTGAAAACGGTTCAGTATAAAGACATCATCTTTTGACCTCTCGAAAGAAATCCTTTTCATTGGAGAAATGGCCTATAAAATCTACAAATTCTTCGTATTCACTGTTTTAGTGAAGCTTAGTTGAAAAAGGGTTAAAAAATCAATTTCAAAGTTTAAGATCACACCATTACGCCAAATTTGAAGCCAGCAGGCTATACGCAGTTCTGGAATTCCATGTGCACCTAACCTTAGACAGAACATCACTACGGGCGCCATTTTGTTTCTTGTTTCGTCTTGAAATCAAAATTTTAATAGGGCCGAATTTATTACCTTTTCGAATCCTAAAACTGTCTGTCTATGTTTTTTCATTGGACCACAAAACAATCCAAATTTTGCTCACTTTTTAGTCGCTTGAATAAGAACCTCCCGTTAATGGTATCGCAAAATCTGTAAGAAGTAGGCAAAACAAATACAATTTTTACAAACTCACGTAAGGCTCTCCCAAACACACACACATAATTTTCATGAGCATCATAATAATACACATCAATGCTGTGCCTTTACCAGTTAATAATAACATTAAAAGCAAATATTCCATAAATTATACATGATTTACAAAATCGAACTTTTAGAAAATATTGAAGATAATTATTCAATATGGCAACCCTGTCACTAAGCGAAAAGCACACAAAGAAGGATGAGCAAATATTACTCTAGTTTACAAGAAAAACGAAGCTTCAAGAAAAAGTATTTTTTAGACTAATTTTGGGTCGCAGAATGCAATATTCATTTTTTTGTTCAAAGAAGCGATTTTGTGATTTTCTAAAAAAACTCGTTTTTGAGCACTTTTTGTAGTTTTTAGTCAATATTTCGTGTCAAAATCATTCAATTAATTTAGTAAATATGCAGGTTATAAGGTGCCGAGATGCCCTTTCCAAAAACATATAATATGTGTCGATCATATGTAAAATTTTTAGCGCTGCAAGCGACCAAAGTTTAAAAAAGTGCATTTTAGACCATTTTTAAATGTTACTCATTTTAAAATAATTTTTTCGCCAAAAAACGAATTTTTTTTCGGACCTTTCTGAATCTAAGAGGACAAATAATATGTTTATGTTAATTTTAAGCCTAAGATCACTAACTTCGGATGGAAAATGTTGATGCTATGGCACATTGAGCGAAATGGAAATTTTATGACTTTAACGGACCCCGCCCTAGTGCGACGGTTTAGAGGGTGTAGCACTGGTCTCATAACCCAGTCGTCAAATATTCGAGTCCCTATCGGGAAGGAGTCTCAGTGGGATCGTTGCACTAGCCACGTAATATTCTGTGAACTCAGAATCTGCTGTGAAGCCTGTTGATGCAGAAGGCTAAAGTTCCTTTAATTCGTAAAATATGTACTCACAACAGACAAAACAAAACGTTTCCAACGATATTTCCACATTTTAAAAAGAGCACTTAGTTGTACAATGAAATGTCCAAAACCATTCAAATGCCGCAGGATGGATGGATGGATGCAAGCTCGAGCAGACAGTACCCAAAACAAACAATAACTATCAAGTATAGAAGATTATTTCAGCCGAAAGTATGATTGTGCGAAAAATAAAAAGTTACAATTTTCACTCAGTGCTTCATACCATCTACATTTTTCATCCGACTTTTGTGATCATTGGATTAAAATTTATGCAAAAACATTATTTATCTCATTAGATTCTAAAAGAATTTTCTTCTGTCCTTGATTTATTATAAAAAATTATAAAAAATTATTATAAAAAAAATACTATGCATTGTTTTAAAAAAGGTCGAACATTAGAACTTTTTTTACTTTGGTCGATTGTAATCATAACCCTTAAATGCGCAATGTTGTTTTAAAACAACATTGTGAAAACCATATCAAAATTATCATAGAGACGTATTAAAACTGTGAGACAATTTTCAGAAAATTTGAAAAAATTGCTTTGCGCCTTTAAGGGATATGTACATTTCTCGACAAACATACGATTACGGCTTAAAAACCAACTGTCAAAATTCTCTTTGAAAGGACATTCCGGACAAACTGTTACTGGTTAAACGCAGTTCATAGCAGTTAATTCAAGAGAAAACTTTTTTCTTTTGTTTACTATAAACATCTGTGATTGGCGGGTAAGAGTTTATCTGAAATTTCATTTCAAAGAGAATTTTGACAATTGGCTTTTAAGCCTTAATCATATGTTTGGCGAGATTTGATCTACGCATATTATACATTTTCGGAAAGGGCACATCAATACCTTTCAAACTGTTTCGATCGGATCCTATTTGAACAAGATATTGACAAATAACTAAAATAGTGCCCAAAAACACCTTTTTCAAAGAAATCTTGAAAATGCTTCGTTGAAAAAAAAAATGGTCTTGGTTTTCGTATTCAGCGATCCAAAATTAACTGAGGAAACACCTTTCTTCTTAGCTTATCGCGATTACCATAAAATTGTTAAAATCTGTCACATTAGATTCTGAAAATATGAAAAATTATTTTGCTATAATAAAAAATAGAGCAAAAACAAAAAAGCGGAAGCAGAAGAAAAACGTTTTTTTTAAACTCGAACTTCTTAGCAAGAGAAATAGAGTATTATTTTCGTATTCAGCGACCCAAAATTAATCTAGAAAACACTTTTTCTCGTAACTTCATTTTTCTTGTAAATTATTTATTTATTTAAGACCAAAAGAGATATGTGAAAAACAGAGCAACTTTCATTCGGTGCCTAATAACATCGCCAGTTTTTGTCGGATTTTCGTGATCTTAGGCTTAAAATTCACGTGAGAAATTTGTTTGTCATATAAGATATTAAAAGATTTTTTTTGCTGATTTATTTTTTTATGAAAAATCAACCAAAAATTAGTAATTTTACCAAACACTACTTTTTTTGACTTTGGTTGCTCTTAACCCTAAATTGTTGATATTTTATCCTAACATGTTATACATTTTTGGAATGGGCACAACAATATCTTTCGAATGGTGTAGTTTGTGCTAATCGGAAGATTTGTTCCTGAGATATTGATCGAAAACTGCAAAAAGTGCTCAAAAACACCTTTTTTCAAAAATCACGAAAACGGTTCTTTGAAAAAGAAAATGAATATGATTTTCGTGCTCAACGACCCAAAATTGACTTAGAAAACACATTTTTTCTTAACTTCAAGCAATTAACCCAAAATTTGTAAACTAGTGTTATCGGTTGTTTTGGAAAAAAGCGTTCCATCCATCCGCTTCGAAAAGTTGATAAAAGAGTTTGTTGTGTTTCAAACGTCCGCATTTGACATAAGCTGTGGATCCGGATGGTTGTCTTGGTTGTAGCTGAAGTTTTTTTTTGGGTGTTTCCATGCACGCTGTTTCATGGGTGCGCGACGTTTGGCATTAATACGTTAGGCATAAGTACGTTAGGCATAATAGACGATTGGCATAATTCACAAAAGTATAAAAATAATCGCAAGGCTTTCGTTATTATTGAGATTTCAACCATACGCTTGTTTTTTCGGGTTAGAAAAAAGAGAGACTCAAAATGCAAAATAACATGCGAGTTTTTTTCTATTTTTTCCGTAGACGAAATTAAGATAGGATCTCTTCATTTATGTGAACAGTTTTGGTACAAGCACCTTTCAAGCCTCTTAGATACAGTTGAATCCAAATATTTAAAAAAGCAAAATGATAAACAAACATTAAGCTTTGGAACCAATGGAAACTTGCAGTGTTATGTACAACATCAGCATTTGGGTACGGATTTTATGCTTGTGACGATACCTTTCTCGTTTCGGTAACTCGTCACAGTACACGAAAAAACCTTCTGTCATACCAGACAGTTTCCTTAGTTCTCTTTTTGATGGCCTCGAGAATGTAATCATTAAACTTAATAATATGAGAGATAAGCAGTAGCAATATTCGTATATTCGTTAAATGAATAATAAAGTGCATCATTCTTTCATTCATGAGTTGTTCTTCAAGGTTTTATATTTTCTTCTTGGAGAATTAAACCATGAATGCATGTAGGATCTAATCTAAGTTAAACAATTCATTCCCAACTTGTTTCTAGTGTAGATAGAGTGAGTTCGAGAAACACGAAAAACCCGTTTTGATAGGTGCTTCCTACGCAGTGCTGAAAGCTGCAATAGATGCTCAATACAATTCTAGAAAATTTTCAATATTATGTATACAAGGAAGAGATAGTCGAAGACGATCGAAAATGATACGTTTTAGCAGATTTCAGTCATAATGAGAAATAACGAAGATATATCAAAATTACATTTATCAACGCTAACTGAAAATATCTCTGGTTGCACTGCTCCAGTGGAGTTCTATCAGGCTAATAGCGACAACTTCAGTTCTAGGGACAATAATTATAGCTTTTAGCGCTTAAATGAATGGTAACAGTTCCAGTTAAAAGTCTTACTTATTTTTTTGAGTAAATTCTGCCAAAATCAAAAGTTATAGCTATTTAACAACATTGTTTTTATAAACAACATGCGCATGAAAGGATTAATGTGCGTTATTTATATTCTAATACGAATGAGACTGATGTTAAACAAAAGTATTTAGCTTATTTTAGTCAGTTGCAATTTATCGGTTGTTCGACGAGAAATCAGCGCAAGCTAAGTTTCCGCAGGTCAAGCATTCGTTCTCCATCTTTCATATGAGTGAAGATTTCTTCAAGTATATACAAAATAATAAAATACTGATTGAATTTGATCAGCCTCCAGAGTAAGCCTGCAACATTAAACAATGTCTAACATTTGTGCTCTTACCACCCAAGGCCGCTAACGCTAAAAATGAGTTCCTTACAATGATACTTCAATATGATAATTTATGCCTAACGTCTATTATGCCAATCGTCCATTATGCCTAACGTCCATTATACCTAACGTATATTATGCCAAACTTCCGTATGCCTAACGTATTTATGCCTAATGCAGTACACCTCTGTTTCATAATGTGCAGATTGTTCACAGAACTGATACATGGGAGTTTGTTGGTCATATGTGCACAGTGTGGTCTATGCATAAGGGGTGCCATGTTCCAGGGTCACAAAGGACGGGCGTTTTAGTCGGAATTGCTTGTGCTTTCAGCGGTACGTCGACTGTGCACTAGACTGCCCAGAAAAATAATGAATTTTTGAAAACTCAATCGGCCCACCCCTGATTTGATTACTAGTGCCACCAGGAGTACTTGCACCAAATTTGAAGCGAATCGGACAAGTCTAGCTACCGGACCAACGCTCTTGAAGTTTGTATGGGTTTTTTCGACAATTTACATGGAGAAAACCCATTAACTCGCATTTTTGCCGCTAGATGGCACTGTATGCATCGTATTATCACTGTAAGTAAAAATAAGAAAGATAATTTAATTGTCTACAACTTTGTCGAAGGCTGCTTGTCAATCTGGCTTTATTAAAAGAAGATATTAAACTTTTAACGAAGTGATGCCTGAGCCAGTTTTCTATGGGGCCTAGTTGTGTATGGTTGTGTATCAGTACTCAATTCCCTCGAACTGCACATTTTTGTAAAATAACCGTTAGATTTAGCTCATTAGTATGTTCAGAAGAATTGTAGTAAATAATACGAGTAATGTTTTGGTTGAAAAATTTTAGTTCCAACTGTGACCGCATAGAGGGCGCCAACACTAACTTTTCATAGAAGAGAGATAGAATATCGAAATGTTCAGAAGAATTATTGAAAAATACCTGCTCTACAACTTTGTAGAAGACACCTAATATCTATCTCTTTCCCTTGAAAAGTTAGTGTTGGCGCCCTCTATGCGGTACAATGTGGAACTAAAATTTTATAACCAAAATATGACTCGTATTATTTACTACAACTCTTCTGAATATATTATTGAGCTAAATCTAACGGTTATTTTACAAAAATGGTTAGTTCGTGGGAATCGAGTACTGATACACCACCATGCACTGCTAGGCCCCATTGAAAACTGACTCAGACTTTACTTCGTTAAAAGTTTAATAACTTCTTTTAACAAAGCCGGATTGACAAGGTCGACAAAGTTGTAGATAATTGAATTATCTTTCTTATTCCACTTACAGTGATAATACGATGCTTACAGTGCCACCTAGCGGCAAAAATGCGAGTTAGTTAGGGTTTCTCCATGTAAATTGTCGAAAAATCTCATACAAACTTTAGGCACGTTGGTTCTGTAGCTAGAGTTGTCCGATTCGCTTCAAATTTGGTGCAAGTACTCCTTGTGGGACTAGGAATCGACTCAGGGGTGGGCTGATAGGAGTAATTTTTTCCTGACACTCTACCGTGCACAAATGATGTACAGAGCGCGGAATGACACTAAGAAAGTTGTCAAAAAATAGTAAGTTAGGACCTGCCTGCTTCATTCTACTTCCAGTATTAGCTATGGCAGAGGGCAATCCTTATTCGACTTATCCTCCACAGCGGGAGTGGCAAGTGTTTTTGGTTTTTTTGTTGTTAACCGTGATAATGAACTTCCACACCAATCTAAATCGACAAAACTGTTTACAAACGTGAAAAAAATTACAGCTTAAAGAGAAAGCACAGAGTAGTGGTATGCATTATGCTTTGCCAAAACAATGCACTAACCGGTAAATATGAGTTAATTTTGGTAATTGATACCTCGACGAGCTACAAAAAGAATGAATTTCAACGGATACATATACTTCTATGAAAGCCTATCCTAGATCAGTAAAAATCTCTTGGTGAAAGCCTCACCTTAACCATAGGCTCAGATAAACAGCGTAATTTTGCTATAAGCGCTATTGAATTTCTGATTCCGGAGTTCTGGTTACGAACTCACGGGTTGAAGAGTACGGTAACACAGCAAATCCCCACATAAACTAGTACCACCAAGTTGTCCAAATGATGCAAAGCATAATAAAATGGGACCAATACTATATGGATTTACGGCTTTAGATTATCTATAGCCAATCATAGTAGCTTTGGAAATATTGCCCACCTTTGACCGTTCCTGAGGTTCACGGTAACCTTCCATGTTCCAAAGTTAATTTTGCACCCATCACTTAACAAATTCTCGAGCGATTATAACAAACCTAATTTCAAGTGAAAGATACAGTACTCCCATTGCATACCTGTAACCGATGACATGACTTTTGCAAAGTTCAGTAATGTACGCTGCCGTAACACAACACGAATCGCAACTGTTTCACGTCACACTTGATTAAAACTGCAAATTCAAATTAAGTAAACAAAATTGTTTTTCTGCACAAAAAATCTGACACAACACTAGACAGCGATAATGCGACACAAGTAATCAAAGCATGCGAGATTACCAAATAAAACCATTTTTGAAGGGTTTCCATAAATGGTGCACCTTATCTAAACAACCAGTAGAGATAGAAAGCCGATGTCTTCGGCAATGTTTCTTGTAAGAGTATTCTCTAAAACTTTTCCGAAGACACTACCACTTTATCTCTTCAGCTTCACCGAATATGTTTCATACCATGATTTTAGACTAGAAAAACATCTTTTTCGACTCTAGCTAGCAGAGCCCTGGATACAACCGGATACAAAGGATTTGTTCAGATGCTTATAGCATTTTTCTTCTACTTTCAAACCCATACTGAGTAGTCTGCCCGTTTTTGCCCGTTCATGAGTTATTTGAGAGCAAAGTAGGCCGTATTTCGAACAAAAAACGTGAATATCTCAAAAACGGTTCAACATAATTTATTACTTTGTTCACAAAATTATGTATTTCATTAATTGTGACAGTTCTGTAGAACATTTTGGCCTTCTAAAAAATCTTGAAAAAAAGTTATGATGAAAAAAATGATTTTTCCGGTCTTTTCTCAAATAATGCTCGATACCTTAAAAACCATTAAAGATAGGACATTTTCACCTTAGATAAAGTTTCTTATAAATGAATTTACTACAACTTTGCCGAATACTTCAACTCGCTATCTTTAATTATACGAGAAATAAATTTTGCATCTCACTTATAGGAGGATTAATCAACATTTTTTTTATTTAGAAAGAAGGGGCGTTCCATTGTCACAAATTCTTCCGAAGGTTGTATATCGCTTCAACGAACCATTTCGAAGTTATTCAAAACGATCACGTTTTTCGCGTTTTAAACCACTGTGCATTGACTGCTTCTAAACTTTATTCAGATCTGAATTTTCGTTCCGGGGTAACAGGTTGGTTATTGCTGTCACATAGGAGTTTCCGTATAAACCGGTACAGTCGTAGTCTGCCCATAACAGCATAAGAGTCCCATGTTGAAAAACAGCAAGCCGAGAAAAACGCTGTTCAAGATTGTCCCATCCATTGAGCCAAATGGATGGGACAGCCATGTTTTGGTATTTTTTTTATATTTTCTGAACAAACCCGGTAATTTTATTTGTGCAGTGTGATTCAGTGGTGATACAGAATACAATCCAACGGATAACTCATTTTCGACAAAAATCCACATGGGACTCTTATGCGTTTATGGGCAGTAATGTTTCATATGTATAAAATCCATTTAAAAAAAAATGTTTCATATGTATAAAATCCATTTAAAATATTGTCCGCTATTGATCCACTCAAGAAGTTCACGTTTTGTTAAACTCTCACTGTGGAGATGCTATCAATCAACCCGGAGCCCCGATCCCAACCCACAGCGCCCACTCATCAAGGCGACGCTGTGCGCGCCCATGCGGCATCCTGCATAATTTCAAACGACCTCGAATCGTTCTCCCGAAGCCTATCAGTCTGGAACCACGTAACTTTCAGCTGCTATCAAGTTTGTGCACCGCAAAAGTCACCACACGTCTTCTTCGTGGGAGGATTTAGTTATTACGCTTTTTCAGGAACAACAAGTTCTCAACAGCACAGTAAATATGTAGGTGTCAGCAAAGGCGCCCACCCACACGCAATTTTACCTTATCCGTTCGCCGCCACCGTCACCGCCGGCCACCGCCATCGTCGTCGATCGTAGATTGGCCGACGACAGCATTAAGAAAATTTATGTGCCATTCTATCGCAAAATTCATAAATAATCAACAGCTCCCTACCGGCACAGACACCGACCTGTAATCCACCGGATTCTCCGGTTAGGTACTAACCGTGACGTAAAATCTGACTGTCTGCAGAAAAAAAAAATTCGCATTCGTTGTAGAAAAGTTTTCGCAAGTGCTCCTCCAACCTGCTGACATGGACATGGCTTCCGGGGGACGCAAAATTCCCGAAGGTAGCTGACGTACGGACAAAAATTTCGCATCATTATTCATTCGTCATAAAAGATTAGCAGCCGAAGATAGTGGTCCCCGGCTCCGGCTCTCCGGCTTCGAAGAATAATAATAATAAATGCTTTTCATATAAAATTCAAATTTTCGGGGCGTGGTCATCCTCATGGCACAAAGCTCGGGAGATGCATTTCCTGTCCATCGTTTTTTGCTGGGCTGGGTCGGCCGGCCGGCCGGAATGGGTGGGTGCGAAGCGAAAAGCGCTGGCGATAACTGACCCCTTTTAACATGATTTCGCAAAAGCATCAATTCAGCCAGGACGCACATTTGCATTTGAAATCAACTTTTTTTCTCTCTCTTCATTTTATATTTTTTCCCTACGGTTGCAACTGCTTCGATTATTTATATGAAGCAGAGTGCAGCTTTCCCCTCCACCAACGCGTCCACGACTGCCGCCGGTCCGCTTTGATTGTATACATACTGCAATTTTAGCATCGGGGCGGCGGCTGGTGGCGGCTCAGCAGTGCTAACAGCAGCAAAAGCGGCAGAGTGATTCCATTTTCTGCTGGCTCATTTGCACATCATGAATAATCATATCTGCTCACACTTTGGAGCAGGGAGCAGCAGCGGCGGCGGCTGCAGTAGTAGAACCGTTGGCTGTGGATTAAACCTGTTGGTGGTGTATAATACAATCACGGAAAGGAGCAGCTTTATAGCGGGAGAGGATACCGCCGGTTGGAGGAGGCTGCTGACTCGTAAAAGTCTCCCGCTGCTGCCACGACTTGGCTTCAAACGTGAGACGAAGTGTGTACCATGATGTGAGGTTGTGTGTTGCTATGAGTGTGACTATCATTCCAGCAGAACGTGATGAATGCGTAAATTTGAACCTCCGCACCCCAGGGAGCCTGCAAGTTCTAAACATTGGACGACTACGTGACGCGAGGAGATAAATCCAACTGAAGTGTCTTCCGCGTGCATCAGCGCATTTTTTGTTCGCGTCGTTTTTCGAATTGAAACCGAAGGAACCGTTAAATGTTGATTGTTCCTCCTGAGCCCGTCCCGTTCACGAATTCTAATTCCCAATTGGAACGGTAGCGAAGGATATCATAAAATCATTCGGACAAGCAAACTGGTTCCCGCTGTCCGTTGCCATATACGGCTCAAAGAAGGACAAACTCGCGCTAAAGCTGCGGGAGCAGCGGCTCTAGGCTCCGGTCGAATCACTTCCTGGTTCTGACGGAACGAAGCGCGTGTGGTAAACACTTCAGGGGAGCCGGTCGATGCGCGAATGCCTAATGAACCGCAATCGGAGACGACGCGACCGTTGCATTTTTATGCATCGATGCGCTGAACGTACGTACGTAGGAAGAAGGAGGTTTGCGTGCAAACCAAGGAGGCGGGCAGCAATGAGCAATGCAGCTGCAAAATGACACTAATGAGCGCTCTCGTCACGCTTCATCGAGGTGATGATCGATTGGACAGTTATTAGAAGTCGGGTCGAACAGCCAGCCAGCCTGCAGTGGCCTTTGCGTGGCACTCTGAGCCGATCAGACGGAATTATGGTGCGTCACGATGTCGAACTTAGCGAGGATGGTGTGGATTAGTGAGGCTGAAGGTACGATTTTATGTGCAAAGACCCCGGTAATCGTTGATGGCCTCGAAGTTTCTGCTTGGATTGTAAGTTCATTGTTGAGGACGGTTAGTCTCGTTAATAAGAGAAATTCAACGCATAGAAAAAAACAGTTATTAAAATAATTGTTCAACAACCAGTTTACGTTGAAGCTTTGATGTATCAGTCGCTCAAAACCGACAATGCTTTTCTAATTTTGGGTGTAAAGGGGTAACAAAATAACCGGAAATAAAATGCAAATTGAGAATATATTTTTAGATAATTTTTTTTTAGTTTTTTTTATTTTTTTGAATTAAAAGTACTTACAATGATCTCATAGACAATCGATACTTTCGTACTTTCGGGAGTCATCATTTGTGACCAATTGTTTGTTCCGTTTTGAATTTAGCTGCTGGTGCTAAATCCGAATGCCAGATAATGATGAGATGAGAACGAAACGTAAAATCACAAAAAACAAAATAACTGAAAATAGATAACTTTTTTATTTAGATATCGATATTGAGTTCTACAAGATGACGACACGAATGATGAATGAAATTCATGTTTGACAATTCTCGGTGGTTTGTTTACTTTGTCAGTTGCGTGAGTTCGAGTGCAACGGGTGCTCATCTGTTGCATTCGCACTCACGTAACTCCCACGTAAGCAAACTACCGAGAATTATCAAACGAAGTTCATCCAGCTCATTTTGTTGGGTTATGTTGGTTGGTGTAAAACCTAACAGGTAAATATTTCATTTTGAATCTATTCCGCAAAAAATGATGAATAGACAATAGTGAGTCTAGCTTATTCTAGGATGGATGGCGGATTAAAGCTAGTCTTGGATCATGAACAGTTGAAACAACATAAGGTGTTGCTTTAAGTGATTGTGAACCTCTATTTGAAAGTATGCACGACGGCACCCGCGTTACGATTTGGAAAGGTGCAAAGGTTTGTTCATAGATTATCTGAGGTGATCTTAATAGTCACAAAATTGACGCTTCAATTCGAAGAATAGCCTGATGCATGCCTAGTACAGCTCCTTAGATGACGTCAGCAGCGTACTTGGAACGAAAGAACCTTCCTAAGATCCTAACATGCTTCGAAACGAAAACTGCCTCGGCGATTGTATGCGTTGCAGTTCCATGTTTGATGGCCGTTCGAACCTTGTTCTAAGATGATTTTGGGAGATATCAGGAAATTTTACGCCCCGAAGCACTACCAGATTGTAACATAGAGAGAGGACGGCGATGATGGTGTCACGGATTGGAAAGGAAGAAAGCAGAACGCTACGTGCGCAATAAAAAACAAGGCCACGACCGTCTACTCTCAGCCACCAAAGACATAAGTCAGGATAGCAGCGCATTTTACTACTGCTATCGAAGCCAAACAAAACAGTTACTTGTGTGGATTATCTTAAGAACAAACTGTTACTTTTATACTTGCGTGGTGATCTATTCATTTTGATTATTGGTCTTTTCGTATAACATTCGATTAAATTGCCTTTGGACAACTAGCTTTCGGTCAAATGGCATTCAAACAAGTGGCATTCAACCAAATGGCATTCGGCCAAATGGCACTGTTATTGTTATCAGTGTGCAATCGGGCTGTCTCAACAATCTATTTCTGCAACCTATGTGCATTAACTGTACGCCTACCGTCGCACCGTTGCGCTTGACAGTGTGTGCAGTGCTTTATGGTCACAGCTACGACCGCGCACCCGGCTTTCCATGAGTATTTTGGCGGCTCAGAGGCTGTCCTTGCATGTTGCTCAGGGATACATCGCTCCTATACACATCCATGCATACAGGCATACATACGGACTTACATTCATACATACATACCTACTATTTGGTACAAGTTTAGAGCGTGTAACGTCACATCATCTAGTCTGTGTAATCCTATGGAAAATCATGCAGGCAAATCCACAATTTTTTTTTATTATCATGCTGAGTAGCTAGTCGAATGAAGGCCTTTTAGGGTTTCACAAAAAGAATCTCTGCCCATAAAGGACATAAGAAATCTTTATCCGCTATTCCCAATAAGGTTTGTTCAAACCGAATGTCCGCCTGATTCGACTCGAATGGACCACACCGACCCGAAAGGGCTGCTTATCATTTCTGAAAGCCGGTGTGCTTGGTCGAATTAAATAATCTTAAGAACAAGTCCTGAATAATTAACTATCTCTTAGGTGCCAGTCCTGCACTCCTTTCCTCTGAACTATCCTCAAACCCACGGTCAAAAGAGTCGACAACTAGTAGGATCCACATATCCCCTACCCAAGCGAATTGTTCAACTTGCAAGTAGGAGAACATATCTACCAACCAGCCAAGAAAATTTTCAAACCAATGAGAATGGACCATGCCAGTCGAAGGCCACAGGCCCTGTGCCATCTCGTACAGTTCCAGAAATTAGATATTTGATGCTCATCTCCTCCGGCACCTCGACACCGTCCTTCATTGAATCCCCAATTTCTGTAGGAGCTCGTATATGAGATGCTCAAGGAGTTCCACCGGCTCGAATATCAACTATCTAAAGTGAAAAAGACGTTATTTATCACATCTATATCTATAACTATATCTATATCTATATCTATATCTATATCTATATCTATATCTATATCTATATCTATATCTATATCTATATCTATATCTATATCTATATCTATATCTATATCTATATCTATATCTATATCTATATCTATATCTATATCTATATCTATATCTATATCTATATCTATATCTATATCTATATCTATATCTATATCTATATCTATATCTATATCTATATCTATATCTATATCTATATCTATATCTATATCTATATCTATATCTATATCTATATCTATATCTATATCTATATCTATATCTATATCTATATCTATATCTATATCTATATCTATATCTATATCTATATCTATATCTATATCTATATCTATATCTATATCTATATCTATATCTATATCTATATCTATATCTATATCTATATCTATATCTATATCTATATCTATATCTATATCTATATCTATATCTATATCTATATCTATATCTATATCTATATCTATATCTATATCTATATCTATATCTATATCTATATCTATATCTATATCTATATCTATATCTATATCTATATCTATATCTATATCTATATCTATATCTATATCTATATCTATATCTATATCTATATCTATATCTATATCTATATCTATATCTATATCTATATCTATATCTATATCTATATCTATATCTATATCTATATCTATATCTATATCTATATCTATATCTATATCTATATCTATATCTATATCTATATCTATATCTATATCTATATCTATATCTATATCTATATCTATATCTATATCTATATCTATATCTATATCTATATCTATATCTATATCTATATCTATATCTATATCTATATCTATATCTATATCTATATCTATATCTATATCTATATCTATATCTATATCTATATCTATATCTATATCTATATCTATATCTATATCTATATCTATATCTATATCTATATCTATATCTATATCTATATCTATATCCATATCTATATCTATATCTATCTATCTATCTATCTATCTATCTATCTATCTATCTATATATATAAAAGTCAAAGTTTGTATGTATATGATTTATAGACTCCCAAACGGCTTAACCGATTGCCGTCAAAATTTATACATAGTAGGCATTTGTTATAGGGCGTGTTTGTGTGCTATTGTTTGGCGATTATCTGCCCGCCAGATGGTGGTTCAGAACAAATTGTGTTTTCCTTCTATTTAGCTGAAAGTCGCAGCCACGCGCGATGGGTATTAACCAGTAGTCGATAAAACAAAACATCCAGGCAGGCAATTGGTGAGAGACCAAAAACAAAAAAAACTAGCTCATTCAATGAGTTTCAACGACTCAAATGCTTAGTGTGGAAGTTTACTGTGACTTAACTTTTTGTCGGTTCCGACAGCATAAAGTAACAAGTTACTTTACGCTTGTCCGCACATGCCGTAGACTCACGTGATTCGCATTTCTAATGCCAAAAGATCCTGACTCCTAGTTAAGTCGCCGGTAAACTCCAAGCTTGCTCATATGACCCTTCCACGCTTTTCTAAACTTTCTCCCTTCAATTCCTTGCTCTCCCTTGAGTACTATGGCTCTTAATATTGAAAAATATACTTAACCTTCCAGTCCCTTGCTCATTAAATGCCGTAACAACAGTTGACAAATTGACTCAATAGGTCGTTAACACAAAAAAATGGTTAACAAAAAAACTAAACTAACTAATCCAATAATCAACTAAAGCTGTCTATCGATTCTAATGCAGAAACGATAATTATATGACCATCAAGAATACGTCAGACAGCCTTAATTGACGCCCTTCGACACCAGTTTGGCCTTACCCAGCCGTAACGCGGGTGGTGACGTGAAAACAGCCGAATAGGGGTGGAGAACAGCATGAAGCAACATCTGATGTTACTCGTATGTGATATCAAATACTGACTTGGACAGTTCCATCGAACCTAGTTTGCATACCTTACCTAACTAGACTCACTGTTCTCAATTTACCCACAATGGTTTTCGACCAAATGGCATTGGGCCTGATGTGGCATTCGGCCAAAAAAGGACATTCGGCCAAAAAGGGCATTCTGCCAAAACTGCCATTCGTCCAAAAATGGCATTCAGCCTAAAATTCGGCATTCGGTCAAAAACGGCATTCGACTTTGGTCGACCCTTTTAGATGGTTTTCGGTCAATTGACCTGGAGCACCATCCAACTTGTGCAGGGTCTAGTTATGGAATCCGTTTATTATGCCGTTTTCAAAGCCTAGCCCACCAATCTTTCCAATATTTTTTGGTACAGTTATTGGTGGTCATCGCCACTTAAGCCATCGCACAGTGGGGCCGGGCCGGTCAAAACCTCCAAAATTTATTGTCGATTTTCATACCTTTTATATTTTTTCCTAAATGTACATTACCTAAAGCTGTATTCGCCAAATTTTTGAGTCATCCGGTTGAAAAATATAAGTGGTACATTTTTTTGAACCGTACAGGGTCTTGAAAATCTGCAAGAATTTGAGTGACAAAAAGTTTTTGTTCATTCTAATTCATCTCGCTTTACTACAATGATAATTTAACAACACATATTGGCATTTCTAATAGAAAATTATCTCAGAAATTCAATGGTGTATTTCGATTTGAGAAATAATGAGTATTTAAAGAGTTACCAATGAAATCAATATAACTATGTTGTTTAACGCGGACTTATTTACATTCAGAGTGTCATCTCTTTATCGGTAAAAGCATGTTAAAGGATCTCATCTAGTAAAACTGACGTAGAATTTTATCTAGTTTTCAAAAATCATAGTGCCATCTTGCGCCGTTTTGCGCCGAAGGTTGATATTTGGACATTTGTGAAATTAGTTTTTTCATGGAGACGCATGGTATTTCTTGATTTCATGAAGTTTTGCATTATTATTCACCGGTGGATTTCTTTTTCTGAACGCTGCTTGTAAATTCAGGGTTTGGGGCGATTTCCTTGATACAAATATAAGTATGCCTTAACCGTCTTGCAACTATGACTCGTGTTTCTACATTTTCACAGTTATCTGCAGTATAGAAAAATTCAAATATATAGAAGCCAACGAGGCAAACTAACTGCAACTATTATATCTTTCCATGAATCCTATCTCTTTTGTAGGTATTAGTCGTTAGCTTTACTGGTGGCCGATGAAAGGTAAACACGTGAGTGTGGGAAGTGTTCTTTTTTACCCGATTTTTAGTTATTGGCCAGTAATGCCACATTTATTTTCAAGTGCAAACTCCCCATTGAATCAATCACAATCAACAATCAAATTTAAAACTCCACTTCCAAATTGACGAGAGTTTCGGACAAAAACGCTCACGCCTCTATTTCAAAGCATACACATACAGTGCAAAGTATGCTCAGGATATTTTCGTACGAAAAACCAAGTCAGTACCCACAAGGAGAGATATTCATATCATCATTGGAATTGAAAATCAATGGAAAAGTATTGAGAGGCTTAGCTGTAGTATGCATCGTATGAACAACAGATTTCAATAAATTGGAACCACCCTAGCTAACTCGTTACTAAGGACTACCCTAGGAAATCAAAATGTTTCTATTCACTTACGAAGTATATGTTTTGAGAAGGTAATAAAATTCACTTTTGCGAAATTTAAAAAAAACTTTTAGAACCACCCTAGGCTGTCTAATTTTCATTTTAGCGTCCTAATTTAATCAAAATCGAATTCAGCGCACCAAAATTACCCTTAGGTGATATTTTCAGACATTTTAAACTACTTTTGAGGTTTTGTCCAGCTTTTGTATGGAGTGGATCCACTGTGCTTCGGGATAGTGAAGTCTCATGTTAGTTATAAAATAAAGGCAAAGTATCACTCGTTGATCTATGAGACTAACTAATTAGCGATACTTTCAATCAAATCATATTCAGCCCAATAACTCATTCGATTTAATGATTCATTCACCTACTGACCTGTTCCCATATTTGCCTAATCTGTAAAATCAACTTATTTTTTTATATTTTGTCAAAAGTTTTTCAAACGATAATTTCATACTTAACATGCAAAACTGTAATTTTTTTACAGAGTATAATTCTAAGTATCATTTCAAATCAAAATGTATTTAAAAAAAATCTTCAAAAATGTAATAGTTATCTAGAGATTTGGGATTTTCCTCCAACAAAAACAATTCGTGTAATAATGTCTTTTTTAAAAGTTATTCGTGTTTTTCATCATAAAATGTCAACAATTAACTATTTATCATTCTTAAGACGTAGAAAAACTTTTTTTGACGGGAACTTTTATCATATTTTTATGATTTATACTTTATTTCAAAAGAGCAAATTTTCTCAATGAAATACAATTTCAAATCAAAATGCTCTTTACAAAAAATTCTGAGATGTAGTAGTTCTCGAGCTATTCAAATTTCAAATGTTTTAACAACACAATTATCCTGTTTTATTACGAGTTTTCATAAGTTTCTTCATAATCAACAACAGGTTTTTCAAATTTCCTGTACCTTTTCCTTTAACATCAAGGCGATATTGTAAACTATTTGAAAGCTACACAAAAACAATCAAAATATTTTTAACCATAGGTTCTGATGCTTAAAATATATAGTTGGATCATAGTTTGGTTGTTTTCAGTGGAAGCTTTACCATGATCCAAATACACTGAAAAAGTTTTCCTCCATTTTTAGAATGATAAATATCTGATTGTTGACATTTTATGATAGAGAAACGCAAATAACTTTTAAAAGGGCATATCTACGCAAATTAACTGGTTCTGTTGGATCAAAATTTCAAATATTTCTACAACTATTGCATTTTGAAAGATTTTTGTTAAATGTATTTTGATTTGAAATGATACTTTGAATCATATTCTGCAATAAAATTACAATTTTGTAAACCAATTAGTTTGAAACGGATCGTCGTGAAATTCCTCTATGCCGATCAGATTGTTCCAGCGCATAATGACATTCGAAACGGTACCACCCCTCTCTCTCGATAGGAATCATTTCCGGCACAATGGAGCGTTCGAGTGACCCATTAGCTATCGTTTGTAACAACTAGAAAACGGCAGTGAGCGGCAGCCGTTCGTCGTTTGATCGACTTGGCCACATGACACAGTTTCCCCCCAGGGTCCAATCAATCCGTTTACAATCAAAGTCCTTCAACATACATTATAGCAGCGAACCCGCTGGTGCGAAGAGAGAAGTGTGCGGTGTCAGGACGAGGATCAAGTGCAGTTGTTCAGTTGTCACTCGGGCATGATGTGACACTTTTGTTCTTAGGCCCTTTGGAAATCGTGCGGTTTGATGTCCTTGTGCGATCGGACCTTTGTCGGTGCCAGAAGGAGAGAAGGGGGGCAATTTCCCACTGCACAGAGGCAAAGTGAGCGTCTCTAAATGGTGTCGGACGGCCGCTGCAAGCTAATGATTGCGCGCGAATTGAAAATTAATTAAAAATCATGTTGTGAGAGCTAGCAGCAGGTCGGTTGATTTCTGCTGTGTGTACTTCAATCCGTTCGTGCCGTAGCAATTTATTTATTTATTATTCTATGATTGATTGATTGATGGGTTTATTCGTTTGTAGTTCTATGTACAGGTTACCGGGAGGGGCTAAAAGGTGCAATAACAAGGCTCTACATACCCACCCCGTCGATGGCTGGTTGGTCGAAATGGTGTGAGGGAAAAGTAAGCTTTCCAAACAGATATTGATGGTCAACTCGAACCACTGCTGCCAGCATCCATACACTCACCGTAATTGCAATCGATGGGTTCTCAAATACCCACTTCCAGCCATTCAGCCGGTGAAGATGTCGAGAGCCCGAGATAGTAATTAGCCCAATGTCAATTGCAGCCATTAGCTTGCGCTGCACCGAAGACCGTGTAGCAGTGCACCAACGCAGCCACACCGGGGGACATGGTATCGATCGATCTACCCTCGCCATCTCTATCTCTCACTCTGACTCTCTAGAGAGGGAGAGAGAGTGTTTGCTAAGGATTTTAATTATTGGCCAGAAGCATCGACGAAAGTGGACGCTCGATCTGTAGCTCTGCTACCGAACGACCACAGAACCCGCAGTTCACTCCTCATGACACTAATTGCCGTTGGCTCTCTCAGGGATGACCGAGATGAGGAAATGGCTTTTTGCTTAATCCTTATAATTTAGGGTTACTGCTGTTACTGCTGCCTGCTGCTAAAGCTACATTGCTGGTCGATGCAGCCGGCAGCTGCAGTCGGCGAGGATAGCACCGATAGGTTGCCATTTCCTTTGATTGGATCGTAATCGGACAGTTAAGTCGCTGGCGATGAGTTGTAATTTTAGATGGTTGGATTTGTGGGCTTGAGATTGAAAATGACGAACGGGAGTCAGCAGTTTTACCTGGAATTTTAGCATCACTTGCAGGATCTGTGATGTGTAAACTTCATTTTTGCTAGTAAATACAACGACAATCACCATCTACATCTATTTACTAGCAAAAAAAAATAAATAGCGAAATCTTTATCATCACTCGAAGGAAAGATAGATAGCAATTTATTTTAAATGTTAACCATAGCAGCGCTTGAGGTGGTCCATTCGAGGGGTCCAATTTTGGATGACGTGTTCGGGCATTTCAAATGGTATCTGGTTAATTACACGAGTAATGTGGCAGGCTTATCCACATAGACTTTTGACTTTACATAGTGTGCTATAAAACCACAATTGCTACTTGGGCAGGTTGCTCCTCACTCCAAATATGGTGATTTTGCTTATGGACGTGGCCTCAACAAATAACGTTATGTCCAAATATGCGTTATAACGTCTAAATAACGTTATGTCCAAATATGCGTTATAGGGAGTATAGGTATCTTTAAAAGATTAAGCTGATTGCGATACGTTTTAAACGATCTAGATCAATCAACCCTCACAAACATGCTTTAGAATGTAGAAAGACGCGTAAAGGTAAATCTCGCTATTTTTGATTACTACTACTGATGTGTCCCATTTCCCTTCCATGTGTCTTCAAAAACGGTCATTATTTTTTAATTGGCAGGAGTTTAGTTTAGTTTGATGGTTTTTTTATTGTTGGGTATAAGAAAACGTATATGGTTTGATGCTATACCAAGACCGATGCCTAAGCTGTCTCAAAAACTCAACAATCATACTAAATAAACATAACGTTTATGGAAACGTCCTTCGAGATGAATTTCCTCTGACTTTGTCTGCCGTAACTATAGATTGCTCGCCAAATCAAATGTTTTTGGCAATTTGTTTTTTTAACTCACACGAATTTGTCTCGAATAAAGAAAATGTTCAAGCCTGTTTATTGATTTATATTGAACGCTAACATTTATGTGTGTTTCATCATCCATTTCGCAAAAGCTTTTGTCTAAAATATAAAAGTTGGATATAAATAACGC
Source organism: Topomyia yanbarensis (assembly GCF_030247195.1). NCBI lineage: Eukaryota > Metazoa > Arthropoda > Insecta > Diptera > Culicidae > Topomyia > Topomyia yanbarensis. The sequence goes on along the minus strand of NC_080672.1, from coordinate 337,746,514 downwards.
GCAACAATTTCGAATATAATGTAGGGCATGGGCTGAGTAAAGATTCCAATGAGGGAACTTATTCCCCAATATGATTAACAGAGCCCACGTAGGCTGTCAAAATATATTTAATTTCGATGCCCATGCCAGTTAAAAACTCCACGTGATTCGACGCCAAAACTAATTTGATACCATGACATGATATCTTCAGTATAGCGGTTTGTTTCAGAATTAACAACAGTGTTTTTGTTTTAAAATTTAAATTCGTTTACACCACCGTTCTGGTTCTTGCTTATTATAAAACACGTTTAGTATTCTGTTTTGATTACTTAGGGCAGTACAGATACTCAGACTGGAGGAACCGTGAAGCATAATTTTAAGTTCAATAACGCTTAAGACGTGACATGAATTTTGAACATGCATTTTAACCTAAAAATTCTGCTGCTGGGTCAGTAAGGTCTAGTTTTTAAAATTTTCAGTTTTGTATTATAGAAATGTCAAATGTTTGCAGGTGAGCTTTCCTCGGCGATTTCTGGGCAGGGTCGTTGAAGGTTATCAGCACCGCGTGCCTTACGTGCTGAAGCTGGATGAAGCAGATGTTCCACATCACGAATGCTCCGTCTTATGCGAAAATACCTGAAGTTAATTGCCACCATGCTACGCCGGATAATCACTCACGTTTTGTTGATGGGACTCAGCCATCTTGATAGATCACCATGCAAAAATAAAAGTAATGGTATCCTTTGTTCTGCAGAAAATGCACACAAGTAGGGGAATTGTGGGAAAAACCGACACTGTGGGTAAAACCGACACCCCACAACTTTCCCTAGAAATCAAATTTTTATTCATTGCATAATAACATATTATTATTGGTACGTTTATGTACAGCATTTGAAGGAAAATTGGATTTACGTTAGTACGCCGAATATCATAAAATAAACAAGACATACGACAGCAGCGTTCATACTCGTCTGGATGTTAAATTTTTTTGGTACACTTTAAAGTTTTAACCGAATAAAAGCTTTCCAAATCACCACATTTTTCAGTACCTATTATTATCGGCCTTTCCAATGATCAACTGGGTGCATTGAAGACGAGTTTGAGAAATTCAATATTTTTAATTGCTTTTTTAAAAAATGTGCCTTATTGGGGTAAAACCGACACCCTATGGTTAGGGTAAAACCGACACGCTGTCAAGACGGTTGTGTTTACTTGCGATTCATTACAAAATGCTGGGGATCTATGTGACACTTCCATTACACTATTAGCACACTATAGTAATAGCAGAATTACACAGAAATACTTTTATTGTGTTTATTCCTTGTAAGTCTCTTTAAAAATCAATAAATGGAATTTTTGCTTATTTGATTCTATCGAAGCTTTTGCTATTTCTGTAAAAAGCTCATCAAACCGAATTTCTAGTGTTCTCTTGGTTTGTCATGGACGAACTTTATCACAATGAGACAATGATCTTTTGTATACCCCGGTAGATTGTTGATGATCAGAGTCCGAAAAATGTCTGAAAAAGGTAGCATTACTCAGAAGTGTGTGTCACTTATAAGTGAATGAATCCGATTAGCAGAACGTAGAACGCTTGCAAATCTTCTCTCATGAAATAAAATGACACTGAAGGTTGCAATGATGTGCGTAAGCATTGTTTGGAAATACCCATTTCAAGAAATAATCTTATAGCATAAAATACTCTTATTTATAGCACTACGCTTACGAACTCTCTTTCCCTCACTTCATGATGAAGCTATACTTATACTTTATTTACTTTATACTTTATTTATCATGCATATATCTAATTTTTAATAAAGAAAAAGATTTTAATAAAGTGGAGATAAAAAATTAAAGGGGGTGTCGATCTTACCCCTATGGGGTGTCGGTTGTACCCGCAGAGCCTAAAAAAGTCAATAATTTTTAATGAAATAATTTCTTTGATGCGCTGAAAAAATTAAGCCTTGTTAAGAATATTCTGAAGAAGAATTCTGCATAGAAATTATAATTTTATTGGTTTTGTGGTAATCCAGAAAAAGCATTAAGCTTAAGGTGTCGGTTTTAATCATAATTCCCCTAACAGTTTTTTTCGTTCGCTTGGCTCGGACGAAGACAAAAGCACACTGAGTATTGTGACTGACGTCTCTGATGGTTGGAAAAAAGACTCTTTCTCGGCATTTAAAAAAAATTCGTGTACTTTTTCATGCTTGGTAACTTCAGCAACGCGACCCGCTGAATTTCTTTGACTGTTTTTTTTTTAATCTGTAGCAATTCTTTTGTATATGCCCTCTCTTTTTGCAGAAATGGCACGCCGAATTCGCATATCGTTCACTGCTAGATGATCCTTACCTCACCCTGTCGTAGGTACCCCGATTTCAATGGCGGTATCTACTCCTACTGCGTAATCTCACACGGTTCCTTCTCCCATGGTTACTAGAATCATTCCTGATTCCGCGACTGCCAAAACGGAATTTCACCGAATTTACCGTTAGTTCATGGTTTAATACTTGCACTCGTGTCGTGACTCTCTATTTTTATTTATCTTTACAGTTATTTTATGTGTCAAATCATCCTCCTGTAGAAGTCGATGATGAACCCAAAAAAACCCCAGATCGCAGGCTTCTGCTAACAAATTTACTACTAAAATAAACTTTTCTTCTGATTCACTCGCACCGTGCATACAGCGGCGAAATATTAAACGCTGCAAAATTTCAGAATCTACTTTATCATCCATTCTTTTAATTTTGTCATGTCACCGTAAGACAAAGTTTTGAGCTCCATAGCTAGGTGAAGAAGTTTCAACTCTTTCAAAACTTTCATTCCACAGAATCTCATGAATAAATCATTCTTACGGACATCATCTACATTATCACAACAGAAAAATACTCCAATCGTTTGACATAATTAGAAAAAGATCAGTTTATTACGTAGGGGTCGATCGTGCCAATGCAATGAATGCCCTTTTTGCAACGAATTCAACTCACTAAACGGTGCTGAGAAACTCGTACAGTAGTTCCCTTAATTTGCCAAGTATGTAATCTAACTTCTCCTCCCCAGTTTTCCGTAGCAACTTGCATTCCAGGTAGTTTAATCCGTGTCAAATTATCTTGGTCTGTTGCGGCCAACGTATCGCTTCCTAGCGCAAACACATTCCAACGATCACGTCGCTTTCGACCAACTGACGGAAATAACGCCTAACCTTCTTTTGAATACCACAATACCCCCTTTCTTTCAACACAGCAATAGCTTGGAGGTTACTTACCCGGCTTTACGGACAAAACTCCGATCCTGACGATTGCATTTTTAGTCGCGATCACTCAAAGCTATCAGCGAAGATTCTGGGATGCCTTCACTTTTTACTAAAACCAACTTAACACTACTTCACGAGAACAATTAACTTTTCTTATCGTCACCACTGAAATGTTTGGACGTTTTCTTGCCTAACTAAAAGAACACATTTGTCCTTTATGATGGTCGAAATACAAGAGACCCATCTATGTGTTATGTTTATGTGACTCTATAACTATTACATCGATGGATATCTTCTTCTGACATATCATCATCGACATTTCGTTCATCGATTCAAAACTGTTCAATGCGCACTATAAAAAATATTAATTTTATTTGCATCTATATTCAACAAATATATGAGCAATTAACACAAACCAAACTTCAAAACAGGCAAATGTTTCTAATATTCAGGATCTGTCAGCTTGTAGCTTTTTTCCTCCGGAGAAATTAGTTCAGCGCCATTTACATCCACCAAATGGCGAGTTCTTGTTACAATGTATCCGAATAGAATCCCAAATTTAACAATCGAATTTCGTTCTATGCGGAAGTGATGTAAAACGTATTGCCCCAGGCTTCAGCAATAATTGGTGAAATGTTGCGCGAATCGAGCTTTTTTTCTCTCATTCATTCATACGCTACTAGTCGAACAGATTTTGACCGCAGGTCATACATGGAACCATTTTTCAATGGCAAACTTTTACCCGGACTTGATTGGGTAGTACTACATAGGCAGATTGCATCGGAACATATTGCTGCACTTAGCGAGGGATGCTCAAAAATGGCTGAGTTATTGTTTGACGAAAAAAGTTTTCTTCCGACACCGAACAATCGAAGCAGGCGGTGGAATTAAGCTCAATCCGAAGCTTTCTAGTGTTGTGTTCTGTGAAAAGCGAAATTAACAGTCAAAACAATTTTGATCACCAGCGTCCATTTGCTAAAGTGCGGAACATTCTCAATTCTGATGCCATGGTGAAAATCACTCATTCGTGTCTGCCTCCCGGGAAAGTTGTGGCAGTATGTAGGTGCGTACCAACTGCAAAAAAAAAGCGAGACCTAATTCTGCGATCATGTTTTCAACTGCAACCACCGTCCGCTGGGAAGCCTGTGAGCAATTCTGTTGAAGTTTTTTTTTTCCTCCATTTACCCGCTCAAACCCTCTCCAACTCGTTCGCTGAGCGACCATTTTTGTCATGTGTGTAATTCTATTATGTTGAACTCGGATTTGCTGCCGTTGGTTGCCGGCTACCTACCAACCTACCGACTGGTTGGCTGGTGTAGTTATGCCACAGTGAGTCACGTTCGGTGGACGTTTTTGGGAGCGAGTTGTACGAGGATCCACCCGGGTTATAAATTATACTTTATAACAATGTTTTTTTTCCGCGCTCGTTTCGTGTATCTGGATGATGAGCCGAGCGGCGGTGGCTCCACAGCAACGGCAGTTAGAGGAGAATGGTTGGTCGCTAGGGGAAAATCTAGTAAAAAAAGCATATTTGTTGTGTTTATCCAAATTATGCTGGAAACATCGTACCGACACGGGGGGTAAACGAGAAGAAAAAAAAAATCGCTCAGCTGTTGAGAGAGTATTAAAACGTAACTCTTTTTTGATTATTTTAATTTTGCGCTTTCGCGAACTCCGAGCACATATCAAATAGGTACCCACACCAGAAGGGACTGAAACAACAAACTGAGTCATGTGCTTGTGTATTTTTATGCGGTGGATTGTCAACCGTGTTTGTTGTTGGTAGGGGTCATGCGGTTCACCGAGAGTCATGTGGAAAACTGTTTTACTTGTGGTGCGTCGATGATGATGGGTTAATTTTTGCGGCTTGGCCTTACCGGAAGGACGAATTTATGGCTAGACAATCACCCTCGGGCGGTACTTTTCATCTCCGAGCAATCGTCCTAATCTGCGGACCGGGTTCTGTCAGAAATCACGAAACTACAGTAACGGGGCTCAAATCTGATGCGAGTAGACAGCAGCGAAATCATGCAACAGATGCAACAGACCATTACCAATCCGAATTTTTTTTTCTTTCTGTCTCTCTCTCACTCACTCGTTCGAGATGGTATTAAACGGGTGGGACTTTAAACCGTTTAATACTCTTTCGGCCGCCGCCGCGGCTGCTGGTTCCGGCGCAAAACCAAAGGAAACAACATTCGCTTGGTGGCAGCTGGGTGCACATCTGCATCGACTAAAATGCGAAGCCTTCAAAGCGTGAAAGCCTGTCGCTCTGTTGTTCGAGAGTTTCGTTCCCTGTTTTTATTTTCCTAGTTGGAGCTTCCCGGGGACCCCCCGGACGGTTTGAAATAATACCAATATGCATGCATGGTTGCGGTTGAATTGTATATACAGCTCACTCACTCACGATTTTTGTTTTTCGCCTTTCCACCGGCACCGGTGTCCCTTCGGGTTTTTTTCTGAGCTGTGGTTAAAAAGCGACTGTATTAATTCGGTTTTTTTTCTCTAACTCTGTTCACAGACGAAAAAGCACAGCCCCGGTCACATCAAACGTCCGATGAACCCGTTTATGGTGTGGAGCCAAATCGAACGGCGCAAGATTTGTGAGGTGACGCCGGATATGCACAATGCGGTCATCTCCAAGAATCTGGGAGCTCGCTGGAAGGCGCTGAGCGATACCGAACGCCAGCCATTCATCGATGAAGCGGAACGGCTACGGAAGCTGCACACCCAGGAGTACCCTAACTACAAGTACCGTCCAAAGAAGAAGCAGGTCAAGGGATCCGGTGGTAGCGGAGGCAAAAGTAGCTCTGCCCCATCATCATCTGCTTCCTCGTCACCTGCCTCGTCCACTTCTTCGCGGGATAGCTGTTCGTCGGTTTCTTCGGCGACCGGTAAGTCCAAGTCCAGTCGGCGTAGCGGAAAAGTCAGTAAAAACGATAGCAACAATAACAGCAACAACAACAACAGTGGCAGCAGTAACGGAACCAATCTAAAATCCAAGAAGGCAGTGATTCAAGCGGAACTGCGTGATAACAATGGAAACTTTGAGGAACTGTACTATCATCCACAGACGATGCTGGGTGTTGGTGGGGAATCTCCGAATTCACCGGAAGGAGCTGCGCTGTATGATGACAATTCAATGATCTCACCGGAGCCGCCGTTCGCCAACTCGGTGTTCGAATCGGACAACAATCTGTTCGCAACCAATCTGGACGGGTTCACGGGGGACGAATGCAGTCGTGGGTACGTTCAGCAGACCTTATTCGACCCAGAGGAAGATAATAAGGCCTTCATTCTGAACAACAACGACGACTCGAAGAGCTACCTGTACACGAACGGGACAATGAGTAGTCAGGATCAGAATGGTGGCGCCGGTAGCAACGGAGTCGATATCAAACGGGAAATGTATTTCGAGGAAGATGATCGGTTCAGCATGGACGATCCGTGTCTGACCGAAGCTAACATTCACCGAATGGAGGTGGTACTGAACGGTCATCGGGATCAGGTGAACGGTCAGGGGCACAGTCCGAGCCCAGTGAGCTTGAACTACATCAACGACCTAAGCGCCTACAACGGACTGTTCACTGTGAATAGTGCGGCCAACGTTAACACCTCCGGAAACACGCTAGCGAGCTTCAGCGAACTGTCGAGCAGTTGTCAGAACGCGCTGCTGCTTTCCCACCACATCAACGCTAACCAGCTGAATGCGCTCAACTCGTTCACCACCCAGCTGGCCAACAACCGGCCCAACCCAACGCTCAACAGCATTTCGTCCAACTGCCAACCTTCGCCAACCACGAACGCTCTGATAGCGAGCAGCTGTGCGAACTCCAGCATCAACAGCACCACCACGACCTCGATCGTTACCGGAATGTCGCTGGGACACTGCAGTCCAGCGATCGCGCTCAGCCAGCAGCCTCACATCAGCAGTCAAAGCACCAGTCTGGAGCAGATGGACTTCAACGATATGGTTCCGAGTGATCTCAACGACATCACGTTCGACGGCATCGAGACGGCTTCCTCGTCCAGTGGTTCCCATCTGGAGTTTCCCTGCTCGACGGCGGACGTTTCGGTGCTGCTGGGCATCAGCACGCCGTACGATTTGAACTAAGCAGCAGGAACTAAGCGGCGAGCGCGGGAGCTACATTTTGAACATCGATAAAAACCAAAAAATTAAGTGCTTTATTGTGCGCGAGCGAGAGAGAGAGAGACAGCATGCTAGGGACGGGAATGTTTGTATATTCGAAACCGAGTGTAAAAAAGTGTAGGCGAGAGAGAGAGAAAGAGAGCAGTGAAATGAAAAACAAATTAAAAAGTGTTGTGATGAGCAAACAAAGCGAGAGGAGGAAAAGTTTTTTAAGGTAGAAAGTTAGTTTTTTTTGGCGCTGGGCAGAACAAGGCTGGCTGGCAGGAGCAGCAGCAGCAGCAGCAAAAATACAGATGCGGTTTTTAATTAATTGAGAAATTAAGGGCGCGTAGGAAGGTGAACGGATCACCCGAGCAAAAATTGAGCGCGCAGCGAAAAAAAAGGTTGTCAATAATTAGTAGGGAAAAGGCGGTCAGGATCGGACCTCGGATGATGGGGGAAAAAAGAACAGCACTGGGAGCGTACGGCGAAAGTTTGGAATGGGAAGCCAACAAAAGTTTTGATGAAAGAAGCAAAAAAAAAATGAAACGGAAATTGGAATTGGAAATATTCTGCTCCCGCAGGCGTCCGGTGTTTGCGCCGATGAAGTTGGTGTTGCCGGCTGATGCTGTGCGAAAAAAAAAAACAGAAAGATTGAGCGCTCCGAAAAGTTTTGTAAGTCACCACTTTCCAGCTTTTTAATTGATGACTGCAATAAGATTGGTTCGGTTGTTCGGCCTTGTTCCCTTCGCCTGGCGGGGAAAAGTTTTTTTTTTGCATCCAACTGGCTGGCCACACGGCCTCTGCAGTGGGTTGCGTGGGCGGGGTGCACTAAAATGAGTTGATGGGAAATGTTTTGCGGTATTTTCCATTAAGTCATTATTGCTGCTGGCCGTCGTCTGACAGCTGGGATGGTTCTCTTCCGTTTTGCGCCAGTGTGATCCATCTCCCACCGACTGGTGCTGGTGGTGGAAACTTTATCCACTGGAGGAAAGTTGAGCTCTAGTGTCGCATTTTGTCGCATTGCCCAATATTAGATGATATTTTTTTTGAAGGCATGTCAGATTTGGTGTCTGCCAGAGGCCAGCAGTGATTGGGCGTAGTTTGAGGACAGCTTAGAGTGCGGGTTAGAGTGAACTGAATAAAATGATCCCCATCAGGCCATCATTGAGTCGATTCCTAGTCCAGCCAGGAGTATCTGCACCATATCGGACAAGTCTAGCTACCGGATCAACGTGTTCCAAGTTTGAATGTCATTTTTCGATAATTTACATGAAGAAAGACAACTAACTTGCATTTTCACCGCTAGGTTGCACTGTATGCTTCACTGAAAGTTAAAATTAAAAAGATAATGTTATTGCATACAACTTTGTCGAAGACTGCAAATCAATCCAACTTCCTTAAGAGAATTCAATAAACTTTTAATGAATTGATGTCTGAGTCAGTTTTGCAAGGGGCCTAACAGCAACAATAAGTGGTGGTAAATATATATATTTACCACCACTTATTGTTGCTGTTAGGCCCCTTGCAAAACTGCCGATATAGCCGATTCCAAAGAACTTTATTTTACGAAATACTGGTTGGGTTTAGCTGAATTGTTTATTTGAAAGAAACAACATACTATGTGTCATCACTTAACTAGAAAATTTTAGTTTTACGTTTCACCACGTAGAGGGCGCCAACACTAACTTCCAAACGGAAAAAGATAGAAATTAGGTGTCTTCTTCAAAGTTGTAGAACACGCCTTTTCCAGGTATTCTTGTAAACATGTTCACAGTCTGTCTCTCTTCCTTGAAAAGCTAGTGTCGGTGCCCTCTGTGTGGTGAAACATGGAACTAAAATTTTGTAGTCAAAAGATGACTCATATCATGTATTAAAATGCTTCCAAACGTACTATTCAGTTAAATCCACTCATTATTCCACAAAAAAAAATTCGTGGGAATCGACTACTTATTCACTACCATGTGCTGTTAGGCCCTATTCAAAACTGACTCAGATATCACTTCATTAAAAGTTTTGAAACTTTCCCGAAGAAAGTTGGATTGATTGGCAGTCTTCAACAAAGTTATAGGTGATAAAATTATATTGCTTGACTTCACTTGTAGTGGTAAACTGACGCATACAGTAATACCTAGCGGTGAAAATACAAGCTAGTGTAATTTTTCCGTGTTTAGTTGTCGAAAAATTTCATATAAACATCGAACACGTTGGTCAGCTAGCTAGACTTATCCAATTTGGCTCAAATTTGAAGCAGAGACACCTGGTGGGACTAGTAATTGATTCAGTGGTAGGCAAAATAGGTTTTCAACAAATTCATATTTTTTTGAGCTATCTAGCACGGGTAGTTCGGCAGCCGGGCGCTGGGAGAAGAAACGGTAGTTGTCGAAAGAGTTGTAATAAAGTAAATGTTTATGTGGACATTTTCCATTGCTTACGAAACAATTGTCCATCAAATTATTTCGGCTCAGACAGGTACAGTCTGGCTTGACCGATACACGGACGATATTTATTTCTCGGGGACTTAACCGTCAACTTTTACTGTCCAAGTGAGATCATTCTGTTGGACTTAAACCATTTTTACCATTTTTTCTAAATTATTTGAATTTCGGTGACATTTTAAATTATTTTTAGGAGCATTGGAAGAAGCGTTTGCAAGAATGCAGTATGCACTGTAAGAATGCAGTATGCACTGTAAACTATTCTTTTCATTGCACATGCTTCTAAAATCAGTTTTTTTTTTAATTTATGCAAGTTTTGAACTATTAAATTTTGATGTAGTTAACGGCAATAGAATATATTCTGTATATTCTCGTATTCCTAATCCAACAAGATTTTTTAAAGTTAAAAAATAAATTGATTCCGCAACAGGATGAAACGCTTCATTTGTTGATGCACCATAATTTATTGAAGTGACAATAGCGGGAATCAATCCAGGCAGGTTGGAGCACCAATTGTAGTGCTCTCAGTGCATTGGTCTCGATATGCAGTTACGAAGCAAAGGCTCCTTCGCATTCGAACATCCAACTACGAAACGGTTACACAGGCAAATATTCGGCGGATCTTAACTAGTGGCTGCCGAAAATGTTCATTTTTTACGAGCTGCTTTCGAAAGATTTTTGTAAACCAGTTATTTAGTTATTGATGCAAGTCATATATATTTTTAATTTATAGAATTTTTTTTCGTCAAAATTGAGTGGCTCTGTTTAGTTCTACAAAGATTCCACAGAACACTGTAAACCATTATCAATAAGAAGGTAGTGGAAAGTAGAAAACACAAATCGATGATTGACTCCAGTTTGAAAGATGGCGGCTACTGGGTTCATTTCGCCGAAAGTCATTTATCCGGAGGTCGTTTCGCCGAATGGTTCGTTTCGCCAAAGGTCATTTCACCGACGTTTCATAGAATTTAATTTGACTGAATGATTGCTTACCAAAAAAGGATTTTTATAGTTAAATTAAATTAAGGGAGCATTCCAAGTCTTACATCCTTCGCAATGTAATGCAAGATTGCTGTAACTATTTTCCACTATATAGTGCCAAAAAATAAATCATAAGAGCTATTAACGTTGAAAATCTCACGTTCCGATTTTGTGACACAGGCGTCCTAACATGTGTTCGGAAAGTTTTGAAACTAAACTCCAGAATACGGTATTTGAGATAAAAACATATTTTTGAACATATATTTACTCAACAAAAAAAAGTTTCCAAATTATATAAAAACAGTGTTTAACATTTTTGTTTACAGGTTCCGGCTCATGTTGTTCGATGGTTTTCATAAAATGAGCTGTAAAATATTCAGAAGCAAAACATCAAATTAAAGGTGACTTACAGGCATGAGATGTTAGTCATCTATACTCTGAAATTTGGCAAGGGTGTTCTCTGATAATGATTCTAATAATTGAAAATCGATTTTTTTGTTCAAACTGATTAATGAGGAGACCCCCCTAAGACCGTTATCTTCTATTACCACGAAACACTGTAAACCATTATTAATAAGGGTGTCGTTTATAAGGCGGTGGAAAGTGGAAGACGAACAGTGATTATGGGCGTCATTTTAAAATCCAAGTTGGCTGCTTCCAAAACACTAAAAACCTTTATCAATATGGGTGGCTGCCAGGAGACAACGAAAATCGATGATTGACTCCATTTTAGGAGAGATGGCGGCTACTGGGGGTTCATTTCGCTTTCGGGTCTGATTCATTTCGCTGGAACCCATTTCGCCGAATGCGGTTTCGCTGAAGGTCGTTTCGCCAAATTTAATTTTACTTAAGTGATTACCAAAATAAATTTTAATGGTTAAATTATATTGAGAGTGAAACGGTAAAATTGAGAATCAATACTCAGATCACCTCCATGATTTCGCTGCACAGAAAATAACACTTTGTTTAACAATATTCTATAGGGAGAACCGGGCCAGCTCGGACCAAGTAAGGGTTTGTGAGCTATAGAGCTGGAATATGTCAACCGATTTGCAAATTCTTATTTTTTCTGAAAGCTTGATCCATCTAATGCGACTTTTACCGATCTTTTACCGTTTTTTGTATAAAAGATTCTGCGCAAAAGTACACCAAAAGCCCGATTTACCCCAATCCAATGGTCCAATTCGGACATCCCATTTCTTATCGATTTTTTGCAATAGAATTGAATTTGAAGCTACTTCAATTAGAATTGTGAAATGAAAAATTCTCATTGATATGTAAATCTTTATACAATAAACAGTAGAAGCCGGTCCAAATGATACAATAAACAGTAGGGCTGTAATGTCGAAATCGGTCAACCGATTTAGAAAAAAAATGAAACAACTAATGGTCCGAATGAGCTCCCTTTCCCCTATTTGTAATTAAACAAACAAGATTACATATTTTTAGATAATTTTGTAATAGTCGGAAGCCGCAATATTGGATTTAAAAACAGCGCCAATCATTAATGTTCGTCTTCTACTAATCACTACCTTTCAAATAACACCCATGTTGAAGGCGGTTCTCAGTACTTTGTGGTAGCTGGAAGCCGCCATCTTGAATTTTAAAATGGCGTGAATAATCAATTTTTGGTTTCCACTAATCTCTGCCATTCAAAAAATACCCATATTAATGGTGGTTCAAAGTGCTTTGTGATAGTCAGGCATTGCATTTATCGCTCATATGAGTAAATGCGCCCGGAAAGTTTGCTACTCCGACAATAAAAACTCCCATTTTCACACGAAAAGTTATTGGCACTCACACAACTTCTCCGGATAAATACAAAATGTTATTTCTTCGGTTAAATAAAACAGCCGGAGAATGAGAGAATGAGTTTATCACGGTACCCTTTTTTCGCTCGCTGCTTTCCAGTCGTTATTCCAAAACACGAAAAAACAAGTCTATCATACTTCTTTGCCGCTTTCCTTTGTAATTAAGTGTATTTTTTAAAGTTTTTATTGATTTCCACGAAATTAAAATTTTATCACCTTTTCCGGTGAGAAGGAAAAAGTCAAATAAATTTTATCCGGAAAACTATTCTCACGCTATTTGTGGAGACGGAGAATTTTGCGACTCATCTTATCTCGGAAAAGTTGGACATCGGATAAGCTTCTTCTCGCGTGAGTGAGAGAGAATTACAATGCCTGGTGATAGTCATCTTGGATTTTAAAATGGTGTCAATATTAAATCAGTCAAAATGGTGTGAACCATCAATTTTTGGCATCTACATATCACTACTTTTTAAATGGTACCCATATTGATGGATGTTTGTGTATTTTGTGGTAGTCAAAAGCCGCCATCTTGAATTTCAATACCATAAGTTCTCGGCTTCTACTATTCACTACCTTTGGAATGACACCCAAATTGATGGAGACTTCCAGTGATTTCTGGTGACCAGAAGCCGTCACATTGGATTCCAAAATGGTGTGAATCATCAATTTTCGGCATCTACTTATCACTACCTCTCAAATGACAGCCATTTTGATGATGCTTCCAGTGTTTTCTGGTATCCGGAAGCCGCCATCTTAGATTCCAAAATGGCAATTTACAGCTTCTACTAACCACTACCTTTCAAATGACACCCAAATTGATGGTGTTTTTAAATATTTTGTGGTAGCCGATAGTCGCCATCTTGATGTCTCCTATTAGGGTTGTGGTATCGGTACCGAAAGTTGTTGGTACCGAAATACTGGTACTGAATAAAGATAAATACCGGTAGTTTTAGTAGTATATAAAGCCGTTGATAACGAATACAATTAACCTAACCTTATGGCATATATAGGGGTCTTTTTTTAAACATCGGCCAGCAAGTTGACATTAGAAGAGTAACGAATATAGTTGCCGTTGTACGCAAATTGATAATTAAACTATTAAAAAATTTGTTTATTTAGAACTAGCACGAATAAAATAACAATCGATTCGTATCTCCTACAAGCGACATTCGGGTTGGTTCCCATTATTCGATGTATACACCTACATAATAAGCTTGTGGTCTAAGTCATGTCTGTACCCATTTTGCTTTTAATACTAATCTATAATAGAGCGAACGCCGACTTAATACCTAACCTCGATCCGAATAGGGCACATTGGGGTCTGACTTGAGTTTGTGGTCAGCGTTGTTTGATTATATGTAATTTGCATACAAAATTAGGTAAGAAGGAATGTTTCGTCATCTGGATGCACTCAATATGAACTGTTGGATATTCATATAAAATTTTTTCAAATAATGGATCCTACTTTTCCTTATTTCGACATGATTTTTAGTGTGTGTTAGTGTGCGGTGCTACTCGAGGTACCTCGATTATACCATCATTCATATACACAATAATCATATTCACAATTATGCTTCTAGCCTTGGCTAACTTTCTGACGCCCGTTACCCCTTAAAGGCGCAAAGCAATTTTTTTCAAATGTTCTGAAAATTGTCTCACAGTTTTAATACGTTACTGTAATAATTTTGAGATGGTTTTCGCAATGTTGTTTTAAAACAACATTGCGCATTTAAGGGTTAAAATCTTTTGGAACTGTTACACCCACCGCACATTTAGTCGAATTTCTCGCAGTAGAGGGTCGCTTCACTTGTGCTGTTTTCTTATTATATGCGCAGCCGGAGAAAAGATACTGTACTATTTGTGCAGTGAATAAGGAACAAAGCAGCAAAATAGATTTTTTTCGATAAGTTTTTTTGGCTAAAATTTCACTTCATAGCTAGTAAACTTGGTTTAATAGCAAAATTCAATTTTCTTGTCTTGGAAAGCAAGGCATGAACGCATCAGAATCATTAGCAGCAAAAATTAAATTGCAACAACTGGGGAAAATCCTTGCCAAATTTTTAACATAATGTCTTTGCCCTCAACAAGACGGGTTTTGTACACAGTTTTTCGATCATAATATAAATGTTGATGAAGGCCATGCTCAACAAATTTCTAAGAAATATATTCAGTAGAATAGTACAAAAATGTAGATATTCCCTGCAAAAATCTACGTTATCTTTTAACAGTTTGTCTCGCTTGGGTGTTATTTAGTAGTTTTTAACAAAAATATTCCGGTATTTTTCCGGTACTGCCGGTACTGAGAGCTTTAGTAGCGTACAACCGGTACTCTTCATAAAATGTTGGTACTAGGAACCCTAGCTCCAATCATCAATTCTCGGCTTCTACTAATCACTACCTTTCAAATGACACCCATATTGATGGTGGTTTTTCTGTAATTTGTGGTAGCTGGAAGCCGCCATCTTGGATTACAAAATGACTTTAATCAATACTTACTTTGGGTACGATCTTACCTAAAGTGGGTCTCAGAATACCTCTTCCTGAGAGACGTTACTGGTAAGTTAGGTAACGGTGACTCAAATGGTCTGGTATTTCTTCAATGTTGTCTGTGTCATCGTATCCACTTATTTTATAGTGCACAATTGTAAACTACGCTTCAACATCAAACTTGATGAATTTTCCATTCGCAAAGTGTTTACGGTGAAGTGTACGGCAACAAATCGGTATTTTTTTCGAATCGTTCCGCTGTATAGTTTCCGTTTACGAAAAATTACGTTGGTTGGTTGGTTCTTCAAAATGCAGTGGATAGTTATGCTTGAGATATCAAATTATCGTGCCAACCTGTGTGTTAATTTTTCTACCTTGGTTTTTGGCACTTGACAGCACATTTCAATTTGTTATAATTTTGATGGACTACCGCAACTTTTTTCAACACGAAAATCCTCCAAAACATTGAAAATAGTTCCACGCGGCTTTGAATATTTGCAGAATTTTTTCTGTACTGAGCCATCCAAACAGGTTGGTAACAGATTTACGTAGCAGAATTTTGTTTGTAAACAACTGCGCAATTTAGAATTAACAGTACATTAGGAGTACAGTTAAGTGTGAGAAGTGCATTCGTAGACATTTTTGTACTTATTTATACGATAGAATAATCGCCTGATTTCAGTCACAAAGACCATCCGGACAGATGTTATATTGATTTAATGCAAGAATGGTCTTAAAATAACAAAGCTCAATACAATCTATCACTTGAATACCATATTTTAGTAATCCCTATTTGGTTTCGATTATAGATGTTTTAACCTTAGGGGCATTCGCTTATTTTTCGGGATAGAGAAATCTCTTTAGAAAAATCTCAACCATATGTGCGGGGCTGGGAATCGAACCCAGGTGAGCTGCGCGCAAGGAAATCGATTTACCAAACACGCTATCCCCGCTTCTATTTTGAAGATCCTATTTACTATGAGAATTGAATAAATTAATACGCAGGCGAGGAGACAATTTCTCCTTGCAACTACCAATATAATTAGGAATTACCTTTGGCATTTGAAATTTACCATAAAAATCCCAACTGTAGGAAAAATTAACTGTTTTTGACAGTCCATTCCGACTAATTTCCGCAAAACAATTGCCATCGGAGGCTAAAAACAGAGGAAAATCAAAACCACCAGCAAAATTGATTAAAAACAATTTCTACCAGACACAGCAGCCCTCCTCCGTTCGGCCGGAATGGGAAATGCGAACAAATTCAGAATACAACAAAAAATAGACCGAAAACGCATCTGCTATTATGACAATAAAACGGGATCAATGATCTGGAAAAGCGCGCTGGAGAACACAACAGCGACAAGTATGGAAAACAGAGGAAGAACAGCAAAAAACGTCAGTCCGGAGTCCGGCCGATTGAATGATGAAACGAAGAAATTATGATTATTGAATGATTCTCTGTTTCTGCTTTTCCGTTCGTTCGTCCGTTTCGATAGGAGAAAAAAAACAACGGGACCGGCTTGGAAGGGGATGTGGGGGGAACGCTTGATTTATGTTTCGCTGCATAAATCATGAATCATAATCTTATTATACGGTTTAAACCATTGCTGCCTTTTTGTTGCGTTCCTCCGTATTCATTGGGAGTTTTTTTTCTCTTCAACTCTTGTGATGGAGCAACCCTGAGTCGGGTAAAAAGCACTGGAAATCTGCTAGGCATCTATTCTGACTGAGTTATTGTAGCTATCATTATTATTATTATTATTACTACTATTTTGCCTGCGTTCATCTCAGCTGGTTTGAACTGAAGCCCAAGATTGAGTCTGGCTGGAAACTGTAGACGAACTGAACTGAAGAGCTTTCAGACCCATTCCTGCCCTAGTACATAGGGCAGTATTGTTGTTGTTATTCTTTCTGAACGAAGAGCA
Organism: Topomyia yanbarensis; assembly: GCF_030247195.1. Lineage (NCBI taxonomy): Eukaryota > Metazoa > Arthropoda > Insecta > Diptera > Culicidae > Topomyia > Topomyia yanbarensis. Next base: position 337,729,511 of record NC_080672.1, on the reverse strand, counting down.
CTCTCATTGATTCGGTTATAATCCTCCCAGTCGGTCGTCGGAAGGCGGTTGGCCACTTTGTGTAAGTGAGCTCAAAGCTGAAAGTTCCCGGTCGGTCAGCCAGTCAGTCCGTTTTTTTGCAGCTACCGTTTGGGGTTAGGTAGGGTTACATGACGAAGGTCGCCAGGGGATGCGAGATTGTGGTGACAGTTGAAAAGAGACTGCAAATATTTTGCTTTGGCCAAAATGGAGTCGGGCTGGGTGCACTCGTAGTTGAAGGTTGGGTTGTTTTGTTTTATGAGTGAGAAATCGAAACCAATGAAGAAATAATTCAGTTTTAAATCTATACAGACCTACTGTTAAATGTATTTGGCAGTGAGTGTGGAGTACACGGGACGGAAAACTTGATAGCACCGTCTTCTAGAACTATTGTGAATCCATGAAAATTAAAATGAACAATGCCTAATCTTCCATTAAGTTAAGTTTGTACTTTAATAGCCTGCACGAAGCAGTTAGTTTCGCTGCCCTCTTCAGGATCTGGGGATTCCAAGCTTGAAAGACTGGTGGGTGGAACCTAGAGCTTTGTTGATCCTATACTAAGGACCACGGCCCCATGTTTTAAAAACAGTAATATAATTTCGTTGATCGTTTGAATTACTGATTCCACAGCAATTCATTATTTATTTTTGCTTTAAGATACCAAATTCGATTTATTAGGGAGTTCTTCCAAGATTTTCCCTTCTTCACCATTGCCGTTCGTTCAGGAGGTTCCCACTACCAGGGACCACAGAAATGGTGACAGCACTCCTCCTTGAGGACAATCTCTAGTGGTTCTACTTGAATCAACAGATCTTTGTTTCAATCTTTCCAACTTCCAACGATAAAGGTGCAAAGTTTGGTGTCTTTTAATCTATTTATTTGTAGTTCATTTGCGGATCTGTCCATCTTTGAGTGCAATGGCATGCACGAATGTTCAAAGGAACTGTGAAAGCTTTTTCGAATATTTTGAACGCTACTTTAATTTTTGGATTTAAATTATTCAGATCCTTAATTTTTGAATCTTTTCATCTTTGGACATATGGATACTTGAGTGTTTTAGAGCCTGAAAATTTGAATTCAATGCGTTTTTTTAGATTGTTGCGCTTTTAGGCTCTTTGGATTGTTGGAGAAGATTTTTGGATATTCGTTTGTTTGGCATTACTTATATTTGTATCATTGAAACTGTATCAGTTTAAATTATTGGATCTTTCAATTTTTTAACTTTTCAGTCGATCAAGACTTGAAGTTTTGTATCGTTAGATGTTTGTATGACACGTTTGGATATTTGCATCTTAGGGTTAAATTATCGGATCTTTTTTTTTAATTATTTCATCTTTCGCTGCTCTTTTGGTTCTGTGGATCATTGGATTGGTTTTTGGATCTTTGAATCTTTGGATTGGCTCTTCGATTTTTTGCATCGCTGAGGCCTTTGAATTTTTGCATCTTTTGACCAAACGGATCGTTTGATTTTTTTGAATATTTAGATTTTCTTAAGGTTGGAATCCTAGGATTTTGGGAATTTCTTTTTTGGCATTTTCTATCGTTCCACCTTTCTATCAATGGTTTTTTGGATGTTTCAATCTCTGATTTTTGTAATTTCTGCATATTTTATCTATTATGGTTTGAATCCAAGTAACCTCTGTGTCTTTGAATCTTTGGATTTTTGCACTATCCCTTGGATCTTTTGAATCATAGAAAGGGTTATGGATCTTCGGATATTTGGAGCTTGGAATTTTTGTTTCTTTTCATCATTTGATCGTTGAAACTTGTATGGATCGTTCGAGTTAGTTTTTATTCTGGATCCTAATATCTTTGGAATATAAAACAAGCTTTTTGGATCTTCAGGCTCGCCTTTTTCGGATATTGTTTATCTTTAGAATGGTGGATCTTCGAACGTTTAAATCTTCTATTTTCTGGATATTTACAATCTCTTCGTATTCATCCATCTTGTAATAATTGGATTGGTTCTTAGAGAATAGAGACTTTCTATTTTTAAACTACAGAGATCTTTGAAATTTGTAGACCTTTTCATAGTTGGATGCTTGAATTTTCTAGTGTTTGAGTCTTTGGATCTTCGAATTTTTGGATCTTGGGATTGTTGGATCGATGAACCTTTCGACTCTTTACATCAATGGACTGTCTCTGAGGAGAAAGTCTGTTAAACTATTTTGTACAGGAAGGCTCATTACCTATAGCTTCAGCAAGTAAGGGCTTACGTTTCGTTTTAAACTCATGAATATGGTACAATTTCTTTGATCAGCGTACATCTACGTCTTAGTGTTTTTGTAGCTTGGTATTTTTGGATCTTTTCATCGCTGTATCATTGTATCTTTGGATCTTTGAGTCTTTCTGTATTTGAACCTTTGGATCACTGGATTGGATTTTGGTATCTTTAAATCTTCGGATAATTACATCATTCGCTGTTTTCACATATCCTTAGAAAATTGAAATGATTTTTGAATTATTGTATCTTTTTTATTTTCCATGCTCGAATCATTTAAACTGGGGAGTAATTGATCTTTCCATCTTTGAATCATTTCATGCCCATGTTGTTTATAAACGTTTTAAAGCAGCTATAAGTATTGTTTTAGTAAAGATTTGTCCAGTGAAATAATGAAGGCTAATAACTGGTACTATCACCTTTCATTTAAGTTCTTATAGTTGGAAGTATTATCCGTAGTACTGATGTTATTGCTATTAGTCTGAAAGGATTCCGCTGGAGCAGTGCAGCAGTTAACAACGAAAAGTGAAATTTTAATATATCTTCTATATTTTGAAATGTCATGTAAAACTGATAATACCTATCCATTTAGACTGTCTTTGACTATCTTTTCCAAGTATTTGGATTGATTCCAAAATTCTAGGAGAATGTGATAAAATTTGTATTGAGCATCCGAAAGTACCAATTGAACAGCTTTTAGCACTGCAAGGCAATTTTGATCAAAACAGGTTTTTCGTGTTTCTTGACCACAACAGTACTAAAGAAAAATTATGTTGAAACGCTATATGCACTAGATCAAATTTGGGCATGAAACGGTTAAATGTTTGCAATAGTATATTTTTGAAGCTTTGAAGCCTTGGGGTCTTTGGATCACATGGCTCGATTTTTGGATCACCGGATCTAAAATATTTTAGAATATAACTATCTTTACATCATTAATCAAACGAGTTTCACACAAGTTTAAATCTTAGGATCGCTTGATATTTGAATTTTTCGATCCATTAAGATTTGTAATCTTGTTGCATTCTACCAAATCGACAAAACCATAGTGAGGTAATTATGAAGACAAATATTATTTTTAATTTGTTTTCTCTTATTTCCCAAATCGTGCCCATAAATGAGGCAATCGCACTGAAATATATTTCAAGCCAAATAAAACACAAAATCAAAGTAGTTCGGTAAAGAGCGTTGAATTTTTTACAAGGTTTTTTAAAACGAATTCGAATTAAAGCCGTATTATACACTAGGATGATTTAAAGTTTAAATTTTAAACGAATTATGATAAAATACCGACTTTATCCGCCCCATGGTGTAATCTAACGAATTTATTTTGATTCGTCTTTGTTTTTTGCAGGGTACTTTGAACAGCATGTTTTGGTACGCACATTTGTATAGCGAATACTATAACACTTCTACTAAGTAAACTAGGTGCCTTAATGCCTAGATATCGGCAGATGTCAGCAGTGTTCCGTTTCAAAAAGCCAAGCATCTAAAAAACTTTGTCACTATAATATGGCCGGAAAAGCTCAACTTGCTATCAAAGAGCTCTTTAAAGGTCACGAAAAGGATCGATTATTCCAGTAGTTCGTCCTTGCAAGCTGTATTCTTTAATTCTTTAATTTGCAACCGACCGAAACTTATGAAACTGGTTTTCTAACCATAATTTTCATTCCTTTAATTTTTTAGACCATCAGCGAACATCAGTTGTCCAGACTTGATTCGACTGCAGAGATCATTAATAAACATGTTTATCATAAATGGGTCTAGAAGACTGCCTTGCGGGTCGCCGACACACTGAATATGCTTCACCGCGTATTATGTATTCTAACAAACGCGCCCCGATTAGAGAGAGAGGGAGAGAGCACTGTAACCAATTATTCTGCCACTTTGGTAATCCAAGTCGATATAATTTCTGGATTGCAATTTTTTGAAATCCTATATCGAATGTCTTTAAAAAATCGATATAATTTGAGTCCACCTGCTGACGCTTCTCAATGTCACGAAATAACAAAGAGGAATGAGGTTAGAGGTAGAAAATCGTTTCACAACAAATCCGTGTTGTTACTTTGAGATTGAGTGGAAAACAACTTCATACATACCGCTGTTTACTGGCTTTTCGAGGACATTGGCAAGACAGCTTAATAGTGGGATACCTCTATAGTTTTCGACGTCGTGAATATTTTCGGCTTTATGAACCACGTTGTTGGGAAAATTCCTTCTACGAGTGAACGATTGAAAATGAAGCCAACTGGAAGAACCAGCGGGGACAACTTTTTATCAACTGGGGCCATGTCCTTCAGACGGGTCAGCGCTAGTCAGAACTTTTCTGATGTTGGCCTTTCTTGCAACCATATGAGGTGAATACTGAGAGGTCCAACTGGGCTGTTCCATTCCTTGCCTACATCTGACGGACTGACTGTCAATCTCAGAAATGCCAGATTTGCAGATAAGTCTGCAAATTCGCAGACTTTTGGTTTTAGCTGCAGATTTTTTCGATGACGCAGATATTTGCAGATTTTTTAGTTTGGTTGCAGATATTTACGCATTTTTGATAATAAAGGCCTGTGGTTACACTAGTTTCATATTATAGCTTTATCTACTTTGGTACGTTCCAGACTTGATACTTCCTAGACTTTTAAAATTATTATTGCAGACATTTGAAAAAAGTATCTGGCATCTCTGGTGAATCTGTCCTCTGATCTCGCACAAAGCAGAAGCAAAAAAATCGCTGCGCTATAGGCAACAGCGCTTTGTTTTATATCCAGTGCACAAACAGTATTGTATCGCTACCTCCGGCCGCTCAAAAATGAAAACCGAAACAGCGAACGTATAAAGAGTGACGTTTGTTTGTTTTATAAAATTTCTACTGCCATCTACACAATCAATTCGGCTCGGCAATTTCCCAACATCCGTGCAGTTAGCAAATTTAGAAACTGATATCTCAGTAAAGTGAGATTTGTTTGCTGATTTTCGGTGAAATTTTTTCGGAGTATCACCTATGAAACATCACTTTTACAGAGATCTCAGCCAAAAAAATGTTTACTGAGATCTCTGTAAGCCGTTGAGATTTCGGCAAAAGATGCGATAAAAGCTGAGATTTAGCAGCAAAAATTAAGTGCGTACCGGCAAAATAAAAATATTCGAAATTTTAAAAAATTACAAAGAATCTGATAAGAGCTACACACAGGTGTGGGTGCATCCGGCCCCTCGAAAAGTGGTGGCATATGAAACGGAAATTTTGATTAGTACATATTCTCAAACAATACCAACGATTTGAAGAACTTTGCATCTTGTCAATACAATTATTTTATCGCGTAAGCCATACCCATATTCTCTTCACTGTAAACAAGGCGTCTGAAATTCGTGCGTTTAGTACATTTGAAATAAATAATATTTCAAACCTACTAGAGATGCTAAGAAAAATAGTGAACGCCTTTTTGCAGTGGATTTCATACATGGATAAGGCTTACGCGACAATTAATTTTAACGGTACACCATAGGGTGCTCTAAACCGTCAATCTGGTTTTGGATTCAGATATAATTTGTCTGTGTCAACACACCAATGACAGTGGGATGGAGCTTTTTTGGTAAGACTTTACATTGCGACATTCGGGGCTGCGACCGTGCTGGATTGTACGCCATTATGGAGAATTCACTTGAAATGGTTACGTTCTGTGCTGAACGAGTCGTCGGTACTTCAAATTCCGTCTAATTTTAAGTACCGACTCATGTCTCGGAATCAATTCCTTACAAGTGTATTAGAATTTTCATTGCTGAAAATTATATTTAAATCCAGTCATTAAAGACTTGCTACCAAAAAGAAATGAATAATATTATTTATCAGAAGCGCGTTAAAATGTTGCATTCGAATCAACCGGTTAGAGTATATTTTACTACACTTTGATAGTGTATCTGACATTCCCATTTATCTTTCCTCCATGCAGAAAAATAGGAGCGCACATTCTCGTCATTTTCTTAGCACCATAAGTATGAATTTATAACTATCCTAATTGATTTTTACCCTAGAAAAAAGTAAAAATTATTGCCGGTCTAATAGGCCCACTAGACTGGTTCAATTTTTGACTTGTAGCTCCACCAGGCCCTACTGGTTTCTTTTATGGCCCTTAGTAATTGGGCAAATTTTGATACCGATCGGTTGTGTCTACGGACCCTCCAAAAATTTCAAAATTTATATGGAAATTAGTATGGAAAATCGGTTAAAATTGAAAATAAATTCTTAAAAAATCACCTCATCATAAAATTTAGTCGATTCAAATGGAATGACAAAATCGGGTCTTCAATAAAATACTTACATATAATCACGATTGAAAATTTTTTACGTGATAAATATTGATTTAGTGAGAGTTTGGAGATCTCACTGTCCGTAGAATAAAGGTCTCCTCACCCCTGGAGCACAACTATCAGCTAGAACCGGACTTCCCATGCACATCGACAAGTTTGTACCTGAGTACAAAAAAGCTTTGTCTCGAACAATGTACAATGCACAAACTCTAGTTCAAAAATCCGTGTCCGTACACCGGGTGTGTACACGAGAACGATTCACACAAGGCAAAAGGAGCCAACGCTAGTGATTATGAAAGTAAGAGAAAACTGTACCACGAACCTGTGTGTACGCCAGGTGTACGCATACCGTGTACGTACATGGGGTTAGGTTGTGCTGGCGAATATGTATACGTGGTTTGCTACGAAATAGCGTGTTCCAGTTCGTATTCAAAATGTGGGTTTAATATGAGCACAGAACCAGAGCGAACATTGTGTATGATGTTCATTTGGGAAGACTGGCTAGAACCAAAGTCTTTCTATACAAGCTTGTAGTATATGTCAAAATTGTTAGTAATAGTGAACAGAAACAGCCTGTAAAACGTGGTATTGATGATGTAGATGCTACCAAGCGTCGAAAAAACTCTTCCACATGCCAGCATAGAGGCAGTCTTCGTTGTAACGCATACAAGGACTTTTCTGTATAAAGAATTCTAGCTAGAATAAAATTTTCCGGAAAACCTATGTAAATATTCGAATGGAAATGTGTGATAAATCACCATCGCACTTTATTTCGTATACGTGAATAACCATTGTATCCAAATTTGCATGCAAGGTCCGTATACTGATTGTTGAAAGTCTGGGCCGGCTAGTGGCAAAAACGATAGTTTTTTTTCTGACACATTGAAAAATTTACTTGTAGGGTGATGAGCCTATTTTCACCATACTAAGCAAGGTGCCGCACTAATTCGGTAATTTCTTGCCTTACAATCAATGGAATGCGTAAAAATTTACATCAACCGCTTTGCTTCGTTGTTAAGAACCAGTATAATAACACAAATGCGTTGAAAACAGTAAAATTCTCGTGTTTGAGCACAATGAAAACTCGAATCGAGTGCCCCTATTGTTGCGCTACCATTTGACTCAATGCGTTGAACAAAGATGGCAGACACTGCTCTAACCAACGACTTCAAATGGGTAGGGTGATAATAGAAACATGGCGCAAATAGGCTCTTCACCCTATATCAGCTGGCTAGAGGAAGCTGATAATAACAAGCCTACTGCAATATAATGAGAAACGCATCTGTGACTCAGTGAAATAACTTGAACAGTGGTCTTCCCTAACCATCGATTGTGTGAAAAGTACTTAATACTCAACCACATTTAGTTTATAATCATGTTTTTCTACAAAATTTCCCCTAACCTTAACTCCGAGTGCCACTTACCGACCACTTTCCTTCGAATCTGAAACGGTCAAACATTAGCATATATCCTTTAAGCACAACTCAACCAACAAACCGCGCTGACCGAACCCCGGGATCGAGATAAACGTCGTGATCCACTATCGCAACGATTGGATCCGACGGGGCCATTCAGGCGCGGTAGGAATATGAGAGAGAGAGATCGAAAAACAGACAATCCATATGCATAAATTGATTGACTTCTCCGGTTTTGGTTTGGGTTTCCCGATTGAAATTTTTTTTCTTCAGCCACGAATCGAAATCTTATGGAGCTACCCCATTCCTTTCACTTGGACCCCTTTGCCGATTACCCCCACGATGAACACTTTCCTAATTCATTATAATATGTTTAACCCTGCCTGGCCTGCTGTTCCATTTACCCTCAGTCGGTCAACTTCACTAAATTCAATTCGGTTGAGCTCGATTTCGGTTCACTGGTCAGCAGTCGAACTTCTGCCCGAACTTCATAAAGCCTGATTGGTTTCCTTTTCCTTTAGTCCATTTTTTGTTTCCAGCCGACAAAAAATTGTATCATATCATTTTCATCTGAATTGCATCCCCCGTTTCATCCAGTCAGCTGTCATTTTTTTTCTGGTCGTGAGGTCAAATCTTCTCACAAATTGAAAGTTCTCTGTTTTCTTTGCAAACAAGAACAGATCAAAACCCCATCAGAGCCGAATGTGTGTAAGTGAGTAACCGACCATCGCCTACTATTGTTCGGCTCCCTTTTTTCCCGCTGCAGCGCATGGAAACGATTTTTTCGTTAGTTCTTTGGTTAGGCGGAAACAATGAAAGAAGCATCGAGAAGGGTAAAACAAAACAAAACAAAAAAACTGTAGATATAACAAATAAGAGAATAAGCTGAATGTGATTTAAGTAATGGTAAACAAAATCCGAGCAAGTCGGAGGTTTTGCAAAAATGAATATTAAGGAACCGACACACATACACAGACACGAATAACAACACACCCACACATCCACACGAACACATGCATATAAAAAACGGAAGAACTGTGAGCTCCGTACAGGAGCGGCACTTGTAGTTTGTAAAGTTATTAGTACTTTTTAATCGTAGGCGGTAAGCAGGAGGAGGAGCTGCAATGTTGAAGGGTAAGGGGGCGGTTGAGATTTTTTTTCTAGCGCAATAGAGAGCAGCATTGAGGGAGAAAGGGAGAAAGAGAAAGGTAAAGGGCCATTTTTGTCAGTGCTCGACCCCACACGAATGGATACGATATTGATTAGGAGTAAATTACTATTATACATACATTATTGTGGTTATAATAATTGTGTAGTAGTGCTATTTGATCTATTACCAATCATTGATAGGTGGAGTAGAAGAGTCCAATTTTTCTTATACTACAGAAAGCAGGAAAGAACTCTCTCTCACTCAACACATACATCAATTCGTTCTTGGGACGTGAGCGAAAGTGATCGTTTTTGCCCAAGGGGCACATCAACTTCAGTGTAAAAAAAACAAACTAAAAATAGAAACGATTCAAACCATTGTGATTTGCAGAAGATCTCTCAAAGAAACAAAAATAACACTGAAACGATAACTTGGTTTTTGTCAGCAAACAATATCAGGGAAATGGTCGTTTTTGTTCTCTTTTTTAAGGAATTAATCAAAAGAAAGAATTACAATAAATCGAAGAGTGATCGCATAGCGACACGCAATAGAACCCACACACACATACACATACGCTCACTTCGGTGGGACTAGTGAACAGAATAAGTAGTTTCATAGTTGTATCCAATTAAAGCAGCATCAATTAAGTGTAAGTAAACCGATTACGCTGAAAATCATGCAGTGTCCGTAGCAATTTAATAGCTTTTCATCAATTATTTAAGTCAATAGCAGTTGGTAACAATAAAATAGTTTTTTAACTTGAAAACAAGCAGAGACACTTTTCGAAAGTGATCGTTATTTTTGTACCGGAATAAAAAGGTTAAAACAAAAACTAGTTTAGTATCTGTTTAGTGAGAGAAAACTTATTTTCGACATGTTTTTTATTTTTTTACTTTTTTCGACAAATGAAACACACAAATCTCAGGAAATGAACGGAAATTCAAAAACAATTACTAAATAAAACAATATTGTTAAGCAACTTATTATACAGAAAAAAACGAAATGGTTTATTTTACTACAATTCTTCAAAAAGAAAGCAAGCTAATGACCATACCATACAAATCCACACAACAAAAAGTGATGCAAACATTTTGGAAATACACACCGATCAAGACTAAAACAAAGCAAATCAACCGTAGTAGCCGAATGCTCGTAAAATTTCCTCCCCTGTCATTCAAAGTTAAATTGATTTTCACTAACACAACAAAAATAAAAACCGAATCCAGTACGAGAGAGAGTGAAAGAGAAAGAGTATTGAAAATGCAACAAAAACAAACGGCCAAGGTTCCTCCAATGAGACTCTGCACATCAACAAAAACAACAACAAAAAAACAACTACCAAGCGAATCACGTTTGGCAACTCTGCCAATTGACCAATCCCTCTTCTACCCGTTTCGAACTGTGTTATGTTAGTGCTAGCCCCTCACCCCTCGTGACGTACTTTATGGTTGTGAGAGTGAGCAACTATCAACATAAAACAAAAACACATACTTGCTGCAGCAGAGGCAGTGTGCAGTGTCTTCCCTACCCCGGGTCCACCCCCAGACCTGCTACGATGTAGCCGCAGTGTTGCCAGTGAAAACCGAAACTCGTGTTTGTCCGGTTTATTTTTGTTTTCTGGTGCCGCATTTTTGTTTTCTGGTGCCAATCGAATCGAGTTTTTTCGTTATTTGACTTGTTGTTGACTCGAAAAACAAAACAGTAGCCGGTAGTAGCTAGTTAGCTGATAATTCAATCGGATTGGTGCGCAGATACGAATGCCGAAGGTGACAGCAGGGCGATGGAAGAAGAAGAAGAAGAACATCTTTTTACTCATGTTTGTGTTAGTGTTAGTAGGAACCCAATCAACCTAATCGTGTACGGGACCGGGTACAATAAGCATTGCATATTTATCTTTATATCAGCTAGTGAAACAGGTACTCACACCGACAAACAAGCATACACACACATACAAACACATAAATTCTAGCTGCGTAGCGTTTGGAACAAATTGAGCGTCAAGGCAAAAATGACGCATTGGTTAGTTGTATTATTGGTGTGATGAAGAAAAACCGCAAACTAATGTTAAGACTGATAACTGGGGGAAAACAATATTAGCTAACAAAACGAATCACGACGTAAAAGCAAACAAATCACGTAAACTTTCGGTTGTCATTTAGCTACCGTAGCTACCACCAATGTATGTGTCTGTACTGATCGTCCCTCATCATCATCATCATCATCGTTACACATCACTTCTGCCCCCGTCTATTCTCTCCGTAATCGAGCGACTTGCTCTGTTTTTTTTCTGATTTGACAATCAACTCTTGCGTGGAGTTTGTATAGAACATAGCCGCAGAAGAGCGCCTCTCATTGCTTACTTTCTCTCTTTCGGTGATGATTTGATTGGTTGTACGTTTGCTTCTAAACCTTTTGCATAATATGCTAGCGAAAAGCGTTGTCGTTTGATACTGTACTGGAACATAAATGATTAGTTTTGTGAATGAGCCGTAATAATTGAGAGAGAAAGTAAAAAGGAGAGTGACTCTGATATGCGGGTACGTGGTATTCTAAATTTTCGCAAGAACTGCTCGCTGAAAGTTTTGACACATCTCACAGCGGTTTGTTCTTTGTTTGTAAACAACATATCTCGAAGCTGTCAACTGTGCTCCTATCGCAGAAACGTTTGGTTGTGTTGCCCAATTAATTAGCCACTCAGTAGGCAATGCGTTTCATTTTTCCGGTATTAGGTTCTTTACTGACGCAGTTAACCTCACTTTTCTTGACAGTTCACTAGTACTATTTACATGGACTTAGAAAAAAATGGCGAACGACTAGATTTGCTCGAAGCAATGCGCAAAAAAAAACCATATAAAATTTGCAAAAGGGCGAAAAAGATTTGTAAACAAACTTTTATTTTGATCGTTTCTCTTAATTTACTATAATTTCAAAGCAGAAAACAATTGAAATGACTTCTACGAAGGGTAAAAATTTACATTAACGCATATTTTTCATGAAATTTCACTCTGCAGCAGACTAATGAACGAAACAAGTTTGTTTACAAAAAACACTTTCGCCCTTTTGACGAATTAATATTGAATTTTTCTAAGTCCATGTAAACAGTGCAAGTGAACTGTCAAAACTGAACATCGAGTTAATTTGTGATGTCAGCGTAAAGTATTCAATTGCCGGTAACCAAGCAAAACGCAACAATCCAGTCGTCCCTCTACACCGAGAAATTTTGTACTTTTTATAATGCTGCTTTTGCTTGACATTTCACTGATCAAAGTAACCCAATAAAAAGTAAAACTAAGTGACATTTTGTATGAAAAACTAGACCAAAATTCAATTGATCTCATTTTTTGCTGAACGTTTTGATTCTTTTCTATACGTTTCCACGTCCCGGATTGGGGTAAAATTTGATCACCTACCCCGCAAACGTCATTTGGAGCTTTGTTAGTGCTGTTTTGTTTTCAAAATAATCATATATTTCTAGAGCTTTTAAAGGGTGTCCCACATCAAATTGCATCACGGAAAAAACGCAGTAGGAAATTATCTAGTGGACCATTCCTTTTCAAACTTTCAGACAATAATATATAAGCTATTAGTAAGCTTTTGGCATTAAATATGCCATTAAATTTCATTAAACTTTAATACCCTAACCGCATGCTTGCACCTTGCGCTTAACTCCACTCATTACGTTCTGTAAAACATCTGGCTGCGGCTTCTTCTGTACTAAAACCCACTTTTTCTTCATGTCTTCCTCAGTTTTGACCTCCTTGGGATGCTTCTGTAGTGCCTGCTTCATAATTGCCATTTATTTTTCGTTGGGACTTAGATCCGGTGTGTTGGAAGGTTACGAAAGTGACCCCGTTGGCTTCTTACCAGGCAGTCTTCCCATATGCACATCGCACACAATGTTCGCTCTGGTTCTGTGTTCATATTGAACCCACACTTCGTGTACGAACTCAAACACGCTATTTCGTACCTAAACACATGTACATGTTCCCCTGCACAACTGAACCCCATGTACCTACACGGTGTGCGTACACATCGGTTCGTGGCACCAGTTTTCTCTTTCTCATTCATCGTCACTAGCGCTGACTCTTTTTGCCATGTGCGAATCGTTCTCGTGTACGCACCCGGTGTACGTACACGGATGTTTGAACTAGAGTTTGCACATCGTTCGCTTGAGTTCGATTTTCGAGGCAAACTTGTACATCGAGACGAAGCATGTTTGAAGTTGAACGCGTGCACGAAATTTTGTACAGAGGTAGAAACTTGTCCATGTTCATGGGAAGTCTTTTACCAGGACAACTTTTGTATAGTGTGGCACGAAGCTAGATCCGGCCAGAAGATCGTAGGGTCCTTGTGTTGCTTCAACAGAGGAAGCAGACGCTTCTGTAGATACTTCTTAAGATAGATCTTCCCGTTTACAGTACCGGTGCGAATGATACACTCCGTTTGCCAGATGAGCAGATCGCTTGCCAAATCATGTGTTTATTGGCAAACGTTGAAAGTTTCTGCTTTCTCGCTTCCTCCGGAATATCAAACTTGAGCTGGGCGATGAAGAACCGTAGCCTTGGAAGCTGTCGGAAGTCCGGCTTGACGTAAGCCTCAGCATCCATGATGAGACAATGAGACTTCGTCAGCATCTGGGTGTACAGTTTCCGAGCCCGTGACTTTTCCACCGTATTATGCCGTTCGTCACGATTTGGAGCGTTCTGCACTTTGTACGTATACACACTGAGAACTGACATACAAGTAAAGTTGTCAACTTGTCTAAGAAATAAAACTCTCGCTTTGAAATGACAACAGCAAGAGCAACTTGCCACTGGCCGGCACTTCGATCGGCCAGCAATCACTATACGGGACTTGTGTGCAAACTTGGATACAATGGTGACTCACGCATGCGAACCTGTATGCGATGGTGATTTTCAACGTATTTTCATTTAAATGTTTACACAGGTTTTTCGGGAAAGTTTGTTCCAGCTTTTATGTCTGTTCTCTGTGGTATACAGTCCCTCACGGTTCTTGGCTCTCTGAACAAGAGACTTGGACAGATTCAAGTTTTTGGCCACATCCCTGACCGAAGCATTGTGATTCCGTTTGAATGCTTTCACTTCACGCTTATGATCCTGATCACTAATAGAACATCCATTCTGACCGCATTTCTCCTTCCGTTCACTGCTCAGTGTTTAGAGGTAATGTTTAATCACCCGAGTCACCGTTGACTGCACGAGTCCAAGTTGTTTTCCGATGTTCCGACGAGAGATTTGAAGATTTTACAGTTGCTTACACAAAATCAATTCGCGACGTTGCTTTTTGGGTGACGCCATTTTTTCCAATTTTCTAAAAACTGACAGTGATAAAACTGCAGTGTAAACAATACACTCTAAACTAGTTATAACCAAAGCTTCAAGAGAAAATACCCAACGGATTATTATTCTACAGCGTTTTTTCCGTGATGCAGTTAACTGTGGGTTACCCTTTATTCAAAACGTCATATCTAACATTGCAAGGCTCTCTTTGTTTACCTTCTCTTTCGATTTTTACAGCGTCACTATAGCATTTTTAATTGATTTTACAGTACAGATCCGGAGACGGCGGCTTGACTAGCATATTTTGTGAAGTTTTGAGGAGTAATGATTAAAGCGTCCGAGTTGTTAACCGAAGAGATGGTAAACAATGAGATTTTCTCAATGTTAGATATGACATTTTGAAAAAAAAAAGCCTTGAGATTTGTGGTTGTCAATAAAGTGGGTAAAATTGACGACGCTGACTCCTTCTGGATCTAAGACAAAAAGTGGCGACCGGCTTCTTATTTTTACTTCGACATTCTTCTTTTCGCACATTTTCACTCTGCCAAAATCTTCCGAACAGTGTTGCTATTTTTATTCATGAAAATGGATTTTTGTTAATTTATTTCATTCCTGTAGTATTTTGTTTCTTGAATCCATTACATTGATAAAGGGTACCGTTTTTCCATTTCATTGGTGTTTAGTAAGTTTTGATGAAGCCATTTTCTGAAAAAAATTTGGTTATGGTTTGGTTACTGTCTTAGTTTTGTTAAAATTAATCAACCACGTATACGGCAAATGTGGGGTAGATGCTTGTTCTATTTTGCCGCACAATTTTTGTTTAATTTAATCATTTTTACTCTTTTAATGATAAGAACTATATTTGTCAAAATATTTTCCTTTAAATATAGTAACACTGCCAAGCATCATTTCGCTATCTCTGCAGTAACATTGCGTACGGTCCAAAAAATCACAATCAACCAATCAGGAGCTGGAACATTTTGACGTAAAATTGTCACATCTTGTCTTAGCTCTGGATAAAGACTCGACACGTCTATCGTTTGTTTACCAATTCTCTGTCAGTGTCATTTCAATTGAGCAAAAAAACCCAAGATGAATACAGGGGGGAACCAGAGTGTGTGTAAGGAGAGTGAAGACAACTGTCATGATTATCTGTCAGTGATATTCCAAACGAACAAACGACATGTCAAAATATATGGATTTGAATCGTTTGGAATGACACTGACAAATAATAATTGTTCCAATTTTGACAGTGTCGTCACTCTCCTTATATGCACTCAGGTGGGCACATGTTTTTCTATGTGTGAGTGCGGTTGGCATTTTTCTTCGATGAAGCCGAAAAAACAAGAGGTTATGCAGAAGAAAATCATAAACAAATGACGTAGTGGGATCTTCTGTTGTTTTAATCGGTATTTTCGAGGCAAAAAGTGTCCCTAAACGTTCGAATCGGTAGATCCGAGGTGAAACTCGGCCTTTTCTCAATTTTCATCGTGCGCCAAAGAATCAGGATGTTCGTTCAGATGTTTATGTTTATTTTAAGGTCCCCGGACGTCATGCTTAATTTTGCAAGTGTAAAACCGGCGTCGGCGGTAAAACATGATGATGAGTTATGTTCTACCATAGGCCATGCGGTAGACTTGGGTGCAACGCCCAACTCCTACTTTGCAGAAGGCAAAGAATTTTTCACATTTCCTTTCGATCATGCCCATATGAGCCTGCCTAGTTCTAGTTTTCCGTTCTAAGTTTATAACTGATTCGCTCTAGAATACCTATCCGTCTTTCAATTTCATTGCTTTCGTTTCTCTTAGTCTCAAATTTGCCGAAAATAGCCAACAAAATCGATACAGAAGTGTAAAACTAATACATGCAAAAGTGTCAAATGTTCCCACCTTTCTTTCTCTTCATATTGCACGAGACCTGTCGATAGTCCTCGTTACAGAAGAATTCGATGCGATTTTCTTCGGATTGAGTGTTTTTGACAGGTCTCGTGCTCGATTGGAATGACACTGACACATAAATGGTAAACAAACGGTAGAGATGGCGAATCTTTAACCAGAGGGATTCAGCGTCTTTAGTTAAAATGGCCTCTTCAAAAGCAAAAAATTCTATCATTTTGTGACTCAATTAATTTGTTAACCAGCTGTTTTAGTACAGAAAAATAATATTGATACCGAATAATCAAACTTCATCCATTGAATCACTAATTATTTGACCTCCATCCAACCCCGTTCCCCGTGAATACCACGCAGCTGTTGAAAATCATTAACAACGCAGCTCTTTCTTTTTGTTGAATTTGGAAGTCTTGTTTTAATCCGCCGACCTTCGTCGATCGGTTTTCAACTAAACCTCCATCGGAAGCGCATGCAAATCTTCACAAAGCAACCCATATAGAGGAATCGAGCAAACGAAAATAATAAATAAAATAGTAGAAGAAATAAGTGTAAATTGTAACAATTAACTAAAATATGTGAAAAAATAGAAAAAAAAACAAAATAAACAAATATTCAGGTATCTATGCAGGCTGTGAAATAGTCTATTCTTTGTTTTACATTTATTACGAAATATTTGTATATTATTTACATTAAACTACCATATTTTTAATTTATTGTTTCAATGATTTGCTTCTGTTTGATTTCCTTCCATTCTCTAACCATTTCCTCCTGTAGACCCATGAGAATGACACCCACGTACATATTTGTTCAAAAACCATGTTGATAAACTGCCAAACTATGCATTTTTTTCCTACTAAGAACGTAATTAGTGAACAATTACTACAAACTAGTTACAGAGAAAATGCTTCTTTCAATAGTCACCCTTTCATAATGTTGTTGTGTTATTTTTCAAGGAAGGTTTGGTTTCTATTATACTCTAAAGCATCAAAACCAGACATATTGCATGTCCCACAAACACATACGCAAGCGAGAAAAAAAACAAATGAAGAATCAAATTTTAGCGTACTTAGCGAAAAAGCGAAAGTCGAACAAACACAAATTCAATTCTTACTCTTATTCTGTAGTGATGAAAATGCAAAACTTCACTATGATACTAACAAACGAAAAAAACAAATAATTCATCCATGGAATCAGCTGCTTTAAGTGTGTAGAGAAACGTTTCTTTCTAAATGAAAATATATTACAAACAAAAAAAAACTAACAAAAAATAAACAAACGCAAACAAACTTGTAACTCAACAACTTAAAAGAAAACCGAGTAGAGCTAATACTAAAATAAAACTAAACAAAGTAATTGATTGACGGATTTCTTGAACCGCAATGACAAGGTAACATAAATTGACAAGGAACTCGAGAATATTTATTGAGCAAGAATAAAAAAAACAAATTACTAAATGTCTATTTATATATTTACAATCTTAAACGCAAATCGTACGTTAAAGAAAATCACAAATGCAATGGAAGCGTGGATCAGAAAGGTTACTACCAATTTAGCAAAAAGGTACTAAAACGGAGACAACCGCCAGGAGCAGAGTAGAACAACTCGAACGAACGGAAATCAATCACAAGTGGGATTAAAAACTCGTTATTATTATATTTACAACATTCAACTGAAACTAGTGAAGCAAAATATAAAAAAATAAAAACAAACCGAACGGAAAAGTGAAGTGAAACTAACTTGCCCGGCGTAAGCCCCATTAGATTTGCCATGTTTGTAAACAATAACCGTACGTCCGTGACAGGTTATTGACATTTGACAGTTACAACGCGACCGCAGTAGGCTACCCTCTGTCGACCGTTTCTAAACTTGGAGGGTCGAGGTTTCAAAGCTGATATCAAAACACGCGCAAGCGGAGGAGGAGGAGGCAAACTGCGCGGCGTAACTGTCAAACGTTCTCAGCGATAGCGCAATCCCAATTTATTAGATGAAAGTAACACACGCACACACACACACTCATGCGCCGATGTGCGTTTTGTTGTTTTGATATTTGCGTGTTTTGGTGCGACCAAGCGTCCGGAAGTTTTTGGCAGCGGAACCAACAAATGAGCGGGAGAAGAAATGTTGGAAAAACAAAAATACACACACACACACGGCCAACTTGATTTGGCAGTCGATGAAACTGTCAAACATTGTAATAGCGGGACTATCTATCATAGCAGATCCTAAAGCGCATGCGTCAACTATGAGGAAATTAAAGATACCAATTTGTAATATTCTGTACATTTTTTATCATAACCGATAGGGAGTTTTGTACATTTCAGTGTAAATATTATGATTATGGATTCTATTATAAATCAAGTAACATTAGAGACACGAACAGGTGGAGTTGAGGACCGTAACTAAAATGAACTAGAAGATATTTGAGCGAACAGTGGGCGAAGTCAACAGAACGAAAACATCGATTTTCATTTGCTAGGTTTTTACGCTTGTCACAACAGGTACTGACAATGGAAACTTACATAAACTGATACCGACCAAATAAAAGAAAGAAGAATAAAAAAAAAACATTGAGAAGAGCTGACCAAGCAAATGTTAGGCGTTTAAATAATTGAAGATCTATTCCTAAGTTTTAAAATTACACCAACACCACCACAATGTAACGTTTCTTCGTATAAGTGATGGATTACTTTTTAACTGATAGAAAATTTAATTGATCTCTGATTTATGCTTTGCTGGAATGGTTTCCCTCACCATGAAGAAAACCAAACGGACTAACTGATTTCCCCATACATGCGCGAACAGATGCTCAAATTTCATTCGGGGCGTTTCCCCGCACGTGTTCAAAGAATATCTGATCTCACCAGCAGAACCTGTCTCAAAGCAAACCCCAAAACCCGTTGTGGAAACGCTCGGATTGATGCTTGAACCTCTTTGCAAGTCATTGTTCGACCAATCGATTCACACACACATACAAACAGAAACGAAAAATAAAATCGCAATCCGGTTCGTAACAAAATTTTCGACAAGCAATACACAATGAAAAAAAAACAATGTGGAAACAAGCTGCAATTATTTTTCCGGCTCAAAACTGCTGCGAAACGAGCGAAAAAAAAAAAAATTCTACGAAAACAAAAGAAAACAATACAATTACAAACGGAAGAAAATGTAAGATGAAAAAAAGAAACAGTTTTACCCAATGAAAGTTGTTGAAGTTTTTGACATTCAAACCAAAAAGTGTCTGTTTTCTTTTCTGTTTTAGGAAAAAAGGAAGCAAAAACAAAACGAAACAAAACAAATAAACAAACAAATGAAACAATCCAGTAAAGTGCGTTAGCGAGTTCGCTAGCGACGAGCTGTTTGAGCTTACATCTACTCAGTTTAGTTAGTGTGATATGTATGTATATTCGATCGGTTGTGTTTTCTTGGTAGCTGCTCAGTCCTAGGTCCTAAACCGAAAACAAAAAGGGCAGGCCGTTCGGAAGCCCCAGCAAATAAAAAACAGCGCAATGAGTAAGGGACTTGTAAGCAAACCGAAACAGTTGGCTCCGCATAGTGGCGGAGGAACGGTGCGTAACTACTATCGAAGAAGTAATTTGTTAGTCAGAAAACTATTCTTAGTAAACAAACAAACAAAAAAACAAAAGAGAGATTGCGAGAGCCGGTGAAATAGAAGGAAAAAGCCGGTGAATGTAAGCTGCGATAGGTTTTTTTTCAGTGTCAAACAAGCAAGAAGCGAAAAGCAAACCCAAGCAACCAACTGTTATAAGCAACTGAAAACTAGGTAAGCTCTAAGACAACCAGCGACAAGAGAAACGCGAAATACACTGCAAAACAATGATGCGAAGAACAATGAGTTTCTTTTATCTGTGTAATCAATTATTATTATAATTATCGATACGATTAGTTATGCCGATTATGGATTATCAACTATTATTATTATTATTGATTTATTATTACTTATTATATATTACATTATTGATGAATATATTAAATATATAAACAGTGAAAACATTTTTACATTTGAAAAAAAAACTTGTTTTATTCGACTGTAGAGTTAGATATTGGGATCCTCCGCTGAAAATGTGGTCCACTTGTCTGTCGTACCGATTCACTTTAATTTTCAGATTTGCTAGTTTGGATTCAGCTGCAAGAGGCATAGATCTGAAAACAACTGGGTGAGTATTTAGGAAGAATTTATGGTAAGTATTTCTGATGCAGGTGACATTTGGGGACCAAACAGCAGAGCAATCATCAAAAGATAGTTTACCGTTGTAATTGCTTTGAGCATTATTCCAGGATCGATTTTTTTGCGTCAAAATCATCGATTGTAAACAATTTCGACCGATTTCTTGTAAATGGTTGTAAGTTTCCTTTCAAGAAATTTATTTTACTCGGTTTCAACTTCAGTACCAAAACTCTCGATTACCTTTGTGTCAAAAGACGGTGAGACGCTATGTTTGATTCTGCGATTAACCGATTCCGCTGAATTTCAAAGTTTGATCAAACCGTTGAATAATAAAATTAGAGTTACTATTCAATTTGATGTTTGCTTAAAAAATTGGTTACAACGGCTATATGCACATTGTGCACCCTTAAGAAGTGAAAAATTAGTCTTCGCACGTTTTTAGTGAAAGTGCATTCCAATTTAATAAATTCCAATTGTCATATAAAATTTCTTAAACATTAAATTCATTGCTATTTGTTAGTAAATCCAGTTTGAGAAGCTTCAAAGATGGTGGTGAAATTTAGCATTGCAGTCATCAATTGAAACATTGATTGCTGCAAAAAATCAAATTTCCTTCCGTTATCTTACCTAGATCCATTGGAGCAAAGGAAGCATTGTGTATAGAGGAAATCGGAGGCGGGGCAGTCATTGTTCTTTTAACTGCGTTGCCGTCCATTGAAGCATAAGATGACGCATCATTGCGGGATGGTTTCAACAACCTTTTCTATTTTGAAGCGAATTAACACATCCAAATATGCTTTACTGAAAGGTACCTGGATTTTTAATTTATTGCATTCTACGAAAATTTATATTTATTTCTCGTATATATGTTCAGAAATTCGATTTATGGTATCCGCAACAAGTGGCGCAATTGAAACATTCGGTGGTTTCCGGTGGTGGCAGATTTTAAATTTTTGGTTTGTTCCAAAGTTTTGAGTGGGTAATATTTTCAAATGGATATTACTACCCATATTACCCACGTCATCTGCCGGCTCTGAACCGAACCTCCTCCCAGCTTATTTTGGTATACCTGGTGGATAAAGGCGGTGCGATGGGGTGATGGGCTGAGCGGGGTGTGGTAGGAGGATGGCTTTTGAGGGGATGGGGTAAGGAGAAGGTTATGCCAAAAAATAGAGGATCAGGTTGACGGTATTCAGAGTGATGGCATAACCTTTCTATGTGAGAAAGGCAAAAATGTGCCAAATCAACTAAGTTAAAAAAAGTTAGTTACGGTCAAAATTTTTCAAGAGTGCATGAAATCCCGACGTTTCATGCATTTTAAAGACATTTGACATCAAAATTATCAAATAACGATTCTCAAATTTTCCTTTACTTATCTCTTTGAACATTTTTCAGTTCTTTCTTATATCTTATTAGTAACCCGGGAAGTAATGTGAAAGAGAAATGTGCCAAATTGCAAAACGATTAGCTCAACAGATTTTGAGTTATGGTGTACACCGCATTTTTCGAAGATTCCCGGTCATTCACCAAATTTTCCATATTTTGCGATGAAAATGTAACAAAATGTTGTTCAAACGTTGCATTACTATATGGAGTCTAACACTTTCTGCATCGCCTAAAAAAATTTCTTGGTACGATATTTTTTATCCGAAAATACCTTACCCCCTTCCTGAATTTAAAAGCCATTTAAAATAATAATAGCTTTAGAACACTCTAAAGTTTCTTTACTTGGGGAATACGGCACGCGTTAAAAACCGTGTAAAAACTCAGTTATTTGCACGGTTTTCTAAATCGGCACGGTTTTTTTACACGGATTTAGCAATCAACACGGTTTCTGTATCTATTCTAAGTTCATTTGAATGCAAAGAACTTTGGAGATTTTTGGAAAAGTGGAACACAGATCTTGAAGATTCCTTTGGCTCCGCACTTCATCAACATGGATGTTTTCGGAACAGGATTAAGGAGTAGATGCCAAATGTCGATGTCTGATGCCATTTTGAGAATCAAGATGGTGATTTCTGGTTTGGCAGAATTGTTGTTTATTTATTCGATCCTCAGCAGATACCGTACAGACTAAGTGGAGACGACTTATTGTTATAGTGCTAAAAGTTTATAATCGCGAACTTATAACTAGATTTAGTAATATGATAGTCAAAGAGTTCTGAAGTTTCATTAAATTTGCGGCAACATATATTTACCGGATCATTCTGGCTGTATGCTGTACGGTGCCTAGGAATCAATAAAAGCGGTCGTTTTCTTATAACACGAGGAGGAACAAACAAATTAATCCTTGAAAAATTTTCGAGACAGTCAATATTGCTCGACAACATATCAAAAATGAACATTCTTTGTAAGAAGGTACGACGTGACTCCAACGTTGGCAAATCTAGCAACATACATCTATTACGGTGGCAGACGGATAGGGTCGTTCCATGGCAGTTTTCTTAACCCTTGTGAAGGCAAGCTAAAATCCTAACATTAAAGGGCAAGCCGGGCCTCTCAGGCCCGTCTAAAATTAAGCTTCTTTTTGCCGTTCTCATATAGAAAGGTTATGCAATCGGTCGAAATTTCGACTTTTTAACCGAGGACCCGTAGGACCAAATCTCTTATACCATTCGACTCAGTTCGTCGAGATCGTAAAATGTCTGTATGTGTGTGTGTATGTATGTATATATGGATGTATGTATGTGGCAAACAATCTCACCAATTTTTCTCTGAGGTGGATGGACCGATTTGTACAAATTTAGTCTCAAATGAAAGGTGCAGCCTTCCCATCGGTCGCTATTGATTTTTTTATTGATCCGACTTTCGGTTCTGGAGTTACGTTTTGAAGAGTACAATCACACAGCAAATTTCCATAGAAACTGATACCACCATGATGTCCAAATGATGCAATATATATTAAAATATGTGCAACATTACTTGGCTTTGCATGTCTAGATCATTAATGACCCACCGAAGGTACTTCGACCACATTGGCCAGCTATGGCGGTTCTTGATGCCCCGGGGGAACTTACCAAGTTCCTAAGATAATGTCATACCTATTTCTCAGCGAATTCTTTACCGATTTTTACAAACTTGGTTTCAAATGAAACGTACAGCATTCCCATTGGTTGCTGTTGAATTTCTAATTGATCCGACTTCCGGTTTCGGAATTACAGGATGATGAGTACGAACACGCAGCAAATCCCGATTTCAGCGTATAAGGCGATGGATGTAAAAAGGTCAATTTTTTCCAAAAGGTGAGTACTCGGAAGATCACGTCGACTGTCGATTGGTTCTGAGCTCCATTTCGTTTGAACACGACCAATAAATGTTTCTGGGTTGCTATTAATTTCTTCTGATGCATAACCGGAGTACATATTTAGATTCTTCTTCCCAGTCTGCATCAGATTCATTGTCGGAAGCAATATCATTCGCATCTTCTTCCTCGCTTAGCATATCAGCTTCGGCATCGTCTGCTGTTGAATTTGCTCAAATTTTTTCCAATATTTCAGATTCTTTGAGACGATTGAAAACATGGGCATATCGTTTTATAGCCATTTCATTTTTTTTGCTTTTAAATCCTACAATTTGAATAATTACGACAACTATAACACAAAGAATAGACACCAAAAATAGACAATAACGACAGAGTTAGGTTATGTTGTATCCAAATAATTGTCAAGTAGACCACAGTGGGTGACATAAAAGTATTTACCCAAAAAATATGACACACGTCATTATCGTATGCTATTTTTACATTTCTTATAAAAGAAATGTATAGAATTCGCTCAAACTTTCAAGTTTTTTTTTCTTATAAGAAAAGGTAAAAAGATAAAATCAATCAAAACATGAAAAAAATTCCTGCTAATATGAAGATGAACTCATCAAAATGTTATTTTCGGATAAATATTAATGTATAAAACCCGTGGTATTCCTAGTAAATGTTGCATGCACACCGGGCCTGCCAGGCCCAGCTTGCCTTTTTGTGCATGTAAAAAATTCAAACATAGCTGCGCATCACTCCATCGATGAAAATTTCACAATTCTTTATTTTTGTTATAGATTTCAAAGATACTTATCAAAATTTCCATGTCCAAGTTTATACTGCATACACATTTTTTTGTAACTAAAAAATTGTAACGTGCCGGGCCTCTGGGACCCGGTTGCCTTTTTGAGGGTTAAGGACATTATACATGCGAGCCACAACATAGCTGCTACGCCGCACACATCCCTCTCCCCTGCCTAACCATGTATCTGACATGAGCAAATATAAAAATACGTTTTTCAACACACTAACCTTGCTGTGGTACACCAGCACTGCTACTTAAGGAAGCTAGAACATTTTCCTATACAATAAATCCGAGTATTTGACGGAATGCCATCTGTAGCTCCTATTTTGTGCGAAAATATCACCCCTCTTCACTTGGGGTTTCTTTTCTTTTTTCGTCTTCTCGTTTTCATTGCACTTTTTCAAATGCACTTTATTCACACACCACTGCAAAAACACTCGCGAAACTTTAATCGTTTACTAACAAAACTTCAAATTTTCTGCCAATGTGCAGATGACCAAAGGAAAATGTTCGGAAACTCTCATTTGTGCGTTTGAATTTTCCTATCAGATTTCAGTTTTTCTCAATGTAAACAAGCGAGTCGGTACCTAGCAACGTGGCTTCCACATATCTTCACCTTAAAGCAAACCGTACAAAGCTTCTTTGAACACGCTCCAATCGATTGCTTTGCACGGCGTTGTACGGCGCCCATACTTGTACAGCGTATTCCAAAATGCTACGGACCAGTACGCAGTATATAGATTTCAGAGTGTAGAAATCCTCGAAGTCAGCAGTGTTTCGTTTCAAAAAACCCAATGTTGCAAAAGCTTCAGCCGTTGTCGCTGTGATGTGGTCGGCGAAGCGAAGTTTTCTGTCAAATAACACTCCCAGGTCCCGGATAGATTCCACGCACTCGATGACACACGCTTGAAGGGTATATTCGCAGCGCCTTAGAGTTGGCGAGCGCCCGACGTTGATCTGCATTCCATTCAGCGAGCACCACTCTTCAATATTGACTATATCCTCTTGGAGCACAGCTGAATCGAGTCCCGAAGCAATGGAGCGAAAGATTTTCAGATCATCAGCGTAGAGCAGTTTTACAGACTTGATGCGGGTGCAGAGATCGTTGATGAATAATATAAAGATAAGTGGCCCTAAGTGACTTCCTTGAGGGACACCGGTTGGTGTTTCAAATACGCTTGAGGATGTGGTGCCGATTTTAACAA
The DNA here is from genome assembly GCF_030247195.1 of Topomyia yanbarensis. Lineage (NCBI taxonomy): Eukaryota > Metazoa > Arthropoda > Insecta > Diptera > Culicidae > Topomyia > Topomyia yanbarensis. The sequence continues at coordinate 337,703,767 of NC_080672.1, read as the reverse complement.
AAGCAGAACGTTCAGAAAGTTAAGATTGTAACCACCTGGTTACCCACGGAGGAAATTCTAATCGCTGCAGTTTCATAACCGCAATGTTGTGCGGCACCTTGTCGAATGCTTTGGCGAAATCAAAATATATCGCATCAACTTGCTGGCGCTTCTCGACGGCTGGAACAAGAAAACTTGTGTACGTCATCAACTTTGAAGTTGTCGAGCGTTTCTTTACAAAGCCGTGCTGACGTTCATCAATTATGTGTGAGGATGCAGCGTACATTGCATTGTAAACAAACCTTTCCAGAACTTTGGCCAAACAATTCAGAAGCGAGATCCCTTCATAGTTTTCAATTTTATGAGTGTTTCCTGCCTTATGGATAGGAACTATGGCAGCTTCTTTCCACACACTTGGAAAAACATTTTCCGTGATCGAGCGCTTGAAAATAATGCTTACTGGTACAGAAAGCGCTCGGGCACAATGATTTATAATCGTAGGGGGCAAACAATCCGGATCTGGCCCTTTCAACGGGTCAACGCTGGACAATGCTATCAAAATATCGGCATCGTTTACGTTAGTGCGGGGGAGGCTTATATTTAGGTTGGCAATGTTTCAAGGTAGTCTTGCGATGGGTAGACAGGAGGGCTAGTAAATATATCTCTTAAGTGATCTGCAAAAAGATCCACCGATTCGGCTGCGGACTGTGAACATAAACAACACAAAGATAAACATTTTCTGGAATACCCCCGGAGCGTTTTCTGCTATTTATAAACTTCCAGAATGTCGAGAGATTATTCCGCAGGTTGCATTGGATTTGGTTGAGATACTCAACGAATGCACTGTTTCGGGCTGTTTCATATTGCAGCTCAATTTGTCGAAGAATAACTTTGTTGTCTTCGGTCCTGTGACGTAAGAATCGCTTACGTTGCTTCCGTAGTACGTTGCGCAGCCGGCCAAGCTCAGCATTTCACCACCGGTACTTATAATCTACTTTTTTAGTGATACGTTTTTTAGGAACATTGCACCGAAGAATTCCATATTTGACTGCGCCAAATTGTTCCAAACCCAATCAATATGGGTATTTTCAGAGCGGGCTTGGTGAGTGCATGATAGAGATCAATTTCCAGGTCATTTTTGCAATACAAAATGGCGTCAACCGAGCCAAAAGGCTGACAAGAAATCTAGACAAAATAATAATTTTTGGGCACAGTGTCGTCAAATTTACAATTTTCTAATTTAAAACTAAAACTGTTTTTCTCGTAATACAGGTATTTTTTTTTGAAATTTTTTATGCTATTGAGGTACTCAGACATTTTTACACAGAAAAACGCTTGTAATCCACCTAACAGTGTGATGAGACATTTCCTATAACTCTTAGAACTCCCTCTTCGGATATTACATCGATCAAACTAGAATGGGACAATATCATTGCGAGAAATTTGAAAAGTCAAACCAGATCGAAGGCAAAGCGAAAAAAGCCCTTTAACATAGGCGGACAATCGATTTAATACTAATGCTTTGTGAATAAAATATTTAAGTTCTGTATTTAATGCATTATTAATGGAAAAACTCAATTTCCTTAAGGGACTATATATGGTCAAGGCTTCTGTCAGTCACGTTACATTTTTACGCATATTTCAAGAGATAAGTCAGCAAAAACAATAAAACCAAATTCTATCACAACTGAACATTATTAAGGTCACTAAAATGCACATTTTTTCTACAGAAAGTTTTTTTCTATCATGAATCGCTTTCACTTTATTGTCATTTTGATACGTCTGTCACGTTACACAATTTTCGCAGTTAGTTTCGAGGTTGCCCGATTAAATAGAAAAAGTCTGTTCCGTTGGCCCCCAAAATTGGCATGAAAACAGTTTTAAGTTGAAGCTTAGAAAGCAAGGTAGAGTTTGAAATATAGTTTTCCTGAAGAAAAACTTTGTTTACGATTTTATGGAGTATTCTCAATGATCTGTCACGTTACAACCACAATCTGTCACGCTACAGTTCTGCATTTTCATTGAAGCAAGGATATCAAGACAATTGTACACAAATCATCCTTAATCTAGGAACTAAGTATTAACGGGAAATTTCATGTTTATTTTGAAAAACATATTGGTTTTGATGAACAAACGTGAAAAACTTTTGAGAAGTTCGTAATTTCACGAAGTAACATATTATGTCGAAAGAAAATCTAAAACAACTTGAAAACATCTCCATTTTGAATGATAATTTTTCGTGGACATTTTGAATTGAAAACCGATTTTGAAATACATTCTATAACTAAATTATTTAAAGAAAAAAAAATTAAATCAAAATGAAAAATTAAAGGAATTATTAAAATATGTTAAAAAAAATTATTGTTATTTTCTCTACGATGCATTTATATTTTAAAGTTTTTTTGATTTGCAATTAAATTTAAAACGTGTTATGTTTTCTGCATTTGGTATTTGTGAGTAATTTATTAAAAGGGCGTATTTTCACTACTAGTTATTTTTGTTGAAAAAAATCAAAATATTTCGAAAAAAATTTCTTAAGGGCATTTTGCTTCGAAATCATATTTGGTATTAATAGTGTATAAGAAAATTGTATTTATGACTGGCAAATACTAAGAAATTTAGATGAATACTTGAAGTTGAAAATGTTTTCTTACTAATAACTTCCTAATAGTGCAATTATAGTTTCATAGGCTTTCGTTAACAAAAAAAACATTGTTTTTCTGTAATTCTATTTTCATTTTTTTTGTTTTTTTAACAATGTATTTGTATTCTCAACATTTTTTTTGCTTTTTTTTAAATTTCACCAAAAAATATTCACACAAAACAATTAGTTCCCTAGAACTCGCTATCATATAGTTTTGCTGCACAAATGGCGATTTTCGAACAAAATATATTGAAAGTAGTGCATTCAAGATCTCATACGCCCTTTTTAAATATTACTCTTGAATAAAAATTGTTTATTTAATATTGAAAAATACTTAGTCTCCTATAAACATGAAAAGTAAAAGGTTTCATCAGAATCAAAGATGGTCACCAATATTGACGCTATTGAATCAAACTTGATAGAATTTCATTACAGCAGAAACCATCATTCACGTTACATCAGATAAACTGTGTTTTCTTAAAAATTAATAAAACTATAAAGTTTTCACAATACAGTTTCAAAAAGTAGACTCAAAGTAGTAAGAAAAAATGCAGGTTAGACATTGTATGCATGTTGTTGGTGTGGTCCACAAAACTTTTTTGAATTTTTGATCTGTCACGTTACAAGTTATTTGGTTTCCATTACTTCACAACTGAAAATAAGCAATAATCCATATTCATCAAAATTTTTCAAGCAATATCATCAAATTTAAATTGGACTACGATAGAAAAATGTGGTTGCAAGCAAAAAGTTGAAAATATGGATTTTGTTTACATTTTTTTTTTTTTTTTTTTTTTTTTTATTTCGATTATAGAGGTTTTAACCTTAAGGTCATTCGCCTCTTCGGGTTAGAAAAATCTCTTATGAAAAATTTCTAACCCTATGTGCGGGGTCGGGACTCGAACCCAGGTGCGCTGCGTACAAGGCAATCGATTTACCAATACGCTACGCCCACCCCCACATTTTTATCTCCTTACGGTCTTTTAGTCACTTTCAGGACATGCAAGTAGCATCAATAAACTTTCATAAATGACAGACCTGAAATTTTTTCTGGGATCACCATTCATATTTTTTAATATTAGAGGCTATATAGATACGGAAAACAAATAGTTTGACGCAAAATTTGATAAAAAATAATTTCGACTGTGGTTGCCATTTTCGGGGCTTTGACCATATGTTGTTTTAGGCCAAAAAATCAAAGAAAATATTGCGTGTATTTGAAGTACAAATCATTAATTGCGTTTATTAAATTTTCATGACGATTTGAGAACTAGAACTGAAATTTCAGCCCTTGATAACATGCTATCTCAACGCGATTATTTCGATATCAACTTTGTCTAAAAGCGACCTCGCAGTGAGCAATATATTTGAGATACCGTTAGACTCACAAAAGCTAGTGATTGAAAAATGGATTTTGTTTTACTTCATTATTACTAAACGTAATGCCACAAAACAAATTAGAATGTTCTCAATACCTATTGTTTAGGGCAAATCGATCTCATTACTGAGTGTACTGAAAACTTTAATTGCGTTTTGCTCGTCACCACAGTTTTAGCGGAAGCCGGAAATATAACTCAAACAAATGATTTTCTATCATTCTGAAATTTTCACAGTGTATTCAAAATGGCTTTCTCCACGTATGCAGGATTTTTTTAAATGAGCAATTTTGTGCCGATTTTGTTGACATTTTCAGCGTTTTTTTATCAAAATGTGTGCCATTTCACGGAAAATCAAAATATAAAAAAAATCCTACGTGCATTGCTTTCTATAGTCCAAAGGAATCGAAAAAAAACTTTTGTTTTTGATTCTAGGTCAAAGATTACGGGAGATAGATTTCCAGCCATGGACACTTTCCAAAAGAACGTGCCTGCGGGAAAATACTGTACAATCTCTTGTGTTGAAAATACTTAACAATTTCCCAAGGTTTTTCCCGGTTAAAACGGTGTTTTCATGGGAAGTTTGGGTTTTTTTAAGTTTTTGATGTTTTAATAATTGAACAGTAATGTATTGTTATCCAAACATTTTTTTGTGTTATGAGCATTATTGTCATTAAGATTGGCTTGAATCTGAAAATTGTGATAAGTCTTTCTCGATTTAATCATTGTCTGATCGTTGATTCATCATTTCTTCAACAATTTTGTATTTAAATAGGTTTCCAACACGAGCTAAGCTAAGTCGATTGCGTTTCTTACTGCGAATCCACCACCAGCCGAAAGAATTCGTATTGCAATTTGTGGGAGTTCTGATTGCGGTGCGGTCTCTTTCTGCATATTACTCTTTTTTACTTTTTATCGAATTGAGTAAATTTACTAAATTTTTGAGTGAAAAAATATCTGACTTCGTTAAAAGTGAAACAACATCTAAAATGAGTAACAAGCAGGACAAAAATGGCTTGTGCATCACATGATTATTCTGATTTTTATTAGTCAGGGTAATTATTACTGTTGTTCGATGTATTATATAAAACGAGCTGAAATTGTTGGCTGCGGACTAAATAAGTGACCGAAAATAAATGTCGCAAGACCAGAACATGCTTCATAAAACCCGTATTAAATATATTAGAATATAAAAATCGAACAGGAGCTCTTCCCTGTAAGAGTAGATTAAAAGAAAACCTTTGGTATAAAAACAGTAAAAAATATATTTGGTTCTTACAAAGTACTCTTCTTTATCCGACTTTCAATCTTGAATGTAACATTATGCGGATTTTCCTGCGAGCCAATTATACTGGAGCTTCCTTGCCAAACTTTTCGGGTGAGAACTTTCTAAGCGATTCTCATGCTGAAGGATCTCTGTCCGATTTTTACGTTTATGTTTACATTCGATTTTTACATTTTAGGATATTTGAAATGGGTTTTGCAAAGCATGTTCTTCCCTTGCCACTTTAATTTTCGGTTGCTTAAATCTAAATGCTAAACAAACATTCTAAATTCGACAAAACGAAAAAACCCTGGTTTCGACCGGGTGAAAATGATTTGGGATAAAAGCTTTAAATATCACTTTAACGTATAGTGATATTACGATGTTTGTGACTGAACCCCTATAGAAACATAAAAATGGATCACATTACTCCGCACACGAAATCCGAGAGTGAATTCATGAATAAAATGCCAGGAAGGGAAATGATGTCAATCGTGAAAATAAAAGAAGAAAAGTACTAGTTGCATAGGTGTCAACTAACAGCAGAAAGTAATGAAATAATTTTTAATGTATTTAAAGTGTAGCACCAGTATATTGTCAACCATAATTCCAACTTGCCGCAGCTGGAGTGCATTCCGTGAAAAGTTAACCATGCGATCACTTTTCTATACGAATTAGGAAGGATTATCTTTCCATGTGAGTTTATAATACTCACAAAAAAGGTGAACAAACTCTTTCAAAATTATACCAGTACCAATTTTTTGATCCGATGTTTCACCGGAGCGGGGAAAATATTCATACACACGGGGACCTATAGCGGAATAAAAATAAACTGCGAAAGCTCAAGAGGAAATTTATTGAAAAAAATTCCATTTTACTCTGGTGAAAGGGCATATATTTGGGGATTTTGTGATGGGGTGAGTTTTATGTGCGATGGTGAGCATTATATGTATCCTAAATAATTATTGTAGAGCTTTTCGCAAATTTAGGATGTTCAACAATGAAGGCTTTCGCTATAGCGAAATTATCCAAAAACATAAATGTTCCGATTTGGTTTTGAGGTTGTTGAAATTATACAGGTTTATCTTTGCTGTAATGAGGGTCCGAAGGAACTGGCACATAATCCATACGCAAGTTGAAAAAACTTGTCATTTTCCAAGTTTCATCCATGATTGTGCGTCGAAAACATTGCCAAACACCGTTTGAACTAGATACAGGTAGCTTTTTTCAATCAATCAGTTACAATTAATCAGAAAGAGATAAATGAACAAGAAACAACTTAAATCCTGCAGTTACTTATTCGAAGCTTCGTTCATCTGCCACTGAGTCTGTTCGTCGCTAATAAAAAAAAAATAAACGCTCGTGCAACGATTGGGGATCAATTGCGTGCACCCGGGCAGCTGCAACTAAACCAGTCACAACACACCACTCACAGTCCATCGAATTGTACTAATAGATGCAATAAAGTAGTCGAGTTTATGATTGTCGCTTCAGTTATCTGTGTCTGCTAAGGGAAACTTACTTACGCACAATATTTCCTACTCGCCAGAAAAGATACGTTCGTCACGTAGTCGCCCTTCACGGTTCCATATTGGTCGGAGATTTACAACGATTTTCAAGGTTTGCCGATCGTATGCTGTCTTGCTCAAATTATTCACTAAGAAGATTTATATCGTTTGCGGATGTCATTGGAATACGTTCAGGCTTTCTCATTTAGAAAAATTATGCGATCGCTCCAAACTTCGACCCGTATCCCTGCCTAAGTTCGACGAAATCGAAAAAAGTTCATGTTTGTTTTTATACAACTTGACAGAACCATCTTATACCACTGGCTGGTTTCCCGCGGGCCTACATCGTGGCTCATGATGTAGGACTACAAGAGTATTTTTAGCAGCCTCCAATCAAGCCACAACTTAATGTTTACATATACGATAAACCATCTGTTCTCTGAGCAAAACAGAAAAAAATCTTCCCTTTGCGTACGATACGAATCAACTTTATTTAAAACTAAAAAATGTTGGCAACGGTCTCACCGGTTTCCAGTATGCCGAGTTTGTGTATCCTCCGGTGCAGTCAAACCTTTTCCGATGCTTCAAATAAGGATCAGCTAGGAAACACTAGTTTCGCTATTATTTCTTACAACATTGTAAGCACACACTAACAACACTTTCCCATTCAAAATAAAACTCAGAATTTAGCAGAATACACTAAAGTAATTAGTTTAACGCAAAAAGGCACTACAATTGTAAACTTCCACAAAAGGATTGACGGGAACGAAGAAAATCACCTCCACCGATGCGTAGGTATGCCTACTAAGATCTCTCTTAAAATTTGTTAGTCGCTAATAACAACTAAAAAGAGTAAAAATCCGACGCCTTTTTTGCATTGAATTGTTTTTGAATTTCACTTTTAAAAACTTTTGCAAGTTTTAAGCACACAACACAACCCTTACCTATAAAAAAATGTATCATATGTTTCAGATGATTGGTCTGGGCTGTAGCGTGACTACCACAAACAATACGTACTTTCACGGAGGGCCTTCAGAAGATGGCTTCCACAGTCGCCATTTTGAAATTTTTTAATATGTTTGGTAAAATTTAGACGTATGTATCTTAATAAACAACTTAATCTGCCGCATTGTTTTCTTGTTCAAATATTAAATTTTTCCGAAAAATGACCATTTTTCGAGGCTTTCTAACAGTGGCGTAGTAAGAAAAATTTTCGAGGGGGGGGGGGGGGTGGGGGGTTATATGAATTTTTTTTGTATATATATGAAAAAATGTTCAAAAATATTCTGAGCAGGAAAAAAAATGTTCAAAACCAACAACTCAGGGAACGGGTTTGGGTAGTCAAGGTAGGAAAGCTAGCTGTTGGTATAGAATCAATGCTCTTCCCCTACGAGGACAATCTGGGCGGCAAACTTCAGACTGTCTAATTTACTAAGCCCTTCAGTTCCCTTGTGCAATTCAGTACCACTTCCTCGTTGAGCTTCCGACTGGTTCGCGAACTACTCGGTCTAGTCCCCGACGATAGATCTAGCCTACTCCGACGAAAAGTTCTCCGGCGAGAGAAGTTCGAAAGCTAACCAACCAGCCAGGTGCTGCGGTCAGTTCGGCGATTCCGGTAGAGTAGGGCATCCGGTTTGATAGCGCCCCGGCGCGGTGTATCGTCGTGATCTACGCGGTCTCGTTCCCGGCGGTGAATTTGACTGTCGCTGACGGAGAGGTCCCAGACGAAAGAAGTTCTCCCGATACCGATTCTTATTTGGTTTCAGTACTACAACTTCTTGAGCCCTTTGGCTCCGTGACCGGTGCCATTTAGCACCGCAACTGCTTTAAGCCCTTTAGTTCTCTTCTTGGGCCACTTAGCACTACTTCCTTGATGATCCATTCCGCTCCTCGACTTGTTCGCGAACAATTCGGTCTATTCCCCGACGATGGACCTGACCTACTCCGACAGAGAATTCCCTGGCGAGAGAAGTTCTCCGGAGATCGAGCTAATCAGCTAGGTGCCGAGGTCAGTTCGGCGATTCTGGTGAAGCAGGGTGTCCGGTGCACTGGTGCGCCGATGACCCGCGACTAGTGGTGTCTCGTCGCTGTCTACTCAGTCTAGTCCCCAGCGGTGAATCTAGCTTACGCTAACGGAGAGTTCCCTGGCGAAAAAAGTTCTCCCATTATCGATTCTTCTTTGGTTTTCGCTATTTTTCTATCGGAACAACCGGTGGGGTGCCGTGGTCGGTCTGACGAATCCGCATGGAGCGTGACGTCCGGTTCGCTGGCGTTTCGACGACTCATACTCGCTGCTCTGTTGCAGTCTACTCGACTAATCCTCGGCGGTGAATCTAGCTTATTCCTGCGGAGAGTTCCCTGGCGGTGATTGCTCTCCCGAAACCGTTGTTCGATGTCCATTCCATTGTAAGACGGTCATGATCTACATCAGCGGTTCTCAACCTTTTTCGTACCACGGACTCCTTAGATATCACACTGGGTTGCACTGCGGACCCCCATAGATAAATATCAATTTTGTATGCTATCAATATGTTATTTTCAATTTGTTAGGAAACATGACTTGAAATTTCAATATGCACTCGGAAAATATATTTTTCTTCGCGGACTCCCAGCAATGACTTCGCGGCCCCCTAAGGGTCCGCGGACCCCAGGTTGAGAATCACTGATCTACATCATATCTCTGTTTACTGCGTTCCACGTCTCTATGTCGCTTGTCATTATGTAGGCTACATTATCCGGGTTGATGTCCGGTCCTCCCATGTTAAGTAGCTCCCTGCACGTCACTTCAAACCTCGGACATTCAAAGACTTCAAACCTCGGACATTCAAAGACGCTCCGGTGTTTCCTCGACGATCTCACACTTCAAGCACAGTGTTGATGTTGCGTACCTACACCGATGAAGATACTCCTTAAGCAGCCGTGGCTCGATAGGAGCTGTTTCAGGTGGAAAGTCATCACTCCGTGCTTTCTATTGACCCACGCCGACAGGTTTGGATGAGCCGGTAGGTCCACTTTCCTTTCTCCATATTGTCCCATTCCTGCTGCCACGTCACCATCGAATCGCTTCTCATCATCTTCCTCATGTTTCTGGCGTTTCATTGTTTGTAGCACTTGATATCCTCCGTCAGGGTAATGCAGATGGGGATCGTCTCGGCGACAAGGCATACTGCCTCCGGTACGCAATCGAAACTCGTACGACCAGCAGTCGAAGTGTCCTGTTCAGCTTTTCGCGGTTTCATTGTCTCCGTCACCGAAACCTCCATTTCTACAAGTGTCTCACCGTTAGTGACACATCGTCCACGAAACCAACGATTTTCACTTTCCTGGGAAGCCGCAGTGTTAAGCCCCATCGTACATCCCATTCGAAACTGTTGGACAAAGAATGGAGCCCTGAGGAACGCCCGCTGTGACTCGCATTGCCTATTGCCCGTTTGTTCGTCTGGTACAGCAGTGCTCTACTCTGGAAGTATCTCTTAAGGAACTGGCTCATTCTTTTATGCCACGTTGCGGCATTGGTCTATTCCAGGCTGGTTGGCTCGTTGACTTCCCACACTTTGGCAGCAACATCAGTTTCTGCACCTTCCTCATTTCGGGGATTACCATCATCTAAAGACTTCAGCAGTAGCATCCTAAACATGTCCGGATATGCCAGGATCGCAGCTTTCAGCGCCACGGTTGGTATTCCACCCGGACCGGGGGTTTTCTTTGATTTTAGTCACATCGACACTTCTTTGAGCTCGTCGTTAGTCACTTACCACTCGACTGTGTTACCTCCTTCTTCTTCGCCGTACGATGTAGGTGACCAGGTAGTTGAATCGTGATTCGGGAAGAGACCCTCAACGATGATCTTTAGCTTACCCGGGATATATTTCAGTTGGTGTTGACGGACCCTCGTCTTCGTCATGACGACTCAGTACGCGTGGCTTGCTAAGCTTGATCTCCCGTTTTAAAGAGTCCCTACCTTCTCAAAACGTCGCTTGCGCTCCTCTCTCACTCTCCGATCTTACGCTCTGAGTCCGCCTTCTGGATCTAAGACAAGCAGCGCACAGTGGCGGATATTCAAACAAAAGGCTGACAAAACCTCAAATTTTACCTAATTTGGCTGAAAATCACAATTTAAGGTAATTTTGAGGTGCTGAGCTCATTTTTGATGTCAAAAGTCGTAAAATATTAAATGCATTTTTCCATACAGTGTCATTCAACCTTTCTTATAACTGTGATCCCGTTTTCATGATAGATTTTCCGTTACTGTTCACCAATGTCAGCAATATCATAAAAAATGAAGAACACTACTTCAAATCCATTATATAACGTGTTGGTTTACTGTAGATTGTCTAACTATTTTACACAAAACACCATGCGCCTCCATACCAGAAACACAGCTTCAAAATCTCCTTAAACCTTTTTGCGCATCTAGGCGCAGAACGAGACCATGATATTCGAAAAGTAGAGGTTATTTTCCATAGAATGTATACTATGTGACCGTTCCGAAATGATTCCGAAATTTGTACAGAATATATTAGTGAAAAAATTATTTTTGATCTGACCACCTCAAACATATTTAAATTAAAAAGTCATAGTTCCAAGCGAATTTACCAGATGTATTTTATTCACTAACTAAGTTCTTTCGTTCCTCTACACAATGAAACTAGTTGTGGTAAAATCGGACCAAAATCAAAAATGCATTTGAAGTGAATAGAGCAGGTGGTTTAGGAAATGAAAATCATTAAAAAATCCGGACTTTGCTACATTTAAACTCATGTTAAAAATCGTGTTCTTATCCAAAGATCATAAAATTTTGAATATACATCATTCAATACATGAGAAATTTAGGAAAAATATAAAATTTCAATATTTCAAAAATAAATTTTTGAGGTTTTGGCCAGCCTCCAGCCACTGTGCGCCGTCTACTGCATGGCCCTAGTTTTCGTGACATTGTAACGTCACAAGCCGTCACAGTCCTTCTTGTTAGATCAGCTGCATCAACGTACTTGATTCCGTTGTTCGCCGAAGTAACTCAACAAAGAGGTTTTCGTTAAAGGCTTTCGTCTTCCACTTTAGCTTGCGGCTCGTAATTCTTCGTGCTGCAGTAGGGTTCCATTGGCCGATGCGGTAGCGAATCGCCTGGTGGTCAGGGTTACCATATTCACGGATTTTTCTGTAATGTAACAGATATTTTTCACAATTTTTGATCACAGATTCTTTTTTACAGATGACAGATTTTTGGCATATTGATGAAAATTTCACAGATTTTTGAAAATGTTGTGATTTTTCACAGATTTTTGGAAATTTATCACAGATTTTCACAGATATTTCTCCTGTTTAAGTCATCACAGATGGTAAAAAGACTTTTTTGACCGAAACACAGATTTCAATGTGGCATCCCTTCTGGTGGTCTCTATGGGGATACTTCTCTCACACTCTCCAGTCCATGTTCGCCGTCAGTCAAGGACTACAGAATGTGGCGAAATTTCTCTCCGTACCGATATCCGTTTCGTGAACCAATAAGCTCCCAGCTCCTCGCTTCGCCGCGAGCTACTTGTTATAGTCCTCGGCGGTTGAGCTAGCCTCCACAACGTGCGGTCAGGTAGGTGTCGAGTCTGCAGCCAATTTTCACTACAAGGAAATATTTTCACAAGATGACTTTTGCAAATGAAACTTTGAGAATTTTATTTAAAATTTTAGGCAGAAATTTGTTTAACATATTGAATTTTTTCAAAATTCTCCAAAATATTTCGGGGGGGGGGGGGGGGGGGTTGTCCCCAAACCCCCCCCCTATACTGCTTTCTAAAGAGTGCTGGCCACAATTCCCTCGTCCTTGAATTATTGAAGTTCCGGTTTTCTTCTTTCATCCCATTTTCAGCTTTGGTGCAATCGATCAACCCATTATTTTGCATAAAAATATGTATTTCATATCAATATCCATCGATTTGCATCATAAATGTTCATATTAGAGGTCAGACATCGTCAATAATGAACATCCAAAAAGTAGATATTTTCAGCAATATTTTGTTCTACGTCATATTCTCACTGTTGATAATTTATAAACAAAGTTTAGCGAAAAAACATTAAATCATCCAATTGAAATCATAATATTTAAAAATAAGGATGATTTCGCAAAAAAAATGCATAATGAAGTGACCATGGCACATGTAATCGACCTTCACGTATTTGAACCAATTTTGGACAAATTATTCATACAGGGTGTTTGGTTCATGGTTAAGAATCTCTCGAGGGGTGATTGACTGTCATATTAGGAGAAAAAACACGTTTTAATCCACCTAGTGCTGCAATTGTACCTTTCTCATTTATCCAAACTACGATTTCACGGCTGGTTATGTTTAATATAATGGCGGAAATGTCTATTAAATATTCAGTGCGATTTACACATACGTACAAAGAATCAACATCTACGAACTTGAGTCGCTACATGTCGACACTGAAACGTTAAGAAAATTTAAATTAGTTTCTAAACTCAAAATCATTTCAAACCAAATTTTGCACTGGTTTTTCAGACCCACTAGGAAAATTTATTCTAGAGGAATTAGAAAATTTTATTCGCATAGACGGGTACTTGATGAGGGAATGGCGGTTTAGGGAAGGGTGGTGAGTGATAAGGGGGGGGGGAGGGGTCTCACCGTATCCCCCTAACTACGACCCTGTTTAAATACAGAAAACCTATGCAAGTCAAAAAAAAAGCTTAGGGATTAAGTTGACGATGCGATGTTCAGAGTGATTGCATAACCTTTCTATAGGAGAAAGGCAGAAATGCGAATTTGCTGTGTGTCCGTACTCTTAAACCCGTAACTCCGGAACCAAAACTCGGAATTTAATGAAATTCAATAGCAGCCTATGGGAACGTTGTACCTTTCATTTGAGACTAAGTTTGATGAAATCGGTTCAGTCATCTCCGAGTAACCAATATGCTTATTTTTGGTCACATACATACATACACGCGTACACACGCACAGAAATTTGCCGAATTCGACGAACTGAGTCGAATGGTGTATGACAGACGATCCTCCGGGATTAAGTTGACGATGTTCAGAGTGATTGCATAACTTTTCTATAGGAGAAAGGCCAAAATCGTTCCACACATACCATCAAATCATAGCCATTACAAAGTTATTGAACTTTTTGTGTTGAAAACTCATTTGTCTTAAAATACCCCTAACTCAAAAAGTATACTTTGTATTTCAGATATTTTAGGTCCATTGGGAAGGTGAAAAAATTTTCAATTGAGTGATGCCCTCACATGTTTCAGCTAATGAGTTTAAGTAACCTTTTCAAAGTAATTTATTAAAAATTGAACAATTTTAATCGATTTTTCGTTCATTTCGTGAAAATCCTAATAGTTAACCTCATCATTTTGATAATCCAGATTGTTAGTCTTGAAGAGCCGCACAATTCGTTCTTTGACATGATACACTTACCTTTTCTTATTTTCATGAGTTTGGGTTATTCAACTTGTATATTTTTATCTCATTTTCGCTAATATCAGCTCTAATTGAAAATATCGCATTTATTGTACTTTTTTTTCTTTTTACTCGAAAGTTAGGAAAATTTAACAGAGAAAAATGTATTTTTTTTATTCAAATCGTTTATTTGATAAGGCACGTTGCGTTAGCTTAAAGGTGCCAATTTTGTTTTGTTTTACATTTTAAATTGCTTAAAACTAGGAGATTACATATTGATTTTTTTTAAAATGAAACTAATGCGATTTTATAGCTATCTTATATATATATATATATATATATATATATATATATATATATATATATATATATATATATATATATATATATATATATATATATATATATATATATATATATATATATATATATATATATATATATATATATATATATATATATATATATATATATATATATATATATACAAGGGGATAATATTATTTTCGTAAGATTAGGGGGGTCATTTAGTTTTTGTGGCAATATGGTTTGACATTTTTATCAGTGAGATAATTGGAGCAAATAATATTTAACTAAGGGGGACAATTTTTTACGACTAACTTAAAACTAGGAATAACTAGAGGACATGATTGAATTTTGTAAAGATTCGTAATTATAGTTATTTTTTGTGGGTAGTAGAGTTGGGCATTTTCAACGAGATTATATAATATAATAGTTAAAACTAGAAGAGACAAGAAGAGCTAAATGCTTCGTGATGATATTGGGGGGGGGGGGGGGGGGGGTAGGGGTGTTACTTCTGGGTATAAGAGTCAGGGGAGGGAGGGTAGACAAAGATGGCAGGGAGAGAAAATTATTTCAGTTTCAGGCATCGTGAGATCAACGGATGGATCACAAACTCGGGTGGCCTTCATCAGGGGAATCATGTACTGGGACGCCGGGTGGTCCTCCTCAAGATGGTAGGGGTTTTTCCAGACGATTTCGTAGTACGGCTCAGATGTGGATCGGCTACATTTCGAGTTAAGCGTGTTATGTTCGTGCCGTAGGTCCCGTGTTTGTTGGCTCATTCGATACAGATGCTTTGATACAGGTGGAAGAGGGTTCTGAGAATGATAAGGAAAATAACAAGGGGCAGTTAGACTTGTATATTGATGGTTTTCACAAAGGTGTATAAAAGGGACATATAGAGGACATCACGGCTTGCCAGCACATCTCGAACCGGGACGTTGGTTGGTCTTCCTCGGGTCCGCAGGGTATCCATTAGCCGAGACCTAGCGGAACTACACTCGGTGCACGCCCAGACAATGTGCTCGATGTCGTGATAGCCGTCGCCACAAGCGCAGATACCACTATCCACGAGCCCAATACGCCGGAGATGTGCATCCAGCGTGTAATGGTTTGCCATGAGTCGGGACATCACACGAATGAAGTCACGACCCACATCCATCCCCTTGAACCAAGGTTTCGTCGATACCTTAGGGATTATCGAATGTAGCCACCTTCCCAGCTCTCCACTGCTCCACGAAGTTTGCCAACTTTCGAGGGTTCTCTGATGAGTAATACTGAAAAATTCGCTGAAGCAAATTGGTCTTTCGTAAACGTCTCCTTCTAAGGCACCCACCTTAGCTAAGGAGTCTGCCTTCTCATTGCCCGGAATGGAGCAATGAGAAGGGACCCATACCAAGGTAATCTGGAAAGAGTTGTCAGATAAAGCACTCAGTAGCTCCCGTATTTTCCCCAAAAAATACGAGGAGTGCTTTCCATGTTTCATCGAGCGAATAGCGTCAATGGAACTGAGGCTATCCGAAACGATGAAGTAATGGCCTGCGGGTAATGTTTCAATGACTCCAAGGGTATACTGAATGGCAGCTAGTTCTGCGGCGTAAACTGAAGCAGGGTCACTGAGTTTGTAGGAGGCGGTGAACTTTTGATTGAAAATACCGAAGCCAGTGGATCCTTCGAGTTTTGATCCGTCAGTATAAAACATCTTAGAACAGTCGACTTCTCGGAATTTATTAAAAAAATGTTTGGAACCACTTGTGGGCGTATGTGGTCCGGAATTCCACTAATCTCGTCTTTCATGGATGTGTCGAAGAAAACAGTAGATTCAGAAGTATTTATGAAATGCACACGGTTGGGATTGTAAGAAGAAGGGTTAATATTCTGCGCCATGTAGTCAAAGTACAGGGACATGAAACGGGTCTGAGAATTGAGCTCAACAAGCCTTTCGAAATTTTCAATCACGACCGGGTTCAAGATATCGCATCGAATGAGCAATCGATATGAGAGTTCCCAAAATCGATTTTTCAACGGGAGAACGCCCGACAGCACTTCGAGACTCATCGTATGGGTCGACTGCATGCACCCTAAGGCGATACGCAAACAACGATATTGAATTCTTTCGAGTTTGATGAAATGTATGTTCGCGGCGGAACGAAAGCAGAAGCATCCGTATTCCATTACCGATAGTATCGTTGTTTGATACAACCTAATTAGGTCTCCTGGGTGGGCACCCCACCATGTTCCGGTTATTGTACGAAGAAAGTTGATCCTTTGCTGGCATTTTTGTTTCAGATACCGAATATGGCATCCCCAAGTACCTTTCGAGTCGAACCAGACCCCTAGATATTTTACTGTGAAGACCTGAGCGATAGTTTGACCCATTAATAGAAACTGTAGTTGTGCTGGTTCACGCTTCCTTGAAAATACAACTAGCTCAGTTTTCTCCGTGGAGAATTCGATACCCAGCTTAATAGCCCAAGCAGACAAATTATCCAAGGTATTCTGTAATGGTCTTTGTAGATCGACAGCTTTGGATCTCGTAACAGACACCACGCCATCGTCTGCAAGTTGCCTTAACGTGCAGGAATTGTGAAGACATTCATCAATGTCGTTGACATAGAAATTGTATAAAAGGGGGCTTAGACATGAGCCCTGGGGAAGGCCCATGTAGCTAAATCGTGATGTCGATAAGTCACCATGCGAAAAATGCATGTGCTTTCCGACAACAAGTTTAGTAAAAAGTTGTTTAAAGTCGCTGAAAGACCATGCTGGTGCAGCTTCTCTGAAAGAATGTTGATCGAAACTGAATCAAAAGCCCCCTTAATATCTAGGAACACTGATGCCATCTGCTCTTTGCTAGCATAGGCCATTTGAATTTCAGTTGAGAGCAACGCAAGACAATCGTTCGTCCCTTTGCCCTTGCGAAAACCAAATTGTGTATCTGACAGTAAGCCATTTGCTTCGACCCAATTGTCGAGGCGGGATAGGATCATTTTCTCGAACAACTTCCGGATACAGGATAGCATTGCGATCGGACGGTACGAATTGTGGTCGGAGGCTGGTTTTCCTGGTTTTTGGATGGCGATGACCTTCACTTGTCTCCAATCGAGTGGGACAATATTAGCCTCGAGAAACTTATTAAATAAGTTCAACAAGCGTCTCTTGGCAGAGTCAGGCAGATTCTTCAACAAGTTGAATTTGATTCTGTCTGGCCCCGGAGCTTTATTGTTACACGACAAGAGAGCAAGTGAGAACTCCACCATCGAAAAAGGTGTTTCGTTCGCGCTATCGTGAGGAGACGCGGCGCGGTAAATCTTCTGTGCCGGGGCGGAATCCGGACAAACCTTCTTGGCGAAATCGAATATCCAACGGTTTGAATATTCCACGCTCTCATTAGTACTGTTTCGATTTCGCATACGTCGGGCTGTTCCCCAAAGAGTGCTCATCGATGTTTCTCTCGTTAATCCGTCGACGAACCGGCGCCAATAACCGCGTTTTTTGGCTTTCATCAAACTCTTCATTCGCTTGTCTAACGTCGCGTACTGTCGAAAACTAGCGGGTAACCCGTCGTTCCGGAAGGTCTTAAACGCGGCGGCCTTCTCTGCGTACACGTCTGAGCACTCTTTATCCCACCAGGGATTGGGAGAACGTTTTTGTATATTCGCGCCGGGTACTGGCCTAGTCTGAGCTTCATTCGCGCTGTCGAGAATCAAGCCAGCCAAAAAGCTGTACTCTTCCTCCGGAGGAAGTTCTTGGGTAGATTCGATGTTGTCAGATATCGCGGCAGCATAGCTCTTCCAATCGATATTTCGTGTGAGGTCATACGAAATATTGATTGATTTCAATGGCCTTGAACCGTTATTGATTGAGACTACAATCGGCAGATGGTCGCTGCCGTGGGGATCAGGAATTACCTTCCACGTGCAATTTAACCGCAGCGATGTTGAGCAAAGGGACAAGTCTAAGGTGCTCGGGCGCGCTGGAGGAGCAGGAATCCGTGTCATTTCACCCGTGTTTAAAATTGTCAAATTGAAGTTATCGCAAAGATCCTGAATTAAGGAAGACCGGTTATCATCATAGAGGCAACCCCATGCTGTACCGTGAGAGTTAAAGTCTCCTAAAACTAGTCGCGGTGCTGGCAGGGATTCTAAGATGTCTTGTAGCCGTCGGTGCCCAACCGCGGTATTGGGGGGAATATATATGGAAGCTATGCAAAGGCTTTTGCCTTTGGTTGTTACTTGACAAGCGACAACTTCAATACCTGTTATCGAGGGAAGGTTAATTCTGTAGAAGGAATAGCACTTTTTGATCCCCAAAAGCACTCCTCCATAGGGGGTTTTTTTTTTCAATTTGTTTATTTGATAAGGCACGTATGCGTTAGCTTAAAGGTGCCATTTTTGCATTGTTTTACATTTTGAATTTCTTAAAACTAGGGGGTTACACATTTCAATATTATTTTGTTTTATATAATGAAACTAAAAAAAAAAACTTTACAGCTAACTTATACATATAAAAGAGGGTATAATATAATATTCGTAAGATTTGGGGGACGGGTCATTTTGTGTGTTCTTTGTATAGTAATTCACTTTATGATTTTTAGAAGGGAGATTGTAGGAGAAATTAATTATTAACTAAGCGGAACATTTTACAAGTTTATTAACTAGAAATAACTAGAAAGAGTGGTTCAAGATTAAGGGGAATTAATTAGGGCTATTTTAAAGTAGTGGTACTGTTGGGCATTTCTTAACGAGATTAAATATTGATCAACTAAAACTAAGCACTTAAGTTTTGGGAATATATTCAAGGGGAGAAGGGGATGAAGTCATACATCTGTGTATCAGAGACATGGGAGGGAGAGCGGACAAGGCTGAAGGGAGGGGGGGGGGGGGTGAGATATAAACTTTCAGTTTCCGGCATCAGGAATTAACGGCCAGGATTACAGATTCGAACGGATGTATCAAGTATTGGGACGCCGGGCGGTTTTCCTCGAGCCGGCAGGGGTTCCTCCAGACGATTTCGTAGTACGGCTCAGATACGGATGGGGAACACACCGCGCTGCGTGTGTGATGTTGTACTGTAGATCTCGTGTTGTTGGTTCATTCGACAGATGTTTTGTCTCGTCTTGGAGTCGTATCAAACCATCGTTGGGGTACGGTAGGCGGAAGAGGGCACTTCTGGGAATAATAAGAGAAAAGATAGGGGCATTTAAATTTGGATATTGATGGTTTTGAGGAACGTGTATATAAGGGACATGTAGAGAATATCGCGGCTTGCTAGTACATCTCGAACCGGGACATTGGGTGATCTTCCTCGGGCCCGAAGGGAATCGAATAGTTGAGATCTGGCAGAACAGTACTCGGCGCATGCCCAGACAACATGTTCGATTTCGTGATAACCGTTGCCACAAGCGCAGATACCGCTATCCACGAGCCCAATACGCCGGAGATGTGCGTCCAGCGTGTAGTGATTGGACATGAGCCGAGACATCACGCGAATGAAATCCCGACCCACATCCATCCCTCTGAACCAAGGTTTCGTCGATACCTTAGGGATTATCGAATGTAGCCACCTTCCCAGTTCACCATTGCTCCATGAAGTTTGCCAACTTTCGAGGGTTCTCTGATGAGTGATACTGAAAAATTCTCTGAAGCTAATTGGTCTTTCATATATGTCACCTTGTAAAGCGCCCGCCTTAGCTAAAGAGTCCGCTTCTTCATTACCTGGAATGGAGCAATGCGAGGGAACCCAAACTAAGGTAATCTTGTACGATCTTACAGACAAAGCACGCAGGCGCTCCCAGATTTTCCCCAGAAAATATGGAATGTGCTTTCTAGGTTTCATTGAACGGAGAGCCTCGATTGAGCTGAGGCTATCCGAGACAATAAAGTAATGATCGGTGGGCAAAGTATCAATGATCCCAAGGGTATACTGAATAGCAGCAAGTTCTGCGACGTAAACTGAAGCAGGATCATTGAGTTTGAATGAGGCGGTGAGGTTTTGATTGAATATACCGAAGCCAGTGGAGCCGTCGAGGCTTGACCCGTCGGTGTAAAACATCTTGTTGCAGTCGACTTCTCGAAATTTACTATGAAAGATGCTTGGGATCACTTGCGGACGTATGTGATCCGGGATTCCACGAATCTCGTCTTTCATGGATGTGTCGAAGAATACAGTTGAATCAGAAGCATGAAAGAGATTGACACGGTTGGGATAGTATGAAGAAGGATTGATATTTTGTGCCATGTAATCGAAGTACATGGACATAAATCGGGTTTGAGAATTGAGCTCGACAAGCCTTTCGAAATTTGCAATTACTAACGGGTTCAAGATATCGCATCGGATGAGCAATCGATATGAGAGTTCCCAAAATCGATTTTTCAGCGGAAGGACGCCCGCCAGCACTTCGAGACTCATCGTATGGGTCGAGTGCATGCAACCCAAAGCAATACGCAAACAACAATATTGGATTCGCTCTAGTTTGATGAAATGTATGTTCGCAGCGGAGCGGAAACAGAAACTCCCGTACTCCATCACCGACAATATTGTTGTTTGGTACAGCCTGATCAGGTCTCCTGGGTGGGCACCCCACCATGTTCCGGTTATTGTACGGAGAAAGTTGATCCTTTGCTGGCACTTCTGTTTCAGATACCTAATGTGACATCCCCAGGTACCTTTAGAGTCGAACCATACCCCGAGATATTTGAATGTTGAAGCCTGAGCAATAGTTTGATCCATTAATTGAAGCTGTAGTTGCGCTGGTTCACGCTTCCTTGAAAATACGACTAGCTCAGTTTTCTCCGTGGAGAACTCGATACCTAGCTGGAGGGCCCAAGCAGACAAATTGTCCAAGGTATCTTGCAATGGTCCTTGCAGATCGACGGCTTTGGGACCTGTAATAGAGACCACACCGTCATCTGCAAGCTGCCTTAGCGTGCAGGAATTGACAAGACATTCGTCAATGTCATTCACGTAAAAGTTATAGAGAAGGGGGCTTAGACATGAGCCCTGGGGAAGACCCATGTAGCTAATTCGTGATGTCGATAAATCACCATGCGAAAAATGCATATGTTTTTCAGACAGCAAGTTTAGCAAAAAGTTGTTTAGAGTCGGTGAAAGACCATGCTGGTGCAGCTTCTCAGAAAGAATTTTGATAGAAACTGAATCAAAAGCCCCCTTTATATCTAGGAAAACTGATGCCATCTGCTCTTTGCTAGCATAAGCCATTTGAATTTCTGTTGAGAGCAACGCAAGACAATCGTTCGTCCCTTTGCCTTTGCGGAAACCAAATTGTGTATCTGACAGTAAGCCATTTGCTTCAACCCAATTATCGAGGCGAAACAAGATCATTTTCTCGAACAACTTTCGGATACAGGACAGCATCGCAATCGGTCGATACGAGTTGTGGTCGGAGGCCGGTTTTCCTGGTTTTTGAATGGCGATGACCTTCACTTGCCTCCAGTCATGAGGGACAATATTACCCTCAAGAAACTTATTAAATAAATTCAACAAGCGTCTCTTGGCAGAGTCTGGCAGATTCTTTAACAAGTTGAATTTGATTCTGTCTGGCCCTGGGGCTTTATTGTTACATGATAAGAGAGCAAGTGAGAACTCCACCATCGAAAACGGTGTTTCGTTCGCGTTATTGTGAGGGGACGCGGCGCGGTAGATCTTCTGTGCCGGGGCGGAATCCGGACAAACCTTCTTGGCAAAATCGAATATCCAACGGTTTGAATATTCCACGCTCTCATTAGTACTGTTTCGGTTTCGTAAGCGTCGGGCCGTACTCCAAAGAGTGCTCATCGATGTTTCTCTCGTTAGTCCGTCGACGAACCGGCGCCAGTAGCTACGTTTTTTGGCTTTTATCAAACTCTTCATGCGCGTTTCCGCCATCGCGTACTGTCGGTAGCTAGCTGGCAGCCCGTCGTCCCGGAAGGTCTTATACGCAGCGGCCTTCTCCGCGTACACGTCTGAGCACTCTTTGTCCCACCATGGATTGGGAGGACGCCCGCGTGAATTCGCGTCTGGTACGCGTTTAGTCTGAGCTTGAATCGCGGTATCGAGAATCAAGCCAGCCAGGAACCCGTACTCTTCCTCCGGAGGAAGCTCTTGTGTCGATTCTACTTTTTCGGATATCGCGGACGCGTAGCTCTTCCAATCAATATTTCGTGTGAGGTCATACGAAACATTGATTGTATTCGGTGGCCCTGAACCGTTAGCAATATTAATTACGATTGGCAGATGGTCGCTGCCGTGGGGATCAGAGACTACCTTCCACATGCAATCTAACCGCAGCGATGTCGAGCAGAGGGACAGATCTAAGGCGCTCGGTCGCGCTGGAGGGACAGGAATCCGTGTCATTTCACCCGTATTCAAAATAGTCATATTGAAGTTGTCGCAAAGCTCATGGAGTAGGGTAGATCGATTATCGTCATGAAGGCAACCCCATGCCGTGCCGTGGGAGTTAAAGTCACCTAAAACTAGCCTCGGTGCGGGGAGGAGTTCCGCAATATCGCAAAGCCGTCGCTGGCTAACTGAGGCTCTAGGGGGGATGTAGGTGGAAGCAATGCAAAGTTCTTTGCCTTTAATTCTGGTTTGGCAAGCGACAACTTCAATGCCTGGTGTCGAGGGGAGGTCGATCCGATTGAAAGAATAGCACTTTTTGATCCCCAAAAGTACTCCTCCGTAAGAGTCTTCTCGATCCAAGCGAATAATATTAAAATCGTGGAAGTGTAGGGTTATTTCTGAAGTGAGCCATGTCTCGCATAGGGCAAATGCATCGCATTTCAAATTATTTAGTAAGATTTTAAACGAATCGATTTTCGGGATAATGCTTCTGCAATTCCACTGTAGAACAGTGATTAAATCCTTGACCTCGTTCGATGAATTAGCCATCGAAGGATACAATCGCTGAAAGAAGGGGCCATTTCGCAGTGAACTGCATCAAGAATGTTTTTACTGCGGGGAGAAAGCTTATCAAGATACTTTTAAGGGGGTCAGAAATGTTTAACGCTGTAAGAATACGGTCCACAATGTCAGAGAAATTTATTAAGCCAGCACTGTTTTCTTTCTCTGGCTGAGATATGGGAACACTTGGGGTTTTTGATGTTCCTGGAAGTGCTGGGAACTCCTTTTCTGAGCTCAGGTTACTGAGACCGGGAGCGACTTGCTTCGGTTTTGCACCAGTACTTCCTTGAGTAGTTATTTTAGGGGGACCATGAAGAGACACCTTCTGGCCTTTACGACGAAGCTTGGAAGAGGAAATGTTCTTCCTTTTTCTACTACTTCTAGGCACAGCAGAAGATGTTCCCTCCTGGGGTTCATCACAGTCGCCTTCGTCAGTAGACAAGTTGGTATAGATGTTCGTAGAGACAGGTGGCGTAGCTATCTTAAGCATTTCTGCAAAAGATCGCTTAGAGCGTCCCTGAAGGGAACGCTTAAGATTCTCCTCGCGCTGTTTGTACGCGGGACATGAAGGGAGATCATGTGGGTTTCCCCCACAGTAGAGACACTTTTCGACATCTCTACCACAGGAATCATCCGCATGATTCCCACCGCATTTCCCACAGCGGACTTTATTGCTACAATGGGAGGCTGTGTGTCCCAATTGTTTGCAATTAGTACAGTTCATGACCCGCGGCACAAAGAGGCGAACAGGTAGACGAACCTTGTCAAAGAGGAGGTAATTGGGCAGGGCAGAGCCGGCAAAGGTCACCCGATAAGAGTCCGAGTTGACGTATATTTTCTTGCCGTCAGCTGCGACTGATGCTGAATGCAAACGTTTGCATTCCAGTATCTTCACTGGCTTAAGCATGGGGTCTTTGAAACAGCCAGTCCCATATTTTAGCAGGTCCTCGCAATTCAGACTCGAATCGGAAACGACCCCACTGACTTCAACCCTGCTAGCTGGAATATAAACCCGGTACTCCTTCGTAAAGGGCTCGTAGCCAGCAATATCGTTTGCCTGAGTAGAACTGTTAACCACCACCCGAAGCTTATCAGGGCGAATTTTCGATATTTCTGTCACGGCCGAATACCGATCCGTCAGAACTCGAGAAATCTGCAACAGATTCAAACACTTTTTTTCTTTGGTCCGGAAGAAGATCACAAATGGCCCGGTGGCCGAGCTCGGATATACCTTGAGCCGGGGAGCCGATTTTATTTCGACGTCCATCTCACCTTGAGATGAACCGCCGTCCGGGGAAGTCATTTTTGCACGGGCCTATTGCCCAGTGCACGTTATTAAGACAACCAAGAAGGGGAAACGAAAACTAATACTTAGCTTGTGTATGTAACGGTATCCAGACGGCTTACTAAAAGAACACTGCTTCACTTCACTGACCGGCTAACGGTACTCAGAAACAGAAACACAAAAGAAGGGAAAAATAATGAAACCTCAACTAGGCGTAGAGTGTGCCAATAACCTTGAACGCGGATTAACACTATTTGTCGCTATAGAGTGTACGGACCGATGACAAAAGACTTCTATCTCGACTGAGTGCTCGATAACGAATGTCCATAGGGGGTGTCTCGATCCAGGCGAATAATATTAAAGTCGTGGAAGTTGAGATCGATGTCGGAAGTTAACCAAGTTTCACATAATGCAAATGCATCGCAACTCAAATTATTTATTAAAATTTTGAAGGAATCGATTTTCGGGATGATACTTCTGCAATTCCACTGTAGAACAGTGATCAAATCCGTGACCTCGTTCGATGAGTTAGCCATCGAAGGATACAATCGCTGAGAGGAGGGGCCATTTAGCAGTCAACTGCTTCAAAAATGTTCTCACTGTAGGGAGAAAAGCTAACATAAGACTTTTAATAGGATCAGTAATATTGAAAGTTTTTATTATCCAGTCCACTATGTCCGAGAGTTTTATAATTCCAGTGCTGTAATTACTCTCGAACTGAAACAAAGGAACACTTGGGATTTTTGATATTCCTGGAAGTGCTGGGAACTCCTTCTCTGAGTTTAATCCTCCGAGACCAGGAGCTAATTGCTTCGGTTTGGTTGCAACACTTCCAATAGATGTGACTTTCGGAGCCCCCTCAAGGGACACCTTCTGGCCTTTACAAGGAACTTTACGAGAGGAAATGTTCCTCCTCTTCCTATAAATTCTAGGCACCCTAGTAGATGTTCCCTCTTGTGGGTTACCAGCCTCGCCCTCGTCAGGAGGCAAGTGAGTATAGATGTTTGCTGAGGATGGTGGCGTAGCATTCTTTAACGTTTCAGTTTATCCCCGCGTAGTTTGTACGCGGGACATGCCGAGATATCATGCAGACTCTCCGCACAGTAAGGACACTTTTCGGCTTGCTTACTGCACGAATCATCTAGATGATTCTCCCCGCATTTTCCACAGCGGGCCTTATTGCTACAATGGGTGGCTGTGTGACCCAGTTGTTTACACTTTGTGCAATTCATGACCCGCGGCACAAACAGACGCACAGGCAGACGAACCCTGTGCAAGAGGACGAAATTTGGCAAAGCGGTACCAGCGAAGGTCACCCGATAAGAGTTTGATTGGGGGTACGTTTTTGAACCATCCCCCGCAACTACTACTGAGTGCAAACGTTTGCACTCAAGTATTTTAACTGGCTGAAGTAAGCGGTCTCTGAATCGGCCAACCCCGTACTTCAGCAGATCCTCGCACGTCAAACTCTCATCGGTTACGACGCCTTCGGATTGTACTCTTACCGCCGGAATATACACGTTATAATCCCGCGTAAAGTGCTCACAGCAAGCAATATCGTTTGCCTGCTTTGAGTTGGCTAGCAACACCCTTATCTTGTCCGAGCGGACCTTTGAAATTTCGGTCACAGCCGAGAACCGTTCCGTCAGGTCTCTAGAGATCTGAAGAAGATTCAGTGATTTAGTCTTGGGCCGAAAGAAGACCACAAATGGACCAGTTGAGAGTTCTGGATAGCATTTGGGCCGGGGGGGAGCCTTAGAAGTTGAACCCGATTCAACTTCCATTTGACCATCCGGAGAGGGAACCATAGAAAACGTCAACGCACGGGGTCAGCGCCCGCGCAGACGGAAGAAAGCAATAAATGTGTTACAAAAGACAAAAACCACTTAGCTTTAAACTGGTGTCCAACGACGAACCGATCCAGCTTATACAGCTGGCTATTGTTTAATCCTCACACGCGAACAAAAGACTGAGGACCGAACCGAACTGGCAAAATAACCTTGAATGCGGATTAAAACTATTCTTTATCGCCTCACACAGCACTACGGACTAGGAAAAACAACCTCTGTCTCGATGGAGAGCTCGAAAACGAATGAGAAAAATGTATTAATACCTTTCATTTAAGTGAATTTAGTATTCTTTTAGAAGTAAATTAGTTTAAAGTTAGTGTTATTATTAGCATTTTCGTTAATTTTCTTAAAATAGTAAATAATAAACATCACCATTATTATCATGGAAATAATGCATCTCTGCAAGTTCTATAGTTCTTTCTTTGACTCCATTCAATTATCTCTTTTGGTTTCGACGCAAAATCATTTTATCACATCGTTTCATATGCAAAAAAAAAACGATTTCGAACCCACTACATTTGTGGCTAGGTCACGCTGTGTTAACTATTAAATAGCAGCAAAATGAAAAGAGATATAGACAAAATGTCAAATAAAAAGTTATAGAGAACATTAAGGGGTGTCAAATGAACAATAGTACCGATAAATTTTGTTGATTAAAAATTAGAATGATTACAAAACTCTCCAAAAAAACGCAAATTTTGAGTTATTTCTTTAGTAAAAAATCATTTAGTACCATTAACTAAAAGATATTTGTACATACTCTGATAGAACATTTTCTCAGCTTTCCAATGAAACCTTGTGAATAACGATAAAATGCATATTTTTTAGATTAGAGTATTTTAAGCACCAGCAAGTCGGTTACAGGAAAAGTATAGCAATAAAATTACAAAGAAATGAGAAGAGATAGGAATATGACGTCCAAGAACAAATTATGAATCGTCCTAAAACCCAATTTTTGGATAGTGGATGTTGCTATAATCATACTTCATTATTTCGAGAAAATTAGCAAAAACCTCATCAAAAACACTAACTTTTAACTACTTTGCAGCTAAAAGGTAATTAAAACTAATTAACAAAAAGATTTGAGAACACCATTCAATACAAAAATTTTTCACCTTTCGAATGAAACTAAAAGATTTAAAATACAAAGTATACTATTAAAGTTAGAGGTATTTTAAGACAAATAAATTTTTTGCACAAAAAGCTCAATAACTCTGTAACGGTTGAGACTTGATGGAATGTGTAGAACATTTTTTTTCTCTAAATATGACTGTCTATCATCCCCCCGAGAGGTTCTTAACCATGAACCAAACACCCTGTATAGGGCCAATATATAAAAATTCAAATTTTTGTGTCAATTGATCCACTCCTCGGACCATGGGAACACTCCCCGTTTAGACAAATTGCCAAAACCCTTGATTTTGTACATAAAAACACTTGACGTTTATGTCAATAAAATTTGAGCCTATCTTCAAATACATTGTTTTGGAGCAATGAAACCCCAATTTCTCATATAGGCGAATTTCGCGCTAAATCGTATTCAGAGTTGGCAGCACCCTCTCAGAATTTATTGAAACTTTCTGTACGTGGAAACTTTTTCACAAAATGCCACTTTGCATACTTCGTTTTCTCAAAAATGATCTAGACAGTCTTTTGAAAAGGGTCAAACTTTTTAAAAAAAAAATTTAAATGGTTATATTCCAAAAATGACAAATCCTACAAAATTTAATTTTTTGAATAAAAATATTGAAAAAATTCTTCATCGACTGCAAAAAATCGATTTAAAAAATTTAAAGTCGATTTACAAAAAAAATCATCTTTGCTTTGGACGAAATTTTGTACCAAGATAGGTAATTATGTTCCCTACCTACCGTCAAAATTTCAAGTTGGGCACTTTTAAGGAAGAAAAGTTATTGAAAAAAACTTTTCCTTGTCCAAACTGAATTTATTTAGAGTATTTTTATTGAAAACTAAACCAATGAAAGTCATAATCATCTCAGAATCCATTTTCCCAGCTGTTGGTTGCCTGATACATGCAAAAAGTATCAGTAACGAATTTGGTATATATTCATAACAAACTTGAATGAGGCAAAGATGAGCCATTTAACATCATCGATATATGCGAGATTTAACTAAATACCACTTGGTCGTGTACGAAAAAGTATCTTGTCTATGTACCCGCTCGGGAAGTAGAGATTGGCGGTGTAGTCTCCAACAGCGGCCTTAATTGCGAAGTATGGAGTTCGCTCCTTCAAGAACCCTTTATTTCAGCCAGTGAAAATTCTGGTTCGCAAGCAATTGCGTTCAGGAAAAAATCAAGGAGTAGTTGAAAACAACTTATTTTCCATCAGCCTCATTTCGAACCTTTCGCCGAATCTGCTCTTTCAAACTTTGATCTTTTGGCGGGACTAGTCTTTTGCCTTTTTGTGCCGCGAGGCATGAGCTTCCGTCGTTGCAAACAATTGGGCCTATAGTAACTTATTGTAGAAACAAGGCATGCTGTGGAAAATGCATATAAATTATGTGGGGATGAAATGAAACTTTCTTTTAAGGAACTAATAATGCAAAAGAGCGCTACGCCACCGACAACGACTAATTTCCACGTTTCCTTGTACAACGAAGAGCGAGAGTATGACCATCCCATTGTGGGAACATCTTCTAATGTGCCTATAAATTTCCGAAAGTGCAAAATCAGTTTCCTCTCCTCAGCTTCCTCGTAAAGGCCTGAGAGTGTCCCTTAAAGGGTGTTGTAAGTGGTATGTGGTTTCTGGTCTCGGTAATCTTACAAATTAGCAGGAATTTCCACATAGGACATCAAAAACCTAAAAGGGTCCCTACATTTTCCCCCAGATTTTACACAATGCATTTGCACTACGATTTAAGGTCAGATGAAACGAGTACCCGACGCGAACAACGGTGAACAGTAGAGTGGGACACGGTTACATGAAAAAAAAATAAAATTTTGCTCCGAGTAACTTTTTGGGTCCCATTTAGCTCCCAGAACAACACTGCAAATTTTAAGTTCGTTCGGTGAAACTATATTTTTGCGCCTACGGTTTAAAGTTTACATGGGATTTCGTATGCGGAAAGCTTTTGCAAAATAATTCGTCCAAGAGTCGCCCGTTACCTCCTAAAAATAAATAGATGTCTGATTTTTATGAGAAACTTGTTAAGGAAACAAAGTCTAGAAGAATGCGAAACGATCTGATGCTTGTGGAAAAAGTTATTAAGAAAAAACTGATTAATGTCCTGAAGACCGACGAAAATTTCACCCAGCCTAGCATCACTGCTGCCGACGATCAAATTATATGCAAATTTTTTTTAACTTTTTCTAAATTTGTACAAAAGAAGAGTCAATTTGTCCTTCAAACCTCTTGTGAAGTGGCCAAACAGTACAGATAATCGATTTAGACACATTTGGAGAAGATCAAAACAAAATTTCAAATAATTGGACAATCAAGAGTAGTGGTGCTAGAAAAAATTAATATTTTATCAATAGTCAGAGCATCAATCGGTTTCAGCTTAATAGCTCTCTTCTCAAGCGTCAGATCGTTTCGTAGTTTTCGAGACTTTTTTTTTGTTAAATTTTTTATAAAAATAACGCTTTATTTTTAGGAAGCAATGGGCGACTCCTGGAAGAATTGATTTGTGAAATTTCACTTTCCCATATAAAATCCCATGTAAACTTTAAACAGCGGGCGCAAAAATATAGTTTCAGGGTTCTAGGTAAGAATTTACAGAGTTGTTCTAGGACCCAAATGGTACCTAAAAAGTTGCTCGGAGCTGGAATGTAATTTTTGTCCCACCCTAGCGAACAGTCTCCTACTTCGTGGTGGGCAGAGATTGCTTAGAATTGTACACGAAAGGGACTTTTGAACGTCGGATCGCCCGAATTTTTACCAATATACGCGACGGTACAAATACAAATGAAGAACTTGATGAAAGCTGAAAAACGCGATTATTGGCACCGGTCCGTCGACGGATTAACAGACAGATCATCAGAGAAACAATGTTTCGTCTGGTGGCTAGGGTCTACGTTGTGAATTCGATTCATCCTGTGATTGGAATACACGGAACGTTCGTCATATGATGACAGCTATGTATCGCTTTTATGCTAATTATTATGACAGTAGTGGTGAGTGCAGTCAAGGCTGTGCTGCCAACATTCTCCCCACAAAACTGATGGTTTTATATTTGCCTATCAACGACCATGACCACATCGTTATAGTTACAGGAGGCTCTCCGTTTAATGGAGCATGGAAAGCACTCTTTGTATTCCCTGGAGAAAACATGGGAGTTTTTGAGTACTTTATCTGAAAAATCATAGCAGATTACCTTAGTTTCAATTTTTTCGCAGTGCTCCATTCCGAATAATGAGAAGGCGGACACTTGGATTAGAATGACAATGAGAAGGTGGACATTTTGCCATTAGAAGTTCCTCTAAGAAGAAATATTTCTTCTTAGAGGACGCTCGAAAATTGGCAAATTACGTGGAGCGATGGAAGTATTGGAATCCCAAAGGTATCAACAAACCTTGGTCCAAGAGAATGGATGAGAATGGAATGACTCATCAAACAATGATAAGTAAATTAGAATTAAATGTTAAATGCGTGGAACAAAATGATTTGTTAAATAACATTAAGAAAATAAAAATCAATACATAACCAACCAGTTACTGTAAAAGTCTTGTTGTGGTATTATAGTATAACATTATATTTAAATGCAAATGGTTATTATTGTTCTGTTACAGTGACATGGTTTTGTTACTGTTCTATTGGAGTGTCAAGTTCATCGAAGAAAAATCCGCTTAAAATAACTTAAGTCCTGTGTTGGCTCGAATTCTTTGAATAAATTTAAACACGTTATTCATTGATTAAATAGCATTGAATAAATCATATTAAATATTGTTCGCAGGGATGCTCCGTTTGCCACGATAAAATTGCTTAATTTTTCATTCAGTATGAATTTATTTTGTATTATGATCAAAGTCAGTCAGAGTTACAGCAAATAATTCGGTTGCCAGAAAAAATAAATAGTCTGTATTCTCGCAGTGTTGCGCATTCCTCTGTGCGGGACTCTATATTGTATACAGACTCTAGTAGTGGCATTTATCGCGATATTAAACATGTTGTCTGGTCGTGCGCTAAGTATTTTAGTACCATATCCCCTTTACACCTATCCCTTCGGCCTCGTTAGAGTCATGTCCGAGATGCCTTAAAAATTCTTTACTGATACCTTTTACATCTGTCAGGCAAATAGCAGTTGGGAAATTGGATTCTGAGATGATTATGACTTTCATTGGCTAAGTTTTCGATAAAAATACACTGAAAAAAATTCAGCTTGGACTAGAAAAAGTTTTTTTCAAATAACTTTTTTTCCTTAAAAGTGTCCAACTTGAATTTTTAACGGTAGGTAGAGAACAAAATTACCTATCTTGGAACAAAATTTCATCCAAGTCAAAGAGGGGGTTTTCTTGTAAATCGACTTTAAATTTGTTGAATCTATTTTTTTCAGAGTAGTAGTCGATGAAGAATTTAAAGATGGATTTGTCTGTCTATACCAGGGCACATGCTAGTGAACTCGGGTGATTCGTAGCTGCCTAAGCTCGACCCTCATTAGCAGAAGACAAAAGTTAAGCCCGCACGATATTAAGCTTGTTCTAATGACCCTGCCACTTCTAGTTTTCCGATCTGTTTACCTCATATCCCTTGCTCTCAATTGAGTACTATGGCTTTAATTTTCATAACTTTCCCTACCCAGTAATCGCTAGTTGATTGCATGTCGTTAGAATGTAATAAACATTTATATTACATATAGATGGAGATTCATACGAAATACTTTTCAATTTTTGGATAACGAATTGTGATGAAAGCCCAAATATTGCTCAAAAATTGTCATTGTTAGTACTTTTTGACCATTGTGTAGGTTATTACGAACTATGTTAGCATGAAAAGAGTTTTAAAAAATAATACACAAAGCAATAAACAATCGTGACCTCTTCCGATATATTTTATCAAGTTAAAGCATTGTTAATTCGCTTTGCTCGTGTGGCTCTGGTTGGAATTTTAATGAAAGAAACAGATTAAATATCTTGTTTTTGGCTATGTTTTCAAAATTTAATTTGGACATTATCGTAAGAAAAATTTTGTTTGCGCCTCTCTAATAAATAGATATTCGAAATTGTTTCTATCATTAACATTAAATCAAATCAGAGAAGTTACTGTCAGAGTAGTCGTTTTGCGATGTGTCCATTTGTCACAAAGCTTCAATGAACTGATGGTTTCCCTAAATGTTCCAAAATTACTTAAAAATAATTGTTTTATGATCAACTAGAATAGTTTATTTACAATATCTTTTTATGCCAAAAAATACTGGAAACCATTTCATTGCAATGGTTACGAGTAAATTTTACAGTTTAGTTAAAATATTTCACCATTTGTTCTAAGTCGCCGCAGTGCTAAATAAATGCAATGGTCCTCAGCAGAATGAAATCTAATCCCTCAACTACTCGAGACATTCCAACACAATTCACCATTTGACAGTCATGAATAGTATGTATGTGTTCAGGAATGTTTACCAACCATGTCATCATACAATTTCCATTCATCTTTTCAAATCAATCCTAGCTAAAAACCAAGAGGTCAAATGCACCCCTAGCAGCATCAAAGACCATCAACAGCCGAACCTGAAAAGCTTACAACAACGGAGTAGAGAAATTCGTGAAAATTACAGGTAGTTTCCCAGACCTTCCGCCGGTGGTTAAATTCTTTGGGAAAGCCGGTTCCATCCCTCCCTCTCTCGCTCTACCGGTGCAACAAAGTAATCGAACGGAAAGTTTTCATTATCTCCAAATTTACGTTATTTCAAGAATTTCATAATTAAATTTTTGCTGTGTGCACTACGGCGTATGTTCGTTCCCGTTCGTTTGTACCTCCTACATATGATCTCCTCGCGCGCTGTTGTCTATCGGTCGGAAGCTTTGGTCGGTGTTTAGCTGGGTAAAGCGGTGGCGTGAACTAACAACGAACAACAACGAAGCGCTCAGGAAGTGCACAGATGCGGGCTCCCATCGCCGTAGGATGCAGTTTTGCGTGCTGCTCGTGTGCTCATGTGGCTGCCCTAGGGTGGCTACGTAGCAGAAGTTTGCACCATGCTAATTTTAGAACAATTCATCTCATTCTGGGAACAATTGTACCTAATGTGACATGCTGAGTCACAAAACCAAAAACAAAAGCAAAACAGTGCTCAGTGGTCCACGCTTAGTTCTCAGTCAAGCCAAGCCAAACGTATGTTGCATCGTTGCATGCACACAAACCCAGTACCTTATGATTT
Source organism: Topomyia yanbarensis (assembly GCF_030247195.1). Taxonomy (NCBI): domain Eukaryota; kingdom Metazoa; phylum Arthropoda; class Insecta; order Diptera; family Culicidae; genus Topomyia; species Topomyia yanbarensis. The sequence continues at coordinate 337,669,910 of NC_080672.1, read as the reverse complement.
TCCCTATGCTGTACCTATTGCTTCAAACTCATGACAAGCAGAGCGTCAGCTTTATTTTTTTTTTTGGCAAAGCGAGTGAAAATTATCGCTTCTTCTTTACGGGGAAGTGTGCGGTCAGACAACGTTCGCTGCCACAGTGCGGCGAACAGTTTCCTTTATTTTCAGCGCATGCAATCTGCGGTTTATCCTGTTGGAGGTTTCTCCCTGTATGGCATTTTTTTTCACTAGTAGCACATTGGTGTTGTTTTGTATTACACAACAGAAGCATAGGGAGAAGTTGCGCTAAAATTACTTTGTCGTATAAAATTTGTTTAAAAATACTAGTCATGTCTTCAATGGAGTTTTTTCTCTTTCTTCTTGTTAAGGTGGGTTTTTAAAACGGCCCCATTGTTTGGATCAGCTTTTGGTATAAAATCAATTTAATAATTGGTAAGCACTATCGAGTAATAATTGGTAAGAACTATTGAGTGGGAATCCAACCGCTGTGCAGGTTTGGATCTATTAGGGTTCCATTGTGACACAAAAAACACTTTTTTGAGATTTTTTAGAAATTTGGGTGAAGCAAATTGATAAAAACTTTTGTAAATTATAATATATCATTTCATAACATTCTGTAATTTTTGTATGAAAAATATCGACAAGTGACTCGATGGGGAAGCTTTGTGTAGTACGTTTCAGGAAAAGAAACACGATTTGCGGTGTTAACTGCCATTCAAAAACCTCTTAACCGGTCTATTTCAAACTTTGCATACACGTTCAATATATAAAATAACTAACCCCTACGTTGAGCTTTCGAAACATTTTTTTTTCAATTGAGAGGGATTTTTACTCACGAAAAGGCGATTTTTTCGTGAAAAATAGCATCTTTTATTTTTAAGGATAACTCGTAAAATTCAGGATCATCTATATTCGTGACAGACCTCATTTTTTTGCAGATGAATACCGACACATTAAATGCTAGAAAATGCTACAAACTTAATGATCCTAGTCCAGTGTACGTCAGAGAACTAACTGCAAGTCACTATTATTTCATCTTCACTGAATTGACGCTCTTCGATCAATGGATGTCGATAAGCTATCTCCGTATTTCTTGGGGAACACACGGGAAATACTAAGTACTTTGGCAGGAAAATCATATCACTTGACCATGGTATGGGTTCCTGCTCATTCTCCAATTCCGGGAAACAAAAGAGCGGATTCCTTCGTGAACATTGGAACATGTGACCTGGGGTGGTGGCTACATTTGATGTATGGTTCGAGAGATTGTTAGCAAGACATCGAGCACGTTGTTTGGTCGTGTGCAGAATGTCGTGATGCTAGGTTCCTTCTAGAAGATTACCTATGGGTTCGAGCAAGGCCCTCAGGTTAGTTGCTTGGAACAAACTATTTCGTGGAGTTGGGTTCTCGCCATATTGCGGCGGTGTGAGAGAACCTTTTTTTATATTTACGGTCACAACCCAACTCGATTTTCAGTCAATTGCAAGAAATCTATCTCCGTAACTGCTCTCAAACAAATGTATTGGCAAAAGTTTAATTGTCAAGCAAAAACTATATTATTTGACTACTTTTTTCCTATTTTTACTCGTTAGTTGTCCTAGTGAACATTTATGAATTCACGGTTGAGTGAAAACATGTAAATTTTGTAATCCTAAAACCCATACTTTCATTCACAAATCGTTGGTCAACTACCTTACCTACACCGGCTGTGTCTGTACAATTTCACTATTGTAGGGATGTCGTGAAGCATAAAACAAAAACGACCCAACTGACGGGATGAATTCAGATGAAGTGGAACAATAAAACGAAACATGTTTCAAGTTTCTGATAGCTTTTTTTTCTTTTCCCCTGCAAGGTTACGGCAATGGATTCTGTTGGGCCGTCAAGTAAGGACAAAAATAAGAAAGAAAAAAGTCTCCACTGACTGCTGTCCTAGTTCATTGGGGATTCGCCACTTGCAATGGAATGCGTGGGAGTTTTTTTTTGCTGCTAACAATAGTGTCTCGACATTCCAGTCCGGTTGTTTGCTTTGTAACGGGGAGCCCATCCAGTTTTCAAAGAATACCAGAACTCGTTCCGTTCCAGCGAGTAGCCAGGTTTTCCTCCGCCTGGTTTCTCCCAAATGATTTTCATCCATTTTCGCTTCGCTCTTTATTCGTTTATTTATTGTGTCCGTTTTCATTCCTTGTGCAGCACAGCGCACAGCTAAGCGCAGTTTTCCGTGTAGCAACTGGAAAAAAAGACAAAATGTTTTTTTTTGCTTCACAACTGACGACCAGGAGTGCCTTTTCATCGAAACGCAGAATGAACAAAACGGAAAAAATGGAAAGGATTTTCCTTTTCGTTTTTTTTTGAGCACCGACTTTATTTGCAACTACATCCCAAACTGATGTAGTTGAAAGTTTCATTTGCATTTTAAAACTGCTTTCTTTTGGATCGTTTGCCTTTTTTCCGTACCTCTGCCACTGAATATTGTGCCTCCTTTAGCCATTTCAATTGAGTGGCTCGTCCTCACAGCAGCAGCAGCAGCGGTGCGTTCAAGTACGATGCGGCCTTTTCGGGGTATTGTTTCTAGGTTTGTATTGCAGTGGAAAATGTTCCTCTAGGATCGTTTGAAATGCAATCAATTATCTTTCTATTGCAGCCCACTCTATATAGTTTCCTTTCCCGGTTAAAATTCTCTTGTCGAAATCAATTTCTCTGGATGAGCAATTCCAGTCAGATCCACAATAAATATGGTGAAATTCGTGACCATCGACGATTCCGATGAAAGTTTCCACTTTTCTTCTGAATGGTAGTTGACTTACGAATTTATTTAGAGGCGTAATTGTTTTTGCAGGCACTACTTTGAAAAGTAGCCACATGTGCACTGACTGTACTACATTCCGATATTTAAGCGAAATCGTCTTTGGTGGTCGGTCGCCTAAATATAGATAATAGCACGACAGCAGCGTAGTAAATCTCGCCATTTAAGGTGCCTTTGATCACGAATGATTTACTACGATTGCTACAAGTGCATATGGCCTGCCAAATCAATTACTTCGAATCGAATTTTCTTTTTCCGTTATTCAGCTTTTCCGGTAATCCACAGTGACCAGATCCTTACTCGTGAAGTATTTTTGTTCCGGTACCCGACCAGGAGAAAATAACTGGCCAATAACCCGAGCATACTATTTTTTGGTATCATACCAAAATCCGGTATTAATTAATTATTAATACCTCATTTAGGTATTAAGCTGGTATTGAAGGAACATTTTTCAATACCTGCTTAATACCTCAATGTGGTATAATACTTTATTTTAGTATTATTTATGTATTCCAGTGATTTTTACAAAATCAATACCTTATTGAATATCTCCTGATTTTTGGCGCCATTTTGAAATTCAAGATGGCGACTTCCGGTTTAGCGAAATTCGCTATAACCCAATCAATATGGATATTTTCGGAATGGCCGTGAAGAGTAGGTGCCAGAAATTGATTTTTGACGCCATTTTGAAATCCAAGATGGCGACTTCCGGTTTAGCGAAATTTACTATAACCCAATAATTATGGGTATTTTCGGAATGGTCTTGACGAGCAGGAGACAAAAGTCGATGTTTGACGTCATTTTGAATTCCAAGATGGCTACTTCCAGGTTAGCCACATTCGCTATAACCCCGTCAATATGAGTATTTTCAGAATGATCTTAACGAGTAGGTTCCAAAAATTGTTTTTTGACGCCATTATTAAATCCAAGATGGCTATTTTCGGTTTAGCGAAATACGCTATAATCCAATCAATATGCGTAATATTGGAAGTTAAAGTTGTAGTACAAATAGTTTTAATTAAACAGTTGAATTTAAGCAATGTGTTTAATTTGAATCAATTCAAACCTCCAACTCACACCACATACGTCTCTTTCTTCTCTCACTTCCATTCTCACCGCACTCTTCTGGATGAACACATAAAAATGTTTTACATTTCGCTTAGATTTTATATTCGAGGATGTTTTGGATTATCTCCCAGATTTTTATGCAGGAATTTTGGTGAACCGGATGGCGCCATCTAGAATTTCAAAATTACATAAAACATCGACATTTGTCTGCTTCTCGTCAAAAACATTCCGAAAATACTCATGTTGATTGAGTTGAAGAGAATCCAGCTAAGCCGGAAATCACCACTATGAAATTCAGACTTGTCTTTCTAATTATATCCCTCATGATTTCAGTCTCTTCCTTCATATTCTTCAGTTTTCACTTTGCGTCTGGCTCTAGGCCCGTTCATAAATAAACTCTCCTGAAATGACCCAAATGATCCTAAAATGATTGTCGAACAAAATTCGTCATCAAAGACTCCGAGTTTCCATTTAAAATCCAACACATTGAACTGGGTTCGACAATATCTTACCTTTTTCCGGATTAAAGGTAGTCCGCAAAGTATTCTAATATTCCGCAAGACACAGAAATATTCAGCTTTGCCAGATATCTCGATAGTTTGCGCAGATAAGCTCAGAATTGTGATATTTCGTCTAAAGCAAACAACTGACACTACTGGCGACAAGACTTTTAAAAAGAACTAACGCATTTACATGCCCGCTCACAAAGTTGAGATCGATGGTGTAGTTATCAATTCGAACTTGGCACGAGTGGATCTACTGAAGAACGGAATTGGCTGTTTCAAAGACCCCTTGCTCCAGTTAGTGAAGATTTTGAATGAAAATAGCAGCGGACGGGACAACATCTTAAAACTAGTATCGGCTTTGGCGAGACTGCTTTGCGTCTTCTTCGAGAAGGATCCTCTATATTGTCGGTTATTTGTTCCTCGCGTCATGCATGCAGTATTGCACTAATTACAAGCAAATAGGTCTTTGTTACAACATTTTTTTTTTCTCTCTTGAGAGACCGCCAAATATACCAGCAAGAGGGAACTTTGCCACAAATCTGATGCAAACAGCACCTGATCTTAGACATTTGAGGAGACACAAGGAGTTTCCAACGTTTCCAGGAACACCAAAAATCTCATGTGACATTTCAACCAGAGATTCAACTTAGTACAGGATTGGTTGGACTTAGGTTGGGAACCGGCAACTTTGTTATATTGCGGAACACCTTTCGGCATCGAGGAGACTTCAATTGTCATGGTACGGCATGGGGTTATCTTCTCGACGATAATTTATCTAGCTTACTCTACGATCTTTGCTACAGCTTTAAAAAGGTGGCCTGCTTTACTGCTCGTGACCATATTTCCGTTCCCCTTGCTTCTATAAAACTGAGAAAACGAGCGGAATTTTTTTTGCAAAACTATCCACTATTTTTGTTGAAATTTGAAGTCTTTGTCTTGTTCGTTGTTTATTCTGGACTAACAGGACCGTAGCGTAGTCTTCTGGCACTTTAGGTAGAGTCTGAGTTATGCGCCTCTTGGCTGTCTACTTTAGCTTTCTTTTTCAGTTCCAGTTTCAAACAATAATTTTGTGTGTACCTGGGAATGATACTCATATCCTGACTTATTTGATGGCTTAACCTCACTTATTTTATGAAGCCGATCAAGATTTTAGCGCTCCCCCAAGGTTGGCGCCCTTAGCGTGGGCCAACGTGGCCAACCGCACGCTACGGCTCTGCATACAAGGTGCCAATTTCAGTTCGGTGATTGCGGTGGAGTAAGGTATCCGGTTTGTTGATGCCCCAACTGGTGGTTGTCTAATCGCGGTCTACTCAATCTAGTCACCGGCGGTGAATATATCTTACGCCGATGGAGTGTTCCCCGATGAATGCAGTTCTCCCGATACCAATTCTTCCTAGGTTTTCACTATATTTCTCTCGGGAAAACCAGAGGGGTGCCGTGATCGGTCCGGCGATTTCAAGTGGAGCGTGGCGTCGGTTCGCTGCTGTTCCGACGACCCATATCCAGTGCTCTGTCACAGTCTACTTGAATAGTTCCCGGCGATGAATCTAAACTACTGCGGCGGAGAGTTTCCAGGCGGTCATTGATCTCGTGAAATCGTTGCTCGCTGTTCACCACACCATTTCCGCTGTGAGGCGGTCATGATCTGTCTCACCACTCTGGGTTGACCGCTTTGTACGTGTTTTGATCGCTTGTCATTCTGTAGACAACATTGTACGGGTGCATGTCCTCCCATTTTGAGCATCTCCTCGTGTGCCGCTACGAAACTCGGATATTCGAAGACCGCATACTCCGGTGTCTCCTCGACTTTCTTACATTCCGGGCACAATGGTGACGTTGAGTGCCAGAACCGAAGAAGATACGTCCTGCAGGAGCCGTGGTCCGACAGGTGCCGTGGTGCGACAGGAGCTGTGTCAGGGGAAGGCTTTCTATTGATCCATGTCGACAGATTTGGAATGAGCCGGTACGTCAACCGGTACGTTCTCCGTATTATCCCATCCCTACTGCCTGTTTCTTCTATTGTAGCATTCGATATTCTCTGCAAGGGTAATGCAGATGGGGATCATACCGGTGATAACGCATACTGCCAGTGAAGGCATTATTCGTGCGGCCAGCAGCCGGAAAGGCCTGTTCAGCTTTTCACGGTTCTGCTTAGTTTTCATTGCCCTACCCCAGGCAGGAACCCTTTATTGCAGTATCGATGACGAAACATTAAATAGCAAACGTCTCGTGCTGCTTCTCGGATCGCCGACGTTTTTCATGATCCTCGCTGTTGAGTTAATTGCCTTTACCGACTTTCCGCAGACATAGTTAACATGGTTGTTGAAGCTCAACCGGTCGTCTTGCTTCAGTGCACCCTTCGAGCAATCACCAGTCCGCCGACGTAGATCTACATCCGCTGGACCTTTTTGTAGTTTCTGATCAACAACACCACCGTATTGTGGTGATTTATCTGCAGCTTGACATCGCGTCCATTGTCTTCGTCACCCGCACCTTTAATTCTTCGAGTGTTCCATCCATCAATGTTAGTGACACGTCATCCGCGAAACCCACGATTTTCACTTTCCTGAGCAGACGCAGTGTTAAGACCCTATCGTATATCTCGTTCCAAATGGTTGGATCGATAATGGAGCCCCGAGGAATGCTCGCTGTGACTCTCTGCTCTGGGAATTGCTCTTCAAGATCTGACATAGATAGTCGGGGACCCTCATTCTGTGGAGCGTTGTGGCGATGGCTCCCCAGCTGGCACATTCTGCACATCCATCGTGACCACACCGCAGTATCAATCTCCTATTTGCTTCGGTATAGATGCCTTTTCAGCACTCCCGAGCACTGTCCGAATTACATCCACTGTCGATGCTGCTTTGTGGAATCTGAACTGCATCCTGGACAGTCCGCGCTCGGCCTTCATGTATTTCGTCAGCCTGTTAAGTATGATTCTTTCGAGGAGTTTTCCAAGTACATCTAGTAAAAATACGAGGCCGGATCACCTGGTGGCTTCCCTAGCTTTGGCAGTTGCACCAGCTTCTATATCTTCCATTTTTCAGCAACATACTGAATATATTCGAGTATGCCAGGATCGCAACTTTCAGCATCACGTTTGGTATTCCATCCGGACCGGTGGCTTTCCTTGATTTCAGTCGCTTGGATGCTTCTGCGATTTCATCGTTAGTCACTTGCCGGTCGTCCGTGTTTGCCCCTTCTACTTCGCTGTAGGGTACCACCACTTAGTTACCTTTATCAGGGGGACTTGTTACTATTCTGCAATCAAAGCGACATGACACATAATTTCTGTCGTAGACTGCCACAATAATTACTATGCGGTGTCACAATGATTCAGATTTATCTGGATTACCTTCAGTACCGTTGAGCTGCAATAGCCCTCTTGTAGACAGGGTATTTTAAACCACCCATCTACTGGTCGTTTCCGTTCTCGGGGGCGCAAAGCATGCACTTCAGCCTCTGCATACAGTCTCACAATATGACCCGTCTCCCCGCATTTTCAGTGAATCCTGGATTTATCCGGGCCTATGCAAGCCCCAGCTAAATGTCCAAAGCCTAAACGCTTGAAGAATATCTCCGCTTGTTTATTCACTCGAGGGGCGGCTCTCAGTGGATATCTTGACCATCCGACCGTAACTTTGCTTGACTCCTGCACATTGTCAGCAGCGGTTACCGGTAGACGAATCATTGCTCTGAGTTCCTCCGTACACATTCTTTAACCGCATCGTCAAGTACACATCGCCCAGGTTGCACTGCTGCTTCAGTGCACCTCTCAGCTCGTCTACCGTCGTAATCTCATCCAGGTCCTTGCACACAATCACTGTCTCCTTGCTAAAGGTTTTATCTTCTGCTTCCTTACCTAGTTATTTAATCATAATCACCTGCATAGTTGAGCTATTAATCGTGGGATCCTCATTCAACTCGAAGAGCATCTCACCTTTTTGGGTACGCTTGATTCTTACCATGTTTTCATCCAAATCTCTCAGCTCCGGATACTCTTTGCATACATCGTCGCATCCTTAGCTTTGACTAGTACGGTTTCTCCCTGTGGCGAGCCAAAGGTTTTTCTTTGCTCTTTTGGTATACCTCTTTCTCCTTCTTCCGCTTTTGCTGTTTGCTGTGCTTCTCACTCCGATCTACAACGGTATTCCTGATTTCTCACGGTTGAGTGGCGACATTTGCTTCGATATTAAGAGCGTCCTCGTACATTTGCCTCGTGTGCCCGCCTTATCTTCCGACTCCTGGCGAGGTTGTAGCCCTTTTGAGTGTCACGGAAACTGGGGTGGTCTCCACTCTAACCAGCTTCTCCTTCTCATTTTTAGTGGCGGTGATGGTGAGGGGGGGGGGCGAGAGGAAGACAATAGCCTTAGCCGGCGCCAATGCTCGCTTAGTTACATCAGGCAGTAGCGTTGCCGTGTCCAACTCCTTCACGGCAGACACTAGTGCCTTTCGTATTCTGAGAACCATCTCCTTAATGTTTCACGCCCAGAAATTTATGAAGCTTCTCTTCCAAGCACTTCGCTGCCACTACCCAAAGGTTAAGTGAGGTTTTACTCACCCTCATCGGCTTTGGCTGTTGTTTCTGCTGTGACTACTGCTACTGCTGTTGCTTCACCTCCTCCTGCTCTTGCTGAATAACTTCAGCTACTGTTGGTGATCGCCATCACCAACAGTAGCTGAAGTTATTCACCGATCCACCTCTGGAGAACGAATTCGCCGCGCCTACTTCGTATGTGTGAGTTTCTTGTTTGTTCTTAATTTTATTGAGTCCCAACTCCGGACCGCTATCTCCACTCGTTGTACGTAGTCGCGTCGTATGATCCCATGGTTATCTATGCAAGCAGTGAGGGGTTGACACTACCCTTTATGGGCAATAGTGTTCAAAGCCGAATCGGCATAAAATCTGATACATAGTACCAGCAACTATTGGTGACAAGTTTTGAGCGTACCGTAGAGCCCAATGCAGTCAAAACCCCACCAGATCCTAGAAAGTCTCCCCAACTCGTTGACTCTTTTTGCCTTGTGCGAATTGTTTTCGTGTATGCACCCGGTGTACGCACACGGATGTTTGACTAGAGTTTGTACATCGTTCGCTTGGGTTCGATATTTGAGGCGAACCTGCACATCAAGACGAAGCCTCTTTCAAGTTGAACGCGTTTACGAAATTTTGTACACAGGTACAAACCTGTCAATTTTCATGGGAAGTCTGACCTGAACTCGAATTTTGTTTTGATTAAAATAGGGTTTCTGGACTTATCGCTCAACCAATCGCTCACCGACTTCCCCCTCTCAATCATGACACCCAACGCAGATCCATCTCCTTCATACCCCTCCCACTTCTCAAAACTTCATTACCCAATCTCATCTCCCACAGACGCACCCGGTATTCGAAATAGGTTAGCAAGAAGACAACATTGAACCTAAGCTGGCTAATTTAATTAACCCCTTGATGCCCATGTTGTTTATAAACATCAACATTTTTAAACATCTATAACTATTGATTTACGTTCAAAATAATTAACACTAATACCTATGACTATTTCCTTTCATTTGAGCAACAATAGTTGTAAATATTATCCGTAGAATTGAAATTATTGCCATTAGTGTGATTAGATTCCTGTTGAGCAGTGTTGCCAGGGGCAGTTGAAGTTAACGGTGAAAACTGAAATTTTGATGTATCTTCGTTGTCATCAAACAGTAGTGAATATTGATAAAACCTATCAATTTCGACTGCTTTTGACTACCTTTTTCTGCCAATTTAATTATTATAAAAATTCTATGAAAAATTTTAAATTTTAACCTATTTTTCATACTAATTTCCATATAAACAATGAAATTTTTGGAGGGTCCGTAGACACAACCGATCGGTACCAAAATTTGCACAATTACTAAGGGCCATAAAAGGAATCAATAGAGCCTGGTGGAGCTAAAAGTCAAAAATTGAACCAATCTACTATACATTTACTACACGATATTACAAACTAAGTACAAAATCTTCAAACGTTAAGGCTGATTACGAATGACGATAATTTTCAAACTCATACCACATACAACGAAGGTTACAAAAACATATGCTGGAGACTTCTCTCGAAACATTAATTTCTCCACTCATCATTTTATCCCTCTCTCCTCTCTAGAGTTACCACCTCTGGAGAGGCTTTGACCCGGACATTTTCACTGACCTTGGGAGTGGTAAATTTTTAGCGGAACTAGACAGCAATTGGGATCAAAGTGATTTCTCGCACTTTAATCGCTTTTTATTACTACATTAATGTAAAGCTATAGATTTTTCACGCTTGAGAACGGTTTGGTCGGTTTAGTCTGGTGTAGTATTTCACATTCCGGACTAAGTGCCAAGAATACAAAAGCACCAGCTACTCTCGCTGTGGAGGATAAGTCGAACGAGCATTGCTCTTCTCCACAACTAACAGGAACAGGAACGCAACGGAGGCAGGGTTGCGGCTTCACATGGGAAGCACTATGTGGTGTCGGGTATTCATCACCAGAGGTTGCTGCAAAAGGCAAAACTCACCTCCCTAGCCAACAGTTAAGGATCGCAGCAGGAGTAACAACAACACCGGAGAACTCGTTAGAATAGACCTGCCATACCTTGGTGCAGCTGGTGATAAGGAATACTAACAGTGAAGTTATTTGGTAAAATTGCAGCAAAATATCTTTCTTTTTCACTTTCATTGCTTTGTTACTTACCTTACACAGCCAGTATTGAAAAGCATCCTGGAAAACACTTCGATTATACTTTAGTATTTTTCATGTCAACATTAATATTTGAAGCATCTTATAATATGTCGCAAATATTAAAACGGCCAGGCCTACTGTGCAGAGTTGGGTTTGAAAATGTTTCAATATTATTCGGCAATTGAATTATTCATTTAATGAACACATTAATCAACGAATCGCTTTGAAACTTGAATGAAGATGAAACGAGGACAACCGTACCGACCGTTTCAGATTGGAAGGGGTTGGGTTAAATCTTTGGGAGTGATTTAGCTAAGAAGGTTAATGTCACTCCTTTGGTCCTTTTGGATGGGACAGAGGTATTTACACCTTGCCCTGACTAATGAGCCTAGGTTAAAGCGCCTTTTCTCGCTCTCTGAAATAAGAAATTAATGAATTTAATCCTTAAAGGCACTCATTCTTTTTCAAACTTTGTCAAAATCATCTCAGTGTCAATACGTTACTGTGATAATTTTGAGATGGTTTTCGCAATGTTGTTTTAAAACAACATTGCCCAGTTAAGGGTTAAAGAAAATAACTTTGGGTATATGGGTTTATATGGGCTTCAATGCTATTTAATCAGTAAAATAAAGAAAAAAATGAAATAATTTTGGTAACTAATAATTGATAAGTTCGAATGCCATTTGTTAATTATGTTATTTTCAATTCGGGTCTGAAAATTTACTGTCCGAAAAGCAGAAAATTCAGATGATGCAAGAAATGAATGGTCCCATCGTCTCCATGGAAGCAGGAATTCATTGGATCAGCGTATTGTAGCCGTCCGATATTTTACATCATTTAAGCTTACTCCACTCGAAGAAATACAAGCGTTATTAAGCCATTAGCCGGAAACAGTCTTGGGGTCCAAAACAATTCAAACCAGGCGGCTTCAAACTCTTCTTCACTCCTATATCCTAAGATCTTGCTTGGGCATTCCTTTAATGTTGCGGAACGCCTGTCGTATTGGCTCTTTAGCTCTTCCGGAAAGTCCCTCCACTTCTTCCGAGAATAAACAGCCAAACAGTACCGATATTCAAATCTCGAAACCGGTGTTACTAATCCTTTTTCACTTTCATTGCTTTGTGAATGAAATCAGCAATATTTGGTGAACTCATCTTCGCCACCTTGAAACGAAGGGTTAGTCGGGCAAAATAAATCTGAACCAGAGTAATAGTTAATTTAGAGTTTTTAAATATTTTGTAAAGAATCAATTAATTCCCAAAAAATTGAAATTATACTTCTCCCCACCAAACCCGGAGAAATTGATGTAAAACCCGGAGGCCCCGAGATCGCTCCCGAAAACCGGAGTCTACGGGTCAAACCCGGAGGGGTGGCAACACTACTCCTCTCTTCAACGTTTCTCACTTGTTTCGTTAAGTTTCCACACATGTATCTAACAGTGAGAACGACTCACTCATTCTTCTCATCTGTCAATCGTGCAGTATGCTAAGATCAGATTAGTGCTAGTGTGAAACATCACCATTAATCTTATCAGTCATTCAGTTATTTATTTGGTTCATTTCATTCAATTTGTTAATTTGATTTTACTTAATTTATTGTATTAATTTCATGCCTTTTTAGTATTATCTACTTCTTCATTTATTGAGCTAAATCAATTAGATTTATTTATTTTATTAATTTGTTTTAAATTCATCTTTTCACTCATCTTATTAATTTAATAACTTTTTCATGCCCTTGCTTTTTTAAATTTCATTTGTTTTACTAGTTTTTTATAATTTATTCTGCTTATTCGAGGTTTTATTCGTACAAGACTCGAAACTATGTTCATCCCACCTCTAGTTGGGTGCCTAGTTTGTACGAGTTCTGCAAAATAATGGATGATTGATATGTGTGATCATCTCACTGCTAGGTGGATTAGGTCGGTTTTTCTTGAAAATCATGCTTAGGACTAACATGAATTTCTCTCGTTACTACAATGTGCGGAACTTTGAGGCACACTTCTGTCAACTCAACAAGGTGCAGTTAAATAACCATAACAATCCGTGTTTTTGTTTTGATGAACACCATAGCACATCGTTGCACATTGCGGCACAGGCTACCACGCTTTTGCTTCGATGCCATTTTTACAACTGCAGAGTACATGTCAAAATCAAACAGTAGGCATCAAATATTTAAAATTAAGGATTTGCGTCAAGTTTAAGTTGATCAATTTTTGATCGAAGCACGCTTTAAAACACATTACCGAGTCACAAGTTTTGTTAGTGAAACCAAGGTGCTTAGAGAATAAAAACTCCTTGAGTGAAACTGTCCACAAAATCATAAGATTCGCCGTTCTGTTACACTTTTATAATACAGTTCATATTGTCATATGATGTGAGTGTTTTCTGTATGTGAAAGAAGTTTGCCATTTTTTTCACTATGGCGCCACTGCGAATATTGTGATCGCTGGTGCATTTTCTATACTGGATGTGAGGGAACCAAAAATTTGTTTGGCGCGACGGAAATTGTGGTTATTTCATTCTCTCAGCTGCATTTAATAAACAAGACGGTTTTTGCAACAGAGATTGTCTAAAACGATGTCACAAAGTATGCTAACCAATGTTCAGATTGAACTCCCATCACCAGCATACCAGACACAGTATCTGAAATCAGCGATAATATTTCTAACTGAAAAAAGTAGAGCGACACTAGCCGTTATTTCAACCCTCCTGCCTGTGGTAACATCAGCTCCATTGCTCCCAAGAGTATTGTAGCACGAAAAAGATGCGACCAATTTTTTTTTCTTCCACTGATGTCCTAACCGAACTGGAAAGTTTTGGATTGATTTTAATTGGAAAATTAATTTAAGTCAATTTTCTATCTATTCCTAAGGAAACAGACGGCTGCGGCAAGACCAACGTTTCGTTTCGGGAGTTAATCTCTGGACTTGGCAACTGCCAGCGGTGCCATTCGGACGACGTCGCCACGAAGTTTGGTACGTTATCCTTCCAGCACGAGACCACCACTATCACAAAGTATTAGTTGTTAAATTAAACACACAAAAACACTGCGAATAAACTTCAGCACACCCGTGTGATTTTTTGCTGCTGCTCCTGCTGCTGCGAAACAAAACTTCTGCTCGCCCAATTCGAAAGCCATCTTCGCTTGTTCCGAACTCGACTCGACTCGACCGGGGAGACTCCGGGATTGAAACATTATGGCACTAATAGACTTTGTGGTACTTTGTTTTTATTTTATTATCTGCTGCTTTCGCCGCCGCCGCAGTTTTTGCCTGCTCCGAAACTCAAGCCCGATTTTATGAACTACACTCCGAAGTTCAATGATTCCTTCTTCCCGTGTGCTTTTTGAGGGAGCCTTCACCACGCGCCGGTTGGCCTCATGTAGGCTCTATGTCTCTATGGTTCTGTCTGTAGGACCGGACCGGAGCTGGATTCGTTTGTCTGTCTACCCGATGCGGTCGGATGTTCTCCCGAGGGGGTTGAATTATTTTGGGAAAGTTTATATTAATTGAATTTCATGGAAGTACGATTGTGAGCTTTGTTCTAGTAGAGGGAAGCAAACGGTTCGGTAACAAGGATGGTCTAGAGAAATAGAATGTGAAATCACAACAATGATAATCGATTATGGCAAGCGTTGTCAGCTACACGAGTTGTTTAAAGCTACATTGCTTGCACCCACCAATCATACCCAGATATCTGGCCGTTTCCCGCTAGAATTTCGGCTTAAATGCTACAGCCGCTCTCAAAAAATCGACGACACACACTCACATACAGAAAGGCTTTTGAAAGGTTATTATTTGGTTTCGTATCCATTTTTTTGCTTACTAAGCTCGCAAAGATTCCTTTACTTCTACCCCTTATATTCCCACCCACCCTTTACTTACAATCTTATCATTGATGTTGATGCGGTGCATTTTGTTTTGTGTCATTCTCTTCTCGGCTGCTATAAATAACTAATGACCTGAAACTTATAGAAAAAATCCGGCCATCAGATTCCTAGATTAGAACCTACGAACATCTATTCAACAAGAGCACCTCTTTACTATGCGTACTATCGTGTCGCCCTCGTTGAGTCGTAAAATGGTATATACAGGCTTCACAATCATGATGAGTGTGAGGATTTCATGTGCCTAACCGCCGCCGGTCTTTCAGCATCGTCATTGACGCACCTCTTTGTACCCTAGACCTTAACGATATTTGATTATTAGTTCTTCGAATGAGCTATTTAAACTGCTCATCACTGCAGCAGCGATCATCAATGGGACAGCATGGAGACGTTGATAGGTGTTATTCAAGTTATCTCTGCACTGTGTAACCAACAACGTGTAGCTATGGGATTCGATATTGTATTGCACAAGTATGAGGTTAGTTGAACACTAACGAATCATTTGGGAGCTTTTCACTCACGGCTCGAGAGCGGAAAAACCAGATGCATTTACGCTCCCGACGATTCGTTTTGGGTGTAAGATAAAAAGACATGCAATGTGCTCAGTGCCACTCAGATTTTTCTCTGACATCCTTGCTTTAATTGATTTTGAAGTGTGATTTTTTTCAGGGGTTTAGTCACGATTTCCGTAATTTCTATTTACGTTATCCTGATATAATAACCACAAGTAGAGTAATTTGTGTTCATGATTCCAGGGTCTTAGTCACGATTATGCTTTTCTCATATAGAAAGGTTATGAAATAGCTCTAAACGTCGTCTGGTTAACCGAGGCCTAGAGGGCCGTTTCACATGTAGAATTCGAATCAGTTTGTCGAGAACGGAAAATGTCTGTGTGTATGTGGAACAATGTCACTTCTGTTTCCTAGAGATAGCTGAACCGATTTTCTCAAACTTAGTCTCAAATGAAAGGTACAACTCATTCCCATCGGCTGTTATTGAATTTTTTGTTGATCGGGGTTCTAGATCCAGAGTTAGGGGTTGAAGTGAGAGTGACCAGACTACTCTCCAAATCCCCATATAAACTGGTACCACCATGATGTCCAAATGATGCAATATATATATATATATATATATATATATATATATATATATATATATATATATATATATATATATATATATATATATATATATATTTATATATATATATATATATATATATATATATATATATATATATATATATATATATATATATATATATATATATATATATATATATATATATATATATATATATATATATATATATATATATATATATATATATATATATATATATATATATATATATATATATATATATATATATACATATATATATATATATATATATATATATATATATATATATATATATATATATATATATATATATATATATATATATATATATATATATATACATATATATATATATATATATATATATATATATATATATATATATATATATATATATATATATATATATATATATATATATATATATATATATATATATAGCAGCGAGCTCGTGGTTCATACTTCGCCGCCACACACCGTTCTCTTGCACACCGCCGAAGATCGTCCTTAGCACCCATCGCTCGAAAACTGCTAGCGCTTGCAGGTCCTCCTCGAGCATGGTTCAAGTCTCGTGCTCGTAGAGAACCACCGGTCTTATAAGCGTTTTGTACATGGTGCATTTGGTGCGGGGGTGAATCTTTCTTGACCGCAGTTTCTTCTGGAGCCCATAGTAAGCCCGACTTCCACTGATGATGCGTCTTCGGATTTCACGACTCATGTTATTGTCAGCCGTTAATAAGAATTCTAGGTAGACAAAATCCTCCACTACCCCAACCCCGAAGATCGTCCTTAGCACCCATCGCTCGAAAACTGCTAGCGCTTGCAGGTCCTCCTCGAGCATGGTTCAAGTCTCGTGCTCGTAGAGAACCACCGGTCTTATAAGCGTTTTGTACATGGTGCATTTGGTGCGGGGGTGAATCTTTCTTGACCGCAGTTTCTTCTGGAGCCCATAGTAAGCCCGACTTCCACTGATGATGCGTCTTCGGATTTCACGACTCATGTTATTGTCAGCCGTTAATAAGAATTCTAGGTAGACAAAATCCTCCACTACCTCGAAGGTATCCCCGTCGATCGTAAAGCTGTTTCCTAGCCGGATCCTGTCGTTATCGGTTCCGCCTACCAGCATATACTTTGTTTTGGACGCATTTACCACCAGTCAGACCTTCGCTGCTTCGCATTTCAGGCGGGTGTACAGGTCTATCACCGTTCCAAATGTTCGGGCGATAATGTCCATGTCGTCCGCGAAGCATACAAATTGGCCGGATTTCGTGAAGATCGTTCCCCGGCTGTTGAGACCGGCTCGTCGCATCACACCTTCCAGAGCGATGTTGAATAGTAGACACGAGAGTCCATCACCGTCGAGATTCGAATAGACTGGAAAGTTCAACCGAAATCCACCGTCCATCGTTGTTTTGATCAGTCGAGTCAGCTTCCCGGGAAAGTTGTTTTCATCCATGATTTTCCATAGCTCTACGCGGTCGATACTGTCGTATGCCGCCTTGAAGTCGATGAACAGGTGATGCGTTGGGACCTAGTATTCACGGCATTTCTGGAGGATTTTCCGTACGGTGAAGATCTGGTCCATTGTCGACCGGCCATCGATGAAGCCGGCTTGATAACTTCCCACTAACTCATTTACTTTAGGTGATAGACGACGGAAGATGATCTGGGATAGCACTTTGTGGGCGATCGCTCGGAAGTTCTCACACTCCAAATGGTCGCCTTTCTTGTGAATGGGGCAGATCACCCCTTCTTTCCACTCCTCCGGTAGCTGTTCGGTTTCCCAGATCCTGACTACTAACCGGTGCAGACAAGTGGCCAACTTGTCCTGGCCTAACTTGATGAGTTCTGCTGCGATACCATATTTGCCAGCTGCCTTGGTGTTCTTGAGCTGTTGGATGGCATCCTTAACTTCCCTCAACGTGGGAGTTGGTTCATTCCCTTCCTCAACATCATCCTTTGCCTTGGTAAGCTGTACCTACATTCTCCTCGCCGTTCAGGTGATCGTCGAAGTGCTGCTTCCATCTTTCGATCACCTAACGGTTGTCCGTCAGCAGGCTCCCGTCCTTATCCCTACATATTTCGGCTTGCGGCACGAAGCCTTTGCGGGATGCATTGAGCTTCTGGTAGAACTTCCGTGTATCTTGAGAACGGCACAGCAGTTCCATTTCCTCGCACTCCGCTTCTTCCAGGCGGCGTTTTTTTTTCTCCCGGAAGAGGCGTGTCTGCTGCTTCCGCTTCTGTTTGTATCGTTCCACATTCTGTCGGGTTCCATGCTGCAGCATGACCGCTCGCGCTGCATTCTTGTCCTCCAAAACAGCTCTGCACTCCTCGTCGAACCAATCGTTCCGTCGTCTCCGTTCCTCGTACCCGACAATGTCCTCAGCTACGTTGTTGATGGCTGCTTTTACTGTTCTCCAGCAGTCCTCTAGAGGGGCCATGTCGGGATCTCCCTCGTCCGGCAACGCTGCCTCGAGGTGCTGCGCGTATGCAGGGGCGACATTTGGTTGCTTCAGTCGCTCCAGATCGTACCGAGGCGGCCGTCGGTACCGTACATGATTAATGACGGATAGTTTTGAGCGCAATTTAACCATCACCAGGTAGTGGTCAGAGTCGATATTAGCGCCACGATAGGTCCTGACGTCGTTAATGTCGGAGAAGTGCCGTCCATCGATCAGGACGTGGTCGATTTGCGATTCCGTCTGTAGCGGTGATCTCCAGGTGTAACGATAAGGGAGGCTGTGCTGGAAGAAGGTGCTACGAATGGTTATGTTCTTGGAGGCAGCGAAATCAATGAGTCGAAGGCCGTTCTCATTCATCAGCTGGTGAACGCTGAACTTTCCAATCGTCGGTCTGAATTCCTGCTCCTGGCCTACCGGCGTGTTTAGGTCTCCAATGATGATCTTGACGTTGTGGCTTGGGCAGCGGACGTATTCTCGTTCGAGCTGCGCGTAGAAACCGTCTTTGTCATCATCGGTGCTTCCGGAGTGAGGGCTGTGCACGTTTATTATGCTGATGTTGAAGAAAACATTCATTCGTCGATCGGCCGATCGGCCGATCGGCGATCGGCACAATTAAAGCTGTCCCTAGCTCATGTGTGTTGCCGCAGCTCTGGTAGATGGTATGATTACCTCTAAACATTCGCACCATGGATCCTGTCCAACACATCTCCTGCAGCGCTACGATTCCGAACCCGTGGTCCTTAAGAACATCGGCGAGTACGCGGGTGGTCCCGATGGAGTTGAGAGATCTGCAATTCCACGTTCCACGAGCTTCTAATCGCTAGTCCCGTTTCTTCGCAGTGATCGTCGCCATTGGTATCGGTTCGCATTCTTATCTTGTTGACTTTTCGCTGCAATTGGTTTTTTACGGCTGGCTCGCAGGGCCTGACACCAACCCCTTAACTTTCCGGTGGACCATAGTGCACAGTTGAGCTTAGAGTCCTTCACTGACACTCGGACGATGATCAGCCGCTCCTAACATGTGAAACGGACGCTGTTTTGAGCCGCTCCTCCTGGAGATCAGACGCTCAGGCGCTCAGGCTTGCAGCAGCAAGTTAATGTCCCATCTATTTCTTAGCGAATTATTTGCCGATTTTTACAAACTTGATTTCAAATGAGGAAGATGGCACTCCCATTTACTGCTATTGAATTTTATTCAGATCTGACTTTTGGTTCCGGAGTTATAGGTTGATTAGTGCGGTCACACAGCAATTCCTCATATAAAACGTTAAACCTCAGAGGTTCCAAATCTACTGAAATGGACATCAAATAACTTCGATTTGCAGATCTAGATTACTGATGGTCAATTAAAGTTTCTTTGGAGAAGTTGTTGTTCACTATCGACAATTTCTGAAATCCCGGGTCTCGGGAATATTCCCGAATTATAATCATATCGGTTATTCGGATATGACTGAACCGATTTTCACAAACCAGAAATAAAATCGATGGCTCAACCCTCCCTTTCGAAGTGTCGTTGGCCACTTTGACCATAGTGAAAGGTTCCGGCAGTTCCGGGAAAAATAACCGTCTTTCAAAATTATCAAACTCACATCAGTTTCTCGGAGATGATTGGTCCGATTTTCACAAAATAGGTCTCAAAGGAAAGGGATATTATCCCAATACATAGCCATAAAATTTAGTACGGATTAGTTATACAGTTCTAGAAATACCCGATCAGAAAGAAATAACACAATTATTACTAATATTGATACTTTGTTACGAAAAATTTCCTATCAAATATTGTTATAAAGTAGAAACCATTAGGTGTTAAAATAACAAATATTATAACAAAAAATTCTCTACGAATATGACATTTATAACAAACGTTGATAGCAATATAACACGATTGTAACGATAGCATAATTAACCCCAACATTTCTTGTATTACTTAGTTTTTAATATCAACGATTTTAGCGTGCACGTCTAAAAATAGAATATGAGAACAATGAAGCATATATTAATGCGCTTTGTGTTTTGGAGCAAAAAGCTCCATGCAGCAAGAGCTTGTTATGAGCATTGCCCAACGATTACAACATACATGCTGGTTGATTAGTATTGTAGATATATGACGACGCTGATTGTTATTATGCTTATGGCGCGATTTGAACCTAAGTGTTCTGAGTATGGTAGGGATATTTTCTGCATGAACCAGCGACGCTTTTTTCGACTAATGTATAATGCTAGCATAGTATGCAACGCATCTGTCAATGACAAAACGATATAGCTGCAGAGGATGTTTCTAGAACTCACACATTGAACTTTGCCCAAGCCTAAGCGCTGTTTGTTTCCCCTCGTGTCATATGCTTTGTTTTCATTCAGTTTTACTCTCCAATACAGCTGCCTATTAGCAACTTTTTAGGTACTATTTGGGTCCTAGAACAACTGTGATAATTCTTAGCTCGATCCCTGAAACTATATTTTTGCGCCCACTGTTTAAAGTTTACATGGGATTTTATATGGGAAAATTAACTTTCACAAAATAATTCCTCTAGGAGTCGCCCATTGCTTCCCAAAAAAAACCGTTATGTGGCTTTTGTAGGAAATTTAACACAGAAACAAAGTCTCTAAAACTACGAAACGATCTGACGTTTGAGAAAAAAGTTATTAAGTAGAAACTGATTGATGTTCTGACGATTGATAAAATATTCATTTTTTCTAGCACCACTGCTCTTGGTTGTCCAATTATATGTAATTTTGTTTTGATCTTCTCTTAATGTGTCTGAATCAATTATATGTACTGTTTGGGCACTTCGCAAGAGTTTTGAGGGATAAATTGAGATTTCTTTTGTACATAATAGGAGAAAGTTGAAAATTTTGCATATAATTCGACCGTCAGCAGCAGTGATGCTATGAAATGGTAAATTTTTATCAATCTTCAGGACATCAATCGGTTTTTGCTTAATAACTTTTTCCACAAGCATCAGATCGTTTTGCGGTCTTCTAGACTTTGTTTCCTTGATTAATATTTATAAAAATCAGACGTCTATTTATATTTAGGAGATTATATATTATATTATTTTGCAAAAGACGATTTCCCCATACGAAAACCCTTGCAAACTTTAAACCGTGGGCGCAAAAATATTGTTCCACCCATCGAGCTTAAAATTTGTAGAGTTGTTCTGGGAGCTAAAAGGGACCCAAAAAGTTACTCGGAGCAAAACTTTATTTTTTTCATACAACCATGTACCACTCTACTGCCTATACGGCGATAGACTGAATAGCCTTATGGTATAATTCCAAATTAGGAAAGTGGGGCTATTTTTAGGAAAGTGGATTCTAAATAATGCGCATTAGCGTTTCTCTTGTACGTTAATATGCTTTACACGATGTTTTACATTGAGCAAATATTTAATATAACTTATATAACTTCACGACTCCACATTTTTTATTAATAAAGGCTACAACATTAAAATCAATTGAAGTTGTGTGTCAGACGAGTGTCTCAGAAATTAAGTAATGTATTTATCAAACTGCAACCAAGTAAGTTAAACACATTACTGACAAATTTGCCGACCACTTGCATCTAAAACTTGTCTATACTCAAACCCGCGGAAATTTGAAAACCATATGGAAAACGCAAATATTAGGAAATCAAAAAACTTCGAAAATGTGCTTTAAAAAGAGATGAAGTGTACTAGAAAATAGAGGATCATTTGTGTAATCTAACGACCATTCAAAGTTTACCGTTATCGTTCAAAGATAATTATGAAAGAATACACTCAGGTTTTTTACGCGGGAGATACAGGCCGCGTTAATGAAAACCACGTAAATGAAAACCGCGTAAATTTCAAAATCCGCGTAAATAAAGACCGCGTAAATTTAAGAATCCGCGTTGATGGAAACCTCGTTATGGATAACGCGTAAATTCAAATATTCGCGTAAACGTAAAAATTTCAAAGACCGTGTAAACAAAAACCGTGTAAATTCAAAAATCCGCGTAAAAAACGCGTAAAAACCTGAGTATAACTTACTATACCATCATCGTTATATGCTTATATTAATATTTTATTAATAATCCAATGATATCACCAGAAGATATAAACTTGATATAAGTTTGCTTGCATTGCTGATTGGGAGATCATAAAAATAACACATTGAGTAATAAAT
The DNA here is from genome assembly GCF_030247195.1 of Topomyia yanbarensis. Taxonomy (NCBI): domain Eukaryota; kingdom Metazoa; phylum Arthropoda; class Insecta; order Diptera; family Culicidae; genus Topomyia; species Topomyia yanbarensis. The sequence goes on along the minus strand of NC_080672.1, from coordinate 337,647,216 downwards.
ATCAACATGAGATATAAATTTCATAGTTTTCTGTTATGACGTTCTGATCGGGTAGGAATCATAAAACAGATCACGTTTATATGAATAAGACTTCATTTCATTTCGTACACTACGTGCTACTGCGACAATAAAAACTTCCATTTACACACGAAAAGTTATTGGCACTCACACAATTTCTCCCGAAAAATACAACGTGTTATTTCTCTGGATAAATAAAACCGCCGGAGAATTATCGAATGAGTTTATCACGGTATCCTTTTTGCGGTCGCTGCCTTGCTGTCGCTGTTTCAAAACACGAAAAGACAAGTCTATCGTACTTCTTCGCCGCTTTTTTTTTGAAATTAAGTGTATATTTTGACACTTTTATTGATTTTCACGAAATTAAAATATTATCACCTTCTACGGTGAGAAGGAAAATATCAAATAAATTTTATCCTGAAAATTATTCTCACGCTGTTTGTGGAGACGGAAAATTTCGCGACTCTTCTTATCTCGCAAAAGTTGGACATCGGATAAGCTTCTTCTCGCGTGAGTGAGAGAGAATTACAATGCTTGATGGTCAGTCATGACTAATTCGCCGAAATCATGAATCAGTTCACGAATATATTAATATTTTATGGTTTTGTGAGCTATTTCATGAGCACGGATATTAAATTGTACCTAAAATAATAGGAATCATGAACTATTTCACGATGATTGGAAGGATTCATGAATAATATTCCGAGTTTTGTGAGTCATGTTTTGATTTTGTGAACTAATTCAGAACCACGAAAACCAGATCATGTTCAAGATGTAATAAATCATGAATCAGTTCACATCGTAGAGTCAGACTCTGAATAATATTTCTAAATAAATTCTAAACGTGTAAAATCACGAGTAAACCTTTGGTATTACGAATAAGGTCCATAAAGTTGTGCAGGAGTACACGTACAAACAATCGATTTGGTAATGGCTGAAACCGTGACTGAAGTTCACAAAATAAAAGCAAATATCTCCACTAATAAAAGTTACTGAAGTTAAATTGTGTTAAAGAGAGGGGGGTGCTCAAGAGATTCACTTCTTTTGCGATTTTTTTGAGCTTTGGGTGAATTTCAATAACATTCTGTAATTTTTTCATGCCAAAATATTGACAAGCGATTCGGCGATGAAACTTTTGGTAGAACGTCTCTGGAAAACACACGATTGGCGGTGTTAACTGCCATTCAAAAACTTTTAACCCTATTTTTTTCCAAATTTTGCAATCATATTCTAAGTAAAAACATATCCTCTCCCCCCTCTTAATTAGTATTTCCATTAATTCAGTCTGCTTCCTCATCTCGTACAGATCAGAAGTCAAAAAACACACCGCTAGTGAAAAAAAAACTAACCGCTCCGCCATAGCGTGTACGAGTAAACTACAGAACAGCAAAGTCCTGTTGCCCCTAACTGCATGTAAAATGAGTAAAACACAAAATAAATTTCGCCCACTACAGGTGAACACAATAGCGGTTGGCTTTTCACAGACCCATTTTGGACCTACAGTACGCGAGGTGGCACAGTTGATCAGGGTGAAAATGGAAAATGGAAATTATCATGCTCAGAAGTATCTCACATACAACAACATCATACGAGACAAGTAGTACTACCGGGACGAGTATAGCGTACTTGATAAATCGATTGCCCCATACGCAGCTTACCTGGGTTCGATTTCCAACCCCGCACATAGTGTTAGAGATTTATCTAACCCAAAAAAACAGGCGAATTAGCCTAAAGGTTAAAACCTATAAAAAGTGGCACAAATAACGTTGAGCCCCCTAGCCGAGGCCGATGGCTTCGTAGCGAAGAACAACATGTAACACGACGTCGCATATGGACAGTACATATGAACGTCAAAGCCAAGATGGAACTTGATCTGACGAAAATTCACCTACATGAGTTGGCAAAGCGTATTAGGACGGATTATACCAAAAGATTCATGTCCATACTTCGAGAAGTGGAATCCGTCATAAACGACACTTGCAGAAAATTTTTCTCTGGCATTCTCAACGGTGTTTGGGTGGTGCGAATGCCTATACCGTCTTACTTAAGTTTCGAGAGCAGGTCATCTCAAGTTGTTTACTGCATACAAAGAACCCTATGCAAATACCCAGGCGGACGCCCACGTGTCAGTTTTGTAACTAGATGGCACACTATGGTAAGCCACACGCCAAAACATTTAAAGAAAATTCATCTACTACAATTCATCTAATCTAGTTCTAATTCATTTACTACAACTAACAACATCCTTTGAAATCTGCTTATACACCACATAGGGTAACGAGGGTATTTTGGACCAGTACCATATTTTGGATCACTTGACGATGATTTGTACATTTATCCATTTAAAACTCATAAAAATTGAAATATTGCTAATGTAACACTGAAATCATCATGCTAGAAAGCAACTCCCGTTATATTCTGAGAGAAATGGTTTAATAGGAAGCATTGAATTGAAAATTTTTAATCGTGTTTTCACATTTAAGTTAAACTGGTCCAAAATCAGGACGAGGTGGCATTGTTGTAGCTAACATCGAAGAGTTATTATTTATAAAGTGTATACATTTCAATCATGAAAATATCGTTAAAATACATAGGAAATCGATTTTAGGTTGGAAAAAGCAATCAGATGTATTAAAATTGTTATTTTGGGTATGTCCAGAATATGTTAGCTATTTCCATAACATATTATCGCCATGCTCCCAATTAACTCTGACTCCTCTTTCCATATCTACTCTGCATTAAAAAAAAGTTCACTTTTTGTTCCCAGAAAAGCACTTCTTAGTCAGTCATGTACAAATTCATCACACAAAGTAAGATATGTGAAGATGGTTCAAAATATGTTTGCAGCAATGACACAAAGGATTATCGATGGTCCAAAATATGCTTTGTTTACGGTCCAAAATAAAATTGAGTGGTCCAAAATAAGAAAAATACGCATTCACGATTTGTATTTTCTCAAGTATTAACGTATATTTGACTATTTAGAACACTACATATCCAAAAATGATAAGGCCGTATATATTAGCCTATTAAATGATCCAGATTACGTAGTCAAACCGTATTTTTTCAGATTTTTTTCTCGCGACATCCTAAAGCGGTCCAAAATACCCTTGTTACCCTACAGCCGGTCAAAAAATAAATGCCTGATTCCACGGTGTCCCTAAGCCAATAGCTAACATATCTAGGGAAAAATAAACAAGAAAGATAAACAAGTAATGGTGATACTGTAGCCCCCTGTCAAATATCTTTTATCGAACTTTAACTGATTTATGGTATTTTTTTTTCTTTTATATATTATAATAACATTTAATTAGCAAGAGACAGGAAGATATGAAATGATTTTTGAAACCAATTGTTTTAAGATAGTTATGAAAAAACACAAGTGGAATTCGACCATATGAGCCAGTGTAATCCTTTGTCTTCTACCGTGTGTTTTTGCTCCTATGTTCAAAGTTCGGATAGTTCAAAGTACCGTGTGTTATCTGAACAGATAGTTTATGAATAAGAAATGTACTATTGCATCTCTCCTAATTTATAATAGTTTTTATTTCGTAATCACCTAATGCTTTGAAATTAATCTGTTATTATTTATTTGAAGAATTACGAAATGCGTAGTCAAATGAATTGATATAATCCCAGAAAAGAAATTTGAATTTTGCTATTGCATAGCTACTAAAATACTAAAAATTGGATATAACATACTCCATTTGGATATCGAACTCACTTCAGTCCGCTCCGCCAACCAAACCGTTGCACTCTCCAATAGTTGACCTGAGAGTGTGAAACATTACACAAATGACCAGTCATCCATTTCACTTAAGGTGACACACATCAACGACTGACTGGCTGTTCCTGTGTACGAGAAAGAAGAAGAAGAAGCAAAAAAGCCATCCGAAACCGACCCATATCGAATCCATCCGTGCAACCAGAGCATCCCGATAATGCTCCACACATGCTGCTGCTGCTGCTGGAAATGTGTCTTCTCCATTATGCAAATTCGGCTCCAAAAGACATCAACGGCGTAGCCATCGTTCGCCGGAGAGGAGGCGATCAAGCGAAAAAATCATCGAGGGCAGCCCTCCAAATGTGGCATGTGAATGGTGCTGGTCGTCTTTTGGTGCGCATACAAAACCGGTGGAGCCTCGTGTTGCATATATCATATGGCAGCTATCGGCGAGCAAAGTTTCAGTCACCACCAGCATCAGATCCTCCCTCCTTCCCAAAAATAAGATCCTAGCCCAAGCATCGTGCAGCATGAAAGCGACAAATATAAAGGAAAGAAAGAAAAAAATAAACGCAACGACCGAGCAGCTGATGCTTCTGCTGCCTGATGATGTACATAAATAATGCATTACTTATGCATGCACAAACAGACAAAATACGTATAAATCATTCTGAAAAGATTCTGCTCCACTAGGTATGAATATACCGAACTCTTGATGCTGTGGACTGGGGTTGGAGCTGATTTCAGTACCAGATCGTGACCAAGTTCTACTCGCATCGCATCGCATTTGCTACTTTCAGATCGAACGTCGCATCGGGGCGGCTCTCCTCGTCCAGGGATCCATAGTCGTTGTTTTTTGTCATACGCCGCGGACGGATGGTGAAAGACTGGTGATTCCGGTGAGTAATGAAGGCGGGGAGATCGTTAGTAAACTTTCTTCGGACGTGAGCTCAAAGCGAAACAATTTCTTGGTGAACTTTGCCTCAATAACGTGCGCAACTTTCATTTGAGTCATTGTTGCGGCAGTTTCAATAATTTCTAAAAATAATAATAATTAAAAGCTAGAACACAATCGAACATGCAATGGTCATACGATATGTTGCAAAGGAAACGGTACCAGTAGTGCTCTAAATAGTGGTTTTTAATGCGGCAGGAAGTCACTACTAATAAACGTGCAGCGACCGGCCGGTTCGTGACGCTTACAGTAAAATGCGTTATTTTTACCAACAGTAATCCGACAGTTTATAAAAATAACACAATTTGCATATTTTACAACATGACGCAGGTTTTTCCGTGATGACCGTACACTGCCTGACCTCCCCCCCGCCAAAAGTGCATACAATTTGTGCCCACATAGCAGCCCGAGGGGATACTTCACCGGTCACCAATCAAACGTTACTCTACGGCCAAATGCAACAACATCACCAGAGCGGTGCAAATGAACGTTCGAGATCGTTATCGAGGTGCATATGATTTAGCTTTTCATGTTGACCGAGTTCATTCAGGGCTTTTCCTGCAATGCGAAAATTACCCTTCCACAGGTTTTGGAGGTCGCAATAGTGGTTATGCGTGCTGGTGACTTTTGAATTCACCATTGGGAAGAGTTTAGATATTAGATTTGTAGATTAAGAAGTGAGAATTTATTACTGAAAGTTTCGCTTTGAGAATTGAGAGTTTGAGATTTTCGGTATTGTTCAACGGAAAATAGATTAAGATATTTAGAAGTTCGAGTTAAATAAAATTTAGACTTGCAACCTTTGGATATCTTGCCCAATGCAATCATTAGAATCGCTTAGGGGCCGTTCATAAACTACGTAGACACGTAGTCTAGCAAAAATCTATGTTTGTGTGCGAAGGGAGATGGGGGTATTTTGTGAAAGTTTACGTAGACTTAGATTTTTATGTAATTCTTATATTACTAATTATAAAAGGGATTTAAAGATAGGGATGTTCAACATACTAGTAGATTCATCTAGATGTTCGGTCACTCAACCCAACACGTTGTTGTTTCATGCGTATATTTTGCTATTAGCTTGTTCACATGAAAAAATTCTAGGAAAAACACAAAATGACAGTTGTAAGAACGATCTCTCAAAATTCCCCTCCGCGGAAGATTTTGACTGAAAATACTGCAGTTGTGAATCATCATCTGAGACACCACTAGTTAGCAGGCATACGTGTACCATGAAGAGTTAAAAATTGTCAAAGGTAAGCTATAATGTTAACAAGAAAGAGCCAGATTTTTAACAATTAATAGCCGTAAGCTCAAACGCGTACTAACTATTTTTAAACCGGACTAACTTTTAAACCGGCCTAAATTATTTGGTAAGCTTGAACCAAACGATGCTGTCATTTATATGACTGCGTTCTGATCTGCGATACACGACAATGTTAAAAAACAACAAATTCATGCTAAAGAGAATGAGTGAATTAGACAACATGGAGAATAGTTTTTCATTCCGATATTTTCTTGCAGTAAAATAGCTTTTCTTCGTCATATGTCTCGTTCCATAGCGTGTGAGAACAATTTTGTCAACATGTAACCGATATGTTTCTGAACTTGGAACTTTAACTTGGTGGATAGTTTATAGTTGGCCGATGATGTACAGCATTTTGTGGTGACATAATATTCAATGCACAAAAGAAAATAAGTTTGAGGTGGTTGAACCATCGTTTGTAACTGGTGCCATGATAGTTATTTTAAATTTTGATTAAAAAATTGGTTGAAATATTTCAATTTGAATTAAAAATGAACTGTGAATGTCATTCTAATTGAACATGATACCTGTCGACACGGGGGGAGGATATTTATATTCGTTTCAAGTAAATTTTCACAAGTTTGGAATAAATTTCAATTATAAATAAAGGTTTGATCATACTCTGCGAATTAAAATTGCACACGTTTTTTTCAGCAAAGCTAAAATAAAAAGTAAACAAAGGTCAAACAAAAAAATAAACTTTGACAGAATGATCATTTTAAATTCACAAGTGTTATATTTCATATTTTTGGTTGCACTGTGGCAGACAGAGAATATAGATATATTTCTGTAATGCATCAATGCAGCTTGGAACGATTTTATTTGTTAACAAAATTTCTACGATTTTATAAATAAAATAATAAGTACATTAAAACAGAAATTAAACTTTTAAGCATCCTAGTAATATATTTTTACGAACAAATATATTGATCACCGATTTACTCATAAAGGAAAAATATATTTAAAATCTTTTATTTAATTTTAGCTTAGGGTATTTATGGGGTTATTTTGTAAGCAGTTAACATTCTGATTCAATTTGTGAACTGGGAGTGAAAATAAGAAAATTTATAAAATAGTGTATTTTACGATCTACAGCCAATTGTCATTTATTTGGATCTATCCAATGAAAAAAAACTAATTTTTTTCGTTATTCATTTTTTTATGTGAGATACGACAGATATATGGGCAATAATTCGTGATAACTGTACTTACTATATTCATAGTTAGGCGGAGATACTGAGAGGATACAATTAAACAAGTCAAATGCCGGAGTCAATCGAGCATGACGTCACATAACATGTTCTCCTTGGAAAATGTATTGTGATTATGGTCATAATTATTTTACTCTTTTCTTGTGTTATCGAATGAAGAGAAACGAAAAGAACAAGACTTTTTTTGTAACACCAAGAGATATTCGCACAAGTATGAAATCATTATATCCTCGAATTGTTTTTTCTAGTCGTACCTGTAAAGTTCTTACTCACAGCAACAATGAAATTATTACGGTAGAGCTTGAACATTCGCATGGGATGCCAGTGTTTTCTTCCTGAAATAAGAGCTGCCAGTTTTCAGGCTTTTGTGTCCGCCTAACTCTGAATATAGTAACTCTAGTGATAACATGTTGTTGATTTATATTAAGGAATTAAATGTTCCCACTTATTCTCATAGCGATATGTAAAAGAAAATAATCAAAACAATTCTTATTGCAGTTTTGATTCTAATTCGCAAAAACAACTTTGATCTGAATATGCGATAATCGGTTCGATTTATCCAAATGCTCTCCTGTAACTCTTCGATGAGCAATTGGAATCAAGCGTGTAGAGAGAAGGAAAGAACAGAAAAATCAAAAATACAGGTAAATATAGTTCTACGGTGCTTGTCTTTCCTACCTGATAAAACTGGCTTATTTATTGCTAGTATATTTATCCAGAAGTGCGCATCTGGAGCATGACATGACAAATGTCATGTCATGCTCCAGATGCGCACTTCTGGATAAATATGCTCGCAATAAATAAGCCAGTTTTATCAGGTAGGAAAGATGATGCTGCCATTTGCATTACTGCGTTCTGATCGGCAATACTCAGCAATGCTAAAAATCGTACAATGAGGTTAATTGAAAATTCACTGTTTATGCCATTTAATAGTCTGATATATTTATATTTTGAAAACAATTTTGGAATCCTCGATTTAGCTTAAACAAATTAATATTAGAATTATGTAATATCCAAGTAAATAATACTACGTTCACACGAGTTAAAACGTGTTTAACGCTATCTTTATAATATTTTTCTTGTTGCTAATTATAATATGTCTTAACTCTGTAGTGTGAACATGGTATAAAACGTTTTTTCGCTATTTTGCTAATAATGGTGCATACTATCGTGAACGTTATAGAATAGTATTGTTAGTCGCTAACCACTCCAAGAATTGAAAGAGCTTCTCTAACATTATATTTAGTAGTCAGACAGTTCAGCCAAATCTGACTATTTCAAATTAAATCAAATGCTTACAGAACAATAATGGAAGCTTACCTTTTTTGGAAACGTTTGTATTAGTATTAGCCAAAAACAAAAATTTATTTGCTTCAGGTAATTATGTGGTCCTTGGAAAAGAAATCTGACATTTTAGCCTGGTGGGGCTTATTATACCATCCTACCCAACTACTCCACTCACCAAGCATATAGAATTCGGCAGTCCTACTTTGCTGAAAATGAAGTAATTCAAATTATCAGCACGATCACCTAATCAATCCTGAAATACCAAAAGTTCAGTAATTGAGCTGAGAATTTGACAATTTCAAAAGTTGATTTTCAGCGAAGTAAATCTGTCAAATGGGTTAAATCCAAATTGCTGAGCTTTCAACATCTTGGATTGCTAAAGCCTTAAGTTCAACGAATTTTGCTGAAATTTTGCGAAGTCATGCGAAAATTGAGAAAGTTTCAAATCCCGGTTACAAAATAATAAATTACAATTAATTATTTCCTATAGTCTGCAATCTGTCTGATAATCAATTGACAGATATAACTTGACAAATTGAACCTGACACTTGATGCAGACAGTGAATCTTCAGGAGGCACCTCGACAAAATGCGGTGTAAACCGTAACTCAAAATTTCCTGGACCAATCGTACTGAATTTTGCACAAGTTTTCTTCTTCTCATCAGGCATTGTAATTTTCTATCACACACACACACACACACACACACACACACACACACACACACACACACACACACACACACACACACACACGAGAAGAGGCTTATCCGATGTCCAACTTTTCCGAGAAAAGATGAGTCGCAAAATTCTCCGTCTCACATATAGCGTGAGAATAAATTTTCCGGATAAAGTTTATTTGATTTTTTCCTTCTCACCGGAGAAGGTGATAATATTTTTATTTCGTAGAAATCAATGAAAGCGTCAAAATATAAACTTAATTTCAAAGAAAAGCGGCAAATAAGTACGACAGACTTGTTTTTTCGTGTTTTGAAATAGCGACAACAAGGCAGCGAGCACAAAAAGGATGCCATGATAAACTCATTCGCTCATTCTCCGGTGATTTTCTTTATCCGGAGAAATAACACGTTGCATTTATCCGGAGAAGTTGTGTGAGTGCCAATAACTTTTCGTGTGAAAATGTGAGTTTTTATTGTCGCAGTAGCAAATTATCCGGACGCATTTACTCATATGAGCGATAAATGCAATGCCTGCTTCTCATCATATTATTATTATTTTTTCTATAGCATTTTCATCGTTTTTTAGCAATAATTGGACGTTGGCTTCAAAGTGCTACGAAAAGTTGGAAAATCGACCAAGAAATGAAAGCTCCATCAGTTACTTGTGGAGTGATGTCAAAACAACTATGCAAATGTATCAACGATTGGTCCAGCAGATTTTGAGTTATAGTGTACATCGCAAAACCAGTTTTCGACGTGGCACCTGACTGAATAGACAAATAATCTTTGTATCGAAAAAAAAATTAAGGAATCCAATTTTTTGCCGATAGTAACCCCGCTTAAGTTCCGATACGATTTGGGCGATTCTTCCGCATTCAAATTTTTGTGTCATTTTGCCAAGTTATCTGTCCAGTCTCAACTCTCACAACTTCTTTCATACCCTGTGCATTTCTGTTCTATCACTAAGAATTAAACGACAATTTGTCTACAGTGGAAATGCTAATCGTCCAAGATTTGATGGAAAATTATAAATAGTGAAACAATATAAGCAAGCTTGGATATTATTTAAAAAACCGATTTAATCCACCTAGCAGTGAGATGCGACATTTCTTACACATTCACACACTCTATTGGATTAGTTTGCAGAACTCACGAGAAGTAAGCACCCAACTAGAGGTGGGATGAAAACAGTTTCTAGTCTTGCACGAATACATTCTCGAATAAACTGAATAAATTATAGAAATCAACAAAACGACCGAAATAAAAAAAGTAAAGCAAAAAATGAAATAATAGGTTTTTAAATTCATTAAATGAGTAGAAAAATTAATGTAAATCAAAATTATAATATACACGAATCAAATTAGATTAGGTTATTAAATAAAAATTAAGATTATATTTAGAAATAGTTATAAGATTAATAGAATAAATTGACTCATACTAACAAATTGAATGAAATAAAACGAATGACTGAACATTAAATGCATAAAATTAAAGATATGAATAAAATGCATCAAATGAATCAATTGAATCAAATGAATTAAATAAATCAAATGAATCAAATGAATCAAATGAATTAAATGAATTAAATGAATCAAATGAATCAAATGAATCAAATGAATCAAATGAATCAAATGAATCAAATGAATCAAATGAATCAAATGAAACAAATGAATCAATTAAATTAATTGAATCAAATGAATCAAATGAATCAAATGAATCAAATGAATCAAATGAATCAAATGAATCAAATGAATCAAATGAATCAAATGAATCAAATGAATCAAATGAATCAAATGAATCAAATGAATCAAATGAATCAAATGAATCAAATGAATCAAATGAATCAAATGAATCAAATGAATCAAATGAATCAAATGAATCAAATGAACCAAATGAACCAAATGAACCAAATGAATCAAATGAATCAAATGAATCAAATGAATCAAATGAATCAAATGAATCAAATGAATCAAATGAATCAAATGAATCAAATGAATCAAATGAATCAAATGAATCAAATTAATCAAATGAAACAAATGAATCAAATGAATCAAATGAACCAAATGAATCAAATGAATCAAATGAATCAAATGAAACAAATGAATCAAATGAATCAAATGAATCAAATGAATTAAATCAATCAAATGAATCAAATGAATCAAATGAATCAAATGAATCAAATGAATCAAATGAATCAAATGAATCAAATGAATCAAATGAATCAAATGAATCAAATGAATCAAATGAATCAAATGAATCAAATGAAACAAATGAATCAATTGAATCAAATGAATCAAATGAATCAAATGAATCAAATGAATCAAATGAATCAAATGAATCAAATGAATCAAATGAATCAAATGAATCAAATGAATCAAATGAATCAAATGAATCAAATGAATCAAATGAAACAAATGAATCAATTGAATCAAATGAATTAAATGAATCAAATGAATCAAATGAATCAAATGAATCAAATGACTCAAATGAATCAAACGAATCAAATGAATCAAATGAATCAAATAAATCAAATGAATCAAATGGATCAAATGAATCAAATGAATCAAATGAATCAAATGAATCAAATGACTCAAATGAATCAAATGAATCACATGAATCACATGAATCACATGAATCAAATAAATCAAATAAATCAAATAAATCAAATAAATCAAATGAATTAAATGAATCAAATTGATTTAATTCATCCAGTGAATACAATGAATCAAATTAATGAAATGGATCAAATGAATAAAGTAAAAAATAAATGAAATGCTTAAATAAAACAAACGAATCAAATAAACAAAATGAGCTGAAGTGATAAAATGAATAAAAAGAAGAAAATGAGCAGAATTTAATGCATTGATTAAAATGAAAAATTGAACAATGGTAAAAGGTTATAAATTAATATAAAGAAATAAATTGAATCAAATAAATTATTTGGATGGAATGATTAAAACTGAAAAAGTAGTCAGATTATTAAAATGAAGAATTTGAACAAAATGAATAAACTGGAAAAAATGAATAAAATGCATACAATGAAAACAATGAATAAAATAAGTTAAATGAATGATATGAGTAAAATGCACAAAAAGAATGAACTGATCAGAGTGAATCCAACGAATGAAACGAATAAAATAAGTAAAATGAACGCAGATGAACAAAACGAATAAAAAGATGCGGAATGAAATAATTAATTAAAAAGAAATGGTCATATATTTGAAGCTAAAAACATTTTTGAATAAAAAAATGAATAAACCGGATTGTACGAATTTGAGAACCATTGCATCAGAAAGTTTTGAAATGTTTTTGAAAATCCCATCTTCTGAGAAAAGGGTAATAAATATGCAATGGACTTTCTAGGGCTTCCATCTTTTTTTAGTTTTATTCTTTTTGTTTTCATGCTCCTTTACTTGACGGCGTCGTTTTAAGATTATCTGGTGTTTCTACTTTATTGTTGTACCTTAATTAGTTATCAGGAACCTGGAATGTTCAATTTGCTTTGGAATTCGAAGTTTACTTTTTGGTCACATATTCCCGAAAAAAGATTTATGTACAGAATAGAATTTCCAGGTCCAGTATTTTAACGCACAATTGAATACAGTAAAGTGAGACAAGGTCACATGTGCTTTCAAGGCCCTTGAACAGAGAACGACAGGGAGAATGCGATTCGTGAATGAGACAGGTAGATATTTCAAAGTTTTTATTTGCATTGAAGTGAATAGTGTGGAATGTCTAGGCTATGTCGATAGCATAAAAGCCGTGCATTCAGTTGATTGCAATGCAGTCTCTTTCCATTCATCCTTATAGCTTTCATATTGTTTCGTTAGGAATTCTCGTGCAGGAAATATGGATAAATAAGTCCTATACAGACCAAAGAAATGGTTCAAACTACTCAGTATATCCAGATATGGACGACGATAAGTTAGAAGACACATTGTAGTTGCATCCCCCATCGAGAGCGGGTACTTTGGGAGACTTCTTTTCATGGATCTAATTTGTGGATATTTTTGGTCTTTGATCCGTTATTTTTCATGAAAGTTCGTACCAATACAACGAATGTGCAGCTGATACAACTCATGGTTCATTCGCCTGCGCCACGTTCCGTCTTCAATCTGCACGCCACCATAGATGGTACGCAAAACCTTTCGTTCGAAAACTCCAAGGGCGCGTTGGTCCTCCACGAGCATAGTCCAGGTCTCGTGGCCGTAGAGGACTACCGATCTAATCAGCGTCTTGTAGATAATCAACTTCGTGCGCCGGCGAATTTTGTTCGACCGGAGCGTCCTCCGGAGTCCAAAGTAGGCACGATTTCCCGCCAAGATCCGTCTCTGAACTTCTCTGCTGTTATCATTGTCGTTGGTTACCAGTGAACCCAAATACATGAATTCGTCGACCATCTCGATTTCCTCACCGTCAATCCGAACTCGGGTGGGAGGTTCACATTGTCGTCTTTAGAACCTCTTCCTCTCATGTATTTTGTCTTCGAAACGTTGATGGCAAGTCCAATCCTTCTGGCTCAGCTTTCAGTCTTTGAGCATATATTTCATTCAAAATTCAATAGAGATACGAATAGTTTAAATAGCGCACGTGGAATGTCTCTTTTGAAAATTTTCATCGTCAAACTTTCATATTACCCAGTTAAGCCAAATATTTTTCTGATATAGCCATGAATTTCCTTAATTATAGTATAGATACAGGCTTTGAATACAATTGAATTAAAGTTGAGTTGATGTAGCAGCAGACAAAAAATAGTTTTGTTTTCTCAAACCTTCGCAATTACAATTAATAAATATTTCAGATTGGCAGAAGATCTTATCACACAACTTAGAAATGGATACAGAAATAGCTAGATAGATGCGATAGAAGAGAGACAGAGAGAGAAAGAGAGAGAGAGGGAGGGAAAGAGAGATGGAGGGGGGGGGGGCGTGTGAGGAATGGCAAATGATGGTTAATGCAGTGACATTATTTTTATAGGTATATTATTATGATATATTGATTTCTTACATTCTTATCATAAAGAATGTAAGTAGTAATTTTTGCGCCATAACCAGTATAACCTAAATCTTGCAAAAGAGTTAAATTTTCGCTAGATTTTTGGGCTTCAAACATACAGTTGCTTTCGGTGACGCCACGAGTATAATTATATAAGAAATCTTTTATCTCACTACTAGGTGAATTACTTGTTGATCTGTGTATTGATATACAATCTAACATTTCCCTCATGATTGAACGCAATGCGTAATCCAAGGAATAAATACTAGAACTCACTGTTTCTTTATCAGCACATTAGTTTGTCTTTGAAGTGAACTTATATATTAATTTTTGAGAAATAGTTAATTTATTATAAAGGTAATTCACAAAATGTTCTCAACATCGAATTCCTTGAATCACGTAGATGTGTTTTCATACCCTGATATTCAAAATCGGTTTAGTTTTGCCCCTAAAACAGCAGTAAAGCAATACTCTGTATGAAACAATCTCATTTTTAGCTAGTGGAAATTGGAAAGCGAGGACTAAAAATACAAAATGTTTAATATCTCCGCCGCTCGTGCACGGATTTAGACAATATATAGCTTGTTAGAAAGGTATTTTAATTTTTTATGTGCAGTTTGTGGGACAAAATTGTATTGCTTTAAAGTTATTTGCAAAAAACCTGCCGTGTTTTGACAAAATCGCCCATATCTCAGAAAGTAAACAACATATCGAAAATCAAAAATAATAGTGTCAAATGGCAACGTTAGGCCTTTCATTTGAAACTAATTTCATTAAGATCGGTTCAGCCATTGCTGAGATAATTACATTTTGTACATACATACATACACACATACACACACGCACACATACAGACATTGTCTCAATTTGTCGAGCTGAGTCGATTGGTATATGAGACTCGGCCCTCCGGGCCTCGGAAAAAGTTTTCAAAGTTTGAGCGAATCCTATACATTTCTTTTGTAAGAAATGTAAAACGATCAAAATGAGAATATTTGTAGCAGATTCTTTGCCGTCATATTTAAAAGTGTTTAGATTGTATGGCTTGGATTTATTAACAATCTTTTATTTAATCATAGTTTGAACTCTTTCGAAAACAGTAAAAATGTAAGTAAACTTCCACTTGCTTATTGTGTTCTTTGTGAGAAAATATAACTAGAAAAGGGTACAAATTGTCATTATATATTCTTTTCTTTTCCTCTTGTTAAACTAAATAAAAAATTGTGGTCAAATTAAACAGCTTCACTCATTTTGATAGCCATAAGTAAACTAACAAATGAAAACAGTTTTTTTAATGCAACTCTGCATCCAATTATAAAATTTCGTTCGACGGTTAGCTTCAAGATGATTCGACTTCTGCTAACCTGCACTATAACTCTTAAGCACCTTATAGATAGGACGATAAAGTATATCAAAAAAGTAGCATTTAAAACTCGATTATACCTGTTTTGCATACGGGATAAAACTTGCTTACTTGCCTTCATACGGTTTGTGTGCAACGTGGGCCATAATATTGCACATAAAGGTCGAAAAGTTGATTCAAATTATTGAAATGTATGCAAGAGGAATATGGCGGCCTTTTACACTGTTTTCATTTAGCTTCAGGATGCAGCCATTTCTGCAATGACAGGTACTAACGTCTTAGACCAAACTAAACTCAGTCCTAAAATCAAAGATAGTACCGTGTGGCGGTACCAACTTGCTTCAAGCTTACCGCTATAAGTGAATTAAATTTGTTGTCGTGAGCACTAAGAATGTCTGTCTGCCACATCTTGTTGACACGGTTTGCTGCTGCGGGTTGAGACCCTTTTTCTTGATTGTGAAGCATTAGTTGCCTGATCTAACGCAGCTTGAGAGTCATTCAGTCTGTTTTCTCTCGCATCATCGTTCGCGTTCATGTCATCAACGGTACTGCTTTCTTGCTGTTCATGGTCAGAGGTTCTTATTTGTTTCTTGTTTTTACGGGTCGTTGTTGTAAATCCGGCTTCATCGGTATTTGCTTCTTTATTGGAGATGCTAGTTGTTGGTTAATTGGGCCACTGTTTCTGGTTTATCTGTAAGTATTGGAGCCTGCTTGTTAGAGTTTGCTGTAGTAGATGAGTTTTGACTAGCTGCTTCGGCGCGCGTTTTACCGCAGTGTGCTGTCTGGTTACAGAATTGGCATGTTGGGGACTGCCCGGGATATTCGTGATCTAACGCTAGATGTCGACCGCCAGAGGGCACGGAAGTTCAATGATGATGTTTTTATTTTCATCTGTCAAAACGCATTGGAAAGTAAATTCTGAATTTTTTAAATTCAATCAATATTATAATTAAACGTTATTTCTTCTAATGAAAAGTAATATTGGTGAAGAAAATATGTTTCCTACCTCTGAAAAATATCCAGATGGTAAATTTCTTGTTACTTCACTCACATTTGTTCATCCGGTTTCAATTTATACTAAAATGAAATTCAGAGATTGAAATTTCGATAGAAAACACGAAGGTGGGCAAAAATTACTGGATTAAAGAGTGTAGTTGTTGGTAGTCGAGGTTATCCACTGATAAGTCCAATTTCTAGATAAACATTTTCCATATCTAAAACAACCAACTTAACCTCAACAATACAAAAATAATTCCGGATCTCAATAATTCGTAATAAAATATTGAGTTCAACTGAATGTTTTGGTGTCAAACGAAAGAACGAGTGTTTTCTTATAATCAAGCTTTTTGTGAAACTATGTGATATTTATTTTAAAACAATTTAAATAGAACAACCATCCTATACCATCAATGCAAGAAAATGTTTTCATCATCTTTTGACTAGTACCGAAAATGAAATCCAGTTGGCGCATCGAGCGAAAAAGTTTCACGTTTGAGAGCCAATGTGATGAGCGTTGTTTTCTTATAGGTTACGCCATCTTTCCGTGATTTGTATGCGATAGTCATGTAAAAAGGCCTTGGTTTAGTCACTCGCATCCTCACAATACGAACACCATTGGGAATTCCAGTGAAAAAATATCTCCAAGTGTCATTCGTAATAGATTCCACTTCTTCGTAACTTCCACGAGGCTATGCTCCATTTTAACTTTTTTTTTGTTTTTCCACCTCATGAACTGTGGATCTAACACGAATTTTATGTGTTATTCCGTAGCACGGGCACTTTTGTTTCTTTTGGCAGTCTCATCTCACTGCGCAGCCGGGGATAACGATACAAAACTTTTTGTGCACTGAATATAGAACAAAGCACTGGCTTGCTTTACTGGTACCTACAGCGTACCGATTTTTTGCTTCTGCTTTGTTTGAGGTCAAAAAGAGAACTGCAACAGTTGTATCTTTTGTTTTACTACATGGATTTAATCAATTTCGTCGTCATTTTGTCGAAAATATGTTCAGCAATGTTGTATTAAATTTTGGAGTATGCGTGACATGCATTAATAATGAAAAACTGTTTTGAAGAATCTTTGAAAACTGCTCGGAAATGGTGAAAATTTTCAGCTCATCTAGGTCAGAGCTGTCAATATGGTGCACCAATCGAACACTTTAATGGTAAAAAGTTTGAAATAAAGGTCAGCTACAGATTTATTTCATTATTATTCGCATTGAGCTGTTTAGAGGAAACGAAGTATTTCCTCAAAGGGCTGTATAATATCGAAGAGGAAATATTTGTGAATTTGTGTAGAAAGTAGCATCCACAACGAAAACCCTGATTATAAACTCCCGACCGAAGCTAGCTCTTGATTTTTTACCGCTAATTTCATGCACCGAAGCGCAAATCTTGAACAAAACGAATTGTGATTTTAGTCGGTTTCTGTTAGTCAACCTTGCTGGATGGCCGGACATCCGGTAAGAAATTGATTATTATCCAGATTCATTCGGCTCCGTGGACTGACTGTAATAATTAGTTTGTACAGCTCCGTGGTAGTAACGGGGGCCAATTGGAACAAAAATCTCCCACCAGAGAACATTTTCTTTGGAAAGCAAATTAGCCCTTATCAGCGCTATCAAACCATCAACCAAGAGTTTGAAATTTGAATATCTTTTCTTTCAACAGCTAATATTTTTATATCCAGCAAGTTGAAATTAGCACACTCACACACTTGGGAAAAACCGATTTCAAGTCATCTGACTGAGGCTCATTTCTGATTGGTTCCCGCTAATTACATGCACCGAGCCACAAATCTTGAACAGCTTTCGTTCGACGTTCCATCTCTTTGACGATGGACGTAGAGGAATTCTACGAAGATCCGTCCGAAAATCTTTAAAATCGTGGCCGACCCTATGTGCGCGGTTGGGAATTGCACCCAGGTGAACTGCGTACAAGGCAATCGATTTACCAACTACGCTATCTCCACCCCTCGAAAAACATATTTTTGTTGATGGAGAAATGCGAATAAGTTGTGAAATGGTCGTAATAAAACAAAAGAATTGTTTTGTTAAAACAAAATTTAAAATATCTTGAGAAATACTACATTTTAGAAAAATTTTGTTATTAGAATTTTGATTTCAAATGGCGTTTAGAATCATACTCGAAAGTAAAATTGAATTTTTTACTGCAAATAGCATGAATTGTAAAAATATGTCAAAAGTAGTTATTAGAAAAACTTTTTTATTGAAAGCTTCTCCATGATCCAAATACACTGAAAAAGTTTATTTTGCGTCTTTAAAATGATAAACATTAGATTTTTGACATTTTATGATGGGGTGAAACGAATAACTTTTAAAAAGGGCATAATCACACGAATTAACTGTTTATGTTGGAACAAAATTCCAAATATCTCGAAAACTATCGCATTTTGGAAGATTTTTGTTAAACGAATTTTGATTTAAAACGAAACTTAGAATTGTATTCTGTAATAAAATTACAGTTTTGTATGTCAGTCAATATGGAATTTAAAAACATATATAAAGTTATTGCTAGAAAAAAAATACCGGTAAGTTCTCCATAACACAAACACATTCAAAATGTTTCTTTTTTCTTTAGGTTTTTTGCAATTTAAATTTTCAACTCAACTTTTTGTTTTTATGAAAAATGACACATCATTTTTTCAGTGTAAGATTTTTTTCGTTCAGACATATTCATTCCCCGTAACTCGTTCACAGAATGTTTTGCTGTATAAAATACAGTAATCGAGCATTTTTTATTAAATTGATGGACGCAGAAATGTATATGCCTTTTTAAAAAAGAAGAAGTATATCCAACTTCTTTACTCTACTAACAAAAATATCCCCCTCCCGTGATACTTGTGGAGTGCGTAGTAGTATATACGGTCTCTAGCAAACAGGCACGTAGCCAGAGGGGGGGCTAGGGGGCTAAAGCCCCCCCCGAAACTTTTCAAAAATAAATTTAAGAAGCAACATGTTTTTCGGTAACTCGTAAAAAAAATTGTATCTTGTTTGGTTTCAACAAATTAATGGGAGAATGGTGAGGAAGATTGCTATTTCGAGCCACCGAAAACATCGGTCACGATATCTACTCAGTATGCCGAGTCTGATAACACACTTCCTTTCATATTGTGTGACTCGTCGGAAGAACAAAAGAAACTGTTACTTTAATTCTTGCTGGGGTGATCCGTCGGATGATTGAATCGTAGAAGCAAGAAGTGGTGCTCCAGCCAAACGTGGAGGCTATTGACTTCTGGAATTTTTGCATAACCGAATTTCATGATGGGGAATATTTGCTGAAGGTGAAAATAGAGGTTATGCTTACGAACATCGCCTTTAACGAGTTCTACCTTGTCAGGCATTCAGTACTTATGTTACTCAACAAATTAGCCTAGGCGAAACCAGTCATTTTGCAACTTGTAATACGTGGTTGATTCTCATATATATGGATGATGAGAAAATCAATGTTCGTCTACAAGATCTGATACCTCTTACTTGAACCGCGGGCGAACGACCAGGAGGTTAAAACCCCAATAAACAAACTTAACTTCTTTGAACCGTGGCCATTAAAAGATTCCTGTCACATTTGGAAAAAATGTAATTTATTATAAAGGACACATCTAGGAATTAGACGGGTGCACGCACAAAACGCAATGCGATAATATCATCATACACGTTACATCTTTGCACATCCATAGACTCCAATACGATTACCTGAAAAACAAACAATTGCCAAATTTGTGGCTGCTGTTCATATAATATTGACGGCAAAAACTGCGTCTAGTATCTCAAAATTAACAGTCAGCATCATCATTGAGGAAGTCGACACTGGTGGCCCGTAAGGGGACAAAACAAAAATGAAATCGGATATTCGCGAACTGCCATGTCCATGGCAGTTACCACGATAATAATACGGAAGTGTACAAGATAGATATGAACGACCACCAAGACGCGGTTGGTTATGAAAAATATTTCTCAATCAGTAAACAGGTCAATCGCACGAGATGTGTTGGACAACCATTAGCGTTTTATCATTTTCATTGTTTACATCGTGGAAATATATTAAAGACTCAAGGCTTCATTTAGCTAATGCATTGAACCGACTCAAGTAGACGAATTGTATAATAAAAAATTAGAAGTTTCATAGAAAACTGAGTACAAAAACTGTCCCAAAATTAACATTTATCGCTAGTAATGGTATCTAACAAAACTCATTTTATGCTAGATATTGGCCTGAATAAAGAAAGTTAGTTAAATCATACGCAAATTGAATTTCTGTAATAGATTAGAGCAATGTGCGCTTAATATAAACGTCAAGCATCTTCCAAACTGTTTTCTTACATTCTTTAGCTAAAAATAATTGACACGTATTTTTTGGTTTGGCTAAATATTATATTTTTTCAAGTTATTCGCTTTTGAACTTTTGAAGTCTATAAAATTGAACATTTTTCAATCACTGATAACTCGGAAACGACTCGATATATGGAAAAAAATATTAAATTAAAAAGTTGCGTTTTCAAATAAGCTTACCAAAAAAAATCACAATTTTTTTGTTATATAACTTATGAAATTTGCAATTACTTGAAACAAATTGAATTTTTTTAAGGCTGGACCAAATTTTTTATTTATTATTTTCTTTAAGTATTAAAATCGTGGTAAAAAGATTGTGTAAAAATTTGGCAGTGGAATTATTTGCGAGATATTACAATTATAAACATAAAACATGGCAATTTTACACTAAACGCCCAGCGAAAGGCCTGTTATAACTGAAATGTCTCGTAACACTTCGAGTTCCATTCTGAATTTTTCACATAATCTTCTTAATATAGTTATGTAATCAAAATAAATTTGATTTCGGGGGACTTTAGAAAATATTTGCTTTTAACATGAGAATACCCCCAAAAAAGTCTTAAATTTGCAGAATGCGAGTCATTCCACGATTTACAACTATAATTTTAGTTCCCTTCAATTTTTTTGCACTCTTTAGCTGAAAATTATAGACACGATTTTTTTACTTTGGCTGAATTTGACTTTTTTTTTTTCAAGTTATGAGTTTTTGAACTTTATAAAGTACTAGCTAATACCCATCGCACGTTGATGCGACTTTCAACGAAATAGGAGGAAACCATAATTTGTTCCGAAGCGCCTCCTTGTAGGCAGATAATCCCCACCAATAGCACACAAACACGCTCCATAACAAATTCCTACTATGCATAAATTTTTACGGCAATTGGTTAAGCCGTTTGGGAGTCCATAAATCACATACATACAAATATCGACTTTTAATAATATAGTGATTTTTTAAAGTTTTATAAATTTAATAGAATTGGACATTTTTCATTCCCTCATAACTGAGAAACTATTAGATTTCTGGAAAAAAGCATTAAATAATAAAAGCTGCGTTTTCGGAAGATCTCGGCGGATTTTTTTTTGTAATATTTGTTTTTGTTAAATAATTTATGTATTATGCAAATATTAGTAACAAATTTTTTTTCAGGGTGGAGCCAAAAAAATCTTTTTAGCTTTTTCAAATAATTTATAATTATATCGAGAAGATTGTGTACAAATTTCAGAAAGAAATTCGAAGTATTTTACGAGATATTTCAATTACAATAGGCCTATCACTAGGCGTTTGGTGTAAAATTGCCTTGTTTTAAGTTTATAATTGTAATATCTCGCAAAGTATTTTGTTATCCACTCCCAAATTTTTGCACAATTATTTTAACATGATTTTTAATATTTAAAGAAAATAATAAGTAAAAAATTGGTCCAACTTTAAAAAATTCAATTTGTTTCAAACAATTGCAAATTTCATAAGTTATATAACAAAAAGAAATTGCTATTTTTTTCAGTAAGCTCACAACTTTTTTATTTAATATTTTTTTCCATATATCGAATCGTTTCCGAGTTATAAGTGATTGAAAAATGTTCAATGTTATAAATTTCAAAAGTTCAAAAACTAATAACTTGAAAAAAAATCATATTCAGCCAAAATAAAAAATACGTGTCAATTACTTTAACTAATGAATGCAAGAAAAAAAATTGGAAGGAATTCAAATTTTGATTGTAAATCAGACGTGGAATGACCCATATATTTTGATCCTATTGATCACCAAAGATCTTCCTTCCTAACTGGGGTATGCCAAAAAATTATGTTAGCATGATGCATTAGAACTGGTAATAGTTACAGGACGCCAGATCAAGAAAATAGAAGTTGAACCATCTACAATTCGTTTGCTAAATCAGAAGATTTTGTGCAAATTTCGACATTCTCTTCGATCGAACATTTTATGGATATTTTTCTACTCATTTCGATTTAGCGTCATCTACACCTTTTAAACGTGTAGCTTAGAACACCTTGCGTTTTCCAGCACCGTCAAGGATTGTCATATTCGGTTAGCGTATAAATACTGAGAACTCTAGAATATTCATTGTTGCAACGAGAGTAAATTGTAACTTGTAAGAAAAAATAAATAATAAAAATCAAATTAAACATCAATAATTCGTTGATGTACTATAGCCTTTCTTGTGACAAAGAACATGGATTGTCTTAGATTTGGCTTTGTTTTCATTAAGAACTTTTCAAAATTTCGTTTAGTTTCTAGTGACAATATGAAGTAATTAGAACTAAAAGCTTTATGCTGGGGCGGGTAAAGCGTAGTTGGTAAATTGATTACCTTTTACGCAGCTCATCACGGTTCGTTCATCAATCCCGCACATGTAGGGTTAGAAATTTTTCTAAAGAAATGTTCTAACCCAAAAAGAGGCGAATAACCATAAGGTTAAAACCTGTATAATCGAAATAAAAAAGCTTTATACAATAATTTTTTAAGCCCCTCCCGAAATAAACTCCTGGCTACGGGCCTGCTAGCAAAAGCAAGTATCGGACTAACAATTCCTTCCCTTTCCTTCCGCGATCTACGTTCGGGCCTGGCCGGCGCCGGTATTGATCAGAAACACTTTAGGATTACCAGGAGTTGCACATTGAAAGATGTTTCGCGAATCCCAAGCATAATTATTAATTATCTACTGATTCCCTGTGCAACTTCAGCTAGTCCCGATCGATAACTGAGTAGCAGCCAGGGGTGGTCGCACAAGCTCAAGCTCAAGCTCAAGCTCAAGCTCAAGCTCAAGCTCAAGCTCAAACTATGGTAAGCTATCGTTAAATGAAATATAGCTTGAAAATTACAAGAAAAAATTATGGCGTTCAACTCGGTTTGGCTTGCCGCAGGACATTTGGTATTCCTTCTCTCTTCTTCGTTGGTGTACCATATTTCATTACTTAAACAAACTTGAAAGATACTTTTGGAAAAAACACGCGCATTTTTACTTTTCCAATGTGTTATTATATATGTACTTGAAGACCAGTGCTGCCATCGCGCAGTATCAAGATAGAGAATAATTCAAGGTGACGGAAGAAAAGGGCGGGTGTGGTTTGTTTTGTAATGCAATATAAAATGAAAATTTCAGTGGAAAATTCTTGCTACAATATGATTGATTGGTCTTGAAAAGGATCATTGGTTTATTTTATTGTGGGAGATACAATTTAGGGCCGCTACCGATTGATTCGGTGAGCCAGTTTGGTGTCTTTCTGCATGATGCTTACTAGCTTGTCGTGGATGGTGCACTATTTCGTATCCTCGAACAAACTGACCAGGTAGATCTCGCTGGCTTCTTGGGGACCATTACGGCTGAGCTCCGGAAGCGTAGGTCGATTTTGAAGTCCGGCGCAATTTTACAAACCTGATACTGGAAGGGCAGCTTGCGGATGAGTAACTCGGTTGACTTCTGACAGCGGTCGAATTAATCACCGGACGACAGTTTCTGGTCGGTAGCGATGGCACTTTTGCGGACGGCCTTCATTGTTAACTGCTTTGGATTTGCGGACTGCCTGTTTGGTCGGACACAGCGATGCCACATTTACAGACATGTCTGTATTTTACAGACTTTTGATAGCCTCCTGCAGACGTAGCCAGGAATCTACAGACTTTTAAAAAAGTAAAAGTGTTTAGCAAAATTGCACTAGAATATCTGTATTCGAATACGAGTGATTTCTTTTTAATAGAATTTTATTTTCCATCTACTTTTAAAGTAATATTCTAGTGTAACTAGGATTTACACAACCATCTACAGACATTTTAATTATTCTTCTACAGACATTTCCAAAAAAACATGTGGCATCACTGGTCGGACATGGCACGAAAAATTCTGCTACTGCCGATGCTGGCTGGTAGCACAACGACGATCAAACGAATGATGAGAAAAATCGACCGACCGTTGTATAGTTGCGCGAATACGCACTACTATTGCTCTCTCGCTCGTTATCATATCACGTGCCTTTCCATTCCTTACTACTACTAATCAGTGGCGTAGCCAGAAATTTGGTTTGGAGGGGGTTTTGATGAAAATCGCATTTTTTTTTGAAAAAATGCTAAAATTTAATATGAGTTTGATAAATTATTGAAAACTCAAAAACATAAGTAGTCTAACAGATGTCATTCCAGTCTACAAACAAGAAGGATCAACATGGAACAGTTTTCAAACCTCTATAGATTATTTTCTTGTATAATATGTCAATGAAGTCAAAAATTGCGATCTTTTAAAGTGGGATAAATGATTTAAAAAATTTTCAACGTTCAAGATCACCTAATATAATAATCCTTGACTTTGAAGGTTTGACAACTTCGGGAAGTTATCAACATAAAACAGCGCCTGCTTTGATATAGAAATTTTAGTGATTAACTCTCATAGAGGTAATTATGGTAAATTAATTTTTCAAAAATATTAAGAGACATGGTACCTTCAGCAAAGTTTTTGATAATGTCATTTCAAACAATTTTGTTGAAAATATGAAGGCTACATGAATTCAACATATAGGGAGTTAAATGGACTGGGCCTGCTATATTTCTT
Source organism: Topomyia yanbarensis (assembly GCF_030247195.1). Classification (NCBI taxonomy): domain Eukaryota; kingdom Metazoa; phylum Arthropoda; class Insecta; order Diptera; family Culicidae; genus Topomyia; species Topomyia yanbarensis. The sequence goes on along the minus strand of NC_080672.1, from coordinate 337,621,775 downwards.
CTTAGTGAAGAAAAATTAAGGTGAAAACTATTTTTTTCTGCGCTACGGATAAAATTGTTTGAAACAATCATTGCGAGTTGAGAACACAAAACCTATAACTAAATTATGGATGGATGGAACTGAAACTTGCGTTTCGACTTCATCTCATCAGAATCCGACACTAACTTGGTGGGCGGACTAAGCTTGCGCCGAATTGATGCTAGCTTCTGAAAATGGAGTCACTCTTTGTGTTTTTGAGTCCTTTTAATATCTGGGAATTATTTGTTTTATATCCAGTTCCCTTATTATTTTTGTAAGCTTCAAAGGCACCTTGAACGCAATGTGAATTTATTATTTAATTACCGCAGAAGAGATTTATCAAATACAGTAATTTCAGAATTGCTTGTTGTAAAGGTTTTCTACTACTATATTTCGATACTCTGAATAAGTGGGATATTTATGTCTTTGACAAAGTTGTTTGAAATAGCACTTTCGAAAACTTTGCTGGAGACATTAAGTCTCGACCCAAATTTGGTTGAAGAGTAATTCTTGTCTATAATTACTTCTAGAAGGATTAACCGTCAAAATTATTCTATCAGCAGATGAACAGTTTTACGTTTTGAAATTCTTAAATGTTACTTAACATCGAAATTTGGCAGTTTCGAATGAATGTGATCGTGACCGTTAAAAATTTATCGAGCATTAATTTTACTTTTCTTTATTAGTCAACCTCACAACTTGCAGTACTAGTACGTAGCACATAAAATTTTAGTACGCCATTCATTGCATCCTGGTAAGAGGCTATTCATATAGTTGATAATACAACAAAAATCCAGTGCTCATAAAACCGATCCTGACCTGCTAGAGACAAATTACATCAGCTTTCAACTGGTTTCTGAAATGTTATTCTTGTTGTTAACCATATTGAATTGTTGTCTAAACTCTACACAATCTAAAAAAATACATTTTCAGCAAATGTTGAAATGTATGCAAGTTTTCGGTAAACAAGCTTATGTTTTATATGCAATCAACCTATTCAAATTTAGATTCCCATTCGAAAAATTGTCTTTAATCCATCTTTTGAAGCATTTTTCCAAAAATGAGCTCATAATAATTCAGACAGTTATTTTATTTTACATTGAAGTAATTTGACAACTATGGGATTTTGGCTAAGAGATAAGTTACAAGATCCCCTTCCCACAATTTTCCGACTGCCCCTAAACCCTTCCAGCCAACACCTACCAGACGGCACCCAGCCGTCAACCATCGATACCCTGAACTACAATCACTCGCCCGACACGCCAACACGATCAATAGCACACAAAGAACTCAACAACTTGGACTCCACCCCCAAAACCCTAGACCACAGCAACATCAACCGTTATCCCCGCCACCCAAGCCCTATAGCCGGATGCTCGTGGCACCCAGTACGGTTTCACTACGGGAACAGCGATTCGAACGAGCCGCAACGGAACATCAACACCTGTTCCACTAGTTCGTCAGCAGAATCCGTTTGTTTGGATTCACACCAGATCAGCAATAACAACAAAAACGCATACATCAAAAAAGCCCCCCTCCTCGCGCCGCCCCCGACTCGGGAGGTGCCGGAAACATCCGATGAGTCCCCGACGGTTGCCGGCGCGGGGAACCCGGGGCTTCCTCGGGTAAGCTCTACCAACCCCATAACCCGAACGGATCCATCTGTCGCACTCTTCTCCTCTACAGAGTCCCACGGTACAAAATCAGCCGCATCATTGCAGAACGCCAGCGTTACCAAAGAAAGCAACAGACTTCAATCCACCTACAACACAACTTGCTCATCGTGCATCAAAAAAGCCCACCTCCCCGCGCCGCCCCCGACTCGGGAAGTGCCGGAGACATCCGAAGAGTCCCCGACGGTTGCCGGCGCGGGGAACCCGGGTCCCTCCCGGGTAAGTTCCCACCATACTATAACTCACCAGATCCCAATTGCTGTCGCCTCTACCCTTTCCACAAAAGCACAAACAGGCCAAACGCTCCCGATAAGCAAAACACCGGCGGTCCCCCCACCGCCCGTTCTACCAACTTCGACAAGACCCAGTAGTCGACCGGCGAGGAATCGTGGTCCCAACCATAGCTCTGACCCTCTACCCGTACGAACAAACTACACCTTGGCCATCCAGTGGAACACCAACGGCCTGAGAACAAACCTAGGTGACCTCCAACACATGATTGCTCGCTCAGCGCCCATCTGTCTCGCTATCCAAGAGACACACATAAAAGGTGACACGGATCCATCACCGTGGTTCGGGCACCGTTACACCTGGGATTCAGCTAAAGGATCGAACATCTACCAGACGGTCGGCCTAGGAACCAGAGCTGACCTTCCGTCCGAGCTGGTAAAACTGGACACCGACCTGATCGTCGTCGCCAGAAAGATCAACTTTCCCATAAAATGCACGGTGGCATCCATATATATCCCCCAAGAAGTAAAAGACGTCGGAAACAAATTGCGGAATCTGTTCAAGCAACTGCAGACCCCGTTCATACTAATGGGTGACTTCAACGCGCATCACACAGTGTGGGGATCAAAAAGGTGTTGCCATCGTGGCAACGCCATTATCGACGCAGTTGAAGATAGCGATGCCGTGACGCTAAACGATGGCAGTATAACCTTTCTCCGGGGCCGAGCCACATCCGCCATAGACTTAACTATATGCTCTAGCTCCATCGCCGGAGCCTGCGGATGGTCGGTCCTAGCCGACATCGGGAACAGTGATCATCTTCCTATCACAATCTCTCATGGTCGATTGCCCCCATTAACGTCGCGACGCCGCCGTTGGATCTACGATCGAGCGGATTGGCCCACCTACGAAGACAACATTTCGGACGCCCTCGATCGAGACCGCAATTACTCCCCAGAGGAACTCGTAGAAGTTATCACTCAGGCCGCAAAATCATGCATCCCGCGAACTAGCGGAGCACCACCAAACCGGTCGGTTCACTGGTGGAACCCAGAAGTAGCTAAGGCAATTAAAGAACGACGAAAAGCTCTTCGAGCTCTTAAAAATACTCCCCCTGACCATCATCAATGGGATGAGCGATCGGCGGTTTTTCGACATTTTAGGAATCAGGCCAGGCAAGCCATCGCGAAAGCCAAGGAGGCCAGCTGGACAGCCTTCCTGGGCGGGATAAGTTCCGAATCGTCGACCGCGGAACTGTGGAGAAGGGTAAATGCCCTTAGTGGCAAAAGAAGACAAAACGGTTTTGCACTATCGCTCAATGGTACCACGACAGTTGAACCTTCCGAAATTGCAAACGAAATCGGGAAGCACTTCGCATTGATCTCGGGGGACTCTTCCCTCCCACCCTCCTTTCTCAAAACGAAGACGGCCACAGAAGCTACTCCTACAATCTTCACGCCAGATGCGAGTCAAAATTACAACATACCTTTCTCCGGGGTGGAACTTGCCACTGCACTAAGCACAGCAAAAGGCAACTCTGCCGGACTCGACGACGTCGGTTATCCCCTGTTAAGACATCTACCTCCAGTTGCCAAGCGAGCGCTACTAGACGGATTCAACAGGATCTGGGGAGGCGAGCCTCTACCAGACAACTGGAGAACCGCCCTCATGATCCCCATCCCGAAGAAATGCGAAGGAACCAGAAGCCCGAATGACTTCCGACCCATCAGTCTCCTCCCCTGCATTGGGAAAACGATGGAAAAAATGGTGAACAGACGCCTGTTAACCCTCCTCGAGGAACAAGATCTTCTTGATCGTCGGCAGTTCGCTTTCCGAAAGGGACTCGGTACAAGCGTTCATTTAGGCTGCCTCGGCGAAACTTTAAGCGACGCCATAGCCAACGACCTTCATGCGGACATTGCCATCCTTGATCTCGCCAAAGCATACAACACGGTATGGCGCGAAGGAGTGCTTCGCCAGCTACATCAATGGGGCATCCGCGGAAACCTCGGCTGCTTCATAAAACAATACCTTAGTGATCGAAGCTTCAGGGTGGGTATCGGTGGAAACCAATCGGACCTATTTTGGGAGGCAAACGGGGTACCCCAAGGATCGGCGCTGGCAGTTACACTATTCCTAGTCAGCATGAACTCCCTCTTTGCCACGCTCCCGAAAGGCATATTCGTATTCATCTACGCAGACGACGTGATTCTTGTAGCGATCGGGAAAACGACCGGCCGCACCAGACTGAAGCTGCAGGCTGCCGTAAACGCCGTTGGTCGGTGGGCCAACTCGGTCGGTTTCAGCATCTCCGCCCCAAAATGCGCTATTTCACACTGTTGCAACTCTTACCACTTAGCCACCGACCGGCCGGTCAAACTCGCCGGAACAGTAATACCATTCCGTAAAGAGCCAAAAATCCTTGGCGTGATAATCGACCGTAAGATGACTTTCCTTCCACACTTTCGACGGGTGAAAAAGGATTGCGAAAGCAGGAAACGTCTTGTCCGCACCATCAGCTCGAGACACCCAAGGTGGAACAGGCAAAGCGCACTTAACATCAGCCAGGCCCTCATCCACAGTCGTCTGTTCTATGGCCTTGAAATAACCAGTCGTAACTGGGAGGGTTTAATCGATACCCTCGCACCGCTGTATCACGGAGCAATCAGATCAGCCTCAAACCTGCTGCCAAGCACCCCCGCCGAAGCTGCCTGCGTGGAAACCGGCGTCCTTCCCTGTCGGTGGGCAGTGGCAGTAGCCGTTCTAAGACGAGCCATGGGGTTCCTAGAAAAAACATCGGGCGATGAATGCCATCTACTACAGACAGCTAAGAGCATACACACCATGTTTGCCAATGCCCCTCTTCCCACAGTCGCCCAGCTACATCGGGTCAACAACCGCGCATGGCACGAGCGCGGCCCAAACATAGACATCAGTCTGGCTGTATCCACCAGAGCAGGAGATCCTCCCCGGGCTGCCAGAGCCAAATTCCTACAGATGGTCGATCAAAAATACTCAAACCATCTGCACATCTACACCGACGGCTCGAAACTTGGCGAGGAGGTGGGCGCGGGTGTGAGCGGAATCGGAGCGGGCCTTGCCCGTCGTCTACTCTCCGTGTGTTCCGTGTTCTCCGCGGAAGCCGCCGCCATCGTCATTGCGGTGACCAACAAACCTGAAGACACACCCACAGTGATCTTCTCCGATTCCCTCTCAGTCATCAAAGCGCTGGAATCAGGGGAGTCCAAGCACCCCTATGTCCAAGCCATAGAACAATCCTGTGACTCATTAACTACCATATGCTGGGTACCCGGACACAGCGGAATCCGCGGTAACGAGGATGCTGACCACTTGGCCGCGCTCGGCCGGCGCTCTCGCGCCCTGTTCTCTAATGAGGTACCGTCATCCGACATCATCAGGGAATTCAAGGCGAAGACCTCTGAGCACTTCATCACTCACTGGAGGACTCTCCGAGGCTACCCTCAAAAGGTAAAGGGAGACCTCGAAAAGTGGACAGACCGCGAAAACCGAGTCGAACAAAGAGCGCTATCCCGCCTCCGCGTGGGTCATACGAGGCTCACCCATGCCCACACCATTACCCGCGTCGATCCTCCAATATGTACATCTTGCAGCACTAGACTCACGGTGGAGCATCTACTAATAAACTGCAGGGAGTTCGACAACCTACGACGACATCACAACTTGCCCTCCTCGATTCGAGAAACACTGGCAAACGACCCAGTGCACGAAGAGGCACTACTTGCCTTCCTGAAAGATGCCAATCTTTTCGAATCCATCTGAGACAGACCGCGAACCGGCCAACTCCACACCATCCTCTACTGCAACCACTACCACTACTGCTCAGCGGGCCCTCCGCCACACCCGGACCGGGTGCCGGGGAGGTTCTCCCGCGGCCCTTCTACAACCGCAATCCGTCAGACCAACTACTACCACCGCCCAGCGGGCCCTCCGCCACACCCGGACCGGGTACTGGGGAGGTTCTCCCGCGGCCCTTCTACAATGGCAACCCGTCAGCCCAACTACTACCACCGCCCAGCGGGCCCTCCGCCACCGCCCGGACCGGGTGCTGGGGAGGTTTTCCCGCGGCTCTCCTACAACCGCAATCTGCCAGCCCAATTACTACCACCGTCCAGCGGGCCCTCCGCCACACTCGGACCGGGTGCTGGGGAGGTTCTCCCGCGGCCCTTCTACAACTGCAATCCGTCAGCACTATTACTACCACCGCCCTGCGGGCCCTCCGCCACACTCGGACCGGGTGCTGGGGAGGTTCTCCCGCGGCCCTTCTACAATGGCAACCCGTCAGCCCAACTACCACCACCGCCCAGCGGGCCCTCCGCCACCGCCAGAACCGGGTGCTGGGGAGGTTCTCCCGCGGCCCTTCTACAACTGCAATCCGTCAGCACTATTACTACCACCGCCCTGCGGGCCCTCCGCCACACTTGGACCGGGTGCTGGGGAGGTTCTCTCGCGGCCCTTCTACAATGGCAACCCGTCAACCCAACTACCACCACCGCCCAGTGGGCCCTCAGCCACCGCCCGGACCGGGTGCTGGGGAGGTTCTCCCGCGGCCCTTCTACAACCGCAATTCATCAGCCCAATTGCTATTAACGCCCAGTGGGGCCCTTCGCCACACCCGGACCGGGTGCTGAGGAGGTTCTCCAGCGGCCCTTCGACAGCGACAATCTGCCAACTCATCAATCAGGAACGCTCAACGGGCCTCCCGCCACATCCAAACCGGATGCTGGGGAGGTCTCTCGTCTAACCGCAAATAAGCAAGTCACCCACCACCATCGTTCAGTGGGTCCACTGACATGCCAAAACCGGGCGCTGCAGCTGGGGAGGCTCTCCCTCGGCCCTGGCAAGCTGCCTCCATTCCGGAGCTCAACACCTCATCAATTCAATAGCCAATTGATCTCAAAGAAGAAAAACTAAATCAGTGATATGTATTACAACTATCTCCTTTCTGACGGCGAATGACCCTGTGTGGTTAAAGCCCAATAAATAATAATAATAATAATAATAAGAGATAAGTTACAAGATCCCCTTCCCATAATTTTCCAAAAGTTCTCATGACGCTTTAAACACAGTTCTCAATGTAGTGATCAGAGAATATTGTTTCCAAAAATATTTTGTGTAATATTAAATTAAATTCGTCAGCATCACTTTTTTTTTCAATCCAATTAATTTTGGTTTGGGGGGGGTTTAAACCCCAACCCCCCCCCCCTGGCTACGCCACTGCTACTAATAGAGTAGAGTGGGGTTAAGTAGGTCAGTTTTCTTTGGCGAGCTCGTGCGATGGTATTTTTGCACTGATTTTGGCAAACAAGCACTCGTTGAAAAGGTTATAGCAACGTTTTCACAATAATAGTTTAATGCCTGCCTAAACATTTTTCAATCTAAATCCAATAAAGTAAAGGTGATTTTTTTCGATGTTTGGGGGTACGATAGGTCACTGAATTCGAGGTTATATTATACAATGTACACGCCTAGAAAATCACCATTTGAAGAGAATTAATACTGCAGATTATTTAAAAATTAAATTGACGTCATTCAGGTAAGAAAATGAGACGTGGCAATTGATATGAAAACTCATGAAACCGCGAAACGAAATGTTAAAGGACACACATACACACACATACACAAAAATCACAGACATATATAGTCTTTTTCCGATCTTAACGAACTGAGTCGAATGGTATAAGAGATTCGGCCCTGCGGGCCTTGGTTAAAAAGTCGAAGTTCTGACCGATTGCATAACCTTTCTAGATGGGAAAGGCAAAACATGTTGTTTCGGCAGCTGCGTTAAGTTTTGTACTTGCGAATGACTTCTTCGGTGTTCTCCTCGTCGCCAGAGTGTGGAATTGAAGTTGTTCTAGGAATAATTTTGCTTTGTGCCCATTTTTTGCTGTAAATAATAATAGAATTAATGTAAATATAGTTCTTGCAAATATTGTTCTGTGATATTTTTTTTCCAAATTTGATAATTAACGCTTGAGATTATTAAATACTAAATTTAAAAAAAAAATCATACCATCTGACTTTATTGAAGATTCCGATGACAATTTTCAGCAGAAGTTAGAAGGGGAAAACTTATGTGTATTCTACTTCCTTGTGGTTGTGTCTTTGACAATACAATTTTTTTCAAACGGGGACGGTTTTTACAACATGGCCACTTTTTTATTTGGAAAATAATATTAAAAATTCATAAGATTGGTATGAAAACTTAGACGAAAAAGATTAATATTTGTTTTGAGGAAAATAAATTTAGAAAAAGTGAAAAGTTTACAGGGTTGTTATTTGTGATTAAGTTGATCAATGCACAGTGGTCCAGAATGTGAATTTAGCAGGAGCTTCTAGCGTTTTGCTAAAATTATATGACTTAGCCTAACAATATGTTTGCAAAGTTGTTGTACTTTGCAAGGCCCTTCTTTTTGCTTAAACAGATGCTAGGGTGGTTCTAATTTTAGCAATATTTAAAATTGAACCCTTTAACGGTTCGAGATAGAGCTTTACTGTCTTCGATAAAGTTGTTGAGCAACACATTTTGACTAATTTGCTGAAGACATGCAAGCTCTAGCTTTTATACTTTTATAGCCCGAGAAATCCTTAAAAACGGTTTTATTTCTATAATTTTTGTAGATTTTATTTTACACTAAAGTACACTTTGGACAACTTAAAGATTATTTTAGGGCGCATAATTTGCTTTAAAATACCAACTACTAAACTTTTTTCGTTTCAAAGTTATTAGATCTGTTATGTAAAATATATAACGTTTTTCAAATAGCATTATCTTCGATTAAGGCACTTAGCATTAAATACCGTTGCTGTCATATGAAATAGCATGCTTTGTAGTATAGATCAGCAGAAAATGGGAAATACGATGTTTTTTATATCTTGCAATATTTACTCAAAAAACAAAATATATTTAGTAAAAGGTATATATATAACTTTCTAGCGAGCAAAGCTAGAGGTTCGCTCTACTAAGACAAATTGTTCTTCTTCAAAATATCTGAAAGTTTTTCTAAAGTGATCTTAATGAAAAATCGAAACTGCAAAAGTAAAACAAAGAAAACCATTTCAAATGAAACACTCTAATTGTTTTTTGGTAAATTTATTGTAAAATGAAAAGTACAAGACACAGAATTTCAATGTCTCCAAAAAAGTTTTTTAAAATTTTGATTTTTCAGTTTTCTGGAAGACTGCGAAACTCTATCTCGAACCATTATAAAGTTAATCTTCCGATTTAAAAAAAAAAACAATTTAGAACCACCCTACCCACTATTTAAAATAAAAGAAAAGTATTGTAAAGTGCAATATTTTATCATGAAACCGAAACTATATTTTTTATATTGCCCACCGTGAAAATAATTTAAACAATTCACGAAAAACCAAATTTTTAATATAACTTTTTCAGTTTTCATTTTTTTTCCAACTTATCCTTCTGATGTTTTTCAGAGCTTTCGAAGACGTTCTGACACAACAAAACTCTAGCTTCTATTATTTAAAAGATATAAGCATGTGATATATCAAAAATAGATTTGTTTAAATCAATTTTATGAAATATTTAAAAATTTCGTATTCGCCATGTTTTGCTCAATTATAAAACTAATCATTTATAGTTGAAAAAGAATTATCTTTTGTTTGCTCCAATGAGTGATATTGTTATTAAAAAAAACACATTTTTGGCAAAAAAGTTCTCTTAACCTTTCAACGAAAACAGTTAGAGATGTCGTTCCATGAAACAAATTATTCGCCTTAAAACGACCTTAAAGTTGTCTGAAGACTACCCCGGTTTTAAAGCAATACCGTTAAAGGTATTTAACTACACCAGTTTTTCTAAGAAACATTAAGATACACCCACACATTCACACTTAATTTTTTCTGCCGAATCTCAGCTTTTTTACATCTTTTGCCACATATTTTTTGCAGAGATCTCAGTAAAAGTGACTTTTGAGTGCTGAGACTCGAAAAAAATTTCGCTGTAAATCAGCAAACCAATCTCGCTTTACTGAGATATCAGTTTCTAAATTTGCTGACTACACGGCTGTTGGGGAATTACCGAGCCGAATTGAGTGTGTTCGATTTTAAATTTGTTGTAAAACAAAAAGTATGACAGATAGAGCTGTCATTTTAGAACTTCGCTGAAAGTCGTTTGTTGTTTTAACGAAAATAAGGGGCTCACAAACTACGAAAACTATTCCAAAGACTTAATTAGGTTGTTTAGTTTTAGTAAATCTCAAAATTCATGCTAAATTTGCATTCGGGACCACTGTGCAATGTTATGATAAGAAAAAAAATTGTTTATATTTGCAGTACTGATCAATTTATTGTCTTGAACATTTATCAACAGTTAAAAAGGTATTATTTTGATCGGTCGTAAACGTAAAACTTTCGCCAATTTAATACAAATTCTAAAAATGTTTAGACATTCCACATGACTAACCTAACGAGTGCCGTTTATTTCAAATCTCATGATGCGTGATTTGATCCTTCCGACACGTAGCAGGTGACAGGTTGAAGAGGAGTGACGCCCAACTGTGTGACAGCATAATATCTACAGAACAAGAGAATTAGTTTGCAAAAACAACGCTAACAGTCGCACACGCCCTCGTTATCCCAATGCAACCAAAACCATCATTCGTGCTGCGGCGCAACCGAAAAAAAACAGTTCCGAGCTTATTTTAAAACAGTAGGTGAATAAATTGAGCGTTTCGCGTGGATTAGGAATTTTTTTACGCTGTTGTCACGATACAGACCACGCAGCTCTCGTTAAATGCAATTATATTGCTGCTATAAATTAAATTAGCATAGCTATTATGCGTTGGATGCATGTGTATTTCCAATGCACCGGGTGTAGCAAACACTATCGGCGGCAAATGCATTTTACCGGTATACCAATCGGAACCAGCTGTCCGCCGTACACCGACTCTGACTGTGGTGACGGGTAGGAAAAACGGGGGACAGGAAAAACGAATCGCGGGTGCTACTACCGTTACTCACTGGGAAAACCACACCAAACCCATACTGTTTAGCAGCAAATGGTTGGGAAAACGCCTAAATATTTCAGTGTGGGAGCGGTGTTTTTTTCCACGCGAAAACTTTTTGCGGGTTGTCAAGTGTCGTGAGAGTTGGTCAGTGCTGGCTGAAGGTGTACGGCAAGATGGGTAGAGCTGACGGCGGGAATGGTGCAATTAATTGCAAATCGATTACTTGACACCGGAAGGAGAACTATTTCTAACCACCAGAAAAGGGTGGCAAGTTGTTAAGTTATTCAAAGGATACCAATTAGGTGTTTTAACTTGGTAGTTATAAAACTACAATTAATTTGTCACATTGAACTGTTTCACGGTATTCGTGCTGACACTTTGGGATATTGTTGCAGTCGCGTATAAAATATTTCACGTGGATGCAAACTTTGAACTATTATATCCTTCAACGTTTGGGGGTCAATAAGAAAAGGTATGAACTAATTTCTTCTCTTCGGAAATCAGAGCTTCTGTGCCTGTGGCACATCAAATGTGACCAGATATTTGCTTGTTAACATACACACCTAGAAAAAATAGTGTAAATTTACGTCTCCTGACCATGACATATACGAGCATCAAAAATGACTTAGTTTTACGTTTGATTTTAATTTTACATGACGTTTAATTTCGTAAATCATGTAATTTTACTCCACATACAGCGTTTGTTCTGAATGGTAGGAAGTGTAATTTTAAGTCATTGCGCATGTAAAGTATATGTTTCATGTAAAATTAAATGGAACATGGCAATGTTCTGTCATTTCGTAAATTACGGTTTGTTGAATTGTGTCATGTTTGCAATTACGTCAACGATAAAATTCAGATTTTTTTGGTGTGTAGGTAGTTCTCCCAAGGGGACGGCACAGCGTAGTTGGTCAATCGATTGCCTTGTACGCAGCTCACATGGGTTCAATTTCCAACTCCGCACATATGGCTAGAGATTTTCTCAAAAAAGAAGATTTTTTCAAAAACTCGTAAGGAGGCGAATGACCTTAAGGTTAAAACCTGTATAATAAAATAATAGGTAGTGTTCCGTGTCGTTTATCTGAGTGGCTCAGTTGATTTCCCTAGATACTGATGAGACGAAGTAAAACACAAACCCACGATATATTAAATATTATGTTTTTTTATGAAATGAAGGTAATCGAAAATAACAAATTGGGGATTTAACTTTGAAACTTTTTGGCTTGATTTCGAAATAAAACATTTCCAAAGGGCGGCGCCATGCGAATGTACAAACTGTTGACGTAGGCCTACACTAGTAAATTTAGTGTATTTTCATAATGTTATAAACAAGGGATGAATTCTATGCTATTACTAACACGTGAGACAGAATTCCAATTGAAGTAACCGAATTTTCTGTCTGAGAAACGGGTAACACAAACAATTCAATGCGTCTGATATTACTCGTACATTTTTGACGCTTTTTCAAATGGGGTACAATTTAGAATTTTTGTACCAGTATCTGTTCTGTACAAATTTTTAATATTAAAAAAATTATAATGTAGGATGACCCCGCTGGCGTTTATTACACGCAGTTTTCTTACTGCTTCTAACTTCCTACTTTTGCTAAACTATAAGCTTTCTCCCGAAATGTAAAATAAGAAAAAGTACACAAATTTGCTACGTGGAATCTGTGAGTTCGTGTTGAGATGCTTTTCTTTGGCGACTAAGCATTAGCTACGTTGTTCGCCTTAAGTATGGGGTTATTCGATCTGCCCTTTCTCGCGTTATCGTACACGTCCATGTCGTCACTGTTTTCCTACTGTGCACGGTCGGATGTTCTGCTTTGTTTCTTTTTCTAAGAGTCGTTATTCTGTAGCCATCTTCTTTGGTGTTCACTTCTCTGTTGGTAGTTCTAATTGTTGATTTGGTTACACTGAATGCAATCATTGTTAAGGAAGTATTTGTTACTACTTGATCCATAGATATTGACCCAAAACGTTTCTAGTGTGTCGTTTTTAGTTGAAGTAGACGGACTGTCTTAGAAGATTCTGCGAAGGGTTTTCCGTGATGTAGCGTCTAATCGTAGAACTGGCACATGTGGTCTGCCCTGGGTGCACTATCGGCGTTGTTTGAGCAGAGGCACCATCTAGATTCAGTGTGATGGTTATGTAGGAAGGGATTGGTTTGGTCAGACACATTTTCACTACACAAAAACCGTCAGGAAAATTAAGAAAGAAATTATTGCAAGTGTCAGCTGTGACGGAATCCACATCCCCGTATACTGATATGTGTCTCATAATTACGTACACGAGTACAAATCGTGTAAGTGTACCTCCATATTGCTATCTTCTATATACACCGGAATACTAATTTCAACGTTGCATTCGATGATTTGATGCATGTCGTTTCGTGAAACGAATGACGTTGCTTGGGTGATAATTTTACACTTAATTAGTACACTATGTCCGAGGTGGTTAAATTGAAAAGTGTTAGTTTCTGTCCGTTTGAGCTTTATCTGCACTTTTTGTAAGTGCTCCACTTTTTCCTGTCATACGGTACATGCAAAAAAATCTGTTGATTGACACTGATCACTATTTAACGCAGTAGGTAAAGGCAACGGTAGTCTTTTCGTGCTGTAGATAACTACAGCAGTAGGTAGAATTGATTACTTCACTGGTAGTTATAGCGGAAGGTTTCGGTTGCTACTCTGGGCGAGATGAGACTGGGGATCATTGCATATGTCGTTTGATTTGGTGTTCTGAACGATTTTTGTAAGGGTTTCAGTTCGAATAAAATGAGCGATTCATTCAGGCTTTCTAATCAAAATCCATATGGGCAAAAAATAAGTCGTTATAGGAGTGCCATTTCCAGGTACACACTAAATTAAGCCAATGAAATGTAAACACTAAAAAATGCAAATGCGACTCCTCCAATGGCGCAAAAAGACTACGCTGCGGTCCTGTCAGCCCCATTTAGATTCACTTACAATAAACGGTGTTCTCAAATGTAAAGTGGAAAAGAGAATTAATGTCTAATGTGTTTGAGATGCACGACACGAAAATTTCAATTGAAAAGACATCAAATTGACAAATAGCGAAAATTTGCGGGGAAAATAGATATATGTAAAGGATATATGTAACAGTAAAGCAGTCTAGGTCATTTAAGCTGTAGCAAAGAACTGAGAACTGAAGTCTCCTCGATGCCGGGAGGAATTCCGCAATATAGTAAAGTTACCGGTGCGCAACGAGTCCTGCACTAAGTTAACCCTAGAACGTTGCACTGGGGTACAAATGTACCCCACGCCTTCTTTGGGGCCGTGTAAAAACGAGAATTCGGCATTTACCGACCTGGGGCCCTAACCATAATTCAATTTAAAGTTCCTAGTAAGAGTAGGAAAAGATGGTATGGCCAGTTAGCTTCTTGGAAGCAGGTGTCAAAGTTGGCGTGGGGTACATTTGTACCCCAGTGTACGGTTGCCGTTAGTGTTTCGTCAGGTTTCGTGCTGTCAGTGGAAATGTGATTCGTGGCAATACCAGTTTAAATACTGGTTGTTTTACTACGGTAGTAACAATTATTATTATATAATCGTTTTTAATCGTTTATTTAAATAATTTAATTTAAATTAAAAATCGTTCTCATTTTTGCTGATTTTTATTGTTTTATTGTTAATTTATAGTTTTTATAGTTTTTCAAAGCAATGGCTCGCAAGTATATTTTGCGCACAATAACAGCTGTTACAGTAACATTGCGTGTTACCAATGTATTACTGGTCAGAAATGTTTTTTTTTTCATTTCAATCTCCACCCCATTTCGTGGAATTTTCCAAAACCCGATTTTTAAACTTTCACTCTTCAAAATAATTGCAGTTTTTCAAAAATATCGAAATTCCCTTTTATACTGTATCAAGATTATTCTTTTAATTTTTAGAATCATTTGATTTTTTTCAAATCGGTTGAAAATTCGCAAAATTATAGTAATATTTGTGAAAAAAGTCAAAGCAGCGATATTTTCACTTTTTATTTTGTTCAAACCAATTTATGAATCATTGATTTAATAAATTCCGTACTTTCACTTACACAGCTGTTTTCGCAATTAAAAAACGAAGAAAATGGTGCATTATACATTTCTTTTGTTTGCATTTTTACCTGCGAAAATTGAGATCAAACGTGTGGGGTACATTTGTACCCCAGTGAAACGTTCTAGGATGGAAAACGCAAGTGCAACGTTCTAGGGTTAAATAAATAAAGAGGTTTCCACATGGAGATCATCAGAGACACACTGTTCCTAAGCCAAGAGAGCGTAATGATATGTCGTGTTAAGCGGCGTAGCTCTTTTTAGCATTTCTGTAGAAAATCACTAAGTATGTTTTTTAAGGGAAAGCTTCAGATTCTTCGATCATTGTTTGTACACAATAGGCACACTTTTCAGCATTCCTTATGCAAGAGTCATCCTCATGATTCTCTGCGCGATTGTCACACTAACAGTTATCGCTACAATGGCTCATTCAAAGGTTACCCAACACAAGTTTTAAAGGACACACCATTTTGTCACATCCAGTGCGATTCCCATTCAAAATTGTCGCTCACTGGAGCAAACGGTTCTGGAAACAACCGATCCCGTGGTTCTGTACCTCCACGTATGATAAACGCGAAACGATGACTACACCGTCGCTCTCAACTTTGTACGCGGGTATGTATGCGCACTAGTCCTCCAAAAAAAGCTTACCTCCAGTAATTTATCAGGGCGAACTTTCGAGATATCATCATACTCCATCTCCGGCTGAATGTTTCTGCGTCGAAATCTTTTGAATCATACAGAGAAGAAAATCAGCTATGGTACGACCGAGTTCAATGTGTGTGATTTTAAACGGGAAGTCAGATTCTTTGATGACCAATCTTGTTCGAGATCTATTTTACCATCAGTTTGGTTTTTTTCAGAAGAGTTTGTGAATTTACAGGTCTAAAGCTCGCTGCAAAATAAAAATTTATAGAGAAGTAAGAATACAGAAATTATAATAAACTAAGAAACAAGTCAGAGTATGGTAAAGTAAAATAGATCATAAGAGCATCTTTGTTGTATCAACGTGTGCAAAAAGATGTGTGGATCATGTCTAGGACATAACCGGAACTTTGTGACGGCATTTGCACTGGCAATTCAAATCTAGTGATATGCACCGTAATCAACAATCTGCCAACCAGGTCACCGCTCCTAAAAATAGTCTCCTTAGTATATTAATCTTGCTATATAGTAGGGTAGGGTTCCTGCATTTTCACATTTTCATTTCAAACACACCTAAAAAGTTTTAGCACACATTCCAATGAAAAATTTGAGCTCAATTGAAAAAGATGTCTTTCGGGGACATGGAACTTTTTTTAGTTGAGATGAGACTTGAAGGTAGCAATGCTCCTTATGTTTTATATGCCTTAGAAATGCGTGAAATATCGAGATCAATTCAAAGGAACAATAATTTTTTTTAATCTCTTTTTAAAAAGTAATCGATTTCCAAACGAAAAAAAAAATACTAGAGGATGCAAGATCTGTCATTTCATATATTTTTAAGACATTTTGCATCAAAAGGCGATTCAAGCTGCCTTTCCATACTCAAACTTATTTCTAAATGTCCCGTAAAGGCTATCCTAACAAAGAAATTGCGACGATTCCTGACATTCTAAGCTTCAAAAACACGAATTTGATTTTTGAATTTTCAAAGGGTGTTTTTCACAAGTGTAAATTTTTGCATTTTGACTGTTTTGCGCAAGGTAGCAACGGGGAATAGAGAATCAAATAACTAGCTGAAAATGGCTGAAAGCAAACAAGCACCTCACCTCGAATGATATTACAGACAAATCTGCATCGAACCCATATTTTAAGTTTCACAAAATTATAGTGTTATATTGGTACTCCATATTGATGGCTTTGCTCGAAATAGACTTTGCCATATAACATGTATAACATGTTTTTATAAAAGTCATACATTCTACTAATTTGAATACAAATTGGTTATTTTTTTAATTGTTGACTATAAGTAAGTCAAACTTTTTTCTATATTGTTTTAACGACATTCAATCAGCAAGACTGGAACTGACTCCTGCGGTAGAAGACAAAGGATTAAGTCGTCGGAAAACTCTAAACTTGCTCATATGATCCTATTCCGTGCTTTTTCAAACTTTATTCCTTGACATCCTTGCTCTTCCTTGAGCACTATTGCTCTTGATATTAAAATACTTCATGTCTTCCAATCTCTTCCCAATTGACTGCCATTAAAACATAAAGGAAAATTGATTATGATTTCTCCGACTAATGTGTTAATTCTACTCAATTTTTCTTCGATGTTTCGCCCTCAATTCTCATTTTCTCTGGAAGTAATAAGCGATGATGTTCTGTAAGAGATGTTATTCCCAACGGGTTCAATCTGGCTTGCGAAGTTGCTAACTATTATTGTTACTGAGTTTCGGCAAGCTGCAAATTTGCCGGTGCTCCTAATTTTCGAATGAACATTGTGTTTTTGAAGTAAAAATATTGCTATGTGAAATTGTTCATTCTTTGAACCCGAAATTTTTCAGGGACGTTTGAACATGCATTCCTTACTACCTTTTTTCCTTTTTTATTTCGACTATGTTAGTCACATTTTCTTTTTTACATTTTAACGACATTCAATTAGCTAAAGATTACTGGGTAGGGAAAGTTATAAAAATTAGAGCCATAGTACTCAAGTGAGAGCAAGGATGTGAAAACTCGAAGTGGCAGGGTCATTAGAACAGGTTTAATATCGTACGGGCTTAACTTTTGTCTTCTGCTAATGAGGGTCGAGCTTAGGCAGCATAACTACGAATCACCCGAGCTCACTAGCATGTGTCCTGATATAGGCAGACAAGTCCATCTTTACCGTGACAACCGAAAAATCCTTACTACCGGTTCTTATCTTACACATATTTCATATTCACTGTGACATAATTGCTGACAATGCTGCTAGCTTAGACAAATGCCGCACGGGCGCAAAACTGAGTCGCCAAGGGCGCTAGAAGACCACACTAAGGCTTTGCTTATTTTTTTTTTTTCGAGCGTTGTCCTACTGGAGCTGCAGACCTAGGATCACGATAGAGCTCCCCGTCAGAATAACTCACTACAATTGCAGACGAGACGGGAAATGTCACCCACTAAAACACTGCTTAAGGTTAATTACAGTGGACCAGGAATCTGAATGTGATATTCATTGTACGGTTCATATATATGCGATCATAGAAAATTCACTATGGCGTGAATCATCGCGAGGGGCTCGAGTGTTTGTGCGTTATCGTGTTCGATCGCGTGAGCATTTGTATGTCGCGTGTACGTACCTTCGCATTTATAAATTGGATTTTATAATCGTGTGTCCATTGCATATTCACGTGTGTTCCTGTACGATTCTCCCGTAACACTAGAGTTCGCGGTCATGTCGCCATGAAAGGTGTTGTCTAGTGGATATGAGCATCATTTTTTATTGGTTCAACTGAAGGCATGGACCTAGACTGCTGGGGCTGAGTAGGGATTTCCGGACGTAACCGATTCATGATCGCTTCAGGTTTTCATGTTTGCGAGATCGCGGTCATTGGTTTGCGTGAATGATTGCGAATGGCTCGAGCATTTGTATGTTAATGGGTTTGTCACTTGCGTTAGTGTGTATGTAACTTCACGTGCATAAATTTGATTTTATAATCGTGTGGCTATTCGCATATTCGCGTGTATTCTTGAATGAAGACGCGTGCACTGTGAATCTGATGCTTAATTTTTAGTGTATGGTACAGATTCTAGAAGAGAGTCTGTTTCCCCATATCACTAGAGTTCCCGGTCATATTAGCATGCGACATGTTGTCTATTGAAAATGCGCGTAATTTTTTTATTGGTCCAACTGGAGGCATGGATCTAGGATCAGGGATGCCACATTGAAATCTGTGTTTTCTGTGATCTATTTCCAATAAATCTGTGAAAAATCACAATATTTCCAAAATCTGTGAAAATCTGTGAAATTTTCATCAAAATGCCAAAAATCTGTCATCTGTGAAAAAGAATCTGTGATCAAAATTATGAAAAAATATCTTTGACGTTACAGAAGAATCTGTGAATATGGTAACCCAGTCTAGGATATGACCGATGGTAGAGATTTCCGGACATGACCGATGCATTATCGCGCGAACATGAGTGTTTGCAGGTTCCCGCTTGAGACCGCGTTTATAAATTTATTAGTGCTAAAAAATTCACTTAATTCATGTTTGCTAGACCGCGGGCTTTGGTGTGCGAGGATGATCGCGAAGATCTTAAGCGTTTGTATGTTAACGAGCTGAATGCCAGAAAAGGGTGAATTTTCCCACATCACCATAGTTTCTGATCTTATCGCCATGGAACGTGTTGTTTAGTGGACATGAGCGTCATTTTTTCGATTGGTCTAACTGCAGACATGGACCTATGCTACTATGGTAGAGGGTAAGGAACTTTCGGCCGTGACCGATTTATGATCGCGCAAACACATGTGTTTGTAGGTCCGCGCTTAAGACCGCGTTTTTAAGTTGTTAAGGTTATAAGTGTTAAAACACTCACTCAATCAACGGGATGTTTTCATGTTTGTGAGATCGCGGTCGAAGTGGTGCGTGAACGAAGCTCAAGCGTTTGTATGTTAACGTGTTTGTTGCGTCTGCTAGCGTGTATGTAACTCAGCGTGGATAAATTCGAATTTACAACCGTGTGGCCTTTCACATATTCGCGTGTGTTCTTGAACGATCGCGGACCGCTTAATTTTCAGTGTGCGATTCAGATACTAGAAGAGAAATCCACCATATCCCTAGAGTTCGTTAGTTAAGGTGGGTGCAGATTATGAGAAAACACAAAACAGAAAAAGGCCCATAAATCCTCTCGGTCTCCTTGATGCACCACTATCGAGGCGTAGTGTAATAACCATCTTAAAGCAATTGTCTGTCAGAGGTCCTTTGGCACTGATGAACGAAATATGCTTGATGATGTTTGCAGTACCATAAAACCCACCATCCTAGGAGAGGGAGTATGACCCTATTTATTTGTTACTAAAATGTTGTTCACTGAAAAGCGTTGGAGGTCTAAAGTCTAATTAAAGTGCTCATTAGAGCTTAACTTCTCGCTGTGGATACTATTGATTTTGTTCTTAGTTTTATGTTCTTGAATTGATTGTCGTGCCAATCTCTAGCTACTAAAGGGTGATACAATAAAAAATTGTTCAACTTTTCTTCATCGCATTTTTAAAAAATCTGCACAGACCTTATTTCAAAGATGTATATAGCATCATGCCAACTGTTTGATTTTGAAATTTACTTTTCAGTTGTGAAAATGGCATCGAAGCAGGAGGAGCAAAGAAGCAAAATGCTGCTGACGTATTGCGAAAATCCGAACAACTCTGGGCTACTACTACCGAAATTGTTGAATGTGGCCAAATCAACGGAAACCGTTTGCCGACAGCCAGGAATACTGGATCGGGGGGAAATCGAAAGTCGAAGGACGCAAAAAAATACGAAAAGGGTGACCAGCAGTTTCAAGCGGAACCCCAATCTTTCCGTCTGAGATACCGCTAGCAAGCTGGGAGTGTCGTCTATAATCGAGCGAAAAACGGATAGTAGAATTATAAGAAGGTGAACACTATAAATCGTGATGATAAGCTAAACAAGTAGGCCAGAGAACGATCGCGGTAGCTGTACATGAAGATTGATGGCGTTCGGTAACAGCGCTCTGGCGCCCATAGTTGGTTCTCCTGAACGGGACTCGCAGAAGAGAGTTATTGCGCAGAGCTCGAATGCGAGTTTGAAGATCGAGGCGTCCGAGGATTGTAGGGCAATCCACCCTGGCAGACAGTTAGTCCGAGACGAACAGGGCTCGAGAGCAGGCCCTCCGGATGCTTAGAGTATCGAACTGTATTAACTGACATCGGTTTTCGTAGCTCGGCAACTGAAATCTGTTTTGCCAAGGAAGTGCGAAGCGTGTGAACCGGCGTTAGACGGTTTCGATTCTGTCGACGCCGTTCTGGTAGTAAGGGTTCCAAACAGCAGAACAATATTCCAGTGTTGGGCGCACCAGCGCGTAATAGAGAGATTTTAAACAGTATACGTCCTTAAAGTTTTTCGCTATTCGGAAGATGAATCCAAGCTGTCTTGATGCCTTATCCACAATGGATGATTTATGTGGTTTGAACGTTAGTGCCGAATCCATGATGACTCCGAGATCCTTGATGTGAGAGAGTTTCGGAATATTCTAGTCGAAAAGATGGTAGTTAAACTGAATCGAATGGCGTTTCCGCGTGAACGTAACGATTGAGCATTTGCTCGGGTTTAAAACCATTCTGTTAAGATCACACCACGAACTAAAGCTCTCTAATTCACTTTGAAGAAACTCGGCATCGGTTTTATCCCGTATTTGTCGAAAAAATTTCATGTCGTCGGCAAAAGAAAGGCGGGGTCCTTGTAATTTGATGTTGACGTCATTAAAGTAGAGGAGCAATATCACTGGACCGAGATGGCTTCCTTCTGGGATGCCGGATGTAGCGAAGAATGGTGCAGATAGACAGTCCTTAATGCTGATTTGGAGTTGCCTTCCATCGAGGTAGGAACGAAACCAGCGCAGTAATTGTCCATGAATACCGAGTTAGTCCAGCTTCGCTATTGCGATATCATGATTGGTTTTGTCGAAGGCCGCAGATAAATCCATGTAAATAGCATCGGTTTGCAATCCGTCAGCGAATCCATCGAGTACATATGTTGTGAACGAGAGCAGGTTAGTCGTTGTCGATCGTTTAGGCATAAAGCCGTGTTGGTCGTCTGCAATGTACTGTTTGCAGTGAAAGAAAAGAGGGTCTAAAACAATCAGCTCGAATAGTTTTGATACTGCACTTAAACACGAGATTCCCCGATAATTGTCAATGTTCGATTTGTTTCCTTTTTTGTGAACTGGAAACATGTGTGCTGCTTTCCAGCAGGAAGGGAATGTTCCAGTATTGAGTGATAGCACAAAGACTCGCCGAAGTGGTTCAATAAGCCCGCTTTTGCACTTTTTGACAAAAATCGAGGGAACGCCATCTGGGCCCGGGGAACTAGATGCTTTCAGCTTGGAATTTGCTGCAAGAATGGCAGCATTATCGACACAAATTCGGTTGATGGTTCGTCCTAGAGAAGGAGTTTGATTTGAAGCGGCAACGACTTGTTGTGGGGAAAGGCTCTCGTCGGAAAAAACGCTTGAAAATTTGTCGAAGAACAATTGGCAAATTTCCTTAGTGTCTGTGCCTAAAACTCCATTTAATGACATACAAGATGGTAACCCGGATTCTTTTCGCTGCTCGTTCACATATTTCCAAAACGACTTGGGCTTGGATTTCAGTTGACGTTCGACGTTTCGTTGGTATCTAAAATAGGCACGTCTGCTCTGCTGTTTGTATTCGTGGTTGAGTTGAAAGTAGTGGTTTCGTAATGGTGGTGTCTTACGCTTCGAGAATTTTTTAAATTCGGCTCGTTTGGCGGTCGATTAGGTAGTTAAGAATATTAGAAAACGTCATCGCTGCTTCGTTCGCGTCATCATTGTTAAGATTTTCGTCCCAGTTTATATCCAACAGCGTGCTAACGATGCTGCCGTAGTCAGCGTTTTTAAAATCGTAGGCGATAGAGCTTGAGACGTCTTCAAAATTCACTCCTAGGTTACCAGCGAGTTCAAGATGCAGTGGGGGATGATGGCGCACATGCTGGACTAATGGTGTCGGAGCGGCGCAGCAGTACGGAGCGTAGGCCCGGGCACTTACAAAGCAGAGATCCAATGTACGTACATTCTCGTTGATGATATTATTAATTTGCCGAAGAGTTGCGCTACTGTAGTTGTCCAAGATACAACTAGTATTGTTGATAAGCGCAGACTTTTCGATATCCAATCGTAGAAATCCATTACTTGCCTGGCACCAGGTCAAACCAGGTAAGTTGAAGTCGCCCAATATAACAATATCATCAGACGGGGCAGCGATCGAGGTGATGAAAGAAACGAAGGAAAGATGTACATCGATCAGGCTGTAATCACGAATTCGGTCAGGTGGAAAATACACGACACACAGGAAGAGATTGCGATCGGCAAGTTTCACGGATATCCACACTTGCTTGGTGCTCGCCCACTGCTCACTCGGGCTTTTATACCATGGCGAACGGCGATGCGTACACCACCACCTGATGTCTTGTGGCTGTTGAGGGTATTGCGATCACAGCGGAAGACATCAAATGTTGAACCAAACACCTGGCGGGACAGAGCACGGTTGTCGAGTCACGTCTCGGTTGAGGCGATGACGTCATAACAGCAGCCCATGGTCGCGAGCAAATAGCTGTCCGTTGATGAATTTGAGCCACCAACATTCTGGTAGTAAATCTTGATGTTATTGGATGACGGATCAGGTTCTACAGAGAGCGAATCAATTGCATCGCGCCCCAGAATGTGACGATCATCGTCGGCGAGAGAAATGGTTGACGTCTAGTCACAAGATGTTAGAGCAAAAGGCAAATTACTGGAAGCGAAGAGTATATCAGCGCTTGAAGTGTTCGGATCAGATGCATACTTGCCATTTGTGGCGGGTTGGAAGACCCTTTCACCCATCCCACGTTGGCTGCAATTGCTTGACTGTGGCGGGGGATCGAGAGCTTCCATAGTGTCAACTGTGGTGCGTCCCAGTATGCGTTGAACCCCGATGGTGCGATGCGGAGAGTAGGAACGACAAGAGTCGGGCGATGAACTAGAAGCGTGAATCGGTTCAACCTTTGTATCGTTACAATTTGTATAATACTTTCCGAGAAAGACGGCTTGGAAGACCCCCTCTCCACCCACACATACAGGACCGGGACGACTGCTGAACGTTGGTTACAAGGGCTCGACTGTAGCGTGGAGATCGAGGGCTTCCATTGTACCAACTGCGTTGCGTCCCACCAGAATGGCGGTGTAGCTTAGTATAGTGGCATTGCCAATCGTTGCGGAGTCCTCTGTCGGGTTGATAGGCCGGGTTGCATTAGCGGAATACATGCGACTTCTGAGGGCGGAGGAAAATCAGTCGGTGGGCACTAAATGCTCTGGGTACGGCTATCCTCAAATTCCCTAAACAATGTGCCTTGCGGCCATGTGTCAGGGTTAAGAGCTGCTTCACGGTACTTTGGGTGAACTCCCACTTTGAAGGATATGAAGGTCAGAGTACTGACGTCTATGCCTTTTTTAACAAGCGGAATAACATTTATCTCCTCGTTGCAGTTTAGTCCTTCTTTGGACATTTTTTCGACAGTCTCCTTGCTAACGCTGGGATGAAAGCGGGAAAGATACAATTAGAGCAACGGAGTTGGAGGTGGAACCGTGAGAATGTTACTATTATCGACTAGCTTTCGACTGCCGACAAGAATACTGCTGGGATCAGGGTCATCCTCGCGACGACGATTCTGAGGTGGTCGAGAGGTACCGGAATTTGGCTGTTGAAACCTTTCTGGCGAGGTGCGAAATTTGCTGGTTATTTTTTGATAACTCTGCCTTTAGTTCAGCACAGACGTCATCCGTTTTCCCAGCGATAACACATCCTAACGAAGAAACGGTGTCGCGAAAGCGAGCAAACTTCATCAACATGACACATTCATTGCACATCCAAAATGAATTTGAGTTTTCGGCAAGTTTTTTTCAAGAACGGCTTATTAAGTTTTTCCCGCACTGCATATGCACAACATTTTTGCAAAATCCCATGCATTCGATAAAGTCGACGTCCGATTTGACGGTTTTCGCGCTGTGATCGCATGCTCTTGTCATAATAACGATTTTCTACCCGCCCTAGATCCGGTTTTTTGTTTTCGTCTCACTGTGCGCCAAGTTGTAATGTGGGAAATAGCTCTACCCGCGTGCAGGTGGCGAAGCGAGCGCGTGAATTTTTTCTGGGTAATTACACACAGGTCCGGTGATGTAAACAATCTCTATTTCCACTGAATTTTTCACGACACAAAAACAAAATTTACAGGAAACACTTTAAAACTTCACAATATCATTGGCGCAAACAAAATTTAGAATCGACTGATACGATAAGCGATAATTAAACAGCACAAATCACGTCAAATATTAAAAAATAACTGGAGCGATTAACACACAACTAATCGGTGAAAATACACTGAACCAAAAAAAAGTAAAGTTTTACTGGAGGATCAAACCTCTGTCAAGACAGGTTTTAAATATTCTACGTCTACAGGAAGGGGAAAGGTGGCAAAGACACACTCCAGCGTTAGGGGACAACGTTTGCACGCATCATGCAACTGTTAACAGCTCGTCGTTTGAAAAATCCTACGATGTACGCTCAAAAAACTTAATTGAATACTTTAAAAGTCCTAACACAACGTTAATGTTACGGGTTTGATGTTTTTCAGGTTGTCCTTTCATTCTGAGAGGTGAAAATGTCGCGTTAGGGGACAACAGCGCAAAAAATTGATTTTCCAACTTATACTTGTATTTATCAAAAAACCTGTTCTGTCTCAAACTTTAGAGCATCTATTTATTCTAGAAATTTGATCATCGATAGTCACAGAACAATACTGTATACTTAGATTTTCGAGATTTTAGGAAATTTTTTTCACGACCGCTGCGAACACTGCGTTAAGGGACAACACCAAAATGAACACAAACGGTCGCATATGAAGTGTTGTCCCCTAACGCGACTGAAGGAAGAATTTGTTGAAGCTCAAACAAAGCGATGTATATCACCTCTGAACCTGTAAATAACTCAAAATAAAGATTTGAAACGCCAAACCAGATGTATTTCTAGTTTCACCTTCATGTGTTTTATTAAGAAATCAAATTAATATGAAATGAGAACAGGACACACCGCATACCACAGTGTGGCGAAAAAGGTGGTTTCAAGTAGTTTTGGTAAGATTAATATATTATTGAAATCAGTGGCGGATTCAGGATCCCTCCCGAAAATTTTTAACATCTTGAGAATTTTTAAAAAAGTTTCTTTTTTAAATTCATTCTAAGTTCAAAATCTTTGCAAACCAGATTCGATTACCAAAACTGAGTTTAATTAAATGAGGGTATTACATATTACGTATTGTACAATGAACATTTTAAAGTCGAAATTTTGGACCCCCTCCGAAATTTTTTTTCTGGATCCGCTCCTGATTGACATAGGAAAATATATGAAATAAAATTAACTGTTTCTTAGGTTTCTTTTTATTTTGTTCACCAACTAAGTTTTTTTCGTGTAAGTTTGGTGCACTGACTTTGTTTTTTGACCTTATAAAATCTTGAAAATAAAATTGACTGGTGATTAGGGCAGATAAAATACGTCATAGGGTTGTTCAATATTTATTTTCTTGTAACGTTACAAATACACAAATGTGACTCTGAAGCAATTCAACAAAGGAAAGACTGTCAAACGATTATACTCAGTCGAGCAATTATTATATTTACATATTGTATATAATGTTGTCGCGAAATACGAGTAATACAGTTGAAAAAAAAATTCGAAAGAGAATATCGCCCTTCCAGTTCATCCTCTGGCGTTTGCACAACTGTTTCTACTCATAGATCTGCAAGACGCCACTTATTAATGATCAAAAATCAAAAAA
The DNA here is from genome assembly GCF_030247195.1 of Topomyia yanbarensis. NCBI lineage: Eukaryota > Metazoa > Arthropoda > Insecta > Diptera > Culicidae > Topomyia > Topomyia yanbarensis. The sequence goes on along the minus strand of NC_080672.1, from coordinate 337,595,261 downwards.
AATTCAATCAAAATGTAGCCGTTTTACGCAATTTTCGGAGAAGAGGGGTAAGATCCAGCTTTTTGAAAAAAATTCTATATTAGAGTACAAAAAAATTCGTTAAGAAATTCCACACAATTGCGGTCTTATGGCTCAGATGGCTGGCTTGTCATTGAATTATCTAAATAATAGAAAACTGGAAAATTTCGTAAAATTGTATCTTTTATTAGCGAATTCTAAGAAATGCGTATCCTCAGGATAACAATTTGAATTTAAAGTGCTATAAAACATCAAAAAACTGCATTAAACTACCATGTTTGGTTCATGTTGGAGAAAATCTATCCCGAAAAGACAAACCGGGTTAGTTCCAAGTAGTCAATAGTTATCCCGCTAATTTGAAAGAATGTGACGACGAGTGAGTGTTATTCCCTATGACCAAATTCTTCCGCGCGCTCTCATACTTATTTGGTATTCTAATGCGTTCCATTCTATATCTTTGAAATCACTTTGAACTCTGTTCTGAAATTGTTGATATATTCTTAGATAGTTTATTTACGGGAAAATGTACTTTTGCATATAAAATATTTAAAATAATCCATAAAGAATTGTAAAACGATCCATAAAAAAGTTGTCAATGTTCCATAAAACAAAACTGAAAATCCATAAAACTGTGAGAATGATCCATAAAAAATGGTGATTTGATCCATAGATTTGGTAAAATTGAACCATAAAATGGTCTCAAAAGAGCACTAAAATAGTAATAAAAGAGCAATTAAAATGAAACAATGCCCCATAAAAATATTGGAAATGTTCCATAAAATGATACATTTTGCGCCATAAATTAACTGACATTGATCCATAGAATATTAACAATGTACATTAAAACACGTCGATATGTTCCACAATATCGACAAAAATGTTCCACGGTATTACAAAATGGAGCAATAAAATGTCAGAAAAAGTTCCATAAATTTGATGAAAATGTTTGCTAAATAATTTTTCTTGGTCCATAGAAGATGTAAAAATGAACATTAGAAATGATTCATATATCGAACGAAATTATGATTCATGGATATTTACAAAACGATCCATAAGAAAAGAAAATGTAAAACGACCCATTAATATGTGCTTATACATTAGAAAAAATAAATTTAATGAATTCATGCGAAATTTTATGGTAAACTTAAAAAATAAGTTGTGCTTAATAATTCTCATAACAGTGACAGTGTTTTAACAAGTGAGCTTATACTGGGAGCTAGTGTGATGCGGCTTGGCCGCATATCCGAGGCCAAGGATTCGAAGCGGCGCAAAGCCGCTGAGGATCCGTTGGACGAGGCATTGATTAACCCGTAGCTGGAATTGCAGGCAAACCTGTGGTCCTCTCGTTTGCCCGGTTTACTTAAACATAGGGGCTATAGCTAGTTAAAAGCCGACTGAGCGGCAGCGAAGTCGGACAGTGCACAAGAAAGCGATGTGGCGTAGCCACATTAGTCAGTGTTCGTGTATAAAGTGTCCGTTTTCGCTTCAGATAGTTATTCAGATAGTATTTGCGACTCATGCCAGCCTGTATAGGTGGTCTAATAACACTCAGCGCTCTAATATCATAAATACCCTGACGTTTAAAGAGTTGCCATAATGATTTCAGGTTAGCTAAGTTCAGTTAGCTGACTAGTTGGGTACGGAAGCTGAAGTTCAACTATAATGTATGCATTGTTTGTTGTAGTTTGACATTACAACCAAATGTAATAAACTTTATTATTAGTTCGAATAGCAAAAATTTCGCATGAATTCATTAAATTTAATTTTTCTGGTGCATAAGCACATATTAATGGATCGTTTAACATTTTATTTTCTTATGGATCGTTTTGTAAATATCCATGAACCATAATTTAACGTTCGATATATGAATCATTTCTAATGTTCATTTTTACATCTTCTATGGACCAAGAAAAATTATTTAGCAAACATTTTCATCAAATTTATGGAACTTTTTCTGACATTTTATTGCTCCATTTTGTAATACCGTGGAACACTTTTGTCGATATTATGGAACATATCGACGTGTTTTAATGTACATTGTTAATATTCTATGGATCAATGTCAGTTAATTTATGGCGCAAAATGTATCATTTTATGGAACATTTCCAATATTTTTATGGGGCATTGGTTCATTTTAATTGCTCTTTTATTACTATTTTAGTGCTCTTTTGCGATTATTTTATGGTTCAATTTTACATAATCTATGGATCAAATCACCCTTTTTATGGATCATTCACACTTTTTTATGGATTTTCAGTTTTGTTTTATGGAACATGGACAACTTTTTTATGGATCGTTTTTCATTTTTTTATGGATCATTTTTGTTGCTTTAGCGGCGCAAACTTAGGGCTGCCGTTTATTTACTGATATATGGTCGGTGTTAGGTCAGACCGGACTAAGTGACAGTGCATTGATTTCGAGAAAAACGCGTTTAAAGTTTGAATCGCAGCATCCTTTACATTATAATTGGAAAATAATTTTTACCATAATTTTTGTTTATTGTTTCATATTTCAAATCTGGTAAAAGTGGAATGTAGATGAAGAAATTCTTTTATCCAGTGATATCATATCATTAACTAATTTTTTGATGTTTTGCGACTTGGTCCGGTCTGACTTAACACCGACCATATGTAATAAAAAACTTGATAATTTTTCGATATTATATGCCCTCCCCCTTAATGGAACCCCCCCTCCTCTCCCCGCTCCAGAGACCACCCATGACACTGCATGGCTGCGGTATTGCTGAAATAGGTTGGTTATATCTTTTATGTCCATATACTGTTCTGTAGGCTCTCAAAGTAACTCTGCAGAAGGATTTATCGTATTGCAACGGAAAGCGTTAGGAGACAACACTTCAGTGCACCCCTCTGAAAGAACGATTCCAAAGCTTGTTATATACAAATAGCATATTTTTAGAAAAGTATTGATGAGTACTAATAGCTTCTCAAAAGATTTCATACATAGCATGCTTTGTTTTCGTGAAAAATTGAAAAAACATGATATTTGCGTTAGGGGGTAACGCAAAAATGGTCTATTTTTGCCCCCCTTTTATCTGACGATCAATTCACTCAATAAATCTGCATCAGAAGATGAAATCTTTGTACAAGATGTGAACAATAAAATGGAATTTAAGATTATTCCAAATAAATTTTATTACAAACCTGTCGGTGTGGTACGGAAAAATCAATTCAATTATTAAAAACGAGTCATAAATGTATTACTGGTTTTCATCGAAGACCGTCATAAAATTCTTTTAAAAAAAATCCAAATATCTATGATTTGGGAGCCTTAAACCTATACCAACATATTTCAAAACAACTTTTACTTATATTAGCAGATTTATTTTTATGAGGTAAGTGATACAAGTGCGTGGAATGTGTCCAAAGATTTTCAAACACATTAAGCTATCGAAGGACAGGAGTTTTTACAGGAGTACCTGTAAAAACGTCTATTGTCGTTCTTAAAGTAGCGCAATTGTTCCGTTCTCTTTAGGTTGGATTTGGTATCTTGCCATTACGGAAAAAGGCCATGGAGTGGTATGCCGCGAACAACATCCAGCTAGTGCCCCAGGACATGAACCTTCCCAACACGCCAGAGGTCCGCCCAATAGTAAAATATTGGGCAATCGTCAAGTAGAAGCTCAAGAAGACACGAAAGACAGTTGTTAGCAAGATACACTGCCCGTATAAGCATAAGAGTCCCATATGGATTTTGTCGAAAATGAGATATCTGTTGGATTGTATCACCACTGAATCGTAATGCACAAATAAGATTACCAGGTTTGTTCAGAAAACATCGAAAAAAATTCCACAATATGATTGTCCCACCCATAAGGCTCAATGAAAAATGTAAATCGTGAACAGCATTTTTTTCTACGCTTGCTGTTTTTCAATATGGGACTCTTATGCATATATGGGCAGTACAGTTCAAGGCAAACTGGCATTTGAGGCTAGGAAAGAGACCAATGAGGCTATGCAAAACTTTTTGGATGGAATCAAACGAACGGTCCGCAAGTTGAGTAAATATTTTTTTCTTTATTCTGTATAAATTGAATTTCGAAAAGAAATTTCGTTTGATTTTTAGTAAAAATTTCACCGATTTACACATATGACGTTTGATCAATTCTTGTTCGTAGCACCCTTGCCCAGGGTAATCCTTAACTTCTCATTAAGCTAAATTTGTTGTGAAAAAAATAGTCTATCTCACGATAGTTTCACTTTTAAGCATACTAGTTAAGCCAGTAAGTACGTCCCGCGCAGAATTCCACCTATAATAATATGTGCAATCCCATGCTCCATTCTTTTCCATCTCGAATCGCCAATTCCGCATACTGGCGACAAGCCGCAAACGACTTCCATCCGACCGAACACTAATTTAGATCCGAAGCCGCAACGATTGCATGTTCTGTGCATGCGTCGCCCGAAGCGGTTGTGTTATTGTGCTTTCGGTTTCCAATTTGCATATTTGCAAAATGAAAATGAAAATTGGACTTAAGCCTAGCCGAGCGCAAACACACGTACCTATCTACCTACCTACCGTACGTACCTGCCCTATCGCGAAAATATCGGAGCTCGCGGTCACTGATTGTGAACGATAAATTAGCATCCGATTATGGTCGGGGGCCCCCCGAGAGCGCATTATTGTCGGACACCGGTTGTTTGGGTTAGTGGGGGAGGCGGGGGTGTAGGTGGTTAGTCTCTATATTATGTATGTGCGGTACTCCGGCTGGTTCCCTTCGCTTGACCTTTCCGCTAACCGTGTTGTGTGGTACCGATAGATCCTATAAGCCCACCAATGCAAAGGGTTAAATTTGAATGCACTGTTCTCGGGTGGACTAAGGAAAAATAACAATAATTACGATTTTCACAAACTGTTGCAGCTCTTAGTCGGTCGACCAGGTAGCGGAGGCACAGGTTAGCAGACGTAACTATGCCGACTTATGTTGTAGCGGCACGATAGGATCATTGTGTTAAATCAAGTTGGCTGTGACTTTTACATAGGCCGGTAACCGGCGGCGGCGGCGAGTTCCTACGCGCAGGGAAATCGCTTTAATTATATGTGACTTGCGTGATTGGATTTCATAATTTAATTGAAGTCTGATGGAAGTTTGTCCGCGCCAAAAGCAAGACCGTAGGTGGGGTCAGTGTGAAAAATTGGATTCCACATGTACTGCCAGCAAATGAAGGGGTAACTTTGAAAAATGCATCCCTTCGGAGGGTGAATCTGCACGCGGACCGTAATTGAATGAGTGAAAGGTGGAATTTTACCGGCTGGGATAGCGTTTTATGGGCAAGCGGGCGACAACCGACATCGATGGAACGTCTGGAAGGTCTGAGGAGTGTGGTCATATTGTACCGTGACTCTTGGTGACTTTATAGTGGCCCGAAACAGCGAACGGAGGCCGGTTCTGAGCCCAAGGTAAAAATAAATAACAGCAGCGCGACATGCAGCCTTTGAGTGGTGGCGCGTAGTTCATGTGAAAGCTGCATGAAAAAAAAATTATAGTTGCTACATGTGTTGCACAATAATTATTCATCGACATTGTACAATAAATCTAAAAAGTAGCTGTAATTTAAATTTATCGGTAGGTCGGTTTGAAAAAAAGGGTTAGTTTGTGGTCTATGAGGTGATTTGGAAACCGCCTTCTTACAAGTATGAATGAAGTTTTTTTAAAATTGCTAACATTGAAGTTAGAAAATTATTGGTCTAGTTGTATTCTTAACCAATAATTTAAACACAAACAGATTTGTTCCCGTTTTGCCATTTGTAATTTTGAATCGGTATCAAAATAACTACTAGGTCCTTTAATTAATCCCCCTCAATATATTGTCATTCGTTGTTTGATGAATAAATTGATTTTATAATATTAACAAAGATTCTACAGGAAGTCGATATTTGTGGTACTATTTTTCAATTAGTATAGTATGCATATTTCCTTTAAATTATGCAATTTCACCATTTTAGTAGTTTTTGACGTTCGGTGTGAATTAACTTAGTTACAAAAAGCGGGACATTTTTGTCTCGGCGGCTTGTTGTTCGGTACTACAGGTATACCTCAATTTAACATACATTTTCCGTTCAAAACATGTAGGTTAAATCGAATTTTATGTTAAATCGAAACATAAAAAATATATGTTTTCGAACAGAATTATTATTTTATTCATCGCTCGATATATTTGCGAGGATATTACTGATTGAATCCACCTAACAGTGACATAGAACCTATATATTCATAAATAAACAAAAAAAATCTCTTCCAAACGTAAAACAAATATTTCTTCTAATCCTCACGAAGATACGCCAACTCTAACAGATATTCGTTTACAAAAGTTTGTCATTATTTTTTAAAATTTTCTTATAATTCAGAATAATCAATGCGAAATAATAGTGCTATTAGCAGTACAGCAATTGTTCAAAAATATTTACATCAGTTCCTTTTTAACATCAACAAATTTGGATTGAACCGTTTTGTGTGTGAAGAATGCCTAGTTTTAGTAAGTTAGAGAATTTGTATTTCGATTTCGTCTCACCTGTAGCATAGCAGACCAACTTGATTCAAAAGAAAAACACTATTTGGGTTCACGACTAGTCACGAATGAAATCTCGCACTGTTGAAAACCAACGATATCGAAAAACTACAAGCGACAGCCCAATGGGGTTGTACGAACTGTAGACGTAGAACTGCAATACATGAAATATTTCATTTCTTATTTCATTTGGATTAATAAATAATCAAAAATATTTCTTTATACAGTACACTTCCCGTATAACCAATCAACATTGAATGTTACCTATTGAACTAAACCGTCTTGCTCATCAGGTCATTTTATTTATAATGGGCCATCGAATCCGATTAAACATATTTAAGAAGACCTGAAGGAAGCAGACAGAAAAAAATGTTTTAAATCCTTATGGAAGACTCAGCCTTGAAAAATTGTAAAAGCTTTCGACAATATTGTAATTTTCCTAAAGTACGCAATGTTGCGAATAAAGTGGTCTTAATCATATAACGAAGCAAAACATATACAAGAATCGAAAATAATTTTATATATGGTCTTAGATGCGTTTTTTGCAACAGTCTTTTGAGTAACAACGCATTCATTCATAAATGGGCTTTAAAGTACCTATGTATTAGTAGAATCGAAGTGGGATAGGTTGAGTGGAAATTAATCACGTGGAATCAATAAATTAATGGAACGTAAATAATAAACCTTCGTTGTGCTTTCCATCGATTCGCGTGAATTTGTTGCTAAGAAAGTTATCATCTCATGGAGATGACAATACAAAGAAAAAGTTTTCGCCTTCCGCAACGAAAGCTCAGATATCTATGACCGTAACTACTTGAAAATACCTACACATTCACCTCAAACAATAAACTCAAGTGAACGGTGTACAGTGCTCGAACCAAACAGCTGGGTCGGTACATCGTATCCGTAAACGAATGGAAGATACGCATCAAGCAAAATGAGTCAACGCTAGTGATGATGGGTGGAGCGAAAGAGACGACTAGTACCACGACGCTATGTTAACCGTGTTTGCACATACAGCTCGACGGTACAAGCGATTTTGTGCACGTGTTTTATACGAATTAGTGCTTCCGAGATTGTACATGAAATGTGTGCTTGAAACGAGCACGACTCAAAAGAAAGCATGGTGTTTGATCGGACAAGCTCAGTCGCTTGTTGGGCTGCACTGCGTAACGTGCCTCCACAGCCAGTGTAACGGACTTACCAGTCTGCTGTGAAGACACGCAGCGCAGTGCTCTGCTCTGCCTGCCGTTCAACAGGCAACTGAGCTTGTTCTGCCAAATCTGTTTTTTAAATAGTCGACGATGACGTCATCTGTCGTGCTAGACTAGGGAAGCGCAGCCTTCTGCGTGTAAATGCGTGGTATTTTGACCATGTTATACATAATTTAAATTTTTAATGCCATGATATCAAAAATCTTTGGGTTTATCTATTGGAATCCGTTCTTAGAAATAATTCTGAGCGATATGCTCAAGAATTTTGAAAATTTATCGTGAGATGGCTGAAGTATAAGCATTTAAAACCTGACCACTTTTCGCTACATTCCAATTTTGTAGAATTTGCAAAGCGCATCCCCATATCGAAAACAAAGACGTAGTCCTACGTCAAAAGTTAGATTAAAACATTTTGTGCACAAAAGATACAATACCTCAAATTATAAGTCGAAAAATTTGCGTCAACTCGTCAAAATTAATAAGGCATTGTCGTTACAATTTATTGAAATATTCAAACATATCTGTTTAACACACACCCGTATATAAAAAGAGGAGGTAGAATTCAATAGAATGTTGATATAACTGTTACACTTTATTTTTTCTCCCGAATTACACCTTTTGTGTACTTTCGCCGTAATTTCAGTAGCAGAGATCTCAGCCAACAATTTTTTTTTTGCTGAAATCTTAGTGAAAGTGACATTGGACAATTTAGTGAAAGTGACAATTGGTAGCCTTCTTTTCATTTTTTGGATGTATTACCTAGATTTCTATTTAAACATGAAGATTTATTATGGTAAATAAATATAACTCCTGGGGGCCTAGTACCCAGGCCCGTAGCCAGGATTTTGTTTCGGGAGGGGCTTAAAAATTATTGCATAAATGTATTAATTCTGATGACTTGAAACAATCACTGGAAACTGAACGTAATTATGAAAAGTTCTTAGTGAAAACAATTCCAAAAATAAGACAATAGACACTAAAAACTCTAATAATATGTTGCCTGTTACAAGAAAGGCTATAGTGCATCGACGAATTAAATTTGATTATTTTTGATTTACAAGTTAGAAATTTCTCTAGTTACAAAAATGAATAGTCAAGAGCTCAAAGTATTAAGGGCTGCTTGAAAATGCTACGCTGCATGCTACGCTGCTTGAAAATGCTACACATTCGATACACCTTTACAATTTGTAGAAGACGCTAAATTGGAATGAGTAGAAAAATATCCAAAAACCCGTCTCATGAAACTTTACACGCATTTGCTAATCAGAAGAACGAAACCAACGTCAAGGTTGTCCCCATGAATAGGAATATATCAGTGTGAAATCAAAGTTTACCGTTGCAAAGAATGTCCGAACAAAGTGAATGTCGAAATTTGCTCCAAATCTTCTGATAAGGCAGGCGATTTGTAGATGCAGAAAATAGGTTCAACTCCTATTTTCATGATCAGGTTTCTTTCTACTATTACTAGCTCTTTGACTTCATCCGAAGTTTGCGTTAACTCGACTTTATGAAATTTTCAATTTAAATGATACTGATCATGTCGTAATCAAAACAATCCTGAAAAAAACACATGTTTTTTCATTTGACTCTCATAGGTAATGGGTTAAAGACTATCTTCGACAACATTATCAGGCAACTCAGAATAACTATCTTTTTATCTATTTAAGTTGATTCTTTTTAGGTACTTTTTATATCATTGTACTTATGAATTAAAAATATCGTAGACTGATTTGCCTAGATCCCTAAAACTATAGTAAAAGTCAAAATGTAAAGTGAGTGCAAAAACTACTGATTTCACTACAAAGCAAGAATGCCTTAGCTCTATTGACTTTTGACAATCTTGCAAAACCGTTGTAACTTGAGAAGATTACCTAGATTAAGTAAATATTATATTTGAACATTTTGGTTTTATTTATTTATTTGAAGGTTTTATTTCGGAATTCGTGGGGTTTTGGACAATGTCAAATATATATTTCAATGATTTAATCTACTAATGGAAACTACCCAGAATTTAATCTACTGAGCGAAACTGCTCAGAATCTATTCACAAATCGAAAGAAAATTACTTAGCACTGATTACTCAATGCTTCTAATTTACATAAAATTTGGTAAATATAACATTGATTACACCACCAAAATAACTAGAGACTATAAACATAGATAATAATTTCAGCATCACTTGCTTCCGACACATGGAAGAGAACACATCGCACTTGCACCTAATTTGCCGAGGCTTTCTTTTAGAGTTGTCTGTTTTAAATTACAGCAAATTATCCGTTTCTTGTAAAACTTTTGCAAAACTCTTTGCCAATTCATTAAACAAATATGAACACTAATCTGTTTAGTAATAGGTTTGTTTGTGAATAAAAATAATTAGCTCTTGATTTTTTTCAATCATCATCAAGATTGGAAGAGATGTATGATTTCTTGAAGAAAGTTGTAATGTTTGTCTGATTACATGTTTGTTTTATCACTATTTGGGAAAAAGTTTCAATTAAAGTTGTTGCACCTAACGCAACGAAGACGAAATGAGAAGATCAGAGCGCAATTCGGAAAGAACTCGTGTTGAGTGTATAGTAAAGATAGAAGAGTGATCTTGAGTCGATTTAGATTGGTTGATTTTTTCCTCTCTTTGCTCTCTTATTTAAGATTATCTCTCTCATTTTATTCCATGACGAGCAAAAACGGAATGAAAGACTGTCACATACTTAAGACATGAAATCGAAACTGTTATCCCAACTTATTGACTTATAGATTCAATCAGTCCCAACATTTTAGTCCCTCTTCGTGATTGCCTATTATTTTACCACTTTTTGCCCGGTCCACTTTTAAAAGAATTTTTTTTGCACGTTTGTCGAAGATATCACGGATTTACGGATTAACAGTGTATTAGTACGGAACGAATTACTCGTAACAATGAAATGAAGCGTTAATAAAAATGGTATTGCGTTAAAATGACGCGAAATGAAAATTCTATTCTCGGCTCAATCGTTCTCAGATAAATTGAAATACTTTTTGTGTAGCGCAGAGTAGTGTACAGAGAACAGAGTGTACAGTGTGCACTGACCTAATACAGAAATTCAAAATTGTGTGCAATTCAAAAACTTATCATTTAAAAATAACAAACTGGGTCGTGGGTCTTTTATATATTTCCTTTTTTTATTTATTTATTTATTTATCACGCACATCAACAGGCCGTACTCGGCCCCAATGATGGAAACTTAAACTAATTACATCTAAAAAACTGCAGGAATCGATTTCTCAATGATATTCGAGACAAATGAAAGTCGAACAAGTGCGACACACGATTGAAGAGGCGTTGTAGTCCCGTGATAGCGGCATTAGCTGTTTGAATAGTTCGTCGAAACGGCACTCTCAGAAGAACGTTTCCGCGTAACGTTCTGGACCTTGCTTGGATGTTAACTCGCTCTAGTAAATCTGGAGAATCGATGCGTCCTGACAGAAGATCAGAGATGAATAAGGCTCTTGCAGTTTCTCTACGACTTATGTAAACAATAAAAATAATATAACGAGTTTATGTGGTTGTCCTACAGATCTCGCGCAAGCGCTTAGCCATTGCACGTGGAAACCTGTTTACGAGGCGAGGAAATATTTTTTTCCTCACCAACTATGTCTTGGGGGGGAGTAGTTCATTTCTATCTCGCTATTGTACATTTCCGTGTCATCATCGTAGTTGCTGCCTTTATGTTCGCGAATATCTTCCTTGCTTTTCGCCCTCAATAATTGCCCTTCCAAATAGATTCCATTTCTCCCAAATGTGACATTAATCTGCGAGTAAGCGGTATCCGATCTTGTAGCGGAACATTCATTTTCTCATAGTCCATATACAGAAGGATCTTAATTATAGCATTGTCACACACAACCTTGTGCTTTAAGTTGTGCGAAATGAATGGTTTCGTCTGCACTGATTTGTTGAGCGCTAAATGCCTGCCATGGTAGAACTGGATAGAGCCGGTTTCCGAAAGTCTAATCTCTATTTACACCTTCAGGATGCGAATGATCAATAATTTTATAATCACCGCATTTGGCTGGAGCACCAATTCTTGCTTCTGCTAATCACTAATCTCGACAGATTATTACAGCTACAATTAAAGTAACAGTCTCTTGTATTTTTCAGACAAGGCACACAATATAAAAGTTACTTTTTTGTTGTTCGCTTCGCACTGGCTCGAGCAAAAGCATAAAGCACACTGAATTTCGTGACCATTGCCTTCGGTGGTTAGAAATAGCCTTCTTTAACTTTTTCTCAATAATTTGTTCAAACCAAATAAGCAACAAGTTTTGTTAAAAGTCACCGGTTTTTTAAATTTATTTTTGAAAAATTTCGGGGGGGGCTTTAGCCCCCTAGCCCCCCCTCTGGCTACGTGCCTGCTAGTACCCAGAGTCTTTTTACATCTTCAATCGCACGCAAATTCCACCATCGAGAAACTATTATGACCTTATTACAAATTTCCAATAGCTTCGTAATCATCGTTATAGCCCCAATACCTATTAGTGGAACTCACCGAACGTGAATGTCGCGTCACCGCCTTATTTCTTTGATTAGTCATATCTTTCCAGTTATCTATTTTTAGTTTACATGTAAAAACTTATAAAATTATTATCAGAAATTAACTTGTGTAACGACAATTTTTCGTTTATTCACCCTGTTGTGCGTACCAAAATAAACATAAGAATATTTTTGGATCTTGAACTTAATCTAGCTCAAAAACGAAGATAAATTATGTTGCTTTAAGCATTAGAAACGATACACATAGTCCCTCAGTGAAGCGGATCCTAAAATAAAATTAGTATTGATGCTTAACATTTCGCTTAAGTAACATTGATAATGAAAAAAAATGTATGTATGTTAAATCGAGGTAAGTACGTAAAATCGAGGGTATGTTAAATCGTGAGTATGTTAAATCGAGGTATACCTGTAATAGGAGTATGCGTTTTTTTGGTCCAAACATTATTTCATTTTTTTAAAAACAATTGTTCAAAAAATATTTAAAATAATAACTCTTCGGATCAGAAAAATCACAAACAATCTTTGTTTTACGACAATTTAATTGCTGATTAGTTTGTTAAAGCAGTCAATTAGATCGGCCGTAGTATTTTTTTTAAATAAACCAGTTGAAAAATTCAAATGTCAATATTATGATCAATACTTTTTTCATGAGACCCATCTGGGTTTAATTTTATACAATAATACAAAATAATTGAAATCGATATTGTAATTTTATATTATTTGAGCGGCCAGTTTAAGAAATTTGTATTCAATATAACTAGCTAAAAAAATTATTTTAAAATTATTCACATGTTGTTTCATTTGGTTCAACGACTCAAACAATGAACGTCGTAATGTGAAGTACTACATCTTTTGCATTTGGTATTCGTAGAATTTTTTTCTCGGCTATTCCTAAAGTCATTTATGTGGTGAAAATGCGGGTCGAAAGACGTATATCTTCCTACCTTTAAATACCATTAAAAATATACAGAATAAAAATTATTCAAGTCATTATTATTATGCACTAATATTGTTCTCAGATGGCACACCTTACGCACCACAACCGGTTGTTCACTCATCCATTTCTATCAAATCCAGAACACAGTCTTGAATGCGATCATCTGATATACACACGCGCTTGTAAAATTTGTGGCTACTTATCAGATCGTGCTAACAACTGCAAAAACTGCATCCAATACCCCCATAGCTGCAGTCAGCCTCGTCAAAGCAAATACAAATAACGGTGGGTTGGTACTCGTGACCCGCTGATCAGAAATTCTGATATTGAGTTTACGATTTGTTATGGGATAATAACTTCAATTTCAACGTATTAGAAGAGAAAGTTGTCAGTCTGCTTCCCCATATCGTACAAGTCAGAACCCAAAAAAAAACCGGCCCAAATGCTATCCAGAACTCTCAACTGGTCCATTTGTGGTCTTCTTTCGGCCCAAGACTAAATCACTGAATCTTCTTCAGATTTCTAGAGACCTGACGGAACGGTTCTCCGCTGTGACCGAAATTTCAAAGGTTCGCTCAGACAAGATAAGGGTGTTGCTAGCCAACTCAAAGCAGGCAAACGATATTGCTTGCTGTGAGCACTTTACGCGGGATTATAACGTGTATATTCCAGCTATAAAAGTACAATCCGAAGGCGTCGTAACCGATGAGAGTTTGACGTGCGAGGATCTGCTGAAGTACGGGGTTGGCCGTTTCAGAGACCGCTTACTTCAGCCAGTAAAAATACTTGAGTGCAAACGTTTGTACTCAGTAGTAGTTGCGGGGGATGGTTCAAAAACGTACCCCCAATCAAACTCTTATCGGGTGACCTTCGCTGGTACCGCTTTGCCAAATTTCGTCCTCTTGCACAAGGTTCGTCTGCCTGTGCGTCTGTTTGTGCCGCGGGTCATGAATTGCACAAAGTGTAAACAACTGGGTCACACAGCCACCCATTGTAGCAATAAGGCCCGCTGTGGAAAATGCGGGGAAAATCATCTAGATGATTCGTGCAGTAGGCAAGTCGAAAAGTGTCCTTACTGTGCGGAGAGTCTGCATGATATCTCGGCATGTCCCTCGTACAAACTACGCGGGGATAAACTGAAACGTTCCCTTGCGGGACGATCCAAACATTCTTTCGCAGAAATGTTAAAGAATGCTATACTCACTTGCCTCCTAACGAGGGCGAGACACAAGAGGGAACATTTACTAGGGTGCCTAGAAGTTATAGGAAGAGGAGGAACATTTCCTCTCGTAAAGTTCCTTGTAAAGGCCAGAAGGTGTCCCTTGACGGGGCTCCGCAAGTGACATCTATTGGAAGTGTAGCAACCAAACCGAAGCAATTAGCTCCTGGTCTCGGAGGATTAAGCTCAGAGAAGGAGTTCCCAGCACTTCCAGGAACATCAAAAATCCCAAGTGTTCCTTTGTTTCAGTTCGAGAGTAATCACAGCACTGGAATTATAAAACTCTCGGACATAGTGGACTGGATAATAAAAACTTTCAATATTACTGATCCTATTAAAAGTCTTATGTTAGCTTTTCTCCCTACAGTGAGAACATTTTGAAGCAGTTGACTGCTAAATGGCCCCTCCTCTCAGGGATTATATCCTTCGATGGCTAACTCATCGAACGAGGTCACGGATTTGATCACTGTTCTACAGTGGAATTGCAGAAGTATCATCCCGAAAATCGATTCCTTCAAAATTTTAATAAATAATTTGAGTTGCGATGCATTTGCATTATGTGAAACTTGGTTAACTTCCGACATAGATCTCAACTTCCACGACTTTAATATTATTCGCCTGGATCGAGACACCCCCTATGGAGGAGTGCTTTTGGGGATCAAAAAGCGCTATTCCTTCTACAGAATTAACCTTCCCTCGATAACAGGTATTGAAGTTGTCGCTTGTCAAGTAACAACCAATGGCAAAAGCCTTTGCATAGCTTCCATATATATTCCTCCCAACACCGCGGTTGGGCACCGACGGCTACAAGACATCTTAGAATCCGTGCCAGCACCGCGACTAGTTTTAGGAGACTTTAACTCTCACGGTACAGCATGGGGTTGCCTCGGTCTTCCTTAATTCAGGATCTTTGCGATAACTTCAATTTGACAATTTTAAACACGGGTGAAATGACACGGATTCCTGCTCCTCCAGCGCACCCGAGCACCTTAGACTTGTCCCTTTGCTCAACATTGCTGCGGTTAAATTGCACGTGGAAGGTAATTCCTGATCCCCACGGCAGCGACCATCTGCCGATTGTAGTCTCAATCAATAACGGTTCAAGGCCATTGAAATCAATCAATATTTCGTATGACCTCACACGAAATATCGATTGGAAGAGCTATGCTGCCGCGATATCCGACAACATCGAATCTACCCAAGAACTTCCTCCGGAGGAAGAGTACAGCTTTTTGGCTGGCTTTATTTTCGACAGCGCGAATCAAGCTCAGACTAAGCCAGTACCCGGCGCGAACATACAAAAACGCTCTCCTAATCCTTGGTGGGACAAAGAGTGCTCAGACGTGTACGCGGAGAAGGCCGCCGCGTATAAGACCTTCCGGGACGACGGGTTACCCGCTAGCTATCGACAATATGCGACGTTAGAAACGCGAATGAAGAGTTTGATGAAAGCCAAGAAACGTAGTTACTGGTGCCGGTTCGTTGACGGACTAACGAGAGAAACATCGATGAGCACTCTTTGGGGCACGGCCCGGCGTTTGCGAAACCGAAACAGTACTAACGAGAGTGCAGAATATTCAAATATTCAAAATAGTTGGATATTCGATTTCGCCAAGAAGGTTTGTCCGGATTCCGCCCCGGCACAGAAGATTTACCGCGCCGCGTCTCCTCACGATAGCGCGAACGAAACACCTTTTTCGATGGTGGAGTTCTCACTTGTTCTCTTGTCGTGTAACAATAAAGCTCCGGGGCCAGACAGAATCAAATTCAACTTGTTGAAGAATCTGCCTGACTCTGCCAAGAGACGCTTGTTGAACTTATTTAATAAGTTTCTCGAGGCTAACATTGTCCCACTCGATTGGAGACCAGTGAAGGTCATTGCCATCCAAAAACCAGGAAAACCAGCCTTCGACCACAATTCGTACCGTCCGATCGCAATGCTATCCTGTATTCGGAAGATGTTCGAGAAAATGATCCTATCCCGCCTCGACAATTGGGTCGAAGCAAATGGCTTACTGTCAGATACACAATTTGGCTTTCGCAAAGGCAAAGGGACGAACGATTGTCTTGCGTTGCTCTCAATCGAAATTCAAATGACCTATGTTAGCAACGAGCAGATGGAATCAGTGTTTCTAGATATTAAGGGGGCTTTTGATTCAGTTTCGATCAACATTCTTTCAGAGAAGCTGCACCAGCATGGTCTTTCAGCGACTTTAAACAACTTTTTACTAAACTTGTTGTCGGAAAAGCACATGCATTTTTCGCATGGTGACTTATCGACATCACGATTTAGCTACATGGGCTTTCCCCAGGGCTCATGTCTAAGACCCCTGTTATACAATTTCTACGTCAACGACATTGATGAATGTCTTGACAATTCCTGCACGTTAAGGCAACTTGCAGACGATGGTGTGGTGTCTGTTACGGGACCCAAAGCTGTCGATCTACAAGGACCATTACAGAATACCTTGGACAATTTGTCTGCTTGGGCTATTAAGCTGGGTATCGAATTCTCCACGGAGAAAACTGAGCTAGTTGTATTTTTAAGGAAGCGTGAACCAGCACAACTACAGCTTCTATTAATGGGTCAAACTATCGCTCAGGTCTTCACAGTAAAATATCTAGGGGTCTGGTTCGACTCGAAAGGTACTTGGGGATGCCATATTCGGTATCTGAAACAGAAATGCCAGCAAAGGATCAACTTTCGTCGTACAAAAACCGGAACATGGTTGGGTTCCCACCCAGGAGACCTAATTAGGTTGTATCAAACAACGATACTGTCGGTAATGTAATACGGATGCTTCTGCTTTCGATCCGCCGCGAACATACATTTCATCAAACTCGAAAGAATTCATTATCGTTGTTTGCGTATCGCCTTAGGGTGCATGCAGTCGACCCATACGATGAGTCTCGAAGTGCTGTCGGGCGTTCTCCCGTTGAAAAATCGATTTTGGGAACTCTCATATCGATTGCTCATTCGATGCGATATCTTGAACCCGGTCGTGATTGAAAATTTCGAAAGGCTTGTTGAGCTCAATTCTCAGACCCGTTTCATGTCCCTGTACTTTGACTACATGGCGCAAAATATTAATCCTTCTTCTTACAATCCCAACCGTGTGCATTTCATAAATACTTCTGAATCTACTGTTTTCTTCGACACATCCATGAAAGATGAGATTAGTGGAATTCCGGACCACATACGCCCACAAGTGGTTCCAAATATTTTTTATAATAAATTCCGAGAAGTCGACTGTTCTAAGATGTTTTATACTGACGGATCAAACCTCGAAGGGTCCACTGGCTTCGGTATTTTCAATCAAAAGTTCACCGCCTCCTACAAACTCAGTGACCCTGCTTCAGTTTACGCCGCAGAACTAGCTGCCATTCAGTATACCCTTGGAGTCATTGAAACATTACCCGCATCGTTTCGGATAGCCTCAGTTCCATTGACGCTATTCGCTCGATGAAACATGGAAAGCACTCCTCGTATTTTTTGGGGAAAATACGGGAGCTACTGAGTGCTTTATCTGACAAATCTTTCCAGATTACCTTGGTATGGGTCCCTTCTCATTGCTCCATTCCGGGCAATGAGAAGGCAGACTCCTTAGCTAAGGTAGGTGCCTTAGAAGGAGACGTTTACGAAAGACCAATTTGCTTCAGCGAATTTTTCAGTATTACTCATCAGAGATCCCTCGAAAGTTGGCAAACTTCGTGGAGCAGTGGAGAGCTGGGAAGGTGGCTACATTCGATAATCCCTAAGGTATCGACGAAACCTTGGTTCAAGGAGATGGATGTGGGTCGTGACTTCATTCGTGTGATGTTCCGACTCATGGCAAACCATTACACGCTGGATGCACATCTCCGGCGTATTGGGCTCGTGGATAGTGGTATCTGCGCTTGTGGCGACGGCTATCACGACATCGAGCACATTGTCTGGCCGTGCACCGAGTACAGTTCCGCTAGGTCTCGGCTAATGGATACCCTGCGGGCCCGAGGAAGACCAACCAACGTCCCGGTTCGAGATGTGCTGGCAAGCCGCGATGTCCTCTATATGTCCCTTATATACACCTTTGTGAAAGCCATCAATATACAAGTCTAACTGCCCCTTCTTATTTTCCTATCATTCTCAGAACCCTCTTCCACCTGTATCAAAGCATCTGTATCGAATGAGCCAACAAACACGGGACCTACGGCACGAACATAACACGCTTAACTCGAAATGTAGCCGATCCACATCTGAGCCGTACTACGAAATCGTCTGGAAAAACCCCTGCCATCTTGAGGAGGACCACCCGGCGTCCCAGTACATGATTCCCCTGAAGGCCACCCGAGTTTGTGATCCATCCGTTGATCTCACGATGCCTGAAACTGAATTAATTTTCTCTCCCTGCCATCTGTGTCTACCCTCCCTCCCCTGACTCTTATACCCAGAAGTAACACCCCTCCCCCCCCCAATATCATCAAGAAGCATTTAGCTCTTCTTGTCTCTTCTAGTTTTAACTATTATATTATATAATCTCGTTGAAAATGCCCAACTCTGCTACCCACAAAAATAACTAAAATTACGAATCTTTACAAAATTCAATCATGCCCTCTAGTTATTCTTACTTTTAAGATAGTTGTAAAAAATTGTCCCCCTTAGTTAAACATTATTTGCTCCAATAATCTCACTGATAAAAATGTCAAACCATATTGCCACAAAAACTAAATAACCCTCCTAATCTTACGAAAATAATATTATCCCCTTGTGTAGATATATAAGATAGCTATAAAATCGCATTAGTTTCATTTTAAAAAACCTGTTTTAATCCACCTAGAGGTGCAATTGTGCCTTGGCACGGAGGCTTTTTATGTTCAACATAATCGTGGAAATGTCCATTACATTCTTAGTACACATTGCACTTATACACAATGGCATGCCAGCCACGAACTTGATAAGCTACGTGCCTAATCAGCATTAGATCAATGTTATCTGCTTGCTAACTCATTTTGTCATGCAGGGGTGGGTATGTGAAGAGGACGAAAGTCCCATGAACGAACGACTCCCCAGCTTAAATTGGTATGCTTTGTGATATAGTGGTGGTTTAAAGATGATGGGGTTGAAAGGGAGGGGTATGAGGGCTAGATGGGATGGTGGCCTGAGGGGTGATTTAAGGAGATTTTCAAAGGAGGGGAACGAACAGTAGAGGGGGGGTGTAACCCCTCTCCGTAATCCATCAACTACGCCCCTGTTAAAATCCAGAAACCCTATGCGAGTCGAAAAAAAAATTATTAGGTATTAGGTTTAGGTTGACGTTTTTCAGAGTGATTGCATAACCTTTCTATGTTACTATGTTTTAATTGCCGCAAGGGTCTAGTTTATCGATTTTGTTGGCTATTTTCGGCAAATTTGAGACTAAGAGAAACGAAAGCAATGAAATTGAAAGACGGATAGGTATTCTAGAGTGAATCAGTTATAAACTTAGAACGGAAAACTAGAACTAGGCAGGCTCATATGGGCATGATCGAAAGGAAATGTGAAGAATTTTTTGCCTTCTGCAGAGTAGGAGTTGGGCGTTCCACCCAAGTCTACCGCATGGTCTATGGTAGAACATAACTCATCATCACATTTTACCGCCGACGCCGGCAAATTTGCCGAAAATAGCCAACAAAATCGATAAAGTAGAACCTTGCGGCAATTAAAACATAGTAACATATAAACTAGTTGGTAAAAAAGTAGATAAAAATTCGATTTCTGCTAGCTGAGCTGTGTCATTAATTGCTATCAGCCATCCGTGTGTGCGGAACGAAAAAATAAATAAGTAGTTCAATCACAATAGGATCGGTGCGACACCGATAGCTTGGTGTCGATTGAATGCATACGTCACGGCTTGATGCTAGCAGAAAGGGAGAAGAATGATCGCACGGTCGTTCTAGGCGAGGATTTGTGAAGAATTTTTTGCCGGCGTCGGCGGTAAAACATGATGATGAGTTATGTTCTACCATAGACCATGCGGTAGACTTGGGTGGAACGCCCAACTCCTACTCTGCAGAAGGCAAAAAATTCTTCACATTTCCTTTCGATCATGCCCATATGAGCCTGCCTAGTTCTAGTTTTCCGTTCTAAGTTTATAACTGATTCACTCTAGAATACCTATCCGTCTTTCAATTTCATTGCTTTCGTTTCTCTTAGTCTCAAATTTGCCGAAAATAGCCAACAAAATCGATAAAGTATAACCTTTCTATATGAGAAAGGCAAAAATGTGCCAAAATCCAAAAAAGTGAATCGTCGTCAAATTTTTTTTCGAGTTTGCATCAAATCTCGACGTTTTATGCACCTTGAACACATTTAGCATCAAAAATAAAAATTCTATTTTTAATTTTTCCTATAGTTTATATGAGAAATTTCTGTGTGGCCGCACTCTGAAACCCGTAATTCCGGAACCAGAATTCCGATCGATCCAAAACTCAATAGCAGCCGATGGGAAGGTTGCACCTTTCATTTGAGGCTAAGTTTGGGCAAATCGGTCCAGCCATCTCTGAGAAAAATGAGTGACATTATTTGACACATACGCACATACATACACCCAAAACAAAAATCTCTTGCAATGATTGCAAGCGACAATCACTTGCAAATAATGTTAGCATCGCTTGCAATTTTGCAGTTAAAGCCGCTTGCAATTGTTGCAAGCATATAAAATCACTTCATCTCTCGCTATACGTACATACGTTTCTTCAACACACTGTCAAAGGATTACCACCACATTTACATGCCTATGCTGGTTGGTATAGCAACGCACGGCGAGTTTTTATTTTCCGTCTACTTTTTATTCATTCCTCACCAACATCATCAAACGCAGTTTTGTGGTTTATTCATTACACACGAGACGGCATCAAATTGCGGATGTGACAACTGTACGAGTTTTAACGTCCTGTTCTTATGTGTAAGGACAGATCAGTGCTTATAGTTAGCGCTATGAAGCGCAAGGACCTAAGTTCAAATCTGGCTGCGTGTTTTACTTTTTTCATTAATCGTGAAATCATCTGTTTATATATGACTTTTATCCACTTATTACTATCTGGTAGTATGGTTGGGTGGATAAAGTATTGCTTAGCGATCTGTTTGTGCGGGGGTACATTTTTCAATGCCAACAGCCTTTTTTTCTTACGCATATTGGTCACCAATACACATACATCGCTAATACATAGGCAAAATTCGGTTTTTCTGTTTCTTGCATTGCATGCAAGGAAGCTTCTTGCAATTTTCGCACATTACCAGAACGCTTGCAATTTTCGCTCGTATTTATTGCATTAATGTAAGCGAATCTTACCGGGTACGTTTTGGGTGTACACACACATACACACATACATACACACACACATACAGACTTTTTCCGATCTCGACGAACTGAGTCGAATGGGATATGACACTCGGCCCTCCGGGCCGGGATTAGGTTGATGTTTTTCAGAGTGATTGCATAACCTTTCTATATGAGAAAGGCAAAAATCAATATGTAATCCCCTTGTTTTGAACAATTTAAAATGTAAAACAAAACAAAATTGGCACCTTTAAGCTAACGCAACGTGCTTTATCAAATAAACGATTTGAATAAAAAAACCCAAAAAAGGCCCCGCTTGCGAACAGCATGCAAAAAATACAACCAGTGCCTCGCCGCTCTAACATGTACGTGTTACATGTAGTCGCAGAAACGTTCCGTTGCTTACAGCTCAGAGTGAAATGAGTGAATCGTAAAATAAATTTTACCCATTACAGGAGAACACAATAGCCATTGACTTCACGCAGACCCGTCTTAGATCTACAGTGCGCGACGTTGGACAGTTGATCAAGGTGAAACTGGAACTTTTGCTTACATAAGTTGCCCACATACAGCAACATCATATGAGACAAGTAGTGCTAATAATGTTCAACTTCCTAGCAGAGGTAGAAAGCTTCGTAGCGAAGAACAACATTCAGCACAACGCACAGTGGCGGATCTTCAAACAAAAGACGGACAAAACCTCAAACGTTACCTAATTTGGCTGAAAATCACAATTTAAGCTAATTTTGAGGTGTTGAGCGCATTTTTGATGTCGAAGGTCGTAAAATATTAAATGCATTTTTTTGCATGACACTGTATTGAACCTTTCTTATAACTATGATCCCGTTTTCATGATAGATTTTCCGTTACTGTTCACCAATGTCAGCAATATCATTAAAAATGAAGAACGCTACTTTATATACATTGTATAACGTGTTGGTTTACTGTAGATTGTCCAAATATTTTACACAAAACACCATGCGCCTCCATATCAGCAACAAAGCTCCAAAATCTCCTTAAATCTTTTTGCGCACCTAGGCGCAGAACGAGACCATGATATTCAAAAAGCAGAGGGTATTTCCCATAGAATGTATACTATGTGACCGTTCCGAAATGATTCCGAAATTTGTACAGAATACATTAGTGAAAAAAACGTATTTTTGATCTGACCACCTCAAACATATTCAAACGAAAAAGTGATAGTTCCGAGCAAATTTACCAAATGTATTGTAATGTAACCAAGTACTTTCATTTCTCTACACAATAAAACTAGTTGTGCTAAAATTGAACCAAAATCAAAAGAGCAACATGCATTTGAAGTGAAGAGAGCAATGGTGGTTTCGGAAATGAAAATCATTAAAAAGTCCTGGACTTTGCTACGTTTTAACTCTTGTTAAAAATCGTGTTCTTATGCAATGATCATAGAATTTTGAATATACATCATTCAATTTATGAGAAGTTTAGGAAAAATATAAAATATCGATATTTCAAAAATAAATTTTTGAGGCTTTGGCCAGCCTCCAGCCACTGTGCGACGTCGAATATTAACTTTCCGGAAGTCGCGCTAGTGCACTGAGTGCATGCTGCTCTGAAAATCTAGC
Organism: Topomyia yanbarensis; assembly: GCF_030247195.1. Taxonomy (NCBI): domain Eukaryota; kingdom Metazoa; phylum Arthropoda; class Insecta; order Diptera; family Culicidae; genus Topomyia; species Topomyia yanbarensis. Next base: position 337,571,916 of record NC_080672.1, on the reverse strand, counting down.
GAAATCGTCTTAGGGCACCAGCGGCTGCTCGTTCAGTGGGCCATAAGCGCGGCTTCCGGAGGGTTAAATTTAATTTAATTTTTTTTTTAATTTTCATTAAATTCCGGTCCCTCCCGATTTTTTCTGGATTTGCACTCAGTGGACCACAGCCACATCTGTTGTTAGTCGCCTCTTACGACATGGGAACAGAAACCAGGGAGCTAATTCCTGGCTGAAACTCAAATTCAGCCCGCCGCGGCCTGGGCTGCTGCGCTGAACTCAAAGCGAAACCGAACGAAGTTGACAAGCACGTTTTACCTCATGGCTATTCGTGTCGTGAGTGCGTACAGAACGATATCGTCGGAGGCGGTATGCGCAGTGGCGTAACCCCCCTGGGGTTTTGGGGGTTAAACCCCCCCCCCCCCCAAACCAAAATTAATTGGATTGAAAAAAAAAATTGATACTGACGAATTTAATTTAATATTTCACAAAATATTTTTGGAAAAATATTCTCTGATAACTACATTGAGAACTGTGTTTAAAGCGTCATGAGAACTTTTGGAAAATTGTGGGAAGGGGATCTTGTAACTTATCTCTTAGCCAAAATCCCATAGTTGTCAAATTACTTCAATGTAAAATAAAATAACTGTCTGAATTATTATGAGCTCATTTTTGGAAAGATGCTTCAAAATATGGATTAGAGACAATTTTTCGAATGGGAATCTAAATTTGAATAGGTTGATTGCATATAAAACATGAGCTTGTTCTCCGAAAACTTACATGCATTTCAACATTTGCTGAAAATGTATTTTTTTGATTGTGTAGAGTTTAGACAACAATTCAATATGGTTAACAACAAGAATAACATTTCAGAAACTAGTTGAAAGCTGATGTAATTTTGTCTCTAGCAGGTCAGGATCGGTTTTATGACCATTGGATTTTTGTTGTATTATCAACTATATGAATAGCCTCTTAGCAGGATGCAATGAATGGCGTACTAAAATTTTGTGTGCTACGTACTAATACTGCAAGTTGTGAGGTTGACTAATGAAGAAAAGTAAAATTAATGCTCGATAAATTTTTAACGGTCACGATCACATTCATTCGAAACTGCCAAATTTCGATGTTAAGTAACATTGAAGAATTTCAAAACGTAAAACTGTTCATCTGCTGATAGAATAATTTTGACGGTTAATCCTCCTAGAAGTAATTATAGAGAAGAATTACTCTTCAAGCAAATTTGAGTCGAGACTTAATGTCTCCAGCAAAGTTTTCGAAAGTGCTATTTCAAACAACTTTGTCAAAGACATAAATATCCCACATATTCAGAGTATCGAAATATAGTAGTAGAAAACCTTTACAACAAGCTATTCTGAAATTACTGTATTTGATAAATCACTTCTGCGGTAATTAAATAATAAATTCACATTGCGTTCAAGGCGCCTTTGAAGCTTACAAAAAAATAAGGGAACTGGATTTAAAACAAATAATTCCCAGGGATTAAAAGGACTCAAAACACAAAGAGTGATTCCATTTTCAGGAGCTAGCATCAATTCGGCGCTGGCTTAGTCCGCCCACCAAGTTAGTGTCGGATTCTGATGAGATGAGGTCGAAACGCAAGTTTCAGTTCCATCCATCCATAATTTAGTTATAGATTTTGTGTTCTCAACTCGCAATGATTGTTTCAAACAATTTTATCCGTAGCGCAGAAAAAAATAGTTTTCACCTAAATTTTTCTTCACTAAGGAGAAATATAGCAGACCCAGTCCATTTAAATCCCTATATGTTGAATTCATGTAGCCTTCATATTTTCAACAAAATTGTTTGAAATGACATTATCAAAAACTTTGCTGAAGGCACCATGTCTCTTAATATTTTTGAAAAATTAATTCACCATAATTACCTCTATGAGAATTAATCACTAAAATTTCTATATCAAAGCAGGCGCTGTTTTATGTTGATAACTTCCCGAAGTTGCCAAACCTTCAAAGTCTAGGATTATTATATTAGGTGATCTTGAACGTTGAAAATTTTTTAGATCATTTATCCCACTTTAAAAGACCGCAATTTTTGGCTTCATTGACATTTTTTACAAGAAAATAATCTATAGAGGTTTGAAAACTGTTCCATGTTGGTCCTTCTTGTATGTAGACTGAAATGACATCTGTTAGACTACTTATGTTTTTGAGTTTTCAATAATTTATCAAACTCATATTAAATTTTAGCATTTTTTTCAAAAAATTTGCGATTCTCATCAAAACCCCCTCCAAATCAAATTTCTGGCTACGCCACTGGGTATGTGTAATTGCCGGGATAATCCCCATCTGCATCACTCTGGCTGAGGACGTGGACAAATTGGAATTCGAGAGAAATTATGCCGCCCGAGAACTCTCCGTTGGTGTAGACTAGCTCCTCCGGCAGTTGGGTGCTACGTAGCACCGGGTTCGGGTATTTTGGGCGCCAGAGAACTGGGCATTAGGCTTCACCGGTCCGATACCCTACCGAGTAGCTCGTGAGTAGGCTACATCCACCGCCAGGGATTAGACTGAGTAGACCGCGTCTAATAGCTAGCAGTGGGTCGTTGGGGAGCCAGTGAACCGGAAGCTACGCTCCACCCGGAATCGCTGGAAGGACCTCAGCACTTGCTGTCTGGTCCGTTGAGTTCCCGTATTCACCGCCGTGGACTATCCGACTATATCGTGACAAACATGGGAGCTAGTTGGCTCACGAAACAGACATCGGTACCGAGAGAAATTCCGCTGCCACTTTCAGTCGAAATAGAGTTGTTTACCGTCGATTAATATCCGAGTATATCTCGATAAAGCTGAGAGTTAAAAAGCTCAAGGAAGCTGGTATGTCTGGAGAAATTCCTCCATCGGGTTCACCGTTGGGGACTATCCAAGTAGATTGTGATAAGGCTAGGAGCTGGATGACTCACGGAAACAGGAGCAAAATGGCTCTTGGAATCTGCATCGAAGCTGCCTACGGGGACAAGAGCTAAATGGTGACGTAACAGGTTGAGACAAGAAGCAAGAAAGGAGTCGAGAGTTAAATCAAAGTTCGAAGGTCGAGCCATTTCATAAATAAAGTGAGGCTCCGAGATAGAGCAGAAGAAGTAATACCTTCATGTAATTCCGTGATAATAAATAAAATACGCTCGTACACAAACATTTGCCGAACTCGACGAAATGAGTCGATTGGTATATGACACCCCGGGCCTCGGTTCAAAATTCGATTTGCAGAGTGATTGCATAGCCTTTCTATAGGAGAAAAGCAAAAACATAAATAAGAGTCCAGGTGGCCAATTTGTATACCCCCACCCCTCTCAACTTTGACAAGCGTGGACTTTTTCATACGCTCTGCCCTCCCCTATATTGCCAGCGTGGTATATGGAGGCCCCTAAATAGTTATTTTTTAAAATGTTGATGGGAGTGTAAATTCGTTTGTACAAACATATGATTCCAAATACATCTTAATGGCGAATATTAACACCATGTTAGTAAGAGATATATTTGACCAATCACAAATTCTGGCTGTACCCCTATTAACTGTAATTAGCAATTAAAAATGAACTGAATAGCATTGGGCAAATCGAATAAACATTGAAAAATATACAAAGCTACAAACACACGATTTGATCGATTGCAGTTTATAATCCACTATTCAATGGTACGTGAAGTATTATTTTTTCTGCCTTATATCAACGACATAATACCCTCAACACTGGCACTGGGTTAGAGGCCGTTTGCTCTAAAGTGCCGACCAGGAAGAGTTCAAAGTGCCAAATGGTATGTTGAATGGATCTTATATTTATTATATTCGCTAAGAATTGACTTTTAATCTGAAGAGAAGGCCACGTTCCGTGGCAGGATGTAGTACCAAAGCTTTTGATTTGCTTCAATACCCGTACATACTTTAAATGACTACTACATGGGCAACTGATCAGCACAGAAAAAATCGGATTTGAAGCTTAGCCATTGTTGTCGCTTTAATTACCTGAAGACAAAATACGTTATGCATTTCAAGGTTTTCGCTTTACAGTGTAAAAGTGTTTTTGTTACAGCATACCACTGTGAGCTGTGGCCTGCTTAATTCGAGTTCAAATCTAATTAAGGTCCGATCGGGACGCATGACTCATTTCAAGCGGTTTCGATTCGAAGTACAGGCTACTTCTTGGAACAGGAGTTGCTGCTAAATAAATCACTTGCTACAGCTCAGAACCAGTAGGTAAGAAGGCATTAGCCAAGAAGAAGCTCCATCACGAACAGGAAGACCCATCGTCGCAGACAACACGTCCTAAAACCCATATCAAACGAGAGCTGTAAAAATCTATGTCTATCGTAAATTCTCACTAATTATGCGAGTTTTCTCCTACTTCATCGCTCAGCTGCAGCTCAACCCAGATCAGCCACCACATCCGAAAGCCCGATGGACCGCATCCAAAAAAAAAAGCTGCCATCACCAAACACGTTGGGCTACAAACTGGTCGAGCCTACATTTGCTACCCTCCGGAAGGTTGTGTCCCTCCCTCCATTCCTACCCCGGGAATGGATGTTCAGTTCAGTTTGTACAGGCATACCTATGCGTTTGTGGCGCTCCGAATCGAGCAGCTGGCACTGCGAAAAGGTGCTATCTGGTGTTTGTATAACCGGTGATAACCCTTTCATGGACCAAGGTAGTCGTAAATAAACAACAGAAGATATTTGGCAGAATTGGATCACACTAGACTTGTGGAAATTTACCTGATGTTAGAAAAAAATCATTAATTTTCGCAGATATTTTTTTCCAATCACTTCAGTGGAAAAGATGGGCACCACCAGGTTAAGTCAGCATCACGCTGTACGGAATTCCATATACATACATTCGGTTCAATCTGTTTTAACGTCAGCCATATCTATTTCGGAGTGGTCTCGGGATCATTAAATTTTATGAAATCCTATATCTTGTGGACCAATATCACGCCTTTCCAAGAGCGTTGTAGCCATCGTATCCTCACACAACATCAGTGGACTGCCCTCTCTAGTTTGGACTCGGTCTTCGTCCAACGATGGATGGGCCGAACGGAATATGTGATTGTGGGAAAATAAATGTTCTTTCTTGCCCACGACTACCGGTTTTTACAGTCACCGGCGAATAAGTGTTGAGTTTGAATAAATTTGGTCAGTTTAATTAGGGCCAGGTGTCACTAATGGCATTTGGTCTGTTTTATGGGTCACTTCCGTTTTCATAAGAGATGTTACGAGTTTCTATCGGGTTTTATTGTTGGGGTGCTTAAGATTAAAATCGTTTAAATTTCAATCCGATGTGCAGTACAACATTATCTGTATCTGCTCAGTGGCGCAGACTGAAATGAAGCATACGGGTTTATTAGCAATGATATCCGATTTTTGACATGTTGAAACTGGGTGCATTAGCTAGGGTGACCATGTTAGGCGAGTAACAACCCAGGACAGTCGAAAGGAGATTGCCTCCACCGTCTCCATTAAATCGATTTCCACAGGTTTTCTACAGTTGAAAAATTCTATAAATTTGATTACCGAGCACTTTTTTGGATTTACAAACACGCACCACCATACACCACCATGAAATAGTTTAAGATCGTCTGTGCAGTTAGGGAAGCCATTATGCCAGATTTATCTGTCACAGCCAGAGTTTTTTTGCAGCTTCCAGACAAAAAGACAAAGTGTGTTTGCACACAAATATTGGAAATTTCGGGCATATTTCCCCAAATTGAACAAAAATCGATTGATAAATTTCGATGACTTTGAGGTAAGTAACAGATTTTGCCAGACATTATTAGTTGATCTACCAGATATTCTTTGAAAAATGGGGGCAATCCTGTGCGCAGGACCAGTGAGGAGTTTTCAGCAGTAAATACACGTCATTGAAGGAAAGCAGAAACATCAACGGTCCCAAGTAGCTTCCCTGCGCTATACCTGACTATCTCCAATGACAACTATTATCTCTCTATCTGAGAGCTAGGATCGAAATAGCTGCAAAATCTACTATTGATTTCAAATTTCTTCATTTTATCGCTTGTTATATGAAAACCGGCGGATAGGTTGATGTGAATACAGTAATGTTTCGATTATATCACTATGCGTTTATATCAATACTCGTTTATATCACCCTCGATTATATCACGGTTTTATCTCGATTATATCACACTTTTTGAAAAACAGACAAGGCACACTACGTTTTGATCCAATTAAGCCACATGTTGTGTCCTGGCACTTTTAAGATATTTTTACAATTGATTTGCTTATTTACATGTAGGGTAATGAGCCTATTATTGGGTTTCGGACTTTTGCGATAAGGGTTTATATATGATGAGGTCGGTCAAAAAGTCGAACTTTTTATTCTTTTATCTTAAAGTATAGATTAGTAAGAATTTATCTGAAATTTTTATAGAGGTCTAAGCAGTAGAAGCAAAGTTATGGCGCTGTTCACCTTGGGCGGGGGCGTGGCGCGAAGCTTTAAACGTGAATCTCTTAATCTTCTTAAAATCTTGTTTTTCCAAAAACGTTGTTGCGATGATGACTAGGATTGCCGAAATATCTTTCGGCTGATTCCAATTTTTGTTTTAATTTCTTCGTAACTTATTTGCCGTGTCCTTAAGAGGGCGTCTGGTGCAGCGGATAAAAAATAGACTTCTTTTTTATTCGCTTAATTGTTAGTTATCCGCAGGAAAATCTAACAAAATAATGAGAAAAACAAGATACGCAAGATATGGTAGGTATGCAGAGATATGCATTTTCTCTTGAATTGATGTGAATACTTTTCTTTTGGAAGGACATTGGATATGGGACTATTTCTATGGATGCTGACACAACGAGAACTGAATCGCAGGACCTTCGAATAGACTGATTTTAATAGTCAAGATATTTGACCAAAACCTTAACGTGCCAGATTCCTTAAAGTTTAGTTTTGGGTGGTTCAACAATTTTAAGAAACAGTACGGGATACGTAAAGTGAAGCTGTGTGGGGAAAAATTATCCGCTGATACAATACCATTTGACCCAATGCGTTGAACAAAGATGTCGGACGCTGCTCTAACCAACGGCTTCAAATGGGTAGTATGATAATAGAAACATGGCAAAAATAGTCACATTACCCTACTATGATTTATTCTTTTTGACTAACTTTAACCTTTTAATACTTTTTGTTAATAGAAATACATGGATTAATGCTTGAATGTAATTTTTTGTTTTGTTTTGAATATATCACGCTTCAAATATATCACGCTAAAATACAGACCGACCGTGATATAATCGAAACATTACTGTATTGCTTGAATGCATTTTCATGCTCCGAATATGTGCATGAAATTAAATGTGAAATACAATATACTTTTTCTATGGACAATGAATCGGGAAATGCAAAATCTTATCAATCAATCCTTTAGGTGGATTAAACTAAATTTATGAATATGTGTTGAACATGTCGAAATGTTGATTCTTAATCCACAATTGAGATGGTCGATTTACCTATGTCGAGATAAAAATGTAGTATTGATAATAAACTAAAATAATCAGACGTCCCAGATTGGGCGGAACATTCCAGGATTTCAAGGTCTTGTCCCGCGTAATAAAAAGTCCTGGAAAGTGTGCCGTATTTACCAAAATGCTGATTTTTATACCAGAATAACCATATTGTTCATTCTTATTATACAAAACATTCATATAAGTTTTACGTCATGCTGTAATAATCTCCGAACTATGTGTGGAATGGCCAAATTGAGTACATTTATTCTGATTGTCAGGGTGGCCTTTTTGACTTCTGATATGAGCCAGGTTATGAATCATTACGAAAAGTTTCTCGCTCTTACACAAATTGTGCAAATAGTTGCGAAGCGTATAGGGTGATGAGCCCATCATTGATATGTTTCTATTATCACGCTACCCATTTGAAGCCATTGGTTAGAGCAGTGTCTGCCATCTTTGTTTAACGCATTGAGTCAAATGGTAGCGCAACAATAGGGGCACTCGATTCGTGTTTTCGTTGCGCTCAAACACGAGAATTTCACTGTTTTCAGCGCTTGTATGTTATTACCTTGGTACTTAGCAACGAAGCAAAGCTATTGATGCCAATTTGTACGCATTCCATTGTTTGTAGGCCGAGTAATTAATGAATCAGTGAGGCGCCCTCCTTAGTATGGTGAAAATAGGCACTTCACCCTATCTTCACCCGACTACGTCCTGCATTTATCCTGAAAACGTCTGGACACTTTATAATAAACCGTCATAACATTGATCTTTTGTTCAACAAGGAAATATAAAACCCTGAAAAATTCAACTTCTGCATTGTAAACTCATTTGTGACGTCGGCGTAAAGTATTCAATCGTAATGCGTTCACACACGCACTGGTGGTCATTCGGTGTGTGATGAACCACATTAGCTTTTTGCTGTACTGCCCATAAAATAGGGTTACCAACCGTCCTTATTTTGAAGGACATGTCCTTAATTTTGATGATTTTGGAAAGCGTCCTTCATTTTACCGCAAATGTCCTTAATTTTAGTTTCAAACCAACATAAATTTCAAAATTTTTCAGGTCAAGCATATTCGTAGAAAAAAAAAACTTTTAGATCAATATTTTAATTGGTCATTTTCTTCTAGCCCTTTTTGTCAATAAAGATACTTACAAGATACAAGCCAAACTCAAGCTCTTTTAATTAAAAAATGAATAAAGTCTACTACACTTAAAATTAGCGTATTTATTCTGTATCAGTGCATCTAATCGTGAGATCTAGAATGTTATGATTGCAATTTGCTTAGATTTTTTTTGTTTTACTGGTAAAAGCTTCGCCTTGATACGCGCACTCTTGAAAAAGTTGTGCACACACCTAGAAAAACCTATTTTAATCCACCTAGCGGTGCAATTGTGCCTTTCTTATTTCTCTAAACTGTGGCACGGAGGCTTTTTATGTTCAACATAATTGTGGAAATGTCCATTACATTCTTAGTACACTTTGCACTTATACACAATGGCATGCCAGCCACGAACATGATGAGCTACTTGTCGACGGTGAAACACTTGAAACAAAAAAATATCATACTCCATTAGCCTAATCAGCATTAGATCAATGTTATCTGCTTGCTAACTCATTTTGTCATGCGGGGCTGGGTATGTGAAGAGGGCGAAAGTCCCATGACCGAACGACTCCCCAGCTTAAATTGGTATGCTTTGTGATACAGTGGTGGTTTAAAGATGATGGGGTTGAAAGGTGGGGGTATGAGGGCTGGATGGGGTGGTGGTCTGAGGGGTGATTTAAGGAGATTTTTAAAGGAGGGGAGTGAACAGTAGAGAGGGGGAGTGTAACCCCTCTCCGTAAACCATCAACTACGCCCCTGTTAAAATCCAGAAACCTTATGCGAGTCGAAAAAAAAATTTGGCCGGGATTAGGTTGACGTTTTTCAGAGTGATTGAATAACCTTTCTATATGAGAAAGGCAAAAATGTGCCAAAATCCAAAAAAGTGAATTGTCGTCAAATTTTTTTTCGAGTTTGCATCAAATCTCGACGTTTCATGCACCTTGAACACATTTAGCATCAAAAATAAAAATTCTATTTTTAATTTTTCCTATAGTTTATATGAGAAATTTCTGTGTGGCCGCACTCTGAAACCCGTAATTCCGGAATCAGAATTCCGATCGATCCAAAATTCAATAGCAGCCGATGGGAAGCTTGCACCTTTCATTTGAGACTAAGTTTGGGCAAATCGGTCCAGCCATCTCTGAGAAAAATGAGTGACATTATTTGACACATATGCACATACACACACATACACACACATACAGACTTTTTCCGATCTCGACGAACTGAATCGAATGGGATGTGACACTCGGCCCTCCGGGCCGGGATTAGGTTGCCGTTTTTCAGAGTGATTGCATAACCTTTCTATATGAGAAAGGCAAAAATAGTGTAAATTTACGTCTTCTGACCCTGACATATATGAGCATCAAAAATGACTTAGTTTTACGTTTGATTTTAATTTTACATGACGTTTAATTTCGTAAATCATGTAATTTTACTCCACATACAGCGTTTGTTCTGAATGGTAGGGTGTAATTTTATGTTACTGCGCATGTAAAGTATACGTTTCATGTAAAATTAAACGGAACACGGTAATGTTCCGTCATTTCGTAAATTACGGTTTGTTGAATTCTGTCATGTTTGCAATTACGTCAACGATAAAATTCAGATTTTTTTGGTGTGCATGATAGAAGATGAGTAAGGAATGTTAATCCTGCATACTCGCGTCGAAAACCTAACACTGGCCTGTCAACCTCAGCGACATTCTGTTCCAACATTGAGCTAAATAGCACAAATGTGCAGCGTCCTTAGTTATCTTTCCCATTTTCTTTAACTTCCACTTTACCCAATTCTTTTCGATGAGGCAGAACTACGGGCAGTTTGGTTGATTAATATCCTTATAGGCAAAATTCACTTAATTGTCACGGTACCACTATAATATCTTCCGGCTGTAGTGGCAGCCAATCAAATCTAAAATTTTATTGGGCCTTCTTCAGACATTCTTGCTTATACAGTTTCGAGTCCATCGTTTTCTTGGGAATGAATGGCTTGGATTTAAGTTTGTAGCTGCAAATTACTTGCCAGATCATCAGTTGCTGGGCAAATTTATCGGCGAAAACAAACTTGAATTTGCCGGGTACGTCATGCACAACTTTTTCGTATCAACACGAAACTTTCACTACTGAAACACGTGTATTTTCCAAATAAATCGCTGTAAGAACTTTTCACTAGAGGTGCTGCTACAGATATAATAATGTGTCTGAATTCTAAGTGCAACAGGTTTTAACATTCAAAGTGATGTGTCCTTAATTTGCCAATTTAGTAATCCTACATAAAAGTATAAGGCCTATGACATGCTTACGCGATTTGCGATGCGGTAGCGGTAAGCGAAGCGAATGCGTTTGACCGATCTCTTTGGTGTGTGCTTGTGCATGTAGAACGCGTAATGCTGTCATAGTAAAAGCGTGGCGAACGCGGCAAAACACTATGTAAAGTGCTCAGACGCGTCCGCAAACGCTTCGCTTTCCGCTTCAGCTTGTCATCGGCCTAAGAGTCCCCTATTGAAAAACAGCAAGCTGAGAGAAACGCTGTTCAAGATTGACATTTTCATTGAGCCTTACAGAGCGTTCATCGATACGACAGAAACCATTTTTGCTTGCGGTTGCACTTGCTGTTGCACTTGTTCGTTACGCTGGGTTGTTGTTCTTGTCTTCTTCCATGCTTTTTGGGTCCCAACACCAAGCCGCTATCTACGCCCGTTAAAGGTGGGCTTCGATGTTTGCTCGGTACAAGGAGATGGCAAGCAACTTTTTCCAAAAATTCGTGACGTTGTGGTGGAAATACCTGTTGATCAGAATATTCAACCAGTCCAGCAGCCATATCGGAGACCTCTAATTGCACTGTAGGAGAAAATCGAAGCTAAACTAAAATCACTGCTAAACCAGGACATAATCGAAAGCGTTACGGGACCATCGCCGTGGGTTTCTCCTATGGTTCCCGTTATTAAAGATAATGGCGATATTCGACTTTGTATCGATATGAGGCGTGCGAATCAAGCAGCCATTCGCGAATCGCATCCTCTTCCATTAGTCGATGATCTGCTGGGTTCGGTTAAGGCAGCCGTGCGCTTTTCCAAAATCGACATCAAAGACGCGTATCACCAAATCGAGATTTCGGAACGATCAAGGCCAGTAACGACCTTCCTGACAAAAAATGGTCTTTTCAGGTAAATGATGGAGAATATAAACATTGAACTTTTGCCATTAACTCAAATAAAAATAATTGCGCTACTAGAGAAATGTTTGAAATTGGTCATTTTTTCTTTCTTTCTCCCTTGTTTAACATTGTTGATTGTTGAATATATAACATTTAGATACAAGCGGTTGACGTTTGGAGTAAGCTGCGCTCCGGAGTTATTCCAAAAAGTGATGGAGTCGTTGGTTGCTGGTTTAGAGGGAGTTATCGTGTATCTAGACGATATCTTAGTCTACGGGACAACTGTTGACGAGCATGATGTTCGGCTGAAGGCGTTGTTGAATCGACTGTCAGAGTACAATGTCCTTATAAATAAGGATAAGTGCATATACAATGTCGAGAAACTTGAGTTTGAACTTTCCATTAATGGAGTACGTCTAACTGAATCCAGAATTGCAGCACTACAAAATTTTCGGGATCCACTGAATGTATCCGAGTTGAGGAGTTTCCTCGGACTAGTTGGTTACGTAGGCCGCTTCATACCCAACCTAGCTGCTAAAACTGATCCACTAAGACAACTTCTAAGATCGGGTTCGGCTTTCAATTGGACGGATAAAGAAAAATCAGCGTTTAGGTTGATCAAGGAAGCGCTTAGTAATATAAGTTACCTGGGGTTTTTCAATCCGAAAGATGAGTCAAAGCTTATAACTGATGCTAGCCCAACAGGTTTAGGAGCGATTTTGTTGCAGGAAAACATTGCTGGGGAAACGAGAGTTATCCCTTACGCTAGCAAAGCACTGACGGATTTAGAGAAGAAATATTTTCAAACGGAGCGTGCGGCATTGTCCTTAGTGTGGGGGGTTGAAAAATTTCGTCATTATCTGCTGGGGGTAAGATTCACTCTACCAACGGATTGCAAAGCTTTAAAGTTCTTATTTAGCCCACGATCCAGGCCGTGCGCTCGAATCGAACGATGGGTGTTAAGATTGCAAGGGTACTCGTACGAAATTGAACATATCTCGGGTTCGGCGAACCTTGCGGATGCTTTCTCCCGTCTATCGGTATCATCTAACGCACAGTTTGATCGTTCAACGGAAGCCTATATTCGAAACGTGTCTAATCAGGCCGTCCCGGAGGCGCTCACTTTCAAAGACATCGTGGATGCGACGAATAACGATAAGACTATTCAGGAAGTAGTGAAGGCGTTGCAATGTAACCGACAAGAGGACATACCTTCGGAATATAAGCCTTTCAGGAATGAGATGTATTTCGCAGAAGGAGCATTATTAAGAGGGACCCGGTTGGTAATACCGGAAAGTCTACGGGAACGAGTCATCCAAATCGCGCATGAAGCTCATCCAGGTATCGAAGCAATGAACAGAAGGTTACGACAAAAGGTGTGGTGGCCTTCGATGGATAAACAAGTTTCCATCGCTGTTAAAAGCTGCAAGTCATGCGTTTTAGTGTCCTCTCTAGGGGCCCCAGAACCACTACTCCGTACAAAGATGCCAGAGAAAGCCTGGACCGATATCGCCATTGATTTCATGGGACCTCTACCATCTGGTCATTCGCTCTTGGTAATAGTAGACTACTTTAGTAGATTCACTGAAATTATCGTTATGAAACAAACTACCGCAAAACGTACAATTGAAGCGTTGCATGAGACGTTTTGTCGTTTTGGGGTCCCTGAATCGATAAAGTCGGACAATGGACCGCAGTTTATTAGCGAGGAATTGCAGCAGTTCTGTTCGGAATACGGAATAGAATTGCGTAAAACCACGCCGTATTGGCCCCAGGCTAATGGGGAAGTGGACAGGCACGTAGCCAGAGGGGGGGCTAGGGGGCTAAAGCCCCCCCCGAAAATTTTCAAAAATAAATTTAAGAAACAACCTGTTTTTCGGTGACTCTTAAACAAAATGTATCTTGTTTGGTTTCAACAAATTAATGCGAGAATTGTGAGGAAGATTGCTATTTCGAACCACCGAAGACAGCGGTCAGGATATCTACTCAGTATGCTGAGTGTGATAAAACAGTTCCCTTCATGTTGTGTGACTCGTCGGAAGAACAAAAGAAATTGTTACTTTAATTCTTGCTGTGGGGATCTGTCGAATGATTGAGTCGCAGAAGCAAGAAGTAGTGCTCCAGCCAAATACGGAGGCTATTGACTTCCGGTCTTTTCGCATAAGATCGACCTTATGCGAAAAGACCTGAAGTCAATAGCCTCCGTATTTGGCTGGAGCAACATTCATGATGTGAAATATTTGCTGAAGGTGAATATGGAGGTTATGCTTACGAACATCGCCTTTAACGAGTTTAACCTTGTCAGGCGTTCAGTACTGATGCCATTTAACAAATTAGCCCAGCGAAACCAGTCATTTTGCATAACAACTTGAAACATGTGGTTGATCCTCATATATATGGACGATGAGAAAATCATTGCTCGGCTACAAGATCTGATACCACTTACTTGGACCGTGGCTATTAAAAGGCTCCTGTCACATTTGAAAAAAAATGGTATTTATTATAAAGGACACATCTAGGAAGTAATTCCCTATATATTAAATGGTGTTTTTGTGGTGAAAATCTAGGTGAACAGACATATTTCCTCCAACCTGACCCTGCACGTAAAAACTGAATGCGATAGTATTATTTTACACATTATATCTTTGCATATACATAGTCTCCAAAACCATTTCCTGAAAAACAAACATTTGCCAAATTTTGGCTGCTGTTCGGATAATATTGACGGCAAAAACTGCGTCTAGTATCTCAAAATCAATGGTCGGCACCATCATTGAGGAAGTCGACACTCGTGACCCGTCAGAAATTCGCGAACATGGACGTGGCAGTAACCACTATGATGATAAGGAAGTGTACGAGATAGAAATGAACAACCACCGCGACACTGTTGGTTAGGAAAAATATTTCCCAGCCTAGTAAATAGTTCTCCACACGCAATCGTTAGTTGTTCGCACGAGATCTGTAGGACAACCATTTACGTTTTATCACTTTCATTGTTCACATCATGGAAATATATTGAAGACACAAGGCTTCATTTAGCTAATGCATTGAACCGAATAAAATAAACGAAATATATAATAAAATGCAGAAGTTTTATAGAAAAGTGAGCTCAAAAACTGTCCCAAAATAAGAACTTTATCGCTAGTGGTTGTGTCTAACAAAACTCAGATATCATGTTATATATTAGCCAGAATAAAGTTAGTTAAAGCATAAGCAAATTGAATTTCTGTAATAGGTTAGTGCACTGTACACTTAGTAGAAACATCAGGCATCTCACTCAAGCGTGCTAGACAAAAACATTTCCGTTAGTTGATGACAATATAGTCGAGAAGACAGTTTTTGTTTTCGCGTCATTTTAATGCAATAGTAAAGTATTTCGGTTGACACTCAATTTCATTTTATGCGGAGAATGCGTTCCGTATTTAAACATTATTAGACCGCAAATTAGTGATATTTTAAACAATCGAACAATAAGCAAGAAAAACACCAAAAAATAAACAAGCCAAAAAGTGGTAAAACAGTGGTTTTTCTGAGGTGTTCATCAACCCACGAATTGTATACCGTCGTATATTACTAATGTTTTTGACATACAGGTACGTACATAGTAGCGGTAGGACTATCTGTTGTAATTTTATCCTTACTTTTCAACGGATGTCAATTGATGCTAAACCACATATTAGTCAATCAGTCATAATAAACTGTTGTAAGCAGTAGCATTTCTGTTTCTTTCGATGGTTTCCAATTAATGTCCATGTAAGTCTAAAAACGACGTGACGATAAAGTGAACAAACATCAGTAGCCTATCACGAAGAGCGACTAAAATGTTGTAACTAGTTGAGTCTACAGTCAATAAGTTGGGATTAATGTTTCGATTTCATGTTTTCGTTTTATTTGTGTTCGTTATGAAATAAAATGAGAGAGATGAGCAGAGATCACGAAGAAAAAGAGAGAGAAAATAATAAATAAATTGAAATCGACCCAAGAGCAGCTGTTCTGTATTTTCTGGGCACTCAACTACAGAACAACAGAAATCATCAAAGAAAGTTGGCCTTACGTTACTCTTCGGCAGAGGTGAAGTAAGTGCGATGTATACCCGTCCATGTGTCGGAATAAAAAGATGCTGAAATTATTGAGCTTGTTCATATTAATAATATCTAGTTCTTTTTTCCAATCTAAAGTTTTATTTGAAACGGCTCAATGCGTTAGCACAACTGAGCCGTGGGTCAATAAGTAAAAATTAAAAAAAAATCTAAGAATGTCGGTCTGCCAGATCTTGTTGACGCAGTTTGCTGCTGCGTGTTGAGATCTTTTTCCTTGGTGGTGAGGCCGCTTGGGGGTCATTCAGTCTGCCTTCTCTCGCGTTATCGTTCCCATCCATGTCGTCATCGGTACTGCTTTATTGCTGTTCACGATCAGAGGTTCTTATTTGTTTCTTGTTCTTATGGGTCGCTGTTGTATATCCGTCTTCATCGGTATTTGCTTCTTTATTGGCGATGCTAGTTGTTGGTTTGGGAGCGGTTGTCGTGGTCGTTGTACCTGCATTATTGGGTAATTGGATCGTTGTTTTAGGTTTATCTGAAGGTATCGGTGGCTGCTAGTTAGAGTTGGCTGTAGTAGATGAGTTTTGACTAGTTGCTTCGGCGCATGTTTTTCCGTAGTAGGCTGTATAGTTACAGAATTGGCATGTTGGGGTCTGCCCGGGATATGTGATTAGCGTTGTTTGCTTATAGGTCACGCCATCCTTCGGTGATTTGCATTCGATAGTCATGTAAGAAGGTATTGGTTTAGTCACTCGCATTCTCACAATACGAACGCCGTTGGGAATGCCGGTGAAAAAAAATTTCTAGGTATCATTCGTAATAGATTCTACTTCTCCATTTGCGACATGATTCGTTTGATGAAATCTTCCTTCGTGCGCGGGGCCAAATCATGGATACGCACGTCCACCATGTCGTTTTCCATATGCACGGGGATCTTGATTCTGGTGTTATTAAATTCGACCTCGTGTTGCATGTTGTTCTTTGCAATGAAGTTTTCGGCCTGTGCTAAGCTTCTAAACGTGATCAAAACACAGTTTTTTACGTGATGTAGCTGAATGTAGGTAACTTCAGCGAGATTAAGCTCAATTTTCACTTTAACTAATTGTTCCACTTCCTGAACTGTTCGTGTTATCCCGTAGCACAGACACTTTTGCTTCATTTGGCAAACTCATTTCACTCCGCAGCCAGGAGCAACGATACAATTTGTATGTGACCTGATATAGAACAATAGCTAGCTTGATTCACTGGTGCCTATAGCCTGCTAAAGCGTAGCAATTTTTTTTGCTTCTGCTTTTTGCGACGTCAGAAGATAGACATTCTAGTTATTTTGGTAATACATTTAACAAATTTCACGTACCGTCAAGTCACCCGTTACCGTGCGTTTAGGTGGATTTGACGTGACTTCCAACTCTGTTTTTTATCAAAATGAAAACCGCTCTCATAGTCACCGTAAAAATACCTATCTAAATACGTCACAATTTAGAAATAATATAAAACTATTAGCAACAAAACGAGAATAAGTAGTTTGTTTGGCACCAGTGCACGTTATATGATCAACTTACCATGTATTTAAAATTTTGATTCAACTTTAGTTGGAATGTTTCAATAAAACGATGAAACGAGAGGATTTGGGATCTGGATCTCTCCGATAGATTCAAGGAGCTAGTTCTTTAAATTTCGTGATTTTGAAACAGCACGGTGAATGAAATACGCACGGCGACTTGAAGGAAAATTAGAAGATATTAGTAATCAGTGTTTTCGTTCGATTTGTAGACAATTTTCTTTAATAAATTAAATTGTGGGCAGTTTCCTTCAGTTTATTTAATCATTTAAATTTATATTTTGATCCTATTGATCACCAAAAATCCTCTAATCTCTAATCTACCAGACCAAGGCTAGTCTTGAAAATAGTTTCATTTAAATAGAACTGGTAATACTCGCAGAACGCAAGACAAAGAAAATAGAAGTTGAACCGTCTCTGGGCATCTACAAATCGCTCGCTAAATCAGAAGATTTTGTGCGAATTTCGACATTCTCTTCGTTCGAACATTTTATGGATATTTTTCTACTCATTTCGGTTTAGCATCTTCTACGCCTTTTAAAGGTGTAGCTTGGAACACCTAGTGTTTTCCAGCACCGTCAAGCATTGTCATATTCGGTTAGCGCATAAACACTGTGAACTCTAGAATATACTTTGTTGTAACGAGAGTAAGTACTATAACCTTTCTTGTGACAATGAACATATTTTTAGGATTGTCTTAGATTTGAAATTCATTTCATTATGAGCTTTTCAAAATTTAATTTAGTTTCTAGTGACTATATCAAATTGTCAGAATCAAAAGCTTTATGCAATTTTTTTTAAGCCCCTCCCGAAACAAAATCCTGGCTACGGGCCTGGAAGTGGAGCGTGCAAACAGGACCATATTAAAGCACCTGAAAATCAGCCAGGAGTCCAGCAATTCAGATTGGATGTGGGATCTGCGTACGTTTCTGCTTATGTTCAACTCCACACCGCATGCCACGACGGGGCTGGCACCGTCATCGTTGATGTTTGGGCGGATTCTCCGAGATAAATTGCCAAATTTCACAAGCACGTCGGCGATTCAGGGCACCGAATCTGCCCGAGATCATGATTGGACAAAAAAGCTGAAAGGAGCCGAGTACTCCAACACCAAACGCCATGCAAAACCAACAGAACTGAGGGAAGGAGATGTAGTGGTAGCCAAAAGAACAGTAAAAGAAAATAAGCTATCAACTACGTTCGCGCCAGAGGAGTTTACGGTTGCAGAATTAAACGGCTCTGACGCTACACTTCGCTCAAAAACATCAGGGCGAATCATGCATAGGAATGTCGCTCACCTAAGACCTTTGGTAGCCCTGAACCCTGCTGGACAAACCCTACAGATGGACGCTTCGAGAGATGATGTCAACACCAGCATTATTCCAATAGAGAGAATTCAGCTCCGCCGGAATATTTACGAGATTATGAGATTTTTGACGATTTTAGTATAGGGGGAGTGTAGAGATTGACTTCAAGTTATCTGGCAACAGGGCCTGGTCGATAGGGCAGATCAAAACGAGACGCTGGCAGGAATAGGTGTGCGCTCCGACGGCGAATAAAAACCACATGTGTAAAAGTCTAGCTGTTAAGTTTACCTTTATTTAATCGGCCAAAGCGAATCCCTATATGTATGTGTGCATCAAATAATGTTACTCAATTTGCTCAAAGATGGTTGAACCGAGTTGCACAGACCTCATTTCAAATGGTCGGTATAACGCTCCCATAAGCTGCTATTGAATTATTTTAGTTGGGTCCGGAGTACAGAGTTGAATAGTGAGGTCACATAGTAAATTCCCAAATAAACTGTTGATGTCCGAATATAATACATATTCAAATAGATTCAGCGTTACTTAGATTTGTGGGTCTGGATCAGTTATGGTCAATCGACGTAGCTTTGACTACATTGGTCACCTATGACGGTTCTTGATGCCCCCAGGGAGCTTGCCAAATTCCTAACCTTATGTCACACCTATTATCCAGCGAACTCTTAACCGATTTTTACAAACTTAATTTCAAATTGAAGATATAATACTCCTATTCACTTCTATTGAATTTCATTCATTTCTGTTTTTTGGTTCTAGAGTTTCAGATTGGTTATTGCGGTCACATAAGAATTTCTCATATAAATCAAAAAAAATAATTCTCATATAAATCGGTACAATCCTAATACCTCTTAGGTTAAAAATCTATTGAAATGAACATCAAATTGCTCGATTCGCAGGCCTAGATCATTGATGGCGAATCAAAGATTCTTGGAACATATTGCCCACGATCGACAATTCTGGAAGTCCCTGATTCCGGGCATATTCCAGAAGTAAAGCCACTTCGGCAATGACTGAACCAATTTTCACTAACCTAGTCTCAAATGGAAGGTGTAATCCTTCCTCGCACTCTCCCTTCTCCACACTCTCTTACCCCCTCCCTTTCAAAGATCAAGTTCACACCCGCATTCCTCCCATGCACCCTGTATACAAAAATAGGATGTGTTCCTTCCTTCCGATTTATTATCCCTCCCCCTTCCCCCCAGCGCCCATTTCGAAATATGTTAACATTAAGACATCATTGAACTCACGCTGATTAAGCTTAATAAATATTATATTTTTGTTTATTTCATGTGTGTCAGTGTGGACAAGTTGTTTATTAGGTTCGTGGCAATTGAATATATAATAATAATAATAATAATAATAAAGTAATTTTCTTTTCTTCGAGATTTAAACCAATACTAAAGTCCAATTCTATCACCACCCCTAAGCTCAATGTTTGCCAGAAGTCATACGCTGGTTCGATCACGAGTACCATAAATATTTACTATTAGGTCATAATCACGCGTCGAACGGTCTGCGACGACGCTATTGACCGTTTCGGGAGAGTAGCTACAGTTCGCAAGTACGCTCGGACTCGTTTGTTTGACGCGTTTTGACAGGTTCGCTGGAGTGTTTGTTGTCCGTGCATATGTACGGCAAACAGTTTTCCAGTGCGAAATGTTTGCGATAGTGCTCTTACTACCCTTTACAGGCTGTGTACATCATATTTTCTTGTTTGGTAAATATTCGCAATTCTTGTGTTGCGTGCACTCACAGGTACTGGCAGCGGAGTATGATAATCAATATTTCACCAATCATAGGCCGTTGTTTTTTTCTACTGACGTGTCCGCCTTCGTTACAGCATGAAATGGAATATTATGCAATCGTCGGGTTCTGTTGAATAATTCAGCTTGAAAATCGAAACGCGTCCTGTCCTGGAAGCAAATTATCGTACCTACCACCAGTAGAACATCCAGCTCGACCGGGGAATATATAAACGCACCAAGGAAGGAAACAGTTACGGCTATGCTAATACGCGCTGGCTGGCCAAACACCCGCCCTACACTAGAAGAGGCCGTGTTCGTGTTCGAATGTCATTTGCATTCCACTGTTTTCACGCATTTTTCTCCCCATTGGTCACAGCTAATTACGTTCGATGGATTGCCCCGGGGGGAGAGCTAAGTCCACATGAATTGGATACCGTATATACTTTTGTTCATGACGAGACGGTAGGAACTCCGGTTGCCCTCCGGAGCCATCCAGGGAGTATAACTAGCGAACGGTAGGCCACACGCATGGTCTTAATAAGGAAAACAGGCACCGCCAATAACGCTGTGACCGATTAGGATAATGTACACCACTCAGGTGGCTTCATGCTGCGTTTGTTGATGGGTATTTGTGAAGCACGGATGAATTGCATTGATAAGTAGGTACCGCGGTGGAGGGGTGTTTTTTTCCAGTCCACTTTACACCAGGCTTAGGAAGTTTTTTTGAACGCATGTTTGTTTGTACTGACTAAATTCTGCTCTACTTGTCGGCATGGCGCCAATTCTCTTTCAACATTCGTATTAAGTACGGTATTAGGTATCGTAATGCCAGGAAATTATGTCTTCTTTTTCACTTAATTACCTGGAAATAGTGCGTGGACGAAGGAGTACTGGACTAGTTACGTAATTTAGTTAAAACCACACATTTTCCAGGTAGCTATAAGGTTGAGTTACTTTCTATGCTTGGTTCTCTGTTTTTTCAATTAATTAAGTGGCGTGTCATATAACGGGATTATTCCTATGCTGCATGGAACTGGATATTTACCGAATACAAGGTAATCTTCAATGTGTTGAATATCATTTGGTTATAAGGTGCCCAGACTACCCACACTACTCACTGTAGTTGAAGTATAGTTCGGGATCTGAGGAGATTCCTAAATTTTTAGCAGACGATTCGCGTTTTAAAACGATTTGTGAAATATTGTAGTCAAAATTAAATTTTGGAGTGCTTGCGAGGAAAATATTTAACCGACCACTTGGAAGCATTTAACATCATCCTATTGGCATATCATTAAAGCTGTACGCAGACGAGGTGACAGGACACACGCCGCAAAAAACCATCCACTATGAGTTCTTCTACCTATTCAAACGCTGTTGTTGCGCTTTTGAATAGGTAGAACAAAACTCATAGTGGATGTTTTTTGTGGCGTGTGTCCTGTCGCCTCGTGTTCGTACGGCTTAATTGGTGAATACATCCAACTGGAGCTGCAAGAATGCTGCGTGTATGGCATTCCTGATGAAGTGAAATAGTTGGAAGTCGTCAGCAAACGAAAATTTCATACATTTCAGCAAATGATTTAAGTCGTTTAAATAAAGTAAAAATATGAATGGTCCGATATGACTACCTTGAGGACAAGAATCCTGTGCTAGAAAATGATAGCAGTTGAAAATTTGATGGTTAGAATTAGAGGACAAAATCGTTTGTGTCTTTCTCCTACAGACAGGGCCGGCGGAACACATTTTTCCGAGTGTGTAGTAAGATTCGAAGTGATTTCTCCTCGTATTGACGGAAGTTTGGATATGGCGTGTGTAAGAAAAAATCTAAATTGCCTGATAATATCTGGTGGCTATTTGGAAACACTTTTTGTTAACAGGGCTGTTTGTACGACGGCTCAGCGAAAATGTGTTTGTTGAATACTACACCCAAAATCCAACGGGCATGTTTCTATTACTTTTGGGTAGAATCTTGCCTTTTTGGTAACAGACCAGGCAATAGCGCATTGCGGTATTAAACTCATATTACCGCAAAGGTAGTAAACGGTGGAATGACGATGTAGGATGATTCGGTCGATTAGTATTAGTATTAGTATCGAGTCAAACCAGCCGGAGCTCTGGCGGATTTCTACCCAAATTCAGGCCGGAATCTGCACCAATTTTGGCAGAAATAGGCGGAATTACGGATTTTTTATAGGGTAACTTGGATAATGAAAGAAAAATTTTAGGCAGTTTTCACAGCTCCCGATCTGGACCAGTTTCCAAATTTGTATCTCCCGGATCTGTATCAGTTTCCGGATCCGGACAAGTTCCCAAATCTGGACCAATACCCGATAATGGACCAGTTCCTGGATCTAGCCCATCTCCTTTCCCCTTACCAGGTCAGGACTTGAACCAGGCCCAGATTTGGTGCTTAGAGTCTGGATCCGGACTCTCGGATCGGATACGTGGATCCAAACTATATGTCTTGCTTTCCGTACATGACGGGAAGGACTGTTAACGTTTTGTGCAGTCGCTACCTTGCTGTTGACATTCGTGATAGAAAAAAAAAATTCAATTTAACTACGACCGAAATACCCCACCACTATTCCGAGTCGGCTTTTTTCTGACTGTGCTTTGAAGCTAGCTGTGTGTGAGCCGACGGGTATCTCCGGCGACCGACATCCTTTCAGGCTTAGTGGAGGTCGATTTGAAAATTTCTCCGATGGCAAAAATAATACCAAAATGTCTCATTGTCGATACAAATTATATCTAATGCAACCGACCCCCGGATGGTCTACTTCCGAACCAAAGACAAGCCATTTAACGTCATCGATAAATCCCGTGATCTAACTAAACAACACTCGACCTTGTACGAAAAAGCCGTACCCGCCCGAGAAGTAGAGATTGATGGTGTAATCTCCGAGAAGGGTCTTGATTGCGAAATAGGGGGTGGCTCCTTCCAGATCCCTGTGCTTCAGTCAGTGTAAATTCTGGTATGCAAGCAATTGTGTTCTGTAAAAATCGAGGAGTATTAGAAAACTTATTTTCCATCAGCCTTATTTCGAGCCTTTCGCCGGATTTGTTCTTCCAAAATTTGTTCTTTTGAACGGGGATCGTCTACTTGTTCGCCTTTTTGTAACCCGGGACATGAACTGAAGTACCCATTGTAGAAATAAGGGACGGTGTGGAAAATGCGGAGAGGATCAAGACATTGTCTTCTGGTCTCGGAAAGTCCACCTGGGACATCCAAAACTTCAAGTGTCTCTTTATTTCAGTCATATTATTTTTCTAGGTTTACTTCCGACGTAGATCTTCCTCAATTTTAGCATTATTCGTCAGAGCCAAAAACAATATTGAGGAGCGTTTTGGGGATCAAACGTGCTATTATTTCAATCGGATTAGCCTTTGCTCGGTACCAGGTATTGACGTTGTCGCTTGTTAAATACGAATCATAGGCAAAGATTTATTGATATTCTTTCCATATACATCACACCTCAACTGGTTCGAGAAGATTTCAACTCCCACGGTATGTCGTGGGGTTGTCTTCATATTGATAACCGATCTATCTTATTGCATGATATTCGCGACAATTTCAGTATGACCATCTTGAATACAGTGGAAATGACACGAATGCCTACCAGCGCGGCCAAGTGCGTTAGATTTATCGTTGTACTCTACCTCATTAGTGTGCCCATTGATTGAAAGAGATACACGTGCACTATATCCGAAACAATCGAATAAAAATGAGAAATTCCTCCGGTGGCAGTGTGCAACGTTTAAACTGATTTGTTTTTCTACACTGAGATTAAAGGTCAGACGAAACGAATACCTGGCGCGAACAATCGTGGACGGTTTCCCACTCCGTTGTGGGCAAAGAGAGTTCTGAATTGTATGCGAAAAGGTCCTATGAGGACTTTTTGAACGTCAGATCACCCAAATTATTCCGAATATACGCGACGTTAGAAACGCAAATAAAAGACTTGATGCAAACTGAAAAACGCGGTTATTGGCACCGGTTCGTCAACGGATCAACGAGAGAAACAATATTTCATTTAGCAGCTGGGCCCTACGTCGTGTACTCGATTCGACCTTTGATCGAAATACACAGAACTAAGAATTCTTTATCGGCGACAACAGCATTTCACGTAAATTCACATTCAAATGATAGACGTTTAGCGATGAAATTATAATAATGTATATAAACGTAATAATTGTTCTTTAAACACACAAATTTATCTCACAGAAAAGATACTCGCGCTAAGCATTTTCCCCACAAAACTTATGGTTTTATATTTACCTACGACCATGGCTACATCGTTACGGTTCCAAGTAGGCGCTTCGTTCGATGGAGCATGGAAAGCACTCCTAATTTTCCCGGAGAGAATATGGGCGATCCTAGATTCTTGATATTGAAATCGTTCCGGATTGCCTGATAAAAATATTAGTTTGAGTTAATTCGCATTGATCTATTCCGGGTAATAAGAAAAGTGACACTTAGATTAGAATGGTAATGAGAAGGCGGACACTTAGCCATTAGAAGGTAATATTTGTGAAACATCGCGCAGCTTTAACGAATATTTCAGTTAGATTTAGAGTTAGAGAACTCTCGAAAATTGGCAAATTTTGTGGGATAATGGAAGTTTAGAAATGACCTATGAGCTTTGATTTAACTCTCGATTCCTCTCCTGCTTCTTGTCTCAATCCATTACGTCGCCGTTTATTTCTCGTCCCTGTGGTGAGCCGTTTAGGTGCTGATTCCCTGAGCCATTCAGCTTATGTTTCCGTGAGTCATTCAGCTCCCGGCCTTATCACGATCCGCTTGGATAGTGCTCAACGGTGAACTCATCCTACTCCGACCGATAGTTCCCCGACGGAGGAATTTCCCCCGACATCGATACACGCTTTCTTAAGCCATTCAGCTCTACTAAAATCTTCCAGCTTTACCGCTTATCCTACTCCGGTTGAGAGTTCCCCGACAACGGAATTTCTTTCGTTACCGGTGTTTGTTTCGTGAGCCAATTAGCTGCCCTTTTCGTCACGATTCTGTCGGGTAGTCCACGGCGCCGAATCAGCCCTATCGTGAATTCCCCGGCGGCAGACAGCTCCCAATACCGATGTACGTTTCCGTGAGCCATTAAGTTCCCCGCCTCGTCTACTCGGTCTAGTCCCCGGCGGTGGACCTAGCCTACTCAACGGCCAGCCAGCAGATGCTGAGGTCCATCCAGCGATTCCGGGTAGAGCGTAGCTTCCGGTTCACTGGCGCCCCAACGACCCACTTCTGGCTATTCGACGCGGTCTCCTCGGTCTAATCCCCGACGGTGGATCTAGCCTACTCACGAGCTACCCGGTAGAGTGTCGAGGTCGGTCCGGCGATTCCGGTGAAGCCTGACGTCCGGTTCGCTGGCGTCCCGACGACCCGAGCCCGGTGCTACATCGCGTACTACTCAACTGGTCCCCGGCGGTGGACTCAGTCTACACCGTCGGTGAGTTTTCGGCGGCGGAGTTTCTCCCGAAACCCTATTTGTGGTTCCACTACGGCGTTCCAACCAATGTTGTTACTTTGTTGGTCCCTTCGCCACATCCTTTGCAGCTCGGAGAGTATACTCGTAACAACTCTGTTGACAGCGTCCCAGATATGCTCGTCGCGGCACATCTCTTCGACGATATTGTCCACTGTTATATCAGGCATACCCCTTCGGACTTCTTCGAATCTGGGGCATTCGAAGACCACGTGTTCCGGTGTTTCTTGCACGTTCACACACTCCGGGCAAAGGGGTGACGAAGTGTGTCCAAACCGATGTAGATATTTCCGGAAGCATCCATGCCCGGATAAAAACTGCGTCAGATGGAAGTTCACCTCTCCATGCTTCCTATGTACCCAAGTAGACACATTTGGGATGAGTCGGTGGGTCCACCTTCCTTTCTCCGCGTAATCCCACTCTTGCTGCCACTTAGCCAACGAGTCCGCTCGAACCAGTCTCCTTGCATTACGTTCATTTCTCCACTGGTAGCGTTCTACGTCCTCAGCCAGAGTGATGCAGATGGGAATCATCCCGGCAATTACGCATACCGCCTCCGACGATATCGTTCTGTACGCACTCGCGACACGAACAGCCATTAGGCGAAAAGTGCTTGTCAACTTCGTCCGGTTCTGAGTTCCGCGCAGCAGCCCAGGCCGGTACGCCATATCTCAGGATTGAGGATGAGACACCCGCTAGGAGACGTCTCGTGCTGCCTCTTGCCCCCCCCCCAAGATTCGGCATGATCCTTGCCAATGCGCTAGTTGTCCTCGCAGCCTTCTCACATACATAGTCGACATGGCAGTTGTAATTCAACCGATCGTCAACCATCACACCCAGGTGCTTCAGCGCACGCATCGATGGAATGAATTGTCCCCCGACGCTGATCTCGAGACGCTGGATTTACTTACGGTTGCTAACCAGCACTACCTTAGTCTTGTGGTGAGCCAGCTGCAACTTGACGTTAACCATCCAGGTTTACACGTGGCCTATTGTCTCTGCCGTCAGCATCTCCACCTCCTCAATGGTCTCGCCCGTTATCGTCAGGACAACATCATCTGCATAATTGTACATAATATTCCAGAGCGTTGGGCCGAGTATGGAGCCCTGAGGTACTCCCGTCGTTACCCTAATCGACATCTGCCCCGTGTTCGTTTCGTAGACCAGTACTCGGTTCTGAAAGTAACTTTTCACAACCTTGCACAGATAGTCCGGAACCCGCATTCTATGCAGCGCTACGGCGATGGCTCCCCAGCTAGCACTGTTGAACGCGTTCTTCACGTCTATCGTTACCACGGCGCAGTAGCGATTACCCCTTCTCTTTTGCTTCAATGCTTTCTCCGCGTTCGCGATGACGATGCGGATGGCGTCCACCGTCGATATTCCTTTCCGGAACCCGAACTGTCTCTGCGATAGTCCGTTCTCACTTTCAGCGTAGGTCGTCAGCCTGTTGAGGATGACTCTTTCCTGAAGTTTACCGAGAGTATCCAGCAGGCATATAGGCCGGCCGATACGATGCTGGATCTCCTGGTGGTTTTCCTGGTTTTAGCAGTAACACCAGCTTCTGGTTCTCCATCTATCCGGGAAGTAGCCATTGTCCAGGAATTTCTGTAGGACTATCCTGAACATGTCCGGAAACGCCAGGATCGCAGTCTTAGGTGCCACGTTGGGGATACCATCCGGTCCGGGAGCTTTCTTCGCTTTCAGCCCTTAGCCACTATAAGGAGCTCGTCGTTGGAAACCCGATTGTCACCTGCATTTCCACCATCTGCATCAGCGTACGGTGTAGGCGGCCATGCGGTTGGGTCGTGCTTCGGGAAAAGGCCCTCCACGATAATTTTCAGCTTGTCGCCGCACATTTCGACTGGCGTCATTGGACCCTTGATCCTGACCATAACGACACGGTAAGCGTTACCCCAGGGGTTAGCGTCTACTTCTCTGCACAGCTCCTTGTAGCAGGTGGACTTGCTTAGCACTATCTCACGTTTAAAAGCGGCCCTGGCCGCCCGGAATGTTACTTTACACTTTTCTCTGACTGCCTCAGATCTTGCTCTCTGAACGCGTCTTCTGGCTTTTAGGCAACTAGCCCGGAGGATGCTTAGCCTTTCGTTCCACCAGTACGCCGAATGCCGGTAGTTTCTCGGCTCCATTTTCCTCGGCATTGTTATATCGCATGCCCTAGCTATTGTTTCCGACAGCTCATCGGCACTTGGAATTGGAGCGACGCGGTCAGCACGAAGTACTTCCACAAAAAGGTCCTTGTCGAATTCCTTTATTTTCCACTTCCGCTCGCCAGTCCTCACTCTCTGCGTCACCGTACGATTTCGCCGACCAATGGTGTAGTGGGTGGCTTGGTGATCACTATGTGTGTACTGCTCACTAACTCGCCAATTCATGTCATCCATCAGCGACGCGCTGCAGAATGTTACGTCGATGATGGATTCCCGACCGTCTTTACGGAATGTGCTAGCGGAACCTTCATTGCACAGCTTTACGTCCAGCTTCGCCAGTGCTTCCAATAGACTGTAACCTCGTGCGTTGGTCAGCCTGCTACCCCACCCCACGGCCCAAGCGTTGAAACCTCCTCCTATAACAACCGGCGTTCGCCCGACTAACGAGTCGGTCAATGCGTCCAGCATCCGATTGTATTGCTCTGGTGTCCACCGTGGAGGAGCATAACAGCTACACACGAATACGCCGTTTATCCTGGCGATCACGAAATCTTCGGCTGTGCTATCCACCACTTCTTGAACAGGGAAACCGCCCATCACTTGGATTGCCGCCATCCCTGCACTATCCACCACCCAGTTACCGTTACCGGGAGGGACACGATACGGCTCTGCAATAATTGCAACGTCGCACTTCATTTCTGTTGTTGACTACCACAACAGTTGCTGTGCAATGTCACAATGATTGAGATTAAGCTGGGTAACCTCCATAATTATTGGCCTGCCTCCGCCTTTTTGTACTCTGGGCATAAGAAGCCTCCCGTCATGTGGTCTTTTCCGACCTGACTTCGGTTGCTTTGTGTAGTCTCTAGCAATGTTTCCCTACTCCCCACATTTTCTGCACAGATCAGATCTGTCCGGGCCTCTACAGTTCTGATGGCCAAAACCCAGGCATCTGAAACACCTCTCCATTTGTTTAGTGGCTCTAGGGATCAATCGCAACGAGCACACCGACCACCCGATTTTGATCTTACCGGTCGACATAAGCTTGTTGGCTGCGGTTGGCGATAAGCGTATCACTGCTGTCTGTGTGCCACTGTACGCCTTCCTCAATCTTATTGATATCTGCTCCCTCTCCAGGTTTCCTTGCTCTATTACCGTGCTTCTCACTTTGTCTTCCGTTGTGATCTCGTCCAGATTCCTGCACTCTACCACTGCTTCCTGAACTAATGCTCTCACATTCGCTTCTCCTCTCACCGCTTTTGCTACGAGTTCCCGGTAGGCCGAGCTCTTAATCAATGGATCTTTCTTCAGCTCGAACAGCATTTCGCCTTTCTGAGTATGCCTGGTTCTTATAACGTTCTCCCCCAGCTCCTTCTACTTGGGATCCTCTCTCACCCTTTTGAGGATCGCAGCGTACGTCACACCTTCGTTTACTTTGACGACTAGAGCGTCTCCCCTCTGCTTCTGCTGGCGTGGCCGAAGGTCTTCTTTCTTCTTTTTCTTCTTTTCCTCCTTTTTTTTTTTCTGTTTTTCCTCCTCTCTTCTGCGGTTTCTACGGTACGCCATTCACTCTGCGATTTTCGGCTTTTTCGCTGTCCTTCACCGACCTTCCTTGGCTTCTTCGGTTCCTCCTCCTCTCCTGGCGTTTCCCTTATTCTTTTCACAGAACGAGAATCCCGGCCGCCCTTCGGTGTCTCATAGGCTTCTGCTTCTTCTATCGCTGTGGACTTCAGCGCATTTTCGGCGTTTTCAGCTCGCTCTAGTAACGCCATACGTTCGCATTCGGCTGCTGCTACGGCGGATTTGATGGTAATCACTAGATCCTTGATATTTCCGTGCACGTTGCCCTTGCTTTTCACGAATTCGTAGAGTTCTTCAATTTTTTGCCTCAACTTCGTCACTTTAGGTAACCCAGACTGCTGGTCTTCTTGGGTAACACTTGGTTTCGGTGTGCGCACCTGAAATCCTAGCTTTCCTTGTCGTTCAGTTGGTTTGTTGCCGCCCGTGCTCTGTATGGACTCGCTAGGCTGCTCTCGCTTTTGCTGCTGTTGTGGTTGCACTTGTTCGTTATGCTGGGTCGGTGACCTCGCTAACCCACCTTTGGCGAACGGATTCACCACAGTTGCTCCGTTAGAATTTTTCTTGTTTTTGTTGATTTTGTCTTCTTGCATGCTTTTTGGGGCCCAACTCCAAGCCGCTATCTATGTCCGTAGTAAGTAGTCGCCTCACATGATCCCATTAATACCTTTGCGAGCAGTGAGGTCGCATGCAAGGGTTGACGTGGTCCTTCATGGGGTACCGCGTTCAGAGCCGGATCGGCGCTGGTCAGGAGCCTTCAACTGAGCCTACTTGCACCAGCTACGGTGGCGGGTTTCGAACGTACTTGGAGACCTACCAAAGTTTTACTGGGACGGGAGGCAGCCAGCACCATTAGCCCACTCGCCGTTTCGGGGAAGTGTCACCCATCCTTACTAGGGTAGTGGAATGGCGTGGCTGTCGGTCCGTAGATAATTTCGATGAAATCCTTATTCACATCCGTGTTCTGCCGCCAGTCGATCCTAATGGGCCGGTTGGCACTCCCGTTGGGTAAGGGTGCTTTATGCTAAAGTCTTGGGTAAAACCTTAGCGGAAGCAGCACCGACTCGCTTCGTCGGAGCTGCATTCGGATTTATATGGCTTTTTCTAGAGGTTTGGCAGAGCCCAACATTGCCTTGCCTCACCATATCCTAGCAAGACTCCCCAACTCGCAGCTCGGGGGGGGGGGGGGGGGGGGGTTCGTTAATTCCCTGACTTCTGTCCTCCTGTGCCTGCTGCCCTCTTGTATGTGTGTGTATGTATGTATGTATGTATGTATGTACGTAGGTTTTCGGTATTTTAACAGGGTCGTAGTTAGGGGGATACGGTGAGGGGCACCCCCCCACATCACTAACCACCCTTCCCTAAACCGCCCTTCCCTCATCAAGTACCGCTCTACACGAATAAAATTTTCTAATTCCTCTATAATAAACTTTCCTAGTGGGTCTGAAAAACCAGTGAAAAAATTGGTTTGAAATGATTTTGAGACTAATTTAAAATTTCTTAACAAGTTGCAAATTTTTGGCGGGGTCCAAACCCCCGAACCCTACTCCTGGATCCGCCGCTGGTTTCAAGTGTTTCAGCGTCGACACATAACAACTCAAATTCGTTGCTGTTGATTTATTGTACGTATGTGTAAATCGCCCTGAATATCTGATATCCGAGTGGGTAATTACCCACTCGAAATTTTGCGCACATAAAGAGTGTACGGAATCAAATTGCATCTCTTTCAAATAACTGTATTTTATATTGAAGTTTTGGGTAAAATTAGTTCAATGTTGAACTCGGAGTGCGTCGTGTCGTCTACTGCTGCTCCTTAGTCACTATTGGAAAAGAGTTCTTCATCCAAGGGCCAGAGCCCCGGGCTTTAGCGGACTCCACGCTCAGGATAGACTAAAATCATCAAAAACGGATTACTTTGCAGGGGGCCAACACAGTATCATTTGTTTTCAAGTGATGCCAGATTCGGCCTTCTGTTAGTGAAGTGAAATGTTTGTTGAGAATGAAAAAAAAAACGTGACTGGAAGTCATTTGTTCCAGCTTCTTTACATAAGGAACATTGTACTGCTCACATTTATTTTCTTAATATTACTGTTATAAGTTCGGTTGTCTTAAAAATGGAGAAGATTTCTTGTGAAATACCGTCGATTTAGGACGTTTAACAGTTTAATTTTATTAACATATTTTTACTTGATTTTCTAAGATTCTCACTCCAATTTTTATCGCATACAGGGCGCCAACAGTCATTAGCTGTGTGGCCCCTTTAATTGCCATTAATCCAGTTAGAACCCGTGGCACAAAACGGCGAACAGATAAAAGAACCTTGTCAACGAGGAGATAATTAGGTAAAGTAGACCCAGGTAAGGTTTCCGGCTGTGAGTTTGAGCTGACATAGGTCTTCATTTCATTAGATGTGAGTGATGTTGAATCCAATCGTTTACAGCCTTCACTGGCTGAAGTATGAAGTCCTTAGTTACAAGCTTCAGCAGATTCGCGCGAACCACTCCTGTTTCGGTGATCACGCCGTCGATATCAATTTATTTTGTAGGTACTTACGCGCGGTATGCTTTCGAAAAAGGGTTGTCGCTAGTAATGCGATTTGTTTGTTTTTGATTTTCACAGTCGACTGTTGTTGCGTGAGCGCTTCTTTTAATTTATTTTGCTTGGCGCGAAAGAAAAACACAAAAGGCCCAAATAATATAATTTCAAGCTCAGGAATCGATTTTATTTCAACATTCGTTTGAGCATGAGGAGAATCTTTGCTATGGAAAGTCAATTTTGAGAACAGAAACAGAAATGAAGGAATCGGAAATAGGAATGAAAGGGGGCGGCGCTCAAAGTGTGTGAGCTGAATTGGATAAGATTCCGGATAGACTTTCTGTTGCCCGTGTATTCAGAATAATAGTGTGAATGCCCTTGTTTGATCGGTCAGAGGGTCAGGCGCGCTGATCTCATAAGTTACTCGTCCAGAAAAATTTTCAATGATCGGAAGAATCATAGCACCTCGCCCAGTATATTCAAAATCGGCTGCGAAGTCAGTTGAAAGAGAAGGTCAAGTTCCGCAACGTAATGTAGTATCAAGGCTTTGCTTGAATTATCGCTTTGTCAGGCATGTTTTTTTTTCAATTTCCCGTTTTCTGTACTAAAAAAATCGGCCTATCAACAGCAAGCACCGAGACCAACGGCTGGCGTGAGCAGAGACTTTTCACCTCAGACATCTGCAAACAAACTGGGATAAAAGTCGGACTCACTGGGACGAGAATCAGTCACATTTACCACTCAAACACCGGCGCTCAGTAGTTCAAAAAGATGGTCAAAAGCGTATACCTTATCATAAGCTCGATATTTCTGAGGAAGCTGGAAAGCATAAGATGTCTCCATATGCAATACGCAACTTAACTTTGTTTTGTAAAATTTTGTCGTAATAATTGTCTAATGCGAATTTTTTGTATAATAAAAGGCCCTGAAGAAGATCCAAACCTCGGTTCGAAACGTTGGCGTAGATTAAAAATAAACGACGCATAGTATTGACTGCACAGCTGAACCATTGATTCTCGAGTTAAGATGACTAAGTTTGCTAAAAATGCATGATCTGGCAGGCAATTTGCTCGTGTGGAAAGCCGAGCACTCCGTTCGCGATAACTGGAACGGTCAATGAAAAATGCCTCGAACATTTGCTACTTTCACTGAAATGGCGAATAAAATGTTTCAAGGACATTTCCTTTAAAATAAGGACGTTTGGTAACCCTATGCTTGTGTTCTATCCGTTTTGACACACTAGATCGTTGAAAGAGGTAAATACGGCCAATGGCAGTTTCTATGTTCATCAATAGCTTGGACTCCAAGAGATTTTTCCATATCGAATTTTAATCACTTCACTCAATCTTTCATATGTTACACTGACACAAAAAAGTATGCCGTAAATTATGGTCCAGGGTCATCGAACTAAATACATTCAGACGATATAACGAATAAAATAGCGCTGGTCAATAATTCGAAATAATCATTCCATCACATTGTCATGGGAATGTGCCGTACTCGAAAGGTGCCCCCCTCCCCTTCCTTCTTGCGTGACACAATATCGACGGGTCCTCCAACCGAAAGAGGATAGCATCGCTGATGAGTATAATGACCAGCTGATATGTTTGTGTCTCGAGCTTCCCCCATCCGTTGTGGGTGTCCCTCGTCTAGTTGCCCCAACATAGTAGCAAAAGCTAACTTCTGCGAAACTCTACTCTACTTCTCTACTTGACATTGCTCACTTACGAACGGTACCATCCAACCGGGGAACAAGTGAAACGAGTAGGAAAGTTTTTTTTCACCCCACTCCCACACCGCACTGCATGCTGGATTCAGTTCAGTCAGAGTTGGATTATTTCATGCTTGAACGGCGAATATTGAAACGTCCTTCATTTCATATCCTGTCCCCGGCTTTCGGTCCACTCCGTGATGCGAAGAAAGCAGCAACAAATGCGCAACATGAGAAGACGGTTTTCTTCTAATTTCACTTTGTCGACTAGTTATCAAAGACTTTTCCGCTGCTTTTGTCCTCCGGTAATATCACGAAGAAAAGTTTGCCGATAATTTTTCTTAATTATGATTATCTTGTGTATTAATGTGTTCCGATGATGACTTTTCCATACAGTTGGGCGGGGCCGGAGTTGTGCGGGGAACAAGTTGGAATTGGATTTCATATTGGACGTCTGTCTGCGCGAGTGTATGCCACCGACGAGACGCGACACGGTCGTCCCCAGGGGTTCGGATTTAATCTTTGAATGTAGTTGCAATGGACACGTACATTTTTGTTTCTCGTATGTCGATCCTAAGATTATTTTACTTCATTACGCTGAGGTCATAAGATCACGATAACCGCAAGAGAAACACTTGAATAGTTTTGATGCTAATTCATTTCACGCATCGAATGTGAGCCAGCACAGGTAGGTTTGGTTGGCTTCTCTGCACTCCGCACAATCAGGAAAGGCCTAAGAAAGACCTTGGACCACCCGAGCCACAGTGCGTGAAGTTCGGTCGTTATCGATGCAAAATGATCGAAATTTATAATACCAACCGGTGTTTATTATGTGTTTTGTTTGATACGGCTCCAAACAGGAATAATTACCCGGTTCGCTTAATGTAGATCCGTTCTTGCTGCTTCCAAGGGTAGAGAGGGTAATTTTAGCATCTACTGCGTTTTATTTTAATTCTGAGTAAGGTTGTACTTTGCTTAAACGGGAGTTAGTGTTTATTTATTTATTCATTTAGGTATTTATTAACTTTCAAAAGGCAAGCTAAAATTGTGACTTCAAGAAGCATCGCTCCTAAGACTCAATGAAGTCGAAAGCCTCTTTTTTATCATTTTATCAGTGAGAGAATCGAAAGAATTTTCTTACCTAGTACAAAGCAGAAGCAAAAAATCGCTATGCTATAGGCACCAGTGAAGCAAGCCAACACTTTGTTCTATATCCAGTGCACAAACAGTATTGTATCGTTGCCCCTGGCTGCTCAGTGAAATGAGTCTGCCAAAGGAAACAAAAGTGCCCGTGCTACGGGATAACACAGTTTTGATCGATTTTAAGAAAACTCGTGTTAGCCCCACAGTTCAGGAGGTGGAACAACTAGTTAAAGTTATAATGGAGCTTAATCTTGCGGAAGTTACATATATTCAGGTATACCACGTCAAAAACTGTGTTTCGATTACGTTTAGAAGTGCTAAGGCAGAAAACTTCATTTTAAAAAACAACGTGCACTCGAGGTCGATTCAATAACATCAGAATCAAGGTCACCGTGTATATGGAGACTGACATGGTGGACGTTTGTATCCAGGATCTGGCATCGTGCACTAAGGAAGATTACACCAAGCGAATTATGTAGCAATACGGAGAAGTGGAATCTATTACGAATGACACTTGAATAATTTTTTTCACTGATATTTCCAACGGAGTTCATATTGTAAGGATGCGAGCGTTTAAACCAATACCTTCTTACATGACTATCGAATGCAAATTACCGATAGATTGCAGATATCCCGCGCAGACTCCAACGTGCTAATTCTATAAGCAGACGGCCCCTTACGGAAAAACATGCGCCGTAGCAACTAGTCAAAATTCATCTACTACAGCCAACTATAACAAGCAGCCACCGACACATACAGATGCACCAAAAACAACGACTCAATTAATCAATAATGAAGGGACAACGACCGTAGTACACGCTCCCAAACCAACAACTAGCATCACTAATAAAGAAGCTAATACCGATGAAAACGGATTTACAACAGCGATCTGGTCCTCTGACCGTGAACAGCAACAAAGACATGGACGTGAACGATAACGCAAGGGAAGGTGGCCTGTATGACCCCAAGCTGCGACGGATAAGGCAACCAATGCTTCACCGCCAAGGGAAATGATCTCAACACGCAGCAGCAAATTGCGTCAACAAGATCTGACAGACAAACATTCTTAGTATTTTTAATTTTTACTTGGGGCGGGCATAGCGTAGTTGGTAAATCGACTGCCGTGTATGCAGCTCAGCTGGGTTCGATTCCCAAGTCTGCACGTCGGGTTAGAGGTTCCTACAACCCGAAAAGAGACGAACGACGCTAAGGTCCACACCGCTGTAATCAAAATTTAAAAAAAAAATCTTAAAAGATTTTAAATCTCTACAAATTAGCTTTTTCGGTATAAAGGGTGTCCCACATCAAATTACATCACGGAAAAAACGCTGTAGAAAAATACCTATTGGGTATTTTCTCTTGAAAAATTTGTGTAGAGGTAGCTTATATTGATTTGTATATACTGTATTGTCACTTCCGTCAGTTTTTCGCAAATTGCAAAAAATGGCGTCACCCGACAAGCAACATCGCGAATTGATTTTGGACAAGCACCTGGAAAAACCTCAACTCTCTCATCGGGACATCGGGAAAAAACTCGGAATCGTGCAGCCAACGGTGAGTCGTGCGATTAAACGCACGAAAAAATAGTTCATAAATTCATGAACAAAATATCATGATTTCGTGAACCGAACGATTTACGAAAATCGTGACCAAGTTTCTGAAATTGTGAATAATAAACCTCGTTTTTATGAAACTATCTGTGTTTCCAAAAAACTAGTTCCCCCCGAATATATAGGGTGATGAGCTCATTTGCGCCATGTTTCTATTATCACTCTACCCATTTGAAGCCGTTGGTTAGAGCAGTAATGCCATATTTGTTCAACGCATTGAGTCAAATGGTAATAGGGGCACCCGATTCGAGTTTTCGTTGCGCTCAAACAAGAGAATTTTACTGTTTTCAACGCATTTGTGTTTTTATATTGGTTCTTAGCAACGAAGCAAAGCTGTTGGTGTCAATTTTTACGCATTCCATTGATTGTTGTGCGAGAAATTAATGAATTAGTGAGGCACCTTGCTTAGTATGGTGAAAATAGGCACTTTACCCTACATGGCGTTACATGCGCATGTTTGGTTGGGTTATTGTTGTTATTCGCTGGACATGTTTAGTTTTTGATGTGATTCTTGTTCATGATTTGGGAATACAGTCCAAAAGTCAAACGTTAGTCATGATTTCAGGAGCTTATTCACGATTTTTGTGATTTATCATCACGTTACCGTGCTGTTTTATTCATGAGTTTATTATCGGATTTGTCTGTCAGACTGGTGGGATTTATGTGCATGATTTCAGGATTTTAGTCGCGAATTTCGTAATTTCTATTCACGTTATCGTCATATTTTTTCATCAGTAGAGTCATTCATGTTCGCGATCTCAGGATCTTAGTCGCAATTTTTGATATTTTTATCACAAGTAATGTGATTTATTTTCATGATTTCAGGAACTTTGTCATGATATTCGTACTTTCTATTCACGTTGTCGTGATATTTTAGTCACGAGTAGAGATTCATATTTATCTGTGTTCTTGATTGCAAGATCTTTGTCACAATTTTTGAAATTTTTGTCACGAGTTGTGTGATTTATGTTCATAATTTCAGGATCTTAATCACGATTTTCGTAATTGCTGTTCGCGTTATCGTAATATTTTATTCTAAATCTCACGTTCGAATTGGGCATGTGGAGTAATGTGACTTATGTTCATGATATCAACAGTTTTATTTTAAGAACAATATCACGAACACGATTTATTCTGCTCAGCGAACCATTCGTTTTCTGTCAAGACATCACACTGACCCTTATCAAATGAATAAAAATTCAGTTTGTCTTCACATCTCGCCCAGTCAAATCTACCTACAAGCCGATCGGTGCCTATCGCACAAGCAGTCCATATCATACCAGTGCACAAACAATATTGTATTGTTACCCCCGGCTGCGGAGTGAAATGAGAAACCAAAGTGCCCGTGCTACCGGATAACACGATTTCGATCAACTTTAATAAAATTCGTGTTAGACTCACAGTTCAGGAAGTGGAGCAATTAGTTAAAGTTAAAATGGAGCTTAATCTCGCTGAAGTTACGTACATTCAGCTACATCACATTAAAAACTGATCACGTTTAGAAGTTCAGCACAGACAGAAAACTTCATTACAAGGAACAACATGCAACACGAGGTCGAATTCACTAACACCAGAATCAAGATCCCCGTGCATATGGAAAACGACATGGTGGACGTGCGTATCCATGATTTGGCCCCGCGCACTAAGAAAGATTACATCAAACAAATCATGTCGCAAT
Organism: Topomyia yanbarensis; assembly: GCF_030247195.1. Taxonomy (NCBI): domain Eukaryota; kingdom Metazoa; phylum Arthropoda; class Insecta; order Diptera; family Culicidae; genus Topomyia; species Topomyia yanbarensis. The sequence goes on along the minus strand of NC_080672.1, from coordinate 337,533,596 downwards.
ATGGAGAAGTAGAATCTATTACGAACGACACCTGGAGAAATTTTTTCACCGGCATTCTCTACGGCGTTCGTATTGTGAGGATACGAGTGACTAAACCAATACCTTCTTACATGACTATCGAATGCAAATCTGCGAAGGATGGAGTGACCTATAAGCAAACAACGCTAATCACATATCCCGGGCAGACACCAACATGCCAATTCTGTAACCATACAGCTCACCACGGAAAAACATGCGCCTAAGCAACTAGTCAAAAGTCGTCTACTACAGCGAACTCTAATAAGCAGCCACCGAAACCTTCAGATAAACCAAAAACAACGATCCAATTAACCAATAATGCAGGTACAATGACCACGACAACCGATCCCAAACCAACAACGATTAACATCACGAGAGAGAGAGATAAAGAAGAAAATACCGATGAAGACAGATTTACAACAGCGACCCGTAGGAACAAGAAACAAATAAGAACCTCTGATCGTGAACAGCAAGAAAGCAGTACCGATGATGACATGGACGGAAACGAGAACGCGAGAGAAGGCAGACTCAATGACCCCCAAGCGGCTTCACCGCCTAGCAAGCTGCGTCAACAAGATCTGGAAGACCGACATTTTTAGATTTTTTTAAATTTTTACTTATTGTAAAAAAAAAAGACTAACGCATTGAGCCGTTTCAAATAAATCATAAGATTAAAAAAAATGAATAACAATGCTCGAGGTTTTAATAGTTTTCTTAGATTGACTGCTCGTACCTATTAATGGTCGCTAGCAACTGGATATTTCATGAAAAATTTCCACATTACCATGTTGCATGCAATTGATAATGATTAGGAATATATTATAAATATTACAAGCCTACAAAATTGATGATATACTAAGAATCATGAACTAGCTCACGAATCCATGAACAATATTTAATGATTTTGTGAACTATTTGACGAGTACGAATGGTTAGACTTAAGTATTGGACTAGAAATCATGAACCAGTTCACGAATACTTGAGTAATATTCGATAATTTTGTGAACTATTACACGAACATGAATGGGAAGTCGTGAATATTATACTAGGCTTCATGAACCAGCTCACGTATACATGAACTACGATTTTATAATTTGGATTAATGATCTGGAGGACAATCAATACGCTATGTCTAACATGGTGAAATTGTAGCTTCATCTGTATTTTTGATATTTTTTTCACTTTTCGAAGAGATGATTTTAAGGGGCATCTCGAAAGGTAAACAGGAATACAGTAAGACCACAATAGGATCAAAAAGACCACAATAGGGCAAGGATAGAATATGCTTTGTAAAACCCGTTTCAAAAATATTAGAATATAAAAATCGGAAATAAACTTCAAGCGGTTAAAAAAAAAAATAGTTCGCAGGAGCCTCCGTATATCGTGATGTTTAAGCTTAAAAGTCGGCTAACAAAAACTACTTTGTAAGAATCGGACATATTTTCTTCCGGTTTTTATACTGAAGGTTTTTTTATCCGACTCTTGCAAAGGAAAGTTCCAGTCCGAAGTTTATATCCGATTTTTATACATATTCTAATGTATTTGAAGCGGGTTTTACTAAGTATGTTTTGTCCTTGCAACTTTTATTTTCGGTTGCTCAAATGATCGAATATTTTCGGGGCTTCGATTCTCTCACTGATAAAACGACAAAAAAGGCTTTCATTGGGTCTTTGGAGTGATGCTTCTTGAGGCCAAAGATGCTTTGACATTGGCCACCTACGACGGTTTCTGAGTTCATAGAAATAAGAGCTGAATATGAAAATTTAAAAATCGAATTTATCTTTTTGATGCTAAATGTCTTTAAATTGCATAAAACGTCGAAATTTGATGAAATATCGAAAAAAAAAAATTGACAAAGATTGACTTTTTTGTATTTTGGCAAATTTTGGCTTTGCCTTTCTCATAGCTGTGCAATCACTCTGAAAATCGTCAACCCAATTTTCTTTCGACTCAAATAGGATTTATGGATTTTACAGGAGCGTAGCTAGGGAAGTAAGGAGGATCCCTCACGTAGCTCATCGGGTCCGTGACTGGCGAGCGTGTGTAGGGGCAAAGTGTATTAAGAATGTAATAGACATTTCCACAATTATATTGAACACAATTGGTCATGGAGTCATAGTTTGAAGAAATGAGAAAGGCACAATGCATTGGATTAAAACAGGTTTTTTTTTCTTTAATAAACAAGATATACAGAAAATATGGATACGTATCGAATGAGACATGTATAGGAGATAGGAAAGAAGGTAGAAAACTGAAAAACAGGTAAGTTTTCTAGTATACATGTGTACATTTATACAGTCAAATAAAAAAATACACTAAATATGCGTCGGTTTCTTCTTTCCTGGAAGAATTCAAAAATTTTACTTTAATGTTAAAATTTAATTCATACAAACATTACATTAAGGCGAGGCTGGTTGATGGAACGATGACCTCTGAACATGTCTGGAACCAAAGTCAAGGAAAGTCAATTGAGCTAACACCTACCTAAATTCGTGAACCAAGTTATTTGCATGAATTTGTTTAAATACATGCAAACAAATTTTAATGTAGAATACATTTAAGCTTTCAATATAGGGGTCCCGTTTCAAAATATCGGCTGCGGCGCCGCGTCAGATTTTGAACGTTAATAACTTTTATCATACTTAATAGAATGATTTGATTTTTAGGCCAATTTGTTGCAAATATGTTCCTCTATGCTGTATTAAAATTTGAAGTATGTATAACATGCACTAATAACAAAAAATTGTGTTTTGAAAAATCTTTCGAAAACGACTCGGAAAAGTGAAAATTTTCAGCCCATCCCGCACAGAGCCGTCAAAATGGTGGACCAACCGAACAATAAAATAATGAAAAGTTTATATATAGGTCCACTACATGTTTGTTCCTATGGTTATTCGCATTGGGTTGCTTGACGAGAGCAGTTGGTGGGGGAAAGACGGCATATTCCTTTGGTTAGGCCATTAGAAGCCGGACGGAAAGGAAAGGCTCATGCACGGCACGAGAACGAGCGAGAAAGCGATAGTAGTGCATATTAGCGCGATTATATAAATATCTGTCGGTCGGTTTTTCTCATCATTCGTATTCGTTCAAGCACTAGCAAGCAGCCAGTCCACCGAAGGAAAGCAGTTGGCAATGACGACGGCGGAAAAAGTGCCCCAGCTACTGGTGACTCATCGCAACCCGATCAGGAACTGTCGACCTGCAAGAATTTCGCCCCAACTAAAGGGCAACAGAGTAGGCTATCGTTCCAGCGTCTGGGTCGTGAGATTGAGCCACGCTTACAAAGCTCAGTCGTAATGATGCCCCGAGAAGCCAACGATGCCTACTTGGTCGGTTTGTTCGAGGATGCAAAATAGTGCTTTGTGGCTCACCGTGTCCGCGGGGAGTGCGTCTGAATTATGCTCCCGCAATAAAACAATAAACGGTTCTTTACAGGACCAATTAATTGTGTTGTAATAAGAGTTAAACTGAAATTTACATTTTATGGTGTATAACAAATAATTTTCAGAAAGCTATATAAAAAATACGATGTGTGGAAAGAAAGAAAGAGAATTTAAATTATCCTCTCTTGCTCGTTTTCGTGCACTGCTTTTCCTTTCCTTTCTGCTGCTACTACCATCATAACTAAAACGAATGTGCGTGTTCCCCCAGCCAGCAATTGGCCAGTGTTGCCACAATTGCATGTCGCTATTACAATTTGAATTATTTTATTGATCCTCTCTAGTATTGATAAAATATAGAACGTGCAAAGTACACTAGTCGCATGCTTTTATTCGAACTTTTTGGCAGCCTCCGTTGATTAACTGCATAAATCGATTTGTTTGTGCAGCTCCTTGCTAGTAGCAAACTAAATAGCCTTTATCAGCGCTAACAAATAACACGAAAGAATTTAAATTTGTGAAAATCATTTCCTTCTTTTCAAATCTGCAGCATTCTTTGAAAATATTGTTTGAATGTTGTTATTGAAAAACTGAACATGCAAGTTTGCTAGCACTGGCCACTAGATTGAAGGCGATGGAAAGACAGAATATTCGTTTTGGTTATGCTAGTATTGGTAGCCGAACGGAAAGGAAAGGCACAGGAATGGCACGAAAACGAGCGAGAGCGATAGTAGCGCTTTCTCGTGTGTTCATATATGAATATTGGTCGGTCGGTTTTTCTCATCATTCGTATTCGTTCAAGCACTAGCAAGCAGCCAGTCCACCGAAGGAAAGAAGTTGGCGATGACGACGGTCGGAAAAAGTGCCCCAGCTACTGGTGACTCATCGCAACCCGATCAGGAACTGTCGCCCTGCAAGAATTTCGCCCCAACTAAAGGGCAACAGAGAAACTAATCTGTGTTCTAATAAGAGTTAAAGTGGTTCACCGTGTCCGCGGGGAGTGCGTCTGAATTATGCTCCCGCAATAAAACAATAAACGGTTCTTTACAGGACCAATTAATTGTGTTCTAATAAGAGTTAAACTGAAATTTACATTTTATGGTGTATAACAAATAATTTTCAGAAAGCTATATAAGAAATACGATGTGTGGAAAGAAAGAAAGAGAATTTAAATTATCCTCTCTCGCTCGTTTTCGTGCACTGCTTTTCCATTCCTTTCTGCTGCTACTACAATCATAACTAAAACGAATGTGCGTGTTCTCCCACCATCTCATGGCCAGTGTTGCCACAATTGCATGTCGCTATAACAATTTGAATTATTTTATTGATCCTCTCTAGTATTGATAAAATATAGAATATGCAAAGTACACTAGTCGCATGCTTTTTTTCGAACTTTTTGGCAGCCTCCGTTGATTAACTGCATAAATCGATTTGTTTGTGCAGCTCCTTGCTAGTGGCAAACTAAATAGCCTTTATCAGCGCTAACAAATAAGACAAAAGAATTTAAATTTGTGAAAATCTTCTCCTTCCTTCTTTTCAAATCTGCAACATTCTTTGAAAATATTGAAAATGTTATTGAAAAACTGAAGTTTGCTAGCACTGGCCACTAAATTGAAGGCGATGGAAAGACAGAATATTCGTTTTGGTTATGCTAGTATTGGTAGCCGAACGGAAAGGAAAGGCACAGGAATGGCACGAAAACGAGCGAGAGAGCGATAGTAGTGCTTTCTCGTGTTTTCATATATGAATATTGGTCGGTCGGTTTTTCTCATCATTCGTATTCGTTCAAGCACTAGCAAGCAGCCAGTCCACCGGAGGAAAGCAGTTGGCGATGATGACGGTCCGCAAAAGTGCCCCAGCTACTGGTGGCCCATCGCAATCAACTACCGATCAGGAACTGTCGCCGTGCTAGTATTTCGCCCCAACTAAAGGGCAACGGAGCAACTAATCCGCTGGCTAACATTCCAGCGTCTGGTTCGTAAGGTTGTGTATTACTTTAAAGTCGAGCTACGCTTACAAAACTCAGCCGTAATGAAGCCAGTGATGCCTACTTGGTCGGTTTGTGGGAGTGGGCGTAAATTACAATAAAAGCAACCGTTACGGTTCTTTTCAGGACCAATCAATTGTGTTCTAGTGAGAGTTAAACTGAAACTTTCATTTTAAGGTGTGTAGCAAATTTCCAACAAGCAACATAATACGTTGTGTGGAAAGAAGTAGCTTGCACACGGAACAAAAATTTAAATTATCCTCTCGCTCGTTTCGTGCACTGCTTTTCCATTCCTTTCTACTGTTATTATCAGTATTACCAAAACGAATGTGTCGTTGCATGTGTTTAAGAGAAACGTTGAAGTCGCATGCTTCTATTCAAGCTTTTTGGCAGCCCCCGTGAACTAACTGCATTAAATGGTTTTTTTGTGCAGCTCCGTGCTAGTAGCAAACAAAATGGCCCTACTAGTGTCTGATTCGTGAGATTGTGCAAGATTTCAAAGTCGAGCTAAGCTTATAAAGTTCAGCCGTAATGGGACCCGAAGAAGCCAGTCTTGTCGTTTTGTTCGAGGCTACAAAACAGTTCGCCAGGCACGTAACTATCATGCCAAAAATATCCAACGATCCAGCGCATCACCATCAACACCAACGCCGATACCAAAGGTTCTTTTCAGAACCACCATTATTACCATAGAGAATTATTTGAAAATTTCCCATTCAAACGTGATTCTGTTGAATATTATTAGATTTAAATTAACGTCTCGAATTGAAATCACGACGCTCCGGTTATGTGACAGACATTACCCACCCATCTTTTTTTATTGTGACCACGACTAACGGTTTAATATAGACACCCCATTTCAATATTTCTGAAGGAACAGAAGGTCGAGTTTGGAAAGTTTGTAACTTTCATTGTACTTAACCAAATTACACAATGTTCGCACTAATGATTCAGAAATATGATCAAGAATCTTCTGTTAGATTTGTAAGTATGTATAATTTACATGAATAAAGAAAAATTGATTTTCAGGAATCAATTATTATCTGTTCTTCCATTGGCCAGTACTACGCGACTTCCTCATGCTAACAATTAATTTCATCGTTAGCCATCTCCCTCACCAAGGCCAACAACGCCAACAAAACTGGTCCTTTTCAGGACCACCATCATTTTTGTAAAGAATAATTTGAAATATTCCTCGCCCAAATCACCTTTTGTCCGAAAATTCCAATGAGTATCAACATATTTGAAGAACGTGTTCCTTATGTATTCTACATCTCTCCGGTTATGTCGCAGACATTACCCACCCATCTTTTTTTTTCCTGTAAATCACTACCGGCTAGTGGGAGATAGGATGCTTAATACACACACACTCACAGTGGGAAATACATTAACTAATTAGTAGCAAATAACGTTTTACGTGACAGTTTTGTAACCAGACGGCACATTACTAGATGTCATGCAACGAAACCGTTAGGAAAAATTAACATACTACGATCAATTCCAAAAAACCGCCTCTATATACGCTGCTAAAACATAACTTAGATCATCACCTTGCCGTTACCCTCTTCGAGATTCAAAGAGACTCGAGAGTGTCCCTGATACTGGAACAACGCACATCATCCGATACATCGTCGCATTGACTAATCGTGTTAGCTTATCTGGAAAGCCGTACTCGTGCATTATCTGCCATAGCTGATCTCGATCGATTGTGTCACACGCCGATTTGAAATCAATTAACAAATAATGTGTGGGCATATTGTATTGGCGGTACTTCTGCAGAACCTGCCGAATCGCGAATATTTGGGAACCCATGAATCCCGGTTGATAGTGCCCCACGAACTCCATTGTAAATGGTGACAATCGGCGGCAAAGAATTTGGAAGAGGACCTTGTAGGCGGCGCTAAGTAGTGTGATCGCGCGGTAGTTGCAGCAATCCAACTTGTCACCCTTTTTGTAGATTGGGCAATCGACACCCTCCATTCACTCCTCCGGAAGAATATCCTCCTCCCAAATTTTGGCGATTACCCAGTGCAGCGCTCTAGCCAGTGTTACACCACCGCATTTTAATAGCTCGCTGGGTAGTTGATCTACACCGGCAGCTTCATTGTTTCTCAGCCGTCCGATCTCCTCCTGGACTTCTTGGAGATCATGGGGCCGGCAGCCTATCGTCTTCTGTGCGCGCTCCAAGATCTGTTATCATGTTGCCTTCGCCATCTGCTGCTTCACCGTTGAGGTGCTCGTCATAGTACTGCTTACACCTCTTAATCACCTCACACTCGTTCGTAAGAACGTTGCCGTCTAAGTCCCTGTACATATCGGCGTGCGGAACTTTCGTGTGTCGTTTATGCGAACGCGCTTCTTCCTGTTGGCGCTACTTTCTGCGGAGGACCGAGGTTTGCCTGTTCCGTGCTTGTTTGTATCGCTCCTCATTCTGTCTCGTTCCGTGCTGCAGCATCCTCGCCCGCGCTGCCTTCTTCTCCCCTATTAACTGCTTGCATTCGTCATCGAAGCAGTCGTTTCCTCGATTTGGAATCGCTGTACCTAGTACCGCTACAGCAGTACTTCCTATGGCGGAACGGATCTCCCTCCAGCCATCTTCAAAAGTAGCTGCGCCTAGCTGTTCTTCCGTGGGTAGTGCTGCTTCCAGCCGATATGCGCAGTATTGGGCAACCCCGGCGTCCCGAAGTTGCGCGATGTTGGGCCTTGGCGTCCGGCTACGACAAGTGCTGTACACCGTCGAGAGTTTTGAGCGCATGCATACTGCAACTAGGTAATGGTCCGAATCTATATTCGCACTGCGGTAGGTACGAACGTTGGTGATATCAGAGAAGAATTGCCCGTCAATTTGAACGTGATCGATTTAGTTTTTGGTGCGTTGGTCAGGTGATCTCCAGGTGATTTTGTGGATATCTTTGCGAGGGAAGAAGCTATTTCGGCCTATCATGCCACGGAAAGCTGCGAAGTTCACGCATCTTTGGGCGTTGTCATTCGATACGGTGTGCAAGCTGTTAGGCCCGATTTCACGTTCCGTTGCAAACTGCTGTCGTACACCTCCTCCAGCTTCGCATAGAACGCTTCCTTCTCATCGTCGGGTCTCCCATCGTGTGGGCAGTGTACTTTGATGATGCTGTAGTTGGAGAAACTGCCTTTGAACCTCAACTTACTCATCCTTGCGTTGATCGGAGTCCATCCAATCACGCGATTGACACATCCTACCCAGCACTACAAAGCCGGCTCCCAGCTCGTTGATGGTGCCACAGCTCTGGTAGAAAGTAGCCGCCCGATTCCCGCTTTTCCATACCTTTTGTCCTGTCAAGCAAAGTTCCTGCAGTGCTACGACTTCAAAGTTGCGTGGTTGGAGTTCGTCGTAGATTATCCTGTCGAAAACAAGAAAGCAGTTCCATGTTCCGAGTTTCCAATCGTAGTCGTTATTTCGTCGCGTAGGTCTTTGCCGATTGTTCCGATTCGTATTTTTTCTGCATTGATCGTAACGGTTAGTTTTCCAGGATGGCTTGTTGGGCCTTCCCCAATCACCTGTCTCGCCAGAGGACCATAGTATCAGCTCTGTTTAGAGTTCCACACTGACACGAGGACGATACATCAGCCGCTACTAACATCGAGAACAGACGCTGTTTTTAGCCGCCCCTAACATGGGGAACAGACGCTCGGATAGACTCACGCTCCAAAAAGTCCCCTTCCCTGTCGGTATACGACCATGGTCCCACCGGGGTTGGTTACCCGATCTTTCCTATGGTTACTCGTACCCCAGCTGGTACGGCGGGGAGGTAGGAATAGGTGTTACTGGACAAGAGGCTAAGGATCACTGTGGCGAACCACCGGGTCATTTACCAACCAATAATTTTTACTCATTGTAAAAAAATAAAAGATTCGCGCATTGCGCCGTGTCAAATAAACTAAATAACTTAATTGAGATGCATCTCTGGTCATTTTTTAAGGCTATTCTGATATTTGATTTTTACCCATCCATCCGTCATACGAATCAGTCTAATTTTTTTTCGTACAGCTGAGTGTTATCTGCCACAGCTCACTTCGTTTTACGGAATCGTACGCTGCGTTGACATCTACAAACACATGAAGAAAGTGCTAGTTGCGTTCCCGAAGTTTATCCAGGATTTGTTTCAGGGTAAACAACTGGTCCATTGTTGATCGTTATTCTCGAAGTCCGCTCTGTTAATCGCCGACAAAGGGTTCAACCAACGCAGGTAGTCTGCTAAACAGAACATGGGAGAGAACCTTATGGGTTGTATTGAAACTCGTTATTTATAGGCGGATGGATTTACTCGCGTTCGTCTATGCTGTGCCATCGATCTTCCTGACGTGGTTTGCAAAGGTTTCAACTTTTTCTAATGTTCCAAGTTCCATTTTTGCCTTTCTCATATAGAAAGGTTATGCAATCACTCTGAAAAACGTCAACCTAATCCCGGCCATTTTTTTTTGCTCGCGTAAGGTTTCTGGTTTTTAACAGGGGCGTAGTTGATGGTTTACGGAGAGGGGTTACACCCCCCTCTACTGTTCACTCCCTTCCCTTAAAAATCTTCTTAAATCACCCCTCAGACTCCCACCCCATCCAGCCCTCATACCCCTCCCCTTCAACCCCATCATCTTTAAACCACCACTATATCACAAAGCATATCAATTTAAGCTGGGGAGTCGTTCGTTCATGGGACTTTCGCCCTCCTCACATACCCACCCCCGCATGACAAAATGAGTTAGCAAGCAGATAACATTGATCTAATGCTGATTAGGCTAATGGAGTATGATATTTTTTTGTTTCAAGTGTTTCACCGTCGACACGTAGCTCATCAAGTTCGTGGCTGGCATGCCATTGTGTATAAGTACAAAGTGTACTAAGAATATAATGAACATTTCCACAATTATGTTGAACATAAAAAGCCTCCGTGCCATACTTTTGAGAAATGAGAAAGGCACAATTGCACCGCTAGGTGGATTAAAACAGGTTTTTTTTCCTTGTCGATTATTCCATCCTGAATCTTAATTCACATGAGGCCCGGTTTCGAATGTTGAACAAGACTATAAGACAATTAAAATAAAGTTAAGAATATACATTGGAACAAAATTACCGATTCCACCTCTCTAAATGGTTAGGATTGTGTGTTCTAAACACATGCTATCCATCTCGTCTGCCCAGGTTTCTAGGCGTGTTGTAGTGATTTGGATATATGTAGGTAGGTATGTACGACCTGTGGCAGAATTATAATTCAATAGCGGTGGAAAATCACACTCAACCTGGGCACGCATAAATATGCAAATCGGGCTTGAAGTCACGCCGACCGACCGGCCGGTACCGATTCAGCCCCTGTTTAAGCCTACTTTCCTGTACACAAATCCTATCGAAGTGCGTCTTCAGTCATGTCGGCCACGGTAGCGGTGTAACGGATGAGTTGTTATGAAGCCGATTTCATGCTACGTAGCCCGAATTAAAACAACCTGCTGATGCTGGCTTGTGATCCTGAGTTTGTTTGCTTTCTTATTAGTTATGTCGATGTTATTGCATAATGGTTCAATAGATTCTCATATGAATAATATTTCTGGAATATGCTACTGAATTGAGATCTTTCATCGTCACATCTTTGAGGGGTCCATTAACTCGATCGTCGGCGGGTTAATTTTAATGTTCTTTGCGTGGTTATCAAGCTCTAAATATTTATTTCAACTTCAAAGACTACAAAATATAAACATTTCAAATGATGCAATGAAAAAACGATTCAGATCGTCCACATGATGTCAACCTATAAAATCAAAAGTCATGGCCATTAGCCGTCTCATTCCAACCGGGAAAAAGCCGTTGGACGGAAGTGAACTCATTTTGTTAAAAAAAATTAAATAAATAAAACAACACTAAGTAAGATTCACACCAGAAGCCGGCGAGCTAAAAAGCATTAATATTTTAAGCTGATTGAAGTCGTAAAACAGTGTGTATTGCTATACAGGTTTACGACTACTAATCGTACTATAATTCCTCGCTCTTTTTGAAAGCGCTTTATCAATCAGCGACTGGGAAAACTAAACGGGCGAAAACGACATGGGTAAGTCAGATTAAGAGTCCTGTCTGCAAGGCGGCAAGGGTAAGGAAGAAGAAGAGAGAGGTGATCCCCTTCAAAGACACGGATTATTGGCTCGGGGTGAATGGGACCCCGCTGGCGTTGCCGGAACCGTACATGTACGCCGCTACTACTGCTGCAAAAATGTGTCCAACAGACGACGGAGTCGAACGGACAGACAACAGGGACAAATAAAAGCGATTATAATTACGGGTGCAAATTAAAGAGGCCACCGCTGCTACTGCTGCTGCCGGCTGTCTTTATAGCGAGAGTGTAGCGCAGGATTTTGCCGCCTCGTTCGTCGAAGTCGAAGCTCGAAGTTGAGCGTGGGCGGCGTGCAATCACGTCGAATGTTGCTTTGAAGTATAGGAATCGACTGAAGTCGGGATGGCAGGTTCAGGTCCAGGTCCAGGTCCGGCATGTAGGAAAACCGGTGCCGTCTGCATGCCAAAAGCCGAGAGTGAAAATGAAGAAGTATGTAGCACCAGTTGTTCTTAATTAGTTTCAATTCAAAAAGCTTTTCTCTGCCAATGGCTTTCAATGCGACCCAATAGCAGCAGGAAAGTTGAATTGCATTTACCAGGGTCTTTCAGATTTTAGAGCGTATACTGCCTGCTCATTCTGGTTCGGTTCCGAGAGTCACCATTCGCCTCGGTTCGTTTGCTGTAGCTATGTTGTAGGACATGTTGTCATTCGTGTGGTATGTGGTTCTAGTCGGATGCCTTCGTGGTTTGAAATTGTGATAAGGAACTAACTCTTGAATCAAGATTGACGCTTGACCAACGGAACATTGGTAGGATAGGAAAATACTGGAGCGATTAGCTAAAAGCATGCCGGGTTGGATCAGAAATTTGATTCAGTATCACTCGGCAACGTACAACGGTATTGCCTTACACGTCCTAACGCTTTTCAATCGGGTTTCCTGAGTGGGATAGGATTTTGTATTCCTTTGAACCCTTTGAAGTTCGTAATAGATATTGCCTCTCAAATTATTCTTTCCAATGTAGGTGAGGAATTCCATGGCAAAGTAGCAGGCCATGAATCTTGAACATCGTTGGAGTTCCGTTCGGTTTATGAAACCGAATGTTTCGCACAGGCAAATAGCTTATTTTTACCTTAGAGTAGTTTTTTTAAAGACATATGTGTTGTCGAACGCATTTTGGCAACAGCACTGTTACAGTGGTAAGCTTTAATCTAGTTGGTACCGTCACATCTTTGATTTAAGGCCTGAGTTCAGTACATGTCATTGCAGTAATGGCTGCATCCTGCAGCCAAACGAAAACAGTGTAAAAGGCCGCCATGTTCCTCTTGCATACATCTCACTAATTTGAATCAACTTTTCGACCTTCTTGTGCAATATTATGGTCCACGTTGCACACAAACCATATAAGGGACCGTTCATAAACCACGTAGACCGAAATTTGAGATTTTTTGACCCCCCCCCCCTAGTACACTTAAGTAGACTTTTACCAAATCCCCCCTCCCCAAAAGTCTACTTAGACTTTTTGTTTTTTTTTATTTGTGGAAAATAAGAAAATAGCAATAAGCACGTTATTATATTCAAATAAAAATTAAATGTGTAGCGTTCAGATTTATTTCAAGCTTTTGAATACTAAGGACAACAACAAATATCATCAATAATGCTTTCCATATTGGTATTTTGTCTATTACTGCTAAAATCAATTAGTATCAATTCAAGAAATTTTAAAACCAAAATATTTGTCTCCGAAATACTCGGACTTCGAATTTTATAAATTACGTACAGCTTTAAGAAAAATTTTCGTTTTAATTTCACTATAGTTTCAGTTTTAATTGTAAATTTACTGTCAGTACTGTAAAGTACTGTCAGGTATTTGTATAGCGGAATACTGCTTTTCAAAGTAAATCACTCGAGAGTATTTCAAAAGATATATTGCTATAACTAATTCAAGTTTAACTGAAATGCTACTTACAACAAAAGGGCAGAATTGCTAATCTACCAACCACTTTCTGAGCCTTATTGTGGTGATAAACATTGATAAACTTTAGGAAACAATTTCAAATTATGCTGTCGATGTTTGGTATTATCTAGACTGAAATATTACACCAAACATGCACACAAATTTCACTTTCCGTGAACAAATTTCAATATTCCTAAGATAATGAGATGCCTTATTCAATTAAGGGGACGAAACTATCCAAATAATTCCAAAAATATCTATTTTTCTTATGTAGTTAGTAGTCATATCACCTGAGAGTAGAGTAAAAATTTTTGAAGTGCCTCCCCATTTTTCACAAAGTAGTGAATTTTGAAAAACATGTTTTTATTTTATTGTTTAGGTACCCCTAAACATCTTCATGAAATATTTTGTCGTTATTCGAAATATTTATAATAGTTCTAGTTAATTGAAAATTTATACACCTTTTTATTATAATATTTTCTACAGCCAAAGTTTAATTTCGACCAGCGACTGTTTCGCCCGCGCGTTGTTTTTCGCATGCCGGGTAACACAAAAAATCAAATATTTTAAAAACCTTATGCTTGCTCAAAACTTTTTTTCTTAGAATTAAAAGCTGATAATATATGCAACAATTTACAACTTAAACGGAATGAATATCACGTGAAGAAACCTTTTAAAACTGCATTTATTGAAAAATTGTTTAACAAATAGTAGAAATAGTTAACATTTGTTAAACCTTTTTTCTACATTTTCAAGACTAAACATTTGTTAAACCACCAGTGAAGTTTGGTGCAATTCGAAATTAAACTTTGGCTGTAGAAAATATTATAATAAAAAGGTGTATAAATTTTCAATTAACTAAAACTATTATAAATATTTCGAATATCGACAAAATATTTTATGAAGATGTTTAGGGGTACCTAAACAATAAAATAAAAACATGTTTTGCAAAATTCACCACTTTGTGAAAAATGGGGAGGGGGGCACTTCAGAAATTTTTACTCTTATATCTCAGTAACCAAACAGAATGTCAAAATTCTGAAAACGCCAATTTGTAGAGATTTTTTAGACAAGCGATGTGGCATAACTAGCTCAGTTTACCCCAAAATGGCGTTTGTTGTAAGATAGCACAACAGCGATGATTTAACACCAATTTGAATAAGTTTTGCATCATCTAGGTATTCTGGTGGTTACAGTTTATATAGGGATTTACAGTATTACCGCACTTCTCATCCAGTACCTCCGGAACTGGATATCGTATTAGAAATAAATTCAATAGCAACCGGTGCCTTTCATTTGAGAATAAGTTTGAGAGAATCGGTTCGGTTATCCTCGTGTTTGGTCGACAATGACTGGGCAGTGCGTAAGCCTCTTGTACCTGAAGGCATAAAATAGACCCCACTTGCGGTCCTTAGCTTCCTGCCCAGTAACTCCTAGCCCTGGCCTCCTCGTGGCGTCGACTGGGACACGAGTAACCTTAGTGAAGATCGGGTAACCAACCCCGGTGGGAACTTTTGTCGTATGCTGGCAGGGAAGGGGGGGTTACTCTTCTTCGGAAGGTGTAAACCTGTCCTGGTGCCCAGGTGGGACCTTAAGCAGTCCTGGCACGATGGCCCACCGGCGAGACAGGTGGTTGGCGTAGGCCCTATAAGCCGCCCCTTAAAAAACCCACATAACGAACAATACAGAAGAGAATACGACCCAGAACAATCGGCAACGACCCAGGCGACGAATAAAGGATCACGATTGGAAACTCGGAACATGGAACTGCAGATCGCTCGGCTTCGCAGGATGTGACAGGATAATTTACGACGAGCTACAACCCCGCAACTTCGATATCGTGGCGCTGCAGGAACTTTGCTGGACGGGACAGAAGGTGTGGAAAAGCAGGCATCGAGCGGCTACCTTCTACCAGAGCTGTGGTACAACCAACGAGCTGGGAACCGGCTTCATAGTGCTGGGCAAGATGCGCCAACGTGTGATCGGGTGGCAGCCGATCAACGCAAGGATGTGCAAGTTGAGGATCAAAGGCCGTTTCTTCAACTACAGCATCATCAACGTGCACTGCCCACACGAAGGGAGACCCGACGACGAGAAAGAAGCGTTCTACATGCAGCTGGAGCAGACATACGACGGTTGCCCTCTGCGAGACGTGAAAATTGTCATCGGCGACATGAACGCACAGGTAGGAAGGGAGGCAATGTACAGACCGGTGATCGGGCCTAACAGCCTGCATTCCGTATTAAATGACAACGGCCAACGATGTGTGAACTTCGCAGCCTCCCGTGGAATGGTAGTCCGAAGCACCTTCTTCCCTCGCAAAGATATCCACAAAGTCACCTGGAGATCACCGGACCAAGTAACAAAAAATCAAATCGACCACGTTCTAATCGACGGTAGATTCTTCTCGGACATCACAAACGTCCGCACTTATCGCAGTGCGAATATAGATTCGGACCACCACCTGGTTGCAGTATGCTTGCGCTCAAAACTTTCGACAGTGCATAGCTCTCGTCGAAGCCGAACGCCGCGGCTAAACATCGAGCGGCTATAAGATGGCAGAGTGGCTCAAGAATACGCGCAGCAGTTGGAAGTGGCACTACCAACGGAAGAGCAGCTAGGCGCAGTTGCCCTTGAAGATGGCTGGAGAGATATCCGATCCGCCATAGGTAGCACCGCAGCCACTGCACTAGGTACGGTGGGCCCGGACCGAAGAAGCGACTGGTACGACGGCGAATGCGAGCAGTTGGTCGAAGAGAAGAATGCAGCATGGGCGAGAATGCTGCAACACCGCACGAGGGCGAACGAGGCGCGATATAAACAGTCACGGAACAGGCAGAACTCGGTTTTCCGGACCAAAAAGCGCCAGCAGGAAGACCGAGATCGCGAAGCGATGGAGCAGCTGTACCGCGCTAAAGACACACGGAAATTCTACGAGAAGTTGAACCGCTCGCGCAGGGGCCACGTACCACAGGCCGACTTGTGCAGAGATACAAACGGGAATCTTCTCACGGACCAGTGTGAGGTGATCCAGAGGTGGCGGCAGCACTACGAAGAACACCTGAACGGCGATGCAGCAGACGACGAGGATGGCACGGTAGCGCACCTGGGAGCACGCGCGGAAGATATTACACTACCGGCTCCGGATCTCCAAGAAATCCAGGAGGAGATTAGCCGGCTCAAAAATAATAAAGCCGCTGGGGTTGACCAAATACCAAGCGAGCTACTAAAACACGGTGGCGAGCTACTGGCTAAAGCGCTGCACTGGGTGATTACCAAGATTTGGGAGGAGGAGATTTTACCGGAGGAGTGGATGGAAGGTGTCGTGTGTCCTATCTACAAAAAGGGCGACAAGCTGGATTGCTGTAATTACCGAGCAATCACCCTGCTGAACGCCGCCTACAAGGTACTCTCCCAAATACTATGCCGTCGACTATCACCAATTGCAAGAGAGTTCGTGGGGCAGTACCAGGCGGGTTTCATGAGCGAACGATCTACCACGGACCAGGTGTTCGCTCTTCGTCAAGTACTGCAGAAATGCCGCGAGTACAATGTGCCCACACATCATTTGTTCATCGACTTCAAAGCCGCATATGACACTATCGATCGAGACCAGCTATGGCAGATTATGCACGAGTACGGATTCCCGGACAAACTGACGCGATTAGTGAAGGCGACGATGGATCGGGTGATGTGCGTAGTACGTGTCTCAGGGACGCTCGCGAGTCCCTTCGAATCACGCAGAGGGTTACGGCAAGGTGATGGTCTCTCGTGTCTGTTATTCAACATCGCGCTGGAAGGTGTAATAAGAAGAGCAGGGATCGACACGAGTGGTACGATTTTCACAAAGTCCGTTCAGCTACTTGGCTTCGCCGATGACGTTGATATTATTGCACGAAACTTTGAGAAGATGGAGGAAGCCTACATCAGACTGAAAAGAGAAGCCAAGCGCGTCGGACTTGCCATCAACACGTCGAAGACAAAGTACATGATAGGAAGAGGTTCACGAGAAGAGAATGAGAACCGCCCGCTTCGAGTTTGCATCGGTGGCGACGAAATCGAGGTGGTTGAAGAGTTCGTGTACTTGGGCTCACTGGTGACCGCCGACAATGATACCAGCAGAGAGATTCGTAGACGCATCGTGGCAGGAAATCGTGCTTACTTTGGCCTCCGCAAGACACTTCGGTCGAACAGAGTTCGCCGTCGTACAAAGTTGACCATCTACAAGACGCTGATTAGACCGGTAGTTCTCTACGGGCACGAGACCTGGACCATGCTCGTGGAGGACCAACGCGCACTTGGTGTCTTCGAACGGAAAGTGCTGCGTACCATCTACGGTGGAGTGCAGATGGAAGACGGCACATGGAGACGGCGAATGAACCATGAGTTGCATCAGCTGTTGGGGGAGCCGCCCATCTGTCATACCGCGAAAATCGGACGACTACGGTGGGCCGGGCACGTAGCCAGAATGTCGGACAATAGCCCGGTGAAAACGGTTCTCAATTGCAATCCGACCGGTACAAGAAGACGTGGCGCGCAGCGAGCACGATGGATCGACCAGGTGGAAGACGATTTGCGGACCCTTCGCAGACTGCGTGGCTGGCGACGCGCGGCCATGGACCGAGTGGAATGGAGGAATCTTTTGTATACGGCTCAGGCCACTTCGGCCTTAATCTGTTAATAAATAAATAAAATATCCTCGTGTAACCGATGTGCGATTGTTGGTAACATACATTCTCACATACACACTCATAAGCACATACACATTTCCCGAACGCCACGAATTGAGTCGAACATGTGAGGTGAAGACTAGTCTCTTACCCCTCGTTGCTGCTTATGGCATACTTGCTGTGTTGGAAGCACTGTCATGGCACAGTGGATGGCAAATATGCTTTTTTTTCCATACGTTTATTTGACACGGCATTTGCAAAAGCTTTTTACGCCAGTTTCTTTTTTAACATAGCACGTTACAAAAATCCTTAAGACTAATTTTAACTATACTAGTAATTTGTCTAAAACTAACACTGAAATAACTTTATTGTTTGCTTTTTTCCTTACATTATTATATTTCATAATGATCTAGTATTTTTTGTATTTATTTACTTTTTTTCTGTTATTGTCTAAATTTAAAAACTGAATATTCTAGGACACTTTAATTGGTGAATGATTAGCCTTGGATGAGAGTATGAGGAGATGAATTTAATTAAATTTTGACAGACGCTGTTTTTAGAAAATGATAGATAAGTTCCATGTATAGAGGATCGCGATACGCCAGGATGTCTCTAACAGGAACATGGATTGGTCTTCCTCGGACTTGTAAAGAATCTACTAATTGTGATCTGGCTTCACGATATTCAGTGCAGGACCAAACAACATGCTCAATGTCATGGTAACCTTCTCCACAAGCACAATGATTACCCTCAGCGAGCCCAATACGACGGAGATGCGCATCTAAAGTATAATGATTGGACATGAGCCTAGACATCACACGGATGAAGCCCTGACTTACATCCAATCCTTTGAACCATGCCTTCGTTGATACTTTAGGGATAATTGAGTGTAGCCATCGTCCCAGATCTCCATTGTCCCAAGATGTTTGCCAACTAGCAAGTGTCCTCTGTCGAGAAGCGCTATAAAATTCATTGTAAGCGATGGGTCTTTCATATATTTCACAATCTAGTGCACCAATCTTGGCCAAATTATCAGCTTTCTCATTGCCCGCAATAGAGCAATGGGCGGGGAGCCACATTAGGGAAAATTTATAACATTTTCTTGTTAGGTTACTCAGAGATTCTCGTATCTTCCCCAAAAAGAATGGATCGTGATCATCAATCCTCTTTGAGCGTAGAGCTGCAATTGTGCTGAGACTATCAGTGAGGATAAAGTAATGGTTCGGGGGTAAAGTATTAATTATTTGCAAACTATAGTGAACTGCTGCTAGTTCCGCTATATAAACAGAGGCGGGTTCTGCAAGTTTGAGAGAAATTGAAAAATTATTGTTGAAAATTCCGAAACCAGTGGCCTCACTGATTCGTGACCCATCAGTGTAAAACATTTTAAGGCAGTCTATGTGTTGATATTTACTTGTGAATATTTTAGGGATCTCCCGCGAGCGTAGATGATCCGGAATTCCACGAATCTCTGCTTGCATGGACGTGTCGAAGAATAAAGTGGATTCAGGAGTATCTAGTATATTGACGTCTGTGGGAACATACCTAGCAGGCGTTATTTCTTGTGACATGTGATTGAAATACACTGTCATGAATCTGGTTTGGGGTTGGAGCTCAACAAGTCTTTCAAAATTTTCAATCACCAGTGGGTTCATAACCTCACATCGAATAAGTAAACGAGAGGAGAGATCCCAGAATCGGTCTTTTAAAGGAAGAACTCCCGCTAGTACTTCAAGACTCATCGTATGGGTCGACTGCATGCAACCTAGGGCAATTCGTAAACAACGATACTGTATCCGTTCCAGTTTAATAATGTGAGTGTTCGCAGCTGAACGGAAACAGAAGCACCCATATTCCATTACTGAAAGTATTGTTGTTTGATACAATCTTATCATGTCACTTGGATGAGAACCCCACCATGATCCAGTTATTGTTCGCAGAAAATTTATCCTTTGTTCGCATTTCGTTATTAGATATCTAATGTGGCCTCCCCATGTGCCTTTAGAATCGAACCAAATTCCAAGGTATTTAAAAGTCAGGACTTGGGCTATTGTTCTACCAACCAACTAGAACTGAAGCTGAGCCGGATCACGCTTCCTTGAGAAAACGACCAACTCTGTTTTCTCCGTAGAGAAATCGATGCCCAGTTTTAAAGCCCAAATTGATAAATTATCCAAGCTATCTTGCAATGGTTGTGGTAAATTTATAGCTTTTGGTCCTGTGGCAGAAACCACCCCATCATCTGCAAGTTGTCTTAGAGTGCATGGGCTGACAATACAATTATCAATGTCATTCACGTAAAAATTATAGAGAAGGGGGCTTAGACAAGAGCCTTGTGGGAGGCCCATGTGACTTATTCTGAGTGTCGCCAAATCGCCATATGAAAAATGCATGTGCTTTTCTGACAATAAATTGTATAGATAATTATTTAATATCGGTGAAAGACCACATTGATGTAGCTTCTCCGAGAGAACATCCATGGAGACTGAGTCGAATGCTCCTTTTATGTCTAAGAACACAGACGCCATTTGTTCTTTTTTTGCGTAAGCGAGTTGGATTTCTGACGAAAGTAGCGCCAGGCAATCATTCGTTCCCTTTCCTCTCCGAAAACCAAACTGGGTATCTGAGAGCAAGCCGTTCGCCTCAACCCAGTTGTCGAGACGTCGTAGGATAATTTTTTCCAACAATTTCCTGATGCAGGATAGCATTGCAATCGGTCGATACGAGTTATGATCGGAGGCTGGTTTTCCCGGTTTTGGAATGGCGATAACTCTCACTTGTCTCCAGTCACGCGGGACAATATTCTGCTCAAGAAACTTGTTGAATAAATTCAACAAGCGTCTTTTTGCTAGGTCAGGCAGATTCTTCACCAAGTTGAATTTAATTCTGTCTAGTCCCGGAGCATTATTGTTGCATGAGAGGAGTGCAATTGAGAATTCCATCATTGTCAAAGGCGAATCTATGAAATCGTTACTTGTGGGAGCATCGCGAATGATTTTCTGCGCAGGAGCAGAATCTGGACAAATTTTCTTGGCAAAATTAAATATCCAACGATTCGAAAAATCTTCGCTTTCATTAGTCACGTTACGATTCCTCATTCTTCTGGCTGTGTTCCAAAGAGTACTCATTGATGTTTCTCTTGACAAGCCATCAACGAAGCGTCTCCAATAACTAGACTTTTTGGCACGACGTATGCTGTCAAATTTGTTTTGCAAAATGAAATAATTTTCAAAGTTCTCACGTATACCCCCTTTCTGTTTCATAATTTCTTTGTAGGCAACTTGTTTAGCTTCATATGCATCAGAGCACTCTTTGTCCCACCAAGGATTAGGGGGCCGTCTATTTATTGTCATTCCAGAATTGCATTTCGTTTGGGCTTGTTCTGCTGCTTCAATAATTGAACCCGCTAGGAATTCATATTCTTCGGTAGGGGGTAGCTCTTCTGTCGAAGCAAGAGAAGTGGAAATTAATGTTTCGTATGTTTTCCAATCAATATTTCGTGTTAAGTCATAAGGAACATTGATTGAATTCGTAAGGCCTAATTCACTGTTAATTGAAACAACGATTGGGAAATGATCGCCACCGTAAGGATCAGGTACAACCTTCCACGTGCAATCTAACCGAAGTGATGTCGAGCACAGAGATAGATCTAATGCACTTGGACGTGCAGGAGGTCTGGGGATGCGTGTTGTTTCGCCAGTATTTAAAACTGTCATATTAAATTCGTCACAAACATTGTATATCAAAGAGGATCGATTATCATTGTAGAGGGAACCCCACAATACTCCGTGCGAGTTGAAGTCTCCCAGTATCAGACGCGGAGCAGCCATGGATTCCGCTACCTCGAAAATTTGACGTTGTTCAATTTGAACTTTGGGAGGTATATATATAGAAGCGATAGACATGTCTTTGCCTTTAATATTCGTTTGGACTGCTACAGCCTCAATGCCAGCAATCATGGGGATGGTAATTCTATAGAAAGAATAGCACTTTTTAATTCCTAGAAGCACTCCTCCATATGGGGTGTCTCGGTCTAGGCGAATAATGTTGAAATCATTTAAGTGGAAATTAATGTTTGAGGTAAGCCATGTTTCACATAGAGCAAAAGCATCGCATTTTAAATTATGCAGTAAATTTTTTAAAGAATCAATTTTTGGTATGATACTTCTGCAATTCCACTGTAAAACAGTGATGGAGTCTTTCACCTTAGGAGTTGAATTAACCATTGAAGGATATAATTGCTGCAAGGATGGGCCATTGAGCAATCAGCTGCTCTAAAAATGTTCTAATTGTTGGGAGGAAAGCTGAAAGTATACTCTTTAGTGGTTCAGAAATATTGAATGCTTTAAAAATCCAATCAACAATTTCAAAAAATTTCAATAATCCTACTCCCAGCTGAGGCTCAGAGGAAGTCGAAATTTTATTATTTCCAGTAATGGTGTTCTGTTTGGATTGTACATTTCCAAAACCGGGTGGAATTGATTTCGGTTTTGAATCGGAATTTTTCGGTTTTGGGCGCAGTTTATCTATTGGTGGAGAAATTTTAAGGCCCTTGCTTGGCAGCTTGGGAAAAGAAGACTGTTTTCTTTTTCTGAAATTTCCGGGTAAAACAAATGATGTGCCTTCGCACGCTCCGTCGGAGTCAGACTGTTCCGAAAATAGAGATGTGTAAGTGTTTTCTAAGAAGATGGGTTTAGGGGTAGCATTTTTCAACATTTCTGCATAGGAGCGCTTAGACCTCTCCTTCAAGGATCGTTTAATTTTATCCTCGCGCAATTTATAAATGGGGCATGCAGGGAGCTCATGCGAGTTTTCTCCGCACATTAAACATTTTTCTGAATTTTCATTGCATGTATCCTCTTGATGAGAACCCCCACATTTGCCACACCGTGCCTTATTGGAACAGTAAGTGGCTGTGTGGCCAAGCTGTTTGCAATTAAGGCAATTCATCACACGAGGGATAAAAAGGCGAACAGGGAGACGAATCTTATCGATAATGACATAGTTGGGCAGCGCAGACCCAGCGAAAGTCACTCGAAACGAGTCAGACAGTCGATAAACTTTTTTATCTCCTTCGTGTGATACTGAATGCAATTGCTTGCATTCAAGTATCTTTACGTCTTTAAGTATGGTGTCTTTGAAACGACCAACCCCATGCTTAATTATGTCATCAACAGTCAAACTCGATTCTGTGATGACCCCATCAATTTCAATTTCCTTTGAAGGAATATACGCTCTATACTCACGCGTAAAAAGCTCGCAAGAAGCAATTGCATTGGCTTGTTTGAGACTACCAACGACAATGCGTATTTTATCTTTATTAACTTTAACGATCTCTTTTACATCCGAGAATCGCGAAGTCAAATCTTTCGAAATTTGAATGATATTTAGCGCCTTTACTT
Organism: Topomyia yanbarensis; assembly: GCF_030247195.1. NCBI lineage: Eukaryota > Metazoa > Arthropoda > Insecta > Diptera > Culicidae > Topomyia > Topomyia yanbarensis. The sequence continues at coordinate 337,510,116 of NC_080672.1, read as the reverse complement.
TACGCCTAATAAACACAATCCATGGTCCCGTTGACGACTCTGGGTAAATTTTAATTCTACTCGGGTTTACATTTTCAACAGGCTTAGGGGGAGGGTCTGTTACTCGTTCTCCCATCTCTTCATCCATTTTACCTAGCAAGAAAAACTATCACAAAAAGGAATGAAAAATATACCTGTTATACCGGTAGAACACACCTCATGTGTTACGTTGTAAACTCGGTGCCCGTTGTTTGACAATGTGACACTTGCTGTCCTACTTCGTCGCGTTGCTTCTTCAGTAGAGAAATAGGCCTACCTGCAACACTTCAAAACTCTCTCCGGTTAAGCTGCTCGTCGGTATCACCACCACCAGCGCGCTCTCTCCGTTTCCACCACCGCGGTAGACAAATGTGGCTACCTGTGGCTTGCTGCGAAAATCCCACTGTCGATGCGGCACTTTTCGGTGCCACTTGTTTTCCTTATTCGTCGTACCACTTCTGCGGTAGACAAATAGAGCAAATGGGTCTACCTGTGACGCTTCCCCTCTCGTCGATTAGAATTGCTCGACGACACCAATACAAAATATTTTTCAGTATGTACAGACACGATCACTGTCGATTTCTGCCACCGTGGTAGGCAAATTCGTCTACCCGCGGCTTGCTGTCAAAACACCACTTGTCGAGGATGCCGTTGACCACGCCTCCGACGTATCAACTGTCGACTCACACTTAACAAACTGGCCTCTCTCTCTCCCACAAAAACGCATACAGCGTCTCGCACTCCGTCACTCTCTCCAGAACAAAACCCTCCACCCGGAGGCACAACCGTCTCGGCCGGTTGCAAAAACTGTTATGACAAATATGCTTGTCACAGTTCATCTTAGTCCTCGTTGTGCAGCTGCCGTCCATAGAGGTTAGGTCTCTCGTGTCGAATAATTTCTTCCGAAGCCATGGGATTTCATTGAACGGTATGAGTTTCGGCCCTTCGGGCCTCAGTTGATCAGTCGATTTTCAGTGTTATTTCATAATCTTTTTATAAGAGAAAGGTAAAATGTTTTATATGGAAAATTCACGTGTGAACGGATTCTTTTATTCAAATCCGGAACCAATACTTCGTTCAAATGAAATACGGTAGCAATAAATGGGAATACTATACCCGTCATTTAAGACTTGTGAGAATCGAATCTGCAATATATGAGAAACAGGTGTGAATCTAATTGTGGAGCTTGGTCATTTCCTCGAATTTGTGGGATCCTCAACAGTTCTCAAGGTGGTCAAAGAAATTTTGATTTGCAATTAGTGATCTGGACTAGCAATTTCAAGCAATTTAAAACTCATTTCAATTTAATTTGCTTCATTTAGATATAACTATTATACCGGTTTGAATGATAATTTCTCATGTGACCGGAAACTTCAACCCGTAACACGGAAACCAGAACTCCCATTCCAATGAAATTTAATAGCAGTCAATAGGGATGCTGCAGCTTTAATTTAAGACAAATTTGAGAAAATTGAATCAGACATTTCTAAGAAGCAGCTGTGAATTCACTTCGGGAACTTTGCCAATTTCCCGAAGCTTCCGGTTCCGCCGAAGGTGTCCAAAGTAGTCAATGTGGGTTTGATTGGGAACCAGTGAGCTGAAATCCAAGAAATTTAGAACATATTTTATGAGATTTTGCATCTTTTAGATAACATACTGATACCAATTTATATGGGAATTTCATGCGTGATCGCACTCTTCAACCCGTAACTCCGAAACCGGAAGTCAGAGTAGAATGAAATTCAACAGCAGCCTATGAGAATGTTGTACCTTTCATTTGAGACTAAGTTGACAAAATCTGCTCAGCCATATCCAAGTAACCGATGTGCATTTTTGGATCACATACATACATACATACATACATACATACATACATACATACATACATACATACATACATACATACATACATACATACATACATACATACATACATACACACATACATACATACATACGAACTAGACCGGCAACAATTTTGACTTTTTTTCGGAACACTGCTAATTCAAATGATAATTGGAAGCACAAATCATATGCAAAATATGAGCTTTTTCTGATAACTCTAGTTCACCCACAAGAGGTTTGAAGTTTCTATGGTAATATATATGGAAACTCGGAAATAAAAACTTTAAATTAAATAAAAAAATCCACAGCAACTCTGTATACCTCAAAAATTTTGGCCGCATGGCTTATTGTATAACGAACAGATTTGTTGAATATTGCATATTGATTGAAAGTTCCCCGACAAAGTTATTTTACTTCGATGGGATGTACAAGATGATACTGGCATTTTTTAATGATTTTTTTTGTTTTTTTTCCCTATTTTTCATACATTTTACCATACAAACTTGAAAACTCTTGTGAGTGAGCAGAGTTTTCAGAAAAACTCATATTCGACAAATGGTATGTGAAGCCAATTACCGTTTGATTTAACAGTGTTCTGAAAAAAAAATCAGAATTATTGCCGGTCTAATACGCACACACAGAGACATTTGCCGAACTCGACGAACTGAATTGAGTCGAATGGTATAAGAGGCTCAGCCCTCCGGGCCTCGGTTAAAAAGTCAATTTTCAGAGCAGGGATACCAGGTATCTTTTTCAAATGCCTTCACATTTTATAAAAAAATAGCTAATACCCATCGCGCGTTGCTGCGACTTTCAACGAAAAAACGCTTTCAATCTATCTAACAGATGATGAGTGATGAGACATTTCTTATATCTCTTTCCATTTTCTTCGGGCATTATATCGATCAAATTAGCGTGGGACAAATCAAAAGTAAAGCCCCAAAATTAACATAGGCGGACAATCAACTTATTACTAATGCTTTATGAGTAAAATATTCAATTTCTTCATTCAATGCATTATTAATGAAATAAATTTTATGATGTGCAAGCCCAAAAAATTAAAATAAATAAAAATATTGCGTATCTTTGAAGCATATTTCCCTAATAGCGCTTATTAAAAATTTTATGGCGATCTGAGAACTAGAATTGAAATTGCAACCCTTGATAACACGCTACATCAATGCGATTATTTCGATTTCGACTTTTTCGAAAGTGACCTTGCAGTGACCAACATATTTCGGATACCGTTGGACTCACAATAGCTAGTGATTGAACAAAGGATTTTGATTTGCATCATTAGTGCTAATGCCAATGCCCAAAAACCAATCTAAAGCTCTTAATAGATGCTTTTTAGGGAAAATCGTCACCATTACTGAGTGTCCTGAAAACTTTAACAGCTTTTTTCTCGAAACCACATTTTTTGCGGTATCCGGTAATATAACTCGAGCAAACGATTTTCTATCATTCTGAAATTTTCGCAGTATATTAAAAATTGCTTTCTCTTGTTTTTATAGGTACTACGTCCAGCAAAATATTTTGGTTTTATCTGCGCCTTATTATGATAAATTCGTTTGGATTTTCACCGCAATGTTAACTTTTTCATTTCGCATCCTAGAGGTTTGGCGTCTTCGGCAAAGTTTTAAAACGTTCAAAACTATGACAAGTTGTCAAAGATAGTTAAGCTCTATGTCTTCAAGTAACAAAGTTATGGCGATAATTATAAAATCACAAAATCTCTAGGGTGCGAAATAAGAAGCTAACGCTGCAGCACCACCTAAGGCGGTGAAAATCCAAACTAATTTACATTTTCATAATAAAACAAAACAACAGTTAAAACAGAGATTCTTTGCTTAGCTACTAAAAAATCCACTCCTACATCGCTAGAGGTTTTATTTTGCTAATTTTCATTCCTGCCCCACTGTGCAGTGACGTGCGCAGGATTTTTGGTGTCGTTTTATATGCCATTTTCAGCGTTTTTCTATTAAAAATGTGCCATTTCGTAGAAAATCTAAATATCTTAAAAATCCTACGTACGTCGCTTTCTATCGTTCTAATTGAAAAATACTTTTGTTTTTGGCTCTAGGCGAAATATTACGCGAGATAGATTTCCGGTCATGGACCCTTTCCAAAAGAACTCGCCTGCGGGAAAATACTGTCCAACCGCCATCTTGTGTCGAAATACTTGTTCACCAGAACTTGTAATATGAATCCCAGTTCACGGGATCTCGATTCATTTTTACATGGTGTCAAGTAAAATTTCTAAAACTTTCCTATTTTTTCGTGCTCTGAAGTAGCATAGCCCCCTAATAAAATTTTGCAATTTTGGTTAGATAAACTGAAGTAATTTATAATCTTTGTAGATCCGCTACATATACAAACACTGAAGAGGGTGACTTTCAAGCAGTGGCGGATCCAGGGGGAGGGTCCTTAAGGCCGAACTTTTCCCGAAAATTTTGAATTTAATAAGAAATTAGTTTGAATTTTATATTAGTTTCAAACAAAAAATCTTTTTAAACAAAGTTTGACACCAATGCTGATTTTCGTTAAATAAGGTTTTTACTTAGTACGTATTGTACAATGTTTATTTTAATATCGAAATTTCTAAACCCATCCGAAATTTTTTTTCTTGGTTCGCTCCGCCAAAAATCGAAAAAATCGTGTTTTTGCTTATATCACAATAGTTAAATTGAAGAATATATGACTACAGACTTTCAAATAGCCTTTTCAAGATTCTAACAAACAAAAAATTGGTTTGAAGCATTATACGTGTCCTAGAACGTAAAAATCAAAAACTCATACCAAAAGTACATATTTTTTTAGAAAACTGCGAAAAAAAGTTACGGAAAATCAAATTTTTGTTGTTTCAATCATTTCAAGCAGAATTACAAAAAGCATTCTTTCCACAAATTCGGTATACAGTAACGAAATAGTCCTTAACTCCGCCATTTTATAAAGTTTTTCAAGCATTTTTTCTTTTAGCTTTTCAAATGTGTTTACAAATTTTCAAATAGCTAAAACTTTTTCTTCCCTTTCCAAAAATCACGAATGAAAGTTTTTTGTCACCTAAAGCACCCCCTTAATTATACCTATTAATTTGGGACACTTTTTTAACATAAACTGCCCAAACAAATGAACGAATGAAAGAAGGTTCGCCAAATTTTCGGAGAAACCGTTCAGTTATTCTTTCAACAAACTACCAAAAATTTAGTGTAGTTCGATGCAATAGAAAAAAAATATCCTCAAAAATAATCCTCAAGTGGAGCGTGTTTGAAGAAGTTTCTTCTGGACGAGTTTATAATGACTGTTTCCAGTTACTTGGAGTAATTTATTTAGCTTCTCGTTTTCCGAGATATGATCCAAATCGATCTGAAGTTAGAAGTTAGAAAATAAGCTATCGGAAGGTTCTGGCCAATGAAAGTTTGCACACTGATAAGCGATCAACGTACATACAGACTACTTGAAATTGTTCGGTGCTCATTTCTAGCGGTGGTAGGTAGAAAAATGAAATACAAAATATATCCTGATATCATCCTTTTCTGTTTTATTGAAATAAAATTTGGCTAGTATATTAAAACGGATCATTACTATATTAAACAATAAATAACATGATATAACTTTTAAAGCATACAAGATAGATACTTGATGTATTCAGCAAAATTATTCGCAAAAGAAAGAGCTAAAAATTTTCCTAAGACATCATCTCAAAATAATCACTTGAAAGAAAATGAATTAAAATATCTCATTTATAGGGGGATTAATTTGTGAAAACACAATATCAACAGAAAGAGCATATTATATCCAATAATATCTCGGAAGGTGGTATTGACATAAACTTAGCCATTTCGGCGATATTAATTCATTACTTGTTTTTGGTCTTATTTCTGGATACACTGAAACCTCCATTTACGAACCAAGCCGGGGGTTCGTAAATTGAATTAGTTCGTAAAAAAAGTGTTCGTTATTTGGGATTTAGTTCGTAAAAAAAGTTTGCTTCACATTCTTCTTAATATTCGTTGGTTGAGCAATATTCTCGATAACCCTAACAATATGGGTATTTTTGGAACGGGCTTGACAAGTAGATGCTGAAAATGGACAAATGGAACCGTTTTAAAATCCAATATGGCGACTTCCGGTTGAGCAATATTCTCGATTACCCTAACAATATGGGTATTTTTGGAACGAGCTTGACAAGTAAATGATGAAAATTGAAATTGGAAACTTTTCCAAGTTCAATATGACGATTGCCGGTAAAGCGATGATAACGAACAATATGGGTTATATTTCCGTCATGTACTCGTCAACCCTATCCCGAAAATACCCATATTGTTGAGGTTATAGAGAATTGGATTCCAAAATAGTTCAAGACATCGATTTCCGTCATGCACTCGTCAACCCCATTCCGAAAATACCCATATTGTTGAGGTTATAGAGAATTTATCTAAACCGGAAGTCGCCATCTTGGATTCCAAAATGGCTCAAGACAACGATTTCCGTAATGCACTCGTCAACCCTATTTCGAAAATACCCAACTTATAATAGTAACAATTAACTAAAAATTCATAAGTATATAACTTCATGCTGTAATGTACGAACTCAAACTTTCCAAAATGTGTTCGTTATTTCGAATTTAGTTCGTAAAAAAAGTTACGTAAATTGAATATTACGTAAAAAAAGAGTTCGTAAATGGAGGTTTCAGTGTACTGGTAAACGGTAATAATCCGTCATACATATTTAATGATAAATATCTCTTTTGGTAATAGTCCGATTTCAACAAACTATAGCTCGTTCGAAAGGTATTCGTATAAGCTATCTAAAGATATTAAAAGTGTGTATCTATGTTGTCAATTTCGGCAGTAATTTTAAACAAACTGCAAAAAGTGCTATTTTTAGACATTCAAACATCCATATCTTAGAAACGAAACATCAGAATCAAAAACAAATTAATTGCGTTCTGTCTGGCTGTGAGGCCTTTCATTTTCAATTAGTTTGGAAAAGATCGGTTCAGCCATTGCTGAGAAACTCGAATGAGAGTTTGTCCGTTACATACACACACAGACACTGTCCCAAATCGTCGAGCTGAGTCGATTGGTATATAAGACTCGGCCCTCCAGGCCTCAGAAAAAACTACAAGGGGCAGCCCTATTGGGTTGCACGAACTGTAGACGTAGGACTATACTACTTAATGTAAAATATTTATTTTCTTAGTACTTAGTGTGTGGGAAAAAACACCCGGACCGGTGAAAAAAAATCAAATTTTAGACAATATAATCACATCTCATGTATAGAACAAGCTTTCTAGTTGCTCTCAAACAGATCCTAAAAGTTCAAACACCCATGGATAACCCCAAGTTTGTAGATGTGTTTCGATGCCACAGGATTGTAAAATGGTTAATATTACGTCATGAAAATTCAATTCTTCCGTGACAATTTTTTTTGCCTGCAAAATGGTGTGTATGCAAAGCTCATGATTTGTTGGGATATTAGCAGAGTCAAACCACGTCAAGTGGTCCTCGAAAAATCCACAAAATCACCGATTTTCATGAAAATTATTTTTTTGTGTAGGGAACATGGAGTGTAACTTTTGGGATAAATATTTCGTTAAAACTCCTTTTTTTGGTTAAGTTATGGGTTTTCAAACTTTTAATAACGATAAAATTGCATTTTTTTTAAATTTTTTATTTCTCAAAAACTACTTTAGATAATTGAATGAAATTTTGCACACTTCTAGAATGATATCTATACTGTCAAATGGATATATATTTATGAAATATTTTTTTTAGCAACAGCATTTTACATACATTTTTTAATAAACAATTTAATTTTTTTTGTGTTCTCGGCGCTCAAAATTATCAAAAAATATGTCAACTGATGCGGAAAACGTTCACCTTCAATAATCTGTAAAGATATTTTTGTCCTTTTGTTCCAATCCAGAGATATGGTATTTTTTGTCACGCAAGGCGCGCTTTCAACGCGCTGCGCATGCGCTCAACGAGTCACGTGACGCATTCGCTCGAACAGACTCACGCTACGCTGCCGGCATTCTGGGACCGATAGCAGACGGTGATGGATATTGACGAATAAATAGAATGGTTAGATTATGGAATGAGGTGGTACACCATGTGTCATTTTTGTGAAGTTTATTGAATTACAAAGTTATAAAACAGTAACATAATTTACGGGTTATTGTTCCTTTTTATCTCGTTACAATACTGTCGAAGAAAGTATCAGCATATGAAAAAAATTTGCTTCGAATCTTTTTATGAGTTGTAGGTTGAAAAAAGTGATATTGCCTCGTGTGTTTGACAGCTACTGCCATACTTTGGCGCACACTAAATTTTTTTTCATGAGCATCATGATCCACTTGAGTGCAAAAATCGAAATCTATTGTTTTGAAAGCATCTTTTGCCCATTCAAAAAGAATACGAGCATTAACTATATGATCCCCAGCAACACGTTGCATGCTTGCTTTGCGCGCTAACCTTTTGACGGTCCCTCCAACCCCATCGCATGCTCCCTTACCATGAGATGTTGCAAAAAAGTTCCATTCGGCTTCTATACCAAAATCTTTTTTGTGGTAATATAAATTTTGAAAATTAAACTTATTCTTGTATTGCGATGCAGCTTCATCCGAGAAATAGTGAATTTTTTTGATGTTCCTGGATCCAAATTTGCTTTTCAAATACTTCACAAGTCTTGTATTAAACAAATGTACTGACTGTGCATCATGAGTCAGTTTCTCCGATATAATTACAAAGCACAAGTGATTCTGTTTGCCGTCGACACAATAATAAACTACGTATGGGTGAATAGTTGCTTGACTATTTGACCAGTGGTGGGCTTGGATTGCGTCTTGGACTTGGAATGTATAATTTTCCGCGAAATCCAACGTGACAACAAATTCGCCCTCACTCACAGAATTTTTTTTTTTTCCAACGAGGTAGGTTGCTTGTGTTTTCGATAAAAAATCATGCTTCAACAAAGAAGCCAAATCATTCTTCAGTTCTTCCAAATATATCGCTGTTGTTTGTGTCGATTGCACTATATCACATCTGTGAAAATGGGTTATTAACAAATAGAGTTTTCAAACTAAAATGTGCTTATTACCTGTCAGTAGTGATCCATTGGCTGAATGTAAGTTCTGTGACGTTATTTTCAGTCAATTTTCGTTCCAATTTTTCGATAACAGCTGCAGAGCCAGGATATTTTTCGCAATTTCCCAAAAAACAATTGGACGTTGAGTGTTCGCATACTGATTGCCTAATGTATTCACTCACGGAGTCATTGAAGGGTACCTTGCATTTTTGGAATACTTGCTTCATTCCATATATTTTCAGTGCTACATTTTGATGTATCTTGCAAACGCAAACATTGTGCGTACCGTTTTTGTCAGCCAGAATGCATTCAGGTGGTCTAAGATCTTGAAATTTTGATAAGCTCATCGTTATATCAGAATATTCCATCTTAAAATGTTCGTGTAAATCCATCAAATTATATAATAAAAGTCGTTTTTGAGCCTTTATCCTTTTTCCATGTTTAATAATTGTTTTACAGTCTTTTATTCCCGGTAAAAGTCTGCTAGAAAAATCTGATAAGTTGAAATTTTGCACTTTTTCCACTGTTGAGTAGGGAATTCTTTTCCCGCGCTTCGCCGCAGGCACGGATGCAAACCCCTTTTCTTTTTTCTATTTTTTCGATATTCTTGCCATTCGTTTTGAAACAGAAAATGTTTCACACATTTCTTTTGTAGTCCAATTATCTGGAACTGTTGTCAAGATTTGAATTTTATCTTTGGCATTTTGTTTACCACGCAGGGCATTACTTATGTTTTCCACAAAACTTGTATCCAAACTGTTTCTTCCTACTTGGCTATTTACTTCAAAATTTTTCACTGTTTTATTCATTTGAACAATCTCTGCAACAATTTCTCTTATAGTTCTATTACAAAATTTTGAAAAACGTTTTTTGTTTATTTTCGGTTCACCAAGTTGTTGCAAAATATCATTAATTTTATCTAATTTTAAAGAATCGTCGATGCACTTGTTTTCATAATTCGAACCATTATCGGAATCGTCGCTTGAATCGGACGAAACTTCACATGATTCTCCTTTATCAGCACTATAAAAAGAAAAAAAACAAGTTTTCTTTAACAAATACTGTTTGCTAGGACAAACATTTAATTTAACACGTATATTTTCGTTAAAAATGTGAGTAACGTTTAGATGCATTATTAAAGGTGAAAACAGAAAAAAATTACAGGATCAGGTTTTTTCCAATGAAATAAATAAATGCAAAGTGTTCATTTAAATAATTATAAAAAAATCAAGTGGTTTTAAAATTGTAATAAATATGATACAAATTATATAATATAAAATCATAGTACACTTACTGTAAGTTTGAATGTTTTAAACTCGCAACACTTTCAATAACACAATCTTCTTCGTACATCTTCCGTCGACATGACTTACAAACGTATTTGCCAACGTACGGTTTAAACTTTTTATTCCACTTAGCGGTTATTAAGAATAAATTATAACGTACAAAGCTGTGAGATTTTCTTCCTAGTGGATTGCAGCATTTATTCGGCTGAACCATATTTGTGAAATTATCGAAACTTAAATTATCCCACAAAGTACAAAGGTGTTTTCCGTACTCAAGGTAGACTAACAATAGATATTTCAACGTGTTAAACAATATAACTGGCGAAGGTCTCAATGATAGAAGTTGCCACGTGCAAAACAATATAAATGGCGTGGTGCTAAACTATACTTATACATGTTTGAACACGTCCGAGGCATGAGACAAGGAGCTAAACGCTGTTCAAACTTACATGCCCGTTGGTCGCGTTCACGTGGGCTGCGGCCAATGAGTTGTCGTAGGCAGCATCGAATTGCGCGGCACATTGGAAAAGCGCGTCGCGTGTCAAAAAATTCTATATCTCTGGATTGGAACAAAAGGACAAAAATATCTTTACAGGTTATTGAAGGTGAATGTTTTCCGCGTCAGTTGACATATTTTTTGATAATTTTGAGCGCCGAGAACACAAAAAAAATAAATAGTTTATTAAAAATGTATGTAAAATGCTGTTCCTAAAAAAATATTTCATAAATATATATCCATATGACAGTATAGATATCATTCTAGAAGTATGCAAAATTTCAATCAATTATCTAAAGTAGTTTTTGAGAAATAACAAATTAAAAAAAAATGCAATTTTATCGTTTTTCAAAGTTTGAAAGCCCATAACTTAACCAAAAAAAGGAGTTTTAACGAAATATTTATCCCAAAAGTTACACTCCATGTTCCCTACACAAAAAAATATTTTTCATGAAAATCGGTGATTTTGTGGATTTTTCGAGGACCACTTGACGTGGTTTGACTCAGCATTGATCGGAAAATGCTTTCCAACGCTGCGCATTGCATACATACAGGACATTTTGCAGATCACCAGAATCTGTTCATTTTACCTACTCGCTATAAACATGTCTCATTTTTGGACATGTTTAGAAATCAAGAATCATGTTTGAAAAAATGTGTTTATGACGAAGTATTTTTACCAGATATGTACAAAACATGTCTAACAAGAAACATAAGGTTATTGTAATATCTCAGTCGCTTATTAGTTAGAAAATAATGACTTTGCTGTTCATTTTACCGCCAGTTCCCCTACCTACCAACACATTCGCCACAAACATTGAACCCAAGCGTACAATGCAAAATGAGTCAACGCTGATGATGATGGGTAGAGCGAAAGAGACAACTAGTACCACCACGACACTATTAGCGCATTTCACCAAAATTCCACGCGGCCTTTCCCGATTGAAAGGAACGGCCGCGCTTAGCCCATCTGTCATAATATCGTGATTTTGCATAGCGAAGGGCTGAATGATTTTGTTCCAAAAAACAGCCCTGCGTTATGCAACACTTTGTGCAGGTTGACTATACCAGTTGCAAGTGGGGCCAAATTCACCAAGTTCCGTAAAATTCCTTTTAAATTACAGAATTGATAAAATTGCTTAGATGAGCTAAACTAATTAATCAAATCCAGTTTTAAAAACTGTCCTTGCGTTTAAACCAAAATAGGAAGCTTATTACTACCACTACAATACTTAATTTCAAGCGAAAATAGCAAATACATGTGCTAGTTAAACCAAAAATTTACTGGCAACATTACAGCGGCATTTAGGAAGCAGTTGGAGCGGTCGTCTGTTGGACGACACAGGGTAGCGTCCCTCCACAGCCAGTGTAACGGACTTCTAGCTCAGCTACACTGGCTGTAAAAAACACAGCGCAGTGATCTGCTTCACCAGCCGTTCCAGGGAACTGAGCGTGTCTGGCCAAGTCCGTTCTTTAAATAGTCGATGATGACGTCATTCATAGAAGCGTTGCGCGCTAGGTACACCAATCCGTCGTACAGGGCTTGGGAAGCGCTATCTTCTGTGTGGTAATGCGCGATATTTTGACAAAGTTGTATATTATTTAATTTTTTAATGCTATGATATCAAAAATCCTTGGGTTTATCTGTTGGAATCTATTCTTAGAAGTATTTCGGAGCGATTTGTGCAAAAAATTTGAAAATTTATCGTAAGATGGCTGAATTATATGCGTTTAAAATTGGACCACTTTTCGTTACATACCATTTTTGTAGAATTTGCAGAGTGCACCCCCACATCGTAAACAAAGACGTAGTCCTACGTCAAAAATCTTAAAAGTTTGAGCGATTTCTATACATTTCTATTCTAAGAAATGTAAAAGAGGAAAACACAATTTGTTCTGAAGCGCCATCTGGCGGGCAGATAATCCCCAACCAATAGCACACAAACACGCTCCATAACAAATGCCTACTACGTAAAATTTTTTACGCAATCGGTTAAGCCGTTTGGGAGTCCATAAATCATATACATACAAACATTGACTTTTATATATACTGATGATAGATGTCTTCATTTGTCTTCAATGGCCAGGATTCTGAATCGGTTATTGTTTCTGAGCTGTAATTCTGCCAGAAATCAGTCAGACATCCGAATAAATTTTGTTTTCACAACATTTCAAATGTTCTCTGTTTCAGAGTGATTGCATAGCCTTTCTATAGGAGAAAGGCAAAAAGGCAAAAACCCCACAATAGTTAGGAAGACTTTCATACACCAACGATCAGTGACAATTTTAATAGTAAATATAAAGAGGAAAAATTAAAATAAACGAAGTGTGAGTGCATTGAGAGTCTTTTCAAATACGCAGATAATATGACACATCAACAATAAATACTGCTGATAAGTGACTTATAATGTGCAAACACGTGAAACTGCCGTTGTACCCGTTTTGAGTTTTGAATTATCTCTCGTACCCACTTAAAACAACCCACGAAAATAATTTGTAATATCCCCCACCAGACGCATCCATTGCATCCGCCCGGCACTACGCCCCCGTGTCAACAGTAATAACTGTGATGGTTGGCGTTCAATAACAATATCTCTTTTAATTATTCGCCATTTGTTCAAGTGGAAGAACCGTAAATATAACTTTTATTTGCAAAACATGAAAGAAACGAATGATAAAGATGTGAGACACATGCATAAAAATTAAAAAAATATTCAACATCCTCCCATACTGTTTCATGCTATAGGAATGTTCCAAATGTTTCCAACAAATGTTTCATCAGATCGTTCAGTTTGGGCCCTATTGGATGCATTTTCTTCCTTATTGAGTCACAGTTAATGCACCCGTTTGTGCCCAACAAACAGGAACACCCCCATCTCCGAGTGCATCGCCGAAAAGGAGCCACGAAACAGAACGCCACAACCGCAGCAATCCCATCAAACATTTCGTGGCAATTTACGAAGCGTAACATGTAATTTTGGTACATTTGCATTCGCACATTCGGATTCGGCAGCGTTGTTTTTTTGCTGCATCCCTCTTGTATTTTTTTTGTTTTTTTTGGCCCGAATTCAGTACATCTCCCGGGTTTGCATTTCCGCACGTTCGCCTCTTTTTTTTTGGTCTGCTGAAACCTACCACTTATTTCGATGCATCTGTTGGACATTTTTATAAAATGTGTGTTTTTTTCTTCGACTCGGCACCTACTTCCTCGAGATCCGCGTTACCGCCGCTCACAGGTTAAACCCTGCCCCCGCTGACGTCCCCCAGCACCCAGTACGGGTATTAGGGTAAAACAGACAACCGGTCAGTTCTTAATTTTATTTGGCTCTTTTCGGGTGATGAAAAAAATCGCGTTAGCATTTCATTTATAAAGCATTTTGCTTATTACTGTTTTCAAGCACTTCGCACTCCGTCCACCGCCTGCCGGTGTCGTGGGCCTGACTGCATAAAAAATGACACTATTACAGATCAGTCGTTTTGCGCGAAAATAAAACGTTACGGCGGAAAATATTATGATGCACACGCGTCAGTCGAGAGGAAAATACACACATTTTCGCGAACGTATGACACTGCTGCTGGGATGGCGATGGGAATGTGCTGTTGTGACAAATTTGTACCGGGAGATTTACGTCCGAGTGAGGAATTGGCGCGGAGTTAATTTCGAGGATTAAAATTGATTTTTATGTGCAATCGGGATTTTCAGGCCATATTAAATCGATGGAATGTTTTTTTTAGAATAACGAAGGCTTAGTGTCGGCTTGTTGGTCGAATAAGTTATGATAGAAGAAGTACCTTTTTCCCATCACCGTTTGGGACAACAATGTCTCATTTGTTCTTCGAAAATTTCTTATCCTTTCGCTAACAATACCTTTCGTAACAGAAACAAAACCGGCGGTAGCGCGAAAGAATCTTTTCAGCAATTTAGCACTACATTGTTATTCTCTGAAGCGTTCAAAGTTTCAATAATGACTTTTCCTAATTTTCTTTTCTGCTTCGCGATATCTTTCTGTCCTTTCACCAAGTGATTCATGTACCTTTTCTTTCCAGTTGTCGGAGCCATGGCACGCCCGTGAAAAGTTTTGTACAGTGCAACATACACGCGGTAGCCGAGCGGACAAATTCCGAGATAGCAATCATGACAACTAGAAAAGTTCCTCAGGAAAATATTCTGTAAATAAAACTTTCTCTTTGGGTTGTTAGTCCCCCCCCCCTTTGTGAGTTTGGTTAGTTTTCTCACCTTTGATGGTCCCAGGTTGGTGGGGTGGTCGTATGTTTTGACTTTCTGACGCAATGTCCTGGTTTGAATGCTCCAGGACATTGCGTCAGAAAGTCAAAACATACGACCACCCCACCAACCTGGGAAACTTGGTGCAAGGGATGACAGGGCCGTCCGAAAAGGGTTGGGATTTAGAGATGCGATAATGAACGGTTCAGTCGGATTAAGTGAGAAATGAGAACGGTATTCGGGTGTTATCGTAATTCATCCGGCCCAATGCAAATTATTTGTTCGTTTCAAATAACTTTCCTGGTGTGGTTTTCTTATAAGAGATTTATTCCTTTTCCTTTCCCGTGCTAGTAATCTGTCAAAGCAGTGTCGTATCCAGAACCAAACTGAACCTTCCGAGCCTGAAGCGATCATGCAAGAAAAAGTTATTCCCCACAACACTATTATCCTACGCTAGCAGAGAAGCTGCAAATGTTTTCCGCGGAAAACTAAAATTGGAGCCCATCAGCTTGAATTCCTCTGGCGGATGGCGGGCAGTGAAAGCGAACGCAAAAAAAAAACCCGCCACTTAACAGATACAGCGATCTGTGCAGATCGCGAAACAGCGACACATTTGCACTAAAAGCGTGGCCGTCGCTTGTCTTGTGGATGTTTATTATCTGGTACCCGGGGGCAATTTGGGTCAGCACGAACAAATAAGAGAACGGCGCTGCAGGAATAAAAAAAAAGCAACGTTGCAAGCAGAGCAAATGAAACGGAAACGGCTAGGTGCTGTGTAGGGAAAGCAAGGAGGGAAATAATAATGGCAAACAAGTACCTGCACTTTTGTTCGTCATCTCTCTTGTTGACCCACAGGACCCATCAATCAGTGTTATTTATAATCACAATTAAAATGATAAAATTTTGACTTATTTACCAAACAGCAAACACGCTGACGGCGACGTTCGGTGGCGTTTGATTGGACGGACTGTCGGCAGCCACTGTCAGGTCGATGGATGAGGGCTTTCTGATTTTGTTTACCATTGCAAACAAAATGTCGACAAAATGGACCATGGTGGAGCGCCGGTGGCGTTTCACGTTCCCCGATCCATTTCCTGGTTCAGTTCGCTGTTACTGGTTAGGGTGAGCGGTGATCGTTGACTCAGTTCAATTCTTGCAAAACTGTGGTTTTTTCCGCTTTATTTTTGACCCTTGTCATAAAAGAAAGGTAAAGC
This sequence comes from Topomyia yanbarensis, assembly GCF_030247195.1. Lineage (NCBI taxonomy): Eukaryota > Metazoa > Arthropoda > Insecta > Diptera > Culicidae > Topomyia > Topomyia yanbarensis. Next base: position 337,493,940 of record NC_080672.1, on the reverse strand, counting down.
CCACTCGAAAAATTCAAGATTTCGTCGGAAGCGCTGAGGAATGCGTCCTATCTACTAATCGGTTGAATTGAATGAATTTGGCAATATCTGAGTCCCTTTCCACGAATACAATTTTGCTTAGAAGCCCGTATAAGTAGACATAACTTTTTTACATTTTAACGACATTCAATTAGCTAGAGATTACTGGGTAGGGAAAGTTGTGAAAATTAGAGCCATAGTACTCAAGTGAGAGCAAGGATGCGAAGTAAACAGGTCGGAAAACTAGAAGTGGCAAGGTCATTAGAACAGGCTTAATATCGTGCGGGCTTAATCTTTGTCTTCTGTTAATGAGGGTCGAGCTTAGGCAGTATAACTACGAATCACCCGAGTTCACTAACATGTGTCCTGGTATCGATAGACGTGTCCCATCTTTACCGTGACAACAAGTCGGTTGAAATCCGTGTCGTCAAAAATTGTTTGCGAAATTCCGTGCGAAATGCCATGCAAAATTCCATGCGAAATTCCGTGCGAAATTCCGTGCGAAATTCCGTGCGAAATTTTGTCAGAAATTTTGTCAGAAATTGTTTGCAAAATTTCGTGCGAAAATCCGCGCAAAATTCTTCGCGAAATTCCGTGCGAAATTCCATGCGAAATTCCGCGCGAAATTCCGTGCGAAATTCCGTGCGAAATTCCGTGCGAAACTCCTTGCCAAATTCCGTGCGAAATTCCGCGCGAAAATCCGTGCGAAATTCCGTGCCAAATTCCGAGCGAAATTCCGAGCGAAATTCCGTGCGAAATTTTGTGCGAAATTCCGTGCGAAATTCCTAGCGAAATTCCGTGCGAGATTCCGTGCGAAATTCCGTGCGATATTCCGCGCGAAATTTTGTGAGAAATTTCGAGCGAAAATCCGCGCGAAATTTCGTGCGAAAATCCGCGCGAAATTCCGTGCGAAATTCCGTGCGAAATTTTGTGCGAAATTTCGTGCGAAATTCCGTGCGAAATTCCGTGCGAAATCCAGTGCGAAATTTTGTGCGAAATTCCGTGCGAAATTGCGAGCGAAATTCCTGTGAAATTACGTGCGAAATTCCGTGCGAAATTACGCGCGAAATTCCGTGCGAAATTCCGTGCTAAATTCCGTGCGAAATTCCTTGTCCAACCATTACCGAGTCCAAACGTTAATAAAGTACTAAGCGCAATAAGTTAAACTGAGAATTTCCTGGTTTCCAATAAAATTAAATTCATTAAAATTCATACAATTTGAAAGTGTTTGGCATTCCGTAAATCGATTATAAATATTTCGTGTGTTTCGCTAAGGTTTTCGGGATTTGATAAACAGTGCCGTTTAATCCGCTCGATTCAGTGAACCGACCAGTCGGTCGAAGTTAACTTTCGTTAATCCTGCCAAATTCTGCGCGAAATACTGTGCTAAATTTTGAGCGAAATTCAATGCGAAATTCCGTGCAAAATTTCGTAAGAAATTCCGTGCGAAATTTTGTCAGAAATTTCATCAGAAATTGTTTGCGAAATTTCGTGCGAAAATCCGCGCAAAATTCTTCGCGAGATTCTGTGCGAAATTCCGTGCAAAATTTCGTGTGAAATTCCATCTGAAATTCCGTGCGAAATTCCATGCGAAATTCCATGCGAAATTCCGTGCGAAATTCCGTGCGAAATTTCGTGCGAAATTCCGAACGAAATAGCGTGCGAAATTCCGTGCGAAATTCCGTGCGAAACTCTGTGCGAAATTCCGCTCGAAATCCCGTGCGAATTTCCGTGCGAAATTCCGCGCGAAATTTCGTGCGAAATTCGCACGGGATTTCGCAAGAAATTTCGCGGGGAATTTATCACAGAATTTCGCGCGGAATTTCGCACGCAATTTCGCACGAAATTTCGCACGGAATTTCGCACGAAATTTCACAAGGAATTTCGCACGAAATTTCGGCCGGAATTTCGGGCGAAATTTCGGAATTTTGCACGGAATTTCGCACGGAATTTCGCACTAAATTTCGCACGCGATTTCGCACAGAATTTCGCACAGAATTTCGCGCGGAATTTCGCACTGTATTTCGCAAGAAATTTCGCGGGGAATTTATCACAGAATTTCGCGCGGAATTTCGCACGGAATTTCGCACGGAATTTCGCACGAAATTTCGCACGGAATTTCGCACGTAATTTCGCACGAAATTTCGCACGAAATTTCACAAGGAATTTCGGCCGGAATTTCGCGCGAAATTTTACACGAAATTTCGCACGGAATTTCGCGCGGAATTTCGCACTAAATTTCGCACGCGATTTCGCACGGAATTTCGCGCGGAATTTCGCACGGGATTTCGCAAGAAACTTCGCGGGGAATTTATCACAGAATTTCGCGAGGAATTTCGCACGGAATTTCGCACGAAATTTCGCACGGAATTTCGCACGAAATTTCGCACGAAATTTCACAAGGAATTTCGCACGGGATTTCGCAAGAAACTTCGCGGGGAATTTATCACAGAATTTCGTGCGGAATTTCGCACGGAATTTCGCACGAAATTTCGCACGGAATTTCGCACGAAATTTCGTACGAAATTTCACAATGAAATTTCGCACGAAACTTTGTGCGGAATTTCGCACGGAATTTTGCACGGAATGTCGCACGAAATTTCGCACGAAACTTTGCGCGGAATTTCGCACAGAATTTCGCGCAGAATTTCGCGGGGAATTTATCACAGAATTTCGAGCGTAATTTCGCACGGAATTTCGCACGAAATTTTGCACGGAATTTCGCACGAAATTTCGCACGAAATTTCACAAGGAATTTCGCACGAAATTTCGGCCGAAATTTCGCACTAAATTTCGCACGCGATTTCGCACAGAATTTCGCACAGAATTTCGCGCGGAATTTCGCACGGGATTTCGCAAGAAATTTCGCGGGGAATCAATCACAGAATTTCGCGCGGAATTTCGCACGGAATTTCGCACGAAATTTCGCACGGAATTTCGCACGAAATTTCGCACGAAATTTCACAAGGAATTTCGCACGAAATTTCGGCGGGAATTTCGCGCGGAATTTCGTGCGAAATTCCGTTTGAAGTTCCGTGGGAAATTCCGCGGGAAATTTCCTGCGGAATTCCGTGCGGAATTTCGCACATTCCGTGCGAAAATTCCATGCGAAATCTCGCGCGAAGCTCTGTGCGAAATTCTGCGCGAAATTTTCGTGCGAAATTCCGTGGGAATTCCGCGCGAAATTCCGCGCAAAATTCCGCGCGAAGCTCTGGAACTTCACACGAAATTTCGCACAGAATTTCGTGCGGAATTTCCCACGGAATTTCGCACAGAGCTTCGCGCGGAATTTCGCGCGGAAATTCGCGCGGAATTTCGCACATTCCGTGCGAAAATTCCGTGCGAAATCTCGCGCGAAATTCCGCGCAAAATTTTCGTGCGAAATTCCGTGCGAATTCCGCGCGAAATTCCGCGCAAAATTCGCACGGAATTTTGCACGGAATGTCGCACGGAATTTCCCACGAAATTTCGCGCAGAATTTCGCACGAAATTTCCCGCGGAATTTCCCACGGAACTTCACACGGAATTTCGCACGGAATTTCGCACGAAATTCGGCGGGGAATTTCGCACGAAATTCGTCGGGGAATTTCGCACGAAATTTCGCGCGAAATTTCGTGCGAAATTCCGCGCGGAATTTCGTGCGAAAATCAGTGCGAAATTTCGTGCGAAAATCAGCGCGAAATTCCGCGCAAAATTCTGTGTGAAATTCCGTGCGAAATTTCGCAAGGAATTCCGTGCAAAATTTCCATGCGAAAATTCTATGCGAAATTCCGTGCGAAATTCCGTGCGAAATTACGTACGAAATTCCGTGCGAAATTCTGCGCGAAATTCCGTGCGAAATTCCGCGCGAAATTTCGTGTGAAATTTCGTGCGAAGTTCCGTGCGACATTCCGTGCAAAATTCCGTGCGAAATTCCGCGCAAAGTTTCGTGCGAAATTCCGTGCGACATTCCGTGCAAAATTCCGTGCGAAATTCCGCGCAAAGTTTCGTGCGAAATTTCGTGCGAAATTCCGTGCGACATTCCGTGCAAAATTCCGTGCAAAATTCCGTGCTAAATTTCGCGCGAAATTCCGGCCGAAATTTCGTGCGAAATTCCTTGTGAAATTTCGTGCGAAATTCCGTGCGAATTTTGCACGGAATGTCGCACGGAATTTCCCACGAAATTTCGCACGGAATTACGCACGAAATTTCGCACGGAATTTTCCGCGGAATGTCGCACGAAATTTCGCGCGAAATTTCGTACGAAACTTTGTGCGGAATTTCGCACGGAATTTTGCACGGAATGTCGCACGAAATTTCGCGCGAAATTTCGTACGAAACTTTGTGCGGAATTTCGCACGGAATTTTGCACGGAATGTCGCACGGAATTTCGCACGAAATTTCGCGCGGAATTTCGCACGGAATTTCGCATGGAAATTTCGCATGGAAATTTTGCACGGAATTCCTTGCGAAATTTCGCACGGAATTTCACACAGAGTTTTGCGCGGAATTTCGCACGGAATTTCGCGCGGAATCTCCGCTCGGAATTTCGCACGAAATTTCGCGCTGAATTTCGCGCGAAATTTCGCACTGATTTTCGCACGAAATTCCGCGCGGAATTTCGCACGAAATTTCGCGCGAAATTCCGCACGAAATTTCGTGCGAAATTCCCCGACGAATTTCGTGCGAAATTCCCCGCCGAATTTCGTGCGAAATTCCGTGCGAAGTTCCGTTTGAAGTACCGTGGGAAATTCCGCGAGAAATTTCGTGCGGAATTCCGTGCGGAATTTCGCACGGAATTTCGCGCGGAATTTCGCACATTCCGTGCGAAAATTCCATGCGAAATCTCGCGCAACATTCTGTGCGAAATTCTGCGTGAAATTCTACGCGAAACTCTGAAACTTCGTGCGAAATTCCGTGCAAAATTTCGGAATCTCGCACGAAATTTCGCACGAAATTTCGCACGGAATTTCGCACGGAATTTCGCACGAAATTCGGCGGGGAATTTCGCACGAAATTCGTCGGGGAATTTCGCACGAAATTTCGCGCGAAATTTCGTGCGAAATTCCGCGCGGAATTTCGTGCGAAAATCAGTGCGAAATTTCGTGCGAAAATCAGCGCGAAATTCCGCGCAAAATTCTGTGTGAAATTCCGTGCGAAATTTCGCAAGGAATTCCGTGCAAAATTTCCATGCGAAAATTCTATGCGAAATTCCGTGCGAAATTCCGTGCGAAATTACGTACGAAATTCCGTGCGAAATTCTGCGCGAAATTCCGTGCGAAATTCCGCGCGAAATTTCGTGTGAAATTTCGTGCGAAGTTCCGTGCGACATTCCGTGCAAAATTCCGTGCGAAATTCCGCGCAAAGTTTCGTGCGAAATTCCGTGCGACATTCCGTGCAAAATTCCGTGCGAAATTCCGCGCAAAGTTTCGTGCGAAATTTCGTGCGAAATTCCGTGCGACATTCCGTGCAAAATTCCGTGCAAAATTCCGTGCTAAATTTCGCGCGAAATTCCGGCCGAAATTTCGTGCGAAATTCCTTGTGAAATTTCGTGCGAAATTCCGTGCGAATTTTGCACGGAATGTCGCACGGAATTTCCCACGAAATTTCGCACGGAATTACGCACGAAATTTCGCACGGAATTTTCCGCGGAATGTCGCACGAAATTTCGCGCGAAATTTCGTACGAAACTTTGTGCGGAATTTCGCACGGAATTTTGCACGGAATGTCGCACGAAATTTCGCGCGAAATTTCGTACGAAACTTTGTGCGGAATTTCGCACGGAATTTTGCACGGAATGTCGCACGGAATTTCGCACGAAATTTCGCGCGGAATTTCGCACGGAATTTCGCATGGAAATTTCGCATGGAAATTTTGCACGGAATTCCTTGCGAAATTTCGCACGGAATTTCACACAGAGTTTTGCGCGGAATTTCGCACGGAATTTCGCGCGGAATCTCCGCTCGGAATTTCGCACGAAATTTCGCGCTGAATTTCGCACGAAATTTCGCACTGATTTTCGCACGAAATTCCGCGCGGAATTTCGCACGAAATTTCGCGCGAAATTCCGCACGAAATTTCGTGCGAAATTCCCCGACGAATTTCGTGCGAAATTCCCCGCCGAATTTCGTGCGAAATTCCGTGCGAAGTTCCGTTTGAAGTACCGTGGGAAATTCCGCGAGAAATTTCGTGCGGAATTCCGTGCGGAATTTCGCACGGAATTTCGCGCGGAATTTCGCACATTCCGTGCGAAAATTCCATGCGAAATCTCGCGCAACATTCTGTGCGAAATTCTGCGTGAAATTCTACGCGAAACTCTGAAACTTCGTGCGAAATTCCGTGCAAAATTTCGGAATCTCGCACGAAATTTCGCACGAAATTTCGCACGGAATTTCGCACGAAATTTCGCGCGAAATTCTACGCGAAATTCCGTGCGAAATCGCGAGAGAAATTTCCCGCCGAATTTCGTGCGAAATTCTACGCGAAGTTCCGCGCGAAATTCCGTGCGAAATCGCGAGAGAAATTCCCCGCCGAATTTCGTGCGAAATTTCCCGCCGAATTTCGTGCGAAATTCCGTGCGAAATTTCCCGCCGAATTTCGTGCGAAATTCCGTGCGAAATTTCCCGCCGAATTTCGTGCGAAATTCCGTGCGAAATTTCGTGCGAGATTCCGAAATTTTGCACGGAATTTCGCACGAAGTTTCAGAGTTTCGCGTAGAATTTCGCACGGAATTTCGCGCGGAATTTCCCACGGAACTTCACACGAAATTTCGCATGGAATTTCGCACGGAATTTCGTGCGGAATTTCCCACGGAATTTCGCGCAGAATTTCGCACAGAGCTTCGCGCGGAATTTTGCGCGGAATTTCGCGCGGAATTCGCACGGAATTTCGCACGAAAATTTCGCGCAGAATTTCGCAGAGAATGTTGCGCGAGATTTCGCATGGAATTTTCGTACGGAATGTGCGAAATTCCGCGCGAAATTCCGTGCGAAATTCCGCATGGAATTCCGCACGAAATTTGCACGAAATTTCCCGCGGAATTTCCCACGGAACTTCACACGGAATTTCGCACGGAATTTCGCTCGAAATTCGGCGGGGAATTTCGCACGAAATTCGTCGGGGAATTTCGCACGAAATTTCGTGCGGAATTTTGCGCGGAATTTCGCACGAAAATTTCGCGCAGAATTTCGCACAGAATGTTGCGCGAGATTTCGCACGGAATGTGCGAAATTCCGCGCGAAATTCCGTGCGAAATTCCGCACGGAATTGCGCACGAAATTTGCACGGAATTTCCCACGGAACTTCACACGGAATTTCGCACGGAATTTCGCACGAAATTCGGCGGGGAATTTCGCACGAAAATTCGTGCGGAATTTTGCGCGGAATTTCGAACGAAAATTTCGCGCAGAAATTCGCACAGAATGTCGCGCGAGATTTCGCACGGAATTTTCCACGGAATGTCGTACGGAATTTCTCGCGGAATTTCGCACGGAATTTATGGAATTTCGCACGGAATTTATGGAATTTCGCAAGGAATTTCATTTCGTGAAATGAAAAAAAAAATCGTCAGCATCCAATGAACGAGTTAGGCTCGCCAAACAGAACAATGAATAAATTTGTGGATCGCTCTTCCGCTTTCTTTTAATTTACGATTTTTCTCAGGGTTCAAATTTATACTGTTGAACTACTAAAAACTTCATATTCCAAAAATGTTCATACATTCAACACCCCTAGGATTTATAGAAATAAAACTATCACGAAACTGTACATGCTCAGAGTCTTCCAAATCCAGGAACATTGTTGCTCGACAGCAAATCAATCTTCGCTAACGAACGGGAAAATCCATTCCCAAACGTCGAACCTTTCGCAAACATTCTCAATAATGAAAATTGAAATTGTTGATCCCGTTCGGCACAGAAAATACGCTACGCGCATCCAAAAGTGGCGTAAAAAATCCTCCATCACACCCCGAAGAAACAGCAGCAGGCATAACAACAGCCGACCCAAAATTAAGCCCAAAAATTGAAATTGGCTTTTGTTCGGCAAACATTGTTGCTAGTTTTTTTTTCCTCCGTAACGCTCGACATCCTTGCATGCACCCGATTCCTCACGTTTTCCCATTATGAACATAACACAGAGACCTGTAGGCAACCCATTAGGAAAATGTGAGTGCTTGCTCCGTTTTCTGATGGGAGTTACGATAGGGGATGGTTTCAACTCCCCACACATCGATGGACGCAGAACCTGTCGATATAAAATAGGATTCTCGCATACAGAGCTTGCTCTTGCTTTCGGGCGATTTGTCTGGAACAGTCGAACGCATCCAATTCGTATCATTTCGAGTGGATGAAATGCGGAAAATGCGTCCGTTGGTTCCGGTCAGGTATGTGAGCGAAAAAAAAAACAAAAATCTTTGAATGGTACACCCAAAACAATTTCCCAATGCAAAAAAGGCATTATTTCCTTTCCTGCATATTCCGAATTAGAACCATGCTTTCTTCGCATTGTAGACCAGGCATAGCTACGGCATTATACCAACACCGCATGATTCATGATGAAATAAATTGATTGAGAATACACGCTACCATATTATCTGCCCGCATGTAAAAGTATTAGTTGGTTTTGCTTGCTAAGTCTGCCAAAAAGGTGGTGTATTCTATACATGAATACCTCTGTGGTGTGTGTAAGAACTTCTGTCTTCATACACAGTTACGCTGTTTTGTCTGCGAACAGCTCAATTCCAACCACACTAAACGCGTGGACATTTTACGTTCACGAGAGTGTGTGATATACGCGTTATTTTCCCATAGCGAATGGTTTTTGCAGTAAAATCATCGCTCTCTCATTCTGTGCTTCAGAGAAGAGTGGAAGAAAATGATTTGTGCTCAGATTGATTTGCGATGATCGTTGCCCAGGGCGATGATGTGCGCTGGATTCGCATGTTAGGGAAATAATACAAACTGAAATGAGTAACTACCACTGCTGCTCAAAAGTGCAAAACCATGTCATCACTGCCCTTATAGTTTATGATACTTTAGATTTAGATACTTTTACTGCGAAATACTGATGTGATATCACCTGAAAGTACTGTTGATATGAGGAATGACACAAATGATTGGCGGACGGCTTCTATCCGACAAATCTTGAATTAACTTGTTAACCCAATGTTCCCATATAGGTAACTTTCTCCTGCGTATAGTGCGCTTAAATAATCATTGATCATTATTTATGAACATATCTAGTGGCTAGAACTCGCATATTGCTGGTAAATGTAGGGTTTAGAGAACGCCGAAAGCTCAACATATTATCAAAACAAAATCATCACCCACACGCCACCAATTTGATGTTGCTATAAACTGTTCTCTCCAATATGCAGCATGTGATCAGTAGAAAGACGAAATGGAAACTGGTCCTTGAGCGTGTATTAGTATTTTCAGAGTGCACATGTATCCGAATGGAGATGTCCTTTACATGTGTATTAGTGCGGAGTCATTTTAATACTAATACTCCGATATCGTTAAATTCACTAATACATTCCCAACTGTGGGTTTGTGTAAGTTTCTGTGGTGTATTCGCCTTAATGCATTTTTGTCCCGGACCAATATCGCTTTATATGCATTATATCAGTTACAATGCAAAATTCTCATTAGAATCATGCTTATTCGCATGTAATTCATACGGTTCGCGTTTTGGGTGTAGGGAGCGTTCTGGTCCATTTCCAGCGACCGCTGGCGATTGTCCGGACTGAATCCGATTTCGCGCCTTTGTCTTTTGGTTAACGTCCAGGACTTATTAGGAGAGCATTTTCGTGGAACCTTGCTGCGTTGGATTAATAACTAGTTTTATGAAGTTGTAACTTGCCTACGTTTTCAAGCAGCGAGATTTATTTAGATCCATTTAATTAATACCAGCATTCAAACTAACATCAACAAAGCAAATTATGACCAGTGTTCAACGTTAATAAAAAAGAAAACAAACCTCATCAACGTCGATCAACAGCCGCTGATAACGTTTCCGAAAATTGAAAGAAAAATACTGACCCGCAGGGCTTCTCCAGCCAGTTCATTTCAAAGGGAACAAACGCTCGGCGCCTACCTACTACATACATATAATCTCCGTCAATTAGTTTCATGCAAAGAGGAAAGAAAATGAAAAATACTCTCAAATGTGCGATCTAATAAATTGCTTCCATTTCCATCTTTTTCAAACGCAATGAAACGCACACGACCGTTGCTCGTGCTGTGACGATGGCCATTGTTGGCTGAGGGCCGCTGCCACCGGACCCAAGGGAAGACCGTTTTTCGGTTTAATTTGTGTCTTTTATGCGCGCACTGCAAACAATGGCCTGAAAGCCAAAAACCACAACCATCATCACGGAGGAGGACGAATGCGGGTGAGTTATCACATTTCCCGGTCGGGCGCTGTAGAGCCGCCGCTGTACACTGACTGGCCACGACATGAATGAGAGCCATTGTGTAATTGCCTACGGCTCCTCAGTTGTACGCTCTTCTGCGAGCCAAAGGTTAGCTTCGAAGATGGTACGGGAACCGTCGCTGAGGGTCGGCGCACGCTTTGACAGAGAGGGCCTAGCTAGGTTAAACTGGAAAAATATTGGCTTCTTGCGTGAATTTACATAATTTACGCAAGTGTCCGCTTCGCGGCAATGTTCAGTCCGTAGGCCGAAGATAGAGTTCGGAGACGAGTGCTGGGCCAGAGAGTCAAGAGTCGCACGAATGGTTGGATTCCAAGGCCGTATATCATATAAATAAGCTGCATGACTTATTTATGTGGTTTTTGCTTGCGGCGAAATCGAGTCAGGTTCTAACCCTATCTGCTGTCAAAGCAGTTACGACCCAGTTTCTAGATCATACAAAAACGACATTATTTAAACTTGTCCTGATTGTTCTAGGCGGGTAGTCCTTCGAGTTGATTAAAAAGGTGTTTACAATATAGACCATTAGGATCAGGAGGTTGAGTGCACAGCTAGCCCGTGCGCAAGAATGATGGTGGAGAGGGGTTGGGCGGCAGGGCCGTCTTAAGACCATTTGGGGCCCCTGGGCACAACTTGACTAAGGGGCATCTACTATTGGACAAGTATAAACTGATGTAGAATACACACCAAAAAATGTGGATTTTATCATTGACGTAACTGCAAATATGACAGAATTCAACAAGCCGTAATTTACGAAATACGAAATATAACCGTGTTCCGTTTAATTTTAAATGAAACATATACTTTACATGGGTAATGACATAAATTTACATAACTGCCATTCAGAACAAACGCTATATGTGGAATAAATTTACGTGATTTACGAAATTCAATATCATATAAAATTTAAATCAAACGTAAAACTAAGCTATTTTTGATGCTCGTAAGTGTCAGGATCAGGAGACGTAAATTTACACGATTTTTTCTATGTGTGTAGGAAAACCAAAAAATGATTGCCAGCATCTATGCCACTTTGAGATTATTTTTTCAAATTTAACCCTCTGATGCCCAACCCCGTCTTTTGGCGGAGTTCAGTAGAATTGCTGTAAAATCTACAATACACGATTTTGTGTTGTCAACTCAACTAAAACCTATTCAAAACATTCCCACCTATCATACAAATACGTTATCTGTTTGTTGAAATCAAGATGTAAAATGATATTTGAGTTGAAAGTTGGAAACTTGAGGGAAACGAGAAAAAAATATTTTGCATGTGGTAAAGTATCTCACATTTGGGAGTTTTCAAAAAAATAAAAATTATTGGTAAGTTAGTTTACAATAGCACTTTGCCGTAGAATTGAAATTTGGTCTTGTATTAACTTGAAACTAAACTTATGGGCTAAAGAACTTACACCACCAAAAGGCGGTGTTGGGCAGCTGGGGGAAAAAAATTTGCGTCTTCGAAGTACTTATGACTTTAAAGTTTATTTGTTTATTTGGCTCCGGTTTTCTCAATTTTCGACCGATTTCAACTAAACCACTTGCAAATGATCGGGAAATTATTCAAGATTGTTTAACTATATTGTTGGTCAGGTCAGAGAACCGGTTCTGGTTTTCCAAAAATTCCCGTGTGGTCTGTCAGACGGCCACGTGAGCCATATTCAATATTCATACAACTTCTGTGTCTTAGCATAACCAGAGTATATATATAAAAATCATAAATATCAGCCTTCTAAATGAAATTGGAGACATATTATCTAGTTTTGGGAAAACTAGAAATGATCCCTGCTTTGGCGGTTCAGAGGGTAAGGTGCTGGGCGTATAAACCATTCGTCGTATTTGCAGAACTCATCCAGGAAAGATTTGTAGTGATCAGTAGCATCGTCGCACTAGCCCTGTTATTGTTCTGTACACTAGGAATCGGCAGCAAAGTCTGTTGAAAAAGAAGGTCAAGTTCCAAAACGGAATAATAGCATCAAAACTTTGTTTTGCTTTTAGATACGGTTCCAGGAGGCATTGTAAAGGACATCCACACAATACCGAACGCCATATCAAACTTCACAGTTATTCGTATACAATGCATGAGAGTACTGTAGCATTATCTAGATTCTATTCCTAGTGAATTTTTGGGACAACCTGAGACCGATTTCATTGAACATTGTAGAGGAAACATATTCGAAAAGCGCAACTCACAAACTTTCCAACTAGGCCCGGAAATTGCGGGATCGGGTTCTTCAGACCACTTGTTCAATTTCGACGCCAGCGAATCTGTTGCTTCGAACACCAGATAAGATGAACTTGGCGTCCGCCTCGATCCAATAGTATCACCTGGAAAATATACTGGAAATCGGATACTGAGATCACATACATCCGTAAGTGTGTGTGCACACAAACTAGGCATGTTTCCGCGATGCTCATCCCAGAAAAAATCAACTCGAATGCTTTAGCGTGAAAAAAATATTTTTAACTAGCTGACCTGACAGACGCTATCCTACCTATAATAAAACGAAATTCAATGAAAGCAAAAATAGCAATGCTTGTGGAACAAATTTCTGTTAATTTCAAGTCCAGCAAGATGACTCCAATTGTAAAACATGTTATGAAAAGTCGTATAATATACGTTATGATAAACAACACTGTTGTTTGTGCAACTCTCTTCAAACAGTAACAATGCTGATGCTTTACCAATATATGAACAGGGCCAAGCGAGAATCGACTGTACTCCAGTCTCTACGCATCGCTCGATCGAGATAGAAGTGTTTTGTTTTCGGTCTGTTGGAAAAAGAACAGTGCAGTAATCCGCGTTCAAGGTTATTTTGCCATTCTCTGCCTCTTCGAGGTTTGGACTTTTATTCTTTTGTGCGTGTGTTAACCGTTAGGCTACATTCCTCAACCTTTTGTTCGTAAAGCGAGGATTGAACAATAACCAGCTATTTAAGCTGGACTGGTGCGTCGTGGGAAACGAGTATACAGATAAGTGAAATCTACCTTTTTGATACATTTACGGCTTTTTCCCGTCTGCGCGGGTGCTGACCCCGTGCATTGACGGTGTCGATGGCTTCCTCCCCGGATGGCCAAATGGAGATCGAGTCGACTCCTAAGGCTCTCCCCCGACCCAAACAATATCCAGAGCTCTCGACCGGTCCCTTTGTGGTCTTCTTTCGGCCCAAAACAAAATCGCTGAATCTATTACAGATTTCAAAAGACCTGACGGAACGGTTCTCGGCTGTGATCGAAATAAAAAAGGTCCGCTCAGACAGGCTGAGGGTCGTGCTGACTAACTCAAAGCAGGCAAACGATATTGCTTGCTGCGAGCACTTTACGAAGGACTATCACGTGTATATTCCAGCTGTAAAAGTACAGTCTGAAGGCGTTGTCACCGATGACAGTTTGACATGCGAGGATCTGCTGCAGTACGGGGTTGGCCGTTTTAGAAACCGCATACTTCAGCCAGTGAAAATACTCGAGTGCAAGCGTTTGCACTCAGTAGTAGTTGCGGGGGATGGTTCAAAAACGTACCCCCAATCAAACTCTTATCGGTTGACCTTCGCTGGTACCGCTTTGCCAAATTACGTCCTCTTGCACAAAGTTCGTCTGCCTGTGCGTCTGTTTGTGCCGCGGGTCATGAATTGCACAAAGTGTAAACAATTGGGTCACACAGCCACCCATTGTAGCAATAAGGCCCGCTGTGGAAAATGCGGGGAGAATCATCTAGATGATTCGTGCAGTAAGAATGCTGAGAAGTGTCCTTACTGTGCAGAGAATCTGCATGATGTCTCGGCATGTCCCGCGTACAAACTACGCGGGGATAAACTAAAACGTTCCCTTGCGGGACGATCCGAACGTTCTTTCGCAGAAATGCTAAAGAAAGCTACACCACCAACCTCAACAAACATCTATGCTCACTTGCCTCCTAACGAGGGCGAGGCTGATGACCCACAAGAGGGAACATCTTCTAGGGCGCCTAGAAGTTATAGGAAGAGGAGGAACATTTCCTCTCCTAAAGTTCGTTGTAAAGGCCAGAAGGTATCCCTTGACGGGACTCCGAAAGTCACATCTATTGGAAGTGTTGCAACCAAACCGAAGCAATTAGCTCCTGGTCTCGGAGGATTAAACTCAGAGAAGGAGTTCCCAGCACTTCCCGGAACATCAAAAATCCCAAGTGTTCCTCTGTTTCAGTTCGAGAATAATCGCGGCACTGGAATTATCAAACTCTCGGACATTGTGGACTGGATAATAAAAACTTTCAATATAACTGATCCTATTAAAAGTCTTATGTTAGCTTTTCTCCCTACAGTAAGAACATTTTTGAAGCAGTTGACTGCTAAATGGCCCCTCCTTTCAGCGATTGTATCCTTCGATGGCTAACTCATCGAACGAGGTCACGGATTTGATCACTGTTCTACAGTGGAATTGCAGAAGTATCATCCCGAAAATCGATTCCTTCAAAATTTTAATAAATAATTTGAGTTGCGATGCATTTGCATTATGTGAAACTTGGTTAACTTCCGACATAGATCTCAACTTCCACGACTTTAATATTATTCGCCTGGATCGAGACACCCCCTATGGAGGAGTGCTTTTGGGGATCAAAAAGCGCTATTCCTTCTAC
Organism: Topomyia yanbarensis; assembly: GCF_030247195.1. Classification (NCBI taxonomy): domain Eukaryota; kingdom Metazoa; phylum Arthropoda; class Insecta; order Diptera; family Culicidae; genus Topomyia; species Topomyia yanbarensis. Next base: position 337,478,899 of record NC_080672.1, on the reverse strand, counting down.
AGAATTAACCTTCCCTCGATAACAGGTATTGAAGTTGTCGCTTGTCAAGTAACAACCAAAGGCAAAGATCTTTGCATAGCTTCCATATATATTCCCCCCAACACCGCGATTGGGCATCGCCGGCTACATGACATCATAGAATCCCTGCCTGCACCGCGACTAGTTTTAGGCGACTTTAACTCTCACGGTGCGGAATGGGGTTGCCTTTATGATGATAACCGTTCGTCTTTAATTCACAATATTTGCGACAACTTCAACATGACAATTCTAAACACGGGTGAAATGACACGGATTCCTCCCCCACCTGCGCGCCCAAGCGCATTAGATTTATCCCTTTGCTCGACCTCGCTAAAGTTAGAATGCGCGTGGAAGGTAATCCCTGATCCCCACGGTAGCGACCATCTGCCGATCGTAGTCTCAATCAATAACGGCTCAAGGCCATTGGAATCAATCAATATTTCGTATGACCTCACACGAAATATCGATTGGAAGAGCTATGCTGCCGCGATATCCGACAACATCGAATCTACTCAAGAACTTCCTCCGGAGGAAGAGTACAGCTTTTTGGCTGGCTTGATTCTCGACAGCGCGAATCAAGCTCAGACTAAGCCAGTACCCGGCGCGAACATACAAAAACGTTCTCCCAATCCCTGGTGGGACAAAGAGTGCTCAGACGTGTACGCAGAGAAGGCCGCCGCGTTTAAGACCTTCCGGAACGACGGGTTACCCGCTAGTTTTCGACAGTACGCGACGTTAGACAAGCGAATGAAGAGTTTGATGAAAGCCAAAAAACGCGGTTATTGGCGCCGGTTCGTCGACGGATTAACGAGAGAAACATCGATGAGCACTCTTTGGGGAACAGCCCGACGTATGCGAAATCGAAACAGTACTAATGAGGGCGTGGAATATTCAAACCGTTGGATATTCGATTTCGCCAAGAAGGTTTGTCCGGATTCCGCCCCGGCACAGAAGATCTACCGCGCCGCGTCCCGTCACGATAACGCGAACGAAACACCTTTTTCGATGGTGGAGTTCTCACTTGCTCTCTTGTCGTGTAACAATAAAGCTCCAGGGCCAGACAGAATCAAATTCAACTTGTTGAAGAATCTGCCAGACTCTGCCAAGAGACGCTTGTTGAACTTATTTAATAAGTTTCTTGAGGCTAACACTGTCCCACACGATTGGAGGCAAGTGAAGGTCATCGCCATCCAAAAACCAGGAAAACCAGCCTCCGACCACAATTCGTATCGACCGATCGCAATGCTATCTTGTATCCGGAAGTTGTTCGAGAAAATGATCCTATCCCGCCTCGACAATTGGGTCGAAGCAAATGGCTTACTGTCAGATACACAGTTTGGTTTTCGCAAAGGCAAAGGGACGAACGATTGTCTTGCGTTGCTCTCAACCGAAATTCAAATGGCCTATGCTAGTAAAGAGCAGATGGCATCAGTGTTCCTAGATATAAAGGGGGCTTTTGATTCAGTTTCTATCAACATTCTTTCAGAGAAGCTGCACCAGCATGGTCTTTCAGCGACTTTAAACAACTTTTTACTAAACTTGTTGTCGGAAAAGCACATGCATTTTTCGCATGGTGACTTATCGACATCACGATTTAGCTACATGGGCCTTCCCCAGGGCTCATGTCTAAGCCCCCTGTTATACAATTTCTACGTCAACGACATTGATGAATGTCTTGACAATTCCTGCACGTTAAGACAACTTGCAGACGATGGCGTGGTGTCTGTTACGGGACCCAAAGCTGTCGATCTACAAGGACCATTACAGAATACCTTGGACAATTTGTCTGCATGGGCTATTAAGCTGGGTATCGAATTCTCCACGGAGAAAACTGAGCTAGTTGTATTTTCTAGGAAGCGTGAACCAGCACAACTACAGCTTCTATTAATGGGTCAAACTATAGCTCAGGTCTTCACAGTAAAATATCTAGGGGTCTGGTTCGACTCGAAAGGTACTTGGGGATGCCATATTCGGTATCTGAAACAGAAATGCCAACAAAGGATCAACTTTCTTCGTACAATAACCGGAACGTGGTGGGGTGCCCACCCAGGAGACCTAATTAGGTTGTATCAAACAACGATACTGTCGGTACTGGAATACGGATGCTTCTGCTTTCGATCCGCCGCGAACATACATTTCATCAAACTCGAAAGAATTCAGTATCGTTGTTTGCGTATCGCCTTAGGGTGCATGCAGTCGACCCATACGATGAGTCTCGAAGTCCTGTCGGGCGTTCTCCCGCTGAAAAATCGATTTTGGGAACTCTCATATCGATTGCTCATTCGATGCGATATCTTGAACCCGGTCGTGATTGAAAATTTCGAAAGGCTTGTTGAGCTCAATTCTCAGACCCGTTTCATGTCCCTGTACTTTGACTACATGGCGCAAAATATTAATCCTTCTTCTTACAATCCCAACCGTGTGCATTTCATAAATACTTCTGAATCTACTGTTTTCTTCGACACATCCATGAAAGATGAGATTAGTGGAATTCCGGACCACATACGCCCACAAGTGGTTCCAAATATTTTTTATAATAAATTCCGAGAAGTCGACTGTTCTAAGATGTTTTATACTGACGGATCAAACCTCGAAGGGTCCACTGGCTTCGGTATTTTCAATCAAAAGTTCACCGCCTCCTACAAACTCAGTGACCCTGCTTCAGTTTACGCCGCAGAACTAGCTGCTATTCAGTATACCCTTGGAGTCATTGACACATTACCCGCAGACCATTACTTCATCGTCTCGGATAGTCTGAGTTCTATTGACGCTATTCGCTCGATGAAACATGGAAAGCATTCCTCGTATTTTTTGGGGAAAATACGGGAGCTACTGAGTGCTTTATCTGACAAATCTTTCCAGATTACCTTGGTGTGGGTCCCTTCTCATTGCTCCATTCCGGGCAATGAGAAGGCGGACTCCTTAGCTAAGGTGGGTGCCATTGAAGGTGACGTTTTTGAAAGACCAATTTGCTTCCACGAATTTTTCAGTATTACTCATCAGAGAACCCTCGAAAGTTGGCAAACCTCGTGGAGCAATGGGGAGCTAGGAAGGTGGCTACATTCGATAGTCCCTAAGGTATCGACGAAACCTTGGTTCAAGGGGATGGATGTGGGTCGTGACTTCATTCGTGTGATGTCTCGACTCATGGCGAACCATTACACGCTGGATGCACATCTCCGACGTATTGGGCTCGTGGAGAGTGGTATCTGCGCTTGTGGCGACGGTTATCACGATATAGAGCACATAGTCTGGGCGTGCACCGAGTACAGTTTCGCCAGGTCTCGGCTTATGGACACCCTCCGGGCCCGAGGAAGACCACCCAACGTCCCGGTTCGAGATGTGTTGGCAAGCCGCGATGTCCTCTATATGTCCCTTATATACACCTTCATAAAAACCATCAATATCCAACTTTAACTGCCCCTTTTTCCTTATCATTCTCAGAAACGCTCTCTTCCACCTGTACCATACACCCACGATGGTTTGATGCGACTCCAAGGCGATACAAAACATCCCTGTCGAATGAGCCAACAAACACGGGACCTAAAGCACGAACATCACACGCACAACTCGAAAAGTAGCCGATCAACATCTGAGCCGCACTACGAAATCGTCTGGAGAAACCCCTGCCATCTTAAGAACGACCACCCGGCGTCCCAGTACATGATTCTTCCTGATGAAGGCCACCCTGATTCTGTAATCCATCCGTTGATCTCCCGAAGTCTGAAACTGAAATAATGTTCTCCCCCTGCCATGTTTGTCCACCCTACTTCCCCTGACTCTTATACACAGAAGTAACACCCCTCCCCCCCCCCCCCCCCCAAATATCTTCATGAAGCATTTAGCTCTTCTTGCTTTTTCTAGTTTTAACTATTATATTATATGATCTCGTTGAAAATGCCCAACTCTACTACCACATAAAATAACTCTAATTAATGTCTCCGAATCTTTACAAAATTTAATCACGCCCTCTAATTATTTCTACTTTTAAGATAGTCATATAAATTTTCCCCCTTAGTTAAACATTATTTGCTCCAATAATCTCATTGCTAAAAATGTCAAACCATATTGCCATAAAAACTAAATGACCCCCTAATCTTACGAAAATTATATTACCCCCTTGTGTATATGTATAGCTAATCAATATGTAATCCCCTAGTTTTAAGTAATTTAAAATGTAAAACAAAACAAAATTGGCACCTTTAAGCTAACGCAAACCTGCCTTATCAAATAAACGAATTGGAAAAAAAAAAAAAAAAAAATCGACTGTACTCCAAATTTATTCCGAAGCTTTTTAATGACACGTTCATTATCAAAGTAGATTCGGTATTTGAATCCGTTTGAATCATGGGAACTCGTGGAAACAAAGCATTGCTGCATTCATACTCTCCTTTGTGAATAGTGCCTTCATACACGTTGTGCATCAACTCCTTCACCGCTCTTCCTTTTAAATGCCTGAATGAAAGATATATCATAAAGTAGAACTTTTTAACGAAAAAGTACCGTTGCGGAATAACTGGAGCCCAATAACACACCAATGACACTTTATTACGTAACTATATATAATGGTAAACTATGCAAACGATCTTAAACTAAAAATGTCCCAATTGCACAAATAGGTGGATTAAGAAAATATTAATATTTTGTGTTCCTGCCAAAGACCCTTCCACAGTAAATAACTGAAAATCAAAGAAACCCGTCATGTCGTTCTTGAGTCATGCGATGACACAGGGAAACCATTCCATTTTTATATATAGAGATATCCAGCAAAAGGTGCATATACGAGAAAAGCACAATTGCACTGATAGGTGGATTAAGAAAATTTAAATATTTTATTTTTATTCCAAAAAACCTTCCACAGAAAATAACCAACAAAATAAAATCAAAAATCTATGAAATCCGTCATGTCTTTCTTAAGTTATGCGATAACATACGGACACCATTTCATTTTTGTATATAGAGATTTTTGTTGGCCCAGCTGATCAACCCCGCCTTTTGGCGGGTTACATGTTTTGAGGTTTAACGGAAAAACCCGTAATTTTTGTAAACCGGCAATATGTTCTTCGGTTTTCTCATCATAAAATCAGACTAATTAAATTTTTGAAGGGAAGCAAAAATTTGGGCAGTAGAGGGTTAAGCCAAATCATTCAACCATGTGAAAGCATTAAAATACTGTAGGAATCAAAATATATGGAGAAAAAATTTAAAATTTTCCTCACTTGTTGCGTTGTAAACGTACCGTCGAAAACGGAAGATGATTTTGATAGATATTAGTTCGATCTCAGGTGAGCTACGTACAGAGTAATGGACTTAGGGGAACTGGGGGTAAGACGGACATATTAAGCATATACTGAAATATAACATAGTAAGAGCATGTTTTTGTCAACATGTAATACTCTATGTTGTAGCTCCATATGTTGGCTTTGGAGTTCCTAGAGGAATTATATTACAAAAATCAATAAGTATCATTTTTTAAAGAACTGGAAAACGAAGAAATATCTGCACTTTTTCCAGACTGCGGGTGAAACGGGCATATGGTGGGGGTAAGACAGACATGCTGCAGAAAGGATGATCACAATGCAAAATATTAAAATTTACTTTTTCTTGCGGATGTTTAGAACGGATTGTGGTTCTTCTAAATATAATGTTCAATTCGAGGTGACAAAAAGGCGTTTTTGGGTTGGATTATATCGTTTTTGCCGTTGTCATAAAGAGAGCTAGACAATCAGTTCCAATGATCAGTCACAATCACTTATACAAAACTGGAAAGTTATATATTAAACGCGTAATTGGTAACATTAGTTCCTCGATTACACACAGCCAGAGTATGGGACCTGCACAAAATCGTCTACCAGGTTCTAGGAATTCCGTATTGAGCTTCGGGCACATTAACGTACATCCTGTAGTCTACTGCATGCTAACCTGCTGGTTCTTCACGTTTGACTGCTTTAATTTCGTTTCTACGGGCGAGACATTCATAAAAAGGATGAATCAATAGAATTAATCAAGACTGCCCGTCTTGTACCACCAGTACACATATTTTTTAAACGTTTGTACTTATTCACGCATAAATAAACTTACCTGTTATTTTCCACGAAGGTGTCACTTAAGAGTTACTTTATCGAAATAAAGGAAAAAATCCGCGAAAGAATTGATTTTTTCATCGCTAAACCTTAAAATCGGAAACTTGAAAATTACATCCGCACGAAACTGCACTACTGATTATCAATATTTGCTTAAATTGTACACGTTTAGCAGTATTCAAGGCCTACTAAGTGTTTCATAATTCAAGGTTACCCATAATGATAGGGTACAATGCAATTGAAGTTTTAATGTTATATCCCTAAAATAACCATGTGTCCGTCTTACCCACAGTTCCCCTACCAGCTACGCTATTCCCTCCCCATTAGATATAATCTGACCTTAATAGTTGAAAGACGTTGTTTAAGGGTGCAGAGTGTCTCCGAGAAATAATGGGGCATTCCCCATCGTTCATTTTAAATATTAACATTTTTCGCTGCAGGAATAGATCCATTCTTTGAAATAGTGTCTCTTCATGCACAAATTGTTGGTGAGGTAGATTTTTGTTACATATTCTGATAGAAGTTTTGCGCTTTCTTTTACAGTGAACGGTTCGTAGAGACGAAGATAGCAAACAAGTTCAGTATAAGAAATATTAATATTTTCATATTCAGCGAATTGGTATCTCAATGTCGGCGCCGGTAGTTAAGTGGCAAGTCTAGGATATTGATGGTAGAGTCGCCTCTCCGATGTCGGTGATAGGTGCATAAAGAGACCGAAGGAAAAAATTTGTCATATGCGCGGATCGCTTGCCAAACAAAGATTGTGTACCGAATTTCGACATCTTCTTCCACTCTCTGTACAGCTTCCTTGTGCAAATTTTGCCACCTTGTTGGTTGCGCTTCTACTTTGTGCATTTAGAAATTTCTATACGTATTGTAGAAAACATTTCATTGTTTTTGCTCAAAATAAATTGAAACTTGAATCGAAATGATGGATTGACTTTTTGAATTGGTCCAATACCATTATGGTCATGGAGTGCCTCGTTTCCTACCGCTACCATCACTCCGCCTGATTGCCTGATGTTCTTTAAACCTTCAGTGCTCTTGATCATGACGGGCCGCCGTACCTGAGGATAGATATGGCAATGCCTGCCAGTAACCTACGTCTACTGGCGCACACCTTTGAGCTGTTGGACATCATCCTCGATAGAGCCGCAATAGCAGTCGACGCTCTCTTGCACGTATAGTCGACGTGGCTGCCGAAGGTCAGCTTGTCGTCTGTAATAACTCCGAGAGACTTCAGACTCCGCTGTGAAGTGATCGCAACTTCTCCTACATGGATAACTGCATGTTGTGCCGATTTGCAGTTGTTGACGATAACTACCTACCAACCACAAGGCCTCGCCTCTGTCCTTGGCCTTCTTCGCGGGCCGCGGTACCTCCGGTGTCGGTGCCGGCTTTTTCTTGGTGACCAGCGTCCAGGGGTTTGGGTCCCCCTGCCCCGGTCGCGCCGGGTTGCTGGTACCAACGCTCTGCTCAGCGAGGTCACTCTCGCCCTCGCTTACCTCAGCCAGACGGCGTTTGGCCGTAACGGTTACACGCCGTGTGGTGTTGGTTTTTTCACCCTCGCCTGGTGACTTCCTAGGGCGCTTCGCGTTCGACACCGTCTTGCGCTTGCCCTTGCCTTTGCTCTTCGAGGGGAACTCAGCCGCCGCTTCGAGCGACTTGGCTGCTCCATACCTTCTATGGGTAAGGCCCCTGTCTGGGTACCTATGTCGGTTTTCTCTCTTCCCTCCCTCTTGGAGGCCACTGTCTGAATTTCTCTGTCGGACTTCTCCCGACATTCCACCCTCTTGGCGTAAGCCTGCTGTTCCTGTCTTGCGACACGAACAGCCTTTCGGAGCACCAGCAGGCTCTGTTTCAGCTCCTTGCTGATATTTTGCTTCGCGTTAGTGAACTCGATTATAGTATCGAGCTGCTCCACCACATTACTGATTGGACTTCCGGTTCCAGAGTTACGGGTTGAAGAGTGCGTCCACGCAGCAAATCCCCATATAAACTAAAATGCAAAATTCTCAAAGGGGGGAGTAAGGGAAAATTTCAAAATCGAATTTACATTTTTGATGCCAAATGACTTTAAAATGCATGAAACGTTGAGATTTGATGAAATCTCGAAAAAAAAATTTGACCAAAAATTTACTTTTTTGGACTTAGGCACTTTTTTCCCTTCTTATATAGAAAGGTTATGCAATCACTCTGAAAATCGTCAACCTAATCGTTATTTAGGCTATGTAGGAGTATGCAATGAGAGGTTGCTACTTTAAAATTTCATAACAAGTTGAAAATTTTCGACAAGGTCCGGACCCCCCGGATCCTCTTCCTTGATCCGCCGCTGGTTTCAAGCGATGTTTCAGTGTCGACACATAGCATCTCAAGATCGTGGCCGTCGATCCATTGTATGTATGTGCAAATCGTGCTGAATATGTAATATTCATTTCCACCGTTGTGTTGAACATAACCAGTCATGGAATCGTAGTTTTGACAAATGAGAAATGCACAATTGCACTACTAGGTGGATTAAAACAGGTTTTTTTTAGTAAGGCTTAGTTCGCAACACATACATACAAACGAAATATTAATAACTGCGGGGAAATGGTACAACGCAAAATGCGTCAATGACGATGCGGAAAAACCAACGCGACGGCGGGGAGGCAAACGATATTATTTCACTCATCATCAGTGTGAAGCTTATAAATGAAATGAATAAAAATTTAAGTTAAACAGAATTCATTTCAATACCAGTCATATAAAACAGTCTAAATAGAAAACACTTCGAATGCACGCTGCTGTGAGGCACAAATCCTCGGCTACACACGGGATACGTTCTTCTTGAGCCAGTATATTCTGATTCCTGATTCTGACGGCCTAAAATATATATTTTTTAAGTTGTTTGACGACTGTTGTTAATTATTCTGAGGATGTTATCGGCTGAATTAGTCCAGCCATCCTTCCATCCGCAAACAATTCGTTTGCCAAATGAAGCCGATTCGTAATAAAACAACGTTTCGTGGTTTTTACGAAAAAGTCGTAATATAAAATAAAAGTATTTCAATAGAACTACGACTTATTCATCATATGTGCGAAAAATTCGAATATTCAATGGAAATTGTCTGTGCGATACTAATTCGTAGCGATTTACGAATATATTCTTTCATTGTGGTACAAAACTGGCATGACGGGGTCTATTAATTTCAAAAACTTCTCATTCGAAAAAAGCTATTCTAGTCGAATGCAGACATATAATTGTACACCGCCCAAATTTCACCTTCCAGCAAAGTGGAGAAAACGATCACTTTTGCTACTGCACTTGCACAAAGTCCCAAGACTATTTCTATTAGAAAAAAAACAGATTTGAAGCTCATAGCATCATGGGAAGGGAACCTTCACTGCACCTGTCACGCCACATCGGCTATCCAAAAAAACGGAAGCAAAAATGAGGTGCCATGATTTATGACTTCAAAGTTATAATTCTTTCCTCCATCTTGAGCGGGATGAAAGGACACCAAAACTGACGACGACGACGACAACAACGATATGGCGCACGATGGGGAAGCAGTTGGCTAAAGTGGTTTCGGATTCTTTTCATCAGGAAGAATTTGTGCTGAATTATAGAAATCATTCATAGTTTTGTTTGTTACTCTGCTTGGTGTCCTTGTATAAAGAAAAGTCATAATAATTGCAATGAACTGAAAAATATAAATATGCAAAGTCACAACAGTCTGTGACGCAGGAAACTTTCTACACTTGCTACGAGCTGCTAGGTGGATTCGGTTGACCCTTTTCAAAGGGTATTCTGCTAATGGTAACTCTCAAAAGTGTTTTCATTCAGTTTTTCGCCTCGAATTTTATTTAACGTTCATCATTCAACGCGTTCCAGTTTTTTTGAGCTGGAGAGAAATAATCTCTCGTCTGTTAGGTGCACAGGACTTCGGAATGCATTACGAATTTGTCCCTGTCTGTACGCGACTCGCGAAGATACCGCGGGTACTTTTTCAAGCGGGCCCGAAACTGTCGGAGCGCGCTGGTGGTCACTATTTTCAACTGTATATTTGCTTTGGTTTGAAGTTTCGTCGTGTTCAATTTTTTTTTTCAGTGAAAATGGAAATAAATTTTTCATTTCCATTTCCACAGGGACGCTGCGAAGTTGCTTGTCGATGTTCTACTGGTGTACGGTGGCGATGGAGACTCTACGCTTCGTACTAATCATTGTGGTGCATGGCGGATTTCTGGTGATTTTTAAAACAGCTACAATGACAGCGCTACACTGTAAGCGCAACAATAATGATGGATTAAAACTAGTCACTCTAGATGATGGACAAAAAGCTGTTGAAATATTCAGACCGCCGTTAATGGAAAAAGTTTACTTGTCCGCTTGTCAGTTGGTAGCGAAAGAATACAAATATTCTTTAGAATTTGTGGTCTTTTTCACTATTTGGTGAGCCATATTTTGTGTACATTATCCGAAAAAAAATCTGTAGCTTAGCCTTTCGCAAGATGCGAGAAAATAGAGCACACACATATATATATATATATATATATATATATATATATATATATATATATATATATATATATATATATATATATATGTATATATATATATATATATATATATATATATATATATATATATATATATATATATATATATATATATATATATATATATATATATATATATATATATATATATATATATATATATATATATATATATATATATATATATATATATATATATATATATATATATATATATATATATATATATATTTATATATATATATATATATATATATATATATATAAGAACTTGTAAAATTGTTCGCTGGCCTGTGCGCTATGCGCAGAAAATTCCCAAGAGGGGTGATTTCTTTATATGTTCTTATAAAATAAATGTAGGGAAACTCTCAAATTCTGAAGATTTTTTCAAGGTCTGCACAGTGTTTTAAAATGTGAAAAACGTAATTGTTTTGAATAACTTCGAAATGGTTAGGTAAAACGATACCTTCGGAAAAATTCATGACAATGAAACGCCCTTTCTTTAAAAGTCCAATGTTTGATGATTAATTCTCCTATAGGTGAGATTCAAATTTTATTTCTCGTATTATTAGAGATGGGGAGTTAATTTATTCTGCGAAGTTGTACTAAGTTCTTCTACAACAAACTTTACCGAAGGTGATAATATTCTATCATTAATAAACCTTGAGATATAAAAAAATCAATTTTTTTATTGTAACTTTCTTCCGAGATTTTTCAGAAGCTGTTCCACAAAACTGATACAATTAATGAAATACACTATTTCGGCGAATGAAGCTACTTAACCCTAGAACGTTGAACTATATCCTACGCCATCTTTGAAGCCGTGTGAAGACGAGAATTCAGCATTTACCGACATGGGACCCTAACCATAATTCAATTTAGAGTTTATAGTAAGAGTAGGAAAAGGTGGTAAAGCCAGTTTGCTTTAGGCCTTCGGAGAAGCAGGAGTCAAAGTTGGCGTGGGGTACATTTGTACCCCAGTGTACGGTTGCCGTTAGTGTTTCGTTCTGTCAGTGGAAATATGACTCGTGACAATGACAGTTTAAATACATACACGTTATTTTACTACGTAAGTAACAATTAGTGTTATGTTATCAATTAATTTAATTTAATTTTTAAGTAGAAAACCATTCGTTCTTATTTACGCTGATGTTTACTTTATAATTTTGTATTTTTTTATATTTTTCAAAATAATGGCTTGCAAGCATGCGCACAGTAACTACTGTAACGATAGCGTTGCGTGTTACCAATGTATTACTGGCCAAAAATATTTTTTTCATTTCAATTTCCACTCCATTTCGTGCTATTTTCAAAAATCCGATTTTTCAACTTTCGCTCTTCTCGAAATTCTATTTTATACCGTTTCTAGACCATTCTTTCAACTTTTAGAATCACTGGTGTTTTTTAATTGGTTGAAAATTTGCAAAGTTATAGTAATTTTTGTGAAAAAAGACAAAAATGCGATTTTTTTGTTTAGACCAATTTATGTATCATTGTTTCAATAAATTCCGTACTTTCACACCTGCTTGGCTGTTTTCGCAATCAAAAATCTGTTTTAATCCATCTAGTGGTGCAATTGTGCCTATCTCATTTCTCCAAACTGTGATTCCATGGCTGGTTATGTTCGTTTCAATTATGGAAATATTTAAAACATTCTTAGTACACTTTGCACCTACACACAATGGCTCGCCAGCCACGAACATGTAAAGCTACGTGTCGACGGTGAAACACATGAAACAAAAAATTATCACACTTAATTCGACATAGATTTTTCATTAGGGCTTAAATCGCAAATGCAAACAAACTGCGTTTTCGCTATTATAATATTATGCGACAAAAATACTACAAGATTGAGGTGAAAATTTGTTGAAATGGTTTTAGCCCGATTTATAATTAAAGAAAACAAAACGGCGAAACATGCATTTTTTTGAGATTTCGACTTAGGCCTTTGTTCTCATATGGAATATAAAGGCTAAACTTACATTTTTAGACAGAACCGGGGCGTATGGTTATTAGTCACAAAATTATTCTTTAAACGGCGGTTCTATTATATAAATGATAAGCAATATCTACTATGATCATGTCTACTCTATAGTTGTTGCACATAAACATTCGAATATTTCGATATTTTCATGAAATTTGAAGAAAAGATGCGCGCGCCCTTTCATTTACATTGAGTTTCTATGCGCCCATTTGCTGAGCCCTATTAAAAAGTATACTGTCAAGCTCGCCCATTTACCCAGCCCTACCTAGCAAGACAGAGTCAGTTTAGCCCATTTACCGCGCCCTTCTGAAAATTATGTTCACGGTTTAGCCCTTTCGCAAATGGTGGTTGCTGAAGGGCGAAATCACGACTGGAATGCAAATTGGGCGTGAGCATTTTTTAGTTTCTACCCACTAAAAGCACATAGGAATTAAATTCTTTGTTATATTGTCATAAGGTTTAACCAAAGATGCTTCAGTAAAAACATGGTCATAAAGTAATTTATACCTACAATAAAAACTACATTTTGAAAAGCATAGCCGAATATTGAAACTGATTTTTCTCCATTTGAGTACATTGCGACTTAGTTTTGGATATTTGATGATTTAAAAAAAGGTTGTTCCCTTGTTGATGGGTTTTCATAATCTGCTTTATTCCGTTTAAAAATCTTACGAGCTAACCTAGCTAACCTGACTTAAGCTATTCTATGTACATCGAAATGGGAGAAGTCAGTTACAATTTCAAAGTACACAATTATGTACGGGTAGCGTAAAAAAAGGGAAAACAAATCAATGAATAAGTATGGGTGCCTTGGTTGCTATCGGTGCTTTTGTTTGAATACACTGTTTATTTGTCGCCTCTGCATAATAATGACCTAGTGAGAATGTTGCTATAACAAGTGGTGCGACCCAGAATGGTTTAACTGGAATGCGCCCATCTGGTTATGCAAGTTGGATTTGAAAACGATCGTTCAAATAAATTACGATCTGTGGGAATAATTTGTGATGCTAGAAAGTAAGTCCGTTACATTAGGCCCTAATGAAAGATCTGTGTCGAATTAGCCTAATTAGTTCAAACCCACAAACGCACAACTCCCTAGCTTAATTTGGGATGCCTTGCAATGTAGCGGTGGTATAAAGATGATGGGGTTGAGAAGGGGAGAGGTATGAGTAAAGGATGGGGTGGCGGTCTGAGGGGGGGGGGGGTGCAATGAGGGGGCCCCTAGCTATGCCCCTGTTAAAATCCAGAAACCTTATGCGTTGCGTTGCGAAGCACGGTGCTATTCGTAGATTGCATACTAACGATTACCATGTTGCCTATAGGTAGTTCAACTCATCTTGCTTGTGAGATAAATGAACGAGAATGAACTTTATTTCTTTTGAGTTCAGTAAACCAATAGCATGAGAATCGTCATTTCCGGCCACGACCATCTTCACCGATACTTCGGGTAGGATAGGAAATGTTGGTGTAATACACACTTCGAAAAACTCTTGTAATTTTACGTCATCTTACGCTGACACATGCCAGCGAACAAAATGACCGATTATTATGTTCATTCTTATTTTTACAAGACGCTAAATTATTGAAAAACGTAATTTTACATTATGCCAACGGTAAAATTACGTGCGACATGTAAATTTACAAGATCGCTGAGAAATTACATTTGTCTAGTGAAATTGAAGTAAGACGCATTTTCAATCCGAAAATAAAAATATCCTTACTGCAGTTCGTCACGCAGCTTCTTACCAGCAAATAATCGACCCATTAACTATTTTCGTGAAAATGGAAGATACAAATAAAATCGAATCAATCAAATTTTCACCAAAATTCAAAATAATTCCACCATTTACTGGGTTGAAACTTTGTGAAATTATGGGTCAAGCAGATTTGCCTTTCTTTCGAAAATTATATGCGTATAGGCGTATACATGTATTCTAATTTCAAGATAATTCATTATCATTACGGAATATTGAGTTTATTAAAGAGAGTATAATGAGTGCGTCGATTATGACATACAAATAGATCACGTTTAAAGTTGCGTCATATGCAATTGCGTCAGATTTCTCAGTTGAGTCATCTTTAATATTCAGATTTTTTTAGAGTGTACCTGCTTATAGAAGGCCCCCGACTCAGCAACGTTTCAATTGGAATTACGGAGTTGGATTGAGGGGTAGGTACAGGTCTAGGATTCACCACAAGCAGGCAATGCGACCTCGAAATGCATTTGTTTTTATGCGGTGGGATGGTTAGTCTCTGAGTACACGTATACTCAGAGCAAAAATATGTAGTTATGTTTTTCTTGAATTTAAACTCTGGATAGCCGGCCACCGAGAGTGATTTACTTTTTCTCTAAACTGCAGCAATTTAAACTCGTTTGAGAATAGTAAGACCACGAGATAAGAGTATTTTTAACACTCTTCAATCAAACCGCCACTTATTCTTTCGTATATCAAGTCATAATATTCGTGACAACAACCCCCAACCTCTTAGGCACAGTTTCGCCAGACCGCCGATCGCCATATCGATCTACTTTCAGATGTTCCGTGTATGTATATATACCTATATATGTATACATAAATACCTACATACATTCATATACACACACCTAGAAAAAATCGTGTAAATTTACGTCTCCTGACCCTGACATATACGAGCATCAAAAATGACTTAGTTTTACGTTTGGTTCTAATTTTACATGACGTTGATTTTCGTAAATCGTGTAATTTTACTCCACATATTGCGTTTGTTTTCAGTGGCAGTAAGTGTAATTTTATGTCATGGCGCATGTAAAGTATATGTTTCATGTAAAATTAAATGGAACACGGTAATGTTTCGTCATTTCGAGAATTACGAGTTGCTAAATTGTGTCATGTTTGCAATTCCGTCAATGATAAAATTCATAATTTTTTAGTGTGCACATACCTGTTAAAATCCAGAAACTTTATGTCAGTAAAAAAAATGGCGCGGGATGAGGTTGACAATTTTTAAAGTGATTGCATATCCTTTCTATATGAGAAGCAAAAATTTCTGTGTGGTCGCACTTTTAAACCTGTAACTCCGGAACCGAAATTCCGATCGACAAAAAAAATAATAGCAGCTTATGGGAGCGTTATACCGTTCATTTGAATTAAGTTTGAGCGATTCGGTTCAACTATCTCTGAGAAAAATGAGTGAGTTTAGAAAATACATACATACACATATACACACATACATACATATGCTGATCTCGACGAACTGAGTCGAATGGGATATGATTTTGTTATGATATTTATTTCATAGAACAATGCAAATTCATCTATCAAGTTGTTCATAGCAAACGTAAACAAGCAAACCTATATTGATGATACAAGCCTTGGTACTATATTCTATTGTGGAACTTGAACCTCTGTGTTTACAAACTCTGTAACCGATTTTAGGGCTAATACCCCGCTTACTTATACTTAAATTCTACTTTCGAATGCATACTGAGTAATTTGAATATAAAGTAGGCCATTTTTCAAACAAAACCCGTAAATATTTCAAAAACTACTCAACATATTAAGTTGCTTTGTTCACCGAAATTCTGGATTTCATTAATTGTGGATGTTTTGAACTTCGGAAAAAAAATTGAAAAAAGGTCTAATGAAAAAAAGATATTTTTTTCAATATTTTCTTTAATAATGTCTATATATCAAGGATTATTAATGATAGAATATTACAACCTTCCGTAAACGAATTTAATTAAACTTTGCGGAAAACATCAACTCGCTGTTTCCGGATTTAGGATTTAGGATTAATCATCAAACTTTTGACTTAGAAAGATAAGGCGTCCCATTGTCGTAAATTCTTCCGCTTTAACTAACCGTTTCGAAATTATTCAAACTTCACTACCCGCTCGCTGGTGTAGTCAGTGTCGTAGCGTGATCTTCCAGCGCCCTTGGCGGACTTTTAATTTCGTGACACTTTGGCAATGGTTGCGATTTTCTGAGAAATCGAGAGGGTCTGAATTACCCCCACGATCTTAATAACCTCGGGTTTCCCTATAATTTATTACAAGTGTTTTTGCATTTGCTCAATAAATTAGCTGGTGATACAAAACACGTAACGAAGCTGTCATTTGGGCGAATCTCGATAAGAAAGGATATCAAAAATTCGCAGAAGCATTTAAAGTTTGCATAAAAATGATTAGCATGTTAATTGTTTTAGGTTTCTGTTTAAAATTTTGTTGAAATTCCATTTTTTCGCATAAATTTTTCACTTCTCGAAAATATTTATAACGACCTTTGGGCCACCACGAGGTTAATACAGTGCATCGTTTCTGTTGATATTCCTACTGAAAATATTTTCTGATCAGAACTCGAACAAATAACGGCTTCTTTATGAGACTTGTATCAACAGACCAACATGCAATTGATTGATCAAATGGAAGTAACATATGTGATGACTAGTACCATAATGGGTAGATCTCACTATTAGATGAAGTACATTTTTTTTAAATTTTCCAACTACGTTTAAATGATTCAGAAAATCATTCTGATAAGTTCTTTCGAACATTTCAAGTATCTGCGATGAACATATTCTTTAATTTGATATTTGGGATTGAAGTGTAGCTATTACTTGTACATTTGCAGTGTTGACAAAAACAATAAAGTACCAATTTTGTAATCAGACGGTACATTACAGAAAACCATGTTCAGACACCACTGAGAAAAGCTCGTTCAAGCCATAACCGCAGTAGTCGCATCCAGTGTCTCAAAATCAACAGCTCGCATCATAAACGAGGGATCATTTATGAAATTCGATTGGTTCACACTCGTAAACCTGTAAGGGTAAGAAGCAATTAAGACCATCTGATCGCAAGCGTAAAGGCAGCAATAACCATAACGATATGCACCGTATATGACAAAGCAAGAAGGTCACTAATAGCAACGGGAAGTTGCGCAGTTTGAAGGACAGCCACCAATAAAGAGTGAATTTAGACTGATGGGTAAATCGGCTATAGTTATCGAAATGAAACCAAAGTTTACCGTAGTTCAGTATATACTTCTTTCAGCTTATACACGTTGGTTGAACTTCAGAATGAGTCGTATCCGGTATGTCACCTCCGTTTCCATTTCCTCATCATTTCCTTTTCGTTCTTCGCTATTCCTTTGGTTGCTCGAAGTTCGCGTCTAATCGTTGCCAATAGGTTTCGATTGGATGGAATTCAGGACAGTTTTGTGGTTTCATGGCACAAAATTCACCGAACTATCCGCATACCACTCCTGTGCGGTTTTGGAATAGTGGTACAACACCAAATAATGAAAGAACAACTGTTTTTGATCGTACTGCCTTTATAAGGGGAAAAGCCGTTTTTGGAGACACACTGTTTATTAAATCTCATATTTCATGGAGCTTTGGGTCACGAATGGTTCACTTCATTTTCCACAAGTACATATAGCCTGCCAAATCGGCAGAATTTCGACAGCTTCTTTCGTTTGAAACAACTATCCACAGCAGTCCTTACCCGTGGAATATTCTTGTCCCGGCAACTGCTTTGATGTTTGGCTCATAATCAATGACGCAGCTCCGGTATTTTGATAGACGCGTCATGTAGAGTTTTTGATCGCGCGTAATGGCAACACTTCGTTCGTTCCGATTCCGATTAAATGAGATATCAATGCTCTGTCGGTTTTTTACGCTTTGTTTCTGGTTTTAGTCCAGCTCCTGACTTGTGGTCTACTGTTATCCAGGACTCTTAGGAGGAATTTTAAGAGGGTCGACTGATGTATACTTATCAGTTTTCTTAAGACGAGATGACACAACCCAGGATTTTGCAAGCGGGTGAAGAAAAACTTACTGAACTAAACTTAGTGGTTGTAAATAATACACTCTAAAAATAAACGGTGCAAATTTTGGTTAATTTCTTTCAAGTATGAGAAAAGTTATGCAAGTTTCACACTATTGTTATAATTTCTACACACCCTTTGTTCATTTATTTCTTTCAATTTTTTCATCTTAAAAATTTCAGTCATCCTTCTCAAATCACACAGAGCAGAAATCGTTCCGTTATAGGCAACAGTGAAGCAAACAAGTAATTATTTTACCTATCACTTGTTCTTTATTCATTGCACAAACACGTGGCCTTTACCTACCGTGTGAAATGGTGATAAGTTTCGACACACGGCAAAAGCAAGCCCCACTGCGGACCAACTGTGTTGCTATTGAATTTTTAAAATATCCCGTAAGTCTATTAATTGGCTGGGGAAGTGGAACAATTATTAATAGTGCAGATGGAGCTCAATCTGGCAAAAATTAACACCATTCAACTGCATCATATTTCACTTCAGGTAGGTGCTAATTATGTTCTAGGACATTACCTAAGCAGAGTCATTTGTTTCGCAGAAAAATATGCAACGCACCGCTGAATGCGGCAACGTTAAAATCAACATCCTCTTATATATTGACAATGACTCTAGAAGTTCGGTTACATGACTTATCCTCGCACACCCCTGACATCGTGATTTATAAATACATGTCAAAATACGGTGAGCTGTATTCCGTCCGACCAAACCAATCCGTTCATACGTGACCATTATATGAGAGGCTGAGAGCAAGAGTGGGTTAAAAATTCGCTGCGAGCAAAAGCGGTATACGTTTTATTTAGAGCAAAACCGGTTTAAGTACCAGTCAGAGCAGAAATGGGACAAAAAAACCTTAGCGCAAAAGTGGGTTAAAAAGATATACCACTTTTGCCCTGAGAGGATATATATTCCATTTTTATTCTAAGAATGTTTTCAAAAATGATTTATCACCAATCAAGGAAAACCATCATCAATATGGGTATCATTTGAAAGGAAGTGGTTAGTAGATATGGGAAATCGATAATTACGCCATTTTGAATTCCAAGATGGCGACTTCCGGTTACCACAAAATGGTAAGAACCACTATCAATATGGGTGTCATTTGAAAGGGGATGGTGAGCAGACATAGAAAATTGACCACCACCGCCATTTTGAAATCCAAGATGGCGACTTCCGGTTACCACAAAATAGTGAGAACCACCATCAATATGAGTGTCATTTGAAAGGGGATGGTGAGCAGACACCGAAAATTGACCACCACCGCCATTTTGAAACCCAAGATGGCGACTTCCGGTTACCACAAAATAGTGAGAGCCACCATCAATATGGGTATCATTTGAAAGGGGATGGTGAGCAGACATCGAAAATTGACCATTACCGCCATTCTGAATTCCAAGATGGCGACTTCCGGTTACCACAAAATAGTGAGAAGCACCATCAATATGGGTGTCATTTGAAAGGGGATGGTGAGCAGACACCGAAAATTGACCACCACCGCCATTTTGAAATCTAAGATGGCGACTTCCGGTTACCACAAAATAGTGAGAACCACCATCAATATGGGTGTCATTTGAAAGGAGATAGTGAGCAGACACCGAAAATTGACCATTATCGCCATTTTGAAATCCAAGATGGCGAACCACCATCAATACGGGTGCAATTTGAAAGGGGATGGTGAGCAGACACCGAAAATTGACCATTACCGCCATTCTGAAATCCAAGATGGCGACTTCCGGTTACCACAAAATAGTGAGAACCACCATCAATATGGGTGTCATTTGAAAGGGGATGGTGAGCAGACATCGAAAATTGACCTTCACCGCCATTTTGAAATCCAAGATGGCGACTTCCGGTTACCATAAAATAGTGAGAACCACCATCAATATGGGTGTCATTTGAAAGAGGATGATCAGTAGACACCGAAAATTGATCATTACCGCCATTTTGAAATCCAAGATGGCGACTCCCGGTTACCATAATATAGTGAGAACCACCATCAATATGGGTGTCATTTTATAGGGGATGGTCAGCAAACACCAAAAATTCACCATCACCGCCATTTTAAAATCCAAGATGGCGACTTCCGGTTATCACAAAATAGTGAGAACCACCATCAATATGGGTGTCATTTGAAAGGAGGTGGTTAGCAGACACCGAATATTGATCATTACCGCCATTTTGAAATCCAAGATGGCGACTTCCGGTTACCACAATATAGTGAGAACCACCATCAATATGGGTGTCATTTGAAAAGGGGTGTCAGTAGATATCGGAAATTGATTATTACGTAATTTTGAAATCCAAGATGTCGACTTTCAGTTACCACAAAATAGTGAGAACCACCATTAATATGGGTGTCATTTAAAAAGGATCAGTAGACATCGGAAATCGATTGTTACGCCGTTTTGAAATACAAGATGGCGACTTCCGGTAACCACAAAGTAGAGAGAACCATCATCAATATGGGTATAATTTGAAAGCGAGTGTCAGTAAATATCGGAAATTGATTATTACGTCATTTTGAAATCCAAGATGGCGATTTCCGATTACCACAAAATAGTGAGAACCACCATCAATATGGGTGTCATTTGAAAGGGGTGGTCAGTAGACATCGGAAATCGACAATTAGGCTATTTTGAAATCCAATATGGTCACTTCCGGTTACCAGAAAATAGTGAGAACCATCATAAACATGGGTAACGTTTGAAAGGGAGTGTTCAGTAGTAGCCGTTTTAGATCCGATTTTCTTTCACTGCAAACATTACATTGCAACAACATGGTTTTATGCCTAAATGATCGACAACGACCAACCTGCTCTCGTTTACAACATATGTACTCGATGGATTTACTGACGAATTGCGAACCGATGCTATTCACATGGATCGGTTCGGCCTTCGACAAAATCAACCATGATGTCGCAATAGCGAAGCTGGGCAAACTCGGTATTCATGGACAACTTCTGCGTTGGTTCCTCGATGGAAGGCAATTCCAAATCAGCATGAAGGACTGCCTATCTGCACCATTCTTCACTACATCCGGCATCTCAATATGTAGCCATCTCGGTCCATTAATTTTCCTCCTCTACTTTAATGACATCAATATTAAATTACAAGGACCCCGCCCTTCTTTCGCCCATGATATGAAATTTTTTCGACAAATACGGGATAAAACCGATTCCGAGTTTCTTCAGAGTGAACTGGAGAGCTTTAGTACGTGGTGTGACCTAAACAGAATGGTTTTACATCCGAGTAAATGCTCAATCGTTACGTTCACTCGGAAACGCTATCCGATTCAGTTTAACTACCATTTATTCGACTCGAGCATTCCAAGACACTCTCACGTCAAGGGTGGTGGAGTCATCATGGATGCAGCACCACACACTTCATACTTCGTGGATGAGGCATGAAGACACTAAAGATAAAACAACCCAATGCAAGAGCATGGGAGGTATGAGCCTAGAAGCGCAAGAGCATGGGAGGTATGAGCCTAGAAGCGACTGGGCCCACTATATGTTGGATACTGTCAACGTCTGTACATCAACATACGGATGCCACCCCCTGGATAAGAATGATCGACCCGCGCGAAATTAAAATTTTGTGATTGTTACTCGCATCAACAAAAAATATTATATATGCCATTCCATATTAATTTTAGTGGTTTTAAAATAGGTTATATGAGGAAAAAAGCGAAAAAATGCTAATTTTCAATAAACTTGCTTTTGGTTCACTTCAATCCATTTTTGGGTTTATTAATATTCCTTGGATCTTCAAATTTTAAAGGTGTATGAAATGACACCCATACTGATGGTGGTTCTCACTATTTTGTGGTAACCGGAAGTCGCCATCTTGGAATTCAAAATGGCGATAATGGTCAATTTTCGGTGTCTGCTGATCATCCTCTTTCAAATGACACCCATATTGATGGTGGTTCTCACTATTTTATGGTAACCGGAAGTCGCCATCTTGGATTTCAAAATGGCGGTGAAGGTCAATTTTCGATGTCTGCTCACCATCCTCTTTCAAATGACACCCATATTGATGGTGGTTCTCACTATTTTGTGGTAACCGGAAGTCGCCATCTTGGATTTCAAAATGGCGGTGAAAGTCAATTTTCGATGTCTGCTCACCATTCCCTTTCAAATGACACCCATATTGATGGTGGTTCTCACTATTTTGTGGTAACCGGAAGTCGCCATCTTGGATTTCAAAATGGCGGTGAAAGTCAATTTTAGATGTCTGCTCACCATTCCCTTTCAAATGACACTCATATTGATGGTGGTTCTCACTATTTTGTGGTAACCGGAAGTCGCCATCTTGGAATTCAAAATGGCGGTAATAGTCAATTTTCGGTGTCTGCTGATCATCCTCTTTCAAATGACACCCATATTGATGGTGGTTCTCACTATTTTGTGGTAACCGGAAGTCGCCATCTTAGATTTCAAAATGGCGGTGGTGGTCAATTTTCTGTGTCTGCTCACCATCCCCTTTCAAATGACACCCATATTGATGGTGGTTCTCACTATTTTGTGGTAACCGGAAGTCGCCATCTTGGAATTCAAAATGGCGGTGGAGGTCAATTTTTGGTGTCTGCTCACCATCCCCTTTCAAATGACACCCATATTGATGGTGGTTCTCACTATTTTGTGGTAACCGAAAGTCGCCATCTTGGATTTCAAAATGACGGAAATGGTCAATTTTCGGTGTCTGCTGATCATCTCCTTTCAAATGACACCCATATTGATGGTGGTTCTCACTATTTTGTGGTAACCGGGAGTCGCCATCTTGGATTTCAAAATGGCGGTGAAGCTCAATTTTCGATGTCTGCTCACCATCCCCTTTCAAATGACACCCATATTGATGGTGGTTCTCACTACTTTGTGGGCACCGGAAGTCGCCATCTTGGATTTCAAAATGGCGGTGAAAGTCAATTTTCGATGTCTGCTCACCATTCCCTTTCAAATGATACCCATATTGATGGTGGCTCTCACTATTTTGTGGTAACCGGAAGTCGCCATCTTGGATTTCAAAATGGCGGTGAAAGTCAATTTTAGATGTCTGCTCACCATTCCCTTTCAAATGACACCCATATTGATGGTGGTTCTCACTATTTTGTGGTAACCGGAAGTCGCCATCTTAGATTTCAAAATGGCGGTGGTGGTCAATTTTCGGTGTCTGCTCACCATCCCCTTTCAAATGACACCCATATTGATGGTGGTTCTCACTATTTTGTGGTAACCGGAAGTCGCCATCTTGGAATTCAAAATGGCGATAATGGTCAATTTTCGGTGTCTGCTGATCATCCTCTTTCAAATGACACCCATATTGATGGTGGTTCTCACTATTTTATGGTAACCGGAAGTCGCCATCTTGGATTTCAAAATGGCGGTGAAGGTCAATTTTCGATGTCTGCTCACCATCCTCTTTCAAATGACACCCATATTGATGGTGGTTCTCACTATTTTGTGGTAACCGGAAGTCGCCATCTTGGATTTCAAAATGGCGGTGAAAGTCAATTTTCGATGTCTGCTCACCATTCCCTTTCAAATGACACCCATATTGATGGTGGCTCTCACTATTTTGTGGTAACCGGAAGTCGCCATCTTGGATTTCAAAATGGCGGTGAAAGTCAATTTTAGATGTCTGCTCACCATTCCCTTTCAAATGACACTCATATTGATGGTGGTTCTCACTATTTTGTGGTAACCGGAAGTCGCCATCTTGGAATTCAAAATGGCGGTAATAGTCAATTTTCGGTGTCTGCTGATCATCCTCTTTCAAATGACACCCATATTGATGGTGGTTCTCACTATTTTGTGGTAACCGGAAGTCGCCATCTTAGATTTCAAAATGGCGGTGGTGGTCAATTTTCTGTGTCTGCTCACCATCCCCTTTCAAATGACACCCATATTGATGGTGGTTCTCACTATTTTGTGGTAACCGGAAGTCGCCATCTTGGAATTCAAAATGGCGGTGGAGGTCAATTTTTGGTGTCTGCTCACCATCCCCTTTCAAATGACACCCATATTGATGGTGGTTCTCACTATTTTGTGGTAACCGAAAGTCGCCATCTTGGATTTCAAAATGACGGAAATGGTCAATTTTCGGTGTCTGCTGATCATCTCCTTTCAAATGACACCCATATTGATGGTGGTTCTCACTATTTTGTGGTAACCGGGAGTCGCCATCTTGGATTTCAAAATGGCGGTGAAGCTCAATTTTCGATGTCTGCTCACCATCCCCTTTCAAATGACACCCATATTGATGGTGGTTCTCACTACTTTGTGGGCACCGGAAGTCGCCATCTTGGATTTCAAAATGGCGGTGAAAGTCAATTTTCGATGTCTGCTCACCATTCCCTTTCAAATGATACCCATATTGATGGTGGCTCTCACTATTTTGTGGTAACCGGAAGTCGCCATCTTGGATTTCAAAATGGCGGTGAAAGTCAATTTTAGATGTCTGCTCACCATTCCCTTTCAAATGACACCCATATTGATGGTGGTTCTCACTATTTTGTGGTAACCGGAAGTCGCCATCTTAGATTTCAAAATGGCGGTGGTGGTCAATTTTCGGTGTCTGCTCACCATCCCCTTTCAAATGACACCCATATTGATGGTGGTTCTCACTATTTTGTGGTAACCGGAAGTCGCCATCTTGGATTTCAAAATGGCGGTGAAGCTCAATTTTCGATGTCTGCTCACCATCCCCTTTCAAATGACACCCATATTGATGGTGGTTCTCACTACTTTGTGGGCACCGGAAGTCGCCATCTTGGATTTCAAAATGGCGGTGAAAGTCAATTTTCGATGTCTGCTCACCATTCCCTTTCAAATGACACCCATATTGATGGTGGCTCTCACTATTTTGTGGTAACCGGAAGTCGCCATCTTGGATTTCAAAATGGCGGTGAAAGTCAATTTTAGATGTCTGCTCACCATTCCCTTTCAAATGACACCCATATTGATGGTGGTTCTCACTATTTTGTGGTAACCGGAAGTCGCCATCTTAGATTTAAAAATGGCGGTGGTGGTCAATTTTCGGTGTCTGCTCACCATCCCCTTTCAAATGACACCCATATTGATGGTGGTTCTCACTATTTTTTGGTAACCGGAAGTCGCCATCTTGGATTTCAAAATGGCGGTGAAGGTCAATTTTCGATGTCTGCTCACCATCCCCTTTCAAATGACACCCATATTGATGGTGGTTCTCACTACTTTGTGGGCACCGGAAGTCGCCATCTTGGATTTCAAAATGGCGGCAATCGTCAATTTCCGATGCCTATTGACCTATACGGATCCTATATTACACGATTTCTAAGGCATCGAAAAATTTAATAAAATTTCATTTCCCACAAGTCCGAATAAGAAAATTCTGATTCTTTACTTAGCGCAAAAATGGGTTAATATTCTATACCAGTCTTGCCCTGAAAATTTTGTCGAACCATTTTTGCGCGAATTAATATTTGATCCACTTTTGCCTGAGGTGTGATGACTATACCATTTCTGATCTAACAGAATATTTTAACCCACTTTTGCTCTGAACAAAATTTTAACCCACTCTTACTCTCAGCCTCTCATATGCAGATTAGCCGAAAATGGGATTTTTTGTCAGAGAACGTCAATCACGCAACCATGGCAGATTTCTACGTTACAATTCTGTAATTAAACATTACATCCTTAGGACATCTCGCGGAAAATCAGTTGGTCCCGACAGAGTAGGGTACCCAATGTTAAGACATCTTCCCCCAGGCGGGAAAAGGGCACTCCTCGATGCCTTCAATAGAATCTGGGAAGGTGGAAACTTCCCAGACGACTGGAAACTTGCCTATATAGTGCCAATCCCCAAAAAGAGTAAAGGCACACGATCCCCGAGTGACTTCCGTCCCATAAGCCTTCTTTCATGTACCGCGAAGATTCTAGAAAGAATGGTCAACCGAGCGATTACATGGCTGGAAGAAGGCAAAATTCCTGACAACCGCCAATTTGCCTTCCGGAAAGGACTCGGGACAGGAATCCACTTGGGATCCTTCGGGGAACTGATCGAAGAAGCGAGAGCGAAAAACCTACATGCCGACATCGCCATCTTAGACGTGGCGAAAGCCTACAATACAGTGTGGCGTGAAGGAGTACTGCGAGAGCTGCACCGATGGGGGATCCAGGGCAATCTCGGAGCCTTCATTCAGAATTACCTAAAGGACCGACGATTCCAAGTATACATCGGCGGCGAACTCTCCGATGAATTCTGGGAGACCAACGGAGTCCCACAAGGATCAGTGCTTGCAGTAACGCTATTCCTAGTTAGGATGAACTCAATTTTCGATTCACTACCCAAAGGAGTCTATGTGTTCGTCTACGCGGTCGACATCATCCTAGTCGCCTTGGGAAAAACGATCCCCCGTACCCGGATCTCTCTTCAAGCTGCCGTCAACGCGATCGGACGATGGGATCTAGGAGCTACCGGCTTCAACATTGCTGCTTCTAAGTGTGCGATTACTCACTGCTGCGGATCCTTTCACCCCGCCAACGCCAGACCGGTCTCGCTCAACGGGGTCCAGATACCCTTCCGAAATGAGCCGAAAGTGCTCGTCATCTGATTGGACAGAAAAGCGACCTTTTTTCCACACTTCCGTCAAGTAAAGAGAGATTGCGAGAGCCGAAAGCTGCCGGTCCGAACGATCTGCTCTCGCCACCCAAAAAACAACAGAAAAACCGCAATCAACGTGGGCCGTGCCTTAATCCACAGTAGGATATACTACGGGATCGAATTTACCTGTCGAAACCTAAAAGGACTAGTTGAGGTCCTCGGCCCGCTGTATCACGGGGCCGTCCGACTAGCCTCCAACTTGCTACCAAGCACACCTGCCGAATCCGCCTGCGTCTAGGCGGGAGTTCTTCCCTGCCGCTGGGCAGTTGCAGTAACAGCATTCAGGAGAAGCCTCGGATTCTTGGAAAAAAAATAAAGGGTTGTGTACAGGACACGACCACGGTGACATTAAAAATGTAGCTTTTTTCAAGAGCGTGCAAATGAATTTTATCTATCACACATATCGACTCACGCTCTTGTTCACTCGCCTGTTTTCATATGTTACAATTTGCTATATACCCTCCCCATCAAAACATAATTTATTGAAGGTCTTTTAACGGTAATCTATTAATTAATCAAGTATCTCACTAGGTGATTGGCATTATTTGGCTGATCCATCTAGTAAAAATAGTCTGGTCTGTCCAGAAAATATATTCAAAAGAAAAGTTTTATATTGAGAGCTGTGATGAGGAAGCCCACGCCCGCCAACGGAAATATACAGATTCTCCATGAAATATGAAATTTCATTTTCCATTTAAATTTTCAATAATGTACTAATGAACTTAAGTAAACAATCTTAAGGTTAAGTATTTCTTGATCGATTAGTGGTTGAACAAATGAAATTATTTGATAAATTAGATTGTTATACAACGTTCGCACTACCAGTTAAAACGGGTTTTTATGCTATCTTGGTGACATTCTTCTTGTTGCTAATTATTAAAACGTGTTATAACTCTGTAGTGTAAACATTGTATTATAAAACCAATTCTGCAGCGTTTTATATTTATAGGTGTTTTATGTGGTAATAGGACTGACATAATTATATCTTCAGTACAGCGGTTTGTTTCATAACTTAAAACAGATTTATTTTAAAATTTAAATTGGTATACCCAACCATTCTATTTGTTGTATACTTTAAAACGCAATTAGAACTGTGTTTTAAATACATAGGGTAGGACAGATATTCTGACTGGATAAACTGGGAAAACAATTTTAAGTCCAGTAACGCTTAAGACATGGCTTGAATTTGAATCGAAAAAGAACACCCGCTTAAACTGCTGCTGGGACGGTAAGTTCTGTTTTAAAATTTTCCGTTGTGTGCAGTACGAAACAAAAGTGTTTGAAATTAGAAAACAAAAAATTCTACTGGGAATGTGATTGTTTCCGATGCAATTACACTCAGATTTTTCACGCAGGGGATACAGGCTGTGTAAATGAAAACCGAGTAAATTTAAAAAAAAAACGCGTTAATGAAAACCGCGTAAATTTCAAAATCCGCGTAAAAAAACCTGAGTGTACTCTCCTATATAAAATACTACGCTGCTGAACAGTGCAATAACTACAGAAGCACGTTGTCAGATGCCTTACTCATAAAAAACATATAACCGAAATTTCGAAAGCCAATAGGCTCTTTACCCTACACAGCTACAAAGCGCCGTAAACATGGATTAACAAGTTACAACGCACACGCATGCATAAAAATAAATATAATATAATATATTATTTTTTTCAAACGCAACACTCTTAAGCAGCACACACCCTATTGAATTAAATCCAAACCACCCCACCCACCCACTTTGCAAATCATTCTGTGACACCGTGCTGGTACCCGAAAAATCCGCACACGGCCACCGCTGCCGAAAATGCATAGCGTCTACCACTTATTGTAGTGCCCAGACGCTGCAGCCATGATCTTACCCGTTCGACATAAGAACAAAAACTGATTCAAACGGGTACGCGTCACCTCTATTTATAAACTAACCGTATATGGTTTAGTCACTTAGGTGCGAGTGTGTGCGAATGCCAACGTTGCTGAAAATCGATAGCGCTGTTTGCATCGCCCGGAAAAGACGTTGTTCGTATGGGATAAGAGCAACAACTGATTGAAACGGACATGCGTTGCTTCTATTTATGACTTTTCGTGTGTGATTAAGCCACTAACCTACCCTCTAATGACGGCTGTGTCTGAGAAATCTGCATCACGAATGGTAATTTTCCCGTTTTTCGTGAACTTTTTAATTTTACCAATTTTTAAAAGTCTACTTTTATTGGGGAGATATTAAATTATTACCAATATTTAAGTTAAGTGTTTCTGAATCGGTTGGTGTATGAATGATTAAAATCCATCTAGTAATATCGGAGTTATAAGCGTGCAAACCTTACATAGTTTCGTTACATGGGAGATAGTTTAGATTTTAGAATGACACCTAGCCCCAGATAGTGGAGTAAGACATTTTTAATGTCAAAAAAACGAGAACAATCGACTGTGAACATCAAGCAGCAGAAAGCAGTACCGATGACGAAATGGATGTGAACAGCAGTGCGAGAGAAGACGGAATAGTTGATCCGAAGTACAGTGCACCAAACAACGCAGCTTCACCACCAAGAAAGAAGATCTCAACACGTAGCAGTAAATTGCGTAAATAAGACCTCGATGGTAGTGAGATGTCATTTTTTGCCGCATTTTTAAATCCGCTGCGCTGTACTGTTGGGTAATGCATTAGCGCCAGTTCCGCTAAGGATACTTGGTTCAAATCTATTAGTTCTAAGCTATATTACCAACCTTCAACAACGAGAAAGGTTTTCTGCCTATAATCCACTTCGGTTTCAAGTATGGTCGAAAGTGGTCCAGAACTGGAATATCTGAGATTCATCATTTATTCTGTGAATTATTCATTCACAAATTATTCTGTGTTTTCATAAATTTAATTAATCATTTTTTGACAGAGGTTGCGTTTCACAAGTATTTTTTTATATTTTAGGGGTTGTTTTACATGATATTTTCACAAATTGTATGGTAATTTCACGCAAATTTTCATACAATGTTGTTCTATTCCAAGCATCGCCGATAGTGAGAAAATTTTTATTGCCTGAAACATTGACCTGGATGTGGTACCACTGATTTACCACTTGCGATCGAAGCCTTTCGCCGGATCAAACACAAGATGAAAACCAGAATGCACAAATGGACTTTTCGGTCCTCCGTGGGTACTTTCGGAAGCACTCATTCGGTGAAGTGTTCTGTGAAAGGGGGAAAAATGGTTCGGATCAAAGGAGGCTATTGCAACCGAATTGCTACTGTTATGTAGACCGACCATCGTCACTTTTCGCACTTAAAAAAGTTCTGTGATGGTGTGGCTGTTGTGCGATGGTGATTTCGCAAGCGCACGTTGAAACCAACCGACACGACGGATCCGTCTTCGGTGTGCCAGTAAAAAAGGATTAAAACTGACCACAGGTAATATTTTTTCGATTAGTGTTTTTTGCGGTACGAAGTTGCTGACCGTTTTTTTTGCGCTCGTAGAGGAGCCATGGTGCACTTCTATGGTCAGTACTTAGGATTCGAACGTGCTTTGATACGAGTATCGACAGCTGCCACTGAATCTTGGAAATGGTTGGCACTTAACCGAACATACATTGGCTTTAGTCACGATAAATCAAGTTGGACGGACCATGGTGCCCATAAAAGCGTCCATGACGTGCGATATCTGTTGCTGTTGTACATGCATTTTCAAAGTCAAAGTTCAAAATGGATACTGATATTTATTGGTTCTGTGCCGCGTTAACAAACTTGCAGACGGGTTCAGTTTCGTATTTTGAAAGTGTAGGGCCAGCTGGACAGTTCATCTCGGTTCTAATGGATTTTAACCTTCTTGCAGGCAAATATTGGTAAGTATTTTACCGATTGTTTTAATTTTCATTTCTGGGGTTTTATGATGGCATTAGCTTCCCATTTGGAGCAAAATTCACACAATCTTAAAAGGATTCAGTATTGAAGAATGACGTTCAATTAATGTAAACTTGATTAATATTGAAAAAAAAGCATAAATATCACAAGCATAAATAAAAAAACCATAAATATCACAAGCATAAATAAAAAAAGCATAAATATCACAACGAGAGGCGACTCGTTGGTAAGATATACCTGTTCATTGAACAAGCGAGCCAAATCAGACGAATCGAAACCCTGAAACTGAATGAAACAAATTCGTAGTCAAAACCCACCGGTTTATTGGCAAACAAACGTCTCATAGAATATATATAATACTGAAATTCTACTGGAGACACTAGATTAGTGTATTGTTCGAATCAGAATGTGGAAATTGAATGCTTGGATTTTTTTTTCTTTCAGTTAAAGTTTTCTGCGTGCTACCGCAGTTAATTTATACTCAAAATGGGTTTCGATTCGTCTGATTTGGCTCGCTTGTTCAATGAACAGGTATATCTGCGATCAGAAAAATCCGTCCAATGAACATCTTTCTTTAGGCCTATTCGTTAGATCGAATCGATTATTTTGAGGGGCTTAATGTTTGAAGGAATCATTCCTCCTGTTCAAAGTCCGGGCCCTCTCCAGAACTCCGGGCCCGGGGACAAACACCCCGTCTCCGCTCCCCTCTCGGCGGCCCTGCCTACACATTTGTCGTGAACATAGTTTGCACGAAAAGTCACAATGAAAAAGTTTTAATATAACTTTTTCATTGTGACTTTTCGTGCAAACTATGTTCACGACAAATGTGTAGGCAGGGCCGCCGAGAGGGGAGGGGAGACGGGATGTTTGTCCTCGGGCCCGGACAACTAGATTTAAGGGGGTTGCCATAGAAATGCCTCAGTCGCGTGTTGGATGCAATATGGTCATTCTTTTGGTATTATTTTTTGCTGATTAATCCACCTAAGAGTGAGATATTTTCATAAATTTTCTTGGAAGTGATTGTATTGAAATGATGTCTTCAGAAAATTTGTAGCTCTTACTTTTGCGAATAACTGTACTGAATACCTCAAATATCTATTTTGAATACTTTAAAAGTTATAGCTTGTTGTTTGTGGATTACCCTTTGTCGCCCATATATTGTTCAATATAGTAGTAAAGTATTTAAATTAGTCAAATATTATTTCGATAATACGTTTTTCGTATTTCCTTTTTCTATCTACAATCACTAAAAATAACCACCGAACAATTCCAAGTTGTCTACATGGAGCTTGATCACTTAACGATGTAAATAATTTCATTTGCGCGAACCTGATAACTGCAGTTTCTAAGTTACAAACATCGGATCGATCGGAAACATATCATAGAAAATGAAAAGCTATATAAATAACTCCAAGCAACGGCGTAGCCAAGAGAAGGCTTCAGGATTCAACCCGATCAGAACGACATAACAGAAAGCTATCAAATTTATATCTCATGTTGATATTTATTACTCACTGTGTTATCTTTGTGATATCCCAATCAGTAAGGCAAGCAAACTTATATCAAGATTATATCTTCTGGTGATATCATTGAACTGCTAATATGATATTAATGTACGCATATAACGATGATGTTATAATAAATTACATATTCTTTCACAATTATCGTTGAATGCTAACTGTAAATTGTAAGGTGGGCAAATGACCAGTTGGTTAAAGCCCCAATAAACAAATCAATCAACTGTGAATGATTGTTTATTACACAGATGACCGTATATTTGCTAATATGCGTTGTTATTCTACTTTTTAAAGCAAATTTTCGAAGTTTTTATTGTTCTACTAATATTTGCGTTTTCCACATGGATATTCAAAGATTTTGAGAATAGATAAGTTTTAGATGCAAGTGGTCGGCAAATTCGAAAGTAAGGTGTTTAACTCACTTGGTTTGCATTTTGATTAAGAGATTACCTATTTTCTGAGACGTAATTTCGAATATGGGGCTTATAATTTCAATGTTGAAACCTTTATTCAAAAAGATTGGAATCGTAAAGCTATCAACAAGCTATTCTAAAGATAATAATATTCATATAAAACTTATTTTAAAGATGATGCAGGAAGTATCAAGCACTCCAGATGAAATAAAGAAACACGGATTCAAATAAAAAAAGCATTTTGTAAACTATTTATTATGGTTTAGTCAAATGATTATATAATTAATTTTCTTTTAATTAATTTTGCCTATTGCGAAAACGAATTATCTGAACTCAAAAA
Source organism: Topomyia yanbarensis (assembly GCF_030247195.1). Lineage (NCBI taxonomy): Eukaryota > Metazoa > Arthropoda > Insecta > Diptera > Culicidae > Topomyia > Topomyia yanbarensis. Next base: position 337,445,691 of record NC_080672.1, on the reverse strand, counting down.
CTGTTTGTATATTGATTTCCACAATATCGTTATGAATTTTGAGGATCTTCGAGGATCTTCAGTCCGATTTCTCCAATTTATGTGGGATTTTGATAAACAACCGAAACTTGTCCAGTTTGTGGATATCTGATTTTTGCGTTCTCCGAATTACCAAAGTATTTCAATTTAAACCCCTGCATAAAAATGTTTGAGGCTGAGATTGTTGTATCTTTTCATTCCACCTAAGATAAGTTTGACATTTTACGGTTGAACTGATAATTGCTTTGAATGCACATATGTACTAATGTTTCCTTTGTATTCGATGGTGCTTCGTTCGTCTTAAAAAATCATCGAACTAACAAATTTTCGAAATATTCAAGATACTTCATTCATTTTGTTCAAATGGTTGAAAGATTAATATTTTTGAGCATGCTGCATAGAGCTATCAATATTTCAAAATGGCCTAGAAATCTCTGAATATATACATATCCCAGCTGGTATTATTGTTTGCTGTTACAATTTAAATATGTGTTTTAGATAATGCTTGAAATAGTTGTAGGCTTGAATGTAAAAATATTGAATAATTTCCTCCTTAAAATTAAATGAAATTTAGAAAAGAAAATGTATTTTAGAAAACATGAAATATTCTAAAATTCGTCACGCAGAAGAATTCTCAACAATTCCTCGAATTTTCAGATTATCTGTTATAATATTCGCAGTTGATAGATTGAGCTATTGTAAAAAAAATGTATTTCTGGGAATTTATTAGGCTGTGAGATAATTGTACTAGTTTGCTTAATCTTCCTCATATTAAAAATGCCAATAACAAAACCCCGAAAGCGACTTTACTTGAAATCTCAAAATGCAAACCTCAAAAGTTTGGTATTTGTTTCTTTGAATCTATTCGGATTCATAAGTAACATTTGTAGTATTCTCCGTAAAATAATGTAGGTAAATTATGCGCTCAATATTACCAAATCGCATCGACATTATTTCTAAAAATCGTGTAAAACATGTAAACGTACAAGAGAAGCACCGAGGCGCACTACTCAGAATCTAAAAATAGCCCGACTTCCCTAATCGGAAAAGATATTATAAAGCTATTCAGTCTATCGTAATATAACCAGCTGCAGTAGTGAGCAAAACTGTATGAAAACAAGGAAAACAAACAGTCCTTAGGCTTTGGCAAAGTTCAATGTGTGCGTTCATCTGCAACATCTGCATCTATAATCGTTTTGCCCTTGACGGATGCGTGGAATATTATGCTAAAATTAAACATCGGTCGAAAGCAACGTCGCTGGTTCATCCAGGAAACATCTCCATAAAACTCAGAATATCCAGGCTCAAATCGCTATATCCACAAATAACAATCAGCGTGTCATATATTCATAATAACAATCAGCCAAAACATGTATGCAATCATTTGACAAAATTATAAAAAGCTTTTGCTACATGAAGCTTTTTGCTTCCACACAAAAAGCGCCTTAATGTATGCTATATTTTTCTATTCAATTCTACGCACGACATACATGCACGCTAAATTCGTTGATACTATACAATAGGTAATAAAAGCTATATTGGCCGTGGGAGAACCTAACAAAATTTGTTATAATTCTGATAGAAGCCTATCACAGGTTGTCATATTTTTGATATACACTAGAAGAATTTCTGGTATGTTTTCTGTTATTTTACCAACTAACGAGACCAGAGTTATAACACAACTTGTTATCATAACAAAGCAACACAGTGTGTATTAATTTTGATATCTCTTTCTGATCGGGAACCCAACCCCTTGCCTCCCACCCAAAAAAATAATTGGATTGATGAGAATAATTCATTGATGCTGACTGACTTCATTCAATATTACAATAGTAATTATCAAATCAGTACATTGATAACCTGTTGGTAGTTTTAAACATCATGAGAACTTTTGAAAAGTTGTGGGAATGGGATCCCAGATCGATCTAACAGTTGTCTAATAACTTTTTATTTATTTATTAACAGATTAAGGCCGAAGTGGCCTGTGCCGTATACAAAAGATTCCTCCATTCCACTCGGTCCATGGCCGCGCGTCGCCAGCCACGCAGTCTGCGAAGGGTCCGCAAATCGTCTTCCGCCTGGTCGATCCATCGTGCTCGCTGCGCGCCACGTCTTCTTGTACCGGTCGGATTGCAATTGAGAACCGTTTTCACCGGGCTATTGTCCGACATTCTGGCTACGTGCCCGGCCCACCGTAGTCGTCCGATTTTCGCGGTATGACAGATGGGCGGCTCCCCCAACAGCTGATGCAACTCATGGTTCATTCGCCGTCTCCATGTGCCCTCTTCCATCTGCACTCCACCGTAGATGGTACGCAGCACCTTCCGTTCGAAGACACCAAGTGCGCGTTGGTCCTCCACGAGCATGGTCCAGGTCTCGTGCCCGTAGAGAACTACCGGTCTAATCAGCGTCTTGTAGATGGTCAACTTCGTACGACGGCGAACTCTGTTCGACCGAAGTGTCTTGCGGAGGCCAAAGTAAGCACGATTTCCTGCCACGATGCGTCTACGAATCTCTCTGCTGGTATCATTGTCGGCGGTCACCAGTGAGCCCAAGTACACGAACTCTTCAACCACCTCGATTTCGTCGCCACCGATGCAAACTCGAAGCGGGCGGTTCTCATTCTCTTCTCGTGAACCTCTTCCTATCATGTACTTTGTCTTCGACGTGTTGATGGCAAGTCCGACGCGCTTGGCTTCTCTTTTCAGTCTGATGTAGGCTTCCTCCATCTTCTCAAAGTTTCGTGCAATAATATCAACGTCATCGGCGAAGCCAAGTAGCTGAACGGACTTTGTGAAAATCGTACCACTCGTGTCGATCCCTGCTCTTCTTATTACACCTTCCAGCGAGATGTTGAATAACAGACACGAGAGACCATCACCTTGCCGTAACCCTCTGCGTGATTCGAAGGGACTCGAGAGCGTCCCTGAGACACGTACTACGCACATCACCCGATCCATCGTCGCCTTCACTAATCGCGTCAGTTTGTCCGGGAATCCGTACTCGTGCATAATCTGCCATAGCTGGTCTCGATCGATAGTGTCATATGCGGCTTTGAAGTCGATGAACAAATGATGTGTGGGCACATTGTACTCGCGGCATTTCTGCAGTACTTGACGAAGAGCGAACACCTGGTCCGTGGTAGATCGTTCGCTCATGAAACCCGCCTGGTACTGCCCCACGAACTCTCTTGCAATTGGTGATAGTCGACGGCATAGTATTTGGGAGAGTACCTTGTAGGCGGCGTTCAGCAGGGTGATTGCTCGGTAATTACAGCAATCCAGCTTGTCGCCCTTTTTGTAGATAGGACACACGACACCTTCCATCCACTCCTCCGGTAAAATCTCCTCCTCCCAAATTTTGGTAATCACCCAGTGCAGCGCTTTAGCCAGTGGCTCGCCACCGTGTTTTAGTAGCTCGCTTGGTATTTGGTCAACCCCAGCGGCTTTATTAGTTTTGAGCCGGCTGATCTCCTCCTGGATTTCTTGGAGATCCGGAGCCGGTAGTGTAATGTTTTCCGCGCGTGCTCCCAGGTGCGTTACCGTGCCATCCTCGTCGTCTGCTGCATCGCCGTTCAGGTGTTCTTCGTAGTGCTGCCGCCACCTCTGGATCACCTCACACTGGTCCGTGAGAAGATTCCCGTTTGTATCTCTGCACATGTCGGCCTGTGGTACGTGGCCCCTTCGCGAGCGGTTCAACTTCTCGTAGAATTTCCGTGTGTCTTTAGCGCGGTACAGCTGATCCATCGCTTCGCGATCTCGGTCTTCCTGCTGGCGCTTTTTGGTCCGGAAAACCGAATTCTGCCTGTTCCGTGCCTGTTTATATCGCGCCTCGTTCGCCCTCGTGCGGTGTTGCAGCATTCTCGCCCATGCTGCATTCTTCTCTTCGACTAACTACTCGCATTCGCCGTCGTACCGTCGTCGTTGTCTAATAACATCAATATCAAATACCTGCCTGAAAACATTCCAATAGACACTCATTCCAGAGTTCTGAAATCAATCATAATCCTCAGATTTCTTATGATATTGAGCTCACTCATGAATGGATGCACTGTAATATGGATTAGGGTCTTTTTTAATAGGAAGCGAAGTTGGAAACACAGAAATATGAAACATGCTCACCGAAAAATTGCACAACATTCAACATTTGCTGAACATATCTTTATTTTGGGAATGCGTAGAGTTGAGACTAAAACTTGATATGATTATTAACGAGGATAACACTTTCCGAAAGTAGAGTAAAACTTATAAAAAATGGCGTTTTCCGTTCGACTCTAGATCAATTTTGATGAGATTTTATTTTTTGTTGTATTACCGATTATATGAATAGCTAAAATAAATGTTCGCAAACAGTAATTTAAGGTCAACATTACATCATTTTGCAACCGCCAATTTCGGAGGTTTGGTATCTTCGATGAATTTTACAAACGTTAAACAGCACGTCATCTGATCAAATAATTTTGGCGTTATATCCTCCAAGAAGTATTTATGGAATATTTACTCTTCAAACAAATCTAGTTGAAGACATGAAGGCTCCGTGTGTTCAGGGTATCAGCATATTTTAGGCTATTTGTACTTTTAAAATAAATTATATTGATTTTACTGTTTATGATCTTCTACTATTTATAAACAATAAATTTTACATTTTATCCAAAGCTTGATTTTGTGAAACTCGCAATAGTTGTTCAAGATAAAAAATAGATTAATGAATTTTTATCATTTTAAAACTCGATATACTCCCTACACGTTAGGGCATTGCAAAAAATTTTTTTTTTGATTCTCAAAGGCCCCCCTCTCATATTGTGACAAATGTGAAAGTAAGCTCAGACGCCAAATTTCACATCATTTGGACAATTTTAGACCCCCGCCCACTTCACTTGATTTTTTTTTAAAATTTGTGCTATGGGAAAATATGGAGAAAAATACATTAAATGCTATAACTTTTGAAGTAGCAATCAGAAAATTACAATTTATACCTCATTTGAAAGGAAATAATCATGGTATTTGAATGGGGATATTTTCATTTCTGGAAAAATACGGGAAAGTGGGGTACTGAGTCATTTTGGACCCAAAATCCCACATTTTTAATGATTTTTCTGCTCCGTGATGCAAATCGTACATATTTTGTAGTGTTTCTAGTGTGAAAAAAAATCTCAGAAATCGAACGGAACTCTTTTGACCTTAGTACGAATACGAGAAGTTGGGGTTATAGGGCTTTTTGTCATTTATATTAAATTTTATTATTTTCTCATGCATATATGTCTATTATTCTTCAATCAATTTTCATAAAATGTAACTTGTTGAACGTGTAAAATTCTGAGGAATAAAATAAAAATAAAAACGTTAGATGTAAAAATCAGAAACATCAAATTTTTTGATATTTACTCTACAAATCTCATTTTTTTCATTATTTGTCCTAATACATCAACTTCCCCTATTTTTCCAGGAATGAAACTTTTCTCATGTGATCCCTAAGCATATTTTACACTAAAAGTAGTAAATTAAATAAAAATTTTGTTGTTAAATGGAGTTAATATGTGAAATTTTATGATAAAAATGTGAAATCGACACTATATGTCAGATAATTTGATGTTTCTGAATTTTACCGGTAACGAATATATTTTTGTTATAATCCTAAGGATTTTCCACGTTCAACAAGGTATAGTTTATGCAAATTGAGTGAAGAATAATAGAGATATATTCACGAGAAAATGATGAAGTTTAATATGAATGACAAAAGGCCATATAACCCCAACTTCTCGTATTCGAACAAAGGTCAAAAGGCTCCGATCGATTTTTGAGATTTTTTCACATTAGAAAAAACTACAAAATATGTATGATTTGCATAACGGAGCCGAAAAATCATTAAACATAGGGGATTTTGGGGCTGAAAAGACCCAGTGCCCCACACTCCCGTATTTTCCTAGAAAAAAATATCTCCATTCAAATACTAAGATTATTTCCTTTCAAAAGAGGTATAAATTGTTATTTTCTGATTGCTACTTCAAAAGTTATAGCATTTAATGTATTATTCCTCCATATTTTCCCATAGTACCAATTTCAAAAAATTTCAAGCGAAGTGAACCGGGGTCTAAAATTGTCCAAATGATGTGAAATTTGGCATCTGTACTTGCTTTGACATTTGTCACAATATGAGCCTTCGAGAATTAAAAAAATGTTTTTTTTTGCTATGCTCTACTTACTACACGTAGTATTCATTCCTGCAATAAAGTTGTTTTAAATGATAGTCTCAACGAATTCGCTAAAGAAACGAACTCGGTTACTATTTTTTGAAAAAAAATTTCTCCAGAATTTTAAAACTTCAAATATGTCGGTTTCGAAATTATACCATTTGGAGATTAAGTTCGATTTTCACCAAACCCCCATCATACCGAATTTCTAGCTACGCCTACGCTGACCCTATGTAAGTAGTAACAAAGTCGTTCTACAGTCGTCCACAAGAAACTTCTTCGAATACTGACTATCTATTATAATACAGTGAAGACCCCATTTGATTATCCCCGATTTAGTCTACTCCCGATTTGTTAGTCTCATATGAAAATATGTTTGATGGGCTCTAGCAGACTAACAAGGCTGATTTCGATTAAATCCTTAAGCATATTTTTTTTTTTATTTTAAAGATGCAAATATGCAAAAATAAAAAAAAAAATCATTTTTTTTAAATTTGCACTAGAAAGCCCCTTCAAGGGTAATTTATATTATATAATCAGAAATAGCTATCAGACTAGATCAAGGAAAGGGAAGAATATTTTAACAGCTTCTTTTTATTATTAATAAGACAAGAAATATGTCCCGATTTTGTCAATGTCAGCTTAAAATACACCATGAAACTAATAAAATGGGTCTTCACTGTATTTATTATTCACTATGTCCCACATTAATAGGTACATCCCATTTTTGAGGATTTTTTTTTTCAATTGCCTTGAGCTATACCAATTCTTTGGTAGTTTTCAAGGGGTTTTTTCATCGAGTGCTTCCAAAATTTTGGTGAAACTATTCCCTTTCGTGCGATAGTTTGTCTTAAAAAGGCTTCCTAAATTAATTGGTATACTTAAGGGCTTATATGTTGTGGATTGAGAAGATTCAGAAATTTTCAGCTTTTTTCCTACACAATATTACAATTTTCCCTAATAAGGGTGTAAAAATTAAAAAGTATTTGAGAATTATTAATAGCTTTAGTAAACGGGGTAGTGACCGTCGCTCCACAACGCAGTTTATTTTTCATGACTTGCGGTGAGCACGATTTCTCGAATTGTTGTACTGAAAATTATGGAATAGAAGTTAGTTTTTAGAATTCTATACAGATTTAACCCGCCGAAAATCGCGCAAATGGCTCGGAATGAGACCCTCTGGTGCCCTAAGACGATTTCGTTTGATTTTCAGAGCAGCGTGCACTCAGTGTACTAACACAAGTGACGGAAGGTTATCGAAAAGTTTCGTGGAAACGCAAATTTCAGTGATATTGATTTTCTTTTACGGGTTTCGAGTATTTTTGTTCTTTGGTAGTAGGATGAGCGATAATATTTCAAATCATAGATACTTCTGGAAGTCATTTTTAGAAAATGTCGATATCGAAGTAAAGTTTGAACTATACACGCACGCACTTTAGAGGTAGCGTGATATCAAGAGCTGCAATTTCAGTTCTTAGTTCTCTGCATGTGTTATCAAAAACATCGCGAAACATAAAGTTCTAAATATTCTCAATCTATATAATATCCGAAGAGAGTGATAAGAGTTATAAGAAATGTATCATCACACTGTTAGGTGGATTGAAAACGTTTTTATTGTTGCACTTTAGAAATGTTAGTGCACAAAAATGAATATATCTTGCCCAGAACATGTTATCTGAGGATTATATAGTAGTTTGACATTGATAAACATGTCGCCGCTTTATTGAATTATTTAAAAATTAAGCTATATTTTCAAAGACACCTGTAATAAAATACTATTCATTGGTGTGTTTCAGTAGGACTGTATCAAATCTGTTGAAATAGAAGGCCAAATTCCAAAACGGATAGTACCAAACCTTTGCCACGCTTCGGAAGACATACATGTCTCGTTTCCAAGGGATTTAAAATGCAACACCACATGCAACGCAATAAAATTGCGAAATGAATTGGAGAAGCCGCAACACCCGAAACCAGAAGGAACAAGTAGCACACTGCCACTGACTGGTGTTGGCCTCGTGACGATATTAATAGTGGTCAATAAAATCGAATCCCACTGCTTCTCCGCTGCAAGGCAAGGATGCTTCCTCGTGAAACCTTAGCCTTTGGTCGTCCGGATTGGTTGGGCTGCATGCTAGCTTTAGTTACCATGGCTGAGTCCTTCCGTACTTACAATCAGAGTCTCTGAGCAGCAATGGAAACCATGGCTGTTGGCTTATATGAGTACTACCATCACTGTTCTCGGATGATCGTTAGAATTGATGTCCCGCACATTCGAACGACAGCTGTATGAGTGTAATGTCGAAGGCTATCGGTAAGAGCTTTCGCCATCGTTACTCGCAATCGAAAGTTATCCAGCTGGGCTACCGTTCGATGGTGTTGGTTCGTAAGGTAAGTGAAATTTCCGAATAATTGATTTATTACATAAATTTATTACTACACTAGTCTTAAATCAGGTGGGATTTGGATCATCTACCATTTCAGAAATTATTTAGTCACAACCTAAGATCCAAAGTCTCACTCTGTCTGTGCAACTCCCGTTTTCCCACACTTCTAGTACGAGACGGTAGGCCAAAAAAACAAGCTTTCTTGTTTTGTCATGGCCTTAACGAATCATGGCCGCCTGTCGCTGTCGGAACTCGGCGGTACATCCGGTTCTCCCTCCAACCACACTGTACGGTAGGCAAAATTACGGCTTTCAATCTATAAGGCTTATGGGGGGGATATTGAACCACGACATCGATGGATCGTATATTTCGGTGACGATGGGCTCCCTTTTTCCGCTTCCTGATGGAGCACTACGACCGGAAGATATGTAGCTCTGTTGCTGTGGTGGGCACAATAGCCGTTACTGACTGGCAGGATGTGCCGCCCATTACATTGCGAGCTGGGTGAGAGGAAATAAAAAGGATAAGCCCGCTTTGAATGCGTTGCTATGGCACTATTTCCTGTCGTAAATTTCAAGGTCGAAGACTGATACTACAGCTGCGTGAGTGGTTCGGGTTCGTTGGCATTTATTTCGTTCCATAAAGCATCCGATAAACGTTAGAATGTTTCGGTCGGTTGCTGGCGATTTCTGGCTAAATTATTCTGCGGGATATGAAATTTATTTTCGATAGAGTATTACTCAACATTTATTATATTGCTGTTCTGCATGGTCAGGCGATTTAAAAAGTTTGACGTTTGACTCAACTCGCCTGTGCTAATTGCCCGTAGGAACAAATGCAATTTGCGAATGCGATTTAAAGGCAATTTCAATACTTAGACAAATTTTCTGGCGGCTGAAATGGGTTGTTTTTTGCGTTTTTCAAACATGGCGGTTCATGTTTGGCATAAGTTTAAAATTGTTTTTTTAAACAATTGGCGCGTTCCCGCTTGTATTTTGTTTGTTTAGTGCACTTAATTTAGCCAACGAATGTGGAAAATTGTGGAATCGTGTGTAAGTATAGTGGAACAAGATCTCTGAGGCCAAATGAAAGATTGTGGTAAGTTTTGGTGTGCAATACGAATTTCACCATCGATTCTTCCTATAGTCTGGTGGTGATTACCTAGTGTACCGATAAATTTATGTGAGTAGATAGTGAATCCGAAAATAATTATTATTTTTAATTTTCATATCAGGCAATTATGGGCGATTAAATGGCGCGTTCCCTGGGCGATTTTGGGGCGATTTAAGGGCGGGTAGAGCGGCAAAAAAATGACGGCGGCTAATCGCCCAAATGTTGCATATAAAATAGCCCCTAATTGCCAGCAAATTGCTGGCAAATTGTAGGGCAATTAGCGCATCCGAGTTGGCAAATAGCCCCCCGCTAGCCAGCAACTTGCCCTTTTTGACTGGGTTGCTGCTTTGTAATTTTTATGAACTCCACTTTTCATTCAAATTGTTTCATGGTGTAAGTATTTACTCAACTAGAAAAAATCTTTCTTGGTTTAGTGTATCCTCGAGGTATAAGTAACTAGTCCTGGATAAATCTTTTAATTGTTTTCTCGGCTGTGAGATAGAACATGAGTATTGAAAAAGGTTGTACCCCGCGTGTTTGACTGCGCACATACACACGCGCTAAACAGGAAAGTCATTGAAATCTTGTTTTTATGGAAGCGTTTTCGTGGGATTTTATTTTTTCTATTCTTGGAGCTGTTTGAGGGATTTTTCGTTTTTAAATTACTAATCAACCGATTTCGACAATTTTCTTTATCATTATTCCAGAGAGCGAGTAAAGGCGCTATAACCTTGGCTTTATAGGCAGGGCAGGTCTAATAACCTCTGCCCCATCCCAGGAACTTAGGACCAAAGGAGTGAAATTAACCCTCTTAGCCAAGTCACTCCCAACGATTTATCAAACCCCTATCAAATTGAAACGGTTGTGTACGGTTATCCACGTGTCTTCCTTTTTCAAGGTTCAAAATGATTCGTTGATCAATTTCTTCATTAAATGAATAAATTGATTGCCGTATTACCCTCGGCATGATACTGTACCTTGATGTGGTCCGGGGGCTTTTCCACCAAAGCAGTATTACAGTGATATCACAGAAACTTGGGATACGATTAATTTCTTTTTAGTTAAGCTACATTGTGATCAATTTTAGTACTTAACTTGGCGACCTTTATTATCCACTGCCATGGTCAAATAATATACAATGTGGGTTTAGGGCCCAATTCTCTCTGCACGCACCCTTCTTTTCTTGCTATATTTTCAATTAGATCCATGCTAACACTCACTAACACAAATTGCTTATTCTCTCATATACACTAACAATCTCTCATTCCAAACTTGTACGTGGCCTAAGCGATAACACAAACCTGGTCACAAATACGAACGCCCGCGATCTCGCCAATATTCAAACACCCCGATTGATTAGGTGAACGTTTGAACCTAAGAACCTAAGCTCACGCAATCATGAATCGGTCACCTCCGGAAGTCTCCGCCCTTGATCCTAGTAGCCCAAATTCATGCCTTTAGTTGGACCAATAGAAATAAAACTAGACAAGACGTCCACGCGCGATCATTGAAGAATACGCGAACATGCGAATGGCCACACGATTATAAAAATAATGTGTCCACGAGAAGTTACATACATACTAGCACACGCGACAAAAACGTCCACATACAAACGCTCGAGTCCTTCGCGATCATCCATGCACGAACACACCCACGATCTCATAAAAAGTATAACACCCCGGTGATTAAGTGAATGGTTTAGCACTTATAAATTAACAATCCCGGTCTCAAGAGTGAACCTCTAAATGCCTGTGTTCACGCGATCATGAATCGGTTTCGTCCGGAATCCCCTATTCTCGGCCCTAGTAGCATAAGTCCAATGCTTTCAGGTGGACCAATCAAAAATATAATGCTCATATCCACTAAACTACATAAAATCGAATGTATACACACAAAGTCACATACACGCGACAAACAAATATAAAAATGCTTGAGCCCTTCGCGACCATCCACGCAACCTATACTCGCACTCTTCCAGACATTATAACATCCCGGTGATAATATGAACGTCTCAGCACTTGTAATCACTCAAACGCAGTCTCAAGCGTGAACCTACAGTCCCCCGCACTCGCGCATTCATGAATCGTTCACGTCCGGAAGTCTCTATCCTCCATCCCAGAAGTCTAGGTCCACGCCTTAATTGAATCAAATAACTCCACAGCTCCAGTAGGACAACTCTCGAAAAAAATCGTAATATTATTAATACTCAATAACAATACTAACTCTTCTCTTTATTTTATTTTTATTTATTTTCGGTCTCATGCGTTTTATTCTTGTGATGACCTTCTCGAGCTCATACATCCAAGAAGAGCAACATTGCTGCCAACAATGATTCTTCTCTGCCATCAGACGTCGCCAGGTTTTAGAACAATGGAGATGAGTATGAGAATAATACTTGATGGAATCAGATAAGTAGGAACGATCAACAAACTGCAAGTAGTATATAACGAATTTCTTATTTTGACGTATAAATTATTATTCGTATTAGAATATTATTTACAGGCTCCACACATATCTCAATATACACAAATACACAAATGCTTGACAGGTTACTAGGCCAAATGCATTCACTCGTAGGATCTATCATTTCGATGATCGCCTCGATTCTACGAAACCAGTGCACAAGTAAGCTGACATAAGCTAGTCTCATTTGGTGAATGCATGTAACCTGGAAACCCCAGACACGACACGACGAGACTGACAGACTGGACTCGACGAGGCCTAGTTCAGAGTTTTCGGGCATTCTGCAATGCACGGTTAGTGACCTAATAAAAGAAACATTCGGCATGTTATTTTTCTTTTTATTACTATATCATAAGTTAGGTTCATACTCATACTCACTAACACAATCAATAGCATATTCTCCCATATACACTCACATCCAAAGCGCACAAACGCCCCTAACTTTAGCGATAACACAAACCTGGTCAAAAACGCGAATTTACATTACAATTTCAATCATCAACACACACCTACGCTCGCAATTTCGCCAACATTAAAACACCCCCTTACTTAAGTGAACTTTTCAGCACCTATAAATTTACAACCGCGGTCTCAAGCATTAACCCACCACTCGCGCGATCATAGACCAGCTACGTTCGGAATTTTGTACTCTCGACTCATGCCTTCAGTTGGACCAATCAAGAATGATGCAATGAATGATGCATATTCACCAAACAACACGTTCCTCTACCATACACTAAAAATTAATTTTCATATTCACGGTCCGCGCGCGATCGTTCAGGAATACACGTGAATATTCGAATGGCCACACGAATCTAAAATCGAATTTATGCACGCAAAGTTAGAGACACGCTAGCATTCAAATGCACGAGCCTTTGGCGATCACACTATTACACAATTAGTAAACGCCCACGTTAACCCAGACAGATATGCACTCCTGGACTCGAACGCTAAAAACCACACCTTCCACGCATACACCACCCAGGACTGAACATTAGATTCATACACACAAAGCAACAAGTAATAATTGCAGGTATTCGTCTGGCAACCGGGGGAAGTACATCTCAAACGCAGAACTTATCATTTCAATGATGGCCTTGGATCTGCGTTGCCTGTGTTCAAGGCACCATAGCTTTGTCCGTCAGGTCAAGGATGTATGAAACCCGCTAGCCACCACCCTCGGCCCTAGCTGCCCATAAAGGGATTAAAAATAAAAAAAAAAAATAAAAAAATAAAAATAAAAAAAAATAAAAATAAAAATAAAATTAAAAAAAAAAATTGATTGCCGTATTATTTTAAATCATCTTCATTTTGTACGCTGCACAGTTGGCCTGGCCGGTTTAATGTTTGTGTCACATAGTATAAGAACCACAAACATTAATATTGACAAGAAAAATTGTAGGCGAATGTTTGCAATTTTCCAGGATCCCTACATGTATTGGCTGTGTATGTGTAGACTAGACTAGACTAGACTAGACATTTATTATATTGCTGTTCTGTTAAACTCCGTGTTATCTGGTGACAAAATTATTACATTTACCAAGTAGGTTTTTGAAAATTTTTAATGACCATTTTCTAACATTTTATAACAGTCTTCCAAATGCAAGAAGCTGTGACAAACGCTAAAAGTCATTTCGAAAACGTATTGTCGATTTATACTTTCAAATACGTGTTCTTTGATACTTATATTGATATGTTTTGATTCGAAATGTATTTTTGCTACTTCCCGGATAATTGGCCGTAGAAGTCAGGGATTCGTTCCCTGCTAACCAACGACCTGGAAATTAAATAGAAAACAATTTCGATTCCCACCTGTAAAAGAATGTGATTATGCCTAATTTCATTTAAGTTACTTAAAAATGCACGGATCGGAATGTTGCCCAACACGATATCTGTTATTTTTTTATATTCTGAAAGAAAACATTTCGTCACCCTCCGGACCAAGCTTCTGTGCTACGAAATCAGACTGGAAGCCAGTTCCTTTCTAGGTTGTCAGGCTGCACCGAGAACCGTACCATAAGTAACAGACCGAGCAGAAGGGGCAACACCAATGCACGACAATCCCAATTATTGCCGCCGGGCGGCGCGGTGAAGAGGGGTCACTCCCGGCTAGAATTATTTCCCCCCAGGATTTCGGAATTGGTCATCGGACGCAGAAAATAAAACTAGAAAAACGGAATGTTTCTATTACGCTGCAACTCTGGCGACGATGGGCACATTTGGGAAGGCAATGCACCGCACCGAACTCTCCGGCCGCGAGAAGGTCCAACCAGAGACGAAAAAAAGCGTCGAGTAGCGCCAGACAGCTTTTTTCGTCGTATCATAAACTTATTTAAAGAACCCACTTTCTTTTCAGCTTTTTCCTCAGCTTCCACGGCCGCTGCGGCGGCGGGAAGGTCTCGTTTTCTCCCTTCTTGGCTTGGAACATTGGTTCAGGATCGGGTTCTGACTGGCTTTTCCTCTTTTCCTTTTGCTTTTGCGATATTTTCATAACAAAGTTTACTCATAAAAGTTTATAAGATAGAGTGCTTTCCTCCGTCCTGGCTGCGCTTGTCTAATTTTCCGAATTGTGTCGGTTCGGCGCGAGGGTTCCACTGGCTGGTGCGCTGGGTTTTCTTTTGCCAATTGCGTTTTCTCCTTTACAATTCATTTGTGCAATTTTCCAATCATTTGCTTCTGGCCTGCTGTCAGCACTTTACTTAATTCGTTCATGGGCGATAATTTTCGGGAATGTACCGTTGTCAAGAATTAAGTATCTTATTGGGGACTGGTGAGTGAAAAAATGGATAACCGTACTGAATGGTCGGAGAAAGCGCACTGGAAAGCTAAAAACGGGAAGGACGAATTTGTGGCAGCGTCTGTAAAAGTTGAACAGTTATGGCAACGGCAATTGGGGTTGACAGGAAGAGTATTGGCAATTTTGTGCGGAAATGGGGTAGAATCGATTACAAAAACTGTCGAGGAAAGTATTATCCGAGAAAACGAATATATTCATAACGACTCTAGTAAACGAACAACTAATATTTTGTTAGAACCAAAAGAAGGTTATGCTAAATCTAAAAAAATACACATTGTAAACTTACCCAAATAAACTAATTAGAACAAGCGGCGACAAATTTGAAACAAATTTTCTTCAGGTTTAATATTCAATAAATTATTTAGTCAGCTGTTTTCAACGACAACGGGTACAGCTTCACGACGCGCTGTGGCCAGCTACCATGCCCTTTGTATTGTCAGAAATAATTGTCAATCCAATTCGCGCAGCTTCTCTTCCAGAAGGCAAAAATGTATCTTCCCCGTCTCCGTGTTCATTTCCAATGACGTTTAGCTAAAAACATATGAGATCTCGTGATGATGACCTTCTGTTTCGATGCAGATTTTCGTCTCGCACCTTGGAGCGCAGTGTTGAACAATAGAGTGCATTGTCTCGCTTAAATCCATCTAACGTCACAATCGAGCCGAATGTCTCACAATTCGTTTCGTTTCACTGAATCGTACGGTGCCTTGAAGTCTACAAACAGATGGTGCGAGCGAAAGCTGTATTCCCTGAATTTATCCAGTATTTATTGGTAAGCACTTGGGCCACACACAAAAAAATAATGAATTTTAAACGACATGTAAATCAATATGAATGTAAACATACAAAGATTGAATCAAAACTTTGATTGAAAATTACGGTAAAATCAATGCACTCAATTGGAGCATCAAAAAGCATACAATGTTACACTTTCATTCGTGTAATATTACATGTCATTCATTTTACAGCAATAAGCTTGTAAAAAATACATTGAAGTGCATTGGTTTTCCGTTTGAAGAAACTGTAATTTTCAATACACGTGTAGAATTATAATAAAATTCGTTGAAGAAAGCACGACAAGTCGTGTGGATTTTTAGTGGAACTTAATTTTACATTTATATTCATGCTCCAAATATGTGCATGAAAATAAACTTAAAATTACAAAATATTTTTTTCTGTGCATCGTTGATTGTTCTTCTTCAAAAGCGCTTTGGTATTCACCGACAATTATTCAAGCAATGGTCACGCTCTTCTTAACAGAACGCGAGAGAGTACCTTGTAGAAGGCGTTGAGGATCGTATTGCATCGATTTTTATTACATTCGATTTTGAGACCCTTCTTGAAGATTGGGCGTATGAGACCATCAGACCAATTCTTCTTCCACCTAGATCATTTCGTTCACGCAATGAATTGCTTCATACAGCCGGTTACTTCCGGCTTTATAAGTTCGTTCCTGTCTAACCGTTTTTCAGCTTTTGAAAAGCCTTTCGCAATTCACCTAGCGTGGATAGATCCACAGTTTGTCCATCATTCCCGGGTCCTGATTCTGTTTGTACCTTTTCTACTAGTATGTTCGTTCAACTTGCAGCTACTCCTATTCCGATTGTCAGCAGATTCCAATTCCGGTCGTTAATCATGTTGTTGATCGTAGCGTCTAGCATTTCGTCGTACCCACGTTTCTTACGCCGATGAAGTTTTTTCTGTGTTTTTTATTCATTTCGTTTATTGCGTTAGCTTGGCGGTGCCAAATTCTTTTGTTGTTACATTTTGGATAATTTAAAACTAGGAGGTACCTGGGTTCGAGCCCCGACCCCGCACATAGGGTTAGAAATTTTCATAAGAGATTTTTCTAACCCGAAGAGGCGAATGACCTTAAGGTTAAAACCTCTATAATCGAAATAAATTTTTTTTTTTATAAAAGAGAAAAATTTTACAGCTATTTAGAAATAAGATTCTATATACAAGAGAGGGGGCAAAAGATTTTTTTGATGAAAAATTTTAAAACAAGGAATTCAATAGTAATCAGAGTTTACAATTTTCGCATTCGTGAACAGAATAAGGCGATCTTTCACCTACTTCGACCAGCAATACAAAAGCGAACATACGAAGTAACATTGTTTGCTCTCCAACTTTTCTCGACAAGACAGCATTGGATCTCATCTTTTCGCGGTATAATATGAGATGATATTTTCGCGTCTAATGTAAAACTGCCGAATAACTAATGGTTTCGCAAAAATTCAAAAAAATGAGTAGGTACAGATCCTTAGAATGAAAACACAGCAATAATGTGGGGAAATAAATTCTATAATGTAATATATTAATGGTTTTTCTTGAACTTAATTATCACGAGGTTCGAAGCTACGAAATTATCACGCTACCATACTGCATTGTCAGCAAATTCTCGCAATTTCTTGAAAGGTGAAAAGTTGGGTCCGTGCCTACTAAGGATGAAAAAGCTGTGCGATAAACTGCTTGTCGTGAGAATGAGCGAATATTTTAACCTCTGATAGTAATAGTTTTTTAGGAAATATTTACAGTTATCTTAAAACTAACAATATAGTTTGGTACACAAAAGGGGAACAAATATTTATGAAAAATTTCACCGTTTTAAAACTAGGGATACAACTACATTTACAAGATGGGGGACAATAGTTTTAACAAAGAGGTAAAATTACAACTATCTTAAAACTAGGAATACGGAATACAAATTTGATTTTTTATCGGAGACTTATGCTTGGTCAAGATATTCAGAGGGGGGCTTATTTCCAAAATCGGTGTAGAAGCAGTTGTATCAAGGACAGGGGAGAGAAGGCGTAGATGGTGACCGGGAGAGAAGAGCAAAACTTGCAACTTTCGGACAAATGGGAGATCAGCGAAACAAATTAGCGCCTCAGTCTAGTAGGTCGGATTGGCGGATGGTATTCTTCGGACCCGCGGGCAATCCTTCAAAAGTCATCGACCCGCGAGTCGCTCTCGGTTCAGTTTCCGTAGCGGTAAGGGAGACGGCGGTTACATAGTAGCAGTCTGGAGCTGATCGGTTCCACACGGCAGGAAGAAACTTCTAAAAACGAGAAATAAAAAGAGAGGGGCTAAATTGGGATATTTATCGTTTTTATGAAAGTATAAATAAGGGACATATAGGGGAAATCACGATTTGCCAGCATATCTCGGACTGGGACATTGGGTGGTCTACCTCGGGCCCGAAGGGAATCCTTTAACGTCCAAGTACCCGGCGCATACCCAGACAACGTGCTCGATGTCGTGATAGCCCTCGTCACAAGCGCACAGACTACTCTCCGCAAGTCCGATACGCCGCAAATGCGCATCTAAGGTGTAGTGGTTGGACATAAGTCGGGACATTACACGAATAAAATCCCGTCCCACATCCATCCCCCTGAGCCAAGGCTTTGTTGATACCTTTGGGATAATCGAATGTAGCCATCGTCCAAGTTCACCATTGCTCCACGAGGTTTGCCAACTGTTGAGTGTCCTCTGACGACAAATACTAAAAAGTTCGTTGAAGCCGATTGGTCTTTCGTTTAATGCGCCCACCTTTGCTAATGAGTCGGCCTTTTCATTGCCCGGGATAGAGCAATGAGAGGGGACCCAAACAAAGGTAATCTGATAAAAATTTTCAGATAACGTACACAAGGACTCCCGTATCTTCCCCAGGAAATATGGGAATTGATTGTTGGGCTTCATCGAACGAAGAGCCTCGATAGAGCTGAGGCTGTCCGAAACGATGAAGTAGTGATCTGTGGGCAGAGTGTCGATGATCCCAAGGGTGTACTGAATTGCAGCTAACTCTGCGACGTAAACTGAAGTGGGATCATTGAGCTAGAATGAAGCGGTGATAGTATTGTTGAAGATACCGAAGCCAGTGGACCCATCGAGATTTCATCCGTCAGTGTAGAACATTTTGTCACAGTCGACTTCTCGGAATTTATTATAAAATATATTGGGGATCACTTGCGGGCGTATATGGTCCGGGATTCCATGAATCTCTACCTTCATGGATGTGTCGAAGAATACAGTAGAATCAGAAGTATCTAGGGAACGAACACGGTTGGTATATGTATATGAAGAAGGATTAATACTCTGTGCCATGTAGTCGAAGTACAAGGACATAAATCGGGTTTGAGAATTACGATCGACGAGCCTCTCGAAGTTTTCAATCACCAACGGGTTCAAAATGTCGCATCGGATGAGCAATCGATATGAGAGTTTCCAAAATCGATTTTTTAGCGGAAGAACGCCCGCCAGCACTTCGAGACTCATCGTATGGGTCGAGTGCATGCAACCCAAGGCAATGCGCAAGCAACGATACTGGATTCTCTCCAGTTTGATGAAGTGTATGTTCGCAGCGGAGCGGAAACAGAAACACCCGTACTCCATCACCGACAATATCGTTGTTTTGTACAACCTGATCAGGTCTCCTGGGTGAGCACCCCACCATGTTCCAGTTATTGTTCGGAGAAAATTGATCCTTTGTTGGCATTTCTGTTTCAGATACCTAATGTGACATCCCCAGGTACCTTTAGAGTCGAACCAGACCCCGAGATATTTAAATGTGAAAACCTGGTTGATCGTTGCACCCATTAATAAAAGCTGGAGTTGCGCCGGCTCACGCTTCCTAGAAAAAAACAACCAACTCAGTTTTCTCCGTGGAGAACTCAATACCCAGCTGAAGAGCCCAAGCAGACAAATTGTCCAAAGTATCTTGCAATGGTCCTTGCAAATCGGCAGCATTGGACACTGTAACAGAGACCACCCCGTCGTCTGCAAGTTGCCTTAGCGTGCATGAATTGGCAAGACAATCGTCAATGTCATTCACGTAAAAATTGTAGAGTAGGGGACTTAGACATGAGCCCTGGGGAAAACCCATGTAGCTAAATCTCGATGTTGTTAAATCGTCTTGCGAAAAGTGCATGTGCTTTTCAGACAACAGATTTAGCAAAAAGTTATTTAAAATTGGCGAAAGACCATGCTGGTGTAGCTTCTCTGACAGAATGTTGATAGAAACTGAGTCAAAAGCCCCCTTAATATCCAAGAAGACTGATGCCATCTGCTCTTTGCTAGCATAGGCCATTTGGATTTCTGTAGAAAGCAACGCAAGGCAATCGTTCGTCCCTTTGCCTTTGCGGAAGCCAAATTGTGTATCTGACAGTAAGCCATTTGCTTCAACCCAATTGTCGAGGCGAAACAAGATCATTTTCTCGAATGCAGGACAGCATTGCAATCGGCCGATACGAGTTGTGGTCGGAGGCTGGTTTTCCTGGTTTTTGGATGGCGATGACCTTCACTTGCCTCCATTCATAAGGGACAATGTTACCCTCAAGAAACTTGTTAAATAAATTCAACAAGCGCCTTTTTGCAGTGTCAGGCAGATTCTTCAGCAAGTTGAATTTGATTCTGTCTAACCCTGGGGCGTTATTGTTGCACGATAAGAGAGCAAGTGAGAACTCCACCATCGAAAACGGTGTTTCGTTCGCGGTATCGTGAGGAGACGCGGCGCGGTACGTTTTCTGTACCGGGACAGAGTCCGGACAGATCTTCTTGGCGAAAGCGAATATCCAACGGTTTGAATATTCCACGTTCTCGTTGGTACTATTACGGTTACGCATACGTCGAGCCGTACCCCAAAGAGTGCTCATCGCTGTTTCTCTCGTTAGTCCGTCGACGAACCGGCGCCAATAACTGCGTTTTTTGGCTTTCATTAGAATCTTCATTCGCCTATCTAACGACGCGTACTGTTGATAGCTAGCGGGTAACCCGTCTTCCCGGAAGGCCTTAGTTGACTTTTCCGCGTACAGCTCTGAGCACTCTTTTTCCCACCACAGGGTGCAACGATCAACGTCCATGAGTATTCGCGCTGGGTACTGGTTTAGTCTGAGCTTGATTCGCACTGTCGAGAATCAAGCCAGCCAAAAACTTGTACTCTTCCTCCGGAGGAAGCTCTTGAGTGGGTTCGATTTTAACGGATATCGCGGTCGCGTAACTCTTCCAATCAATGTTCCGTGTGAGGTCATACGAGACATTGATTGTTTCCGATGGTCTTGAACCGTTAGCAATTGAAATCACGATAGGCAAATGATCGCTACCGTGGGGATCAGGGATCACCTTCCACATGCAATCTAACTGTAGCGATGTCGAGCATAGTGATAAATCCAACGCGCTTGCGCGTGCTGGTGGTGTAGGAATCCGCGTCATTTCTCCCGTGTTTAAGATGGTAATGTTGAAATTGTCGCAAAGATCTTGGATTAATGTTGATCTATTATCATCATGAAGACAGCCCCATACCGTACCGTGCGAGTTAAAGTCTCCTAGAACTAGCCGCAGTGCTGGTAAGAATTTTGTGATATTACAAAGCGTTCGGTGCCCTACCAAAACTCTTGGAGCAATGTAGTTGGAAGCAATGTAAAGGTTTTTGTCTTTGATTAGAACTTGATAAGCGATAATTTTAATGCCTGGTGTCGAAGGGAGGTTAATTCGATTGAAAGAATAGCACTTTTTAATCCCCAAAAGTACTACTCCATAGGGGTTTTCTCGATCCAGACGAATTATACATTGAAACCTCCATTTACGAACTCTTTTTTTACGTAATATTCAATTTACGTAACTGTTTGCCTTTCTCAATAGAAAGGTATTGCAATTGGTCTGAAAACCGACTTTTTAACGGAGGCCCGGAGGGCCGAGTGACATATACCATTCGATTCAGTTCGTCGAGTTCGGCAAATGTCTGTGTGTGTATGTATGTGTGTATGTATGTATGTGTGTGTATGTGCGTATGTGTGTGTGTGTATGTGACCAAAAATGTCACTCGTTTTTCTCAGAGATGGCTGAACCGATTTTGACAAACTTAGTCTCAAATGAAAGGTGCAACGTTCCCATAGGCTGCTATTGAATTTCTAATGGATCCGACTTCCGGTTCCGGAGTTACAGGGTGATGAGTACGAACACGCAGAAAATGTCGATTTTAATAAATTCTGCAATGAATGTATAAAGGTGAATTTTTTTCCAAAATATGACCACAACTGCTTCGATTTGTAGTATTAGGTCACTAACATCCATTCAAAGTCTATTTGGCCACATTGGCCACCATCATCGTTTCCGGAAGCCCCGGCGGAAGTATCTAAATTCAGAATAACAGTCACATCGGTTTCTCGGAGATGGCTAGACCGATTCGACTAAGCTTGGCCTCAAATGAAAGGTATTGCGTCCCCGCAAATGACTATTTAATTTCATCCCGATCCGACTTCCGGTTCCGGAGTTACAGGTTGTGGCGTGCGATCACATAGCAAATTGTGATTCAAAGCGATACTCCGATGAAAGCAAAAAAGGTAAAAATTTCGCTAAAATGTCTCTCAAACAACTTAAATTTGCTGTTCTAGGTCACCGACGGCCAACCAAACTTTCGTTCACTACATTGACCACCATAGACGGTTCCGGAAGTGCTCGAGAAAAGCGGCCATCTTTCGAAATTTACGAACTCACATCAGTTTCCCGGAAATGGTTGGGCCGATTTTCACAAACTTAGTCCCAAATGATAGCTATAATATCCCCATAGATGTCAATAAAATTTCGCACGGATCGCTTATATGGGTCCGGAAATATAGACTAAATCGTCCGGTCACATATGAAATTCCCATATAATCCGGAACTCAAATTTTTTTTTTCAAGGGGGGGACCTCATGAAATTTCAGAAATCGAATTCGTATTTTTGATGCCAAACATCTTTAAAATGCATGAAACGTCGAGATTTTATGTTATCTCGAAAAAAATTTTTTTTCTAAAAATCGACTTTTTGGGACTGCCGATTTCGCACCTTTTTGCCTTTCTCATATAAAGAAAGGCTATGCAATCACTGTAAAAATCGACTTTTTAACCAAGGCCCGGAGGGCCGAGTGTCATACACCATTCGATTCAGTTCGTGGAGATCGGCAAATGTCTGTGTGTGTGTGTATGTATGTGTGTGTGTGTATGTGTGTGTGTGTCATTTAAACTCACACAATTTTCTCAGAGATGGCTGAACCGATTTTCGCAAACTTAGTTTCATCTGAAAGGTATAACGCTCCCATAAGCTGCTATTGAATTTCTAGTTGATCCGACTTCCGGTTCCGGAGTTACGGGTTGAAAAGTGCGGTCACACAGCAAATTCCCATATAAACTGGTACCACCATGATGTTCAAATGATGTAAAACATATTAAAATTGATGTAACAGTACTCTAGTTTGCGGGTCTGGATCACTAATGATCAATCAAAGCAGCTTTGACCACATTGGCCACATGGAACCTATGACGGTTCATGACGCCCCCGGGGAACCCGCCAAGTTCCTAAACTAATATCACACCCATTCCACAACGAATTCTCTACCGATTTTTACAAACTTGATTTCAAATGAAAGATACAGTAATGCCATTGACTGCTGCAGAATTTATTTCGGTTCTGACTCTTGCTTCCGGAGTTACAGGGGTGTTAGTAAGGATACACTGGAATTTCCCATATAAATCGGTACAATCGTAATACCTCAGAGGCTAAAAACTATTGAAATGGTCACCAAATTACTTCTAATCGCAGATCTAGATCACTGATTGCCAATCAAACATTCTTTGAATATATTGTCCACTATCGACGATTCCGGAAGTCCGGAATTTCGGGCATATTCCACAATTAAAGTCACATCGGTTCATCGGTGATGACTGAACCGATTTTCTCAAACCAAGTCTCAAATGGAAGGCAAAATATGCAGTTGAGCATTGCGTCGCCGCCCCTCCTCCCGCCTTGCCCTTACACCTCCCTCCTTCATCACTCCCCTCCCACCCCTCACGCCCGCATTTCCTTCATCCACCCCGTATACCGAAATAAGATGAAGGATTTCTGACGCATCCTCCACTCCCACTCTACTAACCCCCCATTCCCTACACGTTCAAACCCATTCCACCAACCTTTCCAAATTATAATCACATGAAGATAACATTGAACTCATGCTTATTAAGCTAATTGAATATTATTCTTTTGCCTTTCTTATATAGAAAGGTTATGCAATTGCTCCAAAAACCGACCTTCTAACCGAGGCCCGGAGGGCCGAGTCTCATATAACATTCGACTCAGTTCGCCGAGATCGCAAAATATCTGTGTGTATGTATGTATGTACGTATGTATTTTTTTTTTATACAATGGAGAAGACCTTTATGTCCTAGCCCAGTACACGTGCTATTGGTAGGGTCCAATCTACCGCACGGGGTGCACTGGGGGCGTGTCGGACTCGAATGGTGACCAGCCATTAATACCGACTAAACTCCATTGGGCTCCGCCACCATTCCTCCCAGGAACTACCTCTCGGTATTACTTCTGGGGGGATGGCTGTACTAAATGTACTCATTCACTCTCACTCACGCGTTCATACATCCTGTATGAGGCTTACTTGGGTGCTCTCTCAATCGCACTTTGATTCACTCTCAAACACTCCCACATGAGGCTGACTTTTGTGCTCACCTTTTACGTTCCATGCGAGGCTGACTTGTGTGCTCACCTTACTCATTCCTTGCTAGGCTTACTTTTGTGCTCGCCCTACCCATCCATGTGAGGCTGACTTGGGTGCTCACCCTATCACCTGATTCACTCTCAATCGTGCCACTCTATTGTACCTTTGTCACTCCCTCTGGCATCCCATGTGGGACATTTTTCTTAGGCCCCACTTCTGACATACCATGCGAGGCTGACTTTTGTGCTTACCTTTTTCATTCCTTGCTAGGCTGACTTTTGTGCTAGCCTCTACCAACCTGTGAGGCTGACTTTTATGCTCACCCTTAATATGCAGTGTGAGACTGACTTGGATGCTCACCCTTTCACTCCTCTGCCACGCCATGAGGCATCGATAGCTTAGTTCCAACATACTACGCTACGACCCTCCCGTCTTGGCATGAGGCAGTCCACTTATACGCCTATACACTCACTCTTCTGTCTTGCTTCGGGGTGGCTGGGTTTACCCCTTACGCGGTTGCCATTCGCTGCGCCAACCTGCCTCGGCATGAACAGACCATTCACTCTCTTTTTTGCGCTTGGCCTTTTTTGCTCCAGCTAACCAATCACTAGTTAGCCGTGCCCGTCGTCTGTTGCTCGGTTCGCCAGATTACCTGTAGCCTACTGGCAATCTGGATGGTAGCAGCCGAGACTGCGTTCCACTTCTCCACCGTTTGACACATCCGCTGAATAAGGGTATCCGGGGTTGTGTCCCAGCCACAGACGTCAAGCATTGCTCTTCTTTCGACGTCGAACCGATGACATACGAACAGTATGTGTTCGGCAGTTTCATCTACACCTGGGCAGTCCGGGCAGACTGGGACGTCCGCGTGCCCGAACCTGTGGAGGTACTGACGGAAACAGCCATGGCCTGACAGGAATTGTGTCAGGTGGAAGTGAACTTCCCCATGGGGTCTTCCCACCCAGCTCGATATGCTAGGTATCAGCCGGTGGGTCCACCTACCTTTCGAGGAGTTGTCCCACTCACGCTGCCATCTGGCGACCGAGGTCGCCCTGGTGCGCCCGCGGGCTCCCCTATTTCCACGTAGCTCAAAGCACTCCTCATCTTCCCGAATGACCAGCCCGACTGGCATCATGCTCGCTATCACGCAGGATGCATCGTGTGATACCGTGCGGTAGGCAGATATCACTCTGAGGCACATCACGCGGTAGGTGCTCTCCAGTTTCTGTAGGTAACTGGTTACCCTCAGTGCTCTTGACCATGACGGGCCGCCGTACCTGAGGATAGATACGGCAACGCCTGCCAGTAACCTACGTCTACTTGCGCACATCTTTGAGCCGTTGGACATCATTCTCGATAGTGCCGCAACAGCAGTCGACGCTCTCTTGCACGTATAGTCGACATGGCTGCCGAAGGTCAGCTTGTCGTCTATAATGACTCCGAGAGACTTCAGACTTCGCTGTGAAGTGATCGCGACTTCTCCCACATGGATAACTGCATGTTGTGCCGACTTGACGATAACTACCTCCGTCTTATGATGAGCGAGCTCCAGGCCTCTCGCGCTCATCCATTCCTCCACCGTGCTAATCGCGTGTTCTGCCGTTAGTTCTACCTCAGGAATTGACTCCCCGTAGACCTCCAAGGTTACGTCGTCGGCAAAGCCGACGATCTTGACCCCAGGAGGGAACTTCAGTCTCAGAACCCCGTCGTACATGAGGTTCCATAGCACCGGGCCTAGGATCGAGCCCTGCGGGACTCCGGCGGTAATCGGAACCCTTTTCTGACCGGCATCGGTCTCATATATCAGTACGCGGTTTTGGAAGTAACTTTCCAGGATCCGGTACAGACCCACCGGTAGGCTAAGCCGGTGTAACGAGAGCGCGATGGCATCCCAGCTTGCGCTGTTGAATGCGTTCTTCACGTCAAGTGTCACTAACGCACAGTATCGAATACCTCGCCTTTTTCGTTGGATCGCTATCTCGGCAGTATTTATCACTGAGTTGAGAGCGTCCACTGTGGACTTACCCTTCCGAAAGCCAAACTGGTTGCTTGACAGACCGTCCGTACCTTCCGCGTACGGGGTGAGCCTGTTGAGGATGATCCTCTCAAGCAGTTTGCCAGTCGTGTCTATCAGACAGATTGGTCTGTACGCCAATGGGTCGCCTGGCGGCTTCCCGGGCTTCGGCAACAGCACCAGTTTCTGCCTTTTCCTTCTATCGGGGAAACGGCACTCGTCAAGGCATCTCTGCATAGCTAGCCTGAACATGTTCGGGTTCGCTATGATCGCTGCCTTGAGAGCGTTGTTTGGAACTCCATCCGGCCCTGGAGCTTTATTCATTGCTAGGGATTTAGCCACTGCGAGTAGTTCTTCATACGTCTAGCTCTGAGACAGGCTGACCGTAGAGCTGCAATCTCGGCACTCCACCAGTATACCGGGCATCTACCGTTTCTTGGCAGTGTTTTTCTCGGCATAGTGGCGTCGCACGCGCGTGGTAGAACAGCTACCAGCGCATCCCCGCTTAGACTGTCGGTGTTGGCCTCCAGTCCCAGGGCCGCGGTGAAAGCTTCGCTGTCGAAGTGATTGGACTTCCACCCGCGTACTTGACAGGGATCTCCCGCCCTCGGATGCTGCACACCATAGTTGATCTTAAAGCGGATTGCTAAATGATCGCTATGGGTGTAGCCTTCGTCTACCCTCCATTCCATGCCTGGAGCCAGACTCGGGCTGGCAAATGTTAGGTCAATCCACGCCTCCACTCCGTTTCTACGGAATGTACTAGCGGAGCCATTATTAGCTAGCACAGTATCGAGTTTCGCAAGCGCTTCCATTAGCGCTTGACCCCTGCTATTTGTACAGCGGCTGCCCCACTCCACTGCCCAAGCGTTAAAGTCTCCCGCTATTACTACCGGTTTCCGTCCCACGAGGTCCGACGAGAGCCTGTCGATCATCTGGTAGAACTGTTCTATTGGCCACCTTGGTGGGGCGTAGCAGCTGCAATAGAACACACCATTGATCTTGGCAATCGCCACACCCTCGGCGGGGGGGTGTATTACCTCTTGAACCGGGAACCGTCCCGTTGTACAGATTGCCACCATTCCAGACCCGTCCGACACCCAATTGCCGTTGCCGGCAGGGATGCTGTACGGGTCTGATAAGAGGGCGACATCTGTCCTCGACTCCGAGACCGACTGCCACAGCAGCTGTTGGGCTGCTGCACAATGGTTAAGATTTAGCTGTGTGACTCTCACGGCTTCTTCTTATTTAACTCGCCAAAGGGACACGAAGGTCCGCCCATAGCATGTTTATGGGCTTGCTTCTTAGCGGTGCAGATAAGGTACTTGTGCGCCTTAGTGCAACCCCGCTCCTTATGCCCCTCCTCGCCGCAGCGACGACATAGTTTGCTCCTGTCTATGCCCTTGCACTCGTAGGATTTGTGGCCGGACTCAAGGCACCGATAGCACCTATCCACTGAAGGCGGCTGGGGTATGCTAATTGGGCATACCGACCAGCCGATCTTCAGCTTACCTTTCTCGGTTACCTTTTTGGCATCCGCCTTCAGTAGCCTGAGGTAGGCTACTTGGGTGCCAGAAGGTCCCTCTCTAAAACGCACAGAGGCCCGCTCGATTGTCACGTCGCATTGCTCCTTAACGGCTGCGACGACATCTTTTGCGGTCGTGAACTCGTTCAGATGCTTGCACTGGAGAGTCATTTCCGCCCCTAGCGACCTGACCTGGGCGCCTTCACCAAGGACCTCTTGGGCCAAGGCCTTGTACACCGCACTAGATTGTGCGCCTCGCTTCAGCACCAGAAGCATTTCTCCCGTGTATGTACGTATGTATGTATGTATGTTTGTGTGTATGTGTGTATGTGCGGATTTGTTAACAAAATGTACACATCGGTTTCTCGGAGATGGCTGAACCGATTTTTACAAACTAAGATTCAAATGAAAGGTATAATATTCCCATAGGTTGCTATTGAATTTCATTTTCAACCGACATCTTGATTCGGATTACGAGTTGAAGAGTATGGTTACAAAACAAAATTTGTTGATTTGTCCACATCGGTTTCTCGGAATTTTCTGAACCGATTTTGACAAACTTGATTTTAAATGAAAGGTCCATCAGCTGCTGTTGAATTTTGTGTGGATCCGAGTTCTGGTTCCTGAATTACAGGGTGATACGTACGATCACGCAGCAAATTCCGATTCTAACGAATTTTGCGATGAATGTAAAAAGGTGATTTTTTTTTCCAAAATGTGCACAACTGTTGAATTTGTAGATCTAGGTCCCCAACAGTCATTCAAAGGCTCTTTGGTCACACTGGCCACCATCGACGGATCCTGAAGTATCCAAATTCAGAATAACGGTTATATTGGTTTCTCTAAAATGGCTAGACCGATTTGATCAACTTAGTCTCAAATGAAAGGTGTCGCGTCCCCGGAAACTATTATTAAATTCCATCTCCATCCGACTTCCGGCTCCGGAGTTACGGGTTGTGGAGTGCGATCACATAGAAAACTCCGATTCAAACCGATACCGCGATGAATGCAAAAAGGTGCTCTTATATATACTTGCCAAGTGTAATAAGAATGAAAGAGATTTCCATAATGTTATATTGTACGAACCAGCTATTATATCATAGTTTGGAGAAATGAGAAAGGCACAATTGCACCTCTAGGTGGATTAAAACAGGTTGTTACGAACTAAATTCGAAATAACGAACTCTTTTTGGAAAGTTTGAGTTCGTACATTACATCACGAAGTTATATACTTATGTATTCTTAATTAATTGTTACTAATATAAGTTGGGTATTTTCGGGATAGGGTTGACGAGTGCATGACGGAAATAGAACCCATTTTGTTCGTTATCAAGAATATTGCTCAACCGGCAATCGTTATATTGAACTTGGAAAAGGTCCCAATTGTCCATTTTTAGCATATACTTGGCAAGAGTATTCCATAAATACCCATATTGTTAGAGTTATCCAGAATATTGCTCAACCAACGAATATTAATAAGAATGTGAAGCAAACTTTTTTCACGAACTAAATTCCAAATAACGAACACTTTTTTTACGAACTAATTCAGTTTACGAACCCCCATAAATGGAGGTTTCAGTGTATTAAAGTCGTGGAAGTTGAGATTTATATCGGAAGTTAACCAAGTTTCACATAATGCGAAGGCATCACATTTTAAACTATTTAGTAAAAATTTAAAGGAATCAATTTTCGGGAGGATACTTCTGCTGTTCCACTGTAGAACAGTGATCGAATCGGTGACCTCGTTCGATGACTTAGCCATCGAAGGATACGATTGCTGCAAGGGGGGGCCATTTAGTAGTCAACTGCTTCAAAAATGTTTCCACTATAGGGAGAAAACGTATCAGAAGGCTTTTAAGAGGATCAGTTACATTGAAAGCTGTGAAAATTATGTCCACGATGTCAGAAAATTTCATTAGTCCGTTACTGGACTGAGTGTCTGTTTGAATAAAGGGGACACTAGGGATTTCTGGTGTCCCTGGAAGTGGTGGGTACTCCTTGTTAGAATTAAAATTTCCAAGTCCTGGAGCAAATTGCTTCGGCCTAAGGGCAGCACTTCCGTTGGATTTATTGATTGTAGTTGGCGCACTCTGAGTGGACGACATCTTGGCACCCTTACGAGGCAATCTAGGGGATGCTAGATTTCTCCTCTTCCTGGATTCCCCTGGGTTAACCAGAGATGTTCCCTCTTGTGGGTCGTCAGATTCTTGCTCAACGCCAGCTAAAAGAGCAAAGGAATTTTCGGAAGGGACAGATGGCGAAGCATTCTTAAGAATTTCAGCATAAGAGCGCTTCGAGCGCTAAATTTTATCCCCACGCTGTTTGTACGCGGGGCATGATTTAAGATCATGCGGAAGGCCCCCGCAATAAATACACTTTTCAGTTTCTCTACCGCAAGCGTCATCCTAATGCTCTCCCTCGCATTTGCCGCACCTTTTCTTATTTCTACAATAGGTGGCTGTGTGGCCCAGCTGCTTGCAATTGCTGCAGTTCATTACCCGCGGTACAAACAGGCGAAGAAGTAGACGAACCTTATGCAGGAGGACATAGTTGGGAAGGGAAGACCCGGAGAAAGTCAACCGAAGCGAGTCTGACAATGAATAAGTTGTCTTACGATTCTCAGTTTTTGCAGAATACAATTGATTGCATTCCAGAATCTACACATGTTGAAGTGAGGGGTCCTTAAAGCAACCAACCCCGTACTTCAACACGTCTTCGCACTTCAAACCCGGTTCGGCGACGACCCCATCGAGCTCCACTGCCATACAAGGTACATACCACTTAAATTGCTTTGTAAAACGCTCGCTGCGAGCAATCTGATTTGCCTGGTCGAGGTCATTCACTAATATGCGTATCTTATCAGCTCTAACACGTGTTATCTGAGCTACGGCCGGGTAGTTAGCAGTCAGATCCCGTGAGATCTCTAAAATATTAAGCGATTTCGTGATGGGCCGGGAATAGACCACCCAGGGCCCATTTGAACTGGGTGGGTATGTTTTAATACGAGGAGGACTGGGGGAATCAGGGGAGGGAGTAATTTCGGTTTATCCGGTGAATCCACGGAAATATCATTCCTATCCAATGTTACTTCGCCCTCGGCCATTTAGGCACGAGGATAACACGTAGTGTAAATGAGAGATGAAAGTTATATTCAGGGGAAAGGGATCGGGGGAAAGGGAAATGAAAAAAAAAGATACTTGGTTTATATAGCAGCTTGTCCGGTTATTCCACTATTCACTTCACCAACCTAGGCACCGGCGAACAAAGATTGCCTCAAACAATGGTTGACCTTCACAATGTATATACTGATTTACTCTATGCATAGCACAAGAAAACGATCTGCCTCGATCGAGAGCTCAGACGATTGTGATTATATTATTGATATAAATTGATCAGTAAACAAATCCTTTCATAACAATGGGATTATAATCATATGAAAGTTTGAATAACACTATGGAAAAAAAATCTTTTTTTCTGACATTTGACATCAAAACTGAACTCAGCACCCCTAAAATTAGGTTAACTTGTGATTTTCAGCCAAATTAGGCAACATTTTTTTCGAAGACCCGGAACTGTGCGCTATTACCACCAATAGATAAGCTACGATTCAAAGTAATTGATTGGCACGGAAATCTTCTCTCATCGACGTGTTTATGAATATAACCCACCGTTATACCGGAAAAAGGTTGCATTGGTCTTAAAAGATAATGAATAATAAATATGGTCTGACAGTAAACAAACACACGAACATTTTTTATACAATCATAATGTGGTGTTTATTTGTCACAATAAAACAATCAATTAAGGTAGGCCATTCTGGGACTAATGTGAAAATAATTAGTTTCTATTGCAGAACGCAGCGAGTCATAACTGGAGCGAAACTTTCACCATACTTTCAGTAACTGAAAAAAACACAACAATCTAACTAATAGAAGTTTCAAAATGACCCATGTCACCCGACATGTGGAACACCCTCGTACGGTTCCGAAAAATAGTCATTAAAATCAAATTATTAGGATTCTTCGAAGTAAATAAATAGCATAGAGGCGAACCGAACTTATGCTTCCGAAACGAAAATTGGTCTATTGTTTGTGTAGGGTACCCCCATTCTCACCTACTTCATATTACACTGCAATTACCGAGCCTTTGGTGGTACCGAATCACAAGGAAATTAATTTAAGTCGTGTCAAAACGTGAGTTTTACTGACATGGGCATAATTATTGTGCTCGTTTAATCGATTGAATTTTACGTACGATCCAGTGCCACCTTTACTGGTGAATATAATGTTACAGACTTTGTTTGGTTTTGGTACCCCTGTATCCCTGTCGCAATTTAGAATATCATTACGTAATCAAATTTATTGAAAAATCCTGCCAATGCTCCATATTTCACAACAATAAAAATGTGCGATTCGAAACGGCAATCCATATGAGCGCGATTATTTCGGCCGTCTTTAAAAAAACCCCGAAACGCCAAGATAAATTGCGTTCAAAGCCGCTCGCAGGCGATACACTCGCGAATAAAATTGACGTTAGGAGAATTGCAAAACGATAAAGCACTAATAAAAGCTCGAACCAAATACGCCTGGGAAAGTCAATCTTTATGGTTGATTTTCGGAACTCCCGCCCCCTCCGAAACGAATTGCTATTGATTTGAATCCGCTCGAGACAGCTGCGGGTAGCGACCCACAAAAAGCAAAAAAAAAAAAACACATAAAACGCACCGAAATCTGTCACATTAAAATCATCAATCTTGGAACAAGTTGACAGAATCGTAATCAAATTGGAAATGTTTGCATCATTGCGATCGCTCTGGCGGCAACAGCAGCAATAGCAGAAGCAGGCGCGGGTTGGTCCCATTTGGTCGCATTTCACTGGCGAACATGGAATTTTTCTGATCGTTTGTGGATGGGGGAACGGGAAGGATGAATAAAGTGATATTCGGCTTGTGTCAGTTTTGTTTGTTAGGAAACTATGATCTGTTTTATCTTTTAATTACACAGTCATTGTGAAACAAATTATATTTAGCGATCACGTAGATTATCTAGGGTGTTCGAGGTAAACAAAAAAAAACGAACAGTTTGGGCCCTTTGATTTTTGAGTAACAGTGTAAAGAATATATTCCTCTGCTTCGGCAATTATTTTCTTGATTTATTTGAACATGTGTGTTGGATACGCATTGCAACACTTTCCACGCCAAAAACCAACTGAAAGTGCTTTCGGCTACTTCTACGGCCATAGCCACAGCTCTCGTCCATGGACGGAACCGCGATATGCGAGGGCACTAGAATGGGGACTCATTTCACTGCAGAATCAGTCGCAGTTGAAAATATAAACATCGATGAGAAACGATGTCAAACAATCATAAACATTGCATGTTGACTTTAATGGCATGATTTTTTTTTTATTTTTGAATTAAAGGATATCGGTTTTCAGTTCGCATCAATAAATAGGTCTGTCTACAACGAGCAGCTGTGTAAATACTAAATAAATACATTTATGGAGTAGAGGAGAACGGTCCAAGCTACGAAACCTATATACGTAGATGTTGATTTTTTTTATAACTGGTAGAATTAGCAGATTGTTATAAAACAATAAAAGTATAGCATGGCTCATTGAACAGTCAACAGTTGATATCCTATCAATTTTAATGAATGCATAAACAGTTTTTATGCTTTGTTGGGGAAACATTACCTTTATTGTGATTCAATTAACGATGAATTAATTGAAATGCTCTCATTTATGGAATTATTGCTTCAAAAACTGTCCTTCGCATTGGGCAGCACAAGTTTCAATATGATAATAGAATTAATATGAATGTTGATGTTATCGTAGAGCGTTAAAGAAATAAATTACTATGGAAATTTAATTACATTTTAATTATAATTATAATAACTGTTATAATTATTTACTGTTTACTGGAATATTATCTATAAGCTTATGAAAAAACTTAATACGTGAAGATAATCTATTTTGAAATTACATACCATACATAGGAAACTTTGTATTTTATAATTATGACAGCTTGCGAGTTGTCTGGATGTTGTGCTTGTGCATTAAAGTGACAAGAAAAAAATATCCCTGTCGGCCCACCCCTAAGTCGATTCCTAGTCCCATCAGGAGAACTTGCACCAAATTTAAAGCAACGTGACTGAAGTTTGTATGGGTTTGTTCGAAAATTTACATGGGTAGAACCCCACTAGCTCGCATTTTCACTGCTTTTTTTTACAATGGAGAAGACCTTTATGTCCTAGCCCAGTACACGTGCTATTGGTAGGGTCCAATCTACCGCACGGGGTGCACTGGGGGCGTGTCGGACTCGAATGGTGACCAGCCATTAATACCGACTAAACTCCATTGGGCTCCGCCATCATTCCTCCCAGGAACTACCTCTCGGTATTACTTCTGGGGGGATGGCTGTACTAAATGTACTCATTCACTCTCACTCACGCGATCATACATCCTGTATGAGGCTTACTTGGGTGCTCTCTCAATCGCACTTTGATTCACTCTCAAACACTCCCACATGAGGCTGACTTTTGTGCTCACCTTTTACGTTCCATGCGAGGCTGACTTGTGTGCTCACCTTACTCATTCCTTGCTAGGCTTACTTTTGTGCTCGCCCTACCCATACCATGTGCCACTCTATTGTACCTTTGTCACTACCTCTGGCATCCCAAGTGGGACATTTTTCTTAGGCCCCACTTCTGACATACCATGCGAGGCTGACTTTTGTGCTCACCTTTTTCATTCCTTGCTAGGCTGACTTTTGTGCTAGCCTCTACCAACCTGTGAGGCTGACTTTTATGCTCACCCTTAACATGCAGTGTGAGACTGACTTGGATGCTCACCCTTTCACTCCTCTGCCACGCCATGAGGCATCGATAGCTTAGTTCCAACATACTACGCTACGACCCTCCCGTCTTGGCATGAGGCAGTCCACTTATACGCCTATACACTCACTCTTCTGTCTTGCTTCGGGGTGGCTGGGTTTACCCCTTACGCGGTTGCCATTCGCTGCGCCAACCTGCCTCGGCATGAACAGACCATTCACTCTCTTTTTTGCGCTTGGCCTTTTTTGCTCCAGCTAACCAATCACTAGTTAGCCGTGCCCGTCGTCTGTTGCTCGGTTCGCCAGATTACCTGTAGCCTACTGGCAATCTGGATGGTAGCAGCCGAGACTGCGTTCCACTTCTCCACCGTTTGACACATCCGCTGAATAAGGGTATCCGGGGTTGTATCCCAGCCACAGCCGTCAAGCATTGCTCTTCTTTCGACGTCGAACCGATGACATACGAACAGTATGTGTTCGGCAGTTTCGTCTACACCTGGGCAGTCCGGGCAGGCTGGGACCTCCGCGTGTCCGAACCTGTGGAGGTACTGTCGGAAACAACCATGGCCTGACAGGAATTGTGTCAGGTGGAAGTGAACTTCCCCATGGGGTCTTCCCACCCAGTTCGATATGCTAGGTATCAGCCGGTGGGTCCACCTACCTTTCGAGGAGTTGTCCCACTCACGCTGCCATCTGGCGATCGAGGTCACCCTGGTGCGCCCGCGGGCTCCCCTATTTCCACGTAGCTCAAAGCACTCCTCATCTTCCCGAATGACCAGCCCGACTGGCATCATGCTCGCTATCACGCAGGATGCATCGTGTGATACCGTGCGGTAGGCAGATATCACTCTGAGGCACATCACGCGGTAGGTGCTCTCCAGTTTCTGTAGGTAACTGGTTACCCTCAGTGCTCTTGACCATGACGGGCCGCCGTACCTGAGGATAGATACGGCAACGCCTGCCAGTAACCTACGTCTACTGGCGCACACCTTTGAGCTGTTGGACATCATCCTTGATAAAGCCGCAACAGCAGTCGACGCTCTCTTGCATGTATATTCGACGTGGCTGTCGAAGGTCAGCTTGTCGTCTATAATGACTCCGAGAGACTTCAGACTCCGCTGTGAAGTGATCGCGACTTCTCCCACATGGATAACTGCATGTTGTGCCGATTTGCGGTTGTTGACGATAACTACCTGCGTCTTATGATGAGCGAGCTCCAGGCCTCTCGCGCTCATCCATTCCTCCACCGTGTTGATCGCGTGTTCTGCGGTTAGTTCTACCTCAGGAATTGACTCCCCGTAGACCTCCAAGGTTACGTCAAGGCAAAGCCGACGATCTTGACCCCAGGAGGGAACTTCAGTCTCAGAACCCCGTCATACATGAGGTTCCATAGCACCGGGCCTAGGATCGAGCCCTGCGGGACTCCGGCGGTAATCGGAACCCTTTTCTGACCGGCATCGGTCTCGTATAGCAGTACGCGGTTTTGGAAGTAACTTTCCAGGATCCGGTACAGACCCACCGGTAGGCTAAGCCGGTGTAACGAGAGCGCGATGGCATCCCAGCTTGCGCTGTTGAATGCGTTCTTCACGTCAAGTGTCACAAACGCGCAGTATCGAATACCTCGCCTTTTTCGTTGGATCGCTATCTCGGCAGTATTTATCACTGAGTTGATAGCGTCCACTGTGGACTTACCCTTCCGAAAGCCAAACTGGTTGCTTGACAGACCGTCCGTACCTTCCGCGTACGGGGTGAGCCTGTTGAGGATGATCCTCTCAAGCAGTTTGGCAGTCGTATCTATCAGACAGATTGGTCTGTACGCCGATGGGTCGCCTGGCGGCTTCCCGGGCTTCGGCAACAGCACCATTTTCTGCCTTTTCCATCTATCGGGGAAACGGCACTCGTCAAGGCATCTCTGCATAGCTAGCCTGAACATGTTCGGTTTCGCTATGATCGCTGTCTTGAGAGCGTTGTTTGGAACTCCATCCGGCCCTGGAGCTTTGTTCATTGCTAGGGATTTAGCCACTGCTAGAAGTTCTTCATTCGTCACCGGAGCCATCATTTCGGCCGTGCCCTTACTGTCTCGTAGTGCAGGTGGCCAGGGGCTTGTGGCTCGAAACGGGAAGAGTACTTCGATAATCGTCGCCAACCGGTCCGGAGACCGTTCTGGGGGTGAAGAATCCCCTTTGGTCTTGGCCATCACGATTCTGTAGGTGTCACCCCACGGATTCGCGTTGGCACTCTCACACAGGTTGTCGAAACACGCTCTCTTGCTGCTTTTAATAGCCTTGTTAAGGGCCAATTTCGCAGCTCGAAACACTTCACGGCGGTTCTCTCTTGCATCCTCGGTGCGAGCTCTTTGCATCCTACGTCTAGCTCTGAGGCAGGCTGACCGTAGAGCTGCAATCTCGGCACTCCACCAGTATACCGGGCATCTACCGTTTCTTGGCAGTGTTTTTCTCGGCATAGTGGCGTCGCACGCGCGTGATAGAACAGCTACTAGCGCATCCCCGCTTAGACTGTCGGTGTTGGCCTCCAGTCCCAGGGCCGCGGTGAAAGCTTCGCTGTCGAAGTGATTGGACTTCCACCCGCGTACCTGACAGGGATCTCCCGCCCTCGGATGCTGCACACCATAGTTGATCTTAAAGCGGATTGCTAAATGATCGCTATGGGTGTAGCCTTCGTCTACCCTCCATTCCATGCCTGGAGCCAGACTCGGGCTGGCAAATGTTAGGTCAATCCACGCCTCCACTCCGTTTCTACGGAATGTAATAGCGGAGCCATTATTAGCTAGCACAGTATCGAGTTTCGCAAGCGCTTCCATTAGCGCTTGACCCCTGCTATTTGTACAGCGGCTGCCCCACTCCACTGCCCAAGCGTTAAAGTCTCCCGCTATGACTACCGGTTTCCGGCCCACTAGGTCCGACGAGAGCCTGTCGATCATCTGGTAGAACTGTTCTATTGGCCACCTTGGTGGGGCGTAGCAGCTGCAATAGAACACACCATTGATCTTGGCAATCGCCACACCCTCGGCCGAGGGGTGTATTACCTCTTGAACCGGGAACCGTCCCGTTGTACAGATTGCCACCATTCCAGACCCATCCGACACCCAATTGCCGTTGCCGGCAGGGATGCGGTACGGGTCTGATAAGAGGGCGACATCTGTCCTCGACTCCGAGACCGACTGCCACAGCAGCTGTTGGGCTGCTGCACAATGGTTAAGATTTAGCTGTGTGACGTTCACGGCTTCTTCTTATTTAACTCACCGAAGGGACACGAAGGTCCGCCCATAGCATGTTTATGGGCTTGCTTCTTAGCGGTGCAGATAAGGCACTTGTGTGCCTTAGTGCAACACCGCTCTTTATGTCCCTCCTCGCCGCAGCGACGACATAGTTTGCTCCTATCTATGCCCTTGCACTCGTAGGCTTTGTGGCCGGACTCAAGGCACCGATAGCACCTATCCACTGAAGGCGGCTGGGGTATACTAATGGGGCATACCGACTAGCCGATCTTCAGCTTCCCTTTTTCGGTTACCTTTTTGGCATCCGCCTTCAGTAGCCTGAGGTAGGCTACTTGGGTGCCAGAGGGTCCATCTCTCAATCGCACAGAGGCCCGCTCGATTGTGACGTCGCAGTGCTCCTTGACGGCTGCGACGACGTCTTCTGCGGTCGTGAACTCGTCCAAGTGCTTGCACTGGAGAGTTGTTTCCGCACCTAGCGACCTGATTTGGGCGCCCTCACCAAGGACCTCTTGGGCCAAGGCCTTGTATACTGCACTTGATTGTGCGCCTCGCTTCAGCACCAGAAGCATCTCTCCCGTGTTGGTGCGTCTTACGCTACGCACATCCTGCCCAAGGGCCGAGAGGCTTTCGGCCGCCTTCATAGATTTAAGGACATCGGCGTATTTGTCCTTGTCGGTTTTTAACCACAAGGCTTCGCCTCTGTCCTTGGCCTGCTTCGCAGGCCGCGGTACCTCCGGTTTCGGTGCCGGCTTTTTCTTGGTGACCAGCGTCCAGGGGTTTGAGCCCCCCTGACCCGGTCGTGCCGGGTTGCTGGTACCATCGCTCTCCACAGCGAGGTCACTCTCGCCCTCGCTTACCTCGCCCAAACGGCGTTTGACCTTGACGGTTGCACGCCGAGTGGTGTCGGTTTTGGCACCCTCGCCTGGCGACTTCCTAG
Organism: Topomyia yanbarensis; assembly: GCF_030247195.1. Classification (NCBI taxonomy): domain Eukaryota; kingdom Metazoa; phylum Arthropoda; class Insecta; order Diptera; family Culicidae; genus Topomyia; species Topomyia yanbarensis. Next base: position 337,406,695 of record NC_080672.1, on the reverse strand, counting down.
GGCGCTTCGCGTTCGATGCTGTCTTGCGATTGCCCTTTCCTTTTCCCTTCGAGGGGAACTCGGTCGCCGCTCCGATCGACGTGGCTGCTCCGTAGAAAGTAAAGGCCACTGTCTGTGAACCTCTATCGACCTTCTCTCTTTCCTCCCTATTGGAGGCCACTGTCTGGGTTTCTCTGTCGGGCCTCTCCCGACATTCCACCCTCTTAGCATAGGCCTGCTGTTCCTGTCTTGCGACACGAACAGCTTTGCGGAGCTCCAGGAGGCTCAACTTCAACTCCTTGGCTATATTCTGCTTTGCGCTAGCGAAGTCGATTATTGAATCGAGTTGCTTCGCTACTTTGCGCATCGCAGATATTGGCCCCTCCGGTGCATTGGTAGGGCTATTGCCTACCGCTGCTGGGGGGTCACTGGTGCTTTCAGATGCAGCACTCATCGCTCCACTACTCTCCCCACGGGGGGGAGACCTCGCCAAACCTCCTCTAGCGAAGGGGTTTGGCACCTCCGACTGTTTGTTGTTTTTATTTTTGTTCTCCATGTAAGTACCCACGAGTCGCGCGAGAATAAATGTCCGCCACGCCAGAGCTCCGCATTAACGTGGTAAGGGGCCGTTCATAAACCACGTAGACTCATAAGGGGGACGGGGGGGTCTGGCAAAAGTCTACGTTTGTCTACGAGGGGGGAGGAGGGGTCTTTGAAAAAGTCTACGTAGACTTTTATTTTTTGTTATTCTCGTATTACTAATTATAAATGGGATTTAAAGAGAGTTGTATTCAAAATATCGGTCTATTCAGTATTTATGCAGACACTTCAAAGCTAGTACACTATTGAGGTAACTACTCGTTAAGCGACCACTCAACCCAGAACCCACGATTTTTTTTGTACAACCTCACACAGTGTTGTTTCTTGCGTATATTTCGATATAGTTTTGATCTAGGAATAATTCAAAATGACAGTTCCAAAGACGATCGCCCAAAATTCCTCTCGACGGAAGATTTTGACTGTGAAATCATCTGAGACATCACTAGTTAGCAGACATGCATGGACCATTAAATGTATGAACCATAAAAACGTAAAAAATGGTCAAAGTTAAGCATTGTAACAGCAAAACACTCGATTTTTAACAATAAGTGGATTAATTTTATTTTTTATTTATTGATTTCGGTGGTTAAAGCAGTAGTGTAGTTAAACTTCTATAACAAAGTGTTTACTCGAGTTAATCAGTTTCTCTTGCAATCATTTACACTGATTTCAAAATCTTTAAACACCCGTTAAATTTTACGTCTATATATTGAAATTTGTTCACGAAAAGTGAAATTTGTGTGCATGTTTGGTTTATTATTTTAGTCTAGATGATAGTACACATCGACAGTATTATTTCGTAAATGTTTCTTATAATTTAACAATTTTGAATGCACCAGTAAGGCTCAAAAAGTGTTTAGCAATTCTGCATTGTTCGCACACTTCGGCCAAAATTTAAGCTAGTTATAGCAATATATCTTTTTACATATATTTGAGTGACTAACCTTGAAAAGAAGTATTCCGAACGTTGAACGAAAGAAGTACACAAACGTTGGAAAGCACCTTGAATTGGTACTAATTGATTTGATCAATCATATACAAAAAACCAATGTGAAACACCTTTCTTTAATATTTAAAAAACTTGAAATAAATCTGAACGCTAATTTTTAATTGAACATTATAATGTGCTTCTTGCTAATTACACATTTCCCGCGAATAAAAAAAATTAAAAGTCTACGTAGACTTTTGATGGAGGGGGGGGGGTTGGTAAAAGTCTACTAAGGTCTACTAGGGGGGAGGGGGGGTTAAAAATTCTCAAATTTCGGTCTACGTGGTTTATGAACGGTCCCTAAGGGACGCTTACTGTGGGGGTTGCCCAGGTACCCCACAGGCTCCGTTAACGATCGAGCATCTTTTTCACCCCCTCGATCACTCATCCCTCGGCACGGGTCGCTTCACGCCTTGGAATTGGGGTTATGACCTACCTTGCTTTACGTGGTGACCTCGGCCCAGATCATCACAACCATCCTCCTTTACCAGGGCTTTGGACCTGTAGCTCTGGTTCTCAATAGTTCCATGTACGTATGTTATTACAGACATGCTACTATTGAGATCCGTCATTCGCTAGCGGAGTTGCATTTTCACTGCTAGGTGGCACTGTATACATCGTACTATCACTGTAAGTAAAATAAGAGAGATAGTTGAATTATCTACAACTTTGTTGAAGATTTCGAGGCTTTGTTAAAAGAAGTTATTTTACTTTTAACGAAGTGATGTGTGAGTCAGTTTAGTATGGGGCCTAGCAGTGCATGGTTGTGCATCAGTACTCGAGTCCCGCGTACTATGCACTTTTGTGAAATAATGGTTAGACTTAGCTCAATAGTATGTTTGGAAGAATTGAGCGACCGAAATAAAAGTCGCATGGACAGAACATGCTTCATAAAACCCGCTTCAAATATATTAGAATGTAAAAAACGGATATAAACTTCAAGCATAAAAATCAGACTGGGACTTTTCTACGTAAGAGTCGAATAAAAAAACTTTTAGTATGAAATGTAATAATACAAAGTAGTTTTTGTTAGCCGACTTTTAATCTTGAACATCACGATATACGGATGCTCCTATCAACGATTTTTTTAATTTTTAACCGATTTGTATACTGGTGGTTCATCCTTGTCGAGTTTTACGGGTGAACATTTTTTAACCGACTATTATGATGAAGGATCTTGAATCTATTATGATGATGAACTTTGGAATGAACTTTTATTAAAAATAATGAATAAAAGTCCAAAGATCGCTCAAAGGCACCTCAAACTCTCGATGGGAGATGCAAGTATAATGATTTTTTTAACTTATGACGAAGGTTTAAGTTACCCATATTTGCCTAATGCTGAGAACTCTTCAATTGAAGTTTCAATGCCACAATTAGTAGAGAGGTGTCCAAAACCCCAGTATGTTTCGTTTGAATGCTCCGTATTCTACAAATCGCGACTAGTTTTAGGAGACTTTAACTCTCACGGTACGGAATTAGGTTGGCTTTATGATGATAACCGTTCTCCTTTTATTTATAACATTAGCGACAACTTCAATATGACAATTCTAAACACGGGTGAAATGACACGGGTTCTTACCCCACCAGCGCGCCCAAGCGCATTAGATTTATCCCTTTGGTCGACCTCGCTACAGTTAGATTGCGCGTGGAAGGTCTGCCGAACGTAGTCTCGTTTGCGAAACCTAAACAGTACTAACGAGAGCATCGAATATTCAAACCGTTGGATATTCGATTGATGGAGTTTTCACTTTCTCTCGCGTTGTATAACAATAAAGCTCCAGGGCCAGACAGAATCAAATTCAACTTGTTGAAGAATCTGCCAGACTCTGCCAAGAGACGCTTGTTGAACTTATTTAAGAAATTTCTTGAGGCTAACATTGTCCCACACGATTGGAGACAAGTGAAGATAATCGCTATCCAAAAACTAGCCTCCGACCACAATTCGTATCGTCCGATTGCAATGCTGTATCCGGAAGTTGTTCGAGAAAATGATCCTGTTTCGCCTCGACAATTGGGTTGAAGCAAATGGTTTACTGTCAGATATACAGTTTGAATTTCGCAAAGGCAAAGGGACGAACGATTGTCTTGCGTTGCTCTCAATCGAAATTAAAATGACCTATGTTAGCAACGAGCAGATGGAATCAGTGTTCCTAGATATTAAGAGGGCTTTTGGCTCAGTTTCGATCAACATTCTTTCAGAGAAGCTGCACCAGCATGGTCTTTCAGCGACTTTAAATATTTTTTTACTAAACTTGTTGTCGGAAAAGCACATGAATTTTTCGCATGGTGACTTATCGACATCACTATTTAGCTACATGGGCCTTCTTCAGGGCTCATGTCTAAGCCACCTGTTATACAATTTCTATGTCAACGACATTGATGAATATCTTGACAATTCCTGCATGTTAAGGCAACTTGCCGACGATGGCGTGGTTTCTGTTACGGGACCCAAAGCTGTTGATCTGCAAGGACCATTACAGAATACCTTGGACAATTTGTCTGCTTGGGCTATTAAGCTGGGTATCGAATTCTCCATGGAGAAAACTGAGCTAGATGTGTTTTCTAGGAAGCGTGAACCAGCACAACTACAGCTTATATTAATGGGCCAAACTATCGCTCAGATCTTCACAGTAAAATATCTAGGGGTCTGGTTCGACTCGAAAGGTACATGGGGATGCCATATATCTGAAACAGAAATGCCAACAAAGGATAAACTTTTTTCGTACAATAATCGGAACGTGCTCACCCAGAAGACCTGATCAGGCTGTACCAAACAACGATATTGTCGGTGAAGGGGTACGGAAATTTCTGTTTCCGCTCCGCTGCGAACATACATTTCATCAAACTCTAAAGAATTCAGTATCGTCGTTTGCGTATCGCCTTAGAGTGCATGCAGTCGACCAATACGATGAGTCTCGAAGTCCTGTCCCTGCTTCAGTTTACGCCGCAGAACTAGCTGCTATTCAGTATACCCTTGGAGTCATTGAAACATTACCTGCAGATCACTACTTCATCGTTTCGGATAGCCTTAGTTCCATTGACGCTATTCGCTCGATGAAACATGGAAAGCACTCCTCGTATTTTTTTTGAGTAAAATACGGGAGCTACTGAGTGCTTTAGCTGACAAATCTTTCCAGATTACCTTGGTGTCGGTCCCTTCTCATTGCTCTATTCTGGACTCCTTAGCAAAGGATGGTGCCCTAGAAGGTGACATTTATGAAAGACCAATTTGCTTCAACGAATTTTTCAGTATTACTCATCAGAGAACCCTCGAAAGTTGGCAAACTTTGTGGATCAGTGGGAAGCTAGTAAGGTGGCTAGATTCTATAGTCCCTAAGGTATCGACGAAACATTGGTTCAAGAGCATGGATGTACTTCGTGACTTCATTCGTGTGATGTCCCGACTCATGGCAAACCATTACACGCTGGATGCACATCTCCGGCGTATTGGGCTCATGGATAGTGGTATCTGCGCTTGTGGCGATGGCTACCACGACATCGAGCACATTGTCTGGGCATGCACCGAGTACAATTCCGACAGGTCTAAACTAATGAATACCCTGCTGGCCCGAGGAAGACCAACCAACTGTTCGAGATGTACTGGCAAGCCATGATCTACTCTAAAAACGCAAGGCGACACAAAACATCTCCGTCGAATAAGCCAACAAACACGGGATCTACAGCACGAACATCACACGCGCAACTCGAAGTCTTTCCGATCCGCATTTGAGCCATACTACGAAATCGTCTGGAGGAACCCTTGCCGACTCGAGGAGGACCTCCCGGCTTTCTAGTAGATAATTCTTCCACCTGAGTCAGTAACCGATGACGTTGTTCTCCCGATGTTTGAAACTGAAAGTTTATAATTTTCTTCCCCCTGTCATCTTTGTCCACCCTCGCTCCCCTGACTCTTATACCCAGAAGTATCAGCTCCAGAGCCGTAACGTGACCTTCTGGCACCGTTGGCGGAGTCTCAGTTTAGTGTTTACTTTGGCTTTCTTTTTCAGTTCGACCTACAAATAATAATTTGTGTACTTGGAAATTGTCCACCTATTTACTCTCTACTTAATTCATGTTTGACTGTCGTTCATTTCATGTAAATTACAGCCACAAATCTTTTACTGTATATTGAGGAAAGCAGTTGACGCCAGGTGTTTGAAGGCGACGGAGGGAGCATCTATTCAGACGACTGTACATTAGAGCGCCAATGGCATGTTTGGAAAACGTGTGATCATCGAATATAATAACCGGAAGCACCTCAACAGCATTAACGCCACGAAAAAAGTCTCTTAGCAAAAGTGTAGCTCCATCGGACACGATTAAGAAATTGCGCAAAAACGGCCAAAGTGCAAAAATTTTCACCCGTGAAAAAACGCAAAAGAACCCTTAGAATATTCAAAAATTGAATTCGATTTTTTTAAGCTAAATGGCTCAGAATGTAATTAAACGTCGAGATCTACTGCTACACTGATTTTTTTTTTTCAAGATAGCCTCGATGAAACTTGGAAAACTTTGAATTTGAGTTGATACTGGGGTTTGAAAAGGCTGCTTTTAATTTATTTTCTATGCCAACTGTCTAAGAAATGCATGAAACAACGGATCTTGTATATATATATATATATATATATATATATATATATATATATATATATATATATATATATATATATATATATATATATATATATATATATATATATATATATATATATATATATATATATATATATATATATATATATATATATATATATATATATATATATATATATATATATATATATATATATATATATATATATATATATATATATATATATATATATATATATATATATATATATATATATATATATATATATATATATATATATATATATATATATATATATATATATATATATATATATATATATATATATATATATATATATATATATATATATATATATATATATATATATAAGATCTTATGGTCTCCACAACATATTTATTTCGTGGACTTGTTGAATTTTCTCAATGAATAATCTTGTAAATTCTCAAAAAATTATTTTGACAAAAGTTGCCTTTCTGGTACTTTTAATTTTCAAATAAAAATCAATAAACTGTTTTTTTTTTAATATTTTATTGATTTCTAAAACATTTTGCATAGAAAAAATGGAAGCTGCATTCCAAACTCAAGTCCCATATCAATTCAAGATATTCCTTGTACATCAAAGATATTTTTTCAACTCTACCTCAGATTTCGACGGTTCATGACATTGTTTTTTGATTGCACTCAAATTTTGGGACTCTACGCCAAAGACTCCGAGCTTCCATTTAAAATCAAACATATTGAACTGGGTTCCAACCATATCCGATCTTCTTCCGGATCAAAGATATTCCGCGGAGTATTCTAGTATTCCGCAAGGCGCATAAATATTCAGCTGTGCTAGATATCTTGAAAGTTCGCCTAGATAAGCTCAGGATTGTGATATTTTGTCTAAAGCAAACAAAAGACGTTACTGGCGACAGGGCTTTCATGAAGAACTAACGCGTTTACATGTCCGCGCACAAAGTTGAGATCGATGATGTAGTTATCGATTCGAACTTGGGATGCGTGGATCTACTGAAGGACGGAATTGTCTGTTTCAATGACCACTTGCTCCGGTGAGCGAAGATTTTCAGTGACAATCGCACCGGACCTTCAAGCTAGTGTCGGGCGAACTTAGGCGAGACTGCTTTGAGTCTTCATCGACAAGGATCGTCGTCTGCATGATCGGGTGTTTCTGATGCACTAATTACAAGCAAATGGGTTTTTGTAACGATATTTTTTTCTCTCTTAAAGGGCCGCTAAATATATCAGCAAGAAAAAGCTCTGCCGCAAATCCAAAGCAAACAGCGCTTGGTCTTAGACAATTCAGAAGAAACAAAGAGTTTCCAGGAGCACCAAAAATCTCATGTGAAATTTCAACCAGCGATTCAACTTACTGAATTCCTCCCGGCATCGAGGAGACTTCAAATTTTATGGTGCGGCGGATTATCTTCTCGATGATAATTGATCTAGCTTACTCAACGATTTTTGTTACAGCTTTACAAAGGCGACCTACTTTACTGGCCAAGACCACATTTCCGTTCCCCTTGTTCCTATGAAACTGAGAAAACGAGCGGAAAAAGTTCGCAATACTTTTCGCTATTTTTGTTGAATTTTGAAGTCTTTGTCTTGTTCGTTGTTTATTATGGACTAACAGGACCGCCGCATAGTCTTCTGGCACCTTTGATAGAGTCTCAGTTATGCGCCTTTTAGCTGTCTGCTTTGGATTTCTTTTTCAGTTCGACTTTCAAACAATAATTTTGTTTGTCCCTGGGAGTGATATTTTTATCCTGATTTATTTTATGACTTAAACTCACTTATTTTATAAAGCAGATCACGATTTTAGCGCCTCCTAAGGTTGGCGCCCTTCGCGGGAGCCAACCTGGCCAACTGCACGCTACGACTCTGATCACCCCCTACACTTCCCCCCAAATATCTTCCCCAAGCATTTTGCACTTCCTGTCTCTTCTAGTTTTAACTAATATACTACATAGTCTCGTTGAAAATGCTCAACTCCACTTTTCTATTCATGAAAATAGCTTTAATTAATCCCTCCGAATCTTTACACAATTCAATCATGCCCTCTAGTTGTTCCTAGTTTTAAGATAGTTGTAAAAATTGCCCCTCTTAGTTAAGAATTACACTCAGGTTTTTTACGTGGGGGATACAGGACGCGTAATTGAAAACCTCCCAAATTTCAAAATCCGCGTAAATGAAGACCGCGTTAATTTAAGAATCCGCGTTGATGGAAACCTCGTTAATGGATACCGCGTAAATTCGAAAATCCCCCTCCTAATCTTATGAAAATTATTTTACCCCCTTGTGTATATGTATAAGATAGATATAAAATCTCCTTAGTTTCATTTAAAAAAAATCAATTTGTAATCCTCCAGTTTTAATAAATTTAAAATGTAAAACAAAACAAAATTGGCACCTTTAAGCTAACACAAACGTGCCTTATCAAATAAGCAATTGAATAAAAAAAAATAACGTTTAAATGATCGATAGCAAATTCCTTTATGTTTAGTTCAGAAAAATCATCCATTACTATGGTTACATTCAAATGCATTGAATTTTATTTTATGAGCATGTATTAGATTTTAATTTATAGGTTCATCAGAATATATTGGCTCAAATGGCACGTTCCCCGTACATAGTCGGGGATTTGTGCCTCTATAGGTTATAGGTTCATATATTCGAAACAATATTTTTCTTACTTATAGATCAAATGTAAACGTTTACTTCCAAATTGCTAACTATTTTTCGATTTCACAGTTCACCAAATCTTGTATTCAGATTTGAGGGCAATTTAAACACACATAGTTATTCCGTAAAACCGTAATAGTATAAACCGAAGTGAGGTACCGCTGGACCCTTAAAACAAATTGATAGGGTCTATTCGGGGCATTCCTGCATCCTTCTCAAAGCGCTGGCTTGGCTGGCTGAATCTTGCTGTGCAGCTAATTAGGTATCGGTAATCAGCAGCATCCGAATATGAAGATGAATGGGGCTCACCATATTGGGCGAGTTTTAATAATCTTCTCTGTAGAAGGCAACTACAATCGGTTCGACAGTAAAAAATTTATATAGTATACTGGTACCTACATGCGGTCATTATTGATTGTTATCGTAAAAGGAGCTGCAATCGGTATTGCTTCATCTTTATTTTACCCGTCTCCGTCCACCGAATGCAACCGCCAACTTGGTTGCAGAAAGCAGTGAGGGGCAGTCGATAAACTACGTGGCGCTTTTAGTATCAAAGTTTGCATAATTAATGATTTTTTTAGATAAATTATAGATCTGAATTTGAAAATACTTCCGTAGAACATTAACATCTGCTGTGTAGCGTAGATTACGCACGCTCCCAAGTACCACGTATTTACATTTCGAGTTTCCTTCGCGAATTATTATTATTGCCGCAATCTGCCGGGCAGGAGGCGAATGCGAACTGCACCAGTGTGAAGTTGTAAAAAATGTCATTGAAGTTGTACGTTGGCTTCGTAGGTTTGCTTACTCTTGCATTCGCGGGAGCATTAACTGCATCCGCGAGACAGCTCTAACGAGGTGCTTGTTTGAGGAACGATCAGTATGCAATAGTCACGCGATAAATACAATAATATAATAAAAGGCGTCACGCGGGCGCAATGGAGAGGCTATCGCCGTGCAGATTTGCAAATTGGCATAGTTTGGTAATTTAATTTAGCGATTTTATTTTTTTTTGTGAAAACGCGCGTCCGAGCAATAACAGTATTGTAAATTTTAAGAGCAAAGTCAAGCTTTTTCGACGAATCTTTCAGCACACAATGGGTTCAAGTGCTTACCCATTTCAGTCAGGGCACCCGGTAGGATGTTTATGGAGCGAGTAAAGTGCAATTTAGCATCAAAAACCGCAGGCAGTCCGTCGGTAGTTCAGATGAAATGAATTCAAACTAATAAAAAATTAAAAGCTGAACGTATCTTTCCTGGTTGCGTTTGACTCACAGAGAATGGGTGCAGTCCAAAATAAACTGCGTCCCAATTGCATCATAAAACCTACGGTTAAGTTGCAGTTCGATGGCATGGTGAGTGATGGGTACTTTTGGTCTAGAGGTCATTCGTTGACTGGTTATTTTAATTCGTGACTTAAATTGTTCTGAAAATGATCCAGCTTGTGCTCTTGAGTGTTCCGATCTTACTTGCAAATTATAATAATTATTTCGTCTTTTTTCGGAGCTTCGATATGCAAAAAGCTTCACATAAAAATAAAATTAACATTTTGATTTACAATACATCACTCCAAAACACATAATATGCTATCATAGTGCTACCTGTTTATATTGTTTTGGAAGTTTTGCAAAATTCACATATTCGATACATCCTTTAGTGACTCTTACATTAGTTACCTGACTCATTGATCTGAGTTGCGCAATATTTGGTCTTCTTTCTGATCACAGACAATCCACTAAGTATTCTAAAGATTTCGAAAGAACTGGCAGATATCTCGAAAGTTCACCAAGATAAGCTCAGAATTGTGATATGCTGCCTAAAGCAAGCGAATGACATTATTGGCGACAACTACTTCATGACGGGCTACCTCGTCTATATACCCGCTCATCAAGTTAAGATACATGGTGTGATCACCAAGTCGAGTTTGCCATGCGTGGATCTACTGGAGATAGAGGTTAGCTGTTTCAAGGACCCCTTGCTTCGATGAGCTAAGATTTTAAACGACAATTGCAAGGACGTAAAAATATTGTATGACCCTTCAAACTTATATTTGTGGCGCGCAAATGGATCACTGTAACAATAAGACACGATGTGGCAAGGACGTATAAATTTATTAGGATAACTCGTGCATTGGGAATGCTGAAACGTGCGCTTTTTCTGTGGGAAGAGTTCACATGACAGAAAGAGTGCGACTCTGACGTTCCCTTTATCGGAAATCTGTTACTGCTGCTAAAACCTAAAGGCAGATGGGATTTTTTATAAAAGAAAAAAAATTCTCTTGAGAGGCCACTAAATACAAAAGTTCGGAAAAGCGCTGACACAAAACCGAAGCAAACATCCTTGTGTCTTAAAAATAAAAGATGAAACGAAAAGTATCTAGCTTCTAGGAATATCAAGTGGCTCAACATTTCAACCAGAGATTCATTTAGGTTTTAGGTAAAACTTATAAAACAAGCAATAGGCCGTTATTTTTTATTCGTAGTACATAAATAATGTTCGTTATTTATTATTCAATCCCCATTACACTTGAGAACAATACGTTAGCGCGTATCTGGGAATGGAACACTTATCAGGATTAATTTTATGGTTTGTCCTGAATTATTCTATAAAGCAGATCGAAATTTCAGCACCCGTTGTGGCTTTATTTAAAAGTGCATATTAAAAATACTCTTATCTTGTGTTCTTACTGCCCAATTCTCAAACGAATATTGATATCAGACTAGCTTGCGCTTTTAGCAATACTCCTACGGCCGGCTGTTTGTAGTTGAAATTGCTGTAGTTTAGGGAGAAACTAAATCACTCTCGATGGCCGGCTATCCAGAGTTTAAACACAAGAAAAATCATAATTAAATACATTTTTGCTCTGAGTATACGTGTACTCGGAGATTAACTATTCCACCGCATAAAACATATTCATTTTGTGGTCGCATTGCCTGCTTGTGGTGAATCCTAGACCTGTACCTGTCCTTCAAACCAACTCCGTAATACCTATGGAAGCGTCGCTGAGTCGGGGGCCTTCCTTAAGTAGGTATTATATCAACATTTCCTACCCTATCCTAAGTATCGGTGAAGATGGTCGTGGCCGGCAATAACGATTCTCATGCTGTTGGTTTACTGAACTCATAAGAGATAAAGTTCATTCCCGATCATTTATCTCACAAGCAAGATGAGTTGAGCTACCTATAGGCAACATGATAATCGTTAGTATGCAATCTACGAATAGCACCGTGCTTCCCAACACAATGCAACGCAAAGCAGATCGAAATTTCAGCCCCCCTTAAGGTTGGCGCCCTTGGCGGGGGCCAACCGTAGGCTACGGGCCTGCATATCACTAGCCATGGAATGACCTGTCCACCAAGAATCGGCTGCGAAGTCAGTCGCTACGGAATGTACTAGCTTTGATTTTTTTGGCATGACTCAAAGCGTTAGCATAACGGAGCCGTGGGTATAATATGTTTTAAATATTGTGAAAAATTGAAAAAACAAACCGTCGTCGGGTCTCATTGGCGTCGTTTGCTGCTGCGTACCAAGATCTACTTTTGGCGGTGAAGCTGCGTTGTTCGCTTCACTGTACTAGGAATCAACCAGTCCGCCTTATCTCGCGTTGTTGTTCATTTCGTCATGTAAGGGAACTGTGCCCAAGACGGACACCTTAAGGTTAAATAGCAAATCCGACTTATCGATAGATGCATTGCTAGCAAATTACACGCTGGCTATTTTCTCTACCGCGAGTAAACCGCGGTCCGACGATTCCGAGTGGATCACGACGCTACTAGGACCTTGACAATCCCAATCCAGGGCTTCGTCTCACACCACTTAACTAGTCACCGGTGTAATCCACACCGACGAGGAGTTGCACAGCGATGCAAGTTCTTTCGATACCGATTCTTCTGCTGCTTCCTTACTCCCCTCCGCGGGCCCACCAAGAGGATGCCAAGGTCGGACTGGCAATTCCGGTGGAGCATGGTGTCCGGTACACTGTCGTCCCGACGACAAGACCCCAGTGCTACTAAGCGTTCCACTCAACTAGTCCCCTACAGTGTACCAAGTCTACTCCGACAGAGAGTTTCCCGGTGAGAGAATTTCTCCCGAACTCAATTTGTTGTTGCACGGTAGTTTTGTACCCAGCGCATTGTGGTTCCTTTCGCCATTTACCCTGCAATACGTGAAGTGTTCGCGTCACTACTCTGTTGACAGCGTCCCAGATAATTTTTTTTAACATCTCGTCGACGATATTGTCAACTATCACGTCGTGCTTTTCCCTTCGAACTTGCTTGAACCTAGGGCATTCACAGCCCACGTGTTCCGGTGTCTCTTACACATTTACACGTACCGGGAAAAGGGGTCACAAAACATGTCCAAACCGAGTCAGGTACTTCCGGAAGCAGCCATGCCCGTACAAAAACTGCGTCAGATGGAAGTTCACATCTTCGTGCTTCTTACGTACCCATGAAGGCATATTTGGGATCTTCCTTTCTCCGCGTTGTCCCACTCTTGATGCCACTTAGCCAACGAGTTCGCAGTTTCCATACATTCCGTGAATTTTTGGTACCATCCACATCATCAGCAAAAGCGATGGTGAGGATCATCCTGGCAATGATCAATACCATCTCCGATGATATGATATCGTTCTGTACGCGCTCGCGACACCTACAGCCACTAGGCGGAACGTGTACGTCGGCTTCGTCCGCTTTCGCTTCGAGTTCAGTTCAGAGTTACAGCCTAGGCCGGAATGATGAACCTCACCCTGACGTCGCTATTTCCTAGAAATTTTATAATCTAAATAAATTGAGGATTGATAAAATTGGATTATTTTTTGTCGCTGCAGCGTGCGTAACACCGCCTTTTCCCATACATAGTCGATAGGGCTGTTAAAATGTAACCGATCATCAACTCCCTTGGACCTCGGCTTCTCGGGGCAGTTTCACTCCAATGAATATTATATTATACATTTTCAGGCCGAGTGTAGAGCCCTGAGATAAGTACTACCGTCGTGACACTAATCGACCGCGGCCCTATGTTTGTCTCGTAGACCAGCATTTGGCTCTGGAAGTAACTTTTCAGAACCTTTTATAGGTCGTCCGGAACCCGCAATCTTTTTTGATTCGATACATTCTCGGCGATCGCGATGACTGTGCGGATTGCATCCACCATCGAAATCCCTTTGCGGAATCCAATCTCGCTTTCAGCGTAGTTCGCCATCCTGTTGAGGACGAAGTTTACCAAGAGTATCCAGTGGGCGTATAGGATGATACGATGCTGAATCATTTGAAGGATACTCTGGTTCTGCCAGCAACACCAGCTTTAGGATCTATCTTCTATCCGAAAAGTAGCCTTCATCCAAGCATTTCTGTAGTACTGTCCTGAACATGTCCGGAAACGCCAGGATCATGGTCTTCATTGCCACGTTGGGGATACCGAGTTTTGTTACTTTCAGTTCTTTTGCGGCTGTAAGGAGCTCGTCGTTGGCTACCGTATGGTGCAAGTGGCCATGCGGTTGGGTTGTGTCTCGTTAGTGTTTCCAACAGCTCATTGGCAGCTTCTAATAAAAGATCCATGTAGTTTATTTTCCACCTCCGCTGACCAAATGGGGTCGTGGATGGTGTAAAATGTTAGCTCGATGATGGTTTCTCGGCCGGCTTTACGGAATGTGCTAGCGGAATCTTCGTTGCCCAGTCTTACATCCAACTTCACCGGAGTTTGCAACAAGCTGTAACCTCTTGCCTTGGTCATTTTGCACTCCAACTTAAAGCATCTGAAGCAACTCCCAGCTGCTTGGTTACTCGCGAATCTACTCTCAGCGAGCACATCGACCAACGTTTATATTGCCGGTCTTCGCCAGTTTGTAGGCAACGTCCACCGGTAGTCAAATTACCGCCGTTTGAGTGCCTGAATACGACTTCCTAATCTGAATCGTCGTCGGTACATCTAAGTTACACTGCTTGATCAGTGCACCCCTCAGTGCTTCTTCAGTCGTGATCTCTTTCAGAACCTTGCACTTGACCGCGGCTCTCTGTGGCGGAGTTCTCGCGTTCGTTTCGCTGCCCAAGGACTTAGTATCGTGCTCGCGGTAGCTTCTTCTTCAGATCGTAGATCCTCTCATCTTTCTGGGTGCGCCTCGTTTTATCGACGTACTCTACCAACTTCTTCAACTCCGGGTTCTATCTCATTCTATGTAAGTGTAAGGGGTCAAAAATGGCGTCTAAAATGGCGGCTCCAGCAAAAGGCGTTTTGAAAACCGACCTCATCAGCGGGCACGATACAAGTCGCAATTCGTCGTCTACAAGCAGTAAACCAAAACGATCTTGAAGATTATATTCTGTAGAGGCTGCAATTACAAAAGAGGACCCCCTTAATCGATCACCAACTCCCCTGGATCTCGACTGCCCTGAGCAATACCTGGGCTAGCACTCCGTTGAATATCATATTCCACAGCGTTGAGCCGGGTACAGGGTACTCCTACCGTGGCACTAATCGACCTCTACCCCATGTACATCTCGTAGACGCACCGCAATCCGGAACCCCCATTCGCTATGAATAAAGTCTCGCAGCTAGCGTTGTTGAACGCGTTCTTCACATCGATCCTTACCAGGGCACAGCATCCATTGAAATCCCTTTCCGGAATCCAAACCGCGTCTGCGATAACTCGCTTTCAGCGTAGTCCGCCATACTCTTGAGGATGACCCTTTCCAGAAAATTATCAAGAGTACCCAGCAGGCATATATGCCGATACGATGCTGGATCTTCTGGTCGCTTCCCTGGTTTTGGCAGCAGCACCAGCTTCTCTGGAAAGTTTCCATCGTCCAAGTAGCAGTTTGGATTTCTGTCCTGAACATGTCCGGAAATGCTAGGATCGCCGCCGTCTTTAGGGCCACGATGTGGATACGGCGCCTTTTTCGGTTTCAGTCCTTTTGCTGCTGTAAGGAGCTGGTCATTGGAGACCCGATTGTATCCAACATTTTCATCTCTGCATCGACGTACGGTATAAGCAGCCATGCGGTTGGGTTATGCTTCGCTAGTGTTTCAAACCGCTCGTCGACATTTGGAATTAGAGTGATGCTGTCTTCACGGAGAGCTTATAAAAGAGATCCTTGAAGAAGTTTAAGTTTTGGGAAGGTCTTCAAGACTACCATAAGTTTTCAGTTGCTACTAAGATGCTTAAAGGGTACAGTTCCGCTCACCAATGATGTAGTGGATCATTTGGTGGTCGCTGTGTATGTGAAATGTTACGTAAATGATAGATTCCCGGTCGTTTTCACGGAATGCGCTAGCGGAATTTTTGATGCACAGCCTTATATTCAGCTACGCCAGGGTTTCCAACAATCTGTAACCTATTGCGTTAGTCAGTCTGCTACCCCACTCCACAGCCGAAACGTTGCACCTACAACAACTAGCATTCTCAGACTAACGAGTCGGTTAGTTTTCGTCCAGCATCGGATTGTGGTACTCTGGTGGCCATCTTGGGAGAGCATAACAGCTACAAACGAATAGGTACCGTTGATGTTGCGGCTCACGAACCCGTCCGTGTTCTACCCACCACTTCTTGGACTTCATCACTAGGATTTTCGCCATCCAGTTACCGTTATCGGGAGGAACATGATACGGTTCTGCAATAATTGAAGCGTCATGCTGCATTTCTGTTGTCGACTGCCACAACAGTGTCTGAGCAATGTCGTAAAGAGAGGAATTAGGGCCCATACAGTTCCTTGCCATATGACCTGAAGTCCAAGCATCTGAAACATCTCTCCATCTGCTTGATTACTCACGGAGAAACTCTTAGTGAACGCAGCGACCATCTGACTTTTATCTTGCCGGGCTTGTTGGCTACTTCCACCGATTATCAAATCACTACCGTTTGAGTACCTCCATACGACTTCCTGATCCGGATCATCGCTGGTACATTTAGGTTGCACAGCTCGATCAGTGCACCCATCAGTTTTTCTTCGATAGTGATCTCGTTTAGACCATTGTACTCGACCATGGCTTTCTGTGGCGTGGCTTCGATTCAGGAACCCTAACTCCCGTTGGTTTTTTTGTGGCTCAATATGTAACATGCCGCTATTGGTACTTGCTGCAGCTACCAGCTGCATAACCGGTGAACTCTCAAGCTTATCACTCCTTGGAAACGCAACCGCGTTCTTCTTTGCTTTACCTGGTATATCACATCGAAATGTTTGGATGTCTACATGGCTGTGGGTTCCCCCTCCAGACCGCATTCTCAACTCGTTGTGTATAGTCTCTTGAATATCTGTGCTAGCTGTGAGATCAATCGAGAGTTGGGCACAGTCCTTCATGGGGCATATGTGCAGAGCCAGATCGGCTTTATTCAGGAATGTTTCAGCTGAACATAATACCCACCCAATCTGGTGACGAGTTTCGAACATACCTAGAGGACTGCCAAGGTTCTACTTGGACGGAGGCAATCGAATTGCTGGCACACTCATCATTTCAAGTCGGTGTCACCTTTCCTTACTCAGGGACCATCGTAGAAGGTTTGTGGCGAGAGGGGTGGGGATAAAGAGCGTTTAGCCACTGGATTTCTGTCCATATATTTTTGTTGTTGTAAGGTTCAAAATACTTCAAAAGCATGACCTGTGGTGTGTTGGTACTGTGTCCAACTCATTTTCATGACAAACCACTAAAAACACTGATGGGGCTCATTGTGCTTTCATCTCACTTATTTCGTTTGCTCACGAGTATTACGCAATTAACTCGGAGCCTCACGCGATTAATGAGATGGCTCGCCTTCAGTTATTTATCTCCCGGTTTTTCTCTTGTTTTTTTGTCATTCTTCCCATCTATTAGGCCGTTTAAATCATCTCCGTACTTGAGCCTCCTCTCGGATATTTGTTAGCTCTAAGTTTCTGCAAGTTATTTTGCTCTGGTTTCCGTGAGCCATTAAGCAACCGTTTTCGGGAGCCATTCGGATATCGCGTACTATTTGCTCTAGTTCCCGACAGTGGAACTAGCCTACTCAGGGGCCAACCGGTAGGTGCCGAGGTCTGTCCGGCGATTCCGGGTAGAGCGTGGCTTCAGTGCGCCGGCGCACCAACGACTTGCCACTGGCTGTTTTGACGCCACCTACACACTCTAGTCCCGGCGGTGGATCTGGTCTACTTACGAGTGGTGTGCGGTACACCGGTGTCTCGACGACCCACCGCTGGTGCACCGACGCGAATTACTCGAGCTAGTCCCCGGCGGTGAACCTAGTTTATTCCGGCGACCGGTAAGGGGACTTAGTCGATCTATCACCTCTGGTCACTAGTATCTTATCTCCATTTCCTCTGCAGCTCCACTAGTATCTGCGCGACTACTTTACTTA
Source organism: Topomyia yanbarensis (assembly GCF_030247195.1). Lineage (NCBI taxonomy): Eukaryota > Metazoa > Arthropoda > Insecta > Diptera > Culicidae > Topomyia > Topomyia yanbarensis. Next base: position 337,388,524 of record NC_080672.1, on the reverse strand, counting down.
CCGTATTCCACGTCCATTTTTCTTTACACATCTCTTGTACGACATCCTCTGGAGTTAGAGCCGGCAACTCACAATGGAATTCCTTGAATCTGAAGCAATCGAAAACCACGTGCTCCAACGTTTCCTCCACATCCACGCACTTCGGGTAGTCCGATGAAGGTTACTTCTTGGACCAGCCGTAACCAGATAGGAACTAGAGATGGTCGGGTTCGGGTTTTTGGACCCGAAACCCGGACCCGATGCGAACCCGACGGGTTTCGGGTCGGGTTCAGGTTCTGTAAATTTAAGCTTCTCGGGTTTGGGTCGGGTTCCGGGTTTTCAAATTTGAAACTCTCGGGTTCGGGTCGGGTCCGGGTTTTTGAAATTTTGAACTTTCAGGTTCAGGTTTTTACATTTCTTATAAAAGAAATGTATAGAATTCGCTCAAACTTTCAAGATTTTTTCCGAGGCCCGGAGGGCCGAGTCTTATATACCAATCGACTCAGCTCGACGATTTGGGACAATGTCTGTGTGTGTGTGTGTGTGTGTGTGTCTGTGTGTGTGTGTGTATGTAACGGACAAATTCTCATTCGTGTTTCTCAGCAATGGCTGAACCGATCTTATCCAAACCAATTTTAAATGAAAGAACTAAAAAACAGTATGAACGCTATTAATTTGTTTTTGATTCTGATGTTTAGTTTCCAAGATATGAATGTTTGAATGCGTAAAAATGGCGTTTTTTGCAGTTTTTTTGAAATATCTGCCGAAATTGACAATATAGATTAACAATTTATATGTTTTTAGACAGCTTTAACGAATACCTTTCGAACAAGCTATAGATTGTTGAAATCGGACTATTATCAAAAGAGATATTTAACATTAAATGCGGACGAAAGATTTTTATCATTTCCCATTGCCAGAAATATGACCAAAACATGTAATCTATTATTAACGCCAAAACGGCTTATTTTAGGTCAATAGTATCTTCGGAGAATTTAATGGAGGAAATATGCCCTTTCTTTTGGTATTGTGCTTTTGCTGATTAATCCCCCGATGAGTGAGATATTTTCACAAATTTTCTTGGAAGTGATTATATCGAAATGATGCCTTCTACAAATTTGTAGCTCTTACTTTTGCGAATAACTTTACTGAAGACTTCAAATATCTATTTTGAATACTTTAAAAGTTATGGCTTGTTGTTTGTGGATTACTCTTTGTCGCCTATGTATTGTTCAATATAGAAATAATCCATTGAAATAAGCCAAACATTATTTCGACAAATCGAATTTTGTATTTCATTTTTCTATCTACAACCGCTAGAAATAATCACCGCACCGAACACTTCCAAGTTGTCTGGAAGGAACTTGATAACTTATCAGTGCAAAAATGTTCATTTGTGCGAACCTTCTGACTGCAATTTTTCTAACTAATGACCATCGGATCGATCTGAAACATATCGGAAAATGAAAAGCCAAATAAATAACTCCAAGCAACGGCGTAGCCCAGAGAAGGTTTTGGGGTTTAACACCATACAACCCCCCCCCCCCCCCTCCCCCACCACACCCAAAAAAAATATTGGATTGAAGTTGAAAATTTATTGATGCAGACTGATTTAATTCAATATTACAATAACAATTATCTGATCCGTTGATTGATAACCTGTTGTTGTAAACATCATGAGGACTTTTGATAAATTGTCGGAATGGGGTCCTGATATGTACCTGATCTATTGGTCTTCATTTCACAGTTGTCTAATAGCATCAATATCAAATTCCTGCCTGAAAACATTCCAATAGAAAATTACAGAGTTCTGTAATCAATCATAATCCTCAGATTTATTTTCAAATTGATCTCGTTTTTGTAGAGATGTACTGTAATAAGGGTCTTTATTTAATAGGAAGAGAAGTTAAAATTGATTTAATGTCTATGAAACATAGAACTGCTCACCAAAAAAATGCATAACTTTCAACATTTGCCAAAAATGTTTTTGCCTTTCTCATTCACTCTAAAATTCGTCAATCTAATCCCGACCCGGAGGGCCGAGTGTCATATGCCAATCGACTGAGTTCGTCGAGATCGGAAAATGTCTGTGTGTGTATGTATGTGTGTATGTGGAAAAAATGTGACCTCTGTTTCTCAGAGGTGGCTGGACCGATTTGCACAAAGTTAGTCTCAAATGGTACAACCTTCCCATCGGCTGCTATTGAATTTTTTATTGATTGGACTTCCGGTTCCGGAGTTACGAGTTGAAGAGTGCAACCACACAGCAAATTCCCATATAAACTGAAATGAAAAATTTTCAAAATCAAATTTGTATTTTGACTTTTTTGGACTTTGGTACATTTTTGTCTTTCTCATATAGAAAGGTTATGCAATCACTCTAAAAATCGTCAATCATACCGGCCCGGAGGGAGTATGCAGTGAGGGGTAGCTACTTTAAAATTAAAACTAGTTTAAAATTTCTTAACAAGTTGAAAATTTTCGGCAGGATCTGGAGCTCTCGGACCTTTCTCCATGATCCGCCCCTGGTTTCAAGCGACGTTTCAGTATCACATAGTATCTCAAGATCGCGACTGTCGATCCATTGTATGTATGTGCAAATCGTACTGAACATGTAATATTCATTAATAACGAGGATAACACTTTCCGAATGTAGAGAGAAATTTATGAAAAATGACGATTTCCATTCGACTCTAGCAGTTCCTGATCGATTTTGATGAGCATTTAATTTTTGTTATATGACCAATTATATGTATAGGTAAAATGTTTAAAAACAGTAATATAAGGTCAAGATAGCATCATTTTGAAACCGCCAACTTCGGAGGTTTAGTATCTTCGATGAGTTTTACAAACGTTAAACAGCGCATCATTTGATAAAATAATTTTGACGGTATATCGTCCAAGAAGTATTTATGGTGATTTTTCTCAGGTTAATATTGATGACTACAATAAAGTCTCAACAAATTCGCTAGACACGAGCTCTGTTACTATTTTCTGAAAAATTAATTCTGCATAATTTTAAAACTTCAAAAATTACGGTTTCGGAATTATGCCGTTTGGACAGTATGATCGATTTTCACCAAACCCCCACCAAACCGAATTTCTGGCTACGCCGCTGACTTATGGTAAGTAGAAACAAAATCGTTCTACACTCGTTCAAAAGAAACTTCTTTGAATGCTGAATATCTATTATAACACATTGAAACCCCGATTTTATCAGCCAAATATGAACATATGTTTGATGGGCTCTAGCAGACGAACAAGACTGAATTCGAGTAAATCCTTTCTTGAGCATGTTTTCCTTATCATGAAGATGGAAATATGCAAAAATAAAAAGTTCATCATAATCAGAAATAGTTATCAGACTACATCAAGGGACGGGAAGAATATTTTAACAGCTTCAGTTTATTATAAAGAAAAAAAAATTGCCCGATTTAGTCAATGTCCCCATTTTGTCAGCCTAAAATACACCATGAGACTGATAAAAATGGGTCTTTATTGTATGTATTATTCACTGTGTTTCACATTAATAGGTACATTTCATTTTTGGGGATTTTTTATTGTATCGAACTACAACAATTTTTAGGTAATTTTCAAGGGGTTTTTTATAAACTTCTTCCAAAATTTGGCGAACCTATTCCAATTCGTATACCAATTAATTGGTATACTTAAGGGTTAATATGCTGCAGATAGAGAAAATACTGAAATTTTCAGCTTTTTTCTTACACAATATTACGAAAGATTTAATAAAGAAAGATTTAATAATCTTAGTTTGTGAAAATAATAGTTTATAATTTTCACAAACTAATTAAGAAAAATTGTTTAATAACAATTTTTCTTAATTAGTTTGTTAAAATTATAAACTATTTGAAATTTTTTAATAGTATAATTTTTTTGTATTTAACCGTGATTTTTTAATAAATAGTGACCATCGCTTCACAACGTAGTCTATTTTTCATGGCTTGCGGTGAGCACGATCTCTCGAATTACTGAACTGAAAATTATGGAATAGAAATTAATTTTTAGTATTCTTTACTTTACTCGCCGCGCAGATAGCTCTGAATTAGACCCGCTGGTGCCCTAAGACGATGTCGCTAGATTTTCAGTGCACTATGCACACAGTGCATTAACGCAAGTGACGAAAGGTTATCGAAAAGTTTCGTGAAAATGAAAACTCCAGTAATGATGATGATTTTCCCAAACGGTTCGTTTTCGAGAGGTTTTTATTTGTTCTTTGGTATTAGGATTAGCGATAATAATTCAAATCAAGGATACTACTGGGAAGTCACCATTAGAAAAAGTCGATGTCGAAGTAAAATTTGGAACTATGCATGCATGCACTTCAGAGATAGCGTGATATCCGGAGCTGCGATTTCACTTCAACCCTTTTTTGTGAAAATGGCGATACTTACAAATGTAAACATAAGGCTTTTTTCATACATGCGAATGAGGGCTTTGAAACGCAACCAATTAACCTAAAAATTTTGATTCTAAGATATTGCTTTCTTAAACTACAGCAAAAAATACAACGGGCGAAACTGTATTTTTGTTTGTTTATTTAAAGTTTCGCCCTCCACGCTCCATGCAAACAAACAGAGCGATACTTTTTTTGCTAGCAATTTAGAAGCGAAACTGTCATTTTCGTATTTTTTTAGGATTATCAAGCTGATATCAGCTGTAAATAGTAACAATGATCGCTATTGAAAAAACCCGGACGAAATCGGTGGTGTAGAACTGTAGTTATTTTAAAAAAACGTAAGAACGATACTTCAATGCTGATAGGTTGGACCGAAAAAGTAAACAATCGCCAAAGGGTAAAGTATAAACTTCAAATCGATTCAAAAAAATGCGATTTTTTTGGCTCAGTACAATATATAACCCCTTTAGGAAAATTCAGTTTTCCCACCACAATTTAGATATTTTATTAACAGAGCATTAACAATAATTCGTAGCTATTTTATGGGCCATTTTTTCGCTTCCCATTGATTTGATTTGATATTTCTAGCACTGATGTTGTCCTATGCTGATTTGAGCGATTCTCTGAGTCCTGCCGCTTTCCCATGTAGTATGTGTTATCAAAAACATCGCGAAGCATCAAGTTCTAAATGTTCTCAAACGATATAATATCCGAAGAGAGTGATAAGAGTTATAAGAAATGTCTCATCACACTGTTAGATGGATTAAAAGCGTTTTTAAATTACAAATTATCGGGGTCCGGTTGGGTTTGGGTTTTTCAACAAAACAACCCAACCATTTCATGACGCTGTTTGCGTCTGTACACAAAACGCAGTCTCTTTTTGTAGTAGTGAATTATACTTCGAGATACGCATGAATGACACATAATAACCGTACCAAATGTTAGCAACTTTGAATCGCTAGAATTCGTCGTATTTTCTTGCGCTCATATATTCTATTTTTTCATTCTTGCATAAAATTCCGTCTCTTCAGATTCGAAAACTGCCTGAAATATTTAATTTTTTATGCGAACATTCATGAGAGCGCATTCAACAATTCGTGTTTCACATCTAAAATCTTTTCGCGATGCATTTTCCATCATAATTAGTAATAAACCAAGTCAACAGGAATTTATCGGAAAATATCGGTTCAACTTTCTATTATGGAATCTAAATTTCGGCAGGTACTTTTAAACCGATACTTAGGCCGCGTCGACTTTTTCTCTACGTAAACGATTTTGAGGGGGTGCATTCGTACCCCAGAACTAAAATCGCTCTAATATGTCTAACTTTTATTAAATTGGGTATTTTTATTCTGAAATCATTCGCTATGAAACCTGTTTAAAAATATTCGTGTTTTGACTATTTAATTATGTAATTATAGAACAAGTCTTTAAAATACGTCAACATTCCCTTTTTCCTTCATATTGCTATAACTCCAGTAATTTCAAACCGATTTTGACCATCTATATTTCCTTTTGAACAAAATTTTTCAAAAACCGGTCAAATAGTGTCTTTAATCCGGAGCTTTTTTAAACACCAAACGCCAATAGGTAAAAATACAGAAATATGCAGTGACGGAGATGAAACAGGAAGGCGTCGAAGGAACAGGTAGACCGTCTTGCATACTATATACAAATCATAGTCACGAATGTGTTTTGCCTCTTTCATCCGCAAAAGCAAAAATTACGATACCGATCCAAGCGCATTTTCTAGTTACTTTGCTACAGTGCTTTCTAATGTCAATTAACAGATTCTATTATTCGGCAGAGTTGGAACTTATACAATTTTATACAAGTTTCTCGCTTACTATGTATTGATATTTTGCTTTTAAAAAAAGATAATAATTTTTCCGAATTATGTACACATGACAAAACACTAACGCAAACGGTTTTGTGGGGTACATTTGTACCCCAAACAAGCTTTAAGCGAGCACTGTTAAGTTGGTCAAATGAAACAAATCAGTTGGTGGCATTATGGCGGCTTAAATTTATAAAGGGCACATTATTTTTTTTAAAAGCAGATAGTTTAAGCCAAATTTATTTTCTGACATCATGTAAACTGTCGAATACGATTTGCCAATTACCATAGATTAATTTAATACATGTAATAAATTACACAAAACTGCCTTGCAGGAATGGTTTCTGATAAAAAATCAGGAATTTTGGTTAAGAACGACGGGCAAGGTTGTTTGAAACTGTGACCATTAAGCTTTTTGTTTCCCCATGAGTTAGCCGCCGAGTTAACCTAATTTCCGGTTAAGATATCGACGATTTATAAGTTTCTCAGAACATTACAAATTCGACGTTCAATAATAGTCAATAATAGTAAATATAAAGAATCCTCCTATTATTCAGTGATTCGTTTTGCTATAGGCAGATATAACTCAATGCGTATGGCGCTACTTCGGATTCGAGTGACTCTACTATTCTTAGATGAGCCTAAGGTCCAGCTCGGGTGCCTAGAATTAAAAATATTCGAGATTTTTGCTTGATTCTCCGTATTAGCAAGTTGGGTTTGGATCGGGCTTCCCAAATTTTAAATTTGCGGGTTCGGGTCGGGTTTTTTAAAATTCTCGGGGTGGGTCGGGTTCGGGTTTCACAAAATTTTCATTCTCGGGTACGGGTCGGGTTTGGGTTTTTAAGTTTTAAAGTGTTCGGGCTCGAGTCGGGTTCGGGTTTTTCAAATTTTATAATTTCGGGCTCTGGTCGGGTTCGAGTTTTTCAATTTTCATGCTCTCGAGTTCGGGTCGGGTTCAGGTTCGAAAAAATTGAAACTCGACCATCTCTAAATTAGGAACTGCGTTAGATAAAAATCTATCTCTCCATGCTTTCTGTTCGTCCACAACGGAAAATTCGGGATTGACCATCTTCTATTGCCACTTTGTCATAAAGTCAGTTCTCGTCAACCTTCTCGCACCTCTCGCACTCTTCGGTTAACAACACTCGATATTCTTGGTAAGAGTAATACCAATATGGGTCATCTCGGCGATTATGCATACTGCCTCCCCCGATATGGTTCTACGTGTGCTTGCGACTCGCATGACAATGAGGCGCAGCATGATGTTCAGCTTATCTTGATTTCGCTTGATGGTCTGCTGGAACGCCGTACCTCAGTATCCTACGGCCTCTGGTGGAAGGGGGATGGAATTCTGCTTGTGGTCGAAATTCACTACCACTGTAGGAATTCCGTTACTTTTGCGCAAAGTTTTCCGGGGAGGAAGCGTCGTGTCACAGAATTGATACGTAAAAATCTGCCCTAGGTTATTAATCAATGTTCTATGATTATAAGCAACATGTAACAAGTTCCTCCGAGTATCATTCTTACCGAAATCCACTTCTTTGTATTTTGGCATGAGTTGCTGGGATTAGTACCAGGTCATGTAGCTTCTCTTCAATACTGTCATCATCTATACATGCTGGGATGCAGTATAAAACGTCATTTCAGACGACATTGTTTTTCATGTTGTTCTGTAAAGCGTATGTTTCTGATTAGGTAATGATTTTGAACATAATCAGAATCGCATGACGTATGTGAGGAAATTGCGTTGCGCTATCATCTGCTGCGTTAGGCTGCATATTCATCTTGAACAATTGCTACATTTCATGAATAATTGCTCTTACGGGCAGTTTTGAAAAGTCAACAGCGCCCGCATCGGGGCAGATTGCGGCTTTGCACGGTAGAAGAAATGTTATTTTGTTTTGTAATCCTATCGATTTGACATGGCTCAAAGTCCTTAGATAGGAAGGTCCTACCATACGTCAAAACGAAAACTGCATCTGTGCTCGTCTGTGTGTAAATTTCTTCGGCACTTGGTAGCATCTACGTCATCAATACCCCATTTTATAGGCTGTCTTTGTTCAGTACCCTCTAACAATTTTGGCGCATATTAGAACCTTGTTTGGATGGATGTTGGTTATGGCTGATGAATCACCGAGCATGACACCGCAAACGGCTACTCAACGAACTCGACTTGACAGCGGTCTGTTATCCTACAGATTTGATCTGTCACCGCAGGCTCTTTCCCTTATCAAAATAGAGAGCGATGATGTAATTATTTAATTAAACTTATTGACAGTGCATACTAGAAACCACAGCGGTTGCGTTGATAAAGATTCCTGGTACCGGTGCATCCCACCAAATAGGTTCGGGTGCCTTCTTGGAAACTGAAAACAGGTATGAGCCTCATTCGATAAATTCCGCGTGCCACACACATAGTACCGTCGCCGGGGGACGAGTAAGGAAGGTGTGGCCGGACTCGCGTTGGCACACGATGCGATATCGACCGTACATTATTTGGTGGCGTCGAGTTGTTGGATAGGGGCTATAAATCGGCGAACGGGCGGGACGGGGAGTTGATGATGGATTTGATTTCACATTTTCTGATGGCTTTATGGGGGCTTTTTGTGGCGGTTTTAATTAGGTTCTCGTTTTTCTGCTGACTGGTCTCATCCAGCTCGATGAGGGATGCTTTGATGCACAGTTCTCCTACATCCATGCCCGTCGGTGGTTATAAAGAATTCAGAAAGCTGTTCGTCGCGTTTGGTATCGCTAATTGAAAATTTTATCTTTTGATCTTTATGGAGAGCTGCGTTTCTAATTACCCACCAGTTCGGTATGTGAGGTGCAAAATGACATAATTGGAAAAAAGGTTTTTCTATCAAGAACTGCTTTTAAATTAGCTCATTATGTGAGATCCTTGTATTTTAGTGGTAATAATCAGTTTAAGATATAGAATATAAAATTTGAACAATTTTAGTTCATAAACACATCACAATTAAACCTATTAAATTCGAAATAACGTTGAAATCTCTTGGTAATATTTGAACGGAGAAAACACAGCGTTTTTCATTTACATTTCAAAATGTTACCTGTTCCTCAACAAAATTTTCACCTCTCACCATCTGAATCAAAACAATAGCTTACAAACAATTCATGTTTCATATCGACGCCAAAGGCATGTTGGCTTACACCAACATCCTCGAAAGAAAAGCGTTTTCCTATCGCCTCACTTTATAAATTGTCCGTCAAATTTTTTCTCCACATTTTCCTGGGAGGGGAAACAAGGAAAAAACGAACCCATCAGTCACCCACCCCCACCCCGGTCGAGGGATGCTGTCGAAGTGAAAGAAAATTATTTAAATTTTCCATTTGCCAGACTTATTCGGACGGAGAGGGGAGGTGACAGTTGAAGAGCGATTGAATCGAAGTGAGTGTGTCTGCTTTTGCTTCGCTTCAACACTCCAGGGAATTTTCTCCGTCGACTGATGCAAACCTGGGAAAAAATGAACACGTTGAAGAGCTTCTCTGTATCCGTTTGCAAAAAAAAAAAAAAACAGAAAATAACACAGCAAGAAGTGCATCCTGACAAAAACAGAAATCTGGGAAAGAAAAATTGAATGCATTGCAACGGACATAAATAGAAATAGCAAAACGGAAACCACGCTGGAAAGAAACTAATCAAAACAGTGCAATCTCGGGCCGAAAAAAAAGGCACACGAGCATCGATGCCGCATCTCGGCTCGGTCGCACGGTGAAGTGCAGTAAACAATTTCCTCTCATTTGAATTTGTTTCCTGGGAAATCAGCTGAGGCAAAGCGCGACGGAGCAGCAAGAGGAAGACGGAAAAGGACTGAAATACGCCGCCACCAGGAAGTCGGTTTGAAGTGTGCAACATCCTGGGATTTCGACTGAATGTTTTGCTGTTCATCTTTTTTGCGGCTGTCGACTGATCCGAAGCGTTCCGTTTATGTGCGACAATCGGACTATGAATTGTGGGATGTTTCACTAGTTTTAATTATTTAAAAGTCGTTCTGGATTTTCAAATGGAGTGGCAATTTTTCATACGATTATTCTCAGGAGCCCGTATGAAAGCAAATGGAATCTAAGTTTCCTTAGAGCAGATTATGTAGGATCAATACAATTCCCCACCCCAAAGAAGAAACTGGCGTGAACAGGAACCTATGACGGCATAATGCGAATAATCATACTCTCGATGTAACATACTTCGATTTTTTTCATTTCGTTTATTTGATAGGCACAAATGCGTTAGCTTGGCGGTGCCGAATTCTTTTGTTTTTACATTTTGAATATCTTAAAACTAGGAGGTTACAATGTTGAAATATTTTTTTTTATAAAAGAGAAAAAATTTACAGCTATCTTAAGACTAGAAAAAAAAATTCTATATATAAGAGAGGGGGCAAAAGATTTTTTTTTATGAAAAATTTAAAAACAAGGAATTCAATAGTAATAGTTTTTTAGGAAATATTTACAGTTATCTTAAAACTAACAATATAGTTTGGTACACAAAAGGGGGAACAAATATTTATGAAAAATTTCACAGATGTTTTAAAACTAGGGATACAATTCTATTTACAAGACGGGGGACAATAGTTTTAAAAAAGAGTAGAAATTACAACTATCTTAAAACTAGGAATACGGAATACAAATTTGATTTTTTATCGGATACTTATGCTTGGTCATTTCCAAAATCGGTGTAGAAGTAGTTGTATCAAGGACGGGGGAGAGAAGGCGTAGATGGTGACCGGTAGAGAAGAGCAAAACTTGCAACTTTCAGGCAAACGGGAGATCAGCGAAACAAATTTGCGCCTCAGTCTAGTAGGTCGGATTGGCGGATGGTATTCTTCGGACCCGCGGGGGATCCTTCAAAGGGAATCCTTCGGACCTCGAGTCGCTCTCGCTTCAGATTCCGTAGTGATAAGGGCGACGGCGGTTACATAGTGGCAGTCTGAAGCATATCGGTTCCACACGGCAAGAGGAAACTTCTAAAAACGAGAAATAAAAAGAGAGGGGCTAAATTGGGATATTTATCGTTTTTATGAAAGTATAAATAAGGGACATATAGGGGAAATCACGATTTGCCAGCATATCTCGGACTGGGACATTGGGTGGTCTACCTCGGGCCCGAAGGGAATCCTTTAACTGAGACCTGGCGTCCAAATACCCGGCGCATACCCAGACAACGTGCTCGATGTCATGATAGCCCTCGTCACAAGCGCACAGACTACTCTCCGCAAGCCCAATACGCCGCAAATGTGCATCTAAGGTGTAGTGGTTGGACATAAGTCGGGACATTACACGAATAAAATCCCGACCCACATCCATCCCCCTGAACCAAGGTTTCGTTGATACCTTTGGGATAATCGAATGTAGCCATCGTCCAAGTTCACCATTGCTCCACGAGGTTTGCCAACTGTTGAGTGTCCTCTGACGACAAATACTAAAAAATTCGTTGAAGCAGATTGGTCTTTCGTATATGTCACCATTTAATGCGCCCACCTTTGCTAATGAGTCGGCCTTTTCATTGCCCGGGATAGAACAATGAGAGGGGACCCAAACAAAGGTAATCTGATAAGATTTTTCAGATAACGTACACAAGGACTCCTGTATCTTCCCCAGAAAATACGGGAATTGCTTTTTAGGCTTCACCGCACGAAGAGCCTCGATAGAGCTGAGGCTGTCCGAAATGATGAAGTAGTGATCTGTGGGCAGAGTGTCGATGATCCCAAGGGTGTACTGAATTGCAGCTAACTCTGCGACGTAAACTGAAGCAGGATCATTGAGCTTGAATGAAGCGGTGATAGTATTGTTGAAGATACCGAAGCCAGTGGACCCATCGAGATTTGATCCGTCAGTGTAGAACATTTTGTCACAGTCGACTTCTCGGAATTTATTATAAAATATATTGGGGATCACTTGAGGGCGTATATGGTCCGGGATTCCACGAATCTCTTCCTTCATGGATGTGTCGAAGAATACAGTAGAATCAGAAGTATCTAGGAAACGAACACGGTTGGGAGTACACGTAGAAGGATTTATGCTCTGTGCCATGTAGTCGAAGTACAAGGACATAAATCGGGTTTGAGAATTAAGCTCGACGAGCCTCTCGAAGTTTTCAATCACCAAAGGGTTCAAAATGTCGCATCGGATGAGCAATCGATATGAGAGTTCCCAAAATCGATTTTTTAGCGGAAGAACGCCCGCCAGCACTTCGAGACTCATCGTATGGGTCGAATGCATGCAACCCAAGGCAATGCGCAAGCAACGATACTGGATTCTCTCCAGTTTGATGAAGTGTATGTTCGCAGCGGAGCGGAAACAGAAACACCCGTACTCCATCACCGACAATATCGTTGTTTTGTACAACCTGATCAGGTCTCCTGGGTGAGCACCCCACCATGTTCCAGTTATTGTTCGGAGAAAATTGATCCTTTGTTGGCATTTCTGTTTCAGATACCTAATGTGACATCCCCAGGTACCTTTAGAGTCGAACCAGACCCCGAGATATTTAAATGTGAAAACCTGGTTGATCGTTGCACCCATTAATAGAAGTTGGAGTTGCGCCGGCTCACGCTTCCTAGAAAAAACAACCAACTCAGTTTTCTCCGTGGAGAACTCAATACCCAGCTGAAGAGCCCAAGCAGACAAATTGTCCAAGGTATTTTGTAATGGTCCTTGCAAGTCGGCAGCTTTGGGCCCTGTAACAGAGACCACCCCGTCGTCTGCAAGTTGCCTTAGCGTGCATGAATTGGCAAGACAATCGTCAATGTCATTCACGTAAAAATTGTAGAGCAGGGGACTTAGACATGAGCCCTGGGGAAGACCCATGTAGCTAAATCGCGATGTTGTTAAATCGCCATGCGAAAAGTGCATGTGCTTTTCAGACAACAGGTTTAGCAAAAAGTTATTTAAAATTGGTGAAAGACCATGCTGGTGCAGCTTCTCTGACAGAATGTTGATAGAAACTGAGTCAAAAGCCCCCTTAATATCCAAGAAGACTGATGCCATCTGCTCTTTGTTAGCATAGGCCATTTGGATTTCTGTAGAAAGCAACGCAAGGCAATCGTTCGTCCCTTTGCCTTTGCGGAAGCCAAATTGTGTATCTGACAGTAAGCCATTTGCTTCAACCCAATTGTCGAGGCGAAATAAGATCATTTTCTCGAACAACTTCCGAATACAGGACAGCATTGCAATCGGCCGATACGAGTTGTGGTCGGAGGCTGGTTTTCCTGGTTTTTGAATGGCGATGACCTTCACTTGCCTCCAGTCATGAGGGACACTGTTACCCTCAAGAAACTTGTTAAATAAGTTCAGCAAGCGCCTTTTTGCAGTGTCAGGCAGATTTTTCAGCAAGTTGAATTTGATTCTGTCTAACCCTGGGGCGTTATTGTTGCATGATAAGAGAGCAAGTGAAAACTCCACCATCGAAAACGGTGTCCGGACAGATCTTCTTGGCGAAAGCGAATATCCAACGGTTTGAATATTCCACGTTCTCGTTGGTACTATTACGGTTACGCATACGTCGAGCCGTACCCCAAAGAGTGCTCATCGCTGTTTCTCTCGTTAACCCGTCGACGAACCGGCGCCAATAACTGCGTTTTTTGGCTTTTATTAAACTCTTCATTCGCCTTTCTAGCGACGCGTACTGTTGATAGCTAGCGGGTAACCCGTCTTCCCGGAAGGCCTTATATGCAGTGGACTTCTCCGCGTACAGCTCTGAGCACTCTTTATCCCACCACAGTGTGGGAGACCGTCCATGGGTATTCGCGCTGGGTACTGGTTTAGTCTGAGCTTGATTCGCACTGTCGAGAATCAAGCCAGCCAAAAACCTGTACTCTTCCTCCGGAGGAAGTTCTTGAGTGGATTCGATTTTAACGGATATCGCGGTCGCGTAACTCTTCCAATCAATGTTCCGTGTGAGGTCGTACGAGGCATTGATTGTTTTCGATGGTCTTGAACCGATAGCAATTGAAATCACGATAGGCAAATGATCGCTACCGTGGGGATCAGGGATCACCTTCCACATGCAATCTAACTGTAGCGATGTCGAGCAAAGCGATAAATCCAACGCGCTTGCGCGTGCTGGTGGTGTAGGAATCCGCGTCATTTCTCCCGTGTTTAAGATGGTCATGTTGAAATTGTCGCAAAGATCTTGGATTAATGTTGATCTATTATCATCATGAAGACAACCCCATACCGTACCGTGCGAGTTAAAGTCACCCAGAACTAGCCGCGGTGCCGGTAAGGATTCCGTGATATTACAAAGCGTTCGGTGCCCTACCGAGGCTCTAGGAGGAATGTAGATGGAAGCAATGCAAAGGTCTTTACCTTTGATTAAAACTTGACAAGCGACAATTTCAATGCCTGGTGTCGAAGGGAGGTCAATTCGGTTGAAAGAATAGCACTTTTTGATCCCCAAAAGTACTCCTCCATAAGGGTTTTCTCGATCCAGACGGATTATATTAAAGTCGTGGAAGTTGAGATTTATATCACAAGTTAACCAGGTTTCACATAATGCGAAAGCATCACATTTTAATCTGTTTAGTAAGAATTTGAAGGAATCGATTTTCGGGAGGATACTTCTGCAATTCCACTGTAGAACAGTGATCGAATCGGTGACCTCGTTCGATGACTTAGCCATCGAAGGATACGATCGCTGCAAGGAGGGGCCATTTAGTAGTCAACTGCTTCAAAAATGTTTGCACTATAGGGAGAAAACGTATCAGAAGGCTTTTAAGAGGATCAGTAACATTGAAAGCTGTGAAAATTAAGTCCACTATGTCAGAAAATTTCATTAGTCCGTTACTGGACTGAGTATCTGTTTGAAAAACGGGGACACTTGGGGTTTTTGGTGTCCCTGGAAGTGGTGGGTACTCCTTGTTAGAATTAATATTTCCAAGTCCTGGAGCAAATTGCTTCGGCTTTTGTTTATCACTTCCGTTGGATTTATTGGTTGTAGATGGCGCACTCTGAGTGGACGACACCTTGGCACCCTTACGAGGCAATGTAGGGGAGGCTAGATTTCTCCTCTTCCTGGATTCCCCTGGGTTAACCAATGATGTTCCCTCTTGTGGGTCGTCAGATTCTTGCTCAACGCCAGCCAAAAGAGCAAAGGAATTTTCGGAAGGGACAGATGGCGAAGCATTCTTTAGCATTTCTGCATAAGAGTGCCTCGAGCGATCATTAAGGGAGCGCTTAATTTTATCCCCGCGCTGCTTGTACACCGGGCATGACTTAAAGGCATGCGGAGGGCCCCCGCAGTAAATACACTTCTCAGTTTCTCCACCGCAAGCGTCATCCTCATGCTCTCCCTAGCATTTGCCGCACCGTTTTTTATTGCCACAATAAGTGGCTGTGTGGCCCAGTTGCTTGCAATTGCTGCAGTTCATTACCCGCGGTACAAACAGGCGAACGGGTAAGCGAACCCTATCCAGGAGGACATAGTTGGGAAGAGCAGACCCGGAGAAAGTCACCCGAATCGAGTCTGACGGAGAATAAGTTGTCTTATCATTTTCTGTTTTTGCGGAATACAATTGCTTGCATTCCAGAATCTTCACCTTTTGAAGTGAAGGGTCCTTAAAGCAGCCAACCCCGTACTTCAACAGGTCTTCGCACTTTAGACCCGGTTCGGCGACTATTCCATCGATCTCCACTGCCCTACAAGGCACATATACTCTGAATTGTTTCGTAAAACGCTCGCTGCGAGCAATCTGGTTCGCCTGATCGAGGTCATTTACTATAACGCGTATCTTATTAGCTCGAACACGTGTTATCTGAGCTACGGCCGGGTAGTTAGCAGTCAGCTCCCGTGATATTTCTAGAATATTGGGCGATTTCGTGTTGGGCCGGAAATACACCACCCAGGGTCCATTTGAATTGGCTGGGTATGTTTTAATACGGGGAGGACTGGGGGAATAAGGGGAGGGAGTAATATCGGGTTTATCCGGTAAATCCATGGGAATATCATTCCCATCCAATGTTCCTTCGCCCTCGGCCATTTAGGCACGAGGATAGCACGTGGTGTAAACGAGAGATGAAACTTGTATTCAGGGGAAAGGGAAAAGTAGACCGATCGGAGAAAGGGAAACGAAAGAAAGAAAAATAATACTTAGCTTATATAGCGGCGTGTCCGGCAATTCTGGTATTCACTTCACCAGCCTGGGCACCGGCGAACAAAGACTGCCTCAAACAATAGTTGACCTTCACTGTCAATATATATTCTTGTTCACTTTATGCACAGCACCAGAAAACGAACTGCTTCGATCGAGAGCTCGGAGAGTTATGTACATACTTCGATTTATTGTTAAGCTCGATTAAAGAAACGTTTTCTAGTTTTTTTTTAATTTTCCTTAGAATCATTACCAATTTTATTATATGAATTGTTCATCCTCTTCGTTTTTAATATCTAGGGTAATGAGCCTATTTTGTCTCTATCATGTAGAGGGCTGCAATATTTTTGAACAACTTTTAAATGAAGTTATTTTAAAGGGTGTCACTTCAAACTGCATCACGGAAAAACACTTTAGAAAATAACCCTTAGGTTATTTTCTCTTGAAAATTTGGGTGGAAGTAGTTAAGTTTGTATTGTTTACACTTCATTTTTGTGGCTCTCAGTTTTTCGAATATTGGAAAAAGTGGCGTCACCCGAAAAGTAACACCGCGAATTAATTTTGCTCAAGCACCTGGAAAATCCTCAACTCTCTCGCCGAGATATCGGAAAACAACTTTGATTCGTGCAGTCAACAGTAAGTCGTGTAATTAAACGTTACTACCAAACTTTGAGCATCAAACGGAAGGAGAAATGTGGTCAGAATGGATGTTTTATTTGTGATCAGGATCACAAGCGTGCAGTGAAAGTGTTTAAATGGAATCCCAATGCTTCGGTCAGGTATGTGGTCAAAAAGTTGAATCTTTCCAAGTCTTTCGTTCAGGGCGCCAAGGACCGAGAGGGATTGCATACTTAACAAGGACAGAAAGAAGACTTCAAATCGTGACGAACGGCAAAATGCAGTGGGAAAGCCACGGGTCCAGAAACTGCACACCCAGTTGCTGACGAAACCTCATAAGTCTCATCATGGATGATGAGACTTACGTCAAGATGGACTTCCAACAGCTTCCGGGGCTACTGTTTTTCGCCGTCCAGCACAAGTTTGATGTTCCGGCGGAAGTAAGAAAGCAGAGCCGGATATCGTCATTAAAGAGAGCGCGTAAAGGTGCTATAACTTTGGCTCATTAGCCAGGACAGGGCTATTAACCTCTGCCCCATCCCAGGAACTTGGGACCAGAGGAGTGACATTAACCCTCTTCGCCAAATCACTCCCATCGATTTATCATACCCCCATCAAATTGAAACGGTCGCTACGGTTGTCCACGTTTCTTCCTTATTAAAGGTTCAAAATAATACGTTCACTTTTAAAATGAATAATTTGATTGCCGATTAATTTTGAATCATCATCATTTTGTACGCTGCACAGTTGGCCTAGCAGCTTTAATGATGATATGGTAACATACCATATGTGCCACAAACATTAATATTGACAAGAAAAATTGTAGGCGAATGTCTGCAATTTTCTAGGATCTCTACATGTCTTGGCTGTGTATGTGTAGACTAGACTAGACTAGACTGGAGGAAGTAAGAAAGCAGAAACTTTCAAAGTTCGATAATAAATACGCGATTTGGCAAGTGATCTACTCATGTAGCAAACGAAATGCGCCGTCGTGACTACCGGGACTGTAAATGGGGAGATCAACCTCATGGAGTGTCTACAGAAGCGTTTGCTTCCTCTGTTGAAGCAACACAAGGGCCCTACCATCTACTAGCCGGATCTAGCAGTGTGCTATTATTCAAATGTTGTGCTGGAGTAGTAAGGCCTAAGGAACTAAGGCCCATCGGAAAGTACTGGGCAATTATGAATCATGCATTACGGAAGTATTCCAAGGAGGTCAATTCTGTGGAAGGCATGAAGAAAAAATGGGTTACCGTACGAAAGAAGCTGCAACCAGATATTGTACAGAACCTAATGAATGGAGTTAGGCGTAAGGTGCGAGCGTACGGTTATAATAAGGCAAACAGTGGCACCACCAAAAGTGAGGTGAACTTATGAGGCGAAAGACAAACCACAGGGAACGAAAACCGTGTTCCAATCTACGCCAAAGAGGCCAAAAGATCCACCATGTAATGCGAAACCAGGAGGTTTCAAAACAACACAAGGAGGCTCCCGGAACAGTAATACGCGTAGTGAACGAAGTGAGTAAAAACGCCAAATGGGAAGTCGTCTAGCTAACGTTGACTTATACGAGAAGGTACTGCGCGTAATATGGATAAACCCGGTACTCAAGGAGCTGGGCTCAGACGCCGGAAAATCAGACGCACCCGCACTGGAGAGATGGTCCTGGAGTTTAAAAACGATCCAAAGTCAAACAGATCTGCTTATAAAGAGCTCACCGAGAAAGGAATGGGCGAAGCGGTAGAAGTAGGTGCCTTCTGCTCGGAGGCAACCATCCAATGTAAGGACGTGGATGAAATATGCTCAGAAGAATAGCTAAGAGAAGCTCTGAAGGAACAGTGCGAGCTTGGAGAAGTGCAGATGACGACCCGAATGAGGAAGGAACCTTTCGGCATGGGGTACGTAGAAGAAGGTCATAAGGTAAAAGGCTGGCGACTGTCTCCGAGATGTCCGATCTGTGCAAACGTGGAAGGTAACAATCACGTCACAGGAGGCCCACGATGTCCGGCCTTCAAACAGACGACTGCAACAAAGTCACAGTAGAGGTAACGCAAATCAACCTCAACCACTGCGATACAGCACAACACTTGCTGCGACAATCTGTAGCGGAGTCTAAATGCGATGTAGCCATCATTTCGAAGCCTTACCGTATCCCGGTCAGCGAGGGAAACTGGATAGCTGATAACGCAAAATTAGCGGCGATCTCGACGACGGGGAGATATCCATTTCAAGAAGTGGATTATCTCGCAGATGAAGCCTTTATTATCGCCAAACTTAATGGAGTCTTCTTCTGCAGCAGCTATGCACCTCCGCGATGGACGATCGAATCACAGAAAAAGTTCGATAAGCTAACAGAAGACCCGTTATAGTCGGCAATTTCAATGCTTGGGCAGTAGAGTGGGGCAGCTCAGTAATCGAGTAATCTACTCGAGACCTTTGCAAAACTGAAGGTAGATGTTGCTAACGATAATACAGCTAGCATCTACCACCGGGAAGGTCGAGAATCAACTATTGACGTCACCTTCTACTGATCCGGACTGACAGGAAGTTTTAATTGGAGAGTGTGTGAGGAGTACACCCACAACGACCAGCAAGCGATCCGGTAGACTATCGGAAGCAATGGACAGTCGGCACCGCGTGTGACCCAATCAAACTAGCGGAGGTGGAAAACAACGACGTTCGATGAGAGAGTCTTCGTTGAAACGTTGTCATCACGTGTACTTCAGTCCACAGTTGTCACCCAGCCTTATTTTGCCACCGAGCCCGGAGAAAAATGCAGAGAGCCGACAACGTCGCTGAAAAAGCAGTTTCAAGACCAGTGTATAAGGGGACAAGAGCCGCACTTAAAAGAGAAATCGAGCTCAGTAAGAAAGCGTGCCTAGAGGAGCTTTACCGCAACGCCATGGCAAGACGACCTGCAGTACGACTGGATAGGTTCCCGGAGAAGATGAGAGTCGTCATCGAAGTGGTATTTCCACAGTATGAAGCGGCGGCCACGCTGCCTTCGGAGAAGAAACTCTCTTGTTCATCGAAGAGCTGATAGTGGTGACAAAAGCCTTGAGGACCAAGAAGGCCCGGGGGCCAGGTGGTATCCCCAACGTGGCTCTGCAAACAGCAATCGAACCCGGATATGTTTAGGACCACGTTGCAATGTATCGACGGCTAAGTGCTAGAAAGAGTAATCCTTAATTGGCTTACAACACATACTTAGGGAGAAACTGGCCTATCCAATATGCACAGTGGCGGATCCAGGGGGAGGGTCTTGGGGGTCCGGACCCCCCCAAAAAATTTTATCATCTTGAGAATTTTTAAAAATGTTTCTTTTTTAAATTCATTATAAGTTCAAAATCTTTGCAAACCAGATTCGATTACCAAAACTGAGTTTAATTAAATGAGGGTATTACATATTACGTATTGTACAATGAACATTTTAAAGTCGAAATTTTGGACTCCCTCCGAAATTTTTTTCTGGATCCGCTCCTGAATATGCAGTTAAGTTTCCGGAAAGGTAGATCCACTGTAGACGCCACGAAAGGTCGTGGAAACTATGGAGGCTGCGCTGAAGCAAAAGAGAAGAGGAAACTGATAATGCGGAGTGGTTTCGCTGGACGTAAAAACGTCTTCAACAGCGTTAGTTGGGCCGCAATCGCCGATTTTTTGCACAGGCTGAGAGTTCCCGAGTATCTCTGTAGCAGTGGCGTAGCCAGAAATTTGGTTTGGAGGGGGTTTTGATGAAAATCGCAAATTTTTTGAAAAAATGCTAAAATTTAATATGAGTTTGATAAATTATTGAAAACTCAAAAACATAAGTAGTCTAACAGATATCATTCCAGTCTACAAACAAGAAGGATCAACATGGAACAGTTTTCAAACCTCTATACATTATTTTCTTGTATAATATGTCAATGAAGTCAAAAATTGCGATATTTTAAAGTGGGATAAATGATCTAAAAAAATTTCAACGTTCAAGGTCACCTAATATAATAATCCTTGACTTTGAAGGTTTGACAACTTCGGGAAGTTATCAACATAAAACAGCGCCTGCTTTGATATAGAAATTTTAGTGATTAACTCTCATAGAGGTAATTATGGTGAATTAATTTTTCAAAAATATTAAGAGACATGGTGCCTTCAGCAAAGTTTTTGATAATGTCATTTCAAACAATTTTGTTGAATATATGAAGGCTACATGAATTCAACATATAGGGATTTAAATGGACTGGGCCTGCTATATTTCTTCTTAGTGAAGAAAAATTTAGGTGAAAACTATTTTTTTCTGCGCTACGGATAAAATTGTTTGAAACAATCATTGCCTATAACTAAATTATGGATGGATGGAACTGAAACTTGCGTTTCGACTTCATCTCATCAGAATCCGACACTAACTTGGTGGGCGGACTAAGCTAGCGCCGAATTGATGCTAGCTCCTGAAAATGGAATCACTCTTTGTGTTTTTGAGTCCTTTTAATATCTGGGAATTATTTGTTTTAAATCCAGTTCCCTTATTTTTTTTTTGTAAGCTTCAATGGCACCTTGAACGCAATGTGTATTTATTATTTAATTGCCGCAGAAGAGATTTATCAAATACAGTAATTTCAGAATAGCTTGTTGTAAAGGTTTTCTACTACTATATTTCGATATTCTGAATATGTGGGATATTTATGTCTTTGACAAAGTTGTTTGAAATAGCACTTTCGAAAACTTTGCTGGAGACATTAAGTCTCGACCCAAATTTGGTTGAAGAGTAATTGTTGTCTATAATTACTTCTAGGAGGATTACCCGTCAAAATTATTCTATCAGCAGATGAACAGTTTTACGTTTTGAAATTCTTCAATGTTACTTAACATCGAAATTTGGCAGTTTCGAATGAATGTGATCGTGACCGTTAAAAATTTATCGAGCATTAATTTTACTTTTCTTCATTAGTCAACCTCACAACTTGCAGTACTAGTACGTAGCACACAAAATTTTAGTACGCCATTCATTGCATCCTGCTAAGAGGCTATTCATATAGTTGATAATACAACAAAAATCCAATGGTCATAAAACCGATCCTGACCTGCTAGAGACAAAATTACATCAGCTTTCAACTAGTTTCTGAAATGTTATTCTTGTTGTTAACTATATTGAATTGTTGTCTAAACTCTACACAATCTAAAAAAATACATTTTCAGCAAATGTTGAAATGCATGTAAGTTTTCGGTAAACAAGCTTATGTTTTATATGCAATCAACCTATTCAAATTTAGATTCCCATTCGAAAAATTGTCTCTAATCCATATTTTGAAGCATCTTTCCAAAAATGAGCTCATAATAATTCAGACAGTTATTTTATTTTACATTGAAGTAATTTGACAACTTTGGGATTTTGGCTAAGAGATAAGTTACAAGATCCCCTTCCCACAATTTTCCAAAAGTTCTCATGACGCTTTAAACACAGTTCTCAATGTAGTGATCAGAGAATATTTTTCCAAAATTATTTTGTGGAATATTAAATTAAATTCGTCAGCATTAATTTTTTTTCAATCCAATTAATTTTGGTTTGGGGGGGGGGTTTAACCCCCAAAACCCCCCTGGCTACGCCACTGCTCTGTAGGATTCTATGGAGCCAGTTTCAGAACCGACAAGTGATCTACGAAGCTGACGCCGAAAAAATAAATGTAACTGTAATAGCGAGCGAGTTCCTTCCGCGGTTCAACTCTTTGGAATGCTATGTACGACGGAGTTCTGACGCTTAGCCTCCCCAGGAGCGTCAAGATTGGCGGTTTTGCAGACGACATGGTGCTGCTAGTGGTCGGCGAATCACTAGAACAAGTAGAACTACTCTCCACGGAGGCGATAGGTACTTAGGAAGGCTGGATGCACGAGAAGAAGCTTGCGTTAGCTGACCACAAAACCGAGTTGGTTTTGATAAGCAACCGAAAGACAGTGCTGCAGGCGAGAATTTCGGTCAAAGAGTGTATCATCGATTCAAAGCGGGAAGGTAGACAACTGGTAGTGAGGATAGACGATCGGCTAAGCTTTAATAGCCACATCGATCACGCATGCGGGAGGGCCGTAAAAGTCGGCACTATTCCGGATCATGTCCAACAATTCGGCGATCAACAGCAGTAAAAAGCGAGTGTGGAGACATCGGTGTTCAGATACGTAGGACCTGCTT
The DNA here is from genome assembly GCF_030247195.1 of Topomyia yanbarensis. Classification (NCBI taxonomy): domain Eukaryota; kingdom Metazoa; phylum Arthropoda; class Insecta; order Diptera; family Culicidae; genus Topomyia; species Topomyia yanbarensis. Next base: position 337,365,404 of record NC_080672.1, on the reverse strand, counting down.
GGGTGACGGCACTGCAGACGAAGAGCACGTTAAGGCTGTTAACTATCTCGTCAGAAGCAGTCTACGTGATAGCTGAAACGATTCCCATTATCCTTCTACTCGAAGAAGACAGCGAGTGTTATAGGAATCGAGGCACGAAACGAGCCTGAGATGATACTTTAAGCAAGTGGCAACATCAGTTGGAAATCGCTGTAAACGGTAGATGAACTCATCGATTAATTTCATGCCTGCAAGTATGGTGAACTTCCACATGATACAGTACTTATCTGGTCATGGCTGTTTCAAGAAGTATCTAAACAGGCTCTGCCACGCGAGATGGCCGTTCTGCACCGCGTGCAGTGATGCAGAGGAAAAATCTGAGCAACCAAACTAAATGAGAATCATTGTCGGTGAGGATGTCAACATGAAGAATATTAACCAAAGAATGTAGGCGAATGAAGAAAAATGTGACGCAACGACCAGCAACTTAGCGCACAGGGCTTCGGCTCGTCTAGGCACCGATGAACTGAAAGTCACGCTCCAACAGGAATCGCCGAACCGACCTTGGCACTCGACAAATCAGTCTGCTGAGGATACCGAGCGCGACCGGAGTAGGCTAACCGGAGACTAGGCCGAGTGCAAGTATCGTTGACGATAGGTAGCGGAGGCACCAGATTACGGTTTCGAGAAATCTTATGAGGTCGAGAAATTGCTCCGTCGGAGTAGGCTAGGTCCACCTTCGGAGACTAGTTTAAGCAGATCGTGAAGTAGCACGGCAAATGGTTGTCGAGGCGCCTGTGAACTAGAAGTCACCCTCCACCCATCTATTCAGAATACCCAACTTCGGCACACGACAGCGAAGCAGCGGCTCGGATAGCTATGGCTGCTTTAAAATGGGAGATCAGCTGTGCCGAAAAGTAGAAGCTAAGCCGTGGGGCAACGCGTTCTGAGTCGTGATGACGAAAATGACGCCAGCCGAAATGTGCCCGGGTAAGCTGTAGATAGTCGTTGTGGGTTTTTTCCCGAAGCACGATCCAACTACCTGGAAACCGACACCTTATGGCGAAGAAGAAGAAGAAGACGCAAACATAGACGATCGGCAAGTGACTAACAAGTAACGAGCTTTCAAAAGCATCGTAGCGACTGAATTCAAAGAAAGCCTCCGGTCCTGATGGAATACCAAACGTGGTGCTGAAAACTGCGATCCTACAATACCCGGACATGTTCAGAATGGTGCTACAGTAGCGTCTAGACAAAGGCAACTTCCCCGAGATGTGGAAGGTACAGAAGCTGGTGTTGCTGCAAAAACCAGGGGAACCACCGGGTAATCTGGCCTCCTATATGTTTGCTGGATACACTCGGAGAATTCTTGGACATAATCATTCTTAACAGGCTGACGAAATGCATGGAGACCGAGCGCGGACTGTCCAAGATGCAGTTCGGATTCCGCAAAGGAGTATCAACAGTTTAGGCATTTCAGACAGTGCTCGAGAGTGCTGAGAAGGCATCTAAACAGAAGCGAAGAGGAGATAGAAACAGCGATATGATCACGATAGATGTGAAGAACGCATTCAACAGAGCCAGCCAGGAAGCCATCGCTGCAGCGCTGCACAAAATGAGGGTTCCCGACTATCCCTGCTAGATCCTGAAGAGGCTGCTTCCAGAGCAGAGTGCTGCTGTACGAGACTAACGAAGGGCAGAAGCCAATGCGAGTCTCAGTGAGCGTTCCTCAGGGCTCCATTCTCGGCCCAACTCTTTGGAACGGGATGCACGATGAGGTCTTAACACTGCGGTTGCCCAGGAAAGTGAAAATCGTGAGGCTCGCGAACGACGTGTCACTAACCGTGATGGGTGAGACACTTGAAGCAGTGGAGGTTTCGGTGACGGATACAATAGACGCGATCGAGAGCTGCATTAACGGGGTCAAGCTGCCAATAGCTCACCAAAAGACGGAGGTGTTTTTGATCAGCAACTGCAAAGCGGTTCAGCGAATACAGATCGACATCGGGGGGCACGTGATTGCACGGAAGCGTGCACTGAAGCAATTGGGAGTGATAATCGACTATCGGTTGAGCTTCAACAACCACGTCGACTACGCCTGCGAAAAGTCGGCGAAGGCAACGTACGCAATAACGAGGATCATGTCAAACGTCGACTGCTTGAAAAGCAGCACGAGACGTCTGTGGCGTATCTAGTATTTCGTCATCGATGCATTATTCTGGCTGAGGACGTGGAATGCTACCAGCGGAGAAATGCACGTAATGCAAGGAGAATGGTCCAAGCAGACTCATTGGAATGGCAGCTTGAGTAGGATAACGCGGAGAAAGGATGGTGGACCCACCGACTCATCCCAAATGTGTTGGCTTGTTTCCGGAATGCTTCATCCCCTTTGCCGAGAGTGTACGAACGTGCAAGAGACACTGGAACACGTGGTCTGTAAACAGAGTAGTTACGAGTATACTCTCTGAACTGTAGAGAAAGTTGGGGAAGAAAACCCAAGTAGCGCTTTCGACTATAAAACTGCCTTGAAGCCACAATTCGGATTTCGGGAGAAATTCTGCCGCCAGGGAACTCTCCGTCGGTGTAGACTAGGTTCCCCGCCGGTTGAGTAGTATTAGGTTTGGATCGTTGGGGGGTCAGTAAGCTGTACGTCAGGCTTCGCCGAAATCGTCAGACCGACCTTTCTACCCTACAGGGTAGCTCCTGAGTAGACTAGATCCAATGCCGGGGATTGGGGCAAGTAGACTGCGTCCAATAGCTTGCACCGCCTCGTTGGGGCACCAGTGAATCGGTAGCTACGCTCCACCAGTAATCGCTGGACAGACCTCAGTACATACTTCCTGTCCCGTTGAATAGGTTGTCTCCACAGCCGTGGACTAAATCGAGTACATCGGGACGAAGCGGGGAGCTAAATGGCTCAATGAAATGAACATTGGTATCGGGGGAATTCTACAGTAGGGTAGATTCACCGCCATGGGCTATCCGGCTATATCGTGACAAAATGGGAGCTAATTGGCTCACGAAGCAGACATCGTTATCAAGAGAAATTCCGCTTCCAGGGAACTCTCAGTCGGAGTAGGGTAGTTCACCGCCTGTGACTATCCGACTAGGTCATGATAAGACTGGGAGCTACATGACTCCCTGAAACAGCATCTAAACAATTCACTGGAACGAGAGCTAAGCGGCGACGTAATAGATAAAGACAAGTTGCAAGAGAAGAGTCGAGAGTTAAATCAAATCTCAAAGATCGAGCCATTTCATGCACCAAGTGAGGCTCCGAGGTAGAGCAGAAGAAAGAGGTGCGATGAAAGCACAACGAGTCTCCCACCCCGCCGTAATCTAATAATTAATTTATTTGGTTTTTGACGGGAGAGCAAATCGAAATGAAAAAAATTCCCCCAGAGGCAGGATTCGAACACGCAACCTTTGAGATGCCGGCCCAATGCATTGCAATGCACTAACCCTTATACTATCCATGAGATTTGATGACGTCCCAGAAAGAACATATGATTATCGCTCTGGCGACAGCGATCGTACCCTGCCTGCGAAGCGAGATCAGCGGGGGAAATAAATAGATGAAATGTGTTGGGTGACAGTAGCGATTGCGTGTGATCTCGCTTTGCAGACAGAGTACGATCACTGTCGCCAATGCGACAATCATATGTTCTTTCTGGGGCGTCATCATATCCCAGGAATTGCATAAGGATTCGTGCATTGGGCCGGAGTCTCGAAGGTTGCGAGTTCGAATCCTGCTTCTGGGGGCATTTTTGCCTCATGATTGCTTTCGCTTCACTCATCATTTCGATCTGTTTTCCCCGTTGGATACCACGTTGTAGTTCCGTGGGGAAGAAGGGCGAGAAAAGAGTAAGGAGTGTTTTTAGAGGTTAGGCACGAAAGTGAGTAATGAATCCCACATAGTGCCAATACACTACAGGCCAGGCTTTTGAAGCTTTTTAAACCTTCGTGATTCTTTGGACAAAAAACAACACCATGAAACGTTGTAGTTTCTTGTATATACTTGTATATATATTTGATCTCATGAAAAAGTCTAGGCAAAATACAAAATGGAGGTTGTAAAGATGATCTCCCAAAATTCCTCTAAGCGAAACATTTTGACGTTGTAAATCCTGCAATAGCGTATTATCATCTGAGGCGAAATTAATAAATGGCTATTATTTAGTTAGCTAACCATCAAAAGATCAAAACTTGTCATAGTTAAGCATTAAAACCACCATGTTAACAAGAATAACCGTTTTCCGATTTTTTACTATAAGTGATTTTATATTTCAAATTCTTAAATTTATTAATTTCGGTGGTTCAAGCAGTAGTGTAGTTAAACTTCTACAAAAAAGTGTTTACTCGAGTTGATCGGAGTTAAACTTTGATACTTTGCGATAAATAATAAATTTTACCGGTTTTCTATCTCATGGAAGCTTAAAACATCTACTAACTTTCTTGCAAAGTTTCTGTACCCTACGGGACGGATGAAAATCCTTTCGCAACAATTGATCAATAATGTTACGACCAATTTCGAGGCTTATGGGTTAGGAAAAAAGTATTAAAATAGCTGGTTTTTCATTTCCAGAAAGTTCTTATTTGGAACATTAACTTCAATAAGTTACAGTACAAGACATTTTAATTGATTAATTATGTAATGTCTCAATGATACATATCTTTAAAGTAATATTTCGCATTGAGCTTATAAATATTAGAAATTCGAAATAATGATTTTGTTCAATATTTTAATCATAACTCCCCCTGTGAGATATGTTCCAGTACAACAGTTATTTTTGCTAAACCGCTATTTTTTTCATCGAATTCCCCCCTGGTTTCGAACGATAAGTCCTTACTTCTCTGCATGAATTCATTAGATACCAGCACGCCAGCTCGCTGAGCGAAGGAACAGTTGATGCTCATATTCATCAGTTTCATTTTTTTTTAGTTTGTTATATGCGTTGACGTTGAAAAATCGTTTATAAATTTTCTACCCACGAGGGCAGATCCGTCCCGCACAGCCAGAAGAGCATTCCGTACGAGACGGGACGAACTTTCAGTTGCGGGTGTTTCATTTTTCTTGCAAAGTTTCTGTACCCTACGGGACGGATGAAAATTTCCTTTCGCAACAATTGATCATCAATTTTCGCAAAAGCCAACGCCGGCGAACGTCCGATTCATTTTCGCTGGTCCCTCTAACAGCCGTCTATACCCGGTGATGATGTGTCCACTCCAGACACCGATCCTGCAAATACTCGGACAGATGATAAATCTGCCTCATATATGCAGTATTCATCATGCGTAATTTATGCATTTCATTTATCCTCCTCCTAACTTCACCTGCCGGGGCCGGTGGGAGGAGCAGCTCGCGCTGAAAGATGATCTCGCCTCGATCCGTGCCGCAATGCAAATGTCTGGCTGGGCATGAGAGTGCGAAAAATCTCTCGAGACCAATCTGTACGTCCATCTCCTACGTTCACGCGGTGCAGTCCGCCGAAACTCTCACTTCCTTGAACTTTATGGATGTTTACTTCACCCGCACTGCACCGTGCCCCCCCGCCCCCTTTCCTGGGATGAGGACCATGAGTTCTGCCGAATCCAACGACCGAACTCCAAGATGCAAGTTACCATCTTTTTTTTTGGGTTATTTGTGTTCGTGTTTACCTTCAACTCGACAGTCTCGGCGAAAGGAACATCGCTCATCGGCGCGAAATAAATGCAACAATTTGCGAATATAACTGACCTAGATTCGGGCTGTCCATGTTGCGGTACGGTACGATCTCGTTTGCTTGTGGAAGAGATGCATTTTTTTTTGTTTGTTTTTTTTTTGCTGTGGAAGGAAGCAAGCCGGTATAATATTTTATACTCTAGATTTTTGTGCAGCGCCTGTCTGGGGCAACGGAAGCAGGATGTGACGCAGGAAAATGGACGGTAATGGCTATATTAAGTAATTGCGTCAGGCCAGTCTTTCTGACACGAAATTTGATAATAAACCAGACGTTGTGAGAAATAGCACAAATTTTGATTGATGTCAGTCGCCCTAAGCTGTTTGCTGTTGCTTTCGTATTGGCATGGGAAGTCATGCAATACAATACCAATACTTCCTTATTTGTGCCACCTCTTTTTCATTTTTCAATTATTCTTTTAACATTGTAACGGATTCTATTTTAGTTATTTTAATTCGTCGTATTCACTAAATGAATCACGAAAGTATCTATTAGAAAAAAGAAGAGAACTTATCAACCTTCTTTTAAAGCAGTGATTCGCAACCTAGGGGGCCGTGAAATATATTTTCCGAGTGCAGATTGAAATTTCAAGTCTTGTTTCCTAACAAACTACTTGACCTGCTCCGATGCATCATATGACATCTATGCCTTTACCGAAATCTGGTTGAATGGTAATATGTACTTTATCACACCAAATATTTGGCCCGCTTTACACCGTTTTTCGGTCCGACCGAACTAGTTCTCACAGTAGCAGAAACCATGGAGGCGGAGCTCTTATTGCAACGCGTTCTCGCTTTAAATCACGCCAACTCTTTCCCCCTAATTGCTCATGTGTAGAACAAATATGGGTCGCTCTAACGTTTTCAAAATCTACGTTATTTATTTGCGTAATATATATTCCTCAGGATCGTACCAGCGACGTAATATTGTTTAATGAACATCTTAGCTCTGTTACATGGATCGCTTCACAAATGAAAATTAGTGATAATATGGTAATACTTGGCGATTTCAACTTCCCAGGTATTAAATGGGTCTCCTATCCCGCTAAGTACCTCTTCCCTGACAACTCATTCTCCACCGTTAGTCACCTAGCAACAGAACTGTTGGACGGTTACAACGCCGCAGGACTAGGACAAATTAACAACATCGTTAACAGTAACGGCCGTGTACTTGACCTATGCTTTGTTAGTTTAGACTTAATTAATGACTGTTCCATTTCTGAAGCACCGTCTCCGCTTGTAAAGAAATGCCACCATCATCAACCTTTACAGCTTTCGATTCGCGTTTGCTCGCCCATCGTCTTTCGAGATATATCTGAGTCTATCTATTATGATTAGAAAAATGCAAATTTCCTCGCCATGAACCAATTCTTGAGTACCATCATCTGGAGCAATGTTGTTGATGGAAGAGATGTCAACGAATCTGCAACCGTCATATCGAACGTTCTACTATACGCTATAGACCAGTACGTACCCAAAAAATTTAAAAAAAACTCCCTGCTCCCCTCCCTGGTCATATAGAACACTGCAACGTTTAAAATCTGCCAAAAGATCTGCTTTGAAAAAATTCTCGAAATTTCGCACGCGTCCATTGAAAATTCGTTACATTATTTCTAACGACAGATATAAACGTTTAAACAAACGTCTCTCTCGTATCCACGAACAACGCACTCAAAATCACCTAAAGTCCAATCCAAAGGCCTTTTGGGATTATATAAATAATCAAAGGAAGGAGTCGGGTTTACCATTGGTCTTGATCCGTGATGCAAAAGAAGCTTCATCCACCAAAGATATTTGCGATTTATTTCGTAAGCAATTCAGCAGTGTTTTTACATACGATAAACTGAACTCTTCACAAATCTCTACTGCTGTTCTAGCAGTTCGCCATCGGTCAACATTAGGGCATTGCAAAAAAAATTTTTTTTTCGATTTTCAAAGGCCCCCCCCCTCTCATATTGTGACAAATGTCAAAGTAAGCTCAGATGCCAAATTTCACATCATTTGGACAATTCTAGACCCCCGCCCACTTCGCTTGAAATTTTTGAAATTGGTGCTATGGCAAAATGTAGAGGAAAAATATATTAAATGCTATAACTTTTGAAATAGCAATCAGAAAATTACAATTTATACCTCTTTTTAAAGGAAATAACCTTAGTATTGGAATGAAGATATTCCTGTTCCTAGAAAAATACGGGATTGTGGGGTATTGGGTCATTTTGGCCCCAAAATCCCCTATTTTTTTAATTTTTTTGCTCCGTGGTGCAAACCATACATATTTTGCAGTTTTTATAATGTGAAAAAAATCTCAGAAATCGAACGGAACCTTTTAGACCTTTGTCCGAATACCAGAAGTATGGGCTATAGGGCCTTTTGTAATTTATGTAAAATTTTATCATTTTCTCGTGCATATATCTCTATTATTCTTCATTCAATTTTAATAAATTGTACCTTGTTAAACGTGGAAAATTCTTAGAAATACCACAAAAATAGATTCGATTGCGTTAAAATTCAAAAACATGAAATTTTTTGACATTAACTCTACAAACCACATTTTTATCATTACGTGTCCTAATACCTCAACTTCACCTATTTTTCCAGGTATGAAACTTTTCTCATGTGATTCCTAAGCGCATTTTTCACTATAAATAGTAAATTAAATAAGAATTTTGTTGTTAAATGGAGTTAATGTGTGCGATTTTATGATAAAAATGTGAAATCGAGACTATATGTCAGATAATTTGATGTTTCTGAATTTTACCGGTAACGAATCTGTTTTTATTTTGTTTCTTAGGATTTTCCACGTTGAACAAGTTTTGGATATTTGATAATTTAAACGCAAGGGTGTTCCCTTGTTGGTAGTTTTTCATAATCTGCTTTATTCCATTTAAAAATCTTACGAGCTAACCTAGCTAACCTGACTTAAACTATTCTATGTACATCAAAATGGGAGGAGTCAGTTACAATTTCAAAGTACATAATTATGTACGGGTAGCGTAAAAAAGGGAAAACAAATCAATGAATAAGTATGGGTGCCTTGGTTGCTATCGGTGCTTTTGTTTGGTTACGCTGTTTATTTGTCGCATCTGCATAATAATGACCTAGTGAGAATGTTGCTATAACAAGTGGTGCGACCCAGAATGGTTTAACTGGAATGCGCCCATCTGGTTATGCAAGTTGGATTTGAAAACGATCGTTCAAGTAATTTACGATCTGTGGGAAAATATGAGTGTGGCCTCGTTTCAAGTGGCCTGACTAAAGGATATGTTAAATTTGGTTTTTATGACCTGTGACCTGAGAAGGATTCACATTGGTGCATATAGGGATTGGTTTTGTGGGAATAATTTGTGATGCTAGAAAGTAAGTCCGTCACACAAGGTACAATTTATGAAAATTGAATGAACAATAATAGAGATATATGCACGAGAAAATGATAAAATTTAATATAAATGACAAAAGGCCCTATAACCCCAACTTCTCGTATTCGGTCAAAGGTCTAAAAGGTTCCGTACGATTTCTGAGATTTTGTCACATTAGAAAAACTGCAACATATGTATGGTTTGCACAACGGAGCAGAAAAATTCAAAAAAAATAGGGGATTTTGGGGTCAAAATGACCCAGTACCCCACTTTCCCGTATTTTTATAGGAAAAGGAATATCTCCATTCCAGTACTAACGTTATTTCCTTTAAAAAGAGGTATAAATTGTAATTTTCTGATTGCTACTTCAAAAGTTATAGCATTTAATATATTTTTCCTCCATTTTTTCCCATAGCACCAAGTACAAAAATTTCAAGCGAAGTGGGCGGGGGTCTAGAATTGTCCAAATGATGTGAAATTTGGCATCTGAGCTTACTTTGATATTTGTCTGATGCAGTTATTACTGCATGTAGATAGCTAAAAAAATCATGCAACGTCGGTCCTAATGGGAGCCCAGCGATTGTTCTAAAACAATGTTCTGCTAATCTCGCTACACCTTTATCGTGCCTTTTCAACGACTCTCTGCGATCAGGGATTTTTCCTGACTGTTGGAAGCGATCCTTTGTTTTCCCGGTTTAAAAAAAAAGGTTTAAACGCGACGTGCGCAATTATCGCGGAATTGCAGCCTTGTGCGCTACATCCAAACTATTCGAGTCAATCGTCCTGGATTTTGTCACTCACAACTGCCGTAACATAATAGCTGAAGAACAACATGTATTTATTCCCAAGCGATCTACCAGTACAAACTTAGTTTCATACACATCATACATAACTCATGCACTCCAACAAAGACATCAAGTTGACGCGATTCAAACAGACCTTACTGCAGCTTTCGACAAGATCAACCACCGTATAGCTGTTGCCAAACTCGAACAGCTGGGTTTTAATGGACCTTTTCTTAGTTGGTTACGTTCTTACCTATTTTGCCGTCAAATGAGCGTTAAAATTGGAGATACTGTTTCCCTACCATTTGCTGCTACCTCCGGAGTTCCACAGGGCAGCCACCTGGGACCCATAATCTTCCTGTTATACATGAACGATGTCCACCTTTCACTAAAATGTGTCAAGCTTTCCTATGCCGATGACTTCAAGTTATTCACCATCGTAAAATGTCTTGATGATGCAAGACTTCTTCAATGCGATCTAGAAATCTTCGCTAATTGGTGCAGCAACAATCAGATGGTCTTGAATGCATCTAAGTGCTCCGTAATATCCTTTACTCGTAAGCATTCATTAATTATTTTCAATTAACTTTATGGCAATAATCTTCGGAGAGATACTTCTGTTAAAGATCTAGGCGTTTTTCTTGACTCAAAGTTAACATTTAGAGACCATGTTTCATACGTAACATCAAAAGCTTCCAGAACACTTGGATTTATCTTTCGTAAAGCCAAAAATTTCAGAAATATGCACTGTTTAAAGTCTCTCTATTGCTCTCTAGTACGCTCGATATTAGAATATGCATCAGTGGTCTGGGCACCATTCTATCAAAACAGCATCAGCCGAATCGAGACCGTTCAACGCAAGTTCTTACGATTTGCCTTGCCCCGTCTTCCCTGGAATGACCCGATAAATTTGCCCGCATACGAAAACAGATGTAAATTGATCGGTCTAGACCTGCTCAGTTGTCGTCGCAATGTCGCAAAGGCTTTGTTTGTCTCCGATATTATTCAAGGTAATATAGACTGATCCGCATTACTTCAACAGCTGAACTTCAACATCCATCGTCGTGTTTTGCGATCCCATACTTTTTGGCCATCCACTATACTATCATAATAAGACTCTGATCAACAGAAACAGCAACAGATCCAACACACTTTGATTTAAACAGTTTAACGCATACAATTCCTCTAATTAAGATTCCAATAAGCAGGTTTAACGGGTGTTCAAAAAAATGAGAATTTTTCCAGTTAGTTAAAAAACAAACAAAAATCAGTGGATACAGTATTATAAACATAATTTTTATTCTTCAAAAAACGTCAATGAATATTGGAGCAGTGGCCCTGGTCAGCCGTACGAAGCAACTTAGTGATGCTCTGACAAGGGCGCTGGACGGCACTGATACAATTCCGGATTCTGGTGGTCAACTGTTTCTTATGTTTGGTCCGCCAATTATTTTTGTACACTAGTGCACTGAGGGAGCCGAAAAAATCCACAATGGGACGGCACTGGGACAAGTTGGTCGGGTTCCTTTCTTTCGGCACGTACGGAATCTTTTTCTGCTCAAGATACTTCAACATCTTCTTGACGTAATGGGAAGATGCCTTGTCCGGGTAGAAGATGTACTTCCCATCCACATGATGCTCCTTTAAGGGGGGAGTAAGGGTTCCAGCGTAAAAAAGTCAGTTTTTTTGTCAAATTATTTTAGAAAGATGGGTGAAGCGAATTGATCGAAACTTTTGCACGTTATACTACATCATTTCAATAACATTCTATAATTTTTTCAAGGAAAAATATCAACTAGCGACTCGGTGACGAAGCTTTTGGTAGAACGTCTCTGGAAAAAACATGATTTGCGGTGTTACCTGCCATTAGGGTTCGTCGCGGTGCGGATGTGGGCGGTAAATGGATTGTCCGCACCGCAACCGCAAAAAAATAATAAATCCGCATCGCTTACCGCAACCGCATTTCATTTACCGCACCGCACCGCGCGGTAATGCGGTAAATGCGGTAAAATTTTTATATTTTTAAAAATGGTGTTGAAAAATTGTACATTTGTGTAACCATATATAATAAAATGTTATTCTTATTCACACGAAATTTAACTTTAAGACTCCTCAGAATGTAATGTTTATGAAAAAATCAACTTTTGCATTTTCTATTAATAAAATTCCATACATTATACATTATACCAAGGCAAACATTATACATTCAAAAACGTTCTACTGCAGTAACAGGAAAACTTTTATTTTAGCAACCCTTCAGTTAATTGAAAAATGTGGAATAAAAATGTAATAAGAAATGAAGTTGCATATTTTTTTCTTTAAATTTTCATATTTTCAATGTTTTTGACATATGAAAATGAAATGGATGATTTTCGGATTTACGTAGTAAACCACCTTTCATTCTTTCCCGGGCCCCGTGGTGGTGGAGGAACGCTACGTGGGAAGCTGAGCTGCAAGCAACCGGGCGGGTCATAGGTGGTGGATAATGCTTAATCGCGATAGCAACTAGTTGTGATTCGCGACCCGAACCAGCAGCGTGGGCTGACTGCGGGTGTGGTAGGACGAGGTAGTGGGCCCTATACGTTCTAGGCCTAAATACCACATGCCCTAAAGCAGCCCTGACAAGGCGAGCCAGCGCCGCCTTTAAATAAGCGCTTAGCCCAAATCCCAAATCCCTCTCCACCCGTTATCCTTCCTTCCTTCTGCGGCTGTTTGCCCATCTAAATATGGAAGCTGTTCTTGAATGTCAGCTTCTTTCACCGAACAGCCTAGATAAGCCGTGTAGTGTCGGTAGTGGTTGCTTCAACCGGCTAAGCATTACACTACGGACTACCTGTTTCAGTGGTAAAAATCTACCAAACAGGGAATAGTGTCATGCGACCCGTGCCATGGATAAAATTGTTGAGGGGGTTTAAAACATTATCAATGGCGAACGGAGCCTGGGAAGAGTTGGGCGAACTCCCCAGTATGCTGCATTACGCAGCAGAACGTTCACTCTACACACCGATTTTTTTTCACCGATGATCCACTTAATTTTGCCTAATTTTTGTTGGCTGGGGGTTTGCTTAGACTCTCAGCTGATTGTAGTTCGGTGAAGTTTTGTTGAGTTTCGATTATCAAATTTCGATGTGTACAGATGAACCTGCCCAGAGGCCGTGTGCTATCCGGCCTAGAATTGAGCCACTGGAGTCCTGCTCCCATGTCGTAGGAGGCGACTGAAAGTAGGAGACCCTAAGTCAAGGTGTAGTTCCGTGCCGAGGACTTAATGATTGGAGGGTCTAAAATATGCCAGTCGCGCACGGAGCATTTTGGGTTTTGCCCTTGCTGTGTTATGCGAATCTCTGACACAGTGGACCATTATTTTCTTCGCAAATCGTGGGAATCAAATGATCATGTCCCATTTAAACCTGATATGGCTCGCTAAATGCGTTAACATCCCAACTCGCTTGGTGTCCTCTAGTTGTTGTGCAATTTGTGTTGGAGATGAAATGTACAGTTCTCTAATCAACAATGGTTAGAATAGCACAAGTCAATCTCCAACATAAACGTACAGCAACTATGAATTTATCTCGACTAATGCAGGAAGGTAAAGCTTCCATAGCATTGGTTCAAGAACCGTATTTCCATAAAGGAAACTTCTATTTTGGAAAGTTACTTAACACTGCCTTCATTGCTTACAACAAGACAGGCATGACTAACCCACGTGAAATGCCTCGTGCTTGCATTCTTGCAAATAAGGCTATTGACGCGTGTCTCATATCGGAGCTCACAACTCGCGATATCTGTGTTGTCACAGTTACACTGACTGTCGGAAACGTAGACAAAAAATATGTATATTGTTCAGCATACCTACCGCATAACGAATCATCTCCTTCTGATGATTTCAAAAGCGTTGTATCATATTGTAGCAGAAATGGGCTTCCGCTCATTATCGGCAGTGATGCGAATGCTCATCACATCATTTGGGGCAGCTCGGACATCAATCTGAGAGGCTCTGAACTGATGGTGTACATAAGTAGTACAAATCTCCATATTCTGAATGTGGGAAACCGACCAACTTTTGCGAGGTCTGGGAGGGAGGAGGTGTTAGACATAACACTTTGCTCTGATAGAATTTTGCATGAACTGGGAAATTGGCAGGTTCCAAATGAAACTGAACCGTCTCTATCCGATCATAAATATATATATTTTTCGATCATTTTGATGTCACGTTCAATGTGGTGACATATCGTAATCCTAAATCTACAAACTGGGACCTCTTTTTGGAAAACTTGGCGACTAAATTTCATGGATATTTTCCAACAATTAGTCAACTAGACGACTTAGATGACGTCGTGGATACGACAAACTCATTCATATTAGCATCCTACGAAGAAGCTTGTCCACTTCGTACTGTTAAATCGACTAGGGGAACCCCTTGGTGGAGGGCTGAGCTTGAAAGAATGAAGAAAGTTATGAGAAGAGCTTGGAACCGGCGTCAGCGTGATGACTCCAGGGCTTTCAGGTCAGCTCGTAGTGCATATAAGAAATGTCTTAGATCTGCAGAACGGGCTGGCTGGCAAAGCCTATGCACTAATGTCTCTAGTCTGAACGAGGCTAGCAGATTAAATAAAATTCTCTCCAAATCGAATGATTTTCAGATGAACTCCTTAAAAACCAAAGATGGTGTTTATGTGACGGACGAAAAAGATGTTCTTAATTGTCTCTTCGACACACACTTTCCAGGTTGTATCGATCCGGAGTTGAACAATGTTCACAGATCTCATTCTGGTGATTCGGACTCGTGGGCGTTAGCACGCACATTGGTCTCCACTGAATCGGTCAAGTGGGCAGTTGACAGCTTTGCTCCATACAAATCACCCGGAAAAGATGGAATATTTCCCGTGCTACTGCAAAAGGGATTTGATATTCTTAAACATGTCTTGAAAAAGATTTTGCTTTCCAGTCTTGCTACCGGGTATATCCCGAAAGCATGGCGAGAAATAACTGTTAGATTTATTCCCAAAGGGGGGCGCTCAAGCTATGAAGAAGCCAAGAGTTTTAGGCCTATCAGCTTAAGTTCTTTTATTCTGAAAGCTTTGGAACGGATAATCGATCATCACATCAGGAACGTTAGTTTAGTTGAATATCTACTGCACAAAATGCAACATGCATATCAGTGTGGGAAATCCACGATCACTCTGCTTCACGATGTTGTTTACAACATTGAGAAAGCCTTCTCGCTCAAGCAATCTAGCTTGGGTGTACTCCTAGATATTGAGGGTGCTTTTGACAATGTGTCCTTCCAGTCTATTCTGGAAGCGACGCGCGGTCATGGGATACCTGCATGTATCTCAGGTTGGATAAACGCAATGCTTAGTAACCGCATACTTTGCTCGTCACTGCGACAGGCTGAGATACGGAAGTTGAGTATTTGCGGTTGTCCTCAGGGCGGCGTTCTGTCACCTTTGTTATGGAACTTAGTAGCTGACGGCTTGTTGAAGAAACTCAATGAGCTTGGATTTCCAACCTACGGGTTTGCTGACGATTACCAAATACTAATTACTGGATTTTGCATCGGAACAATCTTTGACTTAATACAACAGGCATTAAGAGCCGTCGAACAGTGGTGTCGACAGGTTAAACTATCAGTTAACCCAAGCAAAACTTCAATGGTTCTTTTCACGAAGAAGCGAATAACAACCGGAGTTCGTCCCTTGCAGTTCTTTGATTCTGAGCTACTGTGTGCAGATCAAGTCAAATACGTTGGAGTCATATTGGATTCCAAACTGAATTGGTCTGCTCACATTGAGTTCAGAGTCAAGAAAGCGTGCATGGCTTTCGGGCAGTGCAGACGAACTTTTGGAAAGACCTGGGGTCTCAAACCTAAATACATCTATTGGATTTACACGACAATTGTACGTCCAATACTGTCATACGGATGCCTTGTGTGGTGGTAGAGGGGAGAGGTGGTGACAGTCCAGTCAAAGCTAAACCATCTGCAAAGAATGGCGCTCATGGCGTTGACTGGTGCTTTCACCACGACTCCGACTGCTGCTCTTGAGGCACTTTTAAATATCAAACCATTACACATACACTTAAAACAAGAAGCACTATCATGTGCATACAGACTGCAGGTTACTGGGCTTTGGAACAGTAATCATGTTGATCTTGCTACCAGTCATACACGATTGTGGTCACAAATGGTTACATGGGGTGAAGATATTCTTGCTCCCAGCGATATTATACTCACTTGTAGTTTTCCTTACAGGACATTCCATGTGAATATTCCCTCTCGAGAGGAGTGGTTGTCTGGCTTTATGGAAAGACAACAACAATCGCAAGTGGTTTGTTACACTGACGGTTCTCTGATGGAGGGACGTGCTGGTGCTGGTGTCTACTGTCGTGAAATGAGATTGGAACAATCTCACTCACTAGGTAGATACTGTACTGTATTCCAAGCAGAAATCTTTGCGATTATGTGCGGGGTGCAATCGGCCCTTCAACTGAGTTTGTCCGGCAGAGTTATAAACTTCTGCTCCGATAGTCAGGCTGCAATCAAGGCCCTTAGCTCAGACAAATCCCGGTCCAAGCTAGTGATCGCGTGCCGAACCCAAATCGAAGAACTAAGCATTGTCAACACTATCTACCTTGTCTGGTGCCCGGACATTGCGGTATTACTGGAAATGAATGGGCTGACGAATTTGCCAGGGCAGGTTCAGCGATTGACTTCGTTGGTCCTGAGCCCGCGCTGCCAATTTCGACAAGTTGGATACGGGAAAAAATACGGTCCTGGGCTTCGTCCGAGCACCGCAATTATTGGAGAAATCTACAAACGTGTCGCCAAACAAAGGCGTTTCTAGAACAACCATGCCCAGTGGTTTCGAAAATCTCTTACATTTTTCGAAGCTCCACTGCGGCATGCTGACCAGGGCTTTAACCGGCCACTGCAAACTCAATTATCACATGGCAACTATTCAGCGCGCTGAGTCTTTTTCATGTGATCTTTGTGAATCTGACTACGGAACCTCATATCATCTGATATGCAACTGTCCAGCGGTAGCGCAATTGCGATTTCGAGTCTTCAGCCGTCCTTATATAGACGAAACCATGTTTGGTCGACTGAAACTCAGAGACATACTAAAGTTTCTTATCCAATGTGGTAAAGAGCTTTAGGCTTATTCGCAGGCAAGTTGAACTACTTGTGAGTTTAATTTACCTGTTGTTTATTTTTGTTTTGTGCTGTTATTTTTCCCACCCTTCCAATTCTACTTCCTCACACGTCCTTGTCCTTTCCTTCCGCTCAGGAAATGATGAAAACACACGGCAAGGCACAAATCCCCGACTATGTACGGGGAACGTGCCATTTGAGCCAATATATTCTGATTCCTGATATTCTTATTCACACGAAATTTAACTTTAAGACTCCTCAGAATGTAATGTTTATGAAAAAATCAACTTTTGCATTTTCTATTAATAAAATTCCATACATTATACATTATACCAAGGCAAACATTATACATTCAAAAACGTTCTACTGCAGTAACAGGAAAACTTTTATTTTAGCAACCCTTCAGTTAATTGAAAAATGTGGAATAAAAATGTAATAAGAAATGAAGTTGCATATTTTTTTCTTTAAATTTTCATATTTTCAATGTTTTTGACATATGAAAATGAAATGGATGATTTTCGGATTTACGTAGTAAACCACCTTTCATTCTTAACGGAATTTCACCAAAAAAAATTAAAGTCGAAATACCAGTACTTCTATATAGTAGCGCATATATTCCAATACAGTGAAATAAAAACATATTGTATTTTATCAATAAGAACGACGCCATATTTGACGAAAAAATTGCTCTATACATTACATCTAATCTGGTGTCCGGTCTCAACCGGTACAGAATTATTGAACATTACAAAAACTGCAAAAATATATGATTTGAAGCATACAGCAGAAATGATTTTTAAAAATAGGGGGTTTTACGGACAAAATATCCCAAAACTCTAACTTCCGCATTCTTCAAGAAACAGATGTATTATCATTTAAAAACTAAGATTGCTCCCTTTAAAAATGAAGTGTAATTTTCTAAATGCTAGTTCGAAAGTTCTAGCATTTAATATATTTTCCTCCAATATTTTGCAAAGAGCCAATGGCAAAAACTTCAATTGAAGTGAACGGGAGTCAAACTATGTGGTATTTGGCAACAAAAGCTTCAAAAAAGCTACAAAATAGTCTTGACTGAAAAATATTAGGGCTTAATTTGGTAGAAAATTATAGTAAATTTGAATGGAAGTACGCGAAAAAAAGTTATGTAGCATTATGCTATATTTCACCCTAAGGAGGAAAATGTGGTAAACACCAACATTTCTCACTAGGGTGATCCCGTTTGATTACGTGTTTACCAAATTGATATCAAAAACGATTCATTATTCCACGATCTCCAACAGAAATCGAGAGAAGTGATTCACTTTTAAATTGGATTTAAGAGTAAACATGTATTGTTATTAAATGATCTAATAATCTCTATTTGGATCTTGCATTTTATGTATTTGAAATGGTTAGTTTATGAAGTTTTACTTAGAAGTATAAAATAACTAGTCCAAAATATGTCGTAAAAATAATAGCGTCAAAATATTTCGGACACAGCTAGATTTTCTTTCATTATCAATTAGAATAATCAAAATTATCACTTTATCATTTTTTTGCGGTGCGGTTGCGGTAAAATCGCGCGGTAAAAGCTCTTTCCCGCACCGCATCTGCGGGAAAAAGCGTCTCACCGCACCGCAGATTTTGCGGTGCGGGTGCGGTAAATACCGCGCGGTTGCGGTAATTACCGCAACCGCGACGAACCCTACCTGCCATTCAAAAACTACTTAACCGAATTCTTTCAAACTTTGCATACACATTATATGTAAAAAATATCTAACCCCTACGTTGAGTTTTTGGGATAATTTTTCAATTAAGGGCCTTTTTCTTCATAAAAAGGCGAAATTTTTCTTGAAAAACAGCGATTCCGCAATTTATTAGTAAAAACCCCAATTGAAAAATTATCTCAAAAACTCAAGGCAGGGGTTAGGCATTTTTTACATAGAATGCGTATGCAAAGTTTGAAATAAATCGGTCAAGTAGTTTTTGAATGGCAGTGAACACCGCAAATCGTGTTTTTCCAGAGACGTTCAACAAAAAGCTTTATCACCAAGTCGCTTGTAGATATTTTCGCATGAAAAAATTATAGAATGTTATTGAAATGATGTAGTAATTGAACATTAAGCAAGGAAAACATGTAGAAGTAAACAAGTCAAAAAGTGGTAGTACAGCGGTTGTACTGAGATGTTATACCCATGAATTTTAAACACTCGTATACTTCTAACCTCGCTGATATACAGAAACGTACACAGTAGACGTAGGACTGACTGTCGTGATTTTATCTTTACTTTCCAACGGATGTCAATGTGACGATACAGTAAACAGATATCAGTAGGCTATCACGGAGAACGACTAAAATGTTGTAACTGGTGGAATCGACTTATATAGTAAATTGGGATTATTGTTTCTATTTCAAGTTTTCAGTATGTGATAGTCTGTCATTTTTTTTGTTCGCTATGGAATATATATATATATATATATATATATATATATATATATATATATATATATATATATATATATATATATATATATATATATATATATATATATATATATATATATATATATATATATATATATATATATATATATATATATATATATATATATATATATTAGGATGGGACAAAAATTAGATTCCAGCTCCGAGCAACTTTTTAGGTACCATTTGGGTCCTAGAACAACTGTGCAAATTCTTAGCTCGATCTGTGAAACTATATTTTCGCGCCCACTGTTTGAAGTTTACATGGTATTTTGAATGGGAAAATTAACTTTTACAAAATAATTCCTCCAGGAGTCGCCCATTACTTCCTAAAAATAAATCGTTATGTGACTTTAAAAGGAAATTTAACAAAGAAACAAAGTTTCGAAAACCACAAAACGATCTGACGCTTGAGAAAAAAGTTATTAAGCAGAAACTGATTGATGCTCTGACGATTGATAAAATATTCATTTTTTCTAGCACCCCTGCTGTTGGTTGTTCAGTTATACGCAATTTTGTTTCAATCCTCTCTTAATGTGTCTAAATCGTTTATCTACACTATTTGGCCACTTCGCAAGGTTTTGAGGGCTTCTTTTGTACATAATAAGAGAAAGTTAAATTTTTTTTGTATATAATTAGACCGTCAGAAGCAGTGATGCTATGAAAAGTGAAATTTTCATCAATCTTCAAGACATCAATCGGTTTTTGCTTAATAACTTTTTCCACAAGCATCAGATCGTTTTGCAGTCTTCTAGACTTTGTTTCCTGGACAAATTTCCTATAAAAATCAGACATCTATTTATTTTTAGGAGGTAAAGGGCGACTATTGGAAGAATTAATTTGCAAAAGACAATTTCCCCATACGAAATCCCATGTAAACTTTAAACCGCGGGCGCAAAAATATAGTTTCACCGATCGAGCTGAAAATTTGCAAAGTTGTTCTGGGAGCTAAATGGGACTCAAAAAGTTACTCGGAGCCAAATTTTATTTTTTTCATATAACCATGTCCCACTCTAATATATATATATATATATATATATATATATATATATATATATATATATATATATATATATATATATATATATATATATATATATATATATATATATATATATATATATATATATATATATATATATATATATATATATATATATATATATATATATATATATATATATATATATATATATATATATATATATAAAGGTTCCTTAAAAGCAGTTTTTGGCTGTTTCTTCCAAAAATAAATTTATATAACTTGGTTTTATTCTTGAAAGATTCATTTTGAAAAGCGTCAATTTGTTGAAATTTTCGTTTTTCTCCGAATATTGACATCTCCACAAATCAATGGATTCACGAAAATTAGTGCCTGAAACTTTAAAGACTAAAACGATGTAACTAATACTTAGATACATATGGCCCGTTTAAATATATAGATGAATAGACTAATAATCCTATATATTACTGTGTTATGTCCGTTAGTTTGTGGATATACCTTATTAAGGATCTATACCTAACGCAAATGATCATTTAATAACCTTCCGAAGTGAAAAAAATACATTTTAGCTACGTATCCTCTGCCATCGAGTGCGGTATCTCACCCGCAATTTTGATGCGGCATCTCTCACAATTGTAGAGGAGAGATGCCGCACGACGACATTTTCCTCTAAAATTATATATGACCATGCTTATGATAGGAATGCCTTCTAAAAGGTCCCAGCTACATGGTTTACAAAAAAATCGAACGATTTAAAAAACAACGAAATTTTAATGCTGTGCTGAAAATTTTTCGGCACTCAGTGATGCAACCGAACGCACAAAATCATTAATAACATTTTCGTGAGTTAATAAAAAGGATTATTTCACATCTACAGTGTTGTAATTCGTCGAAAGACAAATTCGCAATATCATATTTCCGTATAAATGTGACCCTATATACGAGATATAGAGAGTGTGGCATCTCACCCGACGCGGCATCTCTCCCGAAATTACTCTATTGGTAATTGGCATTAAGAACATTTCAAAACTTCTTTTAGTTTCTAGTGACTATATCAAGTCATCAGAATTAAAAGCAATATGAAATTTATCTTTAAATCCCCTTCCGAAACAAAATCCTTGCTACGGGCTTGAGCTCGGCTCCACGCTCAGAGATGCCAGAATACGGTAAACTGCACTCACGAAAGTAGTCTACCGTAAACTTTTTCCGCGATTACCAAGCGTTTCGTAAAACCGTACAACACGTTCGCGGAGTGCTTGGTTTCGATTCCATCTTCGATTGAACTGACAGCACCCGAGCGACCATTTCTAGGGAGTCCAGAGCAAAAATTTACGCTCTTTGCCTTAATTACAGAAAGGTATTGAAATCATTCTCATTTTTTTATTGAACCCCCGTTAGTATGGATGTTACGAACAACTTTTAAATAGTGAGGTTCGGATTGAAGACGAAATGAAAAGACGTCGTATGTACCACGAATTGCAACAGTTGCTTGAAGAATCCCCCATCGTTCACACAGTGTCATTTTAATAACTAAAGAGCAAATGTTAAAACTAAAATGGTGTCATTATTTTGCATGCCCACAACTACAAAATGTGGGATGCACTGATTTAAAAAAATACACATTTAAAAGAAAAGCGTCAAGTTTAAAATTTTTTAATCGTGTCGCCTTTTTCTATATTAGCTCTTATTATTGACAATATGTACTTTGTTTTTCTGCTATCCAAAAAATTAAAAATGCTAAAAAAACTGAACGTTCTTCCCTACTTTGTAACGTGGTGAACCTGAATTATTTCTAGAGAAAGTAAATCTACCCGCTGACAAGTACCTGTCAAGGAAACGTTACTTTGCGATGTTCTATTTCCAATTACCAGTAGTGCTCACGTTAGACCGGTACCAGATGAAAATTGTATCCGTACCGAAAATGCAAAACACCACCGCTCCAACTAGTCCATCACCCCATCGTAGCTCATTATGCCTCGGACATTCCGGATGACTCAAATCAGCTTCCAACCAACAGTCAAGCGGCAGCAGCGACATCGACATGCTGACGAGCAAATAAAATGGCACAGCAGAAATCACTCTCATGCCATCCGGCGGTATTCTGCATCGTGTAGAGTTGCGGCCACAAGTTTATACATATTTTTATGGTCTCATTCAAGGACGCTCGTTACCATCGAGTAGGACCGCCATTAATAAAAGACCAAACACTCACTGTTCGCGCGACTCGGAATGTGCGGTAAATAATGTGTTCTCGGTGCAAGAATTTACGTACACTGACTGCACCATCATCGCATCGGGGCGGCGTTCACATTTGCACGATTTCCGAACCAAAACAACCAATTCGAGCCACTGACACATCCCAGCCGCGACGTGGACATGGCAGTTGACGAAGAAGTTGCAGATGTTGGACCGGCGGCACTCGTAAAACCCCCTAGCAACTGGATGAAACGTACCGGTCGGAGAGGTCAAGAACCGCCAATGATGTGTTAATACTCGCTGTGATCATAATTTACACCAGCGAGGGGAAATAAATTTGCAAAGATCTTAACTCCACCGAAGACACACACGTTCAGAGTATAGTAATTAAAAACTATGTGCTGAATTACGGCGAATGCAATGTGTCTTCGTATGTCAAACCGCTCGCTCCGCCGACTGCAGCACTCACTGCTCTGGCACCGGCAAACGAGAGGAGAAACGGATGTTTGTGCAGTTCGCATGGATTTTGCGACAAATGAAACATTACCGTTTGAGACATTCATAACCTAACCTCCCGAGCATGGATTGTGGCCCTGAATAAGACCAACCGCTGCCGCCCGGCCGCCGCCACAGCTTGAAGAAGATTGAAGGGGAATGATCGCTTCATTACCATCGTCACCATTACCACCCAGGAGGAAGGCCATTGTGGGATGATTGATGGTGTGCTATTTCGAGGGACTCGTTTCAATTCGAGTCACTGCCAATCAGCATTCTTGAACGAATGCAGTGACGTTTTGGGCTTTATGATGCAGGCAGATAGATACAGACCGGTTGGTTTGACCGGAATAATGGCGCTTTCTCAGGAAATTAAATCGCGGGAAAAACGTTTTCGCTAGTTTCACGTACCTACATACTTCGCCTCAAATCAGCAAACTCATGCTCAATCTCGTATCAGCCTGTCCTATCCGGCATCATACAGTATA
Source organism: Topomyia yanbarensis (assembly GCF_030247195.1). NCBI lineage: Eukaryota > Metazoa > Arthropoda > Insecta > Diptera > Culicidae > Topomyia > Topomyia yanbarensis. The sequence goes on along the minus strand of NC_080672.1, from coordinate 337,341,769 downwards.
TGAAATAACATTCTCGCGAACGAGCATCATCATTATCAACCTCATCGAAATCCTCATCCGTGCCGTGCTCAGCAGGGCAGACTATGAAAATCCCCCCAGTCTAACGCGGTTCACTGAACTGCTCGACCGACCGCAAGTCACGCAAAATATCCCAAACAGTCGAACTTAATCATAAACTCGCGAAACAAAACAACATCGATTGGAGTGGTATCGCGTCACATCGAACCACCACCGTGACCTGTCCTGTGACTCGCTGACGACCGGTAACCGAAATGGCGGAATGATTCATATACGCACTCAACGGTAGATAACTACTAGGTAGCAAAACTCAAATCCCTTCTGGACGGTGAACACGTTCTAGCCTCAGATCTGCGTAGTAAGCTTATCACATTAGCAACAAACAATCAGACCATCAGCACATATTCCACCAACGTGTTTGATTAGCAATTATCGGAATAGATAAGGGAGTGGGTGGGTAATGAAACGAGCGATTCTATTAGACAATGATCAGATTTAAAGATAATGGTGTGCTTTTACCTGCTTGGATCCCAGATTGGGGTTGCTGGTTCGTCATAAAAAAGAAGTAGATCTGTTGTTTGGTTGGTATGCGTATGGCTTCCGCTTATTTTTTTGTGATTTCACAAAAAGCTGAAATTCTTCTTCGAGTGAAAACATTATACCAAAACACCTATCTGTGCGGTGATATTTTCTCATCAAATAATAATCGGCATTATTTTCAAATACAGTAGGGTTCCGTTTTTGGCAAAAATTTTATTATTTTCAGTTGCCAAAACCGGAACCGTGCCAAAAATGGAACCTTATTTTTAAAGCTTGGATTTTCAATATACGACTTTAAAAATGTTTCAAGGATTTTTAATCATGTGCGAAAAAAATAAGAAAATTCAATTTTATTCATGTTTTTATCAAATTCAGTCGTCGCACAGTGATCACTTTCCATACAAATATCGGACAAAACCTCAAAAGGGGTCCGAATTTGATGAAAATTGGGGTAATTTTACGTCGCTGAATTCATATTTGGTGTTAATTTTTTATTATTTTTTACCTCAAAATTTTGGCACCTTGGCTGGTTTGAAAATTCAACATTAATGAATATAAAGTGTACTATACCTTATAATTCATTTCCAAAAAAAAAAAAAATGGCTTAGAGAACTTTTAGCAAAATACACATTTTTTCAATTGTTGATAATGCTAAGAGACTTTTATAAATTATATTGCGAACCCTAAGTAATAAAAAACTATCATGCGTCACCTTCAGATATATCACGAAAAATCACCTTTTTCATATCTCGGAACATGAAGGGGCAAAACAAAACATTTATTTTCAAAAAGTACACTAATTTTCAAGAGTCATGAACCACAAGCGATCTTTCCGAACTGTTTCGAAAAAGTACAGCCACTTTTAACATTATAATTTCAATTTAATGCACGATTTATTATTTGTTCTTCAGAAAGAGTGCAGTGAATCGAATGGCGAATATAAGTACAGCGAATAACTTTACTAATGAAATCAGTTTGAACCTAATCGAAATCTTAACTAAAACGATATATAATTGATCATCAATTTCACCTTTGACATTCTGTAAAAAATATATCTTTTGTCCTCAAGACTTTATATTTTGGGAAGACTCTATTGAACTTGTTTACAAACAGAGAAAAATTTTAAATCATGAAAAACCCAAAATAAATTTTTGAGGTTTTGTGCAGCTAGGCGACACTGTGCGCCGTCCAGTAGAATTTTCACAATCTTCGCGCATTTATCGAGTGCAATGCCCCTCATGACGGAGGTGTAACATATCCTTTAATTCGAATCGCTTTTCTTCGGCCCACTGGACGTCAAAACTCAAACAATTCACTGCATGGTAGTGTTGATTTCGCTCCTGGGGCTGTTATCTCCTCTTTCTGAAAAGGAATGAACAATTTAATTAAAAAAACCATATTCTTTTAAAAAATAAATAGATTTATCAACTCTCCATAGCTAAGCAATCGTTTGTATTTAATATTGAATAGATAGATTGAAAATCAAATTGCAATGCCTGAAGATATTTAAGTTTGAAGGAAACCATTTTTGTTGTAAAAATCACTTGTAACTGTCCAAACAAAAGGAATTGAAACTTCCGTGATACGGTAAAAATGTGCTCCAATGAATGTTCCTAAAATCTCTAGAACAATGGATTTGCGAAAAATTAACACATCAAAAGATAATAATAAGCAACCCGATTTTTCAAGAGCCACCCTACCTCAAATCTTAAAAATAAATCATAAAAAATCAACCATTATAGATAGCCTTGTTTATTCAGCAAACTTGCTTCAATTTTTTTGTTTTATTATATTGTAGGGCATCGCGCAGGTAAACTTCATACATCTGAACAGTCGATACTTTGAACACCCTAACCACAAGAACCACCCTAATTCCATTCATTTGAAAAAATCGAAAAAAACTAACAAATTTACCAAAGATATCATAAAGCTGAAACAAATTATTTGGGAGCCATCAGTTTTGCATTCTTAAATACGGCTTTGGGACGCACTATGGTCAGCTTTCGATATGTACTGAAAATTTAATGCCAAGTTTTGTAGTGACGTCGAATTAATCGAAAGAGAAAGAGGCTCGCAATGTTACTAAGGTTCAATTGAAAATTTTCTCCAGAACTAATCTTATTATGCAGTGTAGCGCATTCCTCTGTTCTTGACTCTTAAAATCTCAGGCTCTGGGTCATACTATAAAATTTGATTCCGTCAGACACTAGTTACAATGTAACTAAATATACATAAATAATACATTTCAATGCTTATTGTAATCATTAAATACGACATGTATAGTGTAAAATATAGTTAACCCTTAAATGCATAAAGCTTTTTTAAAATAACATTGGTAAAACCATCTCAAAAATTTCACAGCAATGGATTAAAACTATGAGACAATGTTAACAAAAATAAAAAAAAAGATTTGCGCCTTTGAGGGTTAATATGACTCCCATGTTTGGAAATAAAGTCAAATGTAATGTCAATTGATTAAAAAAAATATCTATTGCACATTTTTGAAAGACTTTTTATGTATAACAAGAATGTTGCCAAAAACGGAGTGTGCCAAAATGGGAGCATGCCATAAACGGAATCTTACTGTATCAATTTTTAATCAGAAGGTATAGACTTTTGAATCTAATAGTATTTCGATCAGTTGGTATTGTTAATTTATTGTATTCCATGTTATGTACAGGCCCGATGAGAGGGGGAGGGGTCAATCAGGACAACATCCCCGGGGCCCGGGTCCATTTTGGGGGCCCGTATTTTTAACTGAAAATAAAACTGAGTAGACACAAGATGTGCAATAAATTCAGCTATTCATGGAAGAGCAAAAACAATAATAATTGTAATTTTTTTGTATTCTGTGAATCAATTAAATTGTTTTATGATGAAAGCAGGGAAATTTATACAGAGCTGTGAAGATTTGACAATCTTCACAGCTTCGTATAGATGGTCAAAATCGGTTAGAAACGACCAGAGCTATATCAATATTAAGGAATAAATGGAATTTTGACGTATTTTAAAGACTTGTTCTATAAAAAATGAAATAGTGCATAATAAAATAGACAAAATACGAATATATTCAAAAAGGATGCTTTAGGAATGATTTTAGAATAAAAGAATCCAATTTAATTATAAATTCAATAAAAATTAGGTATGTTAGATCGATTTTAATTCTGGGGTACGAATGTACCACACAAAACCGTTTACGTGTAGAAGTCATGAAACCGTTGTATGGTCAAAGAAAACCGAGTTTTTAATGCTTGAATTGACAGAATAAACTTCAAAATATTCTGAAATTAGATCAAAGTATTTTCGAAGAAAGAAATAGGGCACCCAACAGGAACGCGAGCGTACGGTCGAACGTATCAGTCTTCTTTTGCGTACCGGTTGTTGACTTGGAGACACTGGACGCGATTGTTGTTGAAAGAATGTTAGTTCTTGTCAGATCCATAGATATTAGTTTTGTAGCCGTTTGTGGTTTGGCATAAGATAACAATATGCAGTTTATGGTTATAGTAGCTGCCTCTGCACAAGGTTTTCTGTGGTGTAGCGTCTTTTGCAGAATTTGTATATATGAATCTATCCTGGGTGCATGACCAGTGTTGTCTGATTAAACATCCCATTTTCGGTTGATCTGCATAAAATGGTTACGTATGAAGGAATTGGTTTGTTTGGAACACACCACGGAACAACTTTAGGAATACCTGGAAAAATGTTCATCGAAGTTATGGAATTCACTTCCCCGTATTTTGATATAAACGTTTTAGAGCCAATTTCTTTACCCTCGTTTAACGCTTAAGCCAGATTGATATTGTCCTGGTTTACCCCCCCCCCCTCTCTCATCGGGCCTGTACATAACATGGAATACAATAAGGAGTACTGAAGAACCTGGTTTAATAGTTAAGCGAGGGTGAAGAGATCGGCCCTTACCCGATCAGAAACATACAACAAAAAGATTTCAAAACTATATCTCCCATTGTTGCTTGTTATAATTTTCTGTTTTTTTTAACTATTAACAAGACCGAATTTAGAACACAATACGAAAATTGCATTTCGTTACAATCTTGCTATTTCATTCTGATCGGGTAGTCTTGATATCAGGGGTACGCGGTGATAAATCATGTAAGCGCACATCTAGAGCTGTTGTCTATATATGGGGATGTTGTAGTGAACGTTGTCGCATTCGTTAATTTGCTGTATATTGTTCCGCCAAATGAATGACTGCATGGTTAATATGGTTGATATAGTGCATGTCAGATTGAGCATCTCTACTTTTAGTGATTGTTTCGCTTTCCGAATAGCTGATCTTACAGGTTATTTTTTTATTTTTTACAATACGCTAAAGTAACATTTCCCTCACAAAAACATTGTCTTGAGATAGAACCAGCGCCGCAAAATTTCAAAATAAATTATCCATTTCTGCTTGTATTTACCGAAACCAACATTCAGATTTCAAATTTTTGTTCAAAGTATCGACTGTTTAGATGTGTGAAGTTTACCTGCGCAATGCCCTACAACATGTATAATGACACAAATCAATTGAATCAAATTTGTTGAATAAACAATGCCATCTATAATCATTAATTTGTTATGAATTTTTAAGGTTTGAGGTAGGGTGGCTCTTGAAAAATCGGGTTGGTTATATTATCTTTTGATGTGTTAATTTTTCGCCAATACATTGTTCTAGAGATTTTTGGAACTTTCATTGGAGCACATTTTTACTGATGTTTCAATCCCTTTTGTTTGGACAGTTGCAAGTGGTTTTACAAAAAAAAAACAATTTAATCCGCCTAGCAGTGAGATGAGACATTTCTTACACATTTCACTGTTGGATCATTCATTAGTTTGCAGTTTCTAGCCCTGCACGAATAAAACCTCGAATAAACTGAATAAAATATAGAAAATCAATGAAACGAACAAAATAAAAAAATAAAGCAAAAAACAAAAAAAAATGGTTTCAAAATCATAAAATGAGTACAATGAATTAGATTAGCTCATTAAATGAAAAATTAGGCGATGTTGAAAAATAGTTATAACATTAATTGAACAAATTAAATTGACTCCAACTAACAAATTGAATGAAATAAATAAGTGGAATGACCGATTATGAAATGAATAAAATTATAGAAATGAGCAAAATGAATCAAATTAAATAAATTAATCAATTGAACTAAATGAGTCAAATGAAGCAAATGAATAAATAGAACAAACGAATCAAATAAATAAAACGAATTGATAAAATGAATAAAAAAAAAAGAAAATTAATTGATTGAAATGAAAAATAAGTGATGTTAAAAAGTTATAAAATAATAGAAAAAAAATAAATTGTGTCAAATAAATAATTTGGGCGAAATGAATAAATCTGAAAAATTGATCAAATTATTAAAATGAAGAAACTGAAAATATTTATAAACTGGAAACCTTGAATAGAATGCATAGAAGGAAAACAATGAATAAAATAAGTTAAATAAATTATATGAATAATATGTACGAAAAAAATAAACTGATCGGAGTGAATCCATAGAATGAAACGAATAAAATAGATTAAATGAATTCAAATGAACAAAATGAATAACAAGAATGCTGAATGAAATAAATAATTAAAATGCAAAGATCACATACTTAAAATTAGTCAAATGTTCAAAATGAATAAAATAAACAAGATGAATAAAATCCATGAAATGAAGAAACTGAAAAAATTGACTATTTGGAATGAAATTAAAAATCATTTTTGAATAATGTAAGTGAATAAACCGGATTGTACGGATCTGAGAACTATTGTATCAGAAAGTTATGAATTGTTTTTGAAAATCTCATCATCTGAAAAATGGCTAATTAGTATGCAATAAACTTTCTAAAGTTTTCATTCTTTTTTGTTTTCACCTTTTCGTTTTCTTTGTTCTTTTCTTGGCGAGGTCGTTTAAGATTTTTTGATGTTTCTACTTTATTGATGAACCTTAATTAGTTATAAGGAACCTGGAACGTTCAATTTGTTTTGGAGTTCAATATTGGATTGTAAAGTAAGACAAGGTCACATGTTCTTTCAAACCCTTTAAACAGAGAGCGACAGGCGGAGGATGCGATTTGTGAATGGAAAAGGTAGACATTTCAAAGTTTTCATTTGCACTTAACGTAAAGTGTGAAGCCATGCTATGTCGATAGCACAAAAGCCATTCAGTGGATTATAATGCAGCCTCTTGCCAGTCATCCTTAAAGCTTGTATATTATTTTGTTCGGAATTTTCGTTCAGGAAATATGGATAAATGAGTGCTATACAAACCAATACTTCGAAAAAGACATGGTTCTAATTTTCAGGATAAGTATTTAATTTGATGGAAACGAAAGCGGCCAATGAAAGTGTCACTTGACATAATACTGCTCTTGATAGATAGGCATACTTGACTTTACAAGTCTTAATTTTCTGTGAACAAAAATGTTTCTTGTTACATTGGTCATGAAAAGAGTATCTTCGTGTTCATTTGTTGTTACATAGTAATGTGTATGGAAAAAATGAAGTCAGATTAATGGACAACAATAAGTTAAAAGACACATTGTACTTGGATCCCCCATCGAGAGTGGAGTCTTTGGGAGACGTCTTTTCCCGGAGCTAATTCGTGGATATTTTTAGACATTGATTCGTTATTTATCATAATAGATCATACCAATACAATGAATATATATTTTCAACAATACATCACAAAAAAGATGTTCTTACTTTTCACATGACATATTTGAGCATATGATTTATTTAAAAAATCAATTCAGATACGAAAAGTTAAATAACGCAATTTTCATCTTCAAACATTCATGTTACCCAGTTAAGTTAAATATTTTTCTAGATCGCCATGAATTTCTTTAATTATAGTGTATATAAAAACTCCGGATAGAACTGAATTAAATTTGAGTTGATGTAGTTTTCGATTTTTGGTTGCCTGCCTACCCATAGTTCAACGTTTCGGAGAGATACACCTTTCATCTTGATGGTGTGAACATATAAAAATATTTATAGTTTTCTCACAATACAAACATTTTGCAAATTTTCTCAGGACTACAAATAATTTATTTACCAAGCAGAATGTAATATTAAACTTGTTTCTTCTACACTAAAATGCAAAAAAAAAACTATTTACAGTGTAACTGCACACAAAAAATAGTGTTGTCTTCTCAAACCTTAACAATTTCATCGCACACGTGATTGGACATTTATAAATATTTCAGATTATCAGAAGATCTTATCGCACAACTTAGAAATGGATAGAGGAACAACAAGAAAGATGTGAGTCGTGACAGTTACCACGAACACGAAGGAAGGGAGACAGAGAGTGAAGAGAAAGAGACAGAAGAGAGAGAAAGAGAGAGAGAGGGAAAGAGAGAGAGAAAGAGAGAGAGAGAGAGAGAGAGAGAGAGAGAGGAGAGTAAGTGAGAGTGAGAAATGGGTGCCGTGAAAGAAATGGCAAACGATTACCATTGTTTATTGCCGTGACCTTATACTTATAGGTATATATGCGATATATTTATTTCTTTACACCCTTTTTGTAAAAAACGTAACGAGTAATTTTTGCGCCATGTCCTGTATAACTTAAATCTTGCGAAAGAAGGAAAATTTTCGCTAGAATTTGGAGATCAAAAATACAGTTGCTTTCGGTGATGCTACGAGTATTATTATATGAGAAATCTTTTATCTCACTGCTAGGTTGATTACTTGGTGATCTATGAATTAATGTACCCTCCAACATCTACCTTACGGTTGAATGCAACGCCTTATTCAAGGGATAAATACATAAACTCTAGAAAAAAATTCACTATGAGGTCAACATACATATTATTTTGTCTTTGAAGAAAACTTACTTATTAATTTTTGAGAAATAATTTATATATTATTGAGGTAATTCACAAAACATTTTAAGAAACGAATTTCTTGAATCACGTAGATGCGTTTCCATACCCCGATATTCAAAATTGGTTTAGTTTAGCCCCTAAAACACCAGTAAAGCAATACTCTGTATATAACGGTCTCATTTTTAGATAGGGGCCGTTCATAAACCACGTAGACTCATAAGGGGGACGGGGGATCTGGCAAAAGTCTACGTTTGTCTACGAGGGGGGAGGAGGGTCTTTGAAAAAGTCTACGCAGACTTTTATTTTTTTTACGTATTGCTAATTATAAATGGGATTTAAAGAGAGTTGTATTAAAATATAGGTCTATTCAGTATTTATGCAGACACTTCAAAGTACACTATTGAGGTAACTATTGAGGTAACTACTCAACCCAGAACCCACGATATTTTTTTGACAACCTCACACGGTGTTGTTTCTTGCGTATATTTTGATATAGTTTTGATCTAGAAATAATACAAAATGACAGTTCCAAAGACGATCGCCAAAAATTCCTCTCGGCGGAAGATTTTGACTGTGAAATCATCTGAGACACCACTAGTTAGCAGACATGCATGAACCATTAAATGCATGAACCATAAAAAGTTAAAAAATGGTCAAAGTTAAGCATTGTAACAACAAAACACCCGTTTTTTAACAATAAGTGGATCATTTTTTTTATTTTTTATATATTGATTTCGGTGGTTAAAGCAGTAGTGTAGTTAAACTTCTACAACAAAGTGTTTACTCGAGTTAATCAGTTTCTCTTGCAATCATTTACACTGATTATTTCAAAATCTTTAAACACCCGTTAAATTTTACGTCTGGACCCTACGCAACTCCGTGCAAACCGGTTCCACTATATTTATTTTCGAAAATATTCGGAGTTAAACTTTGATACTTTGCGATAATACTCTTAGGTGATACGGCTATTAATTATATAGGAAAAATAAATATTTTTGGGAAGATTTAATATTTGAGTGACTAACCTTAAAAAGATAAGTATTCTGCTACACAAACGTTGGAAAGCACCTTGAATTGGTATTAATTGATTTGATCAATCATAGACAAAAAACCAAATTTCTTTAATATTTAAAAAGCTTGAAATAAATCTGAACGCAAATTTTTAATTGAACATTATAATGTGCTTCTTGCTAATTTCACATTTCTCACGAATAAAAAAAATTAAAAGTCTACGTAGACTTTTGGCGTGGGGGGAGGGGGTGGTAAAGGTCTACTAAGGTCAACTAGGGGGGAGGGGGGGGGGGGTTAAAAATTCTCAAATTTCGGTCTACGTGGTTTATGAACGGTCCCATAGTGAAAATTGGTAAGCGAGGAATAAAAATAAAAAATGCCCATATGAGCCTGCCTAGTTCTAGTTTTCCGTTCTAAGTTTATAACTGATTCGCTCTAGAATACCTATCCGTCTTTCAATTTCATTGCTTTCGTTTCTCTTAGTCTCAAATTTGCCGAAAATAGCCAACAAAATCGATACAGTAGAACCTTGCGGCAATTAAAACATAGTAACATAGTAACAAAAATAAAAAATGTTTGATATCTTCGCCGCTCGTGAACGAATTTTGACAATCTATAGCTTGTTAGAAAAGCATTTTCATAAGCTTTCTGCTTCTATCTAGTTTGCGTCATTTGGTTGGTGGCATTCAAAAGTTATTCGCTTAAAACGCATTTTGTTTTGACAAAATCACCCACATCTCAGAAAGTAAACAACATATCGAAAAACAAAAATAATAGTGTCAAATGGTCACGTTAGGCCTTTCATTTGAAACTATTTTCATTAGGATCGGTTCAGCTATTGCTGATATAATTACATGACATTTTGTACATACATACATACACGCATACACACACATACAGACATTGTCTCAATTTGTCGAGCTGAGTCGATTGGTATATGAAACTCGGCCCTCCGGGCGTCGGAGAAAGTTTTCAAAGTTTGAGCGAATCCTATACATTTCTTTTGTAAGAAATGTAAAAACTACAAGGGGTAGCCCTAAGGGGTTGCACGAACTGTAGACGTAGGACTATACTACTTAATGTAAAATATTTATTTTCTTAGTACATTTAGAGTAATAATAAATCAAATATATTTCTTACGTATAGTTTAAGCACAACCAATCAACATCGAATGTTACATATTAAACCAAAACTTCTTGGTTACCAGGTCATTTCATTTGTAGTAGGTGATCGAATCCGATTAAACTCATCTGAAGAAAGATGACAGAAAACCGTGACCGAATTAATATTTGGAACCTAATCTTTATAGCACAAGATCAGCATTTAAAAATTGTAGAAACTTTTAGATTGTTTGTGGTAAAAAATCCGACCCGGGGAAGGAAAATCAAATTTTAAACCATATAAACACATTTCATGTATTGACCAAGCTTTCTAGTTATATTTTGCCATTATTGTAACTTTCCTAAAGTACGCATACAAATGTAGCGAATGCAGTGGTCTTAATCATATATCGAAACTATGAATATACAAGAATCGAAAACAATTTTATATATGGACTTAGATGCGTTTATGGGACGGATTTTCGAGTGGCAGTGTATTCATTCATAAATAGGCTTTGTAGTATATACCTATTAGCAGAATCGAAATAGGATAGGCTGAGTTGAACTGAATCATGTGAAGTGGAAAAATATCAATGAATTGATCGAACGTAAATAATAAACTTTTGTGCTTTCTATCGATCTGCGTAAATTTGTTGCTAAGAAAGTTTTCGTCTTTGCGCAACGAAAGCACAGATTGCTATCATGCAGGTTACGCATGCAACCGCTAACAAACAGGGATGCCACATTGAAATTTGTATTTCAGTCAAAAATATCTTTTTACCATCTATGATAACTGAAACAGGAAAAAAATTTGTGATAAATTTCCGAAAAATCACAATATTTTCAAAAATCTGTGAAATTTTCATCAAAATGCCAAAAATCTGCCATCTGTGAAAAAGAATTTATGATCAAAAATTGTGAAAAAATCTGTGACATTACAGAAAAATCTGTGAATGTGGTAACCTTGCTAAGAAATTAGATATACCTACCTAAACATTCGCCTCAAAAATTGAACCCAAGCGCACAAAGCAAAATGAGTCAACGCTGATGATGATGGGTGGAGTGAAAGAGACAACTAGTACCACGATACTATGTAAACGTTGTTTGCAAATGGAGCTCGAATGTACAAGCGATTTTGTGTACGAATAATTGTGTTCGAGATTGTATACATAAAAGTGTGCTGGAAACGAGCACAACACAAAAGAAAGCATAGTGTTTGAACGGACAAGCTCAGTCGTGATGGCACTGGTTAGCGTACCTCCACAGCCAGTATAACGGACTTCTAGCTCAGCTACACTAGCTGTGAAAACAAACAGCGCAGTGATCTGCTCCTCCTTCCGTTCTACAGGCAACTGAGCTTGTCCGGCCAAATCCGTTCTTTGAATAGTCGATGATGACGTCATTCATAGAAGCGTAACGTGCTAGGTACACAAATATGTCGTGCTGGACTGGAAGCGCTATCTGTAAATGAGCGATATTTTGACTAGATTGTACATTATTTAAATTTTTATGCCATGATATCAAAAATCTATGGGTTTATCTATTGGAATCTATTCTTAGAAGTATTTCGGGGTGATATGCGCAAAAAATTTGAAAATTTATCGTGAGATGGATGAATTGTATGCGTTTGAAATTGGACCACTTTTCGTTACATACCATTTTTGTAGAATTTTCAAACTACACCCCCATATCGCAAACAAAAACGTAGTCCTACTTCAAAAAAATCGACAATTTGTTTTATGTTTGCAGCTAAATATGCCAGTTTGCACTAATGTTTACAAAATCCATATAAAAACTACGGTTTCAACAGCTGAATAGGCAACAATATAATTTTCAACTTTACAGTGACTATTTCACTATTCTAACACACAATGAAAGCAAACAGTAACATTTTAAAATTGTGGCATCATTCGGGTATAAATGGATTCGAATGAGATCACTGTTTCGGGTTGTGCGAGCTATAAGATACATTCGGCTCCGATTGAAGATAGGAAACTTGAGATCATTTGATAGAAGTATCAGATCGTTGCGGTTTGAACGCCATGTGCGTTATACGTATATTGAAAAATATTTTGAATATCCGGTTGATCAGTGTGACTTAAATAATACTGTATTTTTCCAATTAATTTTTTGTTTACTCAAGGACTTGCATGAATTTATGATTCCGGTGGTGCTAATATAATAGTCAATCCCCAAATGGGATGCATTCAAATAGCACTAGATTTACAACCAATGCACAATCTTTTGCAAATGCTTCCCCACAACTGGAAGAAAAAAATGTGTAACCATTTTTCAGGTGTCAACATCAGCATACAGCAGGACCATTACGACGGGAAGCTGTCTTCGCTACATCCAACTAACCAGGCTGTATAGAGAGTCGCACGGGTGTGAGGGGGGGGGGGGCAAAGATGTATCGATATCGAGACGTGAGATTTATGTTCCATCTAAGGTTTCTGTTGTGTGTTGAGCAGCAGTCTGGCAAGCATTTCACCAAAACGAGAGCAAACTATCCGCTGTAACGACACGTCTCTGCACTTGATGGCTGTTTGTGAGCTTTCGAAAGTTCTAGTCTAAATGAAAGTGGGTGCAATCAAGAAGCGGTACAATCCAGCCAGACGGATACATATTTCTAAAGGGTGGCATGGCACCAGGTACCCACGTCATCTGTCACCGCTCCGTTTTCCTCCGTAAGGGGAATATTGTATGAAGGATAAAGCCATCGTCATCGCATCAAAATCGTCCGTTTTTGGACGAAGTTAAAATATTTACAACATACTTCAACATTTATGCGGCGGAGCGTAGTTTTTGACAGGCGATGTATGATGTTCTCCCTTATGCTTCAGCTATATATATGTACTCGTAACTTTTATGAGCACAGTGCAAAGTTTGATCGGCGATTTTTCGCTGGCAATCTTTTTTAGCTCCTATACTACTTTGACGAAATCATAAGAAATTGCATTCCGCTGAGATTTTGTCCTGCACTGGATACAATGAAGCGAGACATTGTCGGTCAATGGCAGCACCGGATTTATAGGTTTTCCGACGAAATGGTTGTAATGAAACTTTCGTATGGTTATTTCCAACATAAACTTAATTAGAATATTTGATGCCTCACACTAATAACGATCTAAATTAGGTATATATCAACGGAATATCTCATGTTCAAACTGGGAGAACGATGAACTATGGCGCACAGCGTCATCGCTCAGTTTAGTAGCTGACTAAACGGCTTCAAAGACACCAATTTATCATCATACACTTTGTCGGTCGCAAGCTCTGTTAATTTGGAAATTTATGTGATCTCTTTTATTTTGTTAGAATTCCTACCATCGAAAGAATCTCCACTTCGAAGTATTTTTTTACTCAGTAGAATAGTAGAAGGTGTTTAGCCAACAACTTTGCTAGATCAATGGTTGCGATTCCATGCACCGATCCCTTGAAGCATGAAGACTCAGCTCGTTTGCGTGCTCATCGAAAAACCAGTCATTCTGCGTGCCATCGTCATCATCGTTCTCGGTCATACGAGTGACGTCCAATTTATCAACGGGGCAGACCTTCTTCTCTGTGCGTAGCAGCGACGCGAGTCCAACCTATGCCACTGCCACTGAACACTCCAAGACGATGATGATGGTGCGACGACGAGCGGTCGGCATTCCGTCATTCATGTTGGCGCTTATGTACCGCACTCGGATAATCCACAGTAAGCCTATACTGCAAAAGAAGTGATTTATTAGAGCGCGCGAACGTGGACCACTAGAACCTGGCCCATCCCCTAGTTAATACAGGCATGAAGTGGTCGACACACCCGCCGAAATATTAACGGTCATTCTTTTGCATGATCTACCAGGTGGTAATTCACTTGAGTGAGGTTTCTGGTACGTTTCCCGGCTCATCGGTTGGCGTGAAACCTGAGACCTGAGGTTTCGAGAGGTGGAACGTTTTCAATCTGCGCTGAGATAACGTCCGCTGATCGAAATTGAATCGACTCAAAATTGACAGGTCATCAATGTCCGGAAATCTGCTACCTAAAAAGGCCAAAAGTTATTGGTTTTTTGCAGGTGCTGAAATGAAACTGATGATGTGAGTATTTGGCGGAGATTAGGTTTGTTGCGAAATTGATTAAAATTCGTTCAGGGCGGCGGAAATTGAAAAATAAAGAACAGTAGATGAATTTTATGGGAAGCTAATTTTCGGATAGCGTAGAGAAGACATGTGTATCGGAACTGGAAGTGGTTGCTTTCTCTTTTTAACGAGAACAACTGGGCAGAGAGCATAATTGGTTGAATCGAAAATGTTCCAATAATTTACAAGAAGCTTACAATATATGAGTCCCGTTTTTAAATTTCGGCTGTGGAAGTCGTGTTAGTTTTCGAACGTTAATAACTTCTATTATGTATTAATAACGAAAAAATGTATTTTGAAACTTCTTTCGTAAACTACTAGGAAATGGTGAAATTTTTCAGCTCATCTCGTTCAGAGCCGTCAATATGGTGCACCAACCGAGCACTAAAATAATTATATTATCTGTGAAACAGATTTACTATTTACTATTGATTTATCTATTAAGTCCGCTATAGATTTGTTTCCATAATCATGCATATTTGGCTGCATTGTACGAATAGAGTTCTGTACAATACCGAGAAGGAAATATTTGTGAGCTGTACATGGCTGGTGGATGTATCAGTTAGGGTCGTTACGTGCTACTTGCAGAGGCCATCACTTTCATTTCCGGTGGGTGGAAGGTAGCATACACACGAAAAAAACCGGTTTCAAATGATCTGACTGAAGTTCATTCGTGATTGGTTTCCGCTAATTTCATGCACCGAGTCGCAAATCTTGAACAGAATAAATTGTGATTTTGATCGGTTTTTTTATTAATTAAACTTGTTGGATGCCCGGAGACTACATTTCAACATCGGGAGAGCGAAAGTGATTATTAAGATTCAACTGACTCCATGGAATGACTGTAATAATTAGTTTGTACAGCTCTGTGATAGTAGCGGGAGCCAATTGGAACAAAAATCTCCCACCCCGACATCATTTTTTTTTGAAAACCCTTATCAGCACTATCCAACTGTCAATTAACAGTTATGTGTCCAACAAAAAAAAACACCTTTAACAGGCCAACGAGGGTACCCGGGTACCCATAAATTGAATTGCTCATAACTATGACTTCCTTTAACCGATTTGCACACTTTTAGATGTTTTGGATTCAGGAACTCGACTACTTTTTGATTCTGTACAATTGAACCGGAATAATGGATCTGATTTTTGGTAATCTGGATTTTCCGTTATAATGTTCCAGTACTAGGATATGATTTGCAAAATTTAATAATGTCCTAGCAATATGAGTATCGCAACTCTTCAAATTGTCTCGGAAGTCTGTTTTTTATTGTTACGTTACGGGACCCTATGGCAATTTGAAAAATGGAATTGGAATGGAATGGCCACTCACGGCCCCACGGGAACCTGCTCCGGAATGTCCGTTCCGGGGTCAAATCACCAAATGGTTCCAAAATCGCGAGATACAGCCTTCTGATGCAATTCCAAGAATTTTGATACCCATATTGCTAGTATTCCATTGAAGTTCGCAAATAGTACCCCAGCACTGGAACCTGCTTCCGGAAACCCGGATTCCCGGGAACCGAATGAAGTAACCCGATTCATTTTTATTAAGTCCAAAAGTGGATGAGTTCCTGAATCCAAAACGGCCAAAAGTATCGAAATCGGTTGGATATTACCTTAGTTATGGGCATTTTAGTTTTGTGGGTACCCGGGTACCCACGTCGGCCTGTTACGTAGTAAAAAAAATTCAGGAGCCCCTTCTCACTCCCACCCTTACTATATTAACAATATTATTAACCCAAAAGCTTGACTTAGTGAAGTTCTAAGATGTCACAAAATTTCAATTTCCAGCTATGGATAAAACATAGGAATTTAATTAATTGAAACTTAAAAAGGTACCCGGGTATCGCGTCGGACACACAACGTTTAAAAATTAAATTTGAACATTTTTTCCTTCAACTATTATTTTTATTTGTGAAGTCGAAATTAGCATATACACATGGAAAACCCCGATTTTAACCCTTTCTTGCCCAATTTTTTTCTAGTGCCAGAAAGGTTTCAAAACTATTTTTCCTTGGAAACGGTGGGGTCAAAAAACACGTAAAGCCTTTTTGCATAAAAATAGGTGCTTCCCTCGCAGTGCTAGAAGCTCCTCAATTTTTACCTTCCAATGCTCAATACAATTCTTCTAGAATATTTACAATAGTCCAATTGCGTGGAGAACGTAGCCAAAGGCAGTCTAACTTCATAAGTATTATTAATTTTCAATAATATTGCACCACAACGAAGATATATGAAACATTAATTTTCGGTCGTCAACGTAAACTGTCTCTGGCAATACTGCTCCATCGGAATCCAATCAGATTTATTGCAATAACTTCAATTATAGAGCTGATTATAGAGCTGACTGTTAATACTCAAATGACTGCCCGCGATAACAAAAAAATCAAAAGAACGTAACTCGACCGAAAAACCGAATCGCACGAATACGCACGACTATTGCGCTCTCGCTCGTTTTCTTGTAATGAGCTTTTTCATTTCTTTCTGACTAAAACGCAAACCTTTCTAGCATAACTAAAACGAATATGCGTTATTCCCTCCACCATCCATTTGGTGGACAGTGTTTTGCCAAATGCATTTTCAGGTTTTCATCAATAACTTTCCAACAATATTTTCAAAGAAAGTTGCAAATTTGGAAAGCAGAAAAAATAGTTGGCGAAGGAAAAGAATTCTCAATTTAAATTTTTCAACCATAATTATCCTAAAGAATCATTTGAAAATTTTCCATTCGAACGTTGACTATCATTAGATTTGAAAAAAAAAAAACGTCCCGAAGTGTTATCAGTCCACTCCGGTTATGTTACATTCATTACCCACCAAACTTCTATGCAGGGGAACATCGGTAAATAACGGACACTGTGGATAAGACGGCGAAGAAGAACTACGGCGTCAACTGCCGAAACGATAGTTCGGAAGATTTTGAGATCGTCCACGTATAGCAATTTCCTAGACTTAATCCGACTACAGATATCGTTGATAAACAAAACAAAAATAAGCGGGCCCAAATGACCGCCTTGCGGGACACCTTTGGGTATTCTGAATGTGCTTGAGCGCGTGTTTTTCTACTCACGAATGCCGAACGATCGGAAAGATAAAACTGCAACCAGTTAGTCAGCCAGGTGGGAAATCCTAAACGTTTTAATTTCAGGATTGCGATGTTGTGCGGTACTTTTTTTATTTATTTATTAACAGATTAAGGCCGAAGTGGCCTGTGCCGTATACAAAAGATTCCTCCATTCCACTCGGTCCATGGCCGCACGTCGCCAGCCACGCAGTCTGCGAAGGGTCCGCAAATCGTCTTCCACCTGGTCGATCCATCGTGCTCGCTGCGCGCCACGTCTTCTTGTACCGGTCGGATTGCAATTGAGAACCGTTTTCACCGGGCTATTGTCCGACATTCTGGCTACGTGCCCGGCCCACCGTAGTCGTCCGATTTTCGCGGTATGACAGATGGGCGGCTCCCCCAACAGCTGATGCAACTCATGGTTCATTCGCCGTCTCCATGTGCCGTCTTCCATCTGCACTCCACCGTAGATGGTACGCAGTACTTTCCGTTCGAAGACACCAAGTGTGCGTTGGTCCTCCACGAGTATGGTCCAGGTCTCGTGCCCGTAAAGAACTACCGGTCTAATCAGCGTCTTGTAGATGGTCAACTTTGTACGACGGCGAACTCTGTTCGACCGAAGTGTCTTGCGGAGGCCAAAGTAAGCACAATTTCCTGCCACGATGCGTCTACGAATTTCTCTGCTGGTATCATTGTCGGCGGTCACCAGTGAGCCCAAGTACACGAACTCTTCAACCACGTCGATTTCGTCGCCACCGATGCAAACTCGAAGCAGGCGGTTCTCATTCTCTTCTCGTGAACCTCTTCCTATCATGTACTTTGTCTTCGACGTGTTGATGGCAAGTCCGACGCGCTTGGCTTTTCTTTTCAGTCTGATGTAGGCTTCCTCCATCTTCTCAAAGTTTCGTGCAATAATATCAACGTCATCGGCGAAGCCAAGTAGCTGAACGGACTTTGTGAAAATCGTACCACTCGTGTCGATCCCTGCTCTTCTTATTACACCTTCCAGCGCGATGTTGAATAACAGACACGAGAGACCATCACCTTGCCGTAACCCTCTGCGTGATTCGAAGGGACTCGAGAGCGTCCCTGAGACACGTACTACGCACATCACCCGATCCATCGTCGCCTTCACTAATCGCGTCAGTTTGTCCGGGAATCCGTACTCGTGCATAATCTGCCATAGCTGATTTCGATCGATAGTGTCGTATGCGGCTTTGAAGTCGATGAACAAATGATGTGTGGGCACATTGTACTCGCGGCATTTCTGCAGTACTTGACGAAGAGCGAACGCCTGGTCCGTGGTAGATCGTTCGCTCATGAAACCCGCCTGGTACTGCCCCACGAACTCTCTTGCAATTGGTGATAGTCGACGGCATAGTATTTGGGAGAGTACCTTATAGGCGGCGTTCAGCAGGGTGATTGCTCGGTAATTACAGCAATCCAGCTTGTCGCCCTTTTTGTAGATAGGACACACGACACCTTCCATCCACTCCTCCGGTAAAATCTCCTCCTCCCAAATCTTGGTAATCACCCAGTGCAGCGCTTTATCCAGTGGCTCGCCACCGTGTTTTAGTAGCTCGCTTGGTATTTGGTCAACCCCAGCGGCTTTATTATTTTTGAGCCGGCTAATCTCCTCCTGGATTTCTTGGAGATCCGGAGCCGGTAGTGTAATGTCTTCCGCGCATGCTCCCAGGTGCGTTACCGTGCCATCCTCGTCGTCTGCTTCATCGCCGTTCAGGTGTTCTTCGTTGTGCTGCCGCCACCTCTGGATCACCTCACACTGGTCCGTGAGAAGATTCCCGTTTGTATCTCTGCACATGTCGGCCTGTGGTACGTGGCCCCTGCGCGAGCGGTTCAACTTCTCGTAGAATTTCCGTGTGTCTTTAGCGCGGTACAGCTGCTCCATCGCTTCGCGATCTCGGTCTTCCTGCTGGCGATTTTTGGTCCGGAAAACCGAGTTCTGCCTGTTCCGTGCCTGTTTATATCGCGCCTCGTTCGCCCTCGTGCGGTGTTGCAGCATTCTCGCCCATGCTGCATTCTTCTCTTCGACTTCCGGGCCCACCGTACCTAGTGCAGTGGCTGCGGTGCTACCTATGGCGGATCGGATATCTCTCCAGCCAACTTCAAGGGCAACTGCGCCTAGCTGCTCTTCCGTTGGTAGTGCCACTTCCAACTGCTGCGCGTATTCTTGAGCCACTCTGCCATCTTGTAGCCGCTCGATGTTTAGCCGCGGCGTTCGGCTTCAACGAGAGCTATGCACTGTCGAAAGTTTTGAGCGCAAGCATACTACAACCAGGTGGTGGTCCGAATCTATATTCGCACTGCGATAAGTGCGGACGTTTGTGATGTCCGAGAAGAATCTACCGTCGATTAGAACGTGGTCGATTTGATTTTTTGTTACTTGGTCCGGTGATCTCCAGGTGACTTTATGGATATCTTTGCGAGGTAAGAAGGTGCTTCGGATTACCATTCCACGGGATGCTGCGAAGTTCACACATCGTTGGCCGTTGTCATTTGATACGGAATGCAGGCTGTTAGGCCCGATCACCGGTCTGTACATTGCCTCCCTTCCTACCTGTGCGTTCATGTCGCCGATGACAATTTTCACGTCTCGCAGAGGGCAACCGTCGTATGTCTGCTCCAGCTGCATGTAGAACGCTTCTTTCTCGTCGTCGGGTCTCCCTTCATGTGGGCAGTGCACGTTGATGATGCTGTAGTTGAAGAAACGGCCTTTGATCCTCAACTTGCACATCCTTGCGTTGATCGGCTGCCACCCGATCACACGTTGGCGCATCTTGCCCAGCACTATGAAGACGGTGGTACTGTGCGGTACTTTGTCGAAAGCTTTTGAGAAATCGATATAAATTGCGTCCACCTGATGACGCTTCTCGATCGCGGGAATCAACATAAAAGTGTAAGCTATCAGATTAGAAGTTGGTGATCGTTCGTGATGAACCCGTGTTGATACTCCGAGGTAATGTGGGATGCAGCTGCATACGTGACGTTGTAGACCAGCTTTTCCAGAACTTTGGAGAGACGCCTCTGTAATTTTCGACATTATGAAGATTGGATGGATTTTATGGATTTTCCAGGCAATACGAAAATGCCTTCAGCGAGTGAGCGATTGAAAGTGATGTACAATGGAAGAGACAGCACATGGGCGCAGCTTATTATAAATTGAGGCGTAAGACGATAGAGGCCAGGGCCTTTCAACATATCAATAGCAGTCAGTGCCTTCAAGATGTCGGCTGGACTTACAACGGGAGGGATTTATGATTTATAGGGCATTCGCCTTACCTCTCTAATGCTAATATTCCACTCGCAAAAGCCATCCTACTGGCTTTTAACTGTGTAGAGAATCCAACCTTCAGTGAGTCCAAAAAGTATTTGTTATACGATTTGGCCCCTAATTTACTTAATTTGTGCATGTCATACTTTAAATGGCCTATTTCAAAAATATGCACCTAGACGAATGCATTTGGATCCCACGTTGAATGTGTAATGAAATATTCAGTAATCACGGCCGTTGTGTAATGTGGGTATTAAAAGTAGTAATAATCACTTGAAAATAACCGTGTTGGTAATTACCCACTAGAAACTTTGGAACCAACCTAATATTTGAATATTTGGGCGCTCGTTTGAAATTTTCGAGGTAGGACCAAGATTCCATTTGCACAAACGCATCGCAAGTGATTTATGTGAATGTAATGCAAGCATATGTAGGAGAAGATGGGGAAAAATGTACCCCGTAAGGAAATTTGATAATAAATTAGCTATAGACTATTAATTGGTAGAATTTAATTAAAGAGATCATTTAGCAAACATTTTACTTAGAAATCACAATCGTAACGTTTTACAAAATATTCAATTTTTATAAATCCTAAATTGGTCTTTGAAACATAGGTAGGGCAAAACGCACCTGTGCGGGGGTAAAATGCACCACAACCAAGGGGCAGAGTGCTCGGTGAACAAGCAAGTGATTTTGTTTTCTGTCAGGATTTCATAAAAGTATGCCGTTAAATCGCCTTAGGTTATGCAATTATAGGTTTTCAGAACGATTTTTTTTTGGTTTTCGATTAAAAAATCAGCAAGATCAAAGAAGAGGTAGTTTTGCCTCCGATGGAGCAACGATATAAATTTGTTAAAAAGGGATTTATTTAGTGTATTTCATGTATAGTGCGACAGAATATCGAACAATGGTAAAAAAGAATGGGTAAAACATCATTTATATGAGCCGAAAATCCTTACTGCACGAGCCACAATAATTAGACGAGAAGAGCACGTTTACTATGGCGGACTTCTGGCTAGTGTTACTGTTTTCCAGAAATGTTCAGCAACTTTTGGCAAAAGCTAGAAGTGCGTTTTGCCCCGGGGGTGCGTTTTACCTCATCTTGTTCTATTAGGAAAATGCGACATATTCCCAGTAATAAACCCCTCACGTTATGCTTATCTTACTATCCACTCTATCTTAAAGTGTAACGTATCATGTTCAACCTTTATTTTTCCTAAAGGATAAAATGTATGTACCAATTTGCGCTTAAGGATACCAAACCTAACTTAAAGATGTAGGATTTAAGTGTTTCGTGTTCCACTCCAGTTGCTTTAGGAGTTCACATATGTTGTGTGAATTGTTTGAATTTAATGTGTAACTGACGCCAATTTGGTATTAGTTTGGATATATCGTATAACTGACAGCAAATTGGTGTCAGTTACTGACGAGTGGAATAAGAAACATTCAAATCCAAGTTATCGTGTTGCTGGTTCATGCTGTCTTTCGGGTTGAATACACGGTACGGTATTTTCGGTGAAAAAACCATCATGAAAAAAATTCTTTGATGATACAGCGAGTGTAGTGCATTCACTCAACCTCCATACAATAGTGCAATATTTCAACAACATTTTGCTAAATTTTAATCGCAGTAGGGGAACTGTGGGTAAGACGGACAGGTGGGGTAAGATGGACACACTGTTATTTTAGGGATATAACGTTGGACAACCAACTGCAGTGTTGCTAGAAAAAATGAATATTTTATCAATCATCAGAGCTTCAATCGGTTTCTGCTTAATAACTTTTTTCTCAAGCGTCAGATCGTTTCGTGGTTTTCGAGACTTTGTTTCTTTGTTAAATTTCCTTTAAAAGTTATATAACGATTTATTTTTAGGAAGTAATGGGCGACTTCTGGAGGAATTATTTTGTTAAAGTTAATTTTCCCATACGAAATCCTATGTAAACTTTAAACCGTGGGCGCAAAAATATAGTTTCACCGATCGAGCTAAAAATTTGCAGAGTTGTTCTGGGAGCTAAATGGGACCCAAAAAGTTACTTTATTTTTTTTTTCATATAACCATGTCCCACTCTAATGTGTACCCTGTCATTATGGGTAACCATGAATTATGAAACACTTAGTAGACCTTGAATACTGTTAAGCGTGTACAGTTTAAGCAAATATTGATAATCAGTAGTGCAGCTTCTTCCGGATGTAATTTTCAAGTTTTTTAAGGTTTATCGATAAAAAAATCAATATTTTTATGGATTTTTTCCTTTGTTTCGATGAAGTAACTCTTAAGTGACGTCTTCGTGGAAAATAACAGGTAAGTTGATTTATGCGTGAATAAGTACAAACGTTTAAGAAATGTGTGTACTGATGGGGCAAGACGGACGGCCTTGATTAATCCTTATATGAATGTATCGTATGTAGAAACGAAATTCTAGCAGTCAAACGTGGACAGCCATCCAGTTAGCTGAAGTCTAACATGGCTATGTGTAATCCAGGAGCTAATGTTACTAATAACGCATTTAACCCATTATAACCCAGGGGTTTTAAAAGTGAGCCAAATGCAGTGATATCTTCTATTCCACCAAAAAATGTATCAAGGATTATGGGAAAAACAAAACCACCGCTTAAAATGGTTTTGAGAATGAAAATATCTCGTGCAAAAAAATTCGTGCGTTTAAATAAAAACAACAAATTTTAAGTTGTTTGACATATTTCTTCGGATTTTCTGATAGACAACACTTCTTTTACACCTGTAGGAACGTTTTGTCACATAATGGAATTATTAGCACGAATTCCAACAATAAAATTCAATTAAATGTATTGCTTACTTTTCAGCCGCCATTTTCCCCAACTATACATGGTTCAAAAATGTAAACAAAATTATAAAAAATGGCAGTTGTCTTGTTTCACAATGAAATATGAGGTGCAATGATCCCATTAGTGCAATAATAAAGCAGTTAGATGCCAAAATTCTGTAGTAAATACGCGTAAAACGATGGATAGTTCTGCGTATGAAATTTCATACGCTAGGATATAATGGGTTAATATATAAGTTTCCAGTTTTGTATAAGTGATTGTGACTGATCATTGGAACTGATTATATAGCTCTCTTTATAACAACGGCAAAAATGATATTAGAAAATACATCATTTGCTTCAACTCTAAATCGTACCCCAAAACGTTATTTTTCACCTTGAATTATCATAAGAAGAATCATAATCTATTCAAAACATCCGTTAGAAATAGTAAATTTTAATATTTTGTGTTGTGATCATCTTTTCTGAAACATGTCCGTCTTACCCACAGTCTGGAAAAAGCGCAGATATTTCTTCGTTTTCTAATTCTATAACCAAAATTATGAAAATTGATCGTACTTTGTCCTATTGATTCAACCAGGAGTTTGGTGGACAAAGTCAAGAGAGGTCCCGGGTTGGGATCATCTCACATTTTTCTGTATTCGTTAGTCAACATCTGCGAGGGAAAGTCTTTATCTGTGAATCAGATGCTTTCGGAATCTCAAACCACCGAAACTATTGAATATTGGTTTCATCTGTGGATAAGACAAAACCTAAAAACGTTTGTCTGTGACTATTCTAGAGCGTTTTTATCAGCATGTTGGCGAACATTCAATGGAATTGCTGTTTCGCAGTACGTTCATCGATGATTTAACTTCCGACCGTGGAACGAAACATAAACAACCAGCGACTTTTCTTTGAATTGATGTGGCTCATCTCATCAAATTGGTTTGCCGTTGGAAGTGCTTTGAAAACTGACAGCACAAAGCTATCCTAGCACTTCTGTGCTAGATACGTCGCACTAATGGTGGATTGTCAAACTTTGGACCAATTCGAGAAAAAAATTTACATTGCCCTGATTCATTGTACTTCAGTCCTGCGTTGACGCGAGTTTTCTAATTGATTCAAAACTGTTTACAGTCACCGAGGCTAGGAAAACGCTTGAAAAATATATCGATTCAAGACTATCTACAGATTGGATAGCTAATAATTCTTCGAATTAATTTGTTAATTCAATTGACAATAACGTTGAGAAAAATTACAAAGACAATGCAAATGATGATCAAATAGTCGTATCCTGCCCGAGACGATTCATTCAAAACATCATTAGAAAAGCGGGAGAGGAACAACAAAGAAAAGGTTATGAACTGAAAGCGTTTAAACTATCGGCCTTCATTACCGAAGACCTGGTGAGAATTGGGTAAATTTTCCACTAGGGGAATTGCGTCGAAAACGGACACTGTCAGTAAGATGGACAAATTCTGTATCTCACAAAATAAAAAATTCTATATGATTTTTAAAAAATTCCGTATGTTTCCGACAAATACTGCTATTTTCTAATACGCGAACTATCGGATATAATTTTTTGACATCAGAAAATACCGATTTAACTTGAAAGCTGTTGATCTCGGAAAATATTTTTAGGTTGACATGATGTACTGGCTATTTAACACTTGACTATTGAAAAAACAGAAATCATGATTCATGAACATTTTTTAAATTTGTTATCATGTTAGGTACGACGGACACAGTACGGTGGGAAAAGATGGACCTACATATTTGCGTTCCCTTGGGTTATTTTTTTATTCTCGCTAGATTGTGATGTACCAGCAGAAAACAAAATGTATTAATCGAGAAGCGTCTCACTCTCCCCTTGTCCTATGTTCATCGTTACCAATGCCGTATGTCCATATTACCCATGTCACGTGTCCGTCTTTCCCATGCCAGTTTTGACATGCTTCTTTTTTTTTGATTTTGTACCTGCTTTTTCAAAACCATTTTAAAGATCTTGCTGTTTTAAATTTTATTAGTATAAGTTACTATATTGATGGAATAAGATCTCAAATTACGGTTTGCGTGCAATTTGCGAGCAGCGTATCAATCGATGAGTCGAATTTGCTAATAAACTTTAACGTGTCCGTCTTGAGAGCATTTCCTCTTTAAACAGTAGTTGCCATATTATGATGGTCACGCAACACCATCTTTCGTTGAACAAATTTTCAATTATTTAATTAACAGTTTTGGCGCAATTCACTAGGTCTTTAAATATTACAGAAATTGTCAAACAGCGCCTAAAAGATTTAATGGCGTCTACCATAATACTGAATTTCTAATTGCTGAACTTTACAATGAGGAGAGAGCAATTGAGATCTACAATATACCCAAAAAAACACGAACGACGGATAAAATGGTTGAAGTATGTTGGATGATGTATTGTATCAACCATTCTTAGAAACCCGATATGTCAGCTGCAACGGAGTGCTCAAATTCGACAGTTTTCTGCCTTGATGATGAATGCAAATACACTAATTTTGCAAAATTTTCATAAAACTTAAACCATGATGAATCGGTTCTATTCGCAACTGAAAGTTGGCGTAGGCGAACTGTGCCCAACACGAACACTTTAAGGTTAAATAGCAAATTTGACCTAACCGTTGATGCTCGCAAATTGTACGCAAACCGTGATTTGAGATCATATTTCATCAACATAGTAACTTATACTAATAAAATTTAAAACAGAAAATTGATTAAAATGGTTGTGAAAAAGAGACACAAAATTGTCATTTCAAATTTTGGATGGGAAAGATGGACACATGGCATGGGTAAGATGGACATAGGACAAGGGCAGAGCAAAACGATTCTCAATCAATAAATTTTGTTTGCTGTCGGTACAATCTAGCGATAATAAAACATTCCCCGAGGGTATGCAATTGAACAGCATTCTGCTTTGTACTTACGTAATGAATATGTCCATCTTCCCCTACCCTACTGTGTTTGTCATACCCAACATGATACCAAATTTAAAAAGTGCTCCTACATTATGATCGATTTATTAATATTTCAGTCTTTCAGTCTTCAAGTACTAAATAATCAGTACATCATGTCAAGCTATAAATATTTCTCGAGATCAGGTTCAAATCGTTATTTTCTGGCGTCAAAAACTTATATCCATTAGCGTGTTTTAAAGAAAAACCTGTTTTAATCCACCTAGCGGTGCAATTGTGCCTTTCTCATTTCTCTAAACTATGGCACGGAGGCTTTTTATGTTCAACATAATTGTGGAAATGTCCATTACATTCTTAGTACACTTTGCACTTATACACAATGGCATGCCAGCCACGAACTTGATGAGCTACGTGTCGACGGTGAAACACTTGAAACAAAAAAAATATCATACTTCATTAGCCTAATCAGCATTAGATCAATGTTATCTGTTTGCTAACTCATTTTGTCATGCGGGGGTGGGTATATGAGGAGGACGAAAGTCCCATGAACGAACGATTAGGTTGACGTTTTTTAGAGTGATTGCCTAACCTTTCTATATGAGAAAGGCAAAAATGTGCCAAAATCCAAAAAAGTAAATCGTCGTCAAATTTTTTTTTCGAGTTTGCATCAAATCTCGACGTTTTATGCACCTTGAACACATTTAGCATCAAAAATAAAAATTTCTATTTTTAATTTTTCCTATAGTTTATATGAGAAATTTCTGTGTGGCCGCATTCTGAAACCCGTAATTCCGGAACCAGAATTCCGATCGATCCAAAATTCAATAGCAGCCGATGGGAGGGTTGCACCTTTCATTTGAGACTAACTTTAGTTTTGTAAAATTGTTGGCTATTATTTTAAAGTACAATGGCATGAATTTAATTTTTTTTGTGGTAATAAATGTACCTATGTTGAGTAAGGCTCTACAACAACGACCCGTTCAAAAAATTTTAGCAAAAGCCAATATATTTCACACCCTTTATACCTTGAAAAAAAAAAAAAATTTTATCGGCTTGGAATATCATACTGAAATATCTCTTAATTATTCATATTTTGCAAAATTCCCAAGTGGGAAAAATTTTGGACAAGGCCAATTTGTTTGTGCATGAGGGCACATACCTTACATAAAGTATGGTTTTTTGTTTTAGTGTTTCGGATTCTCCTCGTCCGTAACTAGCACCATATGGGTGTCCAGTTAGACTATGTATCTGAACTAGTACCCAAATTAGCACTAGTCAGACACTAAATTCCAAAAAATCACACGTCTTGCGTGAACACTAAACCACTGGCTTATACCGACACCCAGATGGTGCTAGTTACTGACGAGGAGAATCCGAAACACTAAAACAAAAAAACATACTTTATGTAAGGTATGTGCCCTCATGCACAAACAAATTGGTCATATCCAAAATTTTTCCCACTTGGGAATTTTGCATAATTCCAGGCGTTTGGTACTTATACCAAAAGACAGTTTCGGTTCATATTCCTCGTCGGCAAACAGAACCACTGTGCTTGCTATCGAGACATCACTCGGTATAAGCCAGTGGTTTAGTGTTCACGCAAGACGTGTGACTTTTTGGAATTTAGTGTCTAACTAGTGCTAATTTGGGTACTAGTTCAGATACATAGTCTAACTGGACACCCAGATGGTGCTAGTTACTGACGAGGAGAATCCGAAACACTAAAACAAAAAACCATACTTTATTCATATTAGTTTATTCAATTTTCACTGACTTTGCGACTAAAAATTCAATAGAAATATTTAAGTTTCTATTGTTGGGAATATCGAAATCCATAGGTTTTTATCTCTACTTTCTTCGAAAACATGTGTTTTTCGTTTTGTATGAATAGTATAAAACATTTCTCGGCGTCGCAGATCTGCATTGCGGATTATATTTTATGTTTCATATTTATGTCAGCAGCCCATCGCGCAGTTTCAACGGAAAATTTTTCATATGCTTTGCTGCATCTTCAACAGTTTGGTAACATTTTAAATTCAACTGTTCCATAGATAGAATCGTTTTCTTATCGTGTGAGATACCTTTCAAAAAAAGAAAACAGGTAACTAGTTTCACGAAAAGAAGGTAAATTTAAAGTGACAAAACCATTTACCATCTGGACAGCAACAAATGTAGGCATGCTCACGGTCTACTACTGTACCAGTTGGAAAGAAGGAAATAGCGAAATTCACACGAACCCATTCTCTTGCTTCATTGTGATAGTCTGTATTCCTCATTAAATATTCGGCATTATTTGATCATGATGAAATTATTGTCACTTTTTTTATAAACTAAAGTATTTCGAATTTAAACGATTTCTAGTATGTGATGCGTCTCAATGCGTTCATTCATATTTTTTTCTCGATCTGGTAAATCCATTCTCTTGCAAATGCAATCTCTCGTCACAGATATTTACTAGAATGGCGTTAGAGATAACCTATTAGATTTGAGTTTACATAAAGTTCGATTATTTGTAACAGGTGAGTTATTTTACTGCAAACATTATGTGAAACTACTTATTTGTTGATTTTTCATATATTGAGCAGTTCCGTGCAGCCTAATGTCTAACTGATGCCAATTTGGTGTTAGTTTGGACATATCATCTAACTGGCAGCAAGTTGGTGTCAGTTACTGAAGAGTGGAAGACGAAACATTCAAATCCAATTTATCGTGTTGCTGGTCCATGCTGTGTCTTCCGGTTTGAATACACGGTAATGTATTTTCTGCGAAAATACAACATTTTAAAACAAATTCTTTGATGATATAGTCCATTCAATCAACCTCCATACAATACTGCAATATTTGAACAATATTTTGTTGAATTTTCATCGCAAAATATTGAAAATTGAGGGAGTGAGATACACTGTTCACAGGAGGTACCTCGAAAAAATGCGGTTTACATCATAACTAAAAATCACGCCGCGAATTCGCAATGATTACACTTATATCAACGGCACTACCTCTCAATGCGTATATTTCGCATAATTACCTTCGCAAATATTTTTATGCACCTAACCGTCATTTAAGAGCTCGTAAATCATTGTTAGAAACACCTAATAAAACAGATTATGCATTAAACTGCCCGGTCAATCGAATGATGCCCCGATATAAACAAAATTATGAAAAATGATCGTACTATGTCCTATTGGTGGACAAAATCAAGAGGTGCCGCGGGTTGGTACCATCTCACATTTTTCTATATTCGTTAATCATCATCTCTCTAAGGAAAGTCTCTATCTGTGAATCAGATGCTTTTGGAATCTCAAATCACCGAAACTATTGAATGTTGGTTTCATCTGTGGATAAGACAAAACCTAAGAACGCTTGTTTGTGATTATTCTCGCGCGTTTCTATCAGTACCTGTTGCCGAACATTCAATGGAACTTCAGTTTTACGGTATGTTCATCGATTATACCTATAAGTTCCGACCGTGGAAACTTTTCTTCGAATTGATGTAGCTCACCTCATCAAATTGGTTTGCCGTTGGAAGTGCTTTGAAAACTTGCAGCACAAAGCTATTCGTCACTTTTATGCTAGATGCGCCGCACCAATGGTGGATTGTCTAACTTTGGACCAGTTCGAATAAATCTTTACATTGGCCTGCTTCGTTGTACTTCAGTTCTGCGTTGTTGCGAGTTTCCTCATTCGTTCAAAACAGTTTGCTGTCACCGAGGCTAGGAAGACACTTGAGGAATTCCACGAAGAGTCGTCCAATTTTGTAAAAAATCGTGACCGACCATCTTCGATTTTGATGAAACTTTTTACGTTGCGCCTATGTGGGAAATTAAGTATATTCAAGAGATAATCAAATCATTTTGTCTCAAGGGCAACTTTTTAAAAGGGCGTATGTGTTTTTGCGTGCATTACTTTCTAAAAAATATTGTTCAAGAACCATCATTTGTACAGCAAAACTATTCGAGAATGCGTTGCAGGGCATTCATTAATCTTTTTAAAAAAAATATGAACTGAAAAAAAATGTGCCGATTTTCAAAAAATTTATAATTTATATTAAAAATTGAAATTAAAAAAAACCATTTTTTATTTTTTATTTTTGTCAGCGAAAACCTAAATTAAAAAGAAACATTTGAAGTCTAATTTCATGTTGGAGAAGTTATCAATAAAAAAGTTTTTCTAACAATAACTTTGTACATGTTTTTCAATTCTGTACTATTTTACAGACAAAAATATATTTTTTTTATCGATTGTGATTCTAAATGTCATTTCAAATGAAAATACTCTTCACAGAAATCTTCAAAAATGTCGTTTTCAAGATCTTTTAAAGTTTGTTTCGACAAAAAGTAATAATTCGTTAAATTACGCCCTTTTCATAAATTATTCGTGTTTCTCCATCAGCAATCGTACGATTTTCATAATAGTCATAATACATTCTACAACTTTCCTCTTTACACCATGACGGTATAACGAACCATTGAAAACTACAGGAAAATAATAAAAAAATTGTTTGACTACATAGAAATTGAATTCTCTAAAAATGTTGTTTTCAGCGCCAAGCTGATAATATTCGGATAATAGTTCAATTTGTACGTTATTTAAGTCGCACATTTGAGAATTACTCTTTATTCTGGAGAAACCATAGGAGGACATAGATTTTACCTGCCAATGTTTTCTGAAGCAAAATAGTTGATACAGGTAACCATGTATTAAAACTTACCTATATTTTACATTGAAATAGGTTAACACATTAAAGAGACTTAGTCAGTACGGTGTTTTGGTGTCAACAAGAGCAAATTATTATGGATATCAATAAAGTAAGGTGTTGTAAGCCATTTCCCAGTAAACGGTGTTCATCGAAGCTTCGCAAAGTAACGCAAAAAAATTGAAATTTTAAAATACAAAGAGTGTAAAATTCAATTGGATCAGTCTGTTTTTATATGTGATACTTGCAGGTTGCAGGCATGCAATTCTGACAATATAAAATATCTGCAGTTACCGAGCATCTACACTACAGAACCACAATCATCACCTTCAGGATATGATCCAGTAGACATACCATCGGTTACATCAATCTTCTCAGCATCTACTCAGGAAAGCGATGTGCAGGATTATTCCAGAATACATAACATTGAAATATTCAATAAAGGAGTCCTGGGAATCAACCAATAGCAATAAACAAGCTTCAACGAGTCAATTATTCCAATAGTAAATATTCGAATATTTCACATGGAATACGAAAACATTTATTCGGGTTTAATGTAGAAAATGATGAGCTGGAGTTATTAAAAACGAAAGTTTGATGATATAATTTCTCAACTGAAAGAGAGATTTGCAGATTCAGGATGTTCAAGAAACGATCAAGTGAGGTTATTGTCTATTTTACCAAAATCTTGGTCAAATCAAAAGATAATGGATGAATTTCATGCAAACAAACACATTGTATCGCAAGCTAGGTTGTTAGCAGAAGGAAAACATCACAACAACAAGAACAACAACAACGAAAAAATGGTTCATACTTTGGATTCACAAACAAAAAACACGGTGTTGGAGTTCTATGATAGCGACCAGATGAGCAGAGCCATGCCTGGGCTAAACGACTATGTTTCTGTGAAAAAGGATGGTAAGCTTCAACGTGTACAAAAACGTCTGTTAATTTGTTCATTGAAAGAGGCTTTTAATAGGTTTAAGGAAATTAGTGAATTTACTATTGGATTTAGTTCATTTGCATCATTGAGACCGAATAATTGCAAGCTATTAGGAAGTTCAGGTTCTCATAACATTTGTGTTTGTACGAGTAAGTTATGGAGACTCATAAACCAAACATAGCTGCAAATTTTTGTTAAAATCGGAGATGGTGGATTTTTATCGTCGGCCACTTCCCCGTGGAATTCCTCGCTTGAGAAATATATCGATTCAAAACTATCTGCGAATTGGGTAGCTAATATTTATTTGAATTTATTAGTTAATTCAATTGACAATAAAGATAAGAATGATCTTAAAGACAACGCAGATGATGGATCAAATAGTCGTATCCTGCGCCAGACGATTCTGACCTGAATGCGTTTAAACTATCGGCCTTTACCTTCAAAGATCTGATGAGAATTACGGAAAGTTTCCACTGTGAACGGTACTTACATTGCCATATTTTGATGATCACGCAACATCATCACGCTATTCACTAGGACAATAAATATTGAAAAAAAATGTCAAGTGGCACCTAAAAGATTTAATGACGCTTACCATGATACTGAATTTCTAATTGCTGATCTGATCAATGAGGAGAGAGCGATTATGATCTACACTACCCGTAAAACGGGGTATCTTTTATCACCGGGGTAAGTTTGATCCATTTTTTCACTAATATACAATAAAACAAAATCATCGAAACAAAAACAAACCATATTCTCAACATGTTCCGCATCTACCAGTAACTATTATTTCGTCTTTTCATGTACATTCTCTCATACATCATATCAATCTGTTCAAACAATACCTTGTATATTAATGAATTCAGTCAACTTCAACTAAACTGATATTTTTTTTAGAAACCGTAAATATTTATGTTCAATGTTTCATTTAAAATATCCGAGATTTTTTGTTGTTATCTATTTCATTTCGAATATTTTCCTGAAAAAGTTCGATAAAAGCCAATTGTATCCTAGGCAATTTTGTTCTCGTTCGAGACGTCACAATATTAGGCCATGAAATAGCCTGCAGATGTGCAATTTACAACATTTCAAGCGTTATCTCTCATTTCGATAGATATATTTTGTTACCCTAAAAGAAACGAAGGAAAATTTACAACATAGTAATTTTTTTATAATAAAACAATATAAAATACCCAACTATTTGAACATTTGCAATCTTTGATTACCAGTACTTGTTTTAAAAATGCAAACAGTTACATCTATTTGAAGCAAATGTAGTTATTTGAAAAACTTTTGAAAAAGTGATCAATGTTCCCCGTTTTACGGTACCCAAAAATCACGAAAACGGATAAAATGGTTGATATTCGTTGGACGATGGATTGTATCAACCTGTCTGGATGATGAATACAAATACTCAAAAACAAACACGAAACTTTACTTGTTTTGTAAAATCTTTCTTAAACTTAAACCATGATGTTGACACTTGGCAGGGATAAGATGGACATGGTATGGTAGTGGTAAGGATAAACATTGGGCAAAGGCAGAGAGAGAGACGCTTCTCGATCAATAAATTTTATTTTCTGTCGGTACATAACATTGATGTAATAGTAACAAATAACTTAACGGTATGCGATTTAACAGTATTCCGCGCAGTACTCTTGTAATAAATATATCTATCTTCCCCTACCCTACTCTGTCGTACCTAACATTATACCAATTTAAATAATGCTCTTAAATCATGATCGACTTATTAAAATTTCTGTGTTTCACCAGTCAAGAGCTAAATAACCAGTGTATCATTTCAAGCTAGAAGTATTACCCAAGATCAACGATTTTCAGGATCGAATCGTTATTTTCGGGCGTCAAAAACTTATATCCATTAGCATGCTCTCGAGAAAAATTGTTTCGCTTGAATATCTGATAAATTTCGTATTACGCATTCTGTCTTTCTACAAATCTCAAATAATTAAATCGGGTTTGATAATCTAATTCAAATAAAATTTCCAAACTGAGTTGTAGCAAATATTATTTTATATTGTCTATTGCCTACGTTTCAAAGGTCTAAGTCCTCATATCCAGGGAAAAAATAGTTACAATAATATCACAGCCAACTGATTGAGATCATGGAATCTCAACACGCAACACGCTGCTCCACAATGTAAGAACACCGTACATCCATTGCTCAGTCTGCTTGAGAATATCGAAATCTACAGATTTTTATCTCTATTTTCCTCGAAGAGAAATGCGTGTTTTTAGTGTTGAATAAATAGCACAAAACACTTCTCAGCGTCGCAGATTTGCATAGCGCATTGCATTTTACATTTCATATTGATGCCCATCAGCAGAATCAGCCCATCCCACCGTTTCGACGGAAAATTTCTCATATGATTTGCTTCATCTTCAATAGTTCGATAATATTTTAAATGCAACTGTTGTTTGTAAAGAATCTTTTTCTTATCGTACGAGTTACCTTTCAAAAAAAGAAAACAGGTAACCAATTTCACTAAAATAAGATAAATTTAAGTGACAAAACCACTTACCATCTGGACAGCAATAAATGTAGGCATGCTCGCGGTCTATTACTGTACCAGTTGGAAAGAAGAAGATAGCTCAATTCACACGAAGCCATTCTCTTGCTTCATTGTAATAATCCATACTCCTTATTAAATATTCGGCGATGAAATTGTAGCTATTTTTTATAAAATTCCTCATTATATCGAGTTTTAATGATTTCTGTTACGTGACGCGCCTCAATTCGTCCATTCATAATTTTTTCTCGATCTAATAAATCCATTCTCTTGCAAATCTTTCTCTACAGTTCTTTTTTTTCTAGAATGGTATTAGAGATAACGTATTAGGTTTGGTTTCACATACTTTATGTGAAATCATTTACTTGTTTATTTGTTGATTTTTCATTACTGTTTTCATATATTGAGCCAGTGGCGTAGCCAAGGAGGGGGGGGGGGGGGGTGGGGATTAAACTCACCAAACCAAAATTTATTTGAGTGATAAAAACATTAATTGATGCTTGCTAATTTAATTAAATATTGCGCAAAATATTTTTGGGAAAAAATTATCTGATCACTATATGGATAATCTATTGTTTTAAGCATCATGAGGTCTTTTGGAAAATTGTGGGAAGAGTATCTTTTAACTTATCTCTTAGCCGAGATCCCATAACTGTTAATTTTCATAAAAATAATAAAAAATAATTTGCCTGAATTCTTATAAGTTTATTTTTGAGAGCAGTTCGAAAATGTGGATTAGGGACAATTTTTCGAATGGGAAGCTAAGTTTGAATAGGTTGATCTATACTATAAAAATGAACGTGTTTTGCGATGAACGAGCATCACGTCTAAACCGCTGCACGGATCGACTCCAAACTTTGCATATGTGCTCAGGAGAAGTCTGGGAAGGTCATAGACCTTGATTTTTTTTTTACCATATCCATATAGTTATATAGAAGTTACATATGGGTTGTATTATCAATATAAATAAAATTAATGCATGTATATATGTTCTCTAACTACTTCTAAACGACGAATCCAATTTTCATGAAATTTGGTATACGTTTTCCTTCCACCAAGGAAATATTGATGGGTTGATTTTTTGGGAAAGGGATCCTGAGCTTCAGGCGAGGGGGCGCGCTGAAGCATTTTTAATATCTCTATATATTATTTGCTATATGTGTTGACCATGGTTGATGGGGGCGGAGCCTGAAGAAGGGAAGGGGGAGTCAGAGAGGATTCTGAGGCGATATATATATCCAACTATTCAATGGAATGCTTAACGAAAATCCGATTTTGATGAATTTTGGCATATGTATTCCACCAAGGAGATGTTTATGGTGTGGTTATTGTTGAGAGTGGTTGATACATGAGCCATAGATAAGAGGGAGAGGGACAAAGCATTCTTTTAAATTAGGTATATATTATTTGGCATATGTATTTCTTCTACCAAGCAAGTGGCTATGATGGGTTGGTTCGGAATCTGTCGGGGAAGTAGGTTCCGTTATTTGTAACAAGCCCGTGCATCAGGTTAACGATCATCTGTATTTCCCTTCAATGTTCGATATAATCGTTCGTATAAGTGTATTTCACAAACAAGCCGATATGGAAAATAGGAAATACTTTCGTTGATTTATAACATCTTTGTCTGTATAACGTGTTATCACTCGGTAGTTTGCAACCCAAAAATATATTGTAGAGGAGGAATAGCGAAATTAGTCTAAATAATGCCGCAATAAATAGTGATCCGGCCCATTACGCAGATAAGATTAGCTTTTCTAGGCAGTACTCCCACGGTCGGCTGTGTGGAGTAGAAATTATTTTTGTTTAGAAAACATAGGATGCTCTCGGTAGCCGGCTACCCAGAGTTTAAAAAGAATCAAAAACTAAACAAGATATTCTTTTTCGAGCGATCGTGTTCTCGATGCTTTATACGTCACATCGCTTTCTTGGAGCGAATCATAGACCCTATTCTCTTCCAAACCACCAACTCCGCGACACCTATGGAAGAGTCTGATGAATTGTCGTCCTTCCGTTAAGTAGGTGGAGCATCAACACTTGTTTATTTGTTTATTTGTGGACCAGGGAAAAGCCCGCTGGAGTGAAGCTCATTTTCGCCTCTTCTCCAGTAGGCATAAAACCTTCTCATCTTTTCATTGTCAACAGGAAATATGCTAACCCTAATGACAAAAAAGCCAATTACTATATAATAAACAAAATATAAATAATATACAGTGATAGAACATACAAGTAAGTTCAGTACTTATTAATTATGTCTAACACAAACTCGAAAAGTGAAACTTGCTTAAGTACTACTTACAACATAATACAAAAATTTTATAAACGAAAGCAACTAAACAGTGCAACTTTTTCGCGGTGTATTTATTAGAACAATTTTATGCAAAAAAATTCAGCATCTCTGAAACTTCGGAATATGAAAGAATGGGCTTTCCCCTTTCATTTGAAACTAAGATCAAAATAATCCGTCGGGGGGTCCAGAGCAACTTTTTTTTTGAAGTTTTTTTCGTAACAATATAAGTTTTACTATTGGAGATAGTTCATATTTCTGTCCCTAGATGGTGCTTTATACATTCGAACAACACTAAAAGTGAGAATTGTATAGAAAATTTAATTGTCTACAAGTTTGTTGACCACTAAAAATTGATCTGAAATCATCCGGAAAAGTTGTTTAAGATTTTAACAAAGTTATATCTAAGATAGTTTCACACGAGGCCTAGTGATTTGGAAATATGTTTTCTCGCACTTATTATATTACAAAAAAAATAATTGGGTTTAGTGGCATAAAAATATTAGACGGGATTCATTACGTTGACAATTCTAATTGAAATTCTGAAAATTAGGATGTTTGACAGAGTCAGAAAACTAGTTGTGCTTTTGGTTTGTAATCTTTCCCGATAGGTTCGAAGGGACTACCATTCATCGGAAGGTATTGCTTGCTTACAAGGGTTTGCTTACATTTATGTTCTGTTACACGGGTGTTTTAGAAAGGACCATACATCGTATAATTTAGGTTATGATCGCTTAAGTCAGCTATTATAATTTCGTTCAAGACGAAATGTTGGGACACACCGTTTCTAGTTTAACGCAAACCACAGCAGTAACTGTCCAAATTAGTGGCTAGTGTGAAATTTTCTCCGCAAAGCATATTGTGGCAGTTGGATTTTACGGCCATTTCCTATCAATTATGCGAGATATCGTTACTAAATTGATCCTAGATTATGCGATATGTATTACTTTGAAAACAAAATATGATTTGAGTACAACAATAACCTTATATACATAGAAGTCCTCGAATATATCCCAAAAAAAGTTAACTTGATCCAAAAACTCAAAGTTTTTTGTTCACTGTTTGTCACATTGAGTTAATTTTGAAAACGGATAATCAGCGTTTTTAACCAAGCGTTGCAAAGAAAGCGTCGAAATATTGCAATGGTGCGTTAAAAGTTTCCTTGAGTATGTTCAAATATAAAGGTTGAAGTTCAGGACAAGTAAATTTTATACGAAGATGCTAACAGAGTAGGAGATTCATGTAAGAATAGTTATCAGTCATCCCCGAGAACAATCGAAAAAATGAAAAAGATGGCATACATAATTGAAAAGGCTGTTTCTGCGGGAGGAATCACTTACCATCATGAAAAAGAATATTAATATCATACTAGTTTGGTCAAAACTTATCTAAAACTTCTCATCCCAAAAATATGAATGGTGCCCTGTATCAGGGAATTATAATTTTCAGCTAAAAGATGACTTTCCAAGCTCTCAAATTCCGCTGAATTCACTATTGAACTAAACACAACTATTTGGCAAATAAAAAAAGTGCTTGTGAATTAACAAACCACTAGGTCTTCTGTGAAACTAACTTAGACTTAGAATTCGTTAAAATATTAAACTACTTTTCGGGATAATTTCAAATCGGTTTTTAGTTGGTAACAAAGTTGTAGACAATTAAATAATCTATCAGATTCTCACTTTTAGCGTTGTTCGAATGTCTAAAACACCATCTAGGGGCAGAAATATGAACTAGTTCCATTGTAAAATCTATGCTTTCACGAAAAAAAACTTCAAAAAAAAAAGTTTCTCTAGACCCCCCGACGGATTATTTTGATTTTGGTTTCAAATGAAAGGGGAAAGCCCATTCTTTCATATCCTGAAGTTTCAGAGATGCTGAATTTTTTTGCATAAAGTTGTTAAAAAAAGACACCGTGTTTTTAATGGTGGCTCGGGACAAATTAAAGTCGAAGGCATCAGAGAGTTGATTAAACATACGACTCATACTGGCTATGGGTTCGTTATGACCACAATTAGTTCTAGCAACAGGAAGGCGGAAAAAAAGTATGGGATCGCAAAACACGACGATGGATGTTGAAGTTCAGCTGTTGAAGTAATGCGGAGCAGTCGATATTACCTTGAATAATATCGGAGACAAACAAAGCCTTTGCGACATTGCGACGACAACTGAGCAGGTCGAGACCGATCAATTTACATCTGTCTTCGTATGCGGGCAAATTTATCGGGTCATTCCAGGGAAGATGGCGCAAGGCAAATCGTAAGAACTTGCGTTGAACGGTCTCGCTTCGGCTGATGCTGTTTTGATAGAATGGTGCCCAATGGTGGTGAGAGCAATAGAGAGACTTTAAACAGTGCACATTTTTTGAAATTTTTGACTGTACGAAAGATAAATCCAAGTGTTCTGGAAGCTTTTGATGTTGCGTATGAAACATGGTCTCTAAATGTTAACTTTAAGTCAAGAATCATACCTAGATCTTTAACAGAAGTATCTCTCCGAAGATTATTGCCATAAAGTTCATAATTGAAAATAATTAATGAATGCTTACGAGTAAAAGATATTACGGAGCACTTAGATGCATTCAAGACCATCTGATTGTTGCTGCACCAATTAGCGAAGATTTCTAGATCGCATTGAAGAAGTCTTGCATCATTAAGACATTTTACGATGGTAAATAGATTGAAGTCATCGGCATAGGAAAGCTTGACACATTTTACTGAAAGGTGGACATCGTTCATGTATAACAGGAAGATTATGGGTCCCAGGTGGCTGCCCTGTGGAACTCCGGAGGTAGCAGCAAATGGTAGGGAAACAGTATCTTCAATTTTAACGCTCATTTGATGGCCAAATAGGTAAAAACGTAACCAACTAAGAAAAGGTCCATTAAAACCCAGCTGTTCGAGTTTGGCAACAGCTATACAGTGGTTGATCTTGTCGAAAGCTGCAGTAAGGTCTGTATAAATCGCGTCAACTTGATGTCTTTGTTGGAGTGCATGAGTTATGTATGATGTGTATGCAACTAAGTTTGTACTGGTAGATCGCTTAGGAACAAATTCATGTTGTTCTTCAGCTATTATGTTACGGCAGTTGTGAGTGACAAAATCCAGGACGATTGACTCGAATAGTTTGGATGTAGCGCACAAGGCTGCAATTCCGCGATAATTGAGCACGTCGCGTTTACATCCTTTAAAAAAAACCGGGAATACAAAGGATCGCTTCCAACAGTCAGGAAAAATCCCTGATCGCAGAGAGTCGTTGAAATGGCATGATAAAGGTGTAGCGAGACTAGCAGAACATTGTTTTAGAACAATCGCTGGGATCCCATCAGGACCGACGTTGCATGATTTTTTTAGCTTTCTACATGCAGTAATAACTGCATCAGAAGTGATACGAGGATGTTGACCGATGGG
The DNA here is from genome assembly GCF_030247195.1 of Topomyia yanbarensis. Taxonomy (NCBI): domain Eukaryota; kingdom Metazoa; phylum Arthropoda; class Insecta; order Diptera; family Culicidae; genus Topomyia; species Topomyia yanbarensis. The sequence goes on along the minus strand of NC_080672.1, from coordinate 337,301,193 downwards.
GAGCCCACATGGAATTCCAAGAACAGCAGTAGTACACTTCTCGCATACCTAATACCTACCACTTCCTAAGCAACTCTTATTAGATAATCAGCAGTCAAACATAGTAAAGTCAGTGTGCATTCGCCAAAATAATTTTCACAACGCAACGCAACGAAACAACGGAAATAACTCAGTTTGCATTCCTGTTTTCACACTTCCTAATAAAGTTTAATATTTAAAAAAGCCCCTCTTACTACGAAATCATTATACATGTGCAATTCCAACTATCTACAAGAATAGTACTCGACACAAGAAAAAAAGATAAAGACGCAAGCAAATACCTTCTGTATAAGATTCCGCATTTTACTCAAACGATCGCCGAGTAAAATCAGCCATAAAAGAAACCACGAAAAAATTCGTCGCGTTATTGAATATTATTAAAAAATATAAGCAGTGCTCCTTATTGCCCGCTATCTGGAGTTCAAGTTGCTTATTTTGTTAATCGTATTAGCACAACAAATGATAATTTTTTCAAATTTTCGGCAGCCTGCTGCCCAGAGCAATTATTACATGATAACGCTATTGGCACACTTACTAACAACTCTCCCCTTCCCGTGATACATGTGGAGATGCAGAGGATTCCTCGGTCTCTAGTAGCAACATGTATCGGACTAACATTCCTTTCTTTCCCAGAAGATCTGCATTCGGACGTGCCCGGCGTCAGTATTGATCAGCATGCAGGGAGCACAATAGATTGTACAATGTGGCTCATCATGTTATTCCCAAGCATGCTGTTCCAATGCAACCTAATTTGGTTCTGGTCAATAACGGAGTAGCAACTACGGGAGATCTCTTATGCTTATGCTTATGTTTTAGTATTGGTATCATTTTGGGAAGAATTAGTCTCGGTCTCCATTGAATCGGAAGGATTGTTAGCCGATATTATTTAATAGCAAACTGCACAGTGTGCAGTGCACACAATAGCGAAATAAAAGCGGAACCTTCTTGGTCGAGAGTCAAGATGGTTTTAATAGAAGCATCTTGCAGTCCCACAAATCCATTGGTATTGTATAAATTCAAAGCGAGCGAGTTCGAAATGAAAGCGCTCATATTAAACTTACGAGCCTTTAATGGAAGAAAATTGCTTCACATTCCGGGGTGTCCACTGTAAACAAACTAAGGGTGCCCCGAATGGGTAAAGTGACGATGGATCGGGTGATGTGCGTTGTTCGAGTCCCTTTGAATCTCGAAGAGGGTTACGGCAAGTGGCACGATCTTCAAGTAGTCCGTCCAGCTTCTTGGCTTCGCCGACGACATTGACATAATGGCACGGAACTTTGAGGCGATGCAAAGTGGCGGATTTCCCTAAATACCTGGCCAAAAGTCGAAAATGGTTTTGATTGACCTGCAAAGGTACATACCACGGTTTTTGGGGGCGCAGATTACGATTTTAATGTCAGATTATCAAAATTCAAAAAAGCGGATACAAAATGGCCGACATTTTAATATAAATATAAGTAAATTTTTACGAATGAAGAATTAATGGTTCCAGTGTATGACAATAACGTTTATAATGTATCGAATTTTAAATGGTGTGCAGTTAAATGATAAATTTTATTGATTTACACGCATAAAGACGTTTGGGTGTCTTTATGGTGTAGCTATTATGAGAATTGATTTTATTAGTCATTTCAAACTATGTTTTTTGAAATATTATACAACATAGTTACAAAACTTTTAAACTCTCTGTACAATTATTATTCAATTACTGTCTGATGCACATATTTTTCAAAAAACGAAAAATAGTTTTTTTCTAAATTATAGAAAATAAGCCGATTCTGCGATGAAATGTATGGAGTGAAAATTGAGAACAAGTTTGCATGCAAATTTCAGTAACTAAAAATGAATATGACAAAAATACGAAAACAAGTGAAATTCACTAAGATTCATAGTATTATATAAATTGTTAGACCGTGAATTTGTCCAAAGTCCATTATTACGATGAAGCGTCCATTTAAATTTATGGGTTATGCTTGGTCTGAACATGCTTGTACTGCTTCCTGGTATAGTTCAGAGCAACTACGTTTTGTTGTCATGCTTGCTGACATACTACGACTAACAACCTTCTCGCAAACAAATTCGCCAAGCTGGAGTATACGCCAAAGTGAGCTTTTTGGTCTAATCACGACCGGAGATTCCAGTATTATTTTGCACTATTCTACTGATTTTCGCACGTAGTATCCTGTCATATACTCCACTTCTTGACTTGTTTTGCTTTGCATGACCAAACGTCATAGTTTCCTGGTAACGTTTAAGCATGGTATTCAAAATCGACTTTTGAAATTGGGATCCTTTGGCGGTCATTTATATTGACCTCGTTGGTTTTCAATATGAACGACCAGAATTATTTACGTCTTCTGCATTCCACTTTTGATAACTTTTGAATATGTTTATGAATCTTGATGAAATTTTCACCACTAAATACACTATTCTTCCTGATTGAAATGCAGTATTGCGTGACTCGCTATGGTAACCAGAGGTGCAGCAGTAATTAAAAGTACGAGTCCAAATTTTAAACTGAAAATCTTATAATCCGTCTCCGTCTCCACTTAATCAATAATTACTCAAAAACGGGCAAATTCGAGCAAGAAATCTATAGTGTTCCAAATGGAGAATCGTTCAAGGAACATAAATTGCCTTGAAACATAGTGGATATGCGTGGACAAAAAATGTATTTCAATAATTTAACAAAAATGTGTGTTGAAACCGTCTGCTACAAAAGCGTGAAAGTTACTGTCATTTTCTATAAACAAACAAAATAATATCTTTTGACATCAATACATATAAATAAAGTACATACCGTCAGCATAACTCTCCATTATTCCACATTCGAAACCGGCACTTTTATCATAATCCAGCAGCACTTGAATAATACTGATATTTCGAGCGCTCGATAAAAAATATGAGCAAAACGCGATGGTTTAAACTGTTTGGATGTGCCAACACCTCAAATATGGAAATTTTGGAGCGCTTCACTTAAAATAGCATGTGGCAGCACCATCTGAAGGACAAAATATGTACTAGAACCCAAAGTACTACCATGCAATTTTCGACTTTTGGCCAGGTTTTTAGGCAAATCCGCCACTGTGCGATGTCGGAAACGTTCATCAGACTGAAAGCTGAAGCCAGCAGGATTGGTCTTGCCATCAACGTTTCGAAGACAAAATACATGAGAGGAAAATGGTTCCTGGAGACAACAATGTGAACCTCCCAGCCCGAGTTCGGATTGACGGTGACGAAATCTAGATGGTCGACGAATTCGTGTATTTGGGCTCACTGGTAACCGCCGACAATGATACCAGCAGAGAAATTCAGAGCCGGATCTTGGCGGGAAATCGTGCCTACTTTGGACTGCGGAGGAAGCTCCGGTCGAACAAAATTCGCCGCTGCACGAAGTTGGTTATCTACAAGACGCTGATTAGACCGGTGGTCCTCTTTTTTTTTTTTTTTTTTTTTTTACAATGGAGAAGACCTTTATGTCCTAGCCCAGTACACGTGCTAACGGTAGGGTCCAATCTACCACACGGGGTGCACTGGGGGCGTGTCGGACTCGAATGGTGACCAGCCATTAATACCGACTAAACTCCATTGGGCTCCGCCATCATTCCTCCCAGGAACTACCTCTCGGTATTACTTCTGGGGGGATGGCTGTACTAACTGTACTCATTCACTCTCACTCACGCGATCATACATCCTGTATGAGGCTTACTTGGGTGCTCTCTCAATCACACTTTGATTCACTCTCAAACACTCCCACATGAGGCTGACTTTTGTGCTCACCTTTTACGTTCCATGCGAGGCTGACTTGTGTGCTCACCTTACTCATTCCTTGCTAGGCTTACTTTTGTGCTCGCCCTACCCATCCATGTGAGGCTGACTTGGGTGCTCGCTCTATCACCTGATTCACTCTCAATCGTGCCACTCTATTGTACCTTTGTCACTCCCTCTGGCATCCCATGTGGGACATTTTTCTTAGGCCCCACTTCTGACATACCATGCGAGGCTGACTTTTGTGCTCACCTTTTTCATTCCTTGCTAGGCTGACTTTTGTGCTAGCCTCTACCAACCTGTGAGGCTGACTTTTATGCTCACCCTTAACATGCAATGTGAGACTGACTTGGATGCTCACCTTTTCACTCCTCTGCCACGCCATGAGGCATCGATAGCTTAGTTCCAACATACTACGCTACGACCCTCCCGTCTTGGCATGAGGCAGTCCACTTATACGCCTATACACTCACTCTTCTGTCTTGCTTCGGGGTGGCTGGGTTTACCCCTTACGCGGTTGCCATTCGCTGCGCCAACCTACCTCGGCATGAACAGACCATTCACTCTCTTATTTTGCGTTTGGCCTTTTTCGCTCCAGCTAACCAATCACTAGTTAGCCGTGCCCGCCGTCTGTTGCTCGGTTCGCCAGATTACCTGTAGCCTACTGGCAATCTGGATGGTAGCAGCCGAGACTGCGTTCCACTTCTCCACCGTTTGACACATCCGCTGGATAAGGGTATCCGGGGTTGTGTCCCAGCCACAGACGTCGAGCATTGCTCTTCTTTCGACGTCGAACCGATGACATACGAACAGTATGTGTTCGGCAGTTTCATCCACACCTGGGCAGTCCTGGCAGACTGGGACCTCCGCGTGCCCGAACCTGTGGAGGTACTGACGGAAACAGCCATGGCCTGACAGGAATTGTGTCAGGTGGAAGTGAACTTCCCCATGGGGTCTTCCCACCCAGCTCGATATGCTAGGTATCAGCCGGTGGGTCCACCTACCTTTCGAGGAGTTGTCCCACTCACGCTGCCATCTGGCGACCGAGGTCACCCTGGTGCGCTCGCGGGCTCCCCTATTTCCACGTAGCTCAAAGCACTCCTCATCTTCCCGAATGACCAGCCCGACTGGCATCATGCTCGCTATCACGCAGGATGCATCGTGTGATACCGTGCGGTAGGCAGATATCACTCTGAGGCACATCACGCGGTAGGTGCTCTCCAGTTTCTGTAGGTAACTGGTTACCCTCAGTGCTCTTGACCATGACGGGCCGCCGTACCTGAGGATAGATACGGCAACGCCTGCCAGTAACCTACGTCTACTGGCGCACACCTTTGAGCTGTTGGACATCATTCTCGATAGTGCCGCAACAGCAGTCGACGCTCTCTTGCACGTATAGTCGACATGGCTGCCGAAGGTCAGCTTGTCGTCTATGATGACTCCGAGAGACTTCAGACTTCGCTGTGAAGTGATCGCGACTTCTCCCACATGGATAACTGCATGTTGTGCCGACTTGCGGTTGTTGACGATAACTACCTCCGTCTTATGATGAGCGAGCTCCAGGCCTCTCGCGCTCATCCATTCCTCCACCGTGCTAATCGCGTGTTCTGCGGTTAGTTCTACCTCAGGAATTGACTCCCCGTAGACCTCCAAGGTTACGTCGTCGGCAAAGCCGACGATCTTGACCCCAGGAGGGAACTTCAGTCTCAGAACCCCGTCATACATGAGGTTCCATAACACCGGGCCTAGGATCGAGCCCTGCGGGACTCCGGCGGTAATCGGAACCCTTTTCTGACCGGCATCGGTCTCGTATAGCAGTACGCGGTTTTGGAAGTAACTTTCCAGGATCCGGTACAGACCCACCGGTAGGCTAAGCCGGTGTAACGAGAGCGCGATGGCATCCCAGCTTGCGCTGTTGAATGCATTCTTCACGTCAAGTGTCACTAACGCACAGTATCGAATACCTCGCCTTTTTCGTTGGATCGCTATCTCGGCAGTATTTATCACTGAGTTGAGAGCGTCCACTGTGGACTTACCCTTCCGAAAGCCAAACTGGTTGCTTGACAGACCGTCCGTACCTTCCGCGTACGGGGTGAGCCTGTTGAGGATGATCCTCTCAAGCAGTTTGCCAGTCGTGTCTATCAGACAGATTGGTCTGTACGCCGATGGGTCGCCTGGCGGCTTCCCGGGCTTCGGCAACAGCACCAGTTTCTGCCTTTTCCATCTATCGGGGAAACGGCACTCGTCAAGGCATCTCTGCATAGCTAGCCTGAACATGTTCGGGTTCGCTATGATCGCTGCTTTGAGAGCGTTGTTTGGAACTCCATCCGGCCCTGGAGCTTTGTTCATTGCTAGGGATTTAGCCACTGCGAGTAGTTCTTCATTCGTCACTGGAGCCACCATTTCGACCGTGCCCTTACTGTCTCGTAGTGCAGGTGGCCAGGGGCTTGTGGCTCGAGACGGGAAGAGTACTTCGATAATCGTTGCCAACCGGTCCGGAGACCGTTCTGGGGGTGAGGAGCCCCCTTTGGTCTTGGCCATCACAATCCGGTAGGCGTCACCCCACGGATTCGCGTTGGCACTCTCACACAGGTTGTCGAAACACGCTCTCTTGCTGCTTTTAATAGCCTTGTTAAGGGCTAATTTCGCAGCTCGAAACGCTTCACGGCGGTTCTCTCTTGCATCCTCGGTGCGAGCTCTTTGCATCCTACGTCTAGCTCTGAGACAGGCTGACCGTAGAGCTGCAATCTCGGCACTCCACCAGTATACCGGTGGTCCTCTACGGCCACGAGACCTGGACTATGCTCGTGGAGGACCAACGCGCCCTTGGAGTTTTCGAACGAAATGTGTTGCGTACCATCTACGGTGGAAGACGGAACGTGGCGTAGGCGAATGAACCACGAGTTGAATCAGCTGCTGGAAGAACCATTCATCGCGCATACCGCAAAAATAGGACGTTTGCGGTGGGCTGGACATTGGAGTGGCTCGCGGTTGTATGGGAAAACTTCAAAATGATTGAAACTAGCGAGCACAGCACTTTTTTAGTTCCTTTTGTAGTCCCAAATGCCTGTGAAAAATTTGGGAGCGATTGGTTGCTTCTCGGGTTTGCGCATTGCGTTCAACGTTTGCATGGGATTTTATATGGGGAAATGAATTATTTTGCATTTACGTTAATAAAGGTCGCTATTTCACTATGTTATTCATCAATTCATTCTGAACATTTCATTTAAAGGTACCAAGTCTCTGCGATGAATATATTCTCATTTATTTAGGTTTTTAATGGTGCACCAGCAGTATTGGAAAAAGTAATCAATTTCTGCATTTAAATTTTACCACAAGTTTTAAAATTGTTTTAACTATTTTTTGAAAACTCGTAGCTAGTTACTGTCTTCGACAAAGTTGTTAACCAAGGTTTGAACCATAGTTTTATAAAGCTGGTTTTTCATATTGAATGAAATAGCGATCTTTATTAATGTAAATGCAAAATAATTGATTACCCCATATAAACTTCCATACAAACTTTGAACGCAATGCGCAAACCCGGGAAGCAACCAACCGCTCCCGAACTTTGCACCGGCATTTGGGACCACAAAAGGAACTCAAAAAGTGCTGTGTTGAAAAATGTCATGTTCAAGCCACTCTACTGGACATGTCGTAAGAATGTCGGACGACGACCCGGTGAAGGCTTCTGCATACAGACAACAAGGCTCTAGCCTGAACGGTAAGGTAAGTAAGGTGCCCTAATGGGTAACCAACTCTCTCCATTTTTTTTGGCAAACCTAGAGGAATACGTAAAGGAGAAAGGTATCTTACACGAGCGTTGGTGCATATACGGTGATGATATCTCTTACATCGAACATCCACACATGAAGAAACAAAAGATAACAAATTTATCTTTTTGGATATCATTGTAACAAGAGAAGCAAAATCTTTGGCTTTTGAAATATAAAGGAAACCCACCAATACCGAAACAGTTATGCCAACACAAGCAATGGTTAAATCGCAAACCACAAACCGTTCTTTTGTCATTCGCAAGTAAGCTGTCTTCACCCATGAAACATTGCATTTGCATAGAAAAAAGAGCTAAGCAACCGGGTGCCGCAAATGGACGCAAGCCGAAGTTATTACAATGAAGAAACAAATCATTTGCGTTTTGGATTCGATTCGTTCCCAACATGGATGGCTTCGGTTGCGAAGCTTTTCTGTAGTGGCTCACGGTTTGCATTGGGTTTCCATCAAACTAGTCTAATCTAACATCTAATCAGATTTTGGAATGACACCCAGCCCCAGATAGTGCAGTAAGCATTTCAAATGTCAAAAATAACTATGATCAATTCAGGTTAATTATTACATGAGCTATTTTATGAGTTCTTTTGCAGAAGCTATACGTATTGTTTCATGAGCTATTACAATTCAAGTATAAAAGTTCTGTAAAACCTTGCGAAACACTATCGTGACGTTGTGGGAATCTCTTCCGTGTTAATTATAGCGAGGATAAAAGAAATTAAAAGTTTCCTAAATTACTACTAATTTTTAAATCATTTTCTTTGATACATTCGTTGAAGGACTAAACAGTTCCCATACGATAAATAACTAGTTCCATCACAGGATCGACCTCAACTCTGACATTGCCCCACCGATGAAAAGCTATAATTTGGAACCTATCCTAACACGAAACACGAGGCGCTTTCGGTGGTAAAATGTTTAAACTTGCTAACGGAGCTAAACAGAAGAACACGCCAAGCAAAATCATGCAACGTCTGGAAAAGATATAAAAACCTCACAACACTCGGTAGCTGGTCGAGGCGATATGGTTGTGCACTGAGCGGCGGTGACACCTAGCAGAGCAGCATGGAAACCCGAGTCGAATATGTTGCAGTTTCGCCCGAATATTCTAGCTCGCATTCATCATTTTGCCGATTCACCCCATGTCTTCGTTGAATAAACAGCAGCTACAAAGTTTTCGATATTTCTCCGAAGAGGACTCTTCGTTCGCCCAAACCCCACCTTAAATGATGACGCCTGGGACACCACTCAGCAGCAAACGAAAGCTGAGTTCAAAGCTCCAGTCTAGACTATTAATATAAAATGGTATATAAATTTAATGAATTTCTCCTTGAAGAACGACTTCCCTAACACACCATCGCACAGAGTGGCATCATCGGTAGTATTTCGTCGATGTAGTTGTGGGTATAGTTCAGCTAACAACGGTCTGGTCTGGTTATATTCCTGCCCCGCCCTGACAGTTGCAGACAAACCCAAACAGGAGGAAGAAGTGTTAATTATATTATTATTTTTTCAAACTCATAGATACTGCAACCCGCGACCGCAACCATTCGAATAAATAATTTATTTATACACTTTTATTCACAGAACTCAACCGTAACAGCTTGGAAGCGTAATGACAAACGACAGTCGCTGGAACACTGGCACTGGGTAAACGACGGACGACGGGAGAAGCTGTCGTCCTTTCGTGTGATATCGGTACCTACTCTTGATGGTTCGAATGAGTAGTTCTATTAAATTTTTACAACGTAATAATCGTATACATATGTGTGTGTTGGAAACAAGAGTTTCAAGAATCGTGAGGGTTTTAGTCACTCTTACTTCGATCGAATCACAATCTTTGTGTAGGGTTCGTCGCAGTGCAGAAGCGGACGGTGAATAGATTTTCCGCACCGTGACCGCGAAACCAATCGTCAATACTGCACCCTGTATCAAGCGTTGAATGCAGTAAATGTGACCAATATGAATTGTCGAAGGTGAATCGTAATACTTTTGGTTTCGAATTTCAACTAAATTTTAACATAAAAAAAAATAAAAAATAAATTGGATAAAACTAGCGAAAGCATAATTATGCAAGCAAACTCGTTCCGGCCTTGTTGTCGAACAACTTTTTCAACGCTTTCTTCTTCTTCTTCTTCCACATTATCTTCGCTCAACGCTCAGAGATGCCAGCATCCGGTAAACTGTGCTCACGAGCACTTTTCGTTTCGGAAATGGTCAACCGTTAATTTTTTTCCACCGATAACCATGCGTTTCGTAAAACCGTACAACACGCTCGCGGAGTGCTTGCTGTATCGAGGCCATCTTCAATTGAGCTGACAGCACCCGAGCGTAACGAAACATGCCACCCTTTTCTAGAGAGTCTAGAGAGCAATTCTCTTGGAGAGAAAAATATTTACACTCTTTACTTTAGTTAAAGAAAAGGATTGAAATCATTCTCATTTTTTATTGAACACCCGTTATAAAATGCCGAAGCAAGCTAAGAAATATTTGGTTTGACAGGATATTTGTCGCTGTGGTTTGGAAATCGACATTTGCATTGCAATTGGGATTTTGAAGCAACAAATGTACGCGAACGAATGGAAGGACATTGGCTGACTTTCCTGAAGAAAACCGATTATGCCGCGCTCTTTTGGTCAAATTTGATATCCTGCCATTATAGAAATGGGCCGTACAGTGGCAAACCGTCAACAACGTGCAGATGGTGCCCAAATACAGAAACCCTCTCTACACGCCAGAGTTGTTCCCAATCGAGAAATGTTGGTCCTGGTTCTGAAGAAGACTCAAAACCTGTTTAAAGTGAGAAGCAGTTGAACCAGATAGCAGAAATTTATTAAAAGGACGATGGACCGAGTGTAATATAAAAATAAACTCAGCTCAAATTGGGACAATGTCGTATTTTTTATCGCGGGGAAGTTTTCAAAAGAGATAATTGTCGACTTGGTGCGTGGTACGACGACCGACTAAACTTTAAGTGCATAACCTCGTCCTACCGGGACCACCGTTTGGTATTACTTCGGGAAGATTGTGCTCTTGCATCTCTTCTTTCTTTGCAGCCCCTGGCTCCTTTGCGTTCGTGGAGTCATTTAGCTCCCTTATCGGTCTGTTTCTCTGAGTCAATTAGATCCTAGCCCTGCCGTGATCTATTGTAGTAGGCAGTAACCTACTCAGTCTGAGAGCTCTTCGGTAGCGGAATTTCTCCCGATAACGATGCCCGTTTCTTTGAGCTGTTTAGCTCCCAGTTATTTCGTAATCTACTTGTACAGATCCGGGCGATGAATCAACTTTACTTTCACGGAGAGGTCCACGATTGTGAATTTTATCCAGACGCCGTATTTCAAATTTCCTTCGATTTCTGGATCTTGTTTTACTCTTATCCGCTGCTCTTGCTAGCACGCTGCACAGCGGCTCGTTTTAGAGCAAAAGGTGGACTAAAGTCAAAACATTGTCCACGGTGTTCCTAAAACCGTTATTAACTAAAAAAAATGACCATAAATTTGGCATACGGCATTCGACAGATACAGTATCCAAGCATCTTCTCAGTGAATTTCAAAATGATCCATCGAGGGATTCGAGAGATATGGCGATTTGAAGTTTTTTGATACGTTTCATAAGGCTACCAGCAAACACCCACGGGTTTGGTCCAATCTCTATAAACAAAAAAATATTAAAAAATAAAAAATATATAGTAATCAAGTATATCCCTTGCATGTTTGAAAATATTTCATTGACGCAATCGAAAGTTATAACGGTTTGGATGTGGTATGCGGTCATAGATGGGTTTTCTACCAGACTTCAAGCGTGAATCCAAGTTTGTCCATTGACTATTTAGATCGTTTATACGTGTCGCGACTTTTAAAGGAAAACCTTACCATTTAATTACATAAATATAATGCACGAAAGGTGTTATTTATATGGGATAGACGGGATTTTACATCTAGAAACTTGAACTTTATCGCAATGGAAAAATAATTTTTTTCTTCATTTAATGACTTTTGTTGATACATAATATTATAAACATTTAGTCGACCAATGTAGCTGTCGAATTTTCGGAAAAAAAAATAAAAATTAACAAAGTCACAGAGCATTACAATTAACGTTTCTGGAAGTAGACTTCAGTCAGGCGTTTGCTGGGTGCTAACCTGAGTGCATTGCAAACCTTTACCTTTCAGAGCGAGCGACCAATCTCAAAAGTGAAGATATATTTTAATATAGAGGGCTAAGCTGAGAGAGACAGAGAGGAAGTATTACTGAAACTTGAAAAATATTTCTAAAAATAGTTTTTGTAACATCATTTCTTAAAAATCTGTAAAGCCGTGTGGTGTCCGGCGGGCTGAAATCTTTTTGCACTATTTCAACCAAGAATAGAACCTCTGGGAACTGCTCCCATGTCGTAAGAGGCGACTAACAACATGCTAGGAGTTCCTAGGCCGACGTTTTGCTCCGTACCGAAGACTTAAACTGGACGGACCTTAAGGTTTTCCATATTACCCTCTTTCCAGTCTGTATTTAGTGAATCACTGACATATACTCACCTTTTCTGATTCGCCTTTCTTGATTGTGTACCAACGTTTTAAGTTTCTTCTGGCGGTTGTATATTAGCCGTAAATGACGAAATCTAATTCTACACTAAGTAACAGAATATATTAATATACCGGCACTTCCACGCCAAGGTTTAACTTCCAAAGCTTTGGTTTAAAAACCGTTTTTAAAAAATGGAAACTTTCATGTAGGAAATTTATTGAATTGGCCTAAGATGGAGCTGTCGAATTTCACAAAAAGCTTTTTATGTTGCAAGTGATCTGTAGTTGTGTTAAATTAGGTATTTTTCTATTATATTTGGAACCGTCTACTGACAAATCTACATTTACGAATACCTCCAAAAGTGACTCCTTGAGGTCTCATGAAGGCCTGACACTAGCTTTATGATACTTTTGCTTTTCTAAACAGTAATAAAAATCTCAACATTCAAGAACTTCACTTTGTCAGAAAATGTAGGGCCATCGGAAGCTAAAACTTCGTAAAATCGCACTCCTGGTCCTTTTTTCAGTGCAGTACTCTACGTCACTCGTTCAAATTTGCACCGCTCTTATGGTAGTCGGTATTTGCTAGTATTACTGTTCTCCCATCCATTCTGGTAGTCAAACGGTGGGATAGCAAAATTCTTACAAGTTTCCTATCTCATGCCTCCACGCGAGTCTAAGTCTATTGATGATATTTGGTCCTTAGACCGCAGAATGAGAGGGTGCGAACAGAATGAGAGGGTGCGAACAGATCTAGTCGAGAAAACATTGCCGTAAAAATGAATAGTTGATCGGAAATTAGCCCCAATACGACTAATCTGACTAGTATCTATGAAGACGGGTCAATACGTATTGAAAATTCGCCGCGTCTGTTTTTATGAACCTAATTTAAAGCTCCGTTATTGCTAACAAGCCCGTGCATCAGGTTAACAATCCTTTATATTTCCCTTCAGTGTTCGGTATTATCGCTCGTATACTTGTATTCCACAAACAATCCGATATGGAAAATAAGAAATACTTTCCTTGATTTATAACATCTCTCGCTATTTTTGCCTGTATAATGTGTTATCACTCGGTAGTTTTCAAGCCAATAAATATATCGTAGAGAAGAAGTAGCGAATTCTGTCCAAATACTGTTGCAATAAATAGTGATCCGGCCCATTACGCGGATAAGATTAGCTTTTCTAGGCAATACTCCCACGGTCGGCCGTGTGGAGTTCAAATTGCTTTTGTTTAGGGAACATAGTATACTCTCGGTAGCCGGCTGCCCAGAGTTTAAAAATAACCAAAAACTAAACAAGATCATCTCTTTTTCGAGTGATCGTGCACTCGAAGACTAACTAAACAACTACCTAATAAAACATGCTTTACAGGTCGCATCGTTTGCTTGGAGCGAATCCTAGACCTGATACCCTTCCAAACCACCAACTCCGCAACACCTATGGAAGAGTCTGATGAATCGTCGTCCTTCCGTTAAGTAGGTGGAGCATCAACACTTCCCGTCTACCTTATCCTTTATCCTTCCCCGTGAACGATGGAGATGGGGGCGGCCGGCAATGATGGCTATCATGCTGTTGAGGTTTTAATATGGGTCGGATTGGTATGAATTCCTACTTACCACTTCCTAAGCAACTCTTATTAGATAATCAGCAGTCAAACATGATGAAGTCAGTGTGCAATCCCCCAAAATCATCGTCACAACGCAACGCAACGCAACGCAACGCAACGCAACGCATCATTTCTTAAAAATCTGTATATCTATACATACACGGAAAAATCTGTATATCTGTACACACAGATTCTTGGTCTGAAAATGGCTGAAAAGTCTGTATAAATACAGATTATTCTGTATTTTTGGTAACCCTGGTTACTGTTGTGCACTTGATTCCTTTTTGATATTAAACCATGTCAGAAAAATAAAATTCTGATTCATTAGAGTGGCTCAAAAATAATTATTTTTATGTAATCTTATGTAATGTAATTTTATGTAATTTTTTGTAATCATAAAATTGTTTAATTGTAATGTTCGTGCGCTGAATTTGTTTTAAATATTAAAACATGTTTTGAAAAAATCTCCTCTCATTAGGGTGACTCAAAAAGAATTATTTTGTTGTAACGCTTAATAATTTTTTGATAGTAATGTTTGCGCACTGCATTCCTTTTTGATGCTAAGTATTATGATATTATTCTAATAAGATGATTTTGAATAACTTTGGAACGTTGAATTATTTTTTTACGTAAATTGATAAGCAAAAATAACTTCACTGAACAGTAGTTTGGTTGCCGCATAATAGATGTTTAATTATAAAGTATTTCGGGGCTGCCATAAGTCTACCCGTATCCATTAGAAAAGTTGAAATGATGTAATTTATTCAAACAGATTTTATTTTATTTGGATTATCTGACCGTTTGATACACTATACTCAATATTTTTCCCACGTATCTCGTTGAAGAAAGATTCTTTGCATGACAAAATTGCAAAATGGCGCGGCTTCCAATGCAGGTTAATCATCGAATCGCTTTCGAACAATAGGCCAATATGTTACTAAGTTTCGATTGCGGCAAAGGTCTTCTGTATCGATTTTATAGGCTTTTTCGGCAAATTTAAGGCAAAGATAAACAAATGATATGAAAATTGAAAGGCGGATGGATTTTCTAGAGAGAATCAGTTGTAAACTTACAGAAAACCTTCCATTGTGCCGATATGAGTATGTCTAGCACTAGTTTTCCATTCCAAGTTTCGTTTCGACAGAGCCAGAGTTTAGGGATGTACAGGGTTATTGCATGGCTAGTGTTACAAGGCTACTGACTACAAAGAATCCTTTCTGGCGGGGGCCCGAACATACGACGGGGGTGGCTTATAAGACCAACGCCTTACCCTTTGAACCGCCAGACAAAGGTTAATAGCCAAAAGTTGTACGGCTTGAGATTCTGTATCGAAGGCATGAGATCGACGGCGCAGAACAAAAAAAATCAATCGGCGCGCCGACCATTTTTTCCTGAAATCGGCGGCGTTTAAAAATCATCGACGGCGGCGGCGTAGCGCGGCGGCAGACGCCTCTACTAAACACTGTTGTACAAACGTGTCTTAATCCACCTAGCGGTGCAATTGTGCCTTTCTCATTAATACAAACTACACGGAAAAAATTGTTCCCAAAATCGTGAATAAAGTGGCATGAACAGTCTTCTCAAATGAATTTCGAACACCATGTTCGCTCTAGTTCTGTGCTCATCCTACACCATCATTTCGTGTGCAAACTCGAACGCGCTAATGCGTACCAAAACACGAGCACATGTTCGTCTACAAAACCGAACCTCATGTACGTACGCGGTGTTCGTACACACAGGTTCTTGATACTAGTTTTCTCTTTCTCTCACTCATCATTACTGGCATTGACTCATTCTGTTTTGTGTGTGTCTTTCTTAAGTACGCACCCGGTGTACGTACACGGTGTTTAAATCTAAGTTTGTACATCGTTCTGTGTTCGATGCGAACCTGTACACAAAGGCAAAGCATGTTTGAGGTTGAACGCGTGCACGAAATTTTGTACATGGGTGCAAACTTGTCGATGTTCATGAGAAGACTGGCCATGAATTCTGGAACAATCACGTTTTTATGTTATGAAAACAGGATTGTGAACAAAAATCATGTGCTTTATAATTATATTCAATTTCCCTTCAGTAACGCCCGCATAATGCTTATTTTAGTGGAACTATTTGTTTTTGTTTTGTGAACTTTATTCACGTTTTCCACCAAGTCATTTCTAATGCGATTTTCAGTACGCGAACTAGTTCACAACTTTATGAACATTATTCATAAAACCAAAGGTTGACTCATGATGATTTTCATAGATACAGGAGCCTTAGCTCACAAACTCAAAATATTCTGGATATATTCTCGTGAACTATTTCGCAAAATTCAAAATTGTATTCATGAATCCGTTTAATTCTCGTGAACTAATTCATGATCTCTAATATATTAGGTACGATTCAATATCCGTGCTCGTGAAATAGTTCACGAAATCATGAAATATAATGCATGTATTCGTGAACTGGTTCATTATATCTAGTATAAGTCACAAATCACGTTCATTTTTTTGAAATAGTTCATGAAATCATTAAATATTATTCATGTATTCGTAAACTGTTTCACGATGACTAGTACATGATTTACAATCTATTTTGCGTGCTGGTGATATTTAGAAGATATCGTTAACCATTTACAATTTCATACAACATGATAATGAAATTTTCCCGTGAACTCTCACAAAATTTGGAGAATTTTTCGTGGAATCATTTTTATTCCATGCACTGTTTTATGAAATATCCAGCTGCTAGCGACCATAGTAATAGACACTAGCATTAGATATAAAAATTTTTATTAGGATCTAGAACATCGTTATTCGTTTGATAAGGTTAATGGTGATGCCTGGATAGAAAACGAAAACTGCGCCGAGAATCCCAAATAGTATAATTATATATAATTCACAGATATCGCGAATCAGTCATATTTTTATGATCCAGTTCATATTGTCACGTTATTCCGAATAAAAATACCAATAGTAACCAAAAAGTAATAGATCGCAATTAGGCGAAAAGAATTTATTAATACCATGGTAAAACTGCTGATATCATGAACATTAGTCACACTACTCTTCGCGTCAAATTTGGAAGTAAGTTTTAAAATAAAACATTACCATAATATGAACAGAAATTACGAAAATCATGATCAAGATCTTGAAATTTTGAACATTAATTACTCTAATTATGACTAAAACATTACGATAACATGAACAGCAGTTTCAAAAATGGCGACTTAGATCCGGAAATCATGAACACGAATCACTCTACTCATTACTAAAATATCACGATAACGTGAATAGAAATTACAAAAATCGCGACTAAGATCCTGAAATCATAAATTTTAATCCCGCTAGTCTGGCAGAAAAATGTAACAGTAAACTCATGAATAAGATAACACAAGTACGTGATGAGAAATCATTTGACTGTCGGCTGTATATTCCCAAATCATGAACTAGAATCACAGCAAAAACTAAACATGTCCAGGGAACAATAACAGTACCCTAAACAAACATTCTAATGTAAGGCCATGTATATAGTCGGAGCGAACTAGTTTTTTGAAAACACAAATAGTTTCATGAATTCGAGGTTTATTATTCATAATTCCAGGAACTTGGTCATGGTTTTCGTAAATGTTCAGTTCATGAAATCGTGACCATGAACATACATGAATTTATGATTGGTTTTTGCGTGTACGATTCCATGGTTGGTTATGTTCAATATAATTGTGGAAATGTCCATTATATAATCAGTACGATTTACACATACATATAATGGATCGACAGCCACGAACTTGAGAAGCTTTGTGTCGTAGCTGAAACACTTGAAGCCAGCAGCGGATCCAGGAGGAGGGTTCGCCCGCCAAAAAGTTTTAAATTATTAACAAATTTTAAAATACTTTCAATTTTAAAATAGTTTTCAAACTCAAAATCATTTCAAACCAAATTTTTCACTGGTTGTACAGACCTACTAGGGAAGCTTATTTAGGAGGAACTAGGAAATTTTCTTCGGGGTGAAGGGCTGATTGATGAGGGAAGGTGGGTTTAGGGAATGGTTGGTGTGCGATGGGGGGATAGACCGGGATTAGGGTGACAATGTTCAGATTGATTGCATAACCTTTCTATAAAAGAAAGGCAAAAAAGTAAGGTGAACTTATAAATATGCGATATCGCTTTTCCACTTAAAATACCATAACAAACGAACAAAACGCACCAGGGCTCCTGAATTTCGAGAAACATCGTTGATTAAGCTTCAAAACAAACACTAAAAAATTGGTGCAGTTTGTTTGAATAGAAAAAAAGTTATTCTGAGAAATTAGGGTGAACGTATAAATGTGGGACAAACTGTATTTTCCCATTAATATCAAAAACTTCAAGCAAAGTGGGCGGGGTCTAAAATTGTCCAAATGACGAAGTCCCTCTAAACAAGGTCCTAGCACGCGTCACAACTATTAGTGGTAGTGAACAGAGACAGCATATAAAACGTAGTATTGATGACGTAGACGCTACCATTCGCCCATATAAACTGTGACACATACGAGCACAGAGGCAGTTTTCATTTTGACGCATGCAAAGACCTTCCTATATTAGGTCATTGTCCAAATGATATGAAATTTAGCATCTGAGTTTACTTTGCTATTTTTCGATAAATATGGGAAAGGGACATAACGCAAATGAGTGTCTCTCTGTGTTTATTTTCTCTTTCGATTATTATGGCGTCATCATAAAACTTTCCAACATTGTTTCAATACATATCGAAAGACTCTGATGTCGTCTAGTATATTATGCTAAGAGTTAAGTAGCAAACCTAAATGCGGCATAGTTATTGACGGAAGAGAAAGTAAACAAAGAGAGACACTCATTTGCGTTATGCCCTTTTCACGTGTTTATCTAGATTTGTCACAATAGGATGCCTTTGAGATTTCAAAAATGAGTGTTTTTTGCAATGCTCCAATATGGGTGCGATGGTGGTCAAGGGGGGGGGGGGTTGATGAAAGGTGGAAGTGTCAGGGTAAATGGGAGGCGATACTGCACCAAACTGCATTTTATACCTTCCAATTGAGAGTTGTTTTGAGAAAATCGGTTCGGTCATCTCCGAGTAACCATTGCGCAATTGTTTGTCACACAACATACGAATACTTACGTTTTCCGAAATCAACGAAGCGAGTCGAATGGTATAAGAGTATCGGTACACAATTTCGAGCAATTTGTAACTCATTTGAATTATTTTTGAATCATTTATACATATATTGATTCCCGGTTTATATGGAAATTTCGCATGTGGCCGCATACTTCATCCCGTAACGCAGGAACCAGAAGTCCGATTCAAAGGAAATTTGATAGAATTCAATATTCTTGCTTTCATTTGAGACTGTTTTTGTGAAAATCGAGTCAGACATTTCTGAGAAGCAGATGTGAATTCAACTCAGGAGCATAACGACTTTCCCGAAGCTTCCGGTTCCGCCGTAGTTGTCCAATGTGGTCAACGTGGGTTTGATTGGGCATCAGTGAGCTGAAATTATAAATCCAAACATTTTCGAACACATTTTATGAAGTTTTGCATCTTTTAGATACCATGCTGATTCCGATTTATATGAGAATTTCATGCGTGACCCCACTCTTTAACCTGTTACTCCGGAACCGAAAGTCGGAATTAAATAAAATTTAATAACAGCCTGTGGGTACGTTGTACCTTTCATTTGAGACTAAGTTTGAAAAAATTGGTTCAGCCATTCCTAAGTAACCGATGTGCTTATTTTTGGTCACATACATACATACACACGCACACACGCACAGACATTTGACTAACTCGATGAACTGAGTCGAATGGTATAAGAGACTCAACCCTCCGGGCCTCGGTTAAAAAGTCGGTTTTCAGAGTGATTGCATAGCCTTTCTATAGGAGAAGGGCAAAAAACAGTGATCCGATCAACTACGCTGATAAAATCAACTTTTCTAGATAATACTCCTACGCGGAGCTGTTCAAAGTACGAATTTCCTTTGTGTAGAATACATAGGTTACTCTCGGTAACCGGCTGCCCAGAGTTTGAAAACGTCAAAATCAAATATGATCTTCTCTTTTTTGATTAACCATGTACTCGAAGACTACCTAAACAATTAGATAACAGCTTATGCTTTATTGGTCGCATCGCTTGCTCGGAGCGAACCCTAGAACTTATATCCTTCAAAACCTCCAACTCCGCGAGTCTGATGACACGTCGTCCTTCCGTTAAGTAGGTACTACCCTACCTTTTATTCATCCCCGTGAACGATGAAGATGGGGGCGTCCGGCAATGGTGGCTATCATGCTGTTGAAATTTTAATGTGGGTTGGATTGGTATGAACTCCTACCTATTACCTCTTAAGCAACTTGTATTAAATGACCCACAGAGAAACATGATAAAGTCAGTGTGCAATCCGCCAAAATCATCGTTACAACGCAACGTAACCTAACGCAACGCACTTCAATTATTTTGACCTGCGGAAGATTTGGATTCTAAAAATACCCACGCCCTTTTTAAACCGGTGACAATTAAGTACTCTTTGGTTATTGCGCTATTTATTTCGACGGCGTCGGTCGGAATGTATACGCGATAATCCGTATTAAGAGTTTACATATAAAGTTAAGGTTCGAAAAATTGAAAAAATTGCTTATTATGAAAATACAAGTTACGAACAGTCTAGCCGACGCCCAGGTACGAACCATACACCTGGTGCAGCAACAACAACTCATGGAGTAGTCACTATCTTGCTTAGAGCAAGCGCATGTGGCATATCATGTGTCAGCGATAGGAACTGGACACCTCGACCAACGTAGGAACCGTCTGGAAATGCGAATCAGGGACAGGGAGGTTTGATAGGTTAGCCAGGCCTCTGTAAACTGAAGTTGGTAATAAAAAATTAGTTCAGCCGTAGCAACCTGCCAAGTAAGATAATTTTATTTTTAAAAAGGTTTCTACCATACTAGAAACGATCACTTACATACTTTCGAAAATATCAGTGAAAAATTTCATCCCGATTGGAACACAAGATTTCAAACTACAGTCGTTTGTAGTACGCTCTTTCTTTCCTCGAATGAAGTTAGCGCAAAACTTTGAAGGCGATTATCTCGGAATGGAGTTTCTTGAAAAGGACCGTTACGGTGAATGAGATATCTCAAAAACTACTCAACAGATTTTCATAAATTGTGCTTTATAATTTAATAAAAAAATCAGATGATTTAAAAATATCTAGTTCTGAAGGTGTTCGATTTTCAAAAGAATGACCCACAGAAGCTTCGTAACAACTGACGATTACGGTGTGTTTTGAAGCATGTCACGGTGCCTTGCATAATAACTAAACATTTTCATGGTTAAACCGCCACTTAAAAAAATAATGAATTTATATCCTGTTTGTCCCAATGAAAATGATACTCGATGTTGATTTGTTCATATTCCTTATAAGCTGTCACCCAAAAATAATAAATCTCTTCCCAAAAAACTCACCAAAAACTACTGCACCGCCTAGCCGCTCCAAAAAAAAAACAACATCCATTTGGCAAAACTGTTCACGTTTCATAATGATCCATTTACTGCAAACTTTACTGAGCCATTACCGACCGACCAGACGCCGGAGGACGTTCCACTCTCGAAGCGTCAACAACTGAGACGGCACTCGAGTCGAGAATGTGGAAACAATAAAGCATCAAATTACGTCAAACTACCAGACATAAATCCAAAACGCGGGGACATAAACCGAGCAATATTTCAAACCAAACGAGGAATTAAACAAGGTTATTCAAAGCGATTGACTCCGAAGTTTCATCTGGTTGACTTGCCGAACGGATCCTACCCATGGAAGAGTGACACTCCAACACAATCAGAAAACAGAAACACACACACACACACCGATACAGTTCGAAGACGGATGGTACTTTTTACAATTTATTAATATTAAATCATAAAATATGGCACTGAATTAGCCGGTTTACCATCGTCAAATTGGCACCATTGTCGTTGTTTCTAGTGAGAATCGGAACGTCGTGTGGGACTTTCTCCCGGGCGTCACTCCTACAAACATCATTGTATCTGGATCGATGAAGGTAACTGCAATTGGTGTCATGTGAATTTTATCGTTTTTGTTCTATCCGTTTATAGTCGGCGTCATCGTCGTAGCTATCGTATATCGGATCACCCAGTGATTTCGAGCTGACATTCGAACACCCTTGTTTCGGTCTAATTGCAGTACATTTGTACCGATTATTGATGCACATTTTATAGGAAACTTGTTTTCTTTTTTCGTCTGTCTTTCTGCCAGTTGCTGTACACAGTTTAGTCATCATACACCCTGCTATCAGACTCATTAGAGTCCAGACACTACGCAATCGTAAAACATCATGAGGTAGGTCCGGGCTCTTGTGGCAGTAACGACATTTACGACGGCGATAATGTTGACGATGATGATAATGGTGGTAATGATAATGTGTCCAGACAATGAATAAAAAATTAACATGGGTAAAGACGTATATGCATTTCGCGTACGACTAGTGGGATAATCACGTTATGGTCTCACCCGAATGGGTCGGTGGTGCATTGTGGTGCGGTTTCTTATAATTAATAATTATATCTTCGGTACAGAGCAAGTGAGAATGTTTGGTAGCTGCAATTTAGAAAATTATTTCGGTATTGTTTTATTGCCTTAAGGGGTTTGTGTGGGAATATTTGAAAAAGTTTAAATTTTTATAGAAGCACGCAAAAACTTTCTGAAAATGAACTTTTAATATAATAAAGTAATTATATTAAAAGTAAATTTTTCAGAAAAAAACAACACCTATGTATATAAAAATCAATTTCTGTTGGTGTGTCCTCTATAGACTCGCAAACCACTGCATGGATCTTGATTAAATTTTGGGTGTCTTCCTTATGACATCTGTAAAATTAGTATAATAGTTTGATTCATCTACCATAAACGGTTCTCTTCAAAATTAAAGAAAATGTGAAAATAAAGTAATTCCTGCATATTTATATATACAAAGAAATCATCTATCCTTTATAGACTCACAAACTACTGGATTGATTTTGATGAAACGTGATGTGTGTCTTCCTGATTGCTAACATAGGTAAAGTGCCCATTTTCAACTTATTAGGTAGGTTGCCTCATTACTTGGCCTTATTGAATCTTTCGTGAAATTTTGTCTACTTTCCGAATCTGTAATAGCTTTTGAAGTAGGCGTTCATTTGATACAGTTATAATATATTTGTCGAATGAAGATTCGTCAAATCATTGTAAACGTCACGAAAGAATGTGTCATATTGTTATCAGCAAATTGAAATGTTTTTTGCCTCTAGGGATCCTTCCGAAGATATTTAAAATCGTGACCGACCATCTTAGTTTCCTATGAAACTTTACACGTTTCACCGGCATGGAAGACTTAAAATTTTCCACAATCAGTAAGACTATTTTAACTAAGGAGTAATTTTTTAAAAGGGCGTGAACATTTCTACGTGCATTGTTTTACAAAATTTTTTGTTCGATTATTGTATTTTATTCAGGAAAACTTTCTGAGAACGAGTTTCAAGGAATAAATATTTATGTACGAAAAAAAATATGCGCTGAAAAAAATATTCAGTCGTTTTTCACAAAAACAAAAATTTGTGTTAAAAATTTAAATTGCAAAAAAAAAAAACAATTTTTTAAATTTGTTATATTTTGTCAACAAAACCTAAAGAGAAAAGAAACATTTTGAATGTAATTGTATGATGGAGAACTTATCGGTAAAAAAGTTTTTCTACCAATAACTTTATACATGTTCTTAAATTTCACACTAATTAACATACAAAACTGTAATTTTATTACAGAATATAATTCTAAGTACCATTTTAAATAGGAGTGCATTCAACAAAAATCTTCCAAAATGCGATAGTTTCCAAGATATTTGGAATTTTGTTCCAACAAAAACAGTTAATTCGTGTGATTATTATCAAATCAAATGTTTACCGTTTTAAAGACGTAAAGGGAACTTTTTTAGTGTATTTTGATCATGGAAAAGCTTCCAATAAAAAAGTTTTCCTAACAACAACTTTTGACATATTTTTATTTGCAGTCAAAAGCACAATTTTCTTTTTTCTTTTTTGTCTTTCTCCTATAGAATGGTTATACAATCACTCTGAACATCGTAAAATCAATCCCGGCCCGGAGGGCCATCTGTCATATACCATTCGACTCAGTACGTCGAATTCGGCAAATGTCTGTGTGTGTGCGCGTATGTATGTGTGTGTATGTATGTATGTATGTGACCAAAAATATGCACATCGGTTACTCGGAGATGGCTGAACCGATTTCATTAAACTTAGTCTCAAATGAAAGGTACAACGTTCCCATAGGCTGCTATTGAATTTCATTAAATTTCATTTCATTTCATCATTCGGTTCCGGAGTTACGGGTTTAAGAGTACGGACACACAGCAAATTCACATTTTTGCCTTTCTTCTATAGAAAGGTTAGGCAATCACTCTGAACATCGTCAACTTAATTTTGACTTATATAGGTTTTGCGTATTTTAACAGGGTCGTTGTTAGGGGGATACGGTGAGGCCCTCCCCCCACATCACTCACCACCCTTCCCTAAACCGCCGTTACCTCATCAAGTACCCCTCTACGCGAATAAAATTTTCTAATTCCTCTAGAATAAAGGGGGTTTGAAAAACCAGTGCAAAATTTGGTTTGAAATGATTTTGAGTTGAGAAACTAAATTTTAAAATTTCTTAACGTTTCAGCGTCGACATATAGAGACTGAAGTTCGTAGCTGTCGATTCATTGTACGTATGTGTAAATCTCACTGAATATTTAATAGACATTTCCACCATTAGTTAAACATAACCAGCCATGGAATCGTAGTTTGGATAAATGAGAGAGGTACAATTGCACCACTAGGTGGATTAAAGCGAGGTTTTCAGACTACCTTCAACCATCAAAGGCATCGGTCACGATACTCAGTGTGCTTCTGCTCCTGTCCGAGCCAGTGCAAAGCGAACGAAAAAAACCTTTTTTAATCCACCTAGTGATGTAATAGTGCCTTTCTCATTTCTCCAAACTATGGTTCCATGGCTGATTA
Source organism: Topomyia yanbarensis (assembly GCF_030247195.1). Classification (NCBI taxonomy): domain Eukaryota; kingdom Metazoa; phylum Arthropoda; class Insecta; order Diptera; family Culicidae; genus Topomyia; species Topomyia yanbarensis. The sequence continues at coordinate 337,276,407 of NC_080672.1, read as the reverse complement.
TGTTCGTTTCAATTGTGGAAATATCTACATTACATTCTGAGTAAACTTTGCACCTACACACAATGGCCCGCCAGTCACGAACCTGATGAGCTACGTGTAGACGGTGAAACACTCGAAACAAAAAAAATATCATTCTTAATTTGCCTAATCAGCATTAATTCAATGTTGTCTTCCTGCTAACTAATATTGTCATGCGGGGGTGGGTGTGTGAGTAGGGGGAGAAAAACCCTCAACCGAACCACTCCCCGGCTTAACTTGGGATGGCTTGTGATATAGCGGTGGTATAAAGATAATGGTGTTGAGAGGGGGAGGGGGTATCAGGGCTGGATGGAGTGGTGGTCTGAGGGGGCTACAATGAGGGGTGATCTTAGGGGGATTCAAAAGGGGTGAGCAGTGAGGGAGAGAGGGGGCGTAATCCATCTCCGTGCACTCCTAGCTACGCCTTTGTTAAACCCCAGAAACCTTATGCCAGTCAAAAAATTAGGTTGACGATTTTCAGAGTGATTGCATATCCTTTCTATATGAGAAAGGCAAAACAGTTACTTGTGCCCATTGTCTGAAGAACAAAGGATACCGTTATTTTTTTTCTTGTGTGATCAAGATGACTGAGTCTCATCAATAAAACGTCATTATTCGGCCTAACACAGTGGCCATTGAGTTCAGGTCTTTTCGCATTTCGTGATGTGGATCATCTGCTGAAGGTGAAAATACAGCTTCGGTTTACGGAAGTCGCCTTCATACAGCTTGAGCACGTCGGGCATGCGGTGCTGATAACCTTCAATCAAATCATTTCGCAGAACAACTAGAAACACGTACTTGTTTGTGACAACGCTGAAATCAAGATCTCTATATACATGGATAATGGAAATATTGAAGTTAAATTACATGATTTATCTCCACTTACTTGCAAAGTGGCAATTAAAAAATTCATGTCAATTTTCGGAGCAGTGGAATCTATTACGGAGAACACATGGAAAAACTACTTCCCAGGTATTTCAAATGGTGGCTTTGTGGTGAGAATGCGGGTAGACCAGCCCATTCCTTCCTTCCTTACTCTACAGTACAAAACAGATGAGGGAGATACCATTACACAGCGAGCTCTTTGTACATATCAAGGACAAACTAATACGTGCCAGTTCTGTGAACAAGCGGCGCATTACGGACAACCCTGCCCAGAAATTACTGAGGAAAGCTCATCTTCAGAAAGATATGCCGACATACAGGCTCCTATATCTTTACCGGAACCACAAACGGTTGCCAAATTTGTGGCTGCAAAAGCTTCAAACTTAACAACTACTACCACCAGTGAAGAAGCTACCACCAAGGATGGAGTGTTCACATTCGTGACCCGCAAGGGCAAAAAACTAGGAAGAACATCTGATCTCGATTATCATGGCAGTAATCATGATGATGATACGGACGTAAACAACAACGAGAGGGACATGGATAACCCCAAAGTTGGCGAGAGAAGGAACATCTTCCCGACGCGAAAAAAGATCTCCGCTCGCAATAGCAAATTGCGTGCACGGGATCTTACACGGTCAAAATAAAATTTATTGTAATTTTTATTTTTTACATCTTGTAAATGAATAAATAGCGTTCCTCCACCACCCGGACCCCGTGGTGGTGGAGGAACGCTATGTGGGATGCTGAGCTGCAAGCAACCGGGCGGGTCATAGGTGGTGGATAATGCTTATACTACGTTCACACTACGAGTTAAAACGTGTTTTAACGCTATCTTGATGATATTTTTCTTGTTGCCAATTGTTATAACACGTTTTAACTCTGTAGTGTGAACATAGTATTAGTCGCGATAGCAACTAGTTGTGATTCGCGACCCGAACCATGTAGCGGGGGCTGACTGCGGGTGTGGTAAGACGAGGTAGCGGGCTCTACACGTTCTAGACCTAAATACCACTTGCCCTAAAGCAGCCCTGACAAGGCGAGCCAGCGCCGCCTTTAAATAAGCGCTTAGCTCAATTCTCTCTCTTCCCGTGATCCTTCAGCATCACTGCAAGGTTGGCGTAGGCCTAGCTAGCCGCCCATAAAAATAGCATGCTCAGGAAGTTCAACAAGAAATTTCGGATGGACAAAATTCGCACGGACGTACGCAACGGAAACGGACAGGAGACTGGAAACTTGGGACACGGAACTGTAGGTCGCTTAACTTTATCGGGAGCACTCGCATACTTGCCGATATAGTGAAAGACCGCAAGTTCGACATTGTGACGCTGCAGAAGGTGTGTTGGAAGGGGTCTACGGTGCGGGTCTTTCGTGGGAACCACATCATCTACCAGAGCTGCGGCAATACACACGAGCTGGGAACAGCTTTTATGGTTGTGGGGGAGATGCAAAAGCGTGTGAAAAGGATGATGGCCGGTCAGCGACAGAATGTGCAGGTTGAGGATCAAGGGCCGGTTCTTCAACATTAGCATAATTAACGTGAATAGTCCCCACCTCGGAAGTAGCGATGACGACAAGGACGAATTCTACGCGCAGCTGGAGCGTGAAGACGATCGTTGTCCAAGACATGATGTCAAGATCGTCATCGGTGACCTTAATGCTCAGGTTCGCCAGGAGGTGGAATACAGACCGGTAATTGGAAGGTTCAGCGCCCACCAGCAGACGAACGAGAACGGCCTAAGACTAATCGATTTCGCCATCTCCAAGAACATGGCCATAAGGAGCACCTTCTTCCAGCACCGCCTCCTGCAACGATACTCCTGGAGATCACCGCAACAAACAGAGACGTAAATAGATCATGTTCTGATTAATGGACGGCACTTCTCGGACATTATTGACGTAAGGACCTATCGGGGCGCTAACATCGCCTCGGACCTGCGTTCAAAACTATCCGTAGTGAACAGTGTAAGATACCGGCGCCCGCCGCGGTTTAAGCTGGAGCGACTGAGGGAAACCAACGTCGCGACAACGTACGCGCAGCATCTTGAAGTAGTGCTGCCACCGGAGGAGGAGCTTATCGATGCTCCCCTTGAGGACTGCTGGACCAGGACTAAAGCAGCCATAAGCAGCACTGCGGAGAGCGTCCTGGGATACGTACAGAGGAGTCGACGGAACGATTGGTTTGATGGAGAACGCCAAGAGATATTGGATGAGAAGAATTCAGCACGCACATCGATGTTGCTTCAAGCCACTCGTCAGAACGTGGAGGCATATCGACGGAAGCGAAAACAGCAGACTCGTCTTTTTCAGGACAAATAGCGCCCCCTGGAAAAGTCTGCTGTATCGCTCTCAGGAAACGCGGGAGTCTTATAAGGAGCTGAATGACTCTCGCAACGGTTTTGTGCCGCGGGCCGAAATGTGTAGAGACAAAGGAGGTGGCATCTTGACGGACGAACGTGAGGTGGTCGAAAGGTGGAGGCAGTACTACAATGAACATCTGAATGGTGCGCAGGCGGACAATCGGGCGTTCGAGGAGAACGATTATGTCAGTGTCGCAGCCGACGGGGATGTACCGGCGTCAACTATGAATGAGGTTAATGAGGCTATTCAACAGCTCAAGAATAACAAGACAGCTGGTAAGGATGGTCTAGGAGTGGAACTCTTCAAGGTGGGTCCGGAGAAACTGACGGAATGCATGCCCCGAATAATCGAAAGAATCTGGGACAGGGAACAGCTACCGGGGGAGTGGATGGAAAGGGTCATCACCCCGATATACAAGAAAGGCGACAAATTGGGCTGTGAAAACTACAGAGCGATTACAGTGACAAATGCCGCTTACAAAGTGCTATCTCGGATACTGTTCCGGCGCCTATCACCACTGGTAAATGGATTTGTCGGGAGTTATCAGGCCGGTTTTATCAACGACAGATCAACAAACGACCAAATCTTTACTATACAGCACTACCTCCAAAAATGCCGTGAATACCAGGTCCCAACACATCACCTGTTCATCGACTTTTAAGCCGCATATGAAACGGTGGACCGTGTGGAACTATAGAAAATGATGAACAAGAACGGCTTCCCTGGCAAGCTGACAAGACTGATTAAGGCTACGATGGATGGTGTAAGGTGTTATGTCAAAAATTCGGGCGGCCTCACGGGTCCATTTGAAACATGCAGGGGACTAAGACAAGGCGATGGGTTGTCTTGCCTGCTGTTCAATATAGCGCTGGAAGGTGTAATGCGAAGAGCGGGGTTCAACATGCGGGGCACGATTTTCACGAGGTCCGGACAGTTCGTGTGCTTCGCTGACGACGTGGACATAATCGGTAGAAGCAATGAGACGGTAGCAGATCTGTATACCCGACTGAAGCGCGAAGCAGCACGAGTAGGACTGAAGATAAATGTGTCTAAGACGAAGTACATGCTGACTGGCGAAACCGATCGCGATAGGGAACGCTTGGACAGTAGTATTACGATCGACGGCGACGAGTTCGAGGTGGTTGACGAGTTCATCTATCTAGGCTCATTGGTGACTTCGGACACTAACACCAGCCGGGAGATCAGAGGGCGTATTATCTCTGGAAGTCGTGCTTAATGTGCGCTCCACAAAACTTTGAGATTCAGGAAGCTTCACCACCGCACGAAATGTGCCATGTACAACACACTTATTAGACCGGTGGTTCTCTACGGGCACGAAACGTGGACAATGCTCGAGGAGGATCTGCAAGCACTCGAAGTCTTCGAAAGAAGAGTGCTGAGAACGATTTTCGGTGGTGTGCACGAGGATGGCGTGTGGAGGAGAAGGATGAACCACGAACTTGCGCGACTCTATGGTGAGCCAAGTATCCGGAAAGTAGCTCAAGCTGGAAGGGTACGGTGGGCGGAGCATGTGGTGAGGATGCCGGACAACAACCCCACCAAGTTGGTTTTCATCTCCAACCCGGCAGGTACAAGACGGAGAGGAGCGCAGCGTTCCCGGTTGCTGGATTAAGTGGAGCAGAACCTGGCGAGTATCGGGCACCTGAAAGGTTGGAGACAAGCAGAAACTGACCGTGTGACGTGACGGAATATTGTGGACCAGATTAAATCATGATAATATGATGTATAATCAGGAAATATAAATATAATATATAAATGAATAAAAGACCCGTGGCTAACGTATTGAGTCGTGTCAAAAAAAAACAATTTTCTTTTTGAATATGATACTAAACGTTATTTTAAATCAAAATGCTCATAACAAAAAAATTCTGAGATATTTTGAATTTTGTTTTAACAACGCAATTCTTTTGTTTTATTACGACCTTTTCAGAAGTTATTCGCGTTTCTTCATCAACAACAATAAGTTTTTCAGAAGGCCCATAACCGTTCCTGTAACTTTCTCTTTGACATCAAGGTTATATTGTAAACCATTTGAAAGCTATACGAAAACAACCAAAATACTATTCAACCATAGGGTCTTATGATAACACTAAATAGTTCGATCATATTTTGGTTATTTTCATGGAGCTTTCAAATGGGTTATAATATCGCCATGATATCAAAAGAGAAGTTACAGGAAATATTATGGAACTTTTGAAAAACCTATTGTTGTTGATGGAGAAATGCGACTAACTTCTGAAAAGGTCGTAATAAAACAAAAGAATTGTGCTGTTAAAACAAAATTTAAAATATTTCGTGAACCACAACATTTCAGAATTTTTTTGTTGTGAGCATTTTGATTTCAAATAGCATTTAAAATCATATTTTAAAAGAATATGGTATTTGATTTTTGACATTTTATGATGGGGTAACGCGAATAACTTTCAAAAAGGGCAAAATCACACAAATCAACGGTTTTTGTTGAAACCAAATTCCAAATATCTCAAAAACTGTCGCATTTTGAAAATTTTTGGTTGAATGCATTTCGATTTAGAATGGTACATAGGTACATTCTGTAAAAAAATTACAGTTTTGTGTGTCGATTAGTATGAAATCTAAAAACATGTATAAAGTTATTTTTAGAAATTTTTTTACCGATAAGTTCTCCATCATAAATTACATTCAAAATGTTTTTTTTAGGTTTTTGTTGACAAAATATAAAAAATCAGAAAAAATGTTTTTTTTTTGCAAGATTTTTAACACAAATTTTTGTTTTTGTGAAAAATGGCACAACATTTTTTTTAGTGTATATTGTTTTCGTACATAAATATTTATTCTCTGAAACTCGTTCTCAGAAAGTTTTGCTGTATAAAATACAATAATCGAACAAAAAAATTGTAAGGTAGTGCACGTGGAAATGTTTACGTCCTTTTGAAAAATACCTCTTGTATCAAAATATTGCAATTGTCAGAGAAAATCATGGAGATTCATAAGCCGAACACAACTTCAAAGCTTCGTTCGAATCGACGATGGTCATATTTTGTGGTCGGCCGGTTTCTCATGGAATCCCTCCAAAGCACGCTTGTGTGAGATGTCTGGTGTTACTACTAAACGTGCAGTACACTACCTTATTATAGATATTCAATTTGCGTATAATTTAATTAAATTTATTCTGGCCAATATCTAGCATGTGAGTTCTGTTAAACGTGGACATCACTGGCGATAAAGTGCTAATTTTTGAAGAGTTTTTGTGAATAATTTTCTCTAAAACTTTTTATTATATAATTCGTTTATTTGATACGGTTCAATGCGCTTGCAAAACGTAGCTGTGAGCCTTTTGTATAAGATTTATACATTATGTAAACAATAAAAATAATAAAACGTTAAAGGTTGTCCAATCGATCTCGTGCGAGCGACTAGCGATTGCGCGTGGCTACCTGTTTGCTACGCTGCCAAATATTTTTCCTAACCAACAGCGTCTTGGTAGTCGTTCATTTCTATCTCATACACTTCAGTGTAATCATCGTGGTTACTGCCATGTGTATGTTCACGAAATACGAGGTAGTTAATTCCTAGATTTATAATGAATTCCATTTCTTGCAAATGTGATATGAATCTTTTCATGATCCCGCTGCAAATAAGTGGTATCAGTTTTTGAGGCCGAGGTTTGATTTTCTCGTCGTCCGTATATATGAGGATCTTAGTTATAGCGGCGTCACAGAAACCACGTACTACAAGTTATTATACAAAGGTTTCGTCTGGGATAATTTGTTGAACGATATCAGCTTTTCACCAAATGTTTCACATCACGAATACCGTATGCGTCTTATGTGAAAAGGCCGGAAGTTAATACCCTCCGCATTTGGCTGGAGCACCACTTCTTGCTTCTGTGACTCACTCATCTCAACAGATCACCACAGCAAGAATGAAAGTAGCAGTTTTTTTTGTCCTTCCGACGAGTCATTTTTTGTAAAAATTTGGGGGGGGGGGGTGGTCTTTAGCCCTGGAAAGGATCTGATGGATTGGTCGGTATTTTTTATAAATTCTCTAAAACTGCATTGTGTCCACTAGCGTAACCTCCGGAAGGGTAAATATGGTATTAAATGCACGAGGCATTCTAAAACTGTGTTAAATATAATGCTAAGCTGATCATGTGACACAGGTTTAGAATTTCTTTTACTTCAATAAAAATTAAAAGTATTTTCGACTTGAATCGACCATTTATTTCATACATTTATCAGAAAATTGGTGTCTCTTCCCTAAAACCTTAAATGGTGATATATTAAGTTATATTTCATATTTATAACTTAATATATCACCATTTAAGGGTTTAGGTTTGTTTGTTTCTCGATTCTTCGGATATTGTTATTTTGATTTAGAAATTCATTTTGTCATGAAGAATCTCTTCAATGTGGCTTTGAATCTGCTCTCTACAGACGCAGTGTTTGCAGAAGTAGAAAACATTGCTGCAAAGAAAAATCAGTACCGACTCCCTAAACTAGCGCATTTTCCACGAACCTTCGTCGCAAGAGATTTTCCACTCGAATGGTGCTATAATTTCAAAACCACATAAGCTCCTTTGCAAACTGTACAACTTTCAGCAGTCGATAACGCCCTTTCCCAAAAGTAAACACTCTGACATCCTTTCGCTGCTATTGGGGTGAGGAGGGGGCGGGTGCAATCGAAATACGTCCCAAGAACGTCTGGCGACCGCAGACATCCGTCGCTCGCTCGCTAGAGTAGCAACCGCCGGGGCCGATGAAGACCTACTCCAACGATGTAAAACTTGTCCCGACCGCGCGCTCCGGACAAAGTTTGTTGTAATTTATCAAAGTTCTTTCCACTGCACAGCAGGGGAAAACCCGCCGGCATGCATTCCTTCTCTCCGACAAGGATAGTTCGGTGCGGTTTTGTAAAGTTGCGCTCTAAACGCGTACGTACACATGCACAGCACACCCACCAGACATGTAGACTCGCTTCTAACGACCGACAGCAGCAGCAGCAAGTAAAAAGACATCGGGATTCATCTGATCACTGGCACTGGTATACCAGTATTCCATTCGAACGGATGATTACGTTTTGCAAGGGGTGATTTAGGGGATTTCCTTTTCCAAAATTAGTTTCAAATGTAAAGAAAGACTGGAAAACAAGAAACGAGTGATGAGAAACGAGAAAAGAAAAACAAGAAATAAGAAATCAGGAAAAAGAAGCGAGAAATGAGGAATAAAGCATAACAAAAAAAGAATGAGAAATGACGAACGAAACACGAGAAATGAGTTCAACGATAGAAAGATAAATAATTACGATTACAATTGAAGTAGTTCGCAATACAAAACATCGTGTCATTCTTCAAAGTCGACAAACATGCGACAGAAAAACATAGTTCCCTACTGTCAAGAGTCTCGTCGAGCAATTGAATGCAGTACTACGCTCCGACGAAGAGTAGCATTACCGACATTGATTGAACATAAACGGCTGAACTTTTCCAATATTCGCGGTGTTCGGTTTTGAGCAAACTTTATGCATTCAAAAATTAAGATAAAAGATTTCGGTTAGTCATCGGGGTGTGATTGCTGATGGAACGAACACAAAATTGGATCAAATATTTCTGCAGGATCTCTTGAAACAAATAATTGAATTTCATTTAATGGGTACTTGAAAAGTTGGTGCAGTGATGATGTGTGCCTATCTGGATTCGCGTTTTATCGGAAAAATGTGTGTATTTAAAACAAATTAGTATACTTCAAGTCTGTAAACTAGGGCAATTTATTTACAATATTAACTAAATAAGCCGGCAGTATTTTAAAATATCCCTATTTGCGTTATTAATAAATTAAGACCATAACGCAGTTGGTAAGTCGATTGCCTTGTACGCAGCTCACCTGGGTTCGATTCCCAAACATTGGGTTAGAATTGTTTGTTTCCGCAAATAAGTTAAAAACTTTATATTTGAAATCAAAAATTGTTCCGCCCTAATCAAATCTGCATTTCCTGCCTGGCTCACATCTATACGAGCATATTCGGTATTTGGTTGAGGGCATAAATTTGACTCCCAGCATCAAATGAATCCCTTCAACCGAACCAGAGTGGTTGATTTGAAACACTATGAAAGTGACAGTGAGCCGTGAACACCATCAAAACCGCTACTGTCTGCGGTTTTAATTTGGGGCCTGTGTGTGTGTGTGTGTGTGTGAGAGAGAGATAGAGAGTGTGGGTGTGTTATATTCATTACATTTAATGATGATGCAAGTTCTGACGACGAATTTTCACACAGAATGTAAAAGGAATGTGGTACGAACTAATTAAAATTTTTGTGAATGTAAAAATTGTTATGGTTATTATACTCCTGCGACGACATCGTCTGATTGGAGTGGGTATAATATGCAGTATAATTCTGGAAGAGACTTGTCGAGTGGTTAAGAGAGGAGTTCATTAGAGAAACAAAAATCGTCGCCCAACTTTTATTTTAAAGCACTTTGGAACGTTTTGTTGAACGAGTGATATAATTATTTCAAAGAGTGTGCTGTAAAATACACATTTAGAAATAATTGGAGATTTACTTGTAACACTTTGAACATAAAAGTTTCAGAATTGCATCGAAATATATTCAAAACATTTTATTATTTTTTATCTTATCGAATCAGCATATTTCTTAACCCCGGTCTGGAATCAGTGTAAAGTTTAAGTAAATAAAGTAAATGGATGCAAAAATAAAACTCATCCCAACGAGAAAATCGATCAAATAGAGCAGAATGATTCCGGCTGGACCGTCTGACGACCAGCCGAAAAGCTGCTGCATTCTAATGTTATCCTTCAGGGCTTAACTATATGTACAGCCAGCAAGCGGGAAAGAGCTAGAAGACAGCCGGTCCCAACTACTTCGCAATCAGCCAGACGACAAGGACGTGTTCAGTGAATGACAAGGACGATTCGACTGCTACCATGTAGTGCAGCCAGGGCTAATGGTAGCTCGGTTATTATCCCGAGACAAGCAACCGCGTCTTTTCCGCTCCGGGGCGGGCGGAGTTGTCCTTCGTCCTTGTGTTACGATTTTCGGATCTACTACCCCCAGCTCTGTGGGGGTATGCTCAAGCATAAGGATTGTACAATGTGCACCGTTGCCGACTGATGCCGCTTTGTTGGCTGGTTCACCGACGGAGGAGTTGCAAGCGACGATGGGTGGACCCCGGCTGGCTCAATGCGGAATACGTTGAGGTAGTGACGCGTCGTCTGCGATGGAATACTGTTTTTCTTTCTAATATTTGTGATGCTAGGGAGTACCTTCGTGGTTCGGACAATTATGTCGAGATAAAAATTCGAATTTTTGATGCATCTTACGGGTTTTGCTTTTTAGTGTCAACTGTTTAAAAATACTCGCCATACTTCTCACGAGGGCATCGCAAATTTTTTTTTGAATTCTCAAAGTCCTCTCTTTTATATTGTGACAAATGTTAAATGAAGCTTAGATGCTAAATTTCACATCATTTGAACATTTTTAGACACCGCCCACTTCGCTTGAAGTTTTTGACATTGACGCTATCAGTAAATATGGGGAAATAATACAATAAATGCTATAATTTTTGAAGTAGCATGCAGAAAATTACAGATTTTACCTTATTTTCAGAAAGTATTTATAGAATGGAGACATTTTAGATACTCGGAAAAGACGAAACATTGGGGGTTTGAGACATTTTGTCCCCAAATTTCCTTATTTGTAATAACTTCACTATTCTGTGCTGCAAATCAAACGTATTTTGTACGGAACCTTGTGACTTTTGTTCGAATACGAGAAGTTGGGGTTGTAGGGCTTTTTGTCATTCATATTAAATTTTATCATTTTCTCGTGCGTATATCTTTATTTTTCTACAATAAATTTTCATAAAATTTACCTTGTTGAACATGCTAAATTCTCAAGAACGAAATAAAAATAGATTCCTTACCGGTAAAATTCAGGAACATTAGATTTTTTGACATTTAGTCTCAGTGGTATAGTAAGAAAATTTTTCGGGGTGGGGGGGGGGGGCGGGGGGTGTTTTGGTGGGATGTGAATATTTTTTGTATAACACCGAACAAAACCTATGTTTCAAATATTTTTGTTTTTTTTTTTATTTTTTTCTGGGTTTCCTATGTATTGAATGACATATTCTCCAAATTTTGTGAGAACTGATTGAGAATTAGATTTTTATTAGCAATTTAAACATCGCTGTGTCAGACAATTCTAATAAAATTCATTTTCTAAATAACAGTATCTATGTTCACTTCAAAAACTTTTTTCTCTTTCAATTTTAATCCGATATGAGCACAACTAGTTGCATTTTAAGGGGCATGTAAAGAACTTTGTTGATCATTTCAACATGTTGGCCAAATTTGATTCTAACAATGTAATATTATTACAAATATATTTTAAGTGGATTAGCAAATTCTTTTTTCACAAATATATTCTGTACAATCAGATGAAACAGTTTGGAACCGTCACTTATTATACATTCTATGGGAAATCATCTCTTCTACCTTTCAAATTTCAAGATCTCGCTCTGCCCCTTTTTACCCGGAGGGATTTAAAATCGACATTTTAAAATGTTTGCTGACATGGCGGAGCATGGTGATTATTGCACAGTAACAACTAAATAAAACGTAAACAAAAACTTTTTCTAGAGATTGAAAGAAGTTTTATCCAATTATTATGTTGCTATATCTAGTTTCAGTTATATCTAATCAGTAAAAAAAGATTTTTCATGAAAATTATAATATGCTTATAAGAAAGGTTCGACAGCACTGTATGGGAAACATTTATTGCATCTTTTATAACTTTTGACATTAAAAATGCGCCCAGCCCCCCTAAATTACCTTAACATGTAATTTTCAGCCAGATTGTGCAACATTTTTGGTTTCGTCCGACTTTTATTCGAAGACCGTGCGGCATTACCTTACGGCATTACTTCGGAAAGAGATTTTTTTGTGCCCAGCACACACTTCTATACAACCAGTTCTTTCAGTAGAGTTACAACACACTACTATTTTTCGACCATCCATCCAACGTGGCAATTTCGGTATCGTAGTAGGAAAGCTAGCTGTGGGTCTAGAATTAGTGCTCTTCCCCTACGAGGACAATCTGGGTGGCAAACTTCAGACTGTCTAATTTACTGAGCCCTTCAGTTCCCTTGTGCCATTCAGTACCGCTTCTTCGTTGAGCTTCCGACTGGTCCGCGAACTACTCGGTTTAGTCCCCGACGATGGATACTCCGACGAAGAGTTCCCCGGTGAGAGATGTTCGAAAGCAAGCCAACCAGCCAGGTGCCGAGGTCAGTTCGGCGATTCCAGTAGAGTAGGGCCGGTCCGGTTTGCTGGAGCCCCGGCGCTACTGATGGTGTCTCGTCGCGGTCTACGCAGTCAAGTTCCCGGCGGTGAATCTGACTGTACGCTGACGGAGAGTTCCCCGGCGAAAGAAGTTCTCCCGATACCGATTCTTATTTGGTTTGAGTACCGCAACTTCTTGAGCCCTTTGACTCCGTGACCGATGCCATTTAGCGCCGCAACTCCTTTAAGCCCTTTAGTTCTTTTCTTGGGCCATTTAGAACTATTTCCTTGATGAGCTATTCAGCTCCTCGACATGTTCGCGAACTACTCGGTCTAGTCTCCGACGATGGACCTTACCTACTCCAACAGAGAGTTCCCCGGCCAGAGAAGTTCTCCAGAAACCGAGCCAATCAGCTAGTTGCCGAGGTCAGTTTGGCGATTGCGGTGAAGCAGGGCGTCCGATTCACTGGTGCCCCGATGACCCGCGACTGATGGTTTCTCGTCACGGTCTACTCAGTATAGTCCCCAGCGGTCAATCTAGCTTACGTTGACGGAGAGTTCCCTGGCGAAAAAAGTTCTCCCAATATCGATTATTCTTTAGTTTTCGCTATTTTTCTATCGGAATAACCGGTGGGGCGCCGTGGTCGGTCTGGCGATTCCAGATAGAGCGTGACGTCCGGTTCGTTGGCCTGTCGACGATTCATACTCGGTGCACTGTTGCAGTCTACTCGACTAGTATTCGGCGGTGGATCTAGCTTATTCCTGCGGAGAGTTCCCTGGCGGTGATTGCTCTCCCGAAACCGTTGCTCGATGTGCATCACGCCGTTTCCGCTATAAGACTGTTATGATCTACATCATAACTCTGTTTACTGTGTTCCACCTCTTTACGTCGCTTATCATTCTGTAGGCTACATTATTCGGGTTGTTATCCGGTCCTCCCGCTTTAAGTAGCTCCCTGCACGTCACTTCAAACCTCAGACATTAAAAGACCACATGCTCCGGTGTCTCCTCGACGTTCTCACACTCCGGGCACAGTGGTGACGTTGTGTACCAGAACCGATGAAAATACTTCCTGAAGCAGCCGTGGCTCGATAGGAGCTGTTTCAGGTGTAAGGTAATCTCTCCGTGCTTTCTATTGACCCACGTCGACAGGTTTGGATGAGCCAGTAGGTCCACTTTCCTTTCTCCGTATTGTCCCATTTCATTGATTGTAGCACTTGATGTCCTCCGCCAGGGCGATGCAGATGGGGATCATCTCGGCGATAACGTATAATGCCTCCGTTACGCAATCGCAACTCGTACGACCACCAGTCGGAACGTCCTGTTCAGCTTTTCGCGGTTCCACTTTGTTTTCAGTGCCGCGCCCCAGGCAGAAGCCCCATATCGCAGTATCGATGTCGAAACACTACATAATAGACCGACATTTCGCAGGTGTGATCAACGTGGTTGTTTAAGCCCAATCAGTCGTCGATTATCACTGCCCATTGCTTCAGTGCACGCTTCGATGCAATCACATGCCCTTCAACGGTGATCTATATCCGCTGAATCGCTTTGCAGCTTGACCCCGTTCATCCAGCTCTCGATCGCATCTATTATCTCCGTCACCGACACCTCCATTTCTTCAAGTGTCTCACTCATTACCGTTAGTGACACGTCGTCCACGAAACCCACGATTTTCACTTTCCCGGGCAGCCGCAGTGTTAAGACCCCATCGTACATCCCGTTCCAAAGAGTTGGACGCCCGCCGCGACTCGCATTGCCTTCTGCCCTTTGCTCGTTTCGTACAGCAGTACTCTACTCTGGAAGTAGCCCTTCAGGATCTAGCTCATTGTGCTGTGCAGTACTACGGCATTGGTCTATACGAGGCTGGATTGCCCGATGACTTCTCTGACTTTGGCAGTAACATCAGCTTGTGTACCTTCCCCATTTCGGGGAAATTGCCATCATTTAAAGACTTTAGCAGTAGCATCTTGAACATGTCCGGATATTCCAGAATCGCAGCTTTCAGCGCCACGGTTGGTATTCCATCCGGACCGAGGGTTTTCTTTGATTTTAGTCACATCGACGCTTCTTTAAGCTCGTCGTTAGTCGCTGTTTTACCTCCTTCGCCGTACGGTGTCGTTGGTCAGGTAGTTAAATCGTGCTTCGGGAAGAGACCCTCAACGATTATCTTTAGCTTACCCATGCATATTTAAGCTGGTGTCGACGGGCCCTCATCTTCGTCATGATGACTCAGTACGTGTCCCCCAGGGATTGGCGTCTATTTCTCAGCAGAGCCACTTATGGCTATGGCTTGCTAAGCTTGATCTCCCGAGTCCCTAGCTTCTCGAATCGTCGCTTGCGCTCCTCTCTCACTCTCCGATCTTGCACTCTGAGCCCGCCTTCTGGCTCTAAGACAAGCAGCGTGTAGGGTACTGAGCTACTCATTTAACCATTAAGCTCCAGTTTTCGTGGCATTGTAACGTCACAAGCCGTCACAATCGTTTCTGTTAGATCAGCCGCTTCAACGTACTTAATTCCGCTGTTCGCCAAATTGACCCAACAAAGAGGTTTTTGTTAAAGACTTTCATCTTCCACTTTAGCTTGCCGGTCGTCCTTCTCCGTACTGCAGCAGGGTTCCATTGGCCGTTGCGATAGCGAAGCGCCTGGTGGACGCTACGGGGATACTTCTTGCACACTCTCGAGTCCGTGTTCGCCGTCAATCAAGGACTACAGAATGTGGCGAAATTTCTCTCGGTACCGATATTCGTTTCGTGAACCAATAAGCTCCCAGTTCTGTCACGATACCAGGAGCCATTTAGCTCCTCCATTCGCCGCGATTTATTCGTTGTAGTTCTCGGCGATTGAGCTAGCCTCCACAGCGAGCCGACAGGTAGGTGTCGGAGTGTGCCGCCAATTTTCACTACAAGGAAATATTCTCACAAGATAACTTTTGCAAATGAAACTTTGAGAATTCCATTTAAAATATTAAATATATTTTTGTTGAACATTTTCATTTTTTCAAATTTCTTCAAACGGTATATTTTCGTTCTCAGACCCCCCCCGGTACTACGCCACTGTTTAGTCTCGAAACCATAGTTTTACCATTAACCGTGTCCGATGCGGTACCCGGGTACCTTTTTGGATTCCAATTAATGAAATCCCAATGTTTTATCCATAGCTGGAAATTGAAACTTTCTAACATCTTAAAACTACACTCAGTCAAGCTTTTGGGTTATTAATATTGTTGATATAGTAAGTGAGGAGTTAGGAGGGGCTCCTGAATTTTTCTACTACGTAACAAGCCGACGAGGGTACCCGAGTACCCACATAACTGAAATGCCATTAACTAGGGCAATTTCCAACCGATTTTGATACTTTTGGGTGTTTTGGATTCAAGCACTCATCCACTTTTAGACTTGATAAAAAAGATTCGGATTAATCCGTACAGTTTCCGGGAATCCGGACTTCAGGAAGCATGTTCCGGTGCAGGGATACTACTTGTGAATTTCAATGGCATACTGGCAATATGGGTATCAACATTTTTGGAATTGCATCAGTGGGCTGTATCTCGTGGTTTTAGAACCATTTGGTGATTTGACCCCGGAACGGACATTCCGGAGCAGGTTCCCGTGGGGCCGTGAGTGGCATTCCGAGGTCAAATTGCCATATGGTCCCGTAACAAAAAATAACAGACTTCCGAGACAATTTGAGGAGTTTTGATATTTATATTGCTAGGACATTGTTAAAATTTACAAATCATACCCTAGTACTTTAACATTACTCCGGAAACCCCGAATTACCAAGAACCATATCCATTCATACGGTTAAATTTCACAGAACAAAAAAGTGTACCAGTACTTCAATCCAAAACATCTAAAAGTGTCCAAATCGGTTAAAGAAAGCCATATGAGCATTTCAATTTGTGGGTACCCGGGTACCCTCGTCGGATTGCACATATCAACTCTATTTAACAATAAATTATTATTCAATATACTACTTCTAGTGTAAAATATTCTTAGAGATCACATGCTAAAAGCTTCATTTCTAAAATAAGGAAATTTGGGTATTAAAGAATTTAATGAACAAAAAACCTGTTTTAATCCACCTAGAGGTGCAATTGTGCCTTTCTCATTTCTCCAAACTATGATTTAATAGCTGGTTCGTACAATATAACTTTATGGAAATGTCTTTCATTCTTATTACACTTGGTAAGTATATATAAGAGCACGTTTTTGCATTCATCGCGGTTTCGGTTTGAATCGGTGTTTTCTATGTGATCGCACTCCACAACCCGTAACTCCGGAACCGGAAGTCGGATGGAGATGGAATTTAATATCAGTTTCCGGGGACGCAACACCTCTCATTTGAGACTAAGTTGATCAAATCGGTCTAGCCATTTTCGAGAAACCAATATAACCGTTATTCTGAATTTGGATACTTCAGGATCCGTCGATGGTGGCCAGTGTAGCCAAAGAAACTTTGAATGACTGTTGGGGACCTAGATCTACAAATTCAACAGGCGACACAATACTCAACTGCATATTTTGCCTTCCATTTGAGACTTGGTTTGAGAAAATCGGTTCAGTCATCACCGAAGAACCGATGTGACTTTAATTGTGGAATATGCCCGGAATTCCGGACTTCCGGAATCGTCGATAGTGGACAATATATTCAAAGAATGTTTAATTGGCAATCAGTGATCTAGATCTGCGATTAGAAGTAATTTGGTGACCATTTCAATAGTTTTTGCCTCTGAGGTATTACGATTGTACCGATTTATATGGGAAATTCCAGTGTATCCTTACTAACACCCCTGTAACTCCGGAAGCAAGAGTCAGAACCAAAGATGTAAAGATCGGTAGAGAATTCGTTGTGGAATGGGTGTGATATTAGCTTAGGAACTTGGCGGGTTCCCCAGGGGCGTCATGAACCGTCATAGGTGGCCAATGTGGTCAAAGCTGCTTTGATTGATCATTAGTGATCCAGACCCGCAAACTAGAGTAATTTTACATCAATTTTAATTTGTTTTACATCATTTGAACATCATGGTGGTTCCAGTTTATATGGGAATTTGCTGTGTGACCGCACTCTTGAACCCGTAACTCCGGAACCGGAAGTTGGATTAACTAAAAATTAAATAGCAGCTTATGGGAGCGTTATACCTTTCAGATGAAATTAAGTTTGCGAAAATCGGTTCAGCCATCTCTGAGAAAATTGTGTGAGTTTAAATGACACACACACATACACACACACATACACACACAGACATTTGCCGATCTCGACGAACTGAATCGAATGGTGTATGACACTCGGCCCTCCGGGCCTCGGTTAAAAAGTCGATTTTTACAGTGATTGCATAGCCTTTCTTTATATGAGAAAGGCAAAAATGGTTTGTAGACTAAATGTTTTTTTTGTATCGGAATTTTACCGATAACGAATTTGTTTTTATTTTGTTCCAAAAAATTTTCCACGTTCAACAAGGTACATTTTATTAGAATTGTCTTAAGAATAATGGCGATAGGTAACGCGTGTTCAATAAAAAACGAGAACGGTTTCAATACCTTCCTGTAATTAAAGTGAAGAGCGTAAATATTTTTCTTTCCACGAGAAGTACTCTCTAGACTGCCTAAAAATGGGTGGCATGTTTCTTTTCGCTCGAGCGCTGTCAGCTCAATCGAAGTTGGCGTCGAAACAGCAAGCACTCCACGAGCGTGTTGTACGGTTTTACGAAACGCGTGGTCATCGTGGAAAAAAGTTTACGGTAGACCACTTTCGAAACAAAAACGTGTCCGTGAGTACAGTTTACCGGATCCTGGTATCCCTGGTCATAGAGGCTTTCTGGTGAAGATAATGTCGAAGAAGAAGAAGGAACCGCTGAAAAAACTGTTCGACAACAAGAACGGAACAAGTTTGCGTGACGCCGGTCGAAAATATCACTGCTCCTATACCTTGATTCACCAAACCCTCAAGATGGAGGACATCATCTGTCGGAAGAAGACTCGGCCCCCAGAATACACGGACGAGCAGATAGCGATCGTGAAATCTTTCCGCTATCGAAGACCCACATTCCTGCAAATGACAACTACTATTCAAGCGACAAGTCGGCCACACCCCCCGAAGTAAAACATAAGTTCGAATTCCATCCTTCCAACCTTCGTTCAATGACTCAAAGGGACCTTGAAGCAGCCAATCCCGTGCTTCAGTAGATCCACGCACAATTTCGAATCGGTGACCCCACCGTTGATCTCAACTTTATAAGCGGACATATAGACGCGGTGGTCCTTCATACCAACCTTGTCGTCACTAATGTCCTTTGCTTGCTTTAGACAGAATATCACAATTCTGAACTTATTTCGTCCAGATAAGGGATATCTGTCAATGTTGTTTATGTCTGCGTTAATTTTTTCAAAATCTTTAGAATACTTAGCCGGATTATCTTTGATCCGAAAGAAGTTTAAATATGGTCAAAAACTACGGGAGATGTAATAAATTGAAAGACAAGTCGAAAGTAATGCATACATATCGCAAGTCTGGGAATCCGCGATGATATTCCCAACAGTTTTTAACCGAAACCGTTTTGTAAAGCCAGTAAAACTTTTTAAGTGATTGCCTATAAATGAGGAAACATCTGACTGCGTTGTAACATCAGTTTGACCCTCTCGAGTCATGAAAGAACGTGCTGTTATCGAACTGAAACACCTGCTCCTCGAGTTTGTGCCAGTGGAATGCTATATAACGTACATTGTTTTCACACCTAACTTCGGAACCGGAAGTCGGATCAACTAAAAATGCAATAGCATCTTATGCGAGTGTTATACCGTTCATTTGGAGCTAACTTTGTGCAGTGGTTCAGCCATCTCTAAGAATATTGAGTAACATGGTTTGACACACACATATACACACACATACACACACCATTGGGCGCAGCAGAAACAGGGAGAACAAACTCCCCCCCCCCCCCTTCGGTCATAATGCGAGTTGGAAGTCTTGCTAGAATATGATGGGGTTTGGATTGGGCTCTGCTACACCTTTAAAAAAGCCATATCTTCGAAAGCAGCTCCGATGAAGCGAATCTGTGCCGCTTCCTAAGATTCTAATA
Source organism: Topomyia yanbarensis (assembly GCF_030247195.1). NCBI lineage: Eukaryota > Metazoa > Arthropoda > Insecta > Diptera > Culicidae > Topomyia > Topomyia yanbarensis. Next base: position 337,256,765 of record NC_080672.1, on the reverse strand, counting down.
ATCTAAAATCTTAGCAATAAAAGCACCCTACCACAACCGGAATGCCAACCGGCACATCAGGATCGACGCTAGTAACTTCCTGATTATGGCATACTGGCCATGGCGAACGTCTACGGACAGGACACGGATCACGACATGAACGGCGACATTGGGCTGACAGGCGTACTGTTCCACTCCCTGAGTAAGGAAGGATGACACCGACTTGAAAAGGCGAATGGGCTAACAGCACAGTTGCCTCATTTCCGACAAAACCCTTGCAGGTCTCCGGGTACGTTAAAACCTCGTCATCATTTAGTTGGTCGTACTAGGTTCGGTTGAAGCATTCCCGATCCGGCTCTGAACACTACTCCCCATGAAGGATACTGTCAACCCTAACATGACCTCACTGCTCGCATAGATAATCGAGGAATCACGAGAGGCGACTATGTATAACGAGTGGAGATAGCGGAGTTGGGACCCAACAAAATGGAGACATCCAATAAAAACAAATGAGGAGGACGCGATTGCGTTTGCAAAAAGCATTAAGCTGCAACGATCACCGGTTACGCCACTGGTAGCAACAGCGAATTCCAGCAGATGCTTGGTACAGAGTGGGCAACGAGGAAACCAACGTGAGATGGGATTACCGAATCGAGTGTCAACAGTAGCGAGATCTGGTAGCGACACCACCCAGAATGACTCAAATCTTGGGAAGCCGTACTTGACGGAGGTGACGAAAAAGGTCAACGAGCTCTATAAGTTGGTGAAGGACAAGCACAATGTGCACACCAAAGTCAAGCAGCTGGTGACGAGTATCAAATCGGCCGTAACAGCTACTGAATGCGAGCAGAAGGCGCTCTTGATGAGAGCTGAACCTGCCAAAGAGCTCTGAAGAATGCTGCAGAACACTTGACGGCAGAAACTGAGGTGACACCGAAGAGTCACCACAATACTCGCGCGGAGAAAAGAGTGAGGGACATCCGGGGGAGCAAGATGACCTGAAAAAGCAGAGGAGAGAGCTAGAGGGCTGCAGCGACCAGAGGAACGTTGGGATAGACCGTGCATCGTGGGAAGCCAGTAGGTGAAACGGAGGCAACGGGTACAAAAGGAAGAAAAGAAGAAGGAACATGAGATGAAAGAGGAACGGAAGCCTTCTCGGGAGAGGTACAAGGGCGATGCACTGATCATCGGAGCGAACGATACGACGTCTTACGCCGCTCTTCTCAAGAAAGTAAGAGAAGGCCCAGAGCTGAAGAAGCTGAAAGAGAATATTGTTAAAACGAGGCGAACTCAGAAAGGCTAGCTTGTTGCTAACTCCTTGGGCAGCGAAGCGAACGTGAGAGCTCTGTCGCAGGAAGCCGTAGTCGAAGGCAAGAGTCTAGACGCGATCACGACCGTAGAAGAACTGAAGGGTGCACTGATCGAGCAGTACAAACTAGATGTACCGGCGACTATCCGGATTTGGAAATCGTATGGAGGCACTCAAACGGCGACGATTCAACTATCGGTGGTCGTTGGCAACAAGCTGGCGGAGACCGGCAAGATAAAAGTCGGATGGTTTGTGTGTTGGTTGGGAGTCGTTCCGCGAGTTACTAAGCAGATGGAGCGATGCTTTAGGTGTTTGGACCTAGGACATCACGTGAGGAACTACAAGGGCCAGGACAGGTCTGCACTGTGTAGAAAATGTGGAGGAGAGGGGCACGTTGCTAGAAACTGTACGACCACCAGGCGATCCACTACACCATCGGTCGGCGAAGTTGTACGGTAACGCGGAGAGTAAGGACGGGCGAGCGAAAGTGGACTTCGACAAGGACCTTTTCGTGGAAGCACTTCGTGCTGACAGCCTTACTCCATTCCGCTACAAGGAGCTATGCAGAGAAGTAGATGCTAACCCCTTGGGCAGTGTTTACCGTGTCGTGTTGGCCAGGATCAAGGGTTTAACGACGACAGTCGAAATGTGCGCTGACAAAATGAAGATTATCGTGGAGGATCTTTTCCGAAGCACGACCCAATCGCATGGCCGCCTGCACCATACGTTGATGCAGACGGTGGAAATGCTGGTGACAATCTCATCTCTAACGAAAAGTTCCTTATAGTGGTAAAAGGGTTGAAAGCGAGGAAAGCTTCCGGACCGGAGGGCATCCCCAACCTGGCACTAAAGACCGCAATCCTCGCGTTTCCGGACATGTTCAGGATAGTCCTATAGATAGGTACTTCCTGGATAGTTGAAAGATCCAGAAGCTGGTGTTGCTGCCAAACCCAGGGAAGCCACCAGGAGATCCAGCATCGTATCGGCCTATATGCCTGCTGGATACTCTTGGTATGCTCCTAGAACTCCTCAATAGACCTACGCTGAAAGTGAGCACGCGGCCTATTGCAGAGGCAGTACGGGTTCCGTAAAGGGATGTTAACGATGGACGCCACTCGCACAGCGTTGAAAGCATCGCAGCAGCAGGTCGAGTACCTCCACTGCGCCATGATAACGATAGACGTGAAGAACACGTTCAACAGTGCCAGCCGGAAGGGAGGGGGTAGGGGGTGCATCGTCGTAGCGCTGCACAGAATGCGGGCTCCGGACTGCCTGTTCAAGGTTCTGAGAAGTTGCTTCCAGAACCGAGTATTGGGCTACGAAACGAACACGAGAAAGAGGTCAATTAGGGTCACGGCGGGAGTACCTCAGGGCTGCATACTTGGCCTGAAGCTCTGGACTATAATGTACAACGGAGTGTTAACACTGGAACTGTACAGGGGAGTTGAGATCGTCGGTTTTGCAGATGATGTTGTCCTGACGATAACCGGCGCGACTCTTGAGGAGGTGGAGATGTTAACGGCAGATACAAAAGGCATCGCGGAGACCTGGATGGCTGATGTCAAGTTGCAGCAGGCTCACCACAAGACCGAGGTAGTGCTGGTCAACAACCGTAAAGCATCCATCGTATCGTGCTCAGCGTCGGGGGATAATCCATCCCATCGATGCGTGTGCTGAAGCACCTGGGTGTGATAGTCGACGATTGATTAAATTACAATAGCCATGTCGACTATGTATGTGAGAAGGCTGTAAGGACAACTAACGCAAGGATCATACCGAATCACGGAGGAGCAAAAGGTAGCACGAGACGTTTTCTGGCGGGTGTCTCATCCTCAATACAGAGGTATGGTGCGTGGGCTGCTATGCTGAACTTAAAGCGAAACTGGACGAAGTTGACAAACACATTTCGCCTAATGGAAGCTCATGTCGCGAGTGCTTACAGAACGATATCGTACGAGGCGGTACGCGTAACTGCTGGGATGACTCACATCTGCATCACTCTGGCTGAGGACGTGGAATGCCAGCAGCGGAGAAATGCACGTAATGCAAGGAGACTGGTCCGAGTGGTTTCGTTGGCTAAGTGGTTGACTCATCCCAAATTTGTCTTCTTGGGTACATAGGAGACGTGGAGAGGGGAACTTCCATTTGACGCAGTTTTTGTCTGCGCACGGATCCTTCCGGCAGTACTTGCATCGGTTTGGACACGCTTCGTCACTCCTTTGCCCGGAGTGTGAGAACGTGCAAGAGACACCGAAACACGTGGTCTTCGAATTCTCTAGGCTCGAAGAAGTCCGAAGGACAGTGGACAATATTGTCGAAGAGATGTGCCACGACGAGCATATCGAGTAGACCGCGTCGAATAGCTAGCAGTGGGTCGTTGGGGCGCCAGTGAACCGGAAGTTACGCTCGACCCGGAATCGCCTGATGAACCTCAGCACCTACTGGCTGACCCGTTGAGTAGGTTAGGTCTACCGCCGGGGATTAGATCGAGTAGATCGGGACGAATCGGAAATCTAAATGGCTCGCGAAAACGAACATCGATATCGGGAGCAATCTACCACCGGGGAATTCACGTGAAATCTTGACGAAAATAGGACCTAATTAGCTCATGGAACAAGCACCGGTACCGAGAGAAATTCCGCTGCCGAGGAACTCTCAGTCGGAATAGGATAATATCCGAGTCAATCTGGATAAAGCTGGGAGCTAAATGGCTCAAGGAAGCGAGTATCGTTGACGGGAGAAATTCCTGCGTCGGAGAACTATCGGTCGGAGTAGGGTGAGTTCACCGTCGGGAACTACCCAAGTAGATCGTGATAAGATCGGGAGCTGCATGATTCACGGAAACAGGAGCTAAACTGCTCAAGGAATCAGTACCTAAACGGCTCACGGGGACGAGAGCTAAATGGTGACGTGATAGATGGAGACAAGAAGCACGAGAAGAGTCCGGAGTAAAATCAAAGCTCAAAGGTCGAGCCATTTCATGTACCAAGTGAGGCTCCGAGATAGAGCAGAATAAAGAGGTGTGACGAAAACACAACGCCCCACTGTGGATCCACTCCATACAAAAGCTGGACAAAACCTCAAAAGTAGTGTAAAGTGACTGAAAATACCGTCCAAGGGTAATTTTGGTGCGCTGAACTGGATTTTGATTAAATTAGGGCGCAGGAATGAAAATTAGACAGCCTAGGGTGGTTCCATAAGTTTTTTTTTTAATTTCGCAAAAGTGAATTTTATTAACTTTTCAAAACAGATACTTCGTAAGTGAACAGAAACATTTTAATCAGATGGAGATGGCTTTTGGTCACGGTTTTAGCGAATATTATTTTATTTGGTCTATCGCCTACGTCGTTGGCTAAAACCGTGACCAAAAGCCATCTCCATCTGTTGAAAACAAAGTGGTCGTTCTTCCAGTTAGCGAAGAAACATTTTAATTTCCTAGGGTAATCCATAGTAACTATTTACCATCGTTAAAAAATCATTCCTTCGCAGCTCTTTATGAGATAATCCTCATGTACTAATTTATGAACGAATGCGTCTAGAATCGTTGGAAAAGATATCATATCTTAAGGTTGAACAGAGAATGGACAAAAATCGCAAACGAAAAAAGCAGTTTTTTCCTCACCGTGTGTTAGATCTTCATAAAAATCAATCAGCAGTACTGTAACAACATTCTACATAAGCTTTAAAAAATTTTGCCCATTCTCTGTCCAACCTTAAGCTGTTTGATAGAATGTCTTAAATGCTTGTTTTATTGGTTTATTTATTTATAGCTATCGCCAAAGCTATTAAAAGATGGCAGGTTTATTTGATTTTGAAGAAGATCTCAAATCATGCTCTACTATGCTCTAGTCCCAGTTCCTCATACGATACATACTGCAGCTAAGCCACTCAATTTTTTTACATCGATTTTCAATCATCATTTCATGATGATATGAATAGGGGAGCCCGGGGCTAGCTGGCGGTTGGGGTAAGTTGGCGGAATCGCTTTTTCTCTGTTTCTATTATAGCGCTGCCTCTTCTTGTGTAACTCAAGTGAAACCCATTATCCAATGTGTTTTTGTTGCAAAACGATTTTTTGGTGGAAGTTGTAGATGATATTGTGTTTTCGATCATACCAAGTAAATTTTCTAAATTTTAAACACTTTGCGTTATTTGGGATGATTTTCAATCTATTTCCCGAATGATTATATTTTTCTATAGCGCGTAAAAAGAGCTTTCAGCATCCGTATAGATATCACATCTATCCACGTACAAAATTTATTTTTTAAATAGTTTTTAATAAAATATGCGGTTGGGGTAAGTTGGCGGTGCTGCACGCGGGGCAAGTTGGCGGTACTAATTACAGTGCAAAAAAGTCATAAAAAAAAATTTATTTCTGGAATTCACTCCAAAGTACAAAATCTTTTTCTTGTGTATCTCGTCAATGCAGGAGACATTTATTCCGGCCAATGGCATAAAGAATTTCGAAACTTTGCTTTTGAATAGGGAGTACGCGTCAAAGTCAAAATACCGGGGTATTGAAACTGAAATATAATAGCAAATGTCGGTTTATATACAGTTTTCTTGAAAAGACATTCAGCGCGTTCCAAAAGGACCCTTGAAGTAATTGAATCTTCATTTAATTGCTTAGTTTTTGGAGTATCCACACATACCGCCAACTTACCCCGGGGCCTTCCATTTGACGCAGTTTTTGTCCCAGTACGAATACTTCCGGAAGTACCAGCGTAGGTTTGGACACGCTTCGTCACCCCTTTACCCGGAGTATATGAACGCATAAGAGACATCGGAACACGTGAACTTCGAATGCCCTAGGTTCAAAGAAGTCCGTAAGGGGTATGGGACAGTCGACAATATCGTTGAACAGATGTGCCACAACGAGCATATCTGGGACCTACGAGCATACTCTCAAAGCTGCAGAGAAAGTGGCGAAGGGACCAACAAAGTAGCGCCATTTGATAGAACGCCGCAGTGAAACCACAAATATGGTTTCGGAACAAATTCCGCCGCCGGGGAACTCTCCGACGGTTTCAAATAGGTCCACCGTCGGGAATCAGTTGAGCAGTACACGACGTATCACCTGGTTCTGGTCGTCAGGGCACAAGTGAACCGGACGCCAGATTTCACCGGAACCACCTGACCGAACTCGATACCCTACTGGGTAGCTTATGAGTAGGCTAGATCCACCGCCGGGGATTAGACTGAGTAGACCTCGTCGAATAGCTAGCAGTGGGTCATTGGGGCGCCAGTGAACCGAAAGATACCTCTTTACCCGGAATTGCTGGATGGACTTCAGCACCTACTGGCTGGCCCATTGAGTAAGCTAGGTCCACTGCCGGGGATTAGATCGAGTAGATCGTGACGAAGCGGAGAGATTAATTGCTCACGGAAACGAACATCGGTATCGGGAAAAATATATACCGCCAGGGAATTCACGTGGAATCATGACGAAAATGAAGCTAATTTGCTCACGAAACAAACACCGGTACCGAGAGAAATTCCGCTGCCGGGGAACTCTCAGTCGGAGTAGGATAGTGTAAGGAGTGTTTTAAGGGGTTAGGTTTGAGATAAAGTTAGAAGATTGCTGTTTGCAACAACCAAAATCAATGGTCACGAAATTCAGCGTGGTTTATGGTTCTGTTCCAGCCGGTGTGAAGCGAACGACAAATAAAGTTACTTTTATATTGTGTTCCTTGTCTGAAGAACAAAGGAAACTTCTACTATACTATGCTCTAGTAATCTGTCGAGATGAGTGAGTGATTAATGGTGATTCGCATAAGACCGAGTATTGGTGATGAGGAACATTTTCTGAAGGTGAAAATGGAGGCGATAGCCACCTGTATTCTGCGCTCATAGCGTTCAACAGATTGGATCAGGCGAAAATCATTGATTTTGAATGATTTAGAGCCATTAAATTTTAATGGTTGAGTGTGACAATGCTGTAATTAAGATGTTCATATAAATAGACGCTGAGAGAATCAATGTTCGATTACAAGATCGGATACCACTTACTTGCAGATACATATCACATATGGGAGAAATGCAGTACAAAATATAATGCGTACATAAGGCAATCTAGTACGTTCCAGTTCTGTGGAAAAACGTCACATTACGATTTATTTACCGCTGAACACAAACAATTACCAAATATGTGGCACATGTTCAGGTAATATTGACAACGGCAAAAGCTGCGTCAATATCTCAAAATCTACAGCCAGCTCAATCATTGAGGAAATCCACAATCATAAAGGCAACAAGCAAGCATGTTTGCGAACATAAAGACAACAACCACGATTATGACACGAAAGTGTTCAACAGCGAGATAGATATGAACGACCCCCTATAGGCAGTTGGTGAGGAAAAAATATTACTCTGCTTCATAAACAAAAAACGTGAAACGGAAAACCAGTAAAACTCATTTGGAAAACCAGTAAAACTCATTTTATGTTTTTTTTTATTGTTGGAAACAGATATAACTAGACAACGGAACCACTGTTTCGATTGGCTAAAGCATTGAACCGAGATCACTTATGAATTATTTAAAAAATAGTAGATGGTTTAATGGATGACTGAGTACTAAAACTCTCCAAAAGTGAACGCATCATCGCATGTGATTGTCCAGTTTAGCAAAACTCAAATGTAATACTCTCAAATCTATTTTAAATTTGAATGACAGGTTTTTGAATTGCATCCAATTTGAATTACTGTATTAGGTCTGTGCACTCTGTACTCTTAGTATAAATACTAGACATCACATTCAAGCGTACTAGGCAAAAAAATATTTTAATTTACGGAGAACGATATAGCTAAGGCAACAGTTTTTGCTTTCGCGTCATTTTAACGCATCATCATTTTCATTGGCACTTTATTTCACTTTCATGCGAGGAACTCGTTCCGTTCATGCGAGTTCGCAACACTGTTGCGACTAAAATGTTGTAACTGGTTGAATCTATTAGTCCAATAATTTCGATTTTATGTCTTCAGATAAAGCAGTCTCACGATCTGTTTTTTATTCGTTTTGGACTAAAATGAGAGATGATCAGAAATCACAAAGGAGGAAAAAATAATCAGCTAATCTAAGAAGCCTCAAGAGCACTTCTTTATATCTTTTCTGTGCACTTAGAACGAGTGCTTTCGGAATTTAGCTTCAATCCTCTCAATTCGGTTTGAATAAAACGGCATTTTCGAAAACACGTTACGTATTCGTTATCCGCACAACATTCAACGTTAGGTGGAACAACGTTTATTGAAATTGTTTCCTAAATTTTGGTAAAACAAACGTGTAATCAAAAAGCATTACAGCTGTCTTCAAGAAGCCATGCATCTATTCCAATCTTGATGATGATTGTAAAATAAACTTGAGCTAATTAAAAACGAACCAATTACTGAGCAGTTTGTTTGAATTGACTTAGAAGGTGTAACTGCAAGCATCTTCGCATCACGAAAACTGCCGCTGAAAAAAAAATTGCAAAAGATTCACAGAAATCGGATAAATTACAATAATTTAAAAACATATTTTTTCCTTTTTTATTTCGACTATGTTAGTCACATTTTCTTTTTTACGTTTTAACGACATTCAATTAGCTAGAGATTACTGGGTAGGGAAAGTTATGAAACTTAGAGCCATAGTACTCAAGTGAGAGCAAGGATGTGAAGTAAACAGATCGGAAAACTAGAAGTGGCAGGGTCATTAGAACAGGCTTAATATCGTGCGGGCTTAATTTTTGCCTTCTGATAATGAGGGTCGAGCTTAGGCAGAATAACTACGAATCACCCGAGTTCACTATCATGTGTCCTTGATAAAGGTAGACGTATCTATCTTTACCGTGACAACCGGCAAAAATTAAGCCACGCAAGATCACCACTGAAAACCTGTCGACGATTAGCATCAATCTGAATGATGATTGCTGCTGTTCATCTCTGTATGCCTTTTGCATGCCGGGATAGATTTTTATTAGACTATTGTCACTGTTCTTACAGTCGTGGCGGGTTTGCTACATTGTGTAAGGCAATGGCTGTGTCTACAGCGGCTACCCACCGCTGCCGATGGATTCCCATCAGTTTCTTTTTCTTTTTTCCTTTTTTATTTCGACTATGTTAGTCACATTTTCTTTTTTACGTTTTAACGACATTCAATTAGCTAGAGATTACTTGAGTACTATGGCTCTAAGTTTCATAACTTTCCCTACCCAGTAATCTCTAGCTAATTGAATGTCGTTAAAACGTAAAAAAAATTTAAAAACATAGAAACCTGAAAGAAAGTCTCTTCGGCACAAGAGATGCAAGCGCTATGTGTTTTCTTTGATTTGTCGGAAGCAAGTGTGATGCTAAAATTGTTTAGCTTACCCATATTTATAGTTTCAAGTAATTCTAGTGGTGTCATCAATGTTACAATCAGTGCTTCGAAATTTAGAAATCAGTCAACTATTTCTGCTTATCGAAACTGACATTCGGATTCAACGCCTCGGTCATTCAACTTTCCAACTGACCGAAATTTCATGCAGAATCGAATGTTTGGGTGCAGAGGAAATATAAATTCCTTCACCAACCAAAGCATTCAGTTGTTATTATGTGGACAGTTCGAGCATTAGTGAGCTGCGTAATCTATGTTTAGTGCATTTTCGCTCAATAATTCCTCTCAGAGATAGCATAGAAACAAAATACAGTTTGCTTCTGAAACCGAACATATGCGAACCCGAATGCGCTATGTCGGGAGAATGAATGACGAGGGGAACGAACCAAACAGTTCATTCATCGCGGCGGTCAGGAATTTAATTTCGGTTCTCTTTCAAGTTCACGCAGGGATTTCAATTTTTTAAGCTCTAGTTACATTTAACAAAATTTACGTAAAGTGCAAGATAACAGTAAACAGGGGATTTTCTTTCGATTAGTGAACAGTCCTATAGTAGATAAAATTAGCCGGAATTTTATCTACTATAGGACTGTTTACTAATCGAAATTAATTAATTCATTGAAACATCTCTTTTGTATTGTCCAAAAATCCATGAATTCCGAAATGAAACCTGTAAGCTTCGTGTGCTCAAATATGATATTTGCTTAACTAGGTAAATACAGCTATAGTTCTTATTTATACTTTGTAGAGAAATCAGTAGTAATTTGTATAATTATGTACACCCTTTACATGTCAACAAACAAAATTACTGGTCTGTCTTTTGCCATAGTTTCAAGGATCTAGTAGAAGAATTGCCTAGAAAAATAAGCCTGTCTAATGATATAAAAAGTATCAATTTCATAAAAGAATAGGATCTATGAAAAATCTGAATACTTAAATAGATAAATAATTAGTTGTTCTCACTTGTCTGAAAATAGTCTTTAATGTATCATAATTTAAATTGAAAATTCTTATAAATAGGAGCTAAACCGTTTCTGCGCATCTACAAATTGCCTGCCTAATCTAAAGAAGATTTGGAGCGAATTTCAACATTCTCTTGTATTTGTATTTGTATCTGTATTTAAATAATTGAGTCTTAATGAACTATGCCAAAAAGAAATGACCTAAATAGGAATGCGCGAAACTAATGACGAAGTCGAAGATGTCGTTATAATCGTTGCGACGGGTCATTTCTAATATCGGTTGTTGGCAGCGTAGTTAGTGTTGCGCATTTCACAGTGCAGCAGTGTTCGAGAACAAAGGACACGGGTTGGTGCGTAGAGGTTAATTTGTGATAGAAGATCGGGAACATCATATTCAGCCATAAGAAGCTTGGACACGAAGGTAGTTCACGACGCGGGTCTACGATCTTCTAAAGTGTGTAGTCCTAATAATCGACAACGATCTCCGTATGGTTCAGGTTCGGCGAATCGTTCCAAGGCAATTGACGTAACGCATATCGTATGAATCTGCGCTGGACAGCCTCACTTCGTTGGCTTCAAGTTGTATGATGGGAGCACCCACCAGACCACGTTTGCAAATTCCAACGGTGAAAATGGTAGCTAATAAAGTAATAATAAAAACCAAATTCAAAAGCAATAATTCGTCGATGTACTATGCCGTTTCTTGTATCAGACAACATATTGTCTATTGCCTTAGTTTTGGAACTGTTTTCACAAAGAAATTTTCAAAATTACATTCAGTTTCAAGTGACTATCTAAAGTCACCAGAATTAACACATTTATGCAATAAGTTTTAAGCTCCTCCCGAAGCAAAATCCTGGCTACGGGCCTGTCATATAATGTGGTTATTATTGCTAGAAATTAACTGAATCACTAGCTTCTGTACTAAATTTGCAGTCAAAATAAAACGCCACCTAAAGTGGTGAATCTTTTGGAATATTCTTAAACAAAATATGAATTTAGCTACACCCTACCAGGAACTACCAACTTTGTCATCCGACACCATAAAAAGCAGTCCAACCGAGCTCCTGTGAAAGCGGAGAGAATGCAAAGAATGAAACGGTGTTAAATGGAACGGTACACATCTTTTACGTGAGTGCCAGCTTAGGACACGTGTCTCCGGTAAGCGGAAAACCAATGCACATTTTGATATTCCTTGGTATGAATATGTATGTCTATCGGAACAGATCCAAACCGCGCTCGGGTCCCGGTTTGGGGCTTCAAGGCGGGACCAAACTTAGGTGGATCTCAAATAGTCATCCGGTTGTTCGTACATTTATTCATTCATTCATTCGCTTGGTAAATGTATGTACGGTACATGGTTTTGTGAACTTTTCCGATGCAAAAGGACATCGGAAGGGCATCCGTCGCTGTAGATGCTGAACGCGTCGCCCTGTTGAAGTTAAACCAGGCAAGATGGAAGTTGGAACAATATTTACTTACAATTTAGTACTTCTCGAGTTTCCTAGGTCAGGTGCAGTAGCAAAACTGGTGGTGCGGTGGCTGGATGCACCACCAATTCCAAGAAGTATGATCCAACAGACAGGGGTGAAACAGGGAGGGACGATGCTGGCGGGCGTAGTACCAACTACAGTAAACACGCTTCCAGACGCAGACACCAGACATGTGGCATGGTGCGGTGTTCCGTCGGTATGATTTCCATCGCCTCGCGATCGTTATCTTGGTGCAGCAAAATTGTGCTATCATATTGACTGTGGGCGGGTTGCTTTGGGGTTTTGAACAGGAGAAGCAGCCCGAGAGAGGCAGATAGGTGCGTTCGGGCGCGAATTTGTTTTCCCTTCGCAAAGCATCGTTAGAAGACAGCCAATGTACGTTGTTTAATTAGTTCAAAGAGTGTAACATTACTGCCGAATTGTGTATTTCATTCGACGTCTGATTACCATATCATTCCATTGCAAGCGGCAAAGAAAATACAGCAAAGAAAATTCTCGAATAATTGATGAACCGGAGATGTTCAGTACTTATTCAAAAACAGACAGCTATGTTAACTGAATAAAATTCTCAACTGCACTTGTTTTCTTGTATTTCTAACTTCATGTTTTTGCGTTTAATATGGAAATGCTCCAATGTTAAATGTTAACTTACGCAGTTTTGTACAAGAACGAAACATAATTGAATATTTTCAATCATCCCATTCGCAGCGCACAAAATTTCCCGTTAATAACTCTGTTTGTATCAAAATCGTATTCGCTCTGCGCATTTTTACTACCAGCGATAAGCGAAAAAAAAGTAGGTCAACTCTGCTGCATTTGTTGCTGTTGCTGGTGTTGTTTCGATTTCGTCCGAAGATTGCACCTCCAATCTATTTACCAGCAGAGAGAGTGTACGAGAACATCCACACGCCGTAGCCAATGCCGAGTTTCGCCTCCATTCGTGACGTTGGAATTGCAAATTGGTGCAAATGCAAAAAAATAACATCCTATAACATGTCGTGTCAGCCGTTTCGAGTCGCAAACAGCCAGACCAGCAGCAAATGGCAGCGCGATAAGATTAGTGAAAACCGAGCGAGGACTCTTGGCAAACTTCTTCTGGTTTTGCCTACCTTTACCTACGGCGCGACGGTGCGACGAGCCCGCTGCCTGCCTGTGCTGATTGCTGGCTGATGAGTAGCAGCAGTGCCAGTCAGGAGTGTTGCAGGCGATAACGGTGCCCATTTGCTGTGGATGAGCGGGTCGAGCCTTGAGCTTGACTTTGACGCGGTTGCTTCTGCAGCCAAGCGAGGTTTCTTCTTCACCCCTGCTGGAAATGGACACGATGACAAATTGGCCCGCGATGATAAGAGGTCGCTAATGTCGTAGATCAGTTCTGCGCGTTTGCCACTTTGCTATCAGCGTGTAACCTTGGTGATGTGACTTCATGGCCTAGTTCGAGGCTGTTGGTGAGAGCGAGGTCTGGGAATAGGTGGGAGATAAGAACGAAATTGGTTGCGTTGGTAGACGTGATTATGATCTGGTGGCAATGAACTGTATAGAGAGGGGATTTTTGTGGATCAAGCACTTCAACAAACGTATCTTTGATTAGCGTAGATGTTACGAATGATTAATTTAATATTGCTTTGTCGGGTGTTTTTATCTGCTGACTTAATTCACAAGTAGCCTACGAGCATATTTCAATAGCAAAACACATCAATTACGCAAAAACTTTATTATTAGGGTTTCCACGAATATTATTGTTGAAAGTTGTTTGCTCGTTTAGCAGTAAGACTCGCTTTTCGAAGTATAAACTACTAAAAGAAGTCGGAGCGAAAACCGCCGAAAGAAAACTAAGAATTTAGTAACCGAAACACCACTGACCACAAACAGAAACTTTTGCTTGTTATTCTACAAATTTTATAAATTTCACTTTACTAGTTTTTCTTCGTCCGTCGTATAAGTCTTACAACTCTGACACTTCAGTTTTTTCGATAATTGATTTGCACTCTTCTATGTGGATACCCAAGAAACATTACTAGTTGTATAGCACACTACAAGTGCATTCTAAATTTCAAAGAGCTCTTCAAGATTGCCATAAAACTTCAATTGTTACTGGGTAGTTTAGTGTAAAAATGAAACGTGAGTCGCTACAACTTGCAGGCTAACCATCATTTTATGGTTTTGGAGGCGGCGTACGATTTAATGAAGCGACACAAACGATGATAGATAATGTTTGAACATGACATGAACATGATAGTCAAAATCAAGCGTTATGAAGGCTGAAGACATCATCTCACTTGTGATGTTAGATGTCGATTGTTTATTCGCGGTAAAGTGTATAACAATGATTTCCTCTGTTTTATGGTAATCCAAGACCTTTACTTTGGTGGTATAGTTACAGTTATTAATCCCGCTTGAAGTATGATGTTTGCTACGAGTTTTTTTTAAATATTAAAAATAAGACTTCAGAAATTTTGAAAGAGCTTGTTTTCGCGAACATTTTTCCTGAAGACAGAAAATATTTTTCTTAGTACACTCGAAGTTACATACCGTTGTTTGTGAATGATCTTAAACTATTTTTGCATGACTTCTTAAATATCATCGATAGAGCTTCAGCATGTGAGGAATTCCACGAAGATCCGTCCGAAAATCTTTAAAATCGTGACCGACCATTTAAGATTCTTATGAAACTTTACACGTTTCACCGGCATACAAGCCTAAACATTTTCCACAATCAGTGAGATTATTTTCACTCAAGAGAAATTCTTTGAAAGGGTTTACACATTTCAACGTGCATTGATTTCAAAAAAAAAAATGATCGATAACTGTATTTTATACAGCAAAACTTTCTGCGAACGAGTTACAAGGAATGAATATTTCTGTGTGAAAAAAATATACACTGAAAAAAATATTGTGTCATTTTTCACAAAAACAAAAATTTTGTTAAAAATTTAAATTGCAAAAAACTCATTTTTTCCATTTTTATATTTTATCAATAAAAACCTAAAGAGAAAAGAAACATTTTAATATGATTGTATGATGGAGAACTTATCGGTAAAAAGTTTTTCTAACAGTAACTAGATACATGTTTTTGAATTTCATACTGAATGACATACAAAACTGTAATTTTAATAGAGAATATAATTCTAAGTATCGTTTTAAATTAAAATGCTTTTAACAAAAATCTTCCAAAATGCGATAGTTTTCGAGATATTTGGAATTTTTTCCCACCAAAATAGTTATTCGCGTTGCCCCATCAAAAAATGTCAAAATTATAATGTTTATCGTTTTAAAGACGTAAAAGCAACTTTTTCAGTATATTTGGATCATGGAGAAGCATTCAATAAAAAAGTTTTCGTAAAACAACAACTTTTGACATATTTTTATAATGCATACTATTTTCAGCAAAAAAGCATTTTTCTTTTCGAATATGATTCTGAACGCCATTTTAAATAAAAATTGTCATAACAAATTTTTTCTAAAATGTTCTCGAGATATTTTAAATTTTGTTTTAACGACTCGATTATTTTTTTATTTTTCAGAAGTTATTCGCGTTTCTCCATCAACAAAAATAGGTTTTTCAAAAGGCCCATAACATTTTCTGTAACTTCCTCTTTGACATCAAGGCGATATTGAAAACTACATGAAAACAACCAAAATATGATCGAACTATTTAGTTTTATCATCAGACCGTATGGTTGAATAGTATTTTGATTGTGTTCGTGTAGCTTTCTAATGATTTACAATATCGCCTTTATGTAAAAGAGAAAGCTACAGGAAATGTTATGGGCCTGTTGTTGTTGATGGAGAAACGCGAATAACTTCTGAAAAGATCGTAATAAAACAAAAGAATTGTGTTGTTAAAACAAAATTTAAAATATCTTGAGAACTACTACATTTCAGAAAATTTTTGTTATCAACATTTTTATTTAAAATAGCGTTTAGAATTATATTCAAAAAGAATATAACTGTCTTTTTAACTGTAAATAGTGTGAATTATAAAAATATGTCGAAAGTTTGTTAGGAAAACTTTTTTTTATTGCAATCTTCTCCATGATCCAAATATGCTGAAAAAGTTTCTTTTGCGTCTTTAAAACAATAAACATTGGATTTTTTACTTTTTATTATAGCGCAACGCGAATAACTTTTAAAAAGGGCATAATCACACGAATTAACTATTTTTGTGGGAAAAAAACCAAATAACTCAAAAACTATTGTATTTTGGAAGATTTTTGTTGAAATCATTTTAATTTAAAACGATAGTTAGAATTATATTCTGTAATAAAATTACAGTTTTATAGGTCATTCAGTATGGAATTTAAAAACATGTACTAAGTTACTTTTTTACCGATAAGTTCTCCTTCATACAATCCCATTCCAAACTTTTCTTTTCTCTTTAGGTTTTTGTTGACAAAATGTAAAAAAATAGAAAAAATGAGTGTTTTGCAATTTAAATTCTTAACAAAAAACCTGTTTTAATCCACCTAGCGGTGCAATTGTGCCTTTCTCATTTCTCTAAACTATGGCACGGAGGCTTTTTATGTTCAACATAATTGTGGAAATGTCCATTACATTCTTAGTACACTTTGCACTTATACACAATGGCATGCCAGCCACGAACTTGATGAGCTACGTGTCGACGGTGAAACACTTGATACAAAAAAATATCATACTCCATTAGTCTAATCAGCATTAGATCAATGTTATCTGCTTGCTAACTCATTTTGTCATGCGTGGGTGGGTATGTGAGGAGGGCGAAAGTCCCATGAACGAACGACTCCCCAGCTTAAATTGGTATGCTTTGTGATATAGTGGTGGTTTAAAGATGCTGGGGTTGAAAGGGAGGGGTATGAAGGCTGGATGGGGTGGTGGTCTGAGGGGTGATTTAAGAAGATTTTTAAAGGAGGGGAGTGAGCAGTAGGGGGGGGGGGGTGTAACTCCTCTCCGTAAACCATCAACTACGCTCCTGTTAAAATTCAGAAACCTTATGCGAGTCGAAAAAAATTATTAGGTTGACGTTTTTCAGAGTGATTGCATAACCTTTCTATATGAGAAAGGCAAAAATGTGCCAAAAACCAAAAAAGTGAATCGTCGTCAATTTTTTTTTCGAGTTTGCATCAAATCTCGACGTTTCATGCACCTTGAACACATTTAGCATCAAAAATAAAAATTCTATTTTTAATTTTTCCTATAGTTTATATGAGAAATTTCTGTGTGGCTGCACTCTGAAACCCGTAATTCCGGAACCAGAATTCCGATCGATCCAGAATTCAATAGCAGCCGATGGGAAGGTTGCACCTTTTATTTGAGACTAAGTTTCAGGCAAATCGGTCCAGCCATCTCTGAGAAAAATGAGTGATATTATTTGACACATACATACACACATACACACACATATACAGAGTTTTTCCGATCTCGACGAACTGAGTCGAATGGGATATGACACTCGGCCCTCCGGGCCGGGATTAGGTTGACGTTTTTCAGAGTGATTGCATAACCTTTCTAAATGAGAAAGGCAAAATATGTTTTTTTGTGAAAAATGTCAACAGCGTTGACGTTTTTCAGCGTATATTTTTCTTCGAACAGAAATGTTCATTCCCTGTAACTCTTTCTCAGAAAGTTTTGCTGTATAAAATACAGTAAACGATCATTTTTTTTGAAATTTATGCGCGTAGAAATATCTGTGCCCTTTTGAAAAATTGCTCTTGTATCAAAATATTGCAATTGTCAGAGAAATCATGGTGATTCATAAACGGAACTCAAATTCAAAGTTTCATTCGAATGGTCATATTTTATGGTCGGCCGGTTTCTCATGAAATCCCTCATGTTCCAAAAATTATGGGTGGGTAATGTCAGCGACATAACCGGAGAGATGTAGAATACATAAGGAGACGGTACTTCAAATGTGTTGGTACACATTCAATTCGGCTCCGCTATTTCCCCACAGTCAGTCTAGTCAGTAAATTTAGAAACTGATATCTCAGTATAGTGAGATTTGTTTGCTGGTTTTCAGTGAACTATTTTCCGAGTCTCAGGTATCAAATGTTACTTTTACTAAGAACTCTACAAAAAAATTATTTACTCAAATCTCAGCTGTTAAGATTTTGGAAAAAGATGCGAAAAAAGCTGAGATTTGACACAAAAAAATTAAGTGTCTATTTATCAGAATTTTCGGATTAAAAATTATTTGGGCGAGAAATATTTCAAATTATTCATTATAACAAAATATGGGTGGGTACTGTCTGCAATGATATGTACTAATGATATGCAACGTAATCCCGTTTCAATAATCATCCGCTTCACCTTTCCCTCCGTCTTTTTGTTCTCCGGTCCCGGTTTTCTTCCAGCTCCTTTGCCGTGGTCCAACGTCAACCGCTCCTGGAACCGCTTCAACACTCTGGAGACGGTTGAATGGTGAATGATCAACATTTTTCCCAACTGCCGGTGCGACAGGTCAGGAAATTCCAGGTGTTTGGAATGAATTTGTTCTCTCGACTCGCGTTGGTTCATCTCCTTTTCGTTGAATCGAAAAACACGGCTTCGAGTTTGACAGCATGTAAACAATACACATCAATGAGAAAGTGTGCAAAATTTGGTTGATTTTTACCCAATGGTAAAAAAGTTATGCCCTGTTGAATGTGTCGCAATAATTTCGTGTTCGCCCTTTAGGACATTTTCAAATGAATCTTTATAATTATGGTTAAAAAATTAAGGTTCCTTCGCCAACCATATTCCTTTTTTTCCAATCTGCAAAAATATTTGAAAATATTGTTGGAATGTTATTGATGAATAGCTGAAAATGCGTGTGGCACCACTGGCTACTAAATGGATGGTTTCGGAAAGAAAGTTTTCTGATAGGTAGACGAGTGCTCAGGTGCCGACACGCTCGGCGTAGTGACCCTTTTTCAGCAAATGATGGACAGGAAGCTGGAGACCGGCACAAACTAAACGGAATTTTTGCTTCTCCTTCATCTTTCCTCCACGACAAGACGAGCGCATGTTGCCAGTGCGAGTCTAACATACGAATGAAGCCGCACTGGCATACGACCCGCTCGTGTCCATCACACACTGCCGCTTACGAACAGTGTTTTGTGATCGATTCAGATTGCGTTCGAAGCTAAATGCGCAGGCCATCAAATGAAATCAGTTCACTTGCATCGATAAAGAGGAGGAGCTTCGAACAAAAACTGTTCAATATATGTGGCTCGATGCATGTAATTAGCGGGAACCAACAATAACAATTGTCCTTCACGGATTGTCTCAAGATTTTTTGCCTAATTCGTTCAATTGAAGATTAAGGATTTATACAACAGCAGCTTCATGTCTTTGCTGATTGGTGTAACTGCATGTGCGTGAACCGAATAAATGTTCGGTAATGTCGTTTTCACGGAAAAAAGATTCGATTCATTTTAAACTACCGTTTACTAGAAACAGACATTGAATGCGTCAGTCACATTAAAGATCTGGGAACGATTCTGGATTCTCAACTTACGTTTAAACAAGAGGTCTCCTATGCATTTGGTAAAGCGTCTTGAGCACTGAGTTGCATCTTCAGGATATCCAAAAATTTTACTGATATCTTTTGTCTCAAATCCCTCTATTGCTTTTTATCACGATCAATCCTAGAATATTGGTCTGAAGTTTGGAGTCCAAACTACAATAACCGCGTCGCTTTTTACGTTTCGTGCTTAGTATACACTCAATTCGGCTCGACAATTTCCCAACAGCCGTGTAATCAGCAAATTTAGAAACAGATATCCCAGTAAAATGAGATTTGCTTGTTGATTTTCGGTGAAATATTTTCCTAGTCTCAGCTATGAAAAGTCACTTTGATTGAGATCTCAGCCAAAAAATTGTTTACAGAGATCTCAACTGTTGAGATTTGGGTAAAAGATGCGAAAAAAGCCGAGATTCGGCAGAAAAAATTAAGTGTGTAGTTTGCCGTGGCGAGACCCTGCCCGACTACCTCGCTATAAAAACCGGTGTCGACTGATTCATCTAAAGCCCCTAAATGTTCGAAGGAATGCCGCAAGAGCGTTCATCGCTGACACTCCGCAAGGTTGTATGGAGGCCCCATCTATTTTGAAACAAATCAACATAAACGTCGCACCTCGCGCACTACGCAACAACATTTTCGATTACCATTCCGACGCACTAATTAAAGTACCGTACACCGGGGTGACATTGATCAGTTTTCGAAGTAATCATTGCATATTTTTAGACGCAACACATTTTTTCAAGTTTAATATTTTTAAACAATGTACTGATGTATGGAGAACAAGACTGGATGGTTTTACCTAAAATTGTCCGCTTACAGCTATTTTTCCAAAAATGATTTCAAGTTGAAGTCTGTTTTCGTATTCCGGAGCGACTTTGATATCCTGCATGTTCACCCACATCAAGTTATTGATGTCAATGTTTTTCATTCAAATGTTTGTTTAATTCTGGAAAGATACTCATTGTTAAATAGATGTTAATTGGTATTATACAAAGTATTTCAATGTACTGTAAAATTCGAGTAACCAAAATTTATAATCGTATAATTTGTGTTCAATAAAATACATAAAAGATTCTGAAAACCTTTAAAACTGCTAAAATTGTTTTATTTCAGTGCTTTATCAATGTACAAAAAGTTTCATCCATTTTAACACGTTGGAATATTGAACAATATTAAAATGTTGCGAATTTTAGCTTAAAATAATTTGAATAATTGCCAACTAGTTTCACAAAAAAAAGTACTTAAAATAAACAAACTCTTAAAACTAAATTTGGCGCATCCCAATCTAAAGAAAAATAAAAACTCACTTGTAATTTCTTACTCTTGCTCAAATCTGAGATTTATTTGTTTTATAAAAAAAGCGATCTACGAAAAAAGTTTCGAGTGATAAAAGTCACCCCGGTTTACGGTATGTATGGAGCCATCACAGGTATGCAACAAATTTGTAACCAGGCAGCTTCAGCATTCGATTTCAACGTTTCTCGACAAACTCTGCGTATACGTTTTTCCAGACTTTTTATTCAATTTGTTAACAACACTTGACCTTTTCATCCTGTGTTTTTGAATATTGTATGACTATTGTTTTTCTGTACGACTTGATTGTTAGAAATAAGATTAGTATTAATACCAACATTATTGGGGCTTTGATAAGCCTGTTGATGTATTAAGCAAATAAACAAACAAATAAAGAATTAAATTCTTGGTTTACTGTTTGATAGCGCTGAAAAGGGCTAATTAGTTTTCCAAAGAAAAAGTTCTCTGGGTGGGAGATTTTTGTTCCAATTGGCCCTCGTTACTAGCACAAACTAATTAATACTTCCTGAAGATTAGCGGTTCGGTACATGAAATTAGCGGGAGCCAATCAGAAATAAACTTCAGCCGGATGTTTTATAATCGGCTTTTTCCATATGTATGCATTTTTACACCAATAGGAAATAAAAATAATAGTTGGCGAAGTAAAAGATGTTCAAATTTAATTCTTTTGAGTGGGTTTGAATGTGCCAATAAGGACTTCCTCAGGTATTGAATGTTTTCTGTCTGTTTGTCCGTGATCTTTTTGTGAAAATATATAAATGCTCTATTTCTTTGTATCTGTTGCACATCTGGTTACAAAATTATTGCAATAAAATTGAAAATTTAAATCTCATTATAATAAAGCTAAGGTTAGAACGTCACAATGGTCTTTTTTTTCTTAAAAGTGCCCAACTTGAATTTTTGAGGTAGGGAACATAATTATCTATCTTGGAACAAAATTTCATCTAAATCAAAGATATTTTTTTGTAAATCGACTTTAAATTTTTAAAATCGATTTTTTTCAGTGTAGAAGTCGATGAAGAATTTTTTCAATATTTTTATTCAAAAATTTGACTAGTTTTGTGAAAATCACTCTTACAGCATTTTTTTGTAGGATTTGTCATTTTTAGGCTCTAGCCATTTGAAAAAAAATTGACAAAAAAAGTTTGACCCTTTTCAAAAGACAGTCTTGATCATTTTTGGAAAAACAAAGTATGCAAAGTGGCCTTTTGAGACAAAGTCCCCATGTACAGAAAATGTCATTAAAATCGGAGAGGGTGCTGCCAACATTTGTTCGAGTTGGCGCGAAATTCGTCTTCCATAAAACCTATTAAAATATTACTTTTGGGAGGATTGATCTTCGAAAACATGTGAGACCCTGCTAATTTGGTAAATATTCCGTTGACACTGTTGACGTGAAATCCACATTTCAACGTAATCTATTAATCACTGTTTGAGCCACTTTTTTTAAAATTGCCAAATTACTTTGAAAATAAATGAGATGAGCCATTCTTTTACTAGAGAAAATTTTCGATTTTGATAATACAAATACAACACCGCGGTGTGTTTCGCAGGCGATTCCGTTGGCTTAGCTCGATTTCTCTCCTTCTCCTGTAAGCGGTACAGAAAAGCAATGTTCGTTTGGCTTATCTTCCACAGCGGGAGTGGCTGGAGCTTTTGCATTCTTTGCGGTTGGCTGGAGAAGCGAAATTCTACATGTAACTATATCGTACACAAAGGCAAAAACAAACAAAATTTACAGCTAAATGTGAGCCACACAGAACAGTGGAGATCATTTTATTTTGCTAAAATAGTGCACTCTACAGTAAATGTGAGCAAATCTGTTAATTTATTACTCTGACTGAATGAAGTTATTCAAAACGTTCATTGTGCTTGAGTACCAGTATTTAACCCTTTCATGCCCAACTTTTTTCTAGTGCATGTAGGGTTTCAAAACTATTTTTTATTGAAAACGGTGGGGTCAAGAAACTCGAAAAAACTTTTTTCATGAAGGTAGGTGCTTCTCTTGCAGTGCTAGAAGCTGCTCAATTTTTACCTTCCAATGCTCACTACAATTCTCCTAGAATATTCACAATAGTCCAATTGCTTGGAAAACGTAGCCAAAAATAGTCTAAATTGATAAGTTTTATCAGTTTTCACTAATATTGCATCATAACGAAGTTATATGAAAAAATCATTTTCCGTCGTCAACTTAAACTGTCTCTGGCAGCACTGCTCCATCGGAATTCAATCAGACTAATTGCAATAACTTCAGTTCTAGAGCTGATCCTTGAAACTGTTAATATTCAAATGAAAGCCAATAGTCACATTTATTAGCCTTACTTGTTTTTGTCAGGAAATCTTGCCTCAATCAAAAGTTATAGCTGTTTAAAAACGTTGTTGTCCACAAACAACATGGGCATGAATGGGTTAAGTATCTAGTACTTCGCTACATGCTTTCGTAGCTTCTGTCATGGATAGTCTTATTTCTTATAGCCGATATGAAATAGGGTTTGCAAGAATTTGAACATCTTTGGTTGTTTTTTCACTATCTCACAGTCATATACTATTTGTTTATGTGGATAAGTTTGAATTTAAATATAGAAAAACAGAGGTATTTTACACAACAAGAGTAGTCGAAGATGATAGGTTTTATCAGTTTTCAATAATATTTCAAAATAAAGAAGATATATGGAAATTTCATTTTTCGTCGTCAACATAAAGTGTCCCTGGCAGCCCTGCTCCGTCGGAATACCATCAGACTAATTGCGATCTGGGACGGGATTTGCCAATAGATGTTTTCTTTTTCTTTTTTCTGCCCATTCTATCGTTCGTCTCACATAGCCTATCTTTATGCCTCACATACACACCTAGAAAAAATAATGTAAATTTACGTCTCCTGACCCTGACATATAGGAGCATCAAAAATAACTTAGTTTTACGTTTGATTTTAATTTTACATGACGTTTAATTTTGTACATACACATACAGCGTTTGTTCTGAATGGTAGGAAGTGTAATTTTATGTCATTGCGCATGTAATGTATATGTTTCATGTAAAATTAAATGGAACACGGTAATATTCCGTCATTTCGTAAATTACGGTTTGTTGATTTGTGTCATGTTTTCAATTACGTCAACGATAAAATTCAGATTTTTTTGGAGTGTAGTTTAAATGGACTGGCTGTATTTGACATTCGATTTTTTGCTATTTGCTTCTTATAACTTCAGTTCTAGAGCTGATACTTGTAACTGTTAGTGCTCAAATGAAAGTTAATAGTCACATTTGTTAGCGTTACTTGTTTTTGTGAGCAAATCTTACCTAAATTAAAAGGCTTAGCTGTTTAAAAACGTTGTCGTTTATAAACAGCATGGGCATGAAGGTGTTAAATTCACAAATACACATATTCGCATACAGAAATTCTCTCAACAATTTGTCGTCTTGTAGTAGCGGTAGAAGCTGCCGAAAGGAAGTTGATTGAAAGTAGCAAAACTTGGCGAAACTTAGCTTAGCTCAGGTTTCTGCGTCATTACATCAAGTTTTTTTAAGTTTTGGTCGATATGCACTTGTTTCAAGTTTTTTTTGTGCAAAGCTTCAAAACTCATAAGTTGAGATAATTTTAATCGACTCCAAGCTCATATTTTGGCAGATCACATCAAATTATGAAATGGGAAATAAAATTCAAATTTTGAGTAGTTTTGAATGAGCGCTCACTAATACTTTTTAGTCATTTTAATAATCAACTAACACTCTATTAATTTGCTTGGTTGTGGAACAAAAAAATCTCGCCTCGCGCATTGAAAAAAATGGGTTTTTGCGCAATAAAATAATCAAAATACATGCTCTATCATCACAATAGTATCCCTTTGATTTCATAACTCATTATATGCACTATTTTGTTTTATATTGCTCATTAACATAATTAAATTTATGGTATACGTTATATTAATTGCATGTTGTTATATAATATTCATTATGAATCATAATTTCTATTACATACATTATCCTGATAACATGTAATGCTGTGAACACACTATATAACAATTGAATACTGGGAAGGGATAGGAGCAACAGGGTATCATGCGAATTGAGGACTGGACGAGGGAACGTGGATAGCCAGCCCAAGTCACTTGAAGGAAACTTGTTTTCTTCAGAAGGTCTTATATGAGTTTGACGCACCCTTCTCAAAACAAACCATCAGGTGGGTAAAGCATGTATAGCGAAATTGTTTATCTTTTGACTGGAATATTATTGTTGGAAGGGACTCTTTTCCTCCTTTTTCCCCTGCGGGGTGTGCGTAAGTGTCTCTGCTTACGGGCCCGTCCAACCCTTTTTGATTTCCCTTTAGTAACAGCAATAATGTGAAGGTTTCACGATAAATTATTTTGGGGCTACTGTAAGTCTACCCGCATTCACTGGAAAAACCTTGAGCTGATGGTGGCTTCAAATCACATAACATCACACATCACAATAAAATAATCAAAATACATGCAGTCGCACCTAGGAACATCCATCATCCGCACCCATCAGCAAACGGACCGGTCAACGTACGATCTGGACATATAGGGCAGCTTGTTGCAGCCGTTGCGCGTCGCGACGCGACTGACTGACCAAGTGACGGACGATGTGTTGTAAACAGCACTGCAGCGTCTAGCCACCCGCACACGCCTTTGGACCAGTACTTTCGCACATGGCACATCCACACATTCCCGGACCCACCTTGCTTTCGAACTTTGAGAAGTGAGGAAAAGTAATGCCCTGCCAACCAACCCGTCAGCCCGCGTCAGCCAATTGCTTATCCCATCCCGCGGTAACTCCGACTCACAGCCAGACGTAGCTCCGTTGTTTTTTTTATTCTCGCTCTCGCTACCTACCGACATCCATCGTCAGTGTCTGGCCCGGTTGATGCTCTTCTTGGATTTTTACGGACGAAGAAGGTGCACCGACTTGAGTTATTTTCCTTCCGCCGTATATCTACATATTTGCGATTTTTTCATCTTTTAGCTAATTCCAGGTTGGCTGCTTATTTGCAATTTTTATTTCAGTTCACGGTCGTTCATTTGGAGGAAATAGTCTTGCTTTCTTCCGCCACAACCGCCACCATACGTCGCATCAGTCATTGTCAACTGGTCAGCGGATCGGGCTACCGACTGCTCAGACGGCTAGACAGCAGGTAAGTGTTTACTACGATGGGAAGTATGACGACATCTATTCGGTTTCAATTCTAGATGTCTAGCCGTGAACATTCATAAATTACTGCGGGTTGCTACGTTTGTTGAGTACGGATGGGAATTTTGTTTTTATCAGTTCGTAATGGCACAAATTAATATTTTAAGACTCTATATTTCCATTGTCAATTTCATACATATTTTTATACTCCAGAAAAATTTAGATAAAGCAATGAGGTGCGAACCTGTATTATAAAGAAGATACCCAACATTCGAATTGTGTGGTGATATTTTCTGACCTTAACATAACCTTTGGTTTCGGCAGACGTTGCCTTGCATGGATTTTGCCATCTTGAGGTGGGTTATTGGCGAACAACAGGTGGCCATGCGAAAGTTACGGCAGGATAAAGAGTATGAATCTTACTTTACAATAACATGCCGATCGAGAAGATTATAACAAAATGCTATCGCAATATTATGCAAAATCGCATAATCTATATATTTTGTAATATGCGATAAAAACTTCAATTTACCTTCCCGTTTTCGAGAAAAAAATATCTAGGAAACGTGGTGAAAAACTCTCTTAAAGCTTTAGTGATACATCTTGCGTAATCTGATCTAAACATCGCTGATCTTTCGTGTACACATTGTTTTGTCGTCCAAAAGTGCCCAAATCGAATATTATCTGACTTGGTACATCCACCGCATCGCCAGCGCATCACACTGCAATAATTATCCGCACCTGTTTCCCAATGGTTACTTTGTTTGCTCTAGGCTGCTGCAATAAACCATTGTGCGATTCTAATTACAGTGTTTTCCAACAACTCTATCCGACTGCGAATTACCATTTCAATCCCAACCGGAAACGCTGCAGCCAGTCGCAACCTACCATAATGTAACCGAGCGCTCGCTACCTTCTAATCATTACCGTCGTCATTCGCGTGTCCGTGACCTCAATTTTAGCGGCGTTGTGTTAACGAAACGAAAAAAAAACAGCAATTTCTCCGCGACTGCAACACTGCCATGACACGGACACAGGACCGGGGGGCGAATGAAAGTGAATCGACTCGACCCACACAAATAAACATACACTGGTTGGCTGGCTGGTTGGCAGGCGTAACGGTGTGATGCGAAAAAAAAAATTTGCACGACAATTCGTCATTCCGTTTTCGATACGCAGAAAAAAACCGCCGCCAGCAAACAAACAAAGCAGCAGAGGGCTCGCGGCAAATGAGGCAAACTGCGAAATGCCAGACCTATCGTGTTTCGTGTGTCAGTAAGCGAAAAAACAAATTGTGTTAGGTCAGTTATTTTTGGATCAAGTGTTTGCTAACACAGAACGGGGTGGTTTGAGGGAGGTAATAGGACTAAATCGAGCGCTTTGTTTTATCAATTTTGTTCGAAGTAGAACGGTTATTGTGGGGTATAATAGAAGCAATCGAGATAAATGTCAGGTGTTTGCGGAAAACTGAAACCGTTCGGTCAGGTGATATACAGTAGGCACAGAAATTGTCCGTACAGCAAGTCTTTTTATAAAAATGCATCGTGAAACGATTGTTTTACTCACAAAAACAAGTTATTTTAATCATTTATCTAGCCATTGTGCGGCTACCTCCAATATTCAATAGTTTTTGAAGGACTTTCCGTAAATCATCATGCCATTCAAAATATTCTTAAATACGCTGTATTTGGTTGACTATTTTGTTATTTTAACTTTATTCTAACGTTGACTACATGTTATCAGTACCGGGCCAAGGGCCCCGGAATTTTTGGGGCCCCGAATTTAGGATGAGAATAAAATCGATCTGAAAACCATATTCCAAAAAAAAGCTCGAATAAATTTGCTAGAACAAAAACAAATAAACGTATAAAACAAAACGTATACAAAATTTAAAAAAAAGAAAAGAACAAACATGAAAAGGTGAAAACATGGAAGCCTTAGAAAGTTCATTGCATATAAATTACTTATTTTTTAGATAATGGGATTTTCAAAAACAATTTAAAACGTTCTGATACAATAGTTTTCAAATTCGTACAATCCGGTTTATTCATTTACTTTATTCAAAAATGGTTTTTAATTTCATTCCAAATAGTATTTTTTTTTTTCAGTTTCTTCATTTCATGGATTTCATTCGTCTTGTTTATTTTATTAATTTCAATATTTGATTAATTTTAAATATATAATCATTGCATTTTAAATATTTATTTCATTCAGCATTCTCTTTATTAATTTTGATCATTGTATTTATTTTATTCGTTTCATTCTTTGGATTCACTATGATATCTGTGTATCAAAGCTCTTTGAAATAATCGTTCTAGATTTCATTTTTCACAACTGCTCTAATTACATATTCGAGACTCAACACGGATTTATGCCTCGTCGATCAACTTCGACGAACCTTACATCATACACATAATTCATTATTCGATCAATAGAAAATCATCAACAGGTTGACGCTATATACACCGATTTCTCGGCCGCTTTTAATAAGATCAACCATAGAATAACTGTTGCCAAGTTGGATAAGCTCGGATTCAGTGGATATTTATTGGATTGGCTTCAGTCATACCTTACCGGTCGCGAAATGGCTGCAAAAATTGGAAACTGCACTGCTTATTTCGCTGTCAGCTCTGGAGTTCCTTGGGCCATTTATATTTCTGCTCTACCTCAACGATTTGAACCCTTCAGCAAATTGTCTGAAACTATCATTCGCCGATGACTTTAATTTATACCATCTAATCAAAAATTCTGAAGACACTGAATTCTTCCAATCACTGTTAGATATATTCACTAACTGGGGCACAGTGAATAGGATGGTTTTGAATGCTTCAAAGTGTTCTGTTATCTCGTTCACCCGCAAACGCTCGACAATTACATACGACTACAAAATTTCGAAAAATACTATTAAGCGTGAATTTAAAAATTTTAAATTTTAAGGAGCATATGGAATACGTCATTTCAAAGGCCTCCAAGCTTCTTGGATTCATTTTTCGAGTTACTAAAAACTTCAGCGATAAGCATTGCTTGAAAGCACTTTATTGTGCTCTGGTTCGCTCTACTCTCGAATATGCAGCAGTGGTTTGGTCACCTCATTACCAAATCGATGTCCAGCGCATTGAAGCCATTCAGCGAAAGTTTGTTCACTTTGCTCTTCGCAAGCTACCATGGAAGGACCCGCTAAACCTACCGTGTTACCAAAACCGTTCTCAACTTATCGACCTTGATTTGCTGTCTGTTCGTCGAGGCATTGCCTAGGCAGTTTTCATTGCTGATCTGCTTCAATCAAGAATCGATTGTTCTGATCTTCTGTAACTTGTGGGATTTTGACATACATCCTCGTATTCTTAGATATTATTCATTTTAAAAAATCCCTCGCGCCAGAGCTAATTACGGCTACAATCAGCCATTCATTGGCATGTGCCGTCTATTGAATCGTTGCTTCAATGTTTTCGATTTTCACCTGTTTCGCAGTGCTGCAAAACGATTATTTCTAAGCTCCCTGTCTCGATGGTCATAGCTTTAGTACTAGTCCTTACATATAAATGATAAAGGTTTCAGCGCGAAAAAAAACCTTTTTTGCGAATTTTTTTACAACTTTGCGTGAAGCGATTTGAGTCAAACTTTTGTACATTATAGTATATCATTTCAATAACATGCTGTAATTTTTCTATGCAAAAATATTGACAAACGACTCGATGACGAAGTTTTTTGTAGAACGTCTCTGGAAAAACATGATTTGCGGTGTTACGCCATTCCAAAACTATTTAACTGATTTCTTTCAAACTTTGCATACACATTCTATGTTAAAAATACCTAATCCCCGACTACATACGGGGAACGTGCCATTTAAGCCAATATATTCTGATGTTAAAAATACCTAATCCCTACGTTGAGTTTTTGAGATAAATTTTCAATTAAGGGTTTTTTTACTCATTTTAAATAAACATTACTATTTTTCACGAAAAATTCTGCCTTTTTATGAGTAGACACTCTTTCACTCTTTTCTTTTCTCAACATAGGGGTTAGGTATATCTATCTGTCTGTATATATATATAAAAATCAAAGTTTGTATGTATATGATTTATAGACTCCCAAACGGCTTAACCGATTTCCATAAAAATCTATACGCAGTAGGTATTTGCTATGGGGCATGTTCGTGTCCTATTAGTTGGACATTATCTGTCCGCCAGATGGCGCTTTGGAACAAATTGTGTTTTCGTCATATTTCGTTAAAAATCGCAACAACGCGCGATGGGTATTAGCTAGTTTAACATAGAATGTGTATGCAAAGCTTTAAAGAAATCGATTAAGTAATTTTTGAATGGCAGGTAACACCGCAAATCATGTTTTTTTTCAGAGACGTACAAAAAGCTTCGTCACTGAGTCGTGTGGCGATATTTTTGCATGAAAAAATTATGGTATGTTGTTGAAGTGATACACTATAATGTACAAAGGTTTTGGTAAATTTGCTTCACGCAAAATTCTAAAAAAAATCGCAAAAATGTGTGTTTTTTACGCTGAAACCTTTAACCACCCCCTCCCCACCTTTAATGATAATTGTATAGTATTACTCAATGAAAGGTATAATTTGGAAATGTGTAATCTGTTGATACAAAAGATGAGGAGATTTTACGCCGCCTGGAGAGCGAGATTGGAAGGTTGCAAGAATTTCAGCTCCAGGAGGTTTTTGCCTACTCCAAATAAACAAATAAACAGATTTTTTTCGTGCATTTTAGTCATATCATGCATTTAACTTGTTTTATTTACTGTTTTTATTCTATGCATTGTATTCATTTTTTTCCAGTGCAAATATGTTATTCAGTTTCTTCATTTTAATAATCTGACTATTTTTCAGTTTTATTCATTTCATTAAAATTAAACTTTTTAATATCTATTAATTTTTCAGTTTAATCAATTCATTCTGCTCTGCACATTTTCTTCTTCTTTTTATTCATTTTACCAATTTTATTCGTCTTGTATATTTGATTCATTTGTTTTATTTATATGTTCATTTTATTCAATTCATGTATTTTTTATTTAATTAATTTTATTCATTTGATTTTTTCCAATAGAGGCGTGCGCCGCGCCGCGCTGACGATTGCAGGTAAAAATAGCAAGCACGCCTTTTTGCCTGAAATCGGCAGGGCGGTGCACACCTCTACTTTCCAATCATTTCATTCATTTTATACATTTCATTCATTGTATTCAATGGATTTATTAAATTTATTCGATTCCTTTGATTCATTGGATTCATTTAATTCATTTGATTCATTTGATTCATTTGATTCATTTGATTCATTTGATTCATTTGATTCATTTGATTCATTTGATTCATTTGATTCATTTGATTCATTTGATTCATTTGATTCATTTGATTCATTTGATTCATTTGATTCATTTGATTCATTTGATTCATTTGATTCATTTGATTCATTTGATTCATTTTGTTTACTTTTTTGACTTTATTAATTTCATGATCAGTCATTCCACTTATTTACTTCATTCAATTTGTTTGTTTGAGTCAATTTATTGTATCAAAAAATTTATTAACTATTTTTTCATATAATGATCGAATCTAATTTGATGTATGAATTTTATTATTTGATTTATATTAATTATTGCACTCAATTTTTGAATTAGAAGACCTTTTGTTTATCATTTTTTGCTTTATTTTTTTTGTTCGTTTTATTGGTTTTCTACATTTTATTCAGTTTATTCGAGGTTTTATTTGTGCAGGACTAGAAACTGCATACTAATGAACGAGTTCTGCAAACTAATGAATAATCCAACAGTGATATGTGTAAGAAATGTCTCATCTCACTGCTAGGTGGATTAAGTTGTTTTTGCCCTCATCGGAGTATCGGTTTGAATAGGAATTTGCTTTGTGACCGCACGCCACAAACCATAATTCCGGCAGTCGGGTCGGGATGAAATTTAAAAGCCGTTTACGGAGACAAAACACCTTTCATTTCAGACTAAGTTTGGTCAAATCGGTCAAGCCATCTCTGAGAAACCGATGTGACTGTTATTATAAATTTGGATACTTCCGCCAGAGCTTCCAGAACCGATAATGGTGGCCAATGTGGCCAAAGAGACTTTAAATGGCTGTAAGTGACGTAGTACTACAAATTCAAGCAGATGTGGCCACATTTTTTCATCTACATTCATTTGTTAAAATCGTCATTTCTTGTGTGATCTGTAATTCCAGAACCGGAAGTCGGATCCAATAGAAATTCAAAAGAAACCTATGGGTACGTTGTATCTTTCATTTGAGACTACGTTTGTGAAAATCTCTTCTGGGATCATATGCCGAATTTAACGGAACTGGCCAACGCAATCAAATGGCCGCCAACAGAGTTATGAAAGTTTTCAAGTATCTTGTAAATACCAGAATGTTTTGACACGTCGCAAAACAAGAACAGTTACTTGAAACAAAACACCATCTGGGACCATATTCCAGATTGGCCGGAACCGGCCAACGTGGCTAAGTGGAATAATCTCTGGGCCATAATATGGATTCTCCGGGGAACCTCTAGAGTCTATTTTTCATTGCACCAAAAGAGCATTGATTGTTGGTCACATTTGATCAGTTCTAGCCCGCAGAGGAAATTTACCAGATCTCAAATTCCATTAGTTTGATAAGTTTTCAATAATTATACCTATTGTGGAATAATTACATCTTAATTCTATAGGAAATTCCAAATTTAGGAATCAAATCTTGTCGCGCCACAAGCGCCTTGACATTTTATCGCGGCGTTTGCAAGGTTGCTTCGTTTGAACGGCTCAGCGCAAGTCCTTTGTGAATACTCGCAGGCAACAAAAAATCGGCGCAACAATCGCATCATGTGAAACAGGCTTAAAAGATAAAGCTTGTGTGTCTTCAGCAAATTTGTCCAAAATTTGTTGTTCTACAACTTCATCGAAGACAGTCAAGTTCTATCTCGAACCGTTAAATAGTTCAATTTTGTATCTTGATAAGATCAGAACCATCCTAGATTCTGTTTAAACGAAAAGAAGGGCCTTGTAAAGTACAACAACTTTCCTAAACATATAAAATAATTTAGTTTTAGCAATAAGTTAAAATTCCTGCTAATTATACATTATCTGTGCAGTGACCTTACACTCACATGTAGTTTGCTTTTTAAAACTTTCAATGTAAGAATGCCTCCTCACGAGGAATGGCTGTCTGGCTGTATGGAGCGACATCCTGAAGCATGCGTAGTTTGTTGCACTAATGGTTGGAGAGCCGAGCTGGTGCTGGTGTCTATTGTCGTGAAATGGGATTATACCAATCTTGTTCGCTTAGTAGATACGAACTTTTTTTTAACAGTGTGCGAAGCAGACGTGCTATACGGTTTTGATTTTTCGTTGTGTTTTATATGTGTGAATAACTCATCAAATTACCGTTGCAGTCGAAAATATTTGTTCGCTGTGCCAATCCTGCATAGTTTTGTGTTGGTTTGTGTATTTGAAGCGAAAAACCGAAGATTTTCGTTTATCTCGTGATTTTGCTTACATCACTGTGGATTAAACCCATTAAATTTTACACCCAACGCATGCGAGTAGCGAAAAGTGCTTCCCAAACGTCAAAAAGGTGGATAGAAAGTAGTAATGAATTCTGCTTGCAAAACATGTGACTCTCCTGTTAATGAGATCGAGAAAATTACATGTCGTGGCAATTGTGGATAGGTTTTTCACCGCACTTGAATTCCTGGTATGCACCGATCTGTTCTGGACTTGTCTGAATTTAATAAGAACTTGTACTAGATGTGCGACAATTGTGCTTGCAGTTTCAACAAGTGGATGGAGTAAACTGATTCCGCTACTTCCACCGTGGACACTAAAAAATTGTGCGAGGCAGTAGATCACCTGAACGCAGTCGTGTCTAATCTCTCCAACCGCATTGAGACACATTTTCTGGCTAATTCTGGTTCTGTATCTCAAAAGGGGCTGTCTATCAAGTGACTTCCGAGGGATCTACCTACACTGCAGCCTCCGTCTGTGGTATTCGAGAAATTTAACGGGAAATCAGAACAGCTGCTGATGAGCAGGATCAGTTCTGGGTCTACCTCAGCCGCCTTGATACGAGCCACCCAAAGCTATCTTGTTGGTTACGAAGGATTCTGATCTGACAAAGCTCAATTTTGTTTCCTTCCGAGTCGAGCTTCCGAGTGAACTGAAGGACGTGGCACTCAGAGCGTCTACTTGGCCAACAGGAGTGCTGGTTCGCGAATTTAACTTTGACCAGCAGAGACAGGAAAGATTTCGTCAATAAGTTACATTGGACTCCGGGATGCCCCGCCGTTTATACTATGGAAGCCCTCGATCCCCCCGCCACAGCCCAGCTACTTCAGCCAGCGTTGACCAGTCGTCCCGGTCCTGTGTGCGGGAGTGAAAAGGGTCTTCCTACCTTCATACTGCGGCAAGTATCCATCTGTTTCGAAATCTTCTAGCACCGAAATGTTCTTCGATTCCACCTCACCGTCAATTGCGCAATTTTAGGAATGGTACCTAGCCCAACTGCATCGAGTACAACCCTCGGTTTCCCGTTTTCCCGGTCACAGGGACACACATTTGCCACCAGTCCTGAAGATGCCCTTAGTCCCCCCATCACAGTCGAGCCCCTCTAGCCAGCGACCAGCAGCCATCCCGGTCCTGTGGTGGAGTTGGGACGAGGGGTCTTCCGCAAACCTGCAGCAGGCAAGTATGAAGCATCTGTGAGCTCTTTTTGCCTCAAAACTATTCGATTTCCAGCTTTGGACAACGACGAAACAAGCTGCTACTATACTACCAAAACGTTGGTGCTATCAATTCAACCGTTGAGGAATATCGCCTTGCAGTCTCCGATAATAGTTTTGATATCGTCGTCCTCTTCAAAACGTGGTGACACGCTTTCCAGTCAGGTGTTCGGTACCAGATATGAGGTTTTTCGTTGCTATCGGAACCTTAGAAATAGCCGTAAATATACTGGAGGTGGTGTATTAGTAGCAGTTAATCGTAGCTTGAAGGCACAAGTTGTTGAGAAGACTTGCTGGGATTGCCTCGAACATGTCTGGACGATAATCGAGCTTGGCGATCGTAAGTACTGTGCGTTGTACGTCCCACCCGACCGAGTCTGCGGCATCGAATATGTTGACGCACACTGCAGCTCTGTTTTTACCATCCTCGAAGACGATAAATCGGTTGATGAGATCATCGTTCAATCTCCCCAGCATGTCGTGGAGATCTTCCCGCGATGGATTTCTTTACCTTTAGTCCGATCAATCCGTTCTTCACTCAGGGCGGTAAGGCTTCTTGACAGCCACAGTTCAGCCACGTTACTACAAATTAATCCTATTGCCAACGAGAATAACCGTCACCTTGATCTTTATTATGTCAGGTTTCTGCTACATCAGTAGTGATGGCTCCCTCTCCTCTAGAGAAATCAGTAGCACATCACCCACCATTTATCGCACGATTACAATGTTCCTTCGGTCACCGTCTCATACGACTTCTACAAAGCTGCTCATCGCAGTATCGCAGACCTCTTCTCCACTCTCGATTGGCTAAATATTCTGGACCCCGAAGATGTTGATACGGCAGTTCAAACATTTTCCAACGTTTTGAGTAATGTTATTGACAGGCACGTCCCGAAGAATGTTCATCATCAACAAATCGGCCCTCCTTGGCAAACGAG
The DNA here is from genome assembly GCF_030247195.1 of Topomyia yanbarensis. NCBI lineage: Eukaryota > Metazoa > Arthropoda > Insecta > Diptera > Culicidae > Topomyia > Topomyia yanbarensis. The sequence goes on along the minus strand of NC_080672.1, from coordinate 337,221,057 downwards.
AACGATGCGACGGCTCAAGTCCACTAAGAGAGCTGTTCTGCGGAGGTTTACCAAGTATCGCACAATTCCACTTAGAAACGTCAGCCTCAACCATGCTTATGAACGAGCTAGTCAGGATATTTTTTCCGATATCAGCAAAACGTTCAGCGTAATATCAAGTCGCACCCAAAACGCTTCTGGAAATATGTGAATGAGCAGCGACAGGAATCCGGACTGTCGTCGTCTATGACTTTCAACGGCCGCACAGCTGCAACATCCCAAGATATGTGCAGATTTTCTTCGGAGAAATTCGCGAATGTGTTCACAGATGAGGCCTTAACAGTTGATCAAATTGAAGTCGCTGTTAGTCAAGTTCCGGCTGTGAGCAAAACTCTAAGCGCTATCGATGTCAATGAAACGATGATTACCAGAGCTTGTTCTCGGTTAAAATCGTCTTTCAATCCGGGTCCCTTCAATACTTTTGAAAAGGCACATCGACGTTTTGGCGACTCCACTTCTTCGCATCTTTAGAGCATTTATTGCCAGTGGCATCTTTCCATCGTGCTGGAAGTCCGCGAACATATTCTCAGTCCATGAAAAGGGTAATAAGCGAGACTTTAATAATTACCGGGGAATTACCTCATTGAGTGCTGCCTCGAAGTTGTTTGAGCTGGTGATTATGGAACCTCTTCAGGCTCACTGCAAGCAGTACCTAAGTGACGATCAGCATGGCTTCACGTCTGGGCATTCGACAACGACTAACCTGCTTTGCCTAACATCCTACATAACAGAGAGTGTGGAACGTCGCACTCAAACCGATGTTATCTATACAGACCTATCTGCCGCTTTTGACAAAGTGAACCATGACATAACAAACGCTAAAATGGAGAGATTTGGAATTAACGGTAGTCTGTTGCAGTTGTTTCGATCCTACCTTTCAGGTCGAGAAATAGTAGTTGTTGTTGGAGATTGTTAGGGACCCACATTTACTTCTACGTCAGGAATACCCCAGGGAAGTCACATGGGATCGTTGATGTTTCTGCTTTACTTCAACGACGTTCATCTAGCCTGTTCTTCGCAGATGATCTAAAGATGTTTCTTCTCATCCACTCTACTGAAGATTGTAGATTACTCCAACGACAGTTTGAAACCTTCGCTGACTGGTGTAACACGAACCGTATGTGTGTAAATCCAAAGAAGTGCTCGGTGATAAAGTTCTCACGAAAAAAGACCCGTTTGTTTTAACTACCGTCTACAGGTGAAGGATCGAGGAGTGATAAAAGACTCGCAACTTACATTTAAACAGCACGTCTCCTATACAATTAGTAAAGCACTGCACAGTGGAAGAAATCCGACCAAAAAGGCAATTAATTAGAAGCCGCTGAAAAAGTATGACAATATATACACCAAAAGTTGCGGAATTTTTTAGGAAATTGAACGCAATCAAATTTGTTCACCGCACGCACTTGTGACCGGAGATATGGGGCTTTGAAGATCCGGAACATTACCGGTTTTCATCAAATTAGAGGCCGTATTCAGAATCCGCTGAAAAAGTACAAAGGATTATACCCTTAAAGTTGCGAAAAACTTTAGCGATCAAGATGCAATCAAATTTGTTCACCGCACGCACTTGTGATCGGAGATATGCGGCTTTGAAGATCCGGAACATTACCGGTTTTCATCAAATCAGAGGCCTAATTCAAAATCCGCTGAAAAAGTACAAAGAATTATACCTTTAAAGTTGCGAAAAAAATTAGCGATCAAGATGCAATCAAATTTGTTCACCGCATGCACTTGTGACCGGAGATATGGGGCTTTGAAGATCCGGAACATTACCGGTTTTCATCAAATCAGAGGCCCTATTCAGAATCCGCTGAAAAAGTACAAAGGATTATACCCTTAAAGTTGCGAAAAACTTTAGCGATCAAGATGCAATCAAATTTGTTCACCGCACGCACTTGTGATCGGAGATATGCGGCTTTGAAGATCCGGAACATTACCGGTTTTCATCAAATCAGAGGCCTAATTCAAAATCCGCTGAAAAAGTACAAAGAATTATATCCTTAAAGTTGCGAAAAACTTTAGCAATTAAGATGCAATCAAATTTGTTCACCGCACGTACTTGTAACCGGAGATATGGGGCTTTGAAGATCCGGAACATTACCGGTTTTCATCAAATCAGTGGCCTAATTCAAAATCCGCCGAAAAAGTACAAAGAATTATACCTTTAAAGTTGCGAAAAAATTTAGCGATCAAGATGCAATCAAATTTGTTCACCGCACGCACTTGTGACCGGAGATATGGGGCTTTGAAGATCCGGAACATTACCGGTTTTCATCAAATTAGAGGCCTAATTCAGAATCCGTTGAAAAAGTACAAAGAATTATACCTTTAAAGTTGCGAAAAAATTTAGCGATCAAGATGCAATCAAATTTGTTCACCGCATGCACTTGTGACCGGAGATATGGGGCTTTGAAGATCCGGAACATTACCGGTTTTCATCAAATCAGGCGCCCAATCAGAAGCCGCAGCAAAAATACTAAAAACTATACATCGAAAGTTTTGAAAAACTCCAGCAATCAAAACGCATATATTATATTCATGTTTATCTGCACGAAATGCCTCCCAAAACAAAAAAAACAGATACACCTCATTATGGATGTACGCTCAATGGTGAATACCATGGCAACTGCTCAATGACGTGAATAATCAAATTGAAATGCAAGTTGTGTAGTATACAAAATGATTACGAACAAAGTTTTGTGCGAAAAATTTATAAATTTCAACCAAAATGAAAGCAAGCTTGAAGAGTGGATTCGAGTCGAAAACGTATACATAAATATGAGAACCTGGACAAAACAGTTTAAGAGAAGGTGGGATCGACAGCAATCAACATCAAGGTTTTACGAACGAAATCGTTGCTGGCTTGAATCTGAGGTGGAGGTACTATAATATATTATAATCTACATCAATTAAAGAATTTAAATTCATGCTCGTTTTCAAATTAATTATTGAACAGATTCAATGGTTAATTAGAAATAATATTTCAAATAGCTTGATTCCAGATGCGATTCAACCACAAAAAAAGTTAGTGAAAATGAATCAACTCCAAATAAAAAAAGGACGACTAAGGTGGGTCGAAAGCGAAAACCATTTTCCGCATTGAGGCATCGTGTAAAACGTCTGCATGCTCGTAAGCTTCTCGCAAACGAAGAAGGAAACTTGGAAAAACTTTTAATGGCCGCCGAAAAACAAGCGATATTGGAGAGTTCCGAAAACATATCCCACATTTTAAAGAAATTGAGAATGGGCGGAGAGCAATATGCGAAACAGCTACTCATAAACAAAATAGAACCGGCTTCAGTGGAGAGTAGTTTGATGCTGAAGAGCGAGCTGGCGTTAAGTAGAAGAAAATACAATACGATCGCGATGTTTTTCAAAAAAGAACTTGGGATGGTTGTTTTAAGATCGTGGGACTCGGTAAGTTAACTGCATGAGAATAATTTTTTAGGATTAAGTGATTTCTTTTCTAATAGATTATTGAATTTCGGAACAAAATAATTCCCCGTTTTGAAAAACCGAACTGGGATTGGGGTTTTCTGTCAGTGGAGGTCCCACTTCGATATTTATTCGAGGCACACCTGAACCGGCTTTTTGAATGCTACCCTAGCATAATTGAATCGATAAAGGGACGCAATTCCGGTGAAGTAAGTTGTGTGTTGCGCATTGCTGGAGGATTTGACTCTGCCACAGCCTTCAACCATTATAATCAAGAAGGAATAACGGGCCAAGACGGCTCGCTTGTGGTGGCCAATGCGATGTTGCTGTCAGTTGAAATTGAAGGTGGTCAAATGATGTGGAAAAATCCCGCCCCACAATCGAACGTAATGGTGCGACCTACCTTCATGGGATGGGCTAAAGAGTCGACCGAACTAACGTTGAAAATTTTTCAAAATTTTTTTGGCGATATAGACGATTTGAACAAATACGTAATAATAAAACACATCGAAGACCTGCGAATAAAATTTAAAATCGAAGCCGTTTATACATTAATCGACGGTAAAGTAGCGAACGCCATTATTGGTAATGGCAACACCCACAAGTGCCCCTTGTGCTTATCGAAAAACAGCGTGATCGGTCCATCATACATGCACTCGATGATCAATAGTGTAGAGTGGCTGATAAAACACGCCGCCAAGGAAGTTTGTGGAGAGTTTCCTTTGACGCATCCTATTGTGAAGGACAAAATTAAAACTATATCAGGAGAATTGGAGAGAGAGTTCTCTGTCAGAGTGAACAGAGCACAACCAGGAGGATCAGGAAACTCGAATACTGGTAATTTGCTTTTTATCCCTCTACTACTCTACATTGTTCGTCGAGAAATATTGCAACATGTTGAGTTTCCTTTCAGTTTCAATCCGATATCCAATTTTAGTGCAGTAGAGCATTAATTATATTTTAAAAATTTAACATTGTCGTTAACTTCATTGCTCTATCAGGTAATATGTCAAGACGATTATTAGCCGAACCATCTAAATTCGCAAAATGTTTAAAAATTAAGAATGGCGAAGAAATTATAAAGGGGATACGATTGCTTAGCTTCCTTAGTAGCTCGTCCCAGATTCTGGATGGCGAAAAAGTAGAAGTATTATACAATCATACCATAAAAATACTTCGGGAATCACTTTCACATTTACGCGATATACCCCCTTGTATTGAAAAATACAGCCATCTTAGGTATGTATCAGAATCCATGGTAAGTTTCTAAAGAACAAATATATATATATATATATATATATATATATATATATATATATATATATATATATATATATATATATATATATATATATATATATATATATATATATATATATATATATATATATATATATATATATATATATATATATATATATATATATATATATATATATATATATATCTTTTCAGCCCTTACCTTTAGCATATTATTCTGAAGAGGCGGGAGAATCGGCGCATCGTAGGCACAAGATGAACCGGCTATATGGATCACGAAAAGTTAGTTTACAATGACAAGACAATTGCTTTGTTGATCTAATAATATCTAATCGTGATAGGTATCTCCTGAAGCAAACATTCAGGATATGTTGGTGGCTGCACTTTCTTGGAGCGATCCATTTATAGCGGCAAATATAATTAAAAAATCTAAAAAACCAAAACGAGATTCCGAGTTCGAAGAGGTGATTCGGGGTTACATGAAATCCGCCAATGTAACTCAATGTAGCATGAACGAGTGTTCAGACATGTCTGACGAAGAATGGGATGCTGAATCAGAGTTTGATTCAGAGTAAAATTTATTTTTATTTATTTATTTTTTTAATATTTTTACGACCATATTGCAATTCCTTTGTTTTATGTCCAATTGATTAGAAATAAGTTCATATGAATTAATATTGATATATAATAGTTTTTGTTTTTGTTTATATGTCCAATTAGTTAGAAATAAGTTCATATGAATTAATATTGTTATATAATTTTTGCGATTAGTTCCTTTATTTTAAGCTCCTGTGAAACATTGTAAACTGATTTGAAAAAAATCCTCGCATATCTTCCAAAATCTCATTTTGTTCTCATTTCGAAATCTTTCTCTTTTGATACTGGTTAGGTTCGTTTTTTACCATATACAAGAATTACTCGAACGTGCCGTAGTGTTACCAGTTTAACAGACGCATTTTTATTAGATACCAGTAGCACTTTCTTTCAACACTATGCAATAAGAGTTTGCCATGCGTTAAAAACTCCGTTTTGATCGTGAAAATTTCCAAAGTAAATTAACAGCAAAATACACTTCAAACGCTTACAGTAAAATGTACTCCAGCTTCGAATGCTTATTGCGCTTTGATTGCTGGAGTTTTTCGCAACTTTCGATATTTAGATTTAGGTCTTTTTGCTGCGGCTTCTGATTGGGAGCCTGATTTGATGAAAACCGGTAATGTTCCGGATCTTCAAAGCCCCATATCTCCGGTCACAAGTGCGTGCGGTGAACGACTTTGATTGCATCTTAATTGCTAAGATTTTTGCAACTTTAAGGGTATAATTCTTTGTACTTTTTCAGTGGATTTTGAAGTAGGCCTCTAATTTGATGAAAACCGGTAATGTTCTGGATCTTCAAAGCCCCTTTCTTCGGTCACAAGTGCATGCGGTGAACAAATTTGATTGCATCTTGATCGCTAAATTTTTTCGCAACTTTAAAGGTATAATTCTTTGTACTTTTTCGGCGGATTTTGAATTAGGCCTCTGATTTGATGAAAACCGGTAATGTTCCGGATCTTCAAAGCCCCATATCTCCGGTTACAAGTACGTGCGGTGAACAAATTTGATTGCATCTTAATTGCTAAAGTTTTTCGCAACTTTAAGGATATAATTCTTTGTACTTTTTCAGCGGATTTTGAATTAGGCCTCTGATTTGATGAAAACCGGTAATGTTCCGGATCTTCAAAGCCCCATATCTCCGGTCACAAGTGCGTGCGGTGAACAAATTTGATTGCGTTTAATTTCCTAAAAAATTCCGCAACTTGTGGTGTATATATTGTCATACTTTTTCAGCGGCTTCTAATTAATTGCCTTTTTGGTCGGATTTCTTCCACTGTGCACTGTACTGCTCTTTGTCGCGGTCAATCCTGGAGTACTGCTGCGAAGTTTGGAGTTCAAACTATAACAACGGTGTTGAGAGAATTGAGTCCGTGAAACGCTTTTTACGTTTTTCGCTTCGTAGGTTGCCGTGGAGAGATCCCGTCCGTCTGCCAAGTTACGAAAGCCGGTGCCAACTGATTAATTTGGAACCCCTGCTTGTTCGAAGGAATACAGCAGGGGTTGCTGATATATTTCGAGGTCATCTGGATTGCCAAACCATCTTGGAGCAAATTAACATAAATGTCGCACCTCGCACAACGCGTAACAACCTCATGCTCCGATTGCCATTTCGACGCACTAATTATAGCATGCACGGGGCCATTACTGGCCTACAAAAGATCTTCAACCGAGTCGCCTCAGCTTTCGACTTTAATTTGTCTCGCCCAACTCTACGTCTACGATTTTACAGAACCTTCAACGGACCCGCTAATTTCGGCTGATTCCTTCATAGTTGTTTTTTTCACTGTATTGTTATTATTTTATCAAAGTTTTTAACGATTTAACTGTTAGCAATACGTTTAGCATTAAGACATCACATTGGCGCTTTGAATTGCCTATTGGTGTAGGGGAACATGGGGAGACTTGACCAAGCGCAAAATTCTATTTTTGGCTATGGCGTCTTCTAGTCGATTCTCAAAATCTACGTGTAATCGGCAGGGAATTTGCGGTAAAAGAAATTATTTTTCCTCCGAAAGTCAGGCTCCCCAGATTCGAGATCGAAATTAGTAATGGCAAGAAGAGTTAGCATTTTAAATGGTACCTACTTTTTATGGGTCATTTCGGTATCAATCGAAATGAATGGACTGACGAAATGGCTTGAGTGGGCACTGCGACTGACTTCGTTGGTTCTGAACCTGTTCCGTAAGGTAAGTTGGATAAAGTACAACAATCGCTCTTGGGCTGCATGCGAACATGCCAACTTACGTTCAAACGATACCCGATGCGAGTCCTAAAATATCTAAGAAGTTGTAGCATTTTTCCAAACAAAATTGATGTATTCTAGTCATAGAACTGGCTGAACATTACAAACTCAATTATCCCATTGCTTCTATTTAGCATGCTTAGTATTATTCGTGTGATCTTTGTGAATCCGATTCATTTTATATTTTATCATTTTCTCCATTGTTCCTAAACCAGTGTGGTGAAGAGTTATAGTCTATAGATTCCTGATAAAAATCTGTTCGGTATACTGACGTGTTCTACTCAGAATTTCGAGGTAATCCTTCCCAGAATTTTGATGAAATCCTGCTATGACTATGCTAACCTATTCCATAAGAACCCAGATAACGATGCCATCAGAATTCTGGGCAGGATCTCAGGAGCTAGATACCATAAATTTTCTGAGCAGGGCTTCATTACAAGGTTGAAGAGAATAGTGCAACAATTCCGAGTAAGACTGCATTAAAATATTGAATGGAATCCGTCACAATTTTTAGTAATGATGATACAGTTTGTTTCTTCATACATTTCTTTTTCAAATTCCTTTTCCAGATATAATACAACTCTCTCAATAATTGGGATACCAAATTGATTAGGCTTCGTGATTCCTCAAGATAGTTGTTCGATAAGGAGTTCATTACACTTTTTATTTCTCTTACAACATATCACGCGTAGAAAAAAAAGTGAACTATATCCGTACCTTCCATACGCTTCGGAAACACCATAGTATGAAAAATAAAACAATTCAATAGAAATAGTTCCCATCGTAAACTCCAAATGAACCGTAAAATCAGTCGAATCCAATCCAATCCAGCTCCGCTCTGTCGCAATATGTTTGAATTTGTGCTTTCGGGTGTACGGAGACAACAAGTGATCTTCTCCCTCGCCGGGGACATGTCAATGTGAAAGAGTTTTAAAATCTTTGCAACACACCTCACATCCCCCCCCCCACACACACACATGTTCTGCCTTTTGTCTTACCAAAATAGCGTAATCCTGCCAAACACACACCCATCTTCTTGCAACCGCGAGACCACTGACCTCGGTGGATGGAGGATGGGAGAAATGCAAACCCAACCTCAGTCAGAAGTCAATGCAATGGCAGTCTAGCAGTAACCAGCAGGATGTCAAATTGAAACGTTCCTACTTCACTTGTCGTTTCGGGTTCGGGATTGCTCATTCGTAGTCACTTTTTTTTTGCGGGTCGTGTGTGTGTGTTTCTGGCTGGCCGACTGCTAGGGTCCCCACTCTCCAGGAGTTCTGCGCTTCGTTTGAGTTGATATGGTAAATTGCTTAATTTGCATAAACAAACATCGTTGGAAATATATTTTAATTTTTTCCTCCACTTTCTGTTGCATCGGGTGGCTGCGAGGGGAGCAGAGCGAGGAGACAAGGTTCTGGCAGGGATGGAGCCAAAAGCAAAATATCTGCACCGTACAGTCAGAAGCAGGGAGAGAGATCATTGGCAGGTTCAGTTGTTTTCTGAGCTTTTTCGGTTCCCGACGTTTTCCTCTCCGGCACGTGTGATGATACGGTCAGTAGTAGGGTGGGGTCTGCCAGTTATGCTTTGTTGTCAAACCAATCGATGTCCTTCCGGCTGAATGAGCTTTGTCGATGGATTTCATTATCTCGATGACAATTAACAATAAAAGATTTACAGGCATTCGATGGTCTTCAAACAAATGGCTGAGGATCACCCTAGCGATTACCTTCTGCTTGAGTGAGCATGTTTGGAAAAAGGAGCATTAGCCGAACCGTATAAAATCTTGCGGTGAGATGTAATCTTTCAGTCCTAGGGGCGGACATGGTGCGACATGGTAAGAGTCTGTGCAATGTTCTGCTGATTTTTCTCGTATTTTACTATAGTATAGCGAATCCAGTGGCAGCAAACGGCCTCAAGACCGACCTCCCTCGTCCCCCCTCCCATTACTGCCACCCACGAAAAGCTTAGCATGTGTGTTTGAAACACATCTCACAGTCCCTTAAAATCTGTTCTCCCTTAGCCACAGCAAGAGCGTTGAATATTTAATGATATTATAATGGAAATATTGAGATTGTTCAGGCGATGTTCACGTTTTTATGGCAGATTTTATTTCCCCACATGGGATTCTGATGGGATATCAAGTTGCTCGGTTTAGCTTAGCAAGACTTTTTTTTATTATTTGCCCTTTTTGGCATCTTCCTCTCATTCGCCAGTATAGACAAAAAGTGGATGCGAAATTATAAAATCATGCATTTGGAAGTAAACCATTTTAATCGCCATAATGCAAAGTCCCAGCTTGAATGGCTTCATAAAATTATGCCGAAGTTAAACGAAGTTGTTTTTCTTTTTCTTAAAAAATAATTTATTTCTTGGCATATTTGTTCCAATTTTTTATCCAGCCATTAACGTCCCGCAAATTATTTTGCTAAAAAAATCATTCGCAACATAGTAGCAAGGAGAAACAAATTGGAAACTTTCTTGAGTACCGGTCGCAGGTGTTGAAAAAGTAAATCTTTTGAGCGGAATTTGATAGCATGTAGAGGAAAAACATGAATTTGCGGTAGAAACGCAGAGTTGCTATTCCTTTTTCGTTATTTCCTTCTTTATAAAAGAGAATGTAGAGTATCCCTACGCACTAAGTTTTCTCTAGAAATTGTATTTTATCGACATCCATCTGCTGAATCATAAACCATTCCATTTGTGTGTACACTTCAAGCACCCTGGTATAAAGGTGTATCAATTTGAAAGAGTAAAAACTGAATAATATGATCCAATGAAACAGTGCCCATTCATAAATTCATGCCAATTGATATTGAAGGTTTAGTTTATTAAAGTTTTCGTTTAATATACGATTTCCAGTAAAGAACTTGACGGAGAATAGAGTGCTGATATGGAAATAACATGTTGATAATTGTCGTAAAACGAAGCAAGAAGTTTTGAATCCATTTTTCAGACTATGCTATATTTCTCCAAAGTGGAGAACAATTTTGGTAAAAACTGCTTTTTCTCCATTGAGGAGAAAATTGTTTAAAACCATCTTTGCGCGTGAAGAGCACAAAATCTATAACTAAATTAGTTAAGGCGTTTCGACTTCGTCTCCTCAGTATCCGATACTAACTTAGTGACAGAATCAAGCTAGCGCCGGATTTTAAACAATTTTCTCCTTAACGGAGAAAAATAGTTTTTACCAAAATTGTTCTCCACTTTGGAGAAATATAACATAGTGCACCTTGCATTGGCTTGCTACGCTAAACCAAATGCTTCCATTTCATTAATTCTTATGAGCTTGAAATGAGCTTTTTTTCTTGCGCTTGACTAGGGGTTTGCTCAAGATCACGAATTGTGCCTCCATTTTTGTTAAATGCTAGTTAATCCTGTCTGTAAATAAGTGTCGGGTTCTTTTTTGAGACCGAGTCGAAATGCAGTTTACAAATCGTCGCTGTTGTGCTATCTTATGACAAGCGCCATTTTGCACATTTCGAGAAAAACGATTTTTAAAGTTTGAGATTGAATATCTTGAAACTTGTAAATGGTATGTAAGTTTTCTTTAAAAATGTAAACAAAAGTCGGTCTCACACGTGTCATAGGTGTGTATTGATGACAAAATTTGTATGCCGTGTCATAATCGTGCATGGAAAATTTTCCATAGAAAAAAATCATCAATTATTAACTTTTATTCATATATTTGGCTTCATTCGGTCTATAAACAATCGGTGAGATGCATTTTGAAGGAAATGAGTCAGAGAATCTAGAAAAAATAGTTATTTCTGGTTACAGTGTTGCCAAATATGCTATATTTCCAATTTAAAACTTAAATTGCATTTTTCTCACAGTTCGTGCATTTTTGTTTCGAAAATGATTATGCCATTGTTTTTATCAGATAGTTTTACATATAAAAACATCTCATACATAAATATAATTTGAGCCAAACCCCAGACACAGTCATTTGAAGCAAAAAATTAGAAATTTCTCAGCACGTTTCTCGCTGTATCTCAGTAACCAAGCAGAATGTCAAAATTCTGTAAACGCCACTTTGTAGAGATTTTTTAGACAAGTAATGTGGCATATCTAACTCAGTTTACCCCAAAATGGCGTTTGTCATAAGATAGCACAACAGCGACGAAATAGTTTCGTTCAGATAGTTCGTCCGGTGATATGGAAGAAAACCAATACTATGAAAGATTTTTTGCCTTTCTCAATAGAAAGGTATTGCAATTGCTCTGAAAAACGACTTTTTAACGGAGGCCCGGAGGGCCGAGTGACATATACCATTCGATTCAGTTCGTCGAGTTCGGCAAATGTCTGTGTGTGTATTAGGGTGACAATAAAACGATAATTTTTGAAATCACTAATCTACACCCCCTAGCGTCGTTCCAAATCATGAAAAAATGACACTGTCCAAATTTGAGCGAAATCGGTTAACCCTAACCCCTCCCCCAAAGAGCTTAAAGTTTGTATGGGATTTTTGGCCAAAATGTATGGGGAAACACTCGCAGTTCACAAAATCGCCGCTAGAGGTCGCTGTAAACTTTCGATCACTGACCTAGGAAGGAGTTCAGCTTTCGAAGATATGCTGAACAAGTTTGTCGAAGACTGCAAGACAATCTAACCAACCGTTGAAGAGTTATTAACGTTTAAAGTTGGATACTGCTGCTTAACATTCGCAAAGGGCGCACTCCACTTATCTCATGTATGTGAAACACGAGTGAAGGTGGGACAAATTTAGGAAAAATTCATATATCTCTGAAACGATGAGAGATAGAAAGCTATGATGTTCCACAAAGTTGTAGAGGAATAAAAGGACTTTTTGGTTTCACTAGAAAGTTTCAGGATTTCTCCGCAAGGTGGCGGTAGTGAGCCAAGCAATTTAAAGGGAATACTCCTATCTGTACAACGGTAAGAGATGGAGCATTTGGATGTTCTACAAAGTTGTAGAGCAGCAAAAAATATTTTCTTTTCTTATTTGAAAAATGCAGAATTCTATCACATGGTGGCGCCAGTGATCAAAATTAATTCAAGGTAATACTCCTATCCATACAATGGTAAGAGCTAGTGCAATCTAATGTTCTGAGAAGTTATACAGTATTTCAAAAGCTTTCGTGTCTCGTTATTAAAATTGGAATAAGGACGCATATATACTGTGTATATGAAGCTTAAGGGGTTACATACCTATTTTTATTTTTCAAAAAAATTGAATTTTTTATTACTTTATCTGAAAGTACAACTCCTTGAAAATATTTTTCCAAATTTTATAGAGATCCGAGAAATAGATCGAAAGTTACAGCGCTTCCAAGCGTGCTTCGTCTACCAAGCGCAGTGGTAATTTTAAACTCGATTATCTCGAAATACCGATTTAAAAAAAATGGTTTTCCCGTGATCACGTTTTCTGAAATACCACTCAACCGATTGTCTTTATTTTTTTTAAATTGATCGTAATTAATTTTTCTCATACCTTAACGATTCCTTTTCTATGTTTGTTTTGTAGATGAGAATTTTTTTAATACAATTTTAAAAGCCTAAAACAGCGATTTATTAGGAAAAACGTTCACGAATGCAGGAAAAATGTTGAAATGTAGTCTCCAGTTATTCAACTAGGTCGACTAATAGAAACCGACTAAAATTACTGATTTTTTTTTTTTCAAGATGTGTGGTTCGGTGCACGAAATTAGCGGTAACCAATCACGAACTGGTTTTAGTTGGGTGTTGTAAAATCCGGTGCATGAAGTTAGCAGTAAAGAATCACGAACTGGTTACGGGCGGGTGTTTAACATCCGGTTTTTTGTCGTGCATGCTACTCTCTAACTATCAGAAATGAAAATAATTTCCTCTGCTAATAGTAGGTAACGACACAAATTGATTCATCCACCAGCCGTGTACAGTTCACATATATTTTTTTCCCGGTATTGTACAGCCCTTGGAGAACCCTGTACGCTCTAAACAGCTGTACACAAAAAATTGAAATAAAACTGTAGCGGACCTACATTTAAAATTTCTCATCATTTCAGTGTCGGTTGGTGCATCATATTGAACGCTCTGACCGAGATGAACTGAAACTTTTCCCCATTTCCAAGTAGTTTTTTTCGAAAGATTTTTCAAAACAGGTCTTCGTTATTAATGCATGTCATACATACCTCAAAATTTTATACAACATTGTAGAACTTATTTTCGACAAATTCCGAAAATTGATTAATTCCATGCAGTATGATATGAAAAGATATCAGCGTTCCAAACCTTACACGATTTTCATCCCGAAATTTTGAAAAGGGCCCGTATATTGAATGATAAGTCGTTAGCCACGACAAAAACGGAACAGCACTTCATAGTATAATGAGTTCCGCCGCGGCACAATTTTCGAAAAAGTACACTTTTATTGGCTTACTTTGGGGTCCTAAAAATAATGTTGAGTTACTTAGTACTTTGGAATGGACAGGGCTCCAGAATGTAAATTTAGCAGGAATTTTATCTTTTTGCTAAAATTAAATGATTTAGCCTTACAATATGTTTGGCAAAGTTGTTGTACTTTACAAGCCCTTTATTTTGCTTTAAACAGAAGCTAGGGTGGTTCTAACTTTAGCAATATTTAAAATGAAACTTTTGAACGGTTCGAGATAGAGCTTGACTATTATCGATGAAGTTGTAGAACTACACATTTTAGCCAAATTTGCTGAAGACACGCAAGCCTTAGCTTTTATACTTTCCATTGCCCGTTAAATCCAAATGTAAGCTGTAAGGTGTTCCTTAAAAACGGTTTTATTTCTATAAAAAGTTTTCATTTTACACTAAAGTACCCTATGGACAGGGGTACAAGATTATTTTAAGGTGCATAATTTTCTTTAAAACTCCAACCACCAAAAATGTGTCGTTTGAAAGGTATGGGAACTTTTTTATAAAAAAAATATAACTTTTTCATATAGCATTATCTTCGATTAGGACACTTAACATTAAATACCGTTGCTGTCGTATGATATAGCATGCTTTGTAGTATAGATCGCAAAAAATGACAAATACAATATTTTTTACGTCTTGCAATATTTACTCATAAAAGAGTTTATTTTTAGTAAAAAGTATATATAACTTTCTAACGAGAGATGCTAGAGGTTCGGTACATTGAGACAAAATGCTCTCCTTCAAAATATCTGAAAGTTTTTCTTACGTGATCCTTATGAAAAATTAAAACTGCAAAAGTTATATAAAGAAAGCCATTTGTTAAGAAACATCCTATTTTTTGGTAAATTTCTTGTAAAATGGAAAATACACGACATAGAGTTCCAGTGTCTTCGACCAAGTTTTTTTAAATTTTATTTTCTACGAAGCCCTATCTCGAACCATTTAAAAGTTAATTTTAAGATTTGAAAAAATTAGAACCACCCACATTAAAACGCTAAGTTCTATTATTCAAAAGATATAAGGACTTATAATATCAAAAATAGAATTTTTGTAATCAACTTTATGAATTTTTAGAAAATAACGTATTCATTATTTTTTGCTCAATTATAACTCTAGTAATGACCTTAGTTATACTTGAAAAAGAATTATTATTTGTTTGCCCCAATGAGTGATATTGTTATTGTTGGCGAAAAAGTGCTCATAACTCATCAGCAAAAATAGTTAGATATAATAGTTGCCATGAAACAAATTATTTTCCTTAAAACAATCTTAAAGTTGTCTGTAGACTACTTCACTTTTAAATCAGTACCGCAAAAGTTATTTGACTAAAACAGTTTTTCTGATAAACACTAAGAAACACCCTAACCTTCAATATTAAAATAAAAGTATAAGTTGTAAAATGAAAAGTATGATAGGTAGAGCTCACATGTCTTCAGCAAACTTTTCCAAGATTTGTCGTTCTACAACTTCGTTGAAGGTTATTTGGCTCTAGCTGGAATAATTAAAAAGTTATTTTTTGATCTTGGTACAATTACCCTATCTGTTTTTTTTTAACAAAAAGAAGAAACCCACAAACTACGAAAACGCCTGCAAAGACTTATTAAGGCTAAGTTGTTTAGATTTAGAAAAATCTCAAAATTCCTGCCAAATTTACATTCTGGACCACTGTGGAATGGTAATCCTTATTTCTATGACCTCACATGAACTACAATTCCAAAGTATTGATTTGAATTGTTCAGTTTGGAAGTTTTGTGAGGTATCAGATACACCGAAAAATTGACCATCGGGTCTTCAAATGGGCGTAGTATCCTTTGCCTACTACCAAAATATCAGTCCTGTACTCGTATAACCAATATCATTTGAATTGGGTTCGCAGCACATGGCACGACTTGAGGCGACCAACGAGCACCGACGAAAACTACATACACTATATTCCTCCGGCGATAGCGAGCAACATGCGCGATGAACCGCATAAAATACCCAGCTGTCGAGACGATCCACCCATTCTAGAAGATCTGTAAAAGCAAAATTCAAATATCTGGTGATGTGGTGATCTGGTGGGCAGGTAGCGCAATTGGCATGCACGCTTTGCTTATTTGAAAAAAAGGGGGATGCTGAATATAATAGAAGCACAGCGCAAATTGGATTGTAGCCTACTTAGGTATTTATCCCAGGCTGGCAATATTCTAGCACAATATAGTACTTAAGCCCTGTAGTCCGCGTAAGAAAACAGAATATATTTCGAGCAGCCTATTTCTAAGTTATAAGTGAGGCTAGATTTGATGAAAAAGTCACTAATTGGCATTCGAATGACCCTAGTAGTTCTCACCTATCACCAAATTATCAGCTCTGTAATCGTGCAACCAATGCCAGCCTAACTGGATTCATAGCGCATTGTGTACGCTTCTTCTGCGAGAGGTAATAAACGAGCACTGACGCGCGGCACTATACACGACAGCTCTGAGACAAGAGCGCTCTTAAAGTTAGTCAACAGTTAGTTAAAAAAAATTAAAAATGCTATATAAATGAATGCAACAGGAGAAATATAAATGGGGTTACGAAGAAATTTAAGAATATAGGTTTTATCATAGCATGATAGTCTTAAGAAAACTTTGTAACCTGTTATGTATAATAAAAGAATCTCTGCACAAGAAATAGGAGTAAAAATTCGAAAAAATTAGAAAACATTCAAAAGGTGTATTAAAATATATTCATACTCTATGCTGTTTGCACCACTAAGCGGCCTAAAATCTATTTTTACAACGAGACACGAAAGCCTTTGAAATACTATAAAGCTTCGCATAACATCAGATTGAACTATCTCTTGCCATTGTATGGATAGGAGTATTACCTTGAGTTATTTTTGATCACTGGCGCCACCCTGTGATAGGATTCTGAATTATTCAAATGAGAAAAGAAAATATTTTTTGCTACTCTACAACTTTGTAGAACATTCAAATGCTCCATCTCTTACTGTTATACAGATAGGAGTATTCCTTTTTAATTGCTTGGCTCACTACCGCCACCTTGCGGAGAAATCCTGAAACTTTCCAGTGAAACCAAAAAGTCCTTTTATTCCTTTACAACTTTGTGGAACATCATAGCTTTCTATCTGTCATCGTTTCAGAGATATATGAATTTTTCCTAACTTTGTCCCACCTTCACTCGTGTTTCACATACATGAGATAAGCGGAGTACGCCCTTTGCGAATGTTAAGCAGCAGTATCCAACTTTAAACTTTAATGTCACACTGTGTATGTATGTGGGTATGTATGTATGTGTGTGTGTATTTGTGTGTGTGTGACCAAAAATGTCACTCGTTTTTCTCAGAGATGGCTGAACCGATTTTGACAAACTTAGTCTCAAATGAAAGGTGCAACGTTCCTATAGGCTGCTATTGAATTTCTAATGGTTCCGACTTCCGGTTCCGGAATTACAGGGTGATGAGTACGAACACGCAGAAAATGTCGATTTTAATAAATTCTGCAATGAATGTATAAAGGTGAAATTTTTTCCAAAATATTATCACAACTGCTTCGATTTGTAGTATTAGGTCACTAACATCCATTCAAAGTCTAATTGGCAGCATTGGCCACCATCATCGGTTCCGGAAGCCCCAGCGGAAGTATCTAAATTCAGAATAACAGTCACATCGGTTTCTCGGAGATGTCTAGACCGATTCGACTAAACTTGGCCTCAAATGAAAGGTATTGCGTCCCCGTAAATGGCTATTTAATTTCATCCCGAGCCGACTTCCGGTTCCGGAGTTACAGGTTGTGGCGTGCGATTACATAGCAAATTGTGATTCAAACCGATACTCCGATGAAAGCAAAAAAGGTAAAAATTTCGCTAAAATGTCTCTCAAACAACTTAAATTTGCTGTTCTAGATCACCGACGGCCAACCAAACTTTCGTTCACTACATTGACCACCATAGACGGTTCCGGAAGTGCCCGGGAAAAGCGGCCATCTTTCAAAATTTACGAACTCACATCAGTTTCCCGGAAATGGTTGGGCCGATTTTCACAAACTTAGTCCCAAATAATAGCTATAATATCCGTACAGATGTTTATAAAATTTCGTACGGATCGCTGATATGGGGCCGGAAATATAGACTAAATCGTCCGGTCACATATGAAATTCCCATATAAGCCGGAACTCAATTTTTTTTTTCAATGGGGGGACCCCATGAAATTTCAGAAATCGAATTCGTATTTTTGATGCCAAACATCTTTAAAATGCATGAAACGTCGAGATTTTATGTTACCTCGAAAATTTTTTTTTATAAAAATCGACTTTTTGGGACTTTGCCGATTTCGCACCTTTTTTTCAATTTAATATTAATGTGGGTGTTCTCTCTTTTACAAAGTTTTAGAACTCGAATTCTATTCTTGTATATAGTTGTCATGTCGTGTATAATAAAAATGTATAATAAAAATGTAATATATACATTTGGAAGCTTATAATGAATATAAACAACGCAAAAATTCTCGTGTTCATGTTTGAGAAAGGCACAATTGTACCGCTAGGTGGATTAAAACAGGTTATATATATATATATATATATATATATATATATATATATATATATATATATATATATATATATATATATATATATATATATATATATATATATATATATATATATATATATATATATATATATATATATATATATATATATATATATATATATATATATATATATATATATATATATATATATATATATATATATATATATATATATATATATATATATATATATATATATATATATATATATATATATATATATATTATTTTCTAATTTAGTATATTGGGTGCTCAGCCACAAGTGGTGACTTTTCATCCCTATTGTTTACATGATTCAGTTAATTATTTTTAAGGTATAATATGCTTTCGATACTGTTCGTCATAATTTCTAATGTTTCTATGTTTGCGAGTCTGTGCAACTCATTTGTGCTAAACCAGGGAGGACGCTTCAAAATCATTTTCAGAATTTTATTCTGAATCCTTTGAAGCGTTTTCTTCCTAGTAGCACAGATTGGCACTGCATATAGTATTGCCGGTCTAAATATTTAATTATAAATTGATAGTTTGTTCTGTAGGCAGAGCCTAGAATTCCTATTTGTAAGAGGGTATAAACATTTTATATATTTGTTGCATTTTGTTTAGATTCCTTCAATGTGATCCCTAAAAGTGAGTTTTTTATCGTAAATCAAGCCCAAGTATTTAACTTTATCTGACCACATTAAATTCAAACCATTCAATTTAATAATATGATTATTATTTGGTTTAAGAGAAGACGCTCTTGGCTTATGCGGAAACACAATCAATTGTGTTTTTGCCGCATTAGTGGAAATTTCATTGGTAATCATTGAAAATATTCAAGCTTCGTTGCAGTCGACTGCAAATAATACGAAGACTCCTACCAGTGGCTGAGATGCTAGTATCATCAGAAAAGTGATTTTTTACAGCCTGTAGGTAGATTTGGAAGATCAGAGGTAAAAATATTGTAGAGGATTGGTGCGACGCTTGATCCTTGAGGGACGCCTGCTTTAACGGGTAGCTTATTAGATTTACAATTCTGATAAGAAACCTGTAGGTTACGGTTAGTAAGATAATTTTTAATTATCTTTATTATGTAAATTGGAAAATTAAAATCCCACATTTTGGCAATTAATCCTTTGTTCCAAACACTGCCGAAAGCTTTTTCGATGTCTACAAGAGCAACTCCAGTGGAATAGCCATCTGAGATATTTGCCTTTATCATGTTAGTTACTCTCACAAGTTGATGAGTAGTTGAATGTCCAATACGAAATCCAAACTGCTCAGGAAGACTTAGGATGATTTTTTCAAATAATTTACTAATAGAAGAGAGTAAACTAATTGGTCGATAGCTAGATGCTTCTGCTGGGTTTTTATTTGGCTTCAAAATAGGAATAACCTTGGCATTTTTACATCTTTCAGGGAAGTATGCTAATTCAAAACATTTGTTGAATGTTTTGACCAAGTATCTCATTATGATTTCGGGAAGGTTTTTAAGAAGAATGTTGAAAATTCCATCATAACCTGGAGCTTTCATATTTTTTAACTTTTTCATGATGGATTTGATCTCATCATAGTTTGTTTCAACAATACTTGATTTGAAACGTTTTCATATTTTTGTAAGACTTCGGTTTCAATAGGACTCACAACGTTGAGATTAAAATTATGGACGCTTTCAAACTGCTGAGCAAGTTTTTGAGCTTTTTCTTCGTTTGTAAGAAGTATGTGATACGTCAGGGACCTTTTCTACGCTTTGTTCCAGGTACGTCCAGTTTAATCGGGTGAGGTGGACCAAGAACTTATCTCATTTCAGATGGCGAATCCAACCCGGTGTAGATATATGCAGACATGGTAAGTTCACAGAACAGAACAGGTGGACGAAATAAAACAATTCTATTAAAACTTTTTCTCTAGCACAGAGTAGCTTATGAACCAACCGCCTATGGCAGTGGTCGAGATTTTACTTAATTCAATACATCAACATAAAATCTTATACATATATATAAAATATTACATTACTGATGGCAACCCAGTTGATCATATTTGATTATCTATCTCACTTTCCTTTATGGTTTCTCACTACATGTGATGATCGAACGATGTAGAAAATAGAATACAATTAGAGGGAGCTTCCAAAAATGTTGCTATGCCGCAACAGTATGTGGTCACCTTCCTTCAAAGCTGGAATTGGTTTCTTAAGAACCTTACACACTAAACCAGCCAAAAGATGTTCAGTAATTTCTTTTGACGACATGAACAGTAAACTGATATTTTTACGGAGCTATCAGCAAGTTGTTTAAAAAATTGCGGTAAAGTTTTCACTTTTTGGCGATTTTCAGTAATTTTTCGAATAATTTGCTGAAACCCGCAATATTTTTCACTGAATTTATCAGTACTTCTGTTTTTTTCGGTACATAAACATTATCCAGTAAAATACTGACTGATTGTTCGGCAAAATTGTACCAACATTACCGAACCTCGTCAAAAACTTACAAAACAGGTACAGCAAATCATCTGTCAAGTCGCCATTTTCAGAGGAAACTGCTGACTGACCAGTATTTTTTGACGTTTGGAGAGAACGGATTGCGGAGAGTTCGGTAACCGAATTGTTTTACTGAATTGATTATCGAACGGTTTGCTGTTCAAAACCCCAGCAAAATTTTACTGTACCCAGTAATTCAAATTAAGTGTGTAGAAAGTTTCCGGAAAGGTTTAGAATTTGGCTTGATTTGTTCAACCTCTTTCGCGAAAGTTTCATTTCTTAAGAGTGTGAATCTATGCTTAATTTCTTTTTGTAGATCCTGATAGATACATTTGATAGCAGGATCACGAGAACGTTGATATTGACGTCTTCGAACATTCTTCAAGCGAATCAGAAGTTGAAGATCGTCGTCAAGAATAGGGGTATTAATTTTTTTCTGTGTGGTTGGTACTGATAAATTTCTAGCATCAACTATAGATATACTTAAATTTTGTAATGCCGTATCAATGTCAGCTTTATTTTGTAAATCAAGGTCATGATTAAAATTATTCTCAATATAAATTTTGTACCTTTCCCAATTCGCTTTGTGATAATTGAACACTGAGCAAATGGGATTGGAAACAACTTCTTGAGAAAGTGAAAAAGTTACTGGAAGATGATCAGAATCAAAGTCCGAATGTGTAATCAATTCGCTACAAAGGTGACTTTGATCTGTCAAAACTAAATCAATTGTTGATGGATTCCTTACAGACGAATAGCACGTAGGACCATTCGGGAACAAAATTGAATAATAACCAGCAGAGCAATCATTAAAAAAGGTAGTTTACCGTTGGAATTGCTTTGAGCATTATTCCAGGCTCGGTGTTTGGCGTTAAAATCACCGATTATGAAAAATTTCGCACGATTTCTTATACGTTTTTGTAAGTCTCCTTTCAAGAAATAAATCTACTTGCCAGTGCACTAAAAAAGCAATAAAAATGATACCAAGATAAGTTTCAACTTCGATACCCAAACACTCGATCACCGTGGTGTCAAGAGACGGCGTAACGGAATGTTTGATCCTGCGATTAACCACTATTACGATTCCTACGCCGAATCCAACAATTCGATCAAATCGATGAATAACAAATTTAGAGTTACTCTTCAATTTAATATTTGGTTTTAAAAAAGTTTCGGTCACAACAGTTTTATGCACATTGAAAAATTCATCTTCGCACGTTTTTAATGAACGAGCATTCCAATTTAATAAATTTAAATGATTATTTAAAGTCATTGTTAAACTCTAATTTCATTACAATTTTGATAGCAAATTCCCATCCCTCTTGAAAAGCTTCAAACATGGAGGTAGAATTTAACATGGCAATCATCATAGGTAACATAGAGTCTTGCAAGTATTTTAATTTTTCTTCCGTTGCGCTACCTATATCGATTGGACTAAAGGAAGCGTTGAATGCAAACGGGTTTGTAGGCATGGTAACTGTAGCCGTTATTTTGAACTTGTTACCTGCCACTGAAGCATAAGATGACATACCATTGTAGGATGTTGTGACGGAGGTAGAAGAAGTTGTTAATCTATTTTGAATCGGATTAACACGTTTGGACGTGTTTTCTCGAAGTGTAACTGAAGAAGTAGGTACATTTTTAATTTGTTGTTTTTGTTGTCTAGAACGAGAATTTATATTTTTTCTCGAACAGGACAACCCCAGAAATTCGATTTATGATTTTCGCTACAATTAGCGCATTTGAAACTTTTTGAGGTTTTTTTCACCGGACAAGTATCTTTCGTGTGCGATTTATCACCACAGAGCATACATTTGGAATTCAAATGACAATTTTTTGTGCCGTGCCCAAAGCCTTGGCATCTACGACACTGATTTTGAATTCTGCCTCCATGTCGTCTATAATGTTCCCACTTTACTCGCACGTGGAACATGAAACGTACTTTTTCAAATACTTTCAAATTATTAACCTGATTACGGTTAAAATGAATTAAATAAAGCTCCTGGATGATTTCAGAGCGTACTGGCGTGTTATCGCCGCTAGCCTTTCTCTTCTTAAGAATAACTTGTGAAGGAGAAAAGCCAAGTAAATTTTTCAATTCGTTGGATATTTCATCCAAACTTTGATCTTGTGGTGGCCCTTTCAAGTCAGCCTTGAATGGTCTATCTGTCTTGAAATCATATGAATAAAATTTATATAACTTCTCCGTAAGACACTGGAGTAGTCGTTTGTGGCCAATCAATTCCTCCGCTGTAACTCGACATGGATGGATGTTCTATTCGTGATCAAAATCACAAGCGTGTAGTGAAAGCGTTTAAGCGGAATCCCAATGCTCAAGGATGTAGCCAAAAAGTTAAATCTGTCCAAGTCTTTCGTTCAGAGAGCCAAGGACCGGGAGGGACTGCATGCGTACAAAGTGCAGAAGGCTCCAAATCGTGATGAACGGAAAAATATGGCGGGAAAGTCACAGGCCCGGAAACTGTACACGCAGATTTTAATGAGGCGTCATTGTCTCATCATGAATGATGAGACTCATGCTTCCGGAGCTACTGTTCTTTATCGCTCAGCACAAGTTTAATATTTCGGAGCAAGTAAGGAAGTAGAAACTTTCAAAGTTTTCCAATAAATATATGATTTGGCAAGTGATCTGCTTATGTAGCAAACGGAGTGCGCCGTTTTGGACTATCGGGACTGTAAACGGGGAGATCTACCTCAAGGAGTGTCTACAGAAGCGCCTGATTCCTCTGTTGAAGTAGCACGAGGTTCAGTTTGTTTAAATTGTTTTCAAGTTGCCGCGACGTTAAAAATACATTTACTTTCGTCACTTGTCCATAAACTGAGGTATCGAATTTAGCAAAGAAAATCTGAATTTTGAAATTAAATTTATTTTGGTTCAACGGCACAAGAATGTTCTGCTTGTGTGAAGCACCAAACAAGACTATTCATAAAAATATTTACGCTATCAAATGTCGGACACGGACATTTACCGTGACACATTTGATCAAATCCAGAGTAAAGCTAGGGTTGATACGTGTAAACACTTTCACAAAGGCATTTTTATCTTCTTTTTTGGGATTTCACGAAGGCTTGTCTTCATGAGAGTCCAATTTTTTTTAAACTGCGAAGTGTAGTACAAAACCAACGTTATTGGTTCTGTGCCAGTCTAAGACTAACTAGGCAGAGTGAAACATGCCAAATCAGGCCAAAAAGTGTCGAGTCTTTGTAACACCTCAATAAGTCACCTTTGGACGCTTCCGTGTGTGGATGTCCGTCCGTTAACAGACTCACTTTATTTTCGGATTACTGCTAATTCGAATGGTAATTGGCAATGGTGATCATATGCAAAATATGAGCGTTTTCCGATAGTTCTAGTTCAGCCATAAGAGGTTTCAAGTTTCTATAGTAATATATGCGGAAACTAGGAAATAAAAACTTAAATTCCAATAATTTCACAGTAACTCTTCATACTTCAAAACTTAAGTTCGTGTAGCTTATTTTACAACGAACAGCTCTGTTGAAGATTGCATATTGATTGGAAGTTCCCCTAAAAAGTTATTTAACTATGAAGACCAACCGATTTTTTTGAAATTTCCTATTCTAAGCATGTGCGAGAAAGAAAGGCAACACAGAACTTTATATGAGAATATCTTTTTGTTACAAAATCGGATCAATTTGCAGTCTTCGGCAAAATTGATCCTTACACCTTAAGCTATGCATCTTCAGATTTTGGGTTGCACAAGATGATACTGGCGTTTTGTACTAAATTTATTGCTTTTATTGCCTATTTTTCATATATTTTCACATACAAACTTGAAAACTCTTATGAGTGAACTGAGCGACCGAAACTAAAAGTCGCAAGGATAGAACATGCTTCGTAAAACCCGTTTCAAACATATTAGAATATAAACATAGGAAATAAACTTCAAGTATGAAAATCGGATAGAAATCCTTCTGCCTAAGAATCGCTTAAAAAGTTCTCGGCCGTAAAATTCGGCAAGGATGAACCTCCAGTATAAAAATCGTTTAAAAATAAATAAATCGTTCATAGGAGCATACGTATATCTTGATGTTCATGGTTAAAAGTTGGCTATCAAAACCTATTTTGTAATAATCAGATATATTTTTTCCGGTTTTTTTGCTGAAGGTTTTTTTTATTCGACTCAGTCAGTACCGTCTTTACGCATGGGCACGCTGGGCCACGGCCCGGGGCCCCGGGATTTTAGGGGCCCCCGACTTAGGGTGAATATAAAATCATTCTGAAGGCCATGTTCCGAAAAATTGCAGCACTAAATTGTTTATAACTCTTGAGCGTGTAGGTAACAAGGGATCAGTAGCAGCATGGAATCGCACGTTGCGCCTTATCCCATGTGACGTTTGAATAGCATCAGACAATCAAGCGGAGTGATGGTAGCGGTAAGAAATGAGGAACTGTATGACCAGGATGGTATTGAACCAATTCAAACATCAATCCATCATTTCAATTGAAGTTTCAATTAATTTTTGAGCAAAAAAATGAAATATTTTGTGCAACACGTATAGAGAGTTCGAAGGGCACCAAGCAGGAGGAACAACCAAGAAGGTGGCAAAATTTTCACAAGGAAGCTGTACAGAAAGTGGAAGAAGATGTCGAAATTCGGTATAAAATCCTTGTTTGGCAAGCGATCCACGGATGTGGCAAATTTTCATTTCTACATCAAATCAGGGATGAATGGACAAATCTTCATGAAATCCTCCAAAAATGACGTCCAGAATACGTACAGAACCAATTAAGTTTATTTTATACGACACTCTGCCTTATCAAAAATATCTTAGGCCGTCATGAAGGTAAACGTTCATAAAATCCCAAAACACCCCTGCTCTTGCGTTAGTGTGATTGAAAATGTCTACACAAATCGACTCTACTTTTACCCTAAATCTGATTTAAGGAGTTTAGGCAAATGTGCGCAGCCTGGAAGATATTTTAAGAATCTTGGGCATTCGGTGACTTTCATTGTGTGTATATTTTTGCGATTGGTCTCAATATTTTCTGCCACGATAAATATTTTTATTAATATTCTTGAATTGTTGTCATAAAAACACAAGCAGGAAATTCTTGTGCTGCAGAAATAAATAATTTCAATTATAAAATTCACTTTTGCTTTGCTAATTTCAAAACCTCAGTTTATGGTCAAATGGCAAATTATGCGTCACGTCGAAGAGCACGAATCAGAATCAGGAATCAAAATATACTGGCTAGAATTGAACGGATCCCGTAGGTATTCGAGGATTTGTGCCTCACGGCAGCGTGCATCCCTATTTTGACTGTTATATATGAGTAGCATTGAAATGGATTGTGCTGCTCATATCAATAGGTTCGAGTAATTTCGATATTTCGCTATGTTTATCTGTTATAACAATGAAGGTATTGAACATTTGTACTTTCGAAAGGCGAAAAGGCTAATTATTGTTATTACTTATTTATTTACTTATTTATTTTTCCTTTTTTATTTCGACTATGTTAGTCACATTTCCTTTTTTACATTTTAACGACATTCAATTAGCTAGAGATTACGACGGTTGTCACGGTAAAGATGGACATGTCTATCTATACCAGGACACATGATAGTGAACTCGGGTGATTCGTAGCTATGCTGCCTAAGCTCGACCCTCATTTGCAGAAGACAAAAATGAAGCCCGTACGATATTAAGCCTGTTCTAATGACCCTGCCACTTCTAGTTTTCCGATTTGTTTACTTCACATCCTTGCTCTCACTTGAGTACTATGGTTCTAATTTTCATAAGTTTCCCTACCCAGTAATCTCTAGCTAATTGAATGTCGTTAAAATGTAAAAAAGTTATTATTTATTTTTTTGCTTTCGGTCTCTTTCTGCACTGAATGCCTATCACCGATACCACAGAGGCGACTCTACGATACAAACCCTAGACTTGCCACTTAACTACCGGTGCCGTCTTTGAGATACTAATTTGTTGAATATGAAAATATTGATATTACTTAAAATGTATATTCCTTGTTTTCGACGTGGTCATGTTTTTTTCCTTTTTTCAAGGTTATTAGCAACGCGTCCAATGGAAAATAGACAGAGAAATAATGACCGGAACGGTGACAATTCCTCTTTTACTGGACGCACTGAGAAAAGATATGTCCTCAAGCAGGAATCGAACCTGCGATCTCCCAGTCTCTAGTTGGGTGCGTTAGCCACTCCGCCATCGAGGAACTGCGATGAAGTCATCAAAGTTCCCAAAAGTATCGTTGTCAGCGTCGATGGAGTGATTAACGCACCCAACTAGAGACTGGGAGAAAGCTGGTTCGATTCCTGCTCAAGGACATATCTTTTCTCAGTGCGTCCAGTAAAAGAGGAATTGTCACCGTTCCGGTCATTATTTCTCTGTCTATTTTCCATTGGACGCGTTGCTAATAACCTTGAAAAAAGGAAAAAAAAACATGACCACGTCGAAAACAAGGAAAACAATAAAAGGTGAATTGTCACCATTCCGGTCATTCTTTTTCTGTCTATTTTCCATTGGATGCGTTTTTAAAAATTTAAAATGTACTTGTTCGCTATTGTCGCCTCTCCGAACCGTTCACAATAAACGAAAGCTCAAAACTTCTGGTGTATACTTCCAGAAAAAAAGACCTTAATTAGTGCCAGAGCCAAAAGACGAGTACTGAAATTTATTGAAAATACAAACGAAAAACAGTAGTCAGCTACGTGTGAAATTTCAGCAATAGTCTTCTAAAATAGCAATGTTTGTCCATCTGAGCTGCTGATATAAAATGGTCTTATTGTTAAGATGAGGAGATTTAAAATGTGAAAATTATGTGAAGTATTCCAGAAATTAGTAACAACCGTGCGCTTCGTTAGGCACGATAACGTTCAAACAATAGACGTTTAATCCGCCTTACTCCATCATTCCTCATTAATGATGGAGGCACTTTTCAGCCTCAAACAGCGTCTTATAACTATGAAGGTCAGATTATATCATATGGCATAGCGTAGCTGGTAAGTCCATTACACTGTACGCAGCTGACCTAAGTTGGAACTCCCACCGCCGCATATAGTGTGTTGTCCACCACCCTTTATCACTTTCGGTTAGATTGGTCAGAAATGCTAGTATCTTTTTAGGATCTACTAAAATCATCTTCCGTTTTTCGACGGTACCTGGACATTTACAATGCCACCTATAATGAAGGAAATCTGAAACCGCGTTTCCTCCATATATTTTGATTCCCACAGTATTTTTAATACTTCCACAAGGTTGAATGATCTGATTTAAATTTGAAAAATAAATATCAAGGTGACATAGAGTAGAAATGGCTCTCTGATTCTGGGGAGTATTTTTTAATGATTCTACTCAACAGCAGATTATACCTGTTCAATTATAGGGGCCCCTTAGCTCAGTTGTGCCCAGGGGCCCCGAATGGTCCTAAGACGGCCCTGGTCCCAGTCCGATTTTCATGCTTGAAGTTTATATCCGGTTTTTATATTCTAATATATTTGAACCGGGTTTTAAGAAGCATGTTCTATCGACTGTGAGGCAATGAACAAAACAAGAAGCACACAACCGGGGACACTTCCTTAACCGTTATGTGTCCGACGCGGTACCCGGTTACCTTTTTAGGTTTAAATTAATGAAATTCCCATGTTTTATCCATAGCTGGAAATTGAAACTTTTTGACATCTTAGAACTTTACTAAGTTAAGCTTTTTGGGTTAATAAGATTGTTGATATAGTAAGAGGGGGAGTGAGGAGGGTTTCCTGATTTTTTTTTACTACGTAACAGGCCGACGTGGGTACCCGGGTATTCACAAAACTGAAATGCCAATAACTATGGTAATTTTCAACCGATTTTGATACTTTTAAGTGTTTTGGATTCAGGAACTCATCCACTTTTAGACTTGGTTAAAATGAATAGGGTTACTTGATTTGGTTCCCGAGAATCCGGATTTCCGGAAGCTTATTCCAGTGTTGGGTACTGTTTGTGAATTTTAATGAAATACTAGCAATATGGGTATCAAAATTCTTGGAATTGCATCAGAGGCTGTATCTCGCGGTTTTGGAACCATTTGGTCATTTGACCCAGGAACGGACATTCCGGAGCAGGTTCCCGTGGGGCCGTTAGTGGATATTTCATTCCAATTCCACTTTTCAAATTGCCATAGGGTCCCGTAACAATAAATAACAGACTTCCGAGATAATTTGAAGAGTTTTGATACTCATATTGTTAGGACATTATTAAAATTTACAAATCATACCCTAGTACTAGAACACTACTCCGGAAAATCCGGATTATCAAGAACCAGATCCGTCCATCCGGTTCTAATCAAAAAGTGGACGAGTTATTCAATCCAAAATATCTAAAAGTGTCCAAATCGGTTAAATGAAACCATAGTTATGAGCATTTCAATTTATGGGTACCCGGGTACCCTCGTTGGTGTTAAAGGTGTTTTTTTTGTTGGACACATAACTGTTAAACTTTTTAGCACTTTAATCACGAAGCCGCTGTATGCAAATATTTTCAAAAACTATAATACGTACCAACCGACTACAAAATATAAGATATTAACACTCATTTCAAAATACGACCACTAGACACATAAAAAACACACCGATCCAGATTTGAAGGCTACTGACATTCTCCCTTGCACAGGAAATGCAACCGAGATAAACCATTCGATTGGAAACCGATCGGCCGCATTTTACTGCCCCAAATTCAACATCAATCACCCGTCATTAAACAACTCCCAATGCAGCAGCTTTCGATGATGCAGGTTGATTAATTCACCGATTTTATATTTTTGATTTATTTCGTCTCAAATTACGCGTAAACATGCATCTGCTCCATCAGGGCCGCTCCATTGGAAGAGTGAACGGGAGTTCGCAAAAAAAAACACACAACGAGAACTCTGCATGACATTAAAGATAAATTTATATCCCCCACACTCGTCCGCATTTCGACGTCCGACGACGCCAGATCGAGATAAGCGCTTTCGGTTTTGGATTAGGCTGGGTGACGACGGGCGCCGGTGGGACGGTGAAACTTGATCCGCCCGGCGAGTGCATCGAACAATCGAATGCAGTGGACCTGCTCGCTAGAGCTGGCCTGGCCTGGCCCGACGGCGACGCGGCAGTGGATCATGTTTCTTCGGGGCCCTCGACTGTCGACTGTGTATTGATTGCGAATTTTATTGATGACCACGGAATGACGGCACAGAAAAATCTCTACTTTAGCTATTCTGACTGCTGCATCACCTCCCGCATCACCATTCATCAGGCTAGGCGTCCACGTTCTATTCGCTGAAGTGTGCATCCCAAAACTGGAACGAAATTGTGCAATCTAATCGATTTTGATGCACTTCTCATCGCTTTCCGGGTGTGAGAGAGAGAGAGAGCGGAGGTGTGGTGGCGGTCCCTGTGGGGTCCTTTCGAATTGAACTCACTCGGTGTGGTGGTGGTATTCTGTGTGCCGAATGCACTTATCGATGTTAACCCAAATTGCAAAAGAGGGTGAGCTATAAAAGGAGAGTTGTGTGCATGGTTTATTATTATTTTTTGCGGCCCTGAACTCTGTGCATTTTGTGGGATGCAGTGATCAGCCAGAAAGTAACAAAATACCAACAGTACTAAAAGTTTTATTACTGCAGTGCTGTTTTTATCAGACGATTGGTGTCAGCCCGGGCGAATGGGTAGATTATCAATGAAAATATACTCTTACGTAGGTAATCAATTTACCGGCACAATAATATTGCATGGGACCTTTTTCGATAGCTTTTCATTATTTTAAATCGAAAATAATATACAAGAACTCGAAATTCAATTTTATGCATATTCAAATTAAATTACACAGTAAAGAATTGCTCGGTGGCAACTTTTTTCTTTTCAGATAAATATGATTTGCATTTGTTGTTCTGTGTCGTGTCTTTAAATCTATTGGGCGTTTTTACATCCTGAAACAGCAAGTATTTTGAAGTTTTGTTCAAGTAATTTGATGATATTGCATACCCATAAATTATTTTCATACTCAGATGTTCACAAGTGTGTCAATGCTAGTACTACTACTACTCTAATTTCGATTAATATTCCAACATTTGCTTATGCATGTATGGGATGGACTCAGGCACGTAGCCAGAGGGGGGGCTAGGGGGCTAAAGCCCCTCCCGAAACTTTTCTGAAAAAATATTTTTTTGCGAAATTTCCTAAACAATTTGTAATACACTTCCGTTTAGTGAATACTCAAGAACTGGTTCAAACATCTTAACTTAAAAATGTTGTAGAAGATATTATGTAGAAGACTTTGCGATAAAATTGATTGCTACAATCATAACAGATTATTACTTATGCAGGTATTCAATAAAACTCAAGCGGTTTGCGAATCTAGTCATGAGAACCTATGGTGTTTTAGCAAGAATTGTGTACGTATATAGTAGAGTAAAGCCATGTCAAGTGATCCTCGAATTTTTCGCAAAATCACCGATTTTCATGAGGTATATTTTATTGTATAGGGATTATGATGAATAGCTTTTGGTATAAATATTTCGTTAAAACTCCCTTTTTTCTTTGAGATATTAACCCTTAAACTTTCTTGTATAATAAAATTGTTAATTTTATATCTCAAAAACTACTGAAGATAATTGAATGAATTTTTGTACACTTATAGAATGATATTAACACTATCTCACAAAAATATATCTATTGTATAATTGAGTTAATAACGGTACTTTGCATCTATTTAAAAATTTCAATTGCATTTTTTCTTGTGTTCTTCACGCTAAAAATTTTCAGGAAGTATGTCAAATTACGCAGCAATCCTTCACCTTCAATAATCTGTATCGAGAATTTTTTATTTTTGTTCCTATCCAAAGTTATGGATGATTTTGTAACGGTGTGTGCCTTCAACGCATGGCCCACTTTAATGCAACCCGCGAACACTTCATATTGGCAACGCCGTACATCGCGACGTTCTAATGCGCATCGCGTTGGAAGTGTGCATCGCATGACTAACAGAAGCTACATCTCTCGATTGCTGCAAAAGAACAAACTTTTCTATAGGGATTAACGAAGATGAATGTTTTCCGGATATTTTAAGATCATTTTATATTTTTTTGACCGAAGTGCACAACAAAAATCATAGTAGTTTAATAAATACTTTCTTATTATAATTTATCGTTACAATTAAACTGTTTCGCAAATAACCGAAACTTAACTTATGTAATGAGTTTATGTTATTGCTATCTTCAAAGAAACTTTTGTAAGTCAAAGTACGTCTATGTTTTATTCAAATTCATTATTTGTCTACAATATTATACAGGAAAGTGGAACAACTTATGACAACAGTATTTTACTTCACATGTTTTTGTTTACTGAATGATCTTACTTATGTCGTTTTTACTTGAGGCAAACTAACTCAGTTTCAGACCTAACTGCTGTTAAAGCGTTTGTTTGATGCCAGTTTCGAACCTAGGTTATGCGCCA
This sequence comes from Topomyia yanbarensis, assembly GCF_030247195.1. NCBI lineage: Eukaryota > Metazoa > Arthropoda > Insecta > Diptera > Culicidae > Topomyia > Topomyia yanbarensis. The sequence continues at coordinate 337,188,589 of NC_080672.1, read as the reverse complement.
CTGAGGGACCATTCATGAATTACGTAACGCTTTTAGGGGGAGGGGGTACAACAAGTTGTGACATGTTGTGACATAGGGGGGAGTTAGCTAGATCGTTACGTAACATGTTTTCACCGAAGAAGAAAAAAATTTCTAGGAATTTGTTGCGTTATAGGAGAGGGGGAGTGGAGAAATTTGTGACAATTTGTTACATGGGAGGCAGAGTCAATTTTGGGCAATTTTTGAGTTACGTAAATTATGAATGGTCACTGAACTGAAAACCGAGTTGGGTTCCAACCTGAAAAATATTTCGGGTTCGCTCACACCACCGCTGTTTTGCGAGAACCCAACTCAGTTCCATTAAAAACGTTTGTTTGAAGCAACTAACCCGGGTTAGTGTCTAGGTTCTCAATCGAAAACGACATTATAAACAACAATGCGAACAAACATACCGTGCTACCACTCAGACAGAACCAACTAACAAAAAAGTGGTAAAATATGTCACTTTGCAAAAAATCGTGTCCATGCAGGTTCAAACATGTCCACTGCTCAATAACTCGCAAAAAATATAATAACGCTAAAAAGTATGCAAATCACTTGAAAAACATTTACCCTCAATAATCCGTAAAGAAAAGCTTGTCTTTTTACTCTAATATCAGAGATGGCAATTTTGGACATGAGATACACTTTTCCAAAGCGATGCGCATTAGGACGTGGCGACGTGCGGCGTTGCCAATATGTAAGTGTTCGCGGGCTGCATCAAAGTGGGCCATGCGTTGAAGGAACACACCGTTACAAAATCATCCATAACTTTCGATAGGAACAAAAATGAAAAATTATCAATACAGAGTTTTGAAGGTGAAGGATTGCTGCGTAATTTGATATCCTTCCTGAAAATTTTTAGTGTGAAGAACACAAGAAAAAATGCAATTGAAATTTTTAAATAGCTGCAAAGTACCGCTATTAACTCAATTATACAATAGATATATTTTTGTGAGATAGTGTTAATATTATTCTATAAGTGTACAAAAATTCATTCAATTATCTTCAGTAGTTTTTGAGATATAAAATTTACAATTTTATTATACAAGAAAGTTTAAGGGTTAATATCTCAAAGAAAAAAGGGAGTTTTAACGAAATATTTATACCAAAAGCTATTCACCATAATCCCTATACAATAAAATATACCTCATGAAAATCGGTGATTTTGCGAAAAATTCGAGGATCACTTGACATGGCTTTACTCAGTAGTATAAGACAAAATGTTTAAGGGGAGGTTCTTAATTAAAATTTGCAAAAATTTGACTTTTTTCCATTTTTGGAAAGGTATTAGTGTCTAATATAGTATGTTAAACGGCGCATCAAAACATTTCCTACAGGCCATTGTTCGAAGAGGCGTACTGGCCGCCATGGAACGCTTTCGGCTCGATACGCGCTCATCAGGTAGAAGAGTAGTTCAGGTCTCGAGAACGTATTTCACGGCTTGATCTGTAGAGGCATCGCAGACTAAGCGTGAGTTTTCAAACAACCACAGAAACGGTGAAAAACGAAAAATGTGGTCAAAATTGTTAAAATAACATTTTAGTCGGCCATATTGGAATCGCCATTTTCATTTTTTTTAAATTTTAATACATATTAAGGTTAGGTTCAAATTCTTGTTTTTAAACCACAAATTCTTCTTTTGACGATTTTGGATTAAATGCCACTTATTTTTAGGAGGGGCCCACCATATTAGACCAGCCATTTTGAACTATGAAAAACTGACTTCAAATTCGTGACCAGCGATGTCCAAAATACATAATTCTATGCAGTATTGACATTCTACCACGAATAATCCAAAGTGTGCTCAAAACTTTAAACGTGTTTATCTCAAAACATCATTTTTCGAAACGGCGTACAATTTCATTTGAAAACGGTTCAATTTCAAGTCTTCATCTTTTGACCTCTCGAAAGAAACCCTTTTTAATTGGAGCAATGACCCATAAAATCTACAAATTCTTCATATTCACCGTTTCTAGTAAATCTTTAAAGTGGAAAAAGGGCTAAAAATCAATCTCAAAGTTTGCGTTCGCACCATTACACAGTGGTTCCATTCATTTGATTCGTATTAGACAAAGGGCAAAAATAACGTGGTAATATGACAGAGAGTTAGTTAGTATGGGGTAATCTTTGCGTGACATAATTTATGAATGTTCCACAATACCACTTTTAAACTCATTGTTTATGGTCCATTTTACATTGTCGACAACACTCCCGACAGCCAGCTGTCCGGAGTTCAAATTGTTTTCGATGAAACAATCTCGATAAACGATTACCCAGAGTTTAAACGCCTAGAACATTTACGTATCCTAGAGTCAATAAACTATTCAAATATCTTATGCACGAAAATATATTCTCAGTCGCATCGCTTGCTTGAAGCGAATCCTGACTAACAACCCACCCACTACCCAATCCGTGGTACTTATGGGAGTGTCACTGAGTCGGGGCCTTCTGTTAAGTAAGTACCACATCAACACTTCCTTTCTCATCCCAAGTTACGGTAAAGATGGTCGTGGCCCGCAATGGTGGCTCTCAGGCGAAATTCTCGCTTGGACTGGATTAATTGTTATTCCCAAACAATGCTCCTCAAGTAGTCTGGCTGGAAATGAGAGTCATCAGTCTGCAATCTACGAAGTATACCGTGCTTACGCAACGCAACGCAACGCAACGCGCACCATTACACAGTGGTTCCATTCCTTAAGAGAGACGGTCATAAATATATTTAATGCAAATATCGATACAAAACTACATATGTTTAGTAAATTTTGGGTCACTGAATCCGATTTTCACATTAAAAAAGAGATTATATCTACCTAACACTATGGTCTTTCTTATTACACCAATCATTCGCATCTAATTATCACTATTTTTTATTCTAACATTTTTTGAGCATCAAATAGTACACGTTTGATGTGCTTGTAAAAAAATCATGATTTTTCATTGACAATTATCGAAAATGCAGCTTTTGTGCTTGAATGCCAATATTTTCATATCGTTTCCAGTGAGCATGATATCTCGTGAACCAACTCACAGACCAATCTTCAATTTTGGAATGTTGTTCGTGATTTTAATAGCAAGTTAACGACAAAATTTGAAATTACAATTAATTTTTCCCTAAAAGTAGTTTTTATGAATACAAACAGTTTGTCCACGGTAAAAATATTTTTTTTTTCGCATAAATAAAAATATCCTCGTGAGGGTACCATTTATTTTAAAAAGGAGCAACAGTTCATGAATTCAAATTTATTTGTAAATTGAAACTTGGAAACGAAGTGGATTGAGCCGTTTGCCCCGTTTATCGAATATTCTGTACCGCCCTGTGTTTCAAACGTAGCGTCCGATAAATTAATATAACTCAAGTTGTAATGACCCGATCGAAAAGAAATAAATAATTAGATTATTTAATTTCTAAATAATAACTAAGCTATTTAATTTAAAGATTTGAGGTAATAATAAAATAATGTAATTTTAAAATGTGAAATATTTTTTTTGTCTTGTATTATCTTGTCAAACATATACAACATCTTAGATTCTCTAGCCATTTTGGGCGCAAACTTGCGCAGCTAAAGAATAGTTTATGTGGAACTGAACAGTCTGAAGACCATTTTAAAGAAAAATTCGCGAGGGATATCGAAGGAAAAAATTAGTTAAAGCCAAATTCAATATTTTTAGTTAAATTCTCCGAATAAATATACAAACATACTCATATTTCCGCACGCCATGTTCACCAAAACCCGATAATTATCGTTCAATACACAGCTAGTAGTAACGTTATCTGATAAAAATAGTAATATTGGTAACTACTGTTCGAAAAGCAAAAAATTCTGAGTAGCAATCGAATATCAATATTATTCAACATATCGGTAAATAACGAACCACCCTATGCATTCTTCTATATACTAAAAAAAAACAGTTCATTATTGGCGAAATCAAGTATGAAATAATAAAACATACATCCATAACCATCTAATCGAGAGATAAAAACATGCTTTGCCGAAATATGTTTTTTGTATTATTGGACCACTGTGCATTACGGCAAATTTGAAGTTTTTTACCCATTCTTAGGTCATTCCTCCAATAAATTTAGTTTACTTTAGAGCGTTTTAATAAGTTTGGTCACAGAGAACAGACATCCGTGATCGAACAAAAATATTTAAAAAACGCGTGCAAACATTTGAATTAATATACGATAAACACTAGCACCGCCACACCAACCTATTCCGACTATCCATCAAATCCATTCCGGAACCGGTTCGAAATCCTGAATGGATTCCGTAAGGAATCTTGCTCAAAGAAAACAACCGATTCCGACTCTATCGGTTATTGCATTTGAGCTGAAATTCATGCTGGAAGTCCGAACCGGTTCCGGACTAGTTTGACTGGGTGGAGGAATAAGCGCTGTCAATCCTGTCGAACTCAGCCACAAAAAAAACATGACGACAGTAGCGCACCTGGTTTGGCATCCCAACTACCTTCGAAACCGTTAGAGATTTTACATAAGTTGAATGCTGAAGATGGACGTCTGTTCTCTGAGGTTTGGAGTGCTAGATCGATCCTTAAGCAGCAGGCTCTATGCAGTTTTGGTATTCCACGCGCACCTAACCTTAGACAAAACGTCGCCACGGGCGCCATTTTGTTTTTTCGTCTTGAAAAAATTTGTAAATGAAGACGAAAATATAAGTGAATCCTAATACTATTTCGTTCTATAATTTTGAATCCTAAAACTATTTCCTTCTATAATTTTTCATTGGCCCACAAAAAAATTCAAATTTTGCTGACTTTTTGGTCAGTTGAATGAAAACCTCCCCTTAAAGTAAGCTACGTGATTCAGTCGTCTCTTTTGGTCGGATGCCGATCACATATAGATTTATTAGTCACGTCAATATGTATCAATTTTTGATTCCATCATTCGCTCTTAGATAATTTTATCATGAGGAACCTAATGTGGCTATCAGTAGCAACATTTTAGTCGCTTTACATAATTGTATATATACATAGATGCGCAATGTATTATGAAACAGCAGAGACGCCAAAACGTAATCAGTCTAAAACCAGCGGTGCTTATATCCAAAACATACATAGTAGTCAAAAGCTGCGTCCGGTACCCTCGAATAAACTGCCAACAGGATGCTAATATCACAGACGGCTTGTGATCCAGGAGTTGAAACAAGGAAGAAGATCTGAACAAAAACACCATCACATCATTAAAGATGCCAATAACGGCATCGAGAGTGATTTAAAGCCCATGTTTATCCCAGATGAAAGATATCCACGCAAAATAGCGGGTTGCATGTGCGTGATCTGTCGGACACCCACTTAACATTTTTTGTTTTAAGTTTTATACATTATAAAATTATATGATAGATCCAGGGCTTCGTTAAGCTAGCGCTTTGAGCCGTGTTATGAGTGGATAAGTCAACGATACTCTTCAAAGATTTCACTTTGTGAAACATCGCACTTGGCTTTAAAAATGTCCAAAATTACTATGAGACATTAAAATTTGAAGGTTGTCGGTAGATTGTGTTTTTTATGCACTAACCGAATCAGAATCACGTGATTAAAATACTTTCAATAATTTGGTGTTTATACTATTTAGAAATAAACCGTTTATTTTTAATTGCGGTTGTGCACTGTTAGTATTGTAGTCTAGGGGCAGATCACTTGTGAAGCATTTTTAAAATCAGCGAAATGAAATGCAGTTCTTTCCATTATAATAGAAATTCATCATGTATTTTGCGTTGCGTGCAATGTATTTTGCGTTGCTTGTAAAGCGTCAAAACCCTATAAAAAATTAGTCCTATACTCAACAAAACGTTGAACAAAGTGGATCAGCGTAGAACGTTTGTTAAACAAATTTTTCTGCGAGGGAGTGTAAAGTTGATTCAAAAACAGGAATTAAATGCATTTCTGCTGATTTTATCCAAATTGGTTATACATCCCTAGAGTGATCTGCCCCTAGATTGGAATAATAAAAAATTCATGAACGCGATCAAGATTTATCGAATATGTGAGTTTACTGAGCGGATTAGTTTCATTTATGATTTGGTATTTCCCACCCCCATTTTTTTAAAATTGGCGAATGAATTGAGTTGGATAGTCTATCGGCCCAGGCGATAATTCAAACATTTACTTGTTTTAATTCAAGCAAAATAAAAAATGCAAGATTTATTCTCGTAATGGGAATGTAAATAGTTCTGTTGCATCAGATGTGAAAAGTAGAATTCAATGCCAGTTTAACCACACCTGTAAATCGGTCCCAGGAAAAAAAACGCTTTTAATCCACCTAACAGTGTGATGAGACATTTCTTATAACTCTTATCACTCTCTTCGGATATTATATCGTTTGAGAACATTTAGAACTTGATGCTTCGCGATGTTTTTGATAACACATACTACATGGGATAGTGGCAGGACTCAGAGAATCACTCAAATCAGCATAGGACAACATCAGTGCTAGAAATCTCAAACCAAATCAATGGGAAGGCGAAAAAATGGCCCATAAAATAGACATACAAACGAATTATTGCTAATGCTCTGTTAATAAAATATCTAAATTCCTCAATCAATGCATTGTGGTGGGAAAACTGATTTTTCTAAAGGGGTTATGTATATTGTACTGAGCCAAAAAAAATCGATTTCTTTTTAATCGATTTGAAGTTTATACTTTACTCAAATTTCCAACGCGACTGAGAATTAAGAAATCAACGCTTTTTCTTTAAAAAACCCACCATTCCACTATGGGTCACAAGGGCGGTTTTTCGGTACAAAAATCAATAACTTCCAAACCGTTCATGTTAGAGAAATTATGTCTGAGAGAATATTTTTGGAAATTAAATTTTCTTACTTTTAAAGCAAAATGTAGCTAGGGTGGTGCTCTCAAACATTATTTTCGAAAAATTATGTTTAGAACTAAATGGTGTAGCAAGGTACTTACTTCAGCAAAGTTGTAGAAAAATGTTTTTCAAGTAACATTTTCAAATGCATCAAAGTTATAGCATTATAGCATTATCGGTTTTCATGTTATAATTATTTTTCTTCTTTATCTTAGGGTGTCATTTTAGTGTTTCTGAAAAAGTCAGTTTTTTAACTATAACTTTTTAAATAGTTAGTCTATCTTCATACTCTCTGAAGCATTTTTAGTACTTTTCATTGCGCATATTTCTGCTGAAGAATGTGAATCGATATCATTTTTCGTTATCGAATTACGATCATTTTTTTTAAATAAAAATGATAGTTTTCAATGACCTCTAACTCAGAAGGTTGCAAAAACTAGCAGCTAAATTTGTACTCTTTCGAAAGTGCATCAAAAATACTATAAAATATCACAAAATCAACTTTTGCTTTTTTGTTATTCAGCGAAAAATGTTGACATCAACATTATGATTAAATGACATCAGCATATGGCTGTTTTTAAGGGTCTGGTCATTGCCATTTAGAACCTGCTTTACTAGATCAAAAAGTCGAGTTGTTAAATGATTTTTTGAGCTTGTCAAATATATGTACACAAATATTGAAAACGTTAGGCTCAGACAGATATTTATTTTACTATTCTACGTAACTACTTTATTATCATCGTCATCCTCATAATTATTATAATCACAATCATCAACATCATCAGCATCGTCGTCGTTATAGTTATCTGAATCGTGTCTCTTTTCTCAAAGTGCTAACTCATTTAATATTGAACTTATTTCAGTGCGTTTACTGTATCGGGATCTTCTAACTGCAAGAACCGGATTAGACGAGTCCATTGCTCTAAAGAAAACATCTTCCATGTTCGCGACTCTTGAACAATTTCTACCGTGACTCAGTCGATCGTTCCGAGCCTCAGCTCCTTGTTCGCTCATGAAACTTGTTGGTAATGGAAGTGTTGACATAATATAAAATGTAGCGCATTTTGCCTTAAAAAGCAAATGAATTAAGGATTACCCTTCATTCTGTTCTAAGTAAGCGACGAATTTCTGTGAATGCTGGTTTGGGAGGAAGTGCAGTTTGAATCTTTTGTAGGAACTGTTAACGGCTTCTCAAAATATTTCGAATTTTTATCGAGCACTTTCGTCTCAATTCGATTACTGTCTTTCCAAAATTGATCAAACCTTTTACATGTTTTAATTGTTACAGCTTTTGCATTCTGAGTGAACTTATTTTTTTCATTTTGTCCCACATCAAATTATCTCATTATTTCCTCAAACACAACTTTTATTTTATTTTTATTTTCACCTTTGGCCACTTTCCAGAGATCGAACAACTTTATTTTATCCATTTTAACAGCACTAATAATACAAAGCACTACACGCGTTGATCAAAGCAGTCGTCGGCTACTGCGATTCGATTCATGAATGAGATTGATACCAATTAAACTGTCACGACTCGTGGTGTTGTTGTTTATATTTGACATCGAAGGGCAAAAATGCTGACTTTGATTTTGAAATATTTTATAGTATTTTTGATGCACTTTCAAAAGAGTACAAATTTAGCTGCTAGTTTTTGCAACCTTCTGAGTTAGAGGACATTGAAAACTATCATTTTTATTTAAAAAAAAATGATCGTAACTCGATAACGAAAAATGATATCGATTCACATTCTTCAGCAGAAATATGCGCAATGAAAAGTACTAAAATTGCTTCATAGAGAGTATGAAGATAGACTAACTATTTAAAAAGTTATAGTTAAAAAACTGACTTTTTCAGAAACACCCTAAGTTATAGAATAAAAATAATTATAACATAAAAACCGATAGTGCTATAACTTTAATTCATTTGAAAATGTTAACTGAAAAACATTTTTCTACAACTTTGCTGAAGTAAGTACCTTGCTATACCATTTTGTTCGAAAAATAATTTTTCGAAAAGAATGTTTGAGAGGACCACCCTAGCTACATTTTACTTTAAAAGAAAGCGAATTTAATCCCCAGAAATATTCTCTCAGCATAATTTCTCTAAAATGAACGGTTTGGGAGTTATTGATTTTTGTACCGAAAAATCGCCCTTGTGACTCATAGTGCATTCAAAGAAAATCAACAGTGCATATTTCCAGACTTGGTTTTATTTCCAATTTAGAACTATTGTGTTTTTTACATCCTAGATTGCATGATTCAGTGATCGAAACCCAAAACTTCATGAAGTATTTGAAATTATTAAATTAAAATTTGTGTTTGCTAATGAAATTGACAAAATGATTGTATATATAGTATATAGTCCCTTTGGCGATTGTTTACTTTTTCGGTCCCACCTATCAGCATTGAAGTATCGCCCTTACGTTTTTTTTACAATACCAATTTTACAATTGGTGGGGGTTTGGTGAAAATCGATCTTAATGTCTAAACGGCATAATTCCGAAACCGTAATTTTTGAAGTTTTAAAATTATGCAGAATTAATTTTTCAGAAAATAGTAACAGAGCAAATAAGTACCAAAGTCCAAAAAAATCAATTTTTGTCAAACGTTATTTTTTCGAGTTTACATCAAATCTCAATGTTTCATGCATTATAATGTCATTTGGCATCAAAAATACAAATTTGATTTTGAAAATTTTTCATTTCAGTTTATATGGGAATTTGTTGTGTGATTGCACTCTTCAACTCGTAACTCCGGAACCGGAAGTCCAATCAATAAAAAATTCAATAGCAGCCGATGGGAAGATTGTACCTTTCATTTGAGACTAACTTTGTGCAAATCAATCCAGCCATCTCTGATGAACAGAGGTCACATTTTTTCCACATACACACATACACACACATACATACAGACATACATACACACAGACATTTTCCGATCTCGACGAACTGAATCGATTAGCATATGACACTCGGTCCTCCGGTGAATGAGAAAGGCAAAAACATTTTAAGCAATTGTTGAAATTTATGCATTTTTTGTTGAGCAGTTCTATGTTTCATAGAATTAAATCAATTTTAACTTCGCTTCCTATTAAATAAAGACCCTTATTACAGTACATCTCTACAAAAACGAGATCAATTTGAAAATAAATCTGAGGATTATGATTGATTACAGAACTCTGGAATTTTCTATTGGAATGTTTTCAGACAGGAATTTGATATTGATGCTATTAGACAACTGTGAAATCAAGACCAAGAGATCAGTTACATATCAGGACCCCATTCCGACAATTTATCAAAAGTCCTCATGATGTTTACAACAACAGGTTATCAATCTACGGATCAGATAATTGTTATTGTAATATTGAATTAAATCAGTCTGCATCAATAAATTTTCAACTTCAATCCAATTTTTTTTTGGGTGTTGTGGGGGGGGGGGGTTGTATGGTGTTAAACCCCAAAACCTTCTCTTGGCTACGCCGTTGCTTGGAGTTATTTATTTCGCTTCTCATTTTCCGATATGTTTCAGATCGATCCGATGGTTATAAGTTAGCAAAATTGCAGTCAGAAAGTTCGCACAAATGAACATTTTTGTACTGATAAGTTATCAAGTTCCTTCCAGATAACTTGGAAGTGTTCGGTGATTATTTCTAGCGGTTGTAGATAGTAAAATGAAATACAAAATTCGTTTTATCGAAATAATGTTTGGCTTATTTCAATGGATTATTACTATATTGAACAATAAATAAGCGACAAAGAGTAATCAACAAACAACAAGCCATAACTTTTAAAGTATTCAAAATAGATATTTAAAGTCTTCAGTAACGTTATTCGCAAAAGTAAGAGCTACAAATTTGCTGAAGGCATCATTTCGATATAATCACTTCCAAAAAAATTTGTGAAAATATCTCACTCATAGGGGGATTAATCAGCAAAAGCACAATACCAAAAGAAAGGGCATATTGCCTCCATTAAATTCTCCGAAGATACTATTGACCTAAAATAAGCCGTCTTGGCGTTAATAATAGATTACATGTTTTTGGTCATATTTCTGGCTATGGGAAATGATAAAAATCTTTCGTCCGCATTTAATGTTAAATATCTCTTTTGATAATAGTACGATTTCAACAATCTATAGCTTGTTCGAAAGGTATTCGTTAAAGCTATCTAAAACCATGTAAATTGTTAATCTACATTGTCAATTTCGGCAGATAATTTAAAAAAAACTGCAAAAAACGCCATTTTTGCGCATTCAAACATTCATATTATGGAAACTAAACATCAGAATCAAAAACAAATTAATAGCGTTCATACTGTTTTTTAGTTCTTTCATTTAAAATTGGTTTGGATAAGATCGGTTCAGCCATTGCTGAGAAACACGAATGAGAATTTGTCCGTTACATACACACACAAAGACACACACACACACAGACATTGTCCCAAATCGTCGAGCTGAGTCGATTGGTATATAAGACTCGGCCCTCCGGGCCTCGGAAAAAATCTTGAAAGTTTGGGCGAATTCTATACATTTCTTTTATAAGAAATGTAAAAATCATTTTATTCTTTTGAAATTACTCTGAAATACCTTTAGATTGGCCCGCTGAAATATTCTCGTTTACGGAACTGAAGCTATTTTTTACGCAAATTGTGTCATCGATCGCGATGTACATCGAATTGGAGAGTAACTGCATTTACGAACACGAACTTTTGTGATGACAATTCGGTATGTTATCTCCTGCACCTCATTTTGGTTTGCAACTTGTTCGGTCATCTCAAATCGTAAACACTTTTAAAATTGCATACTTTTAGCCTCTCCCGAAACAAAATCCTGGCTACGGGCCTGGATGGACTGTAATCAAATATCATTAAAGCGACGAGGGGGTAAAACAGGCATTGAAAATTAGATCGGAGAAATAAAACGAAATCATGAAATTGAACAATCCTTTCTATTTTTTTTAATCCTAAACCTTTATTTAATTGGCTCAGAAGCCTTTCAGTGTTAATGAGCCGGGGGTCCTTTCTATTTGCATGGGAAATATTGCAAAAATATTCATATTAGTAGGTACCTATATTATGTTTAGTACAAAATACAGTTAAAAAGGTGTGAAAAATATCTAACTTGAGGGAAGTATATTGATGCAGCTTGAAACGAAACTATAAGCAATTGTCTGAGAAGAAGTTTCTTGGTCGAACGGATTGTTTTTGATTGTGGGTCATCTAGCAAGACGCACTAAAAATATGTATCAAGTAAAACTAATGTAGATTAGCAGTACATTTAAGTCAGAATCACCATGGATACATGTGAAAATACTGTCGCGCATATTGGCTTATTTCAAAATACACTGATCGCTTACATATGTATTACAAGCAATGGATTTTTAAGTCAATTTGCGTGGCATTTCATGCATACAGATAATACAAAAAATATTTCAATCACAAGCTGAAGTTCGTTTTGTTTTCGTTTATAGCATTTTCACGTAGAATATGCTGTTATTTGAACGAAGCATAATTTCGCTGCCATCGCCAAGTCTGCGTCAAGAATCTCTCTACGGTAGCCCTCGACTGCTTTGACGCAGTCGCAATACCAGCCAGCGAGCGACCTACCTCGTCTGTCCGCTCATGCCGCTAAACCTAAGTCTGACGGTTTTCCGTCGGTTTACTATCGAAATGTTAGAGGAATGAGAACAAAAACTATGTATTTCTTGCAGGCCCCCTCTTTTTACAAAAAGACATTATTTACCTTACAGAAACCTGACACCGCGCTGAAATGCATAACTCTGAAGTTTCAATGAACTATACAATTTATAGTTGCAAGGCTGTAGTGAGTGATTATGGGCCCGGGGGGCTCCATCGTTGTAGATTTTTCGAACTCAGAGCCTTTTAAGCTCGAAATCTATTGTAAAAACTAGTTGTGTATAGTGGATATAAACATTTGTGGAGAACTCTAGGAGAATACTCCTAGTGCCGTTAATTCCAATGTATTGTTTTTTATTTCAAAGGGTGTTGCGGTCATTTTTTTCGTTTAAGTTCCATCGGTCTCTGCCCGCACTCAGTGTCTATCACCGACGTCAGAGAGGTGACTCCACAACCAGATATCGGTTCATCAACACATGGACCGGAATCAACGACTCAACTTCCCTTGCGAAGGAAGACGTGATACTGAGTTTTCACCTCAGAAATTCAAAACGACCTCGGCTGGTATTGAACCCAGACCCACTGGGCTAAGGGGCTGTCATGCTTACCACTCAAGTTGTTTTTTGCCATTAAATTATGTACAGTCACCTCGTCCACTTTGTTCGCCAGCGCCAGTTTACATATACAGTTTTGGGTCGTTTTCAGGTTCCACTTGAAAATGGACCAATATTCCACGAGATTTACTGTGTTGGGAGGCTTCTTGTCCTTGGGCACCATCTGAACCTTGTAGACGTCATATTACTACATCTCTTTTTTCAGTAATGGCAGAATTCAAAATCCGGCCAAAATATCGTGGAATGATCGTGTTGCTTCAGGAAAGGTAGCAGAAGTTTCTTCATACACTCTTTCAAGTAATTTTGCTTGTTGATGGGCTAGATCGCAACGAAAATGTCGCTTTTCACACCACAGGTGCAGATAGCCTGCTAAACCAGATAATTGTGAACTTCGATAGCTTCAAATGCTTGAAAATATCCTCCACTATTACTTCCGTTTTCCATTACACTGGTGACATTTGGTTTAATCACTTTTAATTATGTCCTTAACTTGGCGTGCAAATAGTTCGGATTCAGGCTATATGCGAGCAAAATTTCTTCGCTTGGAAAACACTTTTATCAATGAAGAGTAAACGATAAAATAAAAATTGGTATCTTTCTGTAAATGAGGGCTTTTCAAATTTGTTGAGTATCCTTTAAAGAAATGCGTCAAGTATTAGTCGACCAAATTTTGATCGTGAAACCTTTTAAATATCGAAATTTTGAGCGGCATTCAAACTAGCCGATTTATCAATATTTTCATATTTATCCATGTGTCGGTATTGGTCGGATCTTTGTCTGATTTCACCTACGTTCCATTAAAAAAACCAACACATTCTGCCAAGTCGGTGCGCCACAACATCACCCACTTCTAAAAATACAACATCTCATTTGTTCGATAGTGTAGCTGACTTTTTTGGTTTCGGGAAAACCTGATTCAAGTGATTTTTGCGAGTCATTCATTTATATATTTGGAACAAACCAGGAAAAACAAATAAATAGACAAAATGATACAAAACGAAAAAGCTAAAAAATGGCATACAAAATAATGGAAAAAGATTAATAATATGCAAATAGTCCCAAATATATCCATATCCAAAATGAAAAAAATCAAAACTGAGAAAGAACAGGAAATGGACAAAATTAAAACAATGGATAAGACAAAATTTGAAAGTATGTAAACTATTTTAAAAAAATGGCAAAATAAAACAGATTGAACAATTGAAACAATCAAATTAAGCGAAGGAAATGAAAAAGGAAATTAGACAAAAATTGAAGAAATAGAAAAATATTGCAAAATGGTTAAAATAGCGAAAACGGGTGAACAACAAAATGAAAAAAAAATAAATATCATGAGTATTGACAACAGGAAAAACCTATTTTAATCCACCTAGCGGTGCAATTGTGCCTTTCTCAATCATGAATCACGAGAATGTGTGCGTTGTTTATATTCATTAAAAACTTTTAAATGCATATATTACATTTTATTATTATACATCACATGACAACCATATACAGGAAAATAAATCATTATTCGAGTTCTAAAATTTTGTAAAAGAAAAAACAGCCACGGTAATATTGAACTGAAAAAAGGTGCGAAATCGGCAAAGTCCCAAAAAGTCGATTTTCATAAATAAATTTTTTTCGAGATAACATAAACTCTCGACGTTTCATGCATTTTAAAGATGTTTGGCATCAAAAATACGAATTCGATTTCTGAGATTTTTTGAAAAAAATTAGAGTTCCGACTTATATGGGAATTTCATATGTGACCGAACGATTTAGTCTATATTTCCGGACCCATATAAGCGATCCGTGCGAAATTTTATATACATCTATGGGGATGTTATAGCTATCATTTGGGACTAAGTTTGTGAAAATCGGCCCAACCATTTCGGGAAACTGATGTGAGTTCGTAAATTTTGAAAGATGGCCGCTTTTCCCGGGCACTTCCGGAACCGTCTATGGTGGTCAATGTAGTCAACGAAAGTTTGTTTGGCCGTCGGTGACCTAGAACTGCAAAGTTAAGTTATTTGAGAGACATTTTAGCGAAATTTTTACCTTTTTTGCTTCCATCGGGGTATCGGTTTGAATCACAATTTGCTATGTGATCGCACGCCACAACCCGTAACTCCGGAACCGGAAGTCGGTTGGGGATAAAATTTAATAGCCATTTACGGGGACGCAACATCTTTCATTTGAGACTAAGATTGGTTGACTCGGTCTAGCCACCTCCGAGAAACCGATGTGACTGTTAGTCTGAATTTGGATACTTCCGCCGGGGCTTCCGGAACCGATGATGGTGGCCAATGTGACCAAAGTGACTTTGAATGGCTGTTAATGACCTAGTACTACAAATCGAAGCAGTTGTGGTCACATTTTGGAAAAATTTTCACCATTATACATTCATTGCAGAATTTCTTAAAATCGACATTTTCTGCGTGATCGTACTCATCACCCTGTAATTCCGGAACCAGAAGTCGGATCCATTAGAAATTCAATAGCAGCCTATGGGAACGTTGCACCTTTCATTTGGGACTAAGTTTGTAAAAATCGGTTCATCCATCTCTGAGAAAAGTGAGTGAGATTGTGTTCGCGTACACACACACAGACGCACATACACACACATACATACACACACAGACATTTGCCGAACTCGACGAACTGAATCGAATGGTATATGTCACTCGACCCTCCGGGCCTCCGTTAAAAACTCGGTTTTCAGAGCAATTGCAATACCTTTCTATTGAGAAAGGCAAAAAGGCAAGAAGAAGAAAAATGATAAACCAAATATATGAAAACGAGACTTTTTGTAAACGAATATAGAAATGAATGAAATGGATCCACTGAGCAAGACGTAAAAATAACAATAATGTCGAACATGGTTGAAATATAAAAATTAGTAACGAAATAAAAAGCATGAACGCAGGAAAAAACAAAATAGGCGAAATGATAAATTACAAAAATGGAATAAATATATAAAAATAAAAGAGCTATGAAAAATCAAAAAGTGTCCAAGTTATTATTTTTAAATGAACTTATTTAAAATTGAATAGGTGCAAGGAAATAATAAAAATAGAAATAAATGAGAACAATTGGATGGAATAGCGTAAAGAAAAATTAAAAAACAGGAACAAGTGGAAATAACCCAAAAACATACAAAAGTGAAGTCTTAGAAAACATGTAAAAACAAAATGGTTAAAAAGGGTAAAAAAGAAAATGCTAGAAGAAATGGAAAAAATAAGAACAATTACCTTACAGAACAATAAGAAAAAAATTAAAAAATAAATGGGTTAATTAATAAATAAGTATAAGATAATGAGAGAGTCCTAAAATGAAAATATGGAAAAAGGGCGCATGAAAAAGAAACAAATAAAACTCAACATAAAATAAAAGATATAAAAAACATGAAAAGACGAAAATAATTGAGAAAATGGAACAAACATAAATTTTAAAAAGAAGCAAAAATGGTAAAAATAAATAAAAGTAGAAAATAGAAAGAATGAAAAACCTGGACGAATTAAAGATACCAAAAAAGCAGATATGAAACAAAGGAACGAGAAAACGCTCAAAACAATAGAAACTCTAGATTATATGAAGAATATAGAATTTCTCCGACGAAATGCCAAAAAATGGGAAAATTCATTTGAATTTAGAAAGTTAAAGATGAAAAGAAACATTCGGGTTCTCGTATTCAAATAATATTTTCCAAGTGAACACGAAAAATTACTATGAATTGTTTCAATCGTGGATTTTCATGTTTTTTTTTCTTATTTTATGGTGTTACTCAGAATTCGTTTCTCAAGTCCTATTTGACCAATTGAGCGCTCTTAATGAAAATTTCTGAGTTACGACGGATTGAAAAAAAAACGAAATCGAAATCATACATCGTCCTGAAAACATTGGAAACCGCAATTGGACTAATGATTTTATTTTAACCGTATAGCCAAATAAAAAAACCTATCCGTAGATTTCAGTGTTTCGAATTATTTAGTAAAATACGAATCAAAATCAATTTCGAGAACCCGTAGTCGGTTAAAATATTGCAGTATGAAATTAAAATCAAATTTTAGTCTTTTAATAAATATGTTACAAAAAAGGTTTTGTCTTTTTGCCTTCTGCCCGTTGAAATCGTTTTTGAGTTCTAATGTTCAAAGTTTTCTTTTGATTAGTGTTTTGTGCAGTAAAAACTTTTATGATATAATTTACGATTACCTTTATGATATAAATTGGAGGAAACTAATACCAATATTAAAACTCTAATTGAATTTTAAAATTAATTGTTATTGCAATAATATTTAACAGAATCACTCCTTCTGTTCAAACTCCGGGCCCCTTCCATAGCTCCGGGCCCGGGGGAAACAAAATCCCGGCCCCCTCCCCTCTCGACGGCCCTGTATAGTTGTGATCGTAATTCTTCTAATACTCAACTGGGTCGCGGTGGCGGTGTTTTGATCGCTCTTAAAAATAATCTCACTGACACTGTAGGGGACGGTGGGGAGTTGTTCACAACTCCCTACCATCCCGTACTAAAATTGCCTGGTTTAGAATGCTTGGAACAGGTTATTGTGCGTATATTTCTTCCTAGTCGTTCTCTGTATATTTGTTGTATACCGAACAGCAGTCCAGACTTGTGCAATGCTCTAGCTCATGCTTCTGCAGTTTAACACATTCTAGATAAAACTGTCAGCTCAGATAGTGTACTTATCCTAGTTGACTACAACCTTCCCCATCTCCGATGGATGTTCGAAGACCTCAAATGTTACCTGTGTGACATAAAAGAAGCCAGCCATAGGGCTCGAACTGCCTAGGCTCCCACCGAAACTAAATCAATTTTTTTTTGGAGCTGAATAAAAATGGGAACTACCTGAAATTTGGAGTTACCTAAAACCCGTGGGAATATTTGAAAAAACTGCAACTGGTGCTTCATAGCTTAAAACCAAAGTTTCTATGGACAGAAACCCCAAACCCATGGTAATACTTGGTTTTATTCTATTCCGCAGTTCAGTTCGTTTGGAAAATTCGATGGTCGATAGTAGAGTTTGAAGACAGAGTTTCTGCGAATCATTGGTATTGTTATTTTATAAATTTCACTAGCTTTAATCATTTAGCTTTCTTTTTAATTTGATCATTTCTCTCGTTTCATTAAGATTTCTTCGAAATTTTAACAATTTTAATTATTTATTCAGTTTTAATATTTTAGCAATTTTATTTATTTTTATCAAATTTTCAATTTTATTAGTTTTGTTCATTTAATATATTTTATCCGTTAATTTTCTGTTGAATTACATTTCAAACTTTTTTATGTTTATAAATTTTATATATTTAATAATTCTGGAAAACTGAATAAATGAACAGTTTTCCAGGTTATTCATTTTTTTACTGTTATTAAATTTTATTCGTTCTATGGGGCCTTTCAAGAGCATTCGCTGGTGACTGCTGCCTTAATCTTCATTATCACCCCGTACTTATCGATTAGGCGAAACTCCCAATTTGGTGTATTCAACTCCTGTTGGAGAAACTGTGCTTCATTGCCGTTGAACCATTGTCACACGTCCTTGCTACAATGGCAACTGACTAGATCTGGCCAAAACGTAACTAGACCATCATAAGACTTAATTAAGGGTGAAATTATTTTTATACGGCACCCCACTCTCTCGAATCAGTTATTTCATCCATCTTAAAAACGCTGGTTTTCTTGCCACAGGAGCGGATCCCTTGTCAAACCATACGTATTTTTTCATGAAAACAAACTTGAACCTGTCAGGAAACTTGTCGCTAGCAGGAATGTAGAATTTGTTTGCAATTGGCTGTCGCATAAGGTTCATCGTGGCACAAGACACATCCATTGAGCTTCATTACCACCTGGTTGTACACCATACATGCTTATATTTTGGCCGCAGTTTGTTGTTGGCAGCTTCGGTAGGATTGTTTATTTTCTTTTATTTTTGCTGCCGTCTAACGGCACTGCATTCCGCTTCGCGTATGCATTGTCTTTCTTGGTGGAAAGTCATTGTCAAATTTGCCCTCTGCCACTTGTTGATCGTTCCGTCTGCGCTCTCCCTCGCTTGTTTTTGCCCCCATATCTTCGTCGCTAGAGCAACTTTGGTTATCACTGTTAGATGTTTGTAGCTTTTTACATTTCTTACAAAAGAAATGTATAGGATTCGCTCAAACTTTGACAACTTTTTCCGAGGCCCGGAGGGCCGAGTCTCATATACCAATCGACTCAGCTCGACAAATTGAGACAATGTCTGTATGTGTGTGTGTGTGTGTGTGTATGTGTGTATGTATGTATGTACAAAATGTCATGTAATTATCTCAGCAATGGCTGAACCGATCTTAATGAAATTAGTTTCAAATGAAAGGCCTAACGTTGCCATTTGACACTATTATTTTTGATTTTCGATATGTTGTTTACTTTCTGAGATATGGGCGATTTTGTCAAAACACGGCAGGTTTTTTGCAAATAACTTTCGAACAATACAAAATTGTCCCACAAACTGCACATAATTAGAAAGCTTGTAAAAATACCTTTCTAACAAGCTATAGATTGTCTAAATCCGTGCACGAGCGGCGGAGATATTAGACATTTTGTCTTTTTAGTCCTCGCTTACCAATTTCCACTAATTAAAAATGAGATTGTTTCATACAGAGCATTGCTTTACTGGTGTTTTAGGGGCAAAACTAAACCGATTTTGAATATCGGGGTATGAAAACACATCTACGTGATTCAAGGAATTCGATGTTGAGAACATTTTGTGAATTACCTTTATAATAAATGAACTTTTTTTTTCAAAAATCAATATATAAGTTCACTTCAAAACAAAATAATGTGTTGATATAGAAACAGTGAGTTCTAGTATTTATTCCTTGGATTAGGCATTGCGTTCAATCATGAGGTAAATGTTGGATGGTATATCAATACACAGATCAACAAGTAATTCACCTAGTAGTGATATAAAAGATTTCTAATATAATTATACTTGTGGCGTCACCGAAAGCAACTGTATGTTTGAAGCCCAAAAATCTAGCGAAAATTTAGGTCTTTTGCAAGATTTAGGTTATACTAGTTATGGCGCAAAAATTACTACTTACATTATTTATGATAAGAATGTAAGAATCAATATATCATAATAATATACCTATAAAAATAATGTCACTGCATTAACCATCATTTGCCATTCCTCACACGCCCCCCCCCCCCATCTCTCTCTCTCTCTCTCTCTCTGTCTCTCTTCTATCGCATCTATCTAGCTATTTCTGTATCCATTTCTAAGTTGTGTGATAATCTGCCAATCTGAAATATTTATTAATTGTAATTGCGAAGGTTTGAGAAAACAAAACTATTTTTTGTCTGCTGCTACATCAACTCAACTTTAATTCAATTGTATTCAAAGCCTGTATCTACGCTATAATTAAGGAAATTCATGGCTATATCAGAAAAATATTTGGCTTAATTGGGTAATATGGATGCTTAACGATGAAAATTTTCAAAAGAGGCATTCCACCTGCGCTATTTAAACTATTCGTATCTCTATTGAATTTTGAATGAAATATATGCTCAAAAACTGAAAGCTGAAGCCAGCAGGATTGGAATTGCCATCAACGTTTCGAAGACAAAATACATGAGAGGAAGAGGTTCTAGAGACGACAATGTGAACCTCCCACCCGAGTTCGGATTGACGGTGACGAAATCGAGATGGTCGACGAATTCATGTATTTGGGTTCACTGGCAACCGACGACAATGATAACAGCAGAGAAATTCAGAGACGGATCTTAGTGGGAAATTGTGCCTACTTTGGACTCTAGAGGACACTCCGGTCGAACAAAATTCGCCGCCGCACGAAGTTGATTATCTTCAAGACGGTGGTCCTCTACGGCCACGAGACCTGGACTATGCTCGTGGAGGACCAACGCGCCCTTGGAGTTTTCGAACGAAAGGTGTTGCGTACCATCTATGGTGGCGTGCAGATGGAAGACGGAACGTTGCGCAGGCGAATGAACCATGAGTTGTATCAGCTGCACATTCGTTGTATTTATACGAACTTTCATGAAAAATAACGGATCAAAGACCAAAAATATCCACAAATTAGATCCAGGAAAAGAAGTCTCCCAAAGCACCCACTCTCGATGGGGGATGCAGCTACAATGTTACAACTTATCGTCGTCCATATTTGGATATACTGAGTAGTTTGATTCATCTGATTCATTTGATTCATTTGATTCATTTGATTCATTTGATTCATTTGATTCATTTGATTCATTTGATTCATTTGATTCATTTGATTCATTTGATTCATTTGATTCATTTGATTCATTTGATTCATTTGATTCATTTGATTGATTTGATTTATTTGATTGATTTGATTGATTTGATTCATTTGATTCATCTGATTCATCTGATTCATTTGATTAATTTGATTAATTTGATTCATTTGATTCATTTGATTCATTTAATTCATTTAATTCATTTGATTCATTTGATTCATTTGATCCATTTGATTCATTTGATTCATTTGATTCATTTGATTCATTTGATTCATTTGATTCATTTGATTCATTTGATTCATTTGATTCATTTGATTCATTTGATTCATTTGATTCATTTGATTCATTTGATTCATTTGATTCATTTGATTGATTTGATTCATTTGATTCATTTGATTCATTTGATTAATTTGATTAATTTGATTCATTTGATTCATTTGATTTATCTGATTCATTTTATTCCTATCTTTAATTTTATGCATTTCATGTTCAGTCATTCGTTTTATTTCATTCAATTTGTTAGTATGAGTCAATTTATTCTATTAATCTTATAACTATTTCTAAATATAATCTTAATTTTTATGTGCCTACTTCTCGTGAGTTCTGCAAACTAATCCAATAGTGAAATGTGTAAGAAATGTCTCATCTCACTGCTAGGTGGATTAAATCGGTTTTGCGATTTAGAGTGGCTCTGGCATAGCCTTTTTCTTTCTAGTTTATTATTTTCTCTAATATCATGTATCATGTACGAATCAAACACCCCCGTCTCCAAATAGTACGTACTTATTCTTAGCTCAATGTGATTGACTGACGATCCAATGGTCTAAAAGTAAACCATTGGATATGACAATAAAACATTTGTTCCTCGTGCTGAAAAGTCTACCGTAAATTGGACATTGGCTTTGTGAATTGTCAGTTTTCAATTCTCATACAGAATTCAAAAGTCATCATTCACTCAGACAAGACCATGCGTATTTCCCACATGCATTAAAGTGAATTCGTTTCCTAGTTGGTCACATAAACACTAAACAAACAAATATATTAGTTTACTCAGTCTAAGGAAATGTAAGCTCGACTGACATACCTCATAACATATCTTGAAAATCGGTTGTGGTGTAGTTTTAAAAATATACATTTTTACGGTATAAAATTGTTAAAATACAGTTTTAAGTGTCTTCATGATTTCAGGGCCTGCGGATACCGTGGGTAGTATGGGTAATACTACGCACTCGAAAATAACAGAGAGGGGAAACTCCCACTCGAAAGTTTGGAACAAACTAAAACCTGAAATTAACCGCACATTTGTCTTGCGCACAAAATGCATGCGTCTGAAATTCTCGACGCACAATAATTTAATTTTTTGTATTGAGATGCAAATTTCTTTTGGCTTACAATTTAAATTTGTTGAAAATAGGGTACAATAATTATTATTATTGGTATTAGGCTTATTATAAGGAAGGCAAAAGATATACACAAGAGAAATTGATTTCAGCGTCAGACCGTATCAGGGAAAGTGAAGAGAGAGCGGACAACAATGTTAAGGAAAAGAAGAAATTATACCTACTTGTAGCTTGTTGGCAAACGGAAGAATACTACAGAACATCATGACCCCGATCGCCGACTGTCCTTGGATCCACTGGAAACCACTATTAGAATATCAACCAAATGACAGAAGATAACTAAATCTGGCTATCTATCGTGTTTAAAAATCTGTATATAAGAGACATATAGGGAGATCGAGGATAGTTAGCACATCTCGGACTGGAACGAGGCCGAAGGGATTCGTTTAACGGAGATCTGGCGCTAGAGCACTAGGCGCACGACCAGACAACATGTTTAATGTTGCGGTAATCGTCACCATAAGCTCAGAGACCACTTTCCACGACCCCACCACACCGGAGATGCTCATCCAACGTATAATGGCTGGACATGACCCGAGATATCATCCGAATGAAGTCACGAGCTTTATCCATCCCCTTAAACCAAGGCTTGTTTGTGACTTTGGGATTCCTAAACTTCCATTGTTCCACGAAATTAGCCAATCTGATAAGAAATACTGTAAAACTCGTTGAAGCTACGCGATCTTTCATGAATATCACCTTCTACTGCCTAACTGGTTGCCTTTTCTCATTACCATTCTAATCTAAGTGTCCAGCTTCTCATTACCCGGAATGGAGCAATGCAAAAGAATTCAAACTAAGGTAATCTGATATGAATTTTCAGGTAAAGAACTAAGAAACTCCCATGTTTTCCCCAGAAAATGCAAGGAGTGCGTTCCATGCTCCACCGAATCCTTGGAACTATAACGATGTGGACATGGTCGTTGATGGGTAAATATAAAACCATCAGTTTTGTGCGGAGAATGTATGCAGCACAGCCTCTTTTAAAATAACCCCCACCATTACTGTCATAATAATTAGCATAGATGCGATGCATAGCTGTCATCATCTAACGAACGCTACAGTGATATGCGCACTATAATGCTTAGCGCGAGCATCTTTGCTGTCAGATACATTTGTGTTATCATTTCATTTAAATAAAGTATTATTATTTCATCGCGAAACATCAATTTATAGTTTGAGTGTAGATCTATATGGAATGTAGTTGTCGCCGAAAAAGTATTCTTGGTTCCGTGTATTCCGATCAACGATTGAGTTGAACCTAGCCACCAGATGAAACATTATTTTTCACGTTTATCCGTCGACAAACCGGTGCCAATAACCGTATTTTTAGCATTCATTAATTTTTTTCATTTGCGTTTCAAACGCTGCATATATTCTGGCGATCCGGCGTTCAAAAAGCCCTCATAGGACCATTTCGCGTGCAATTCTGAGTGCTCTCTACCCACCACAAAGTTGGAGACCGGCCACTGCTGTTTGCGCCGGATTTCGTTTCGACTGACTTTTAATCACAGTGTCGATAATCAAGCCAGTTAAAATCTTGTATGGCAAGTTAAAATCTGGGAGAATTTCTTTTCGATTGTTTCGGATATAGACGCGTAGCTGTTCCAATCAATAGGCATACTAATTGAGGTCTCGTACAATGATAAATCCAACACGCTTAGCCGCGGTGGTGGAGTAGTCATAATCATATTGAAATTGTCGCGAATATCATGCAGTAAGATAGATCGGTTATCGACGTGAAGACAACTTTATGGCATACCGTAAAGTCTTCTTGAACCAACTGAGGTGCGATGCATAGGGGAACAACTTCATTATCTGGAGCGAGGATTAATTCGGCCCTGGCAAATAATGTTAAAATTGTGGAAGATCTACGTCGAAAGTTAACCAAATACTTCGTGTTAAACCTAGGAAGATCATGGGAGTGAAATATAGGGACACTTGGGTTTTTGATGTCCCATGTGGAAATTCCTGTTAGTTTCCTAGACGAGGAGCCACTTACTTTGGTTTTGTAATAGCACCCATCAAAGGACACTCACACAAGGCAGCTTTAGAGAGGAAATGATTTTCTTTTTTTTCGAAAATTTATAGGCACATTAGAACATGTTCCCTCAATGGGATTGCCAGACTCTCGCTCTTAAGTGGACAAGGGAGAGTAGAAATTAGTGGTGATTTCTACGTTTCTACATTGGGTAGCTGCATGGCCCAATCGTTCGCAATAACGGCATGCATTGAGGCACAAAAAGGCGAACAGGTAGACGAGCCCCGTTCAAACGAACAAAGTTTGGAAGAGTATATCCGGTGAAAGGCTCGTCTTGAGAATAATTGAAAATAAGTTCTTATACTCCTCGATTTTGCTAAACGCATTGCTTGCAAACCAAAATTTTCACTGACTGAAGCAAAGGGTTCTGGAAGGAGCTAACCCCATATTTCGCAATTAAGGCCCCTGTTGGAGACTACACCATCCATCTCTACTTTCCAGGCGGGTACATAGAAAAGATAGTTCTTCGTACACGGCCGAGTGTTGTTAAGTTAGTTTACGCGATATATCGATGATGTTAAATGGATTATATTCAGTTCGGAAGTAGACCTTCCAGGGGCCTGTTGTATTACATAAATATAATTTTTATCGAAAAGGAGCTTTATTGACATTATTTTGCAATCGGATAAATATTCAAATTGATCTTAATTTAACCAAAAAAATATTTTGAAATCCAGGTTTTTACAGACTTTTCTTCAAGGGTAGTATTTATTACATAATCGTTCTGGTGCTAAAATATGACATTTCTCTGGAAGTGCTATCTCCCCATCTACACGAAAATCGAATAACTAGAATTTAATTTTTAAAAAGGACTGGACTTTTGTAATCAAAATTACTTTCAGTATTCCACCGCAGAGTGAAATTTACTAAAAAATTATGCGTTAATCCTCAAGGGTACAGTAGCAATTGCAGTAACTTTTTGCGGTTAAGTTACAGTACATCAAGATAAATAAGCCAAACACGAGCTTTCTTATAAAGTCTCTATCCCTTTTTATATTTTTAATTTTATTCTTTCTGTTAAGTCTTACTTCGCTAAGCACACATCAACAGAGTTACATCGAGAAAAGGTGATATCGAGATAGAGTAAGTATCGAGATACGGAGAATTTTTCACCCCGAATTTGATGGGACTATCGAAATAGAGAATATCGATAGTCTCCGAATTCTAGGAAAGTTTTTAATCAAATACCTATTCCCTACTCTGGATAATCCCCCTACCGTTACACTTGTGTAGTGCGTAGTAGTATATACGGCTTCTGGTAATAACACAATACAAATATCTCAAACAGAATAAATGAAACGTCTAAACCTATTTCGTAGCTTTGAATAGTTCAAATTTATTCTCAGATGAGTTTTTGCATTTTTATGTCGCTGTTGGCGTGTTTCACACACATTCATTTACTTGTTAAAAAACTTTCGACAACAATAATTTGCTCTGGAAATTTGCACGTTCGACAAATTGTTTCAAATCGCTCATTTTCCACAATTTAATTTCCAACCAGTAGGTTCACTTCGATAGTCCCTGCAAGGAAACGCACCGTAGAAAAACTTTTCGCCGCAAAATCGATAATTTAAACATAGGACAAACAAGCAACAACGCGACCAAATCGTGTCCAGTCCACCCACAATCCGCTCATGCGAGAACGGATTGAAGGAAGACGGATAAGAAGAACAACCGCGGCACCTGCAATTTCCGAATGCAAATCAGCTCTGCTCTGCTCGGCGCACGGTGCTCTGTTTGCACACCCAACCCGGAGGCGTTGGTTTTGCCATATTTATACCCCCCCCCCCCTCGCCCCCGCTGGCTCCACTAACTACGGTTTCTCATTCTGGATTCTGGTCGTAGTTCGCCGACAGTAACGAACCGCAAACGTATTAGGAAAAAGAATTGATTAGACCGCAAGATTGTAACCACAGCAACATTTCATCATCAGCTTAAACTTGACCGACGGACGGCCGCTCTCGGTTTTATTGCTCATGTCGGTGGATTATGCCGATCGTTCTAAGAGTCAGAATGCGCCCCGGCTTCCGATATACGGTGCAATCGCATCGGCCCTTGCCAGGCTGCAAAGGAAGAGTCGTGTCGTGTGTGTGTGTTTCAGCTTGCAGAAGGATGGAAAAGTAATTTACATGGCGAAATGTTGCTGGGCTAAGAGAATATCACAGCAGCGTGAATATGGGAGTGAGATTTCTGGTTACCTTGTGCGATGCAGAGTTTGCCGGAAGGTGCACGAAAGTTAGAGCCATTCCCTTGATCCGTACGGCGAATCGTTCCGTGGTTTGGGAAAATTAGGGTTGAGCCACCTTGATGCTTGGCGGTGCTAAAATGGGAATATTGTTGGATCCACCCGGGTTCACCCAGCACCACAGGATACTATGAAGGAGGCAAAATAACGCCGAAGAAACCGCAAAACCAATCATCAACCATTATCAATAGAAGGCATCGCTGACGACAGTAGACGAAGGTAGCCCAGATCACCGATAATTAATTTGCGGTCCTGAAGACATGAAGTCTGTATACAAATTACGTCGGCTATCTGTGTGAGAACCGACCAGTCCACATGGGCTGTATCAGCATGTGCAAGTGCAACAAATCTGCGTGTCATCATACTTATTGATCCCGTTGATGTTCATCGCTCCCGCTCGACTGAAAAACAAAAACAAACCTAATAAATGGGAGGTTTAGGAGAAAAATAAACTCTGCTGCGCCATCGTGAAACAGCTTCTCATCCTGGACGGGAATTTTTCATCGTGCCGAGTAATTAAAAACACACACCCTCTCGGTCACCATTCCAAACACGTCTCATTCTTCGCTAAAAATGTAAATTCATCAGCGCACCAGCAACGATCCGAAACCCGATGATAAACAAATTTGCGCTCGCTCTGCAAACTGCATCGTTCTATATAGATTTCCAATAATTATTTTGATGCACCGGTCGGCGCCACTCGCAAACCGACCCATCTCTGATGCCGTTGCCATCGAGGAGTAACGGGCGGCGTGACCTAGATCAGTCCCGTCCCGGCTAGGAATTCGGTACGGAAATCTAATGAAAAAATACCACGCTCAAAATGTGTTACACGCGTAGTGGCAGTTCCAGTCGTAGTTTTTGTTTCTATGTCGTCAAATGAAAATTCAGTATGTACACTTTGTTTTCAAATAATCTATTGAAAACCCAAATTTATCTACCTAGTGTTGCATCCAGTTGTGGATTTTACTTGGTCAGGGATACTTATAATGGATTATTAATTGTTCAAATTTATAGAGAGAGAAAGAGAGAGAGTTGACCTTTTAAATTCGTTTATTCGATGCGGATTGGTGCGTTAGCTTTACCGAACCATGGGTCTTTTATATACTTTTGGTACTTTCGCTCCATATGCCGGCCATGAGCAATCAAGAGTGGAGAGGAGAATATGCTTGCTTCTACACTACAGCTATCAAGAAAAAATAAGATATTCGTCCGGTTTTCGTATCATCGGTATATTTGTAGGAGAATTATTTAATAATATTTTCCTAGATCTGAACCCGAAGTTGTTCCGATTGAGTTCAATTGCAATCTGATACATTAAATTATGCTTTTTTACACTAAGACACAAAAGTTAGGTTCATTATTCGGGATACAAAATGATATTTATTTTGACGAACGTGGTATAAGCGAATGATTAAAAGAAATCGTTTAATGCAATTTTGTTATAGTTGACATTGTTTGGCACATAAATTGAAAAATATATCAGGAGGTTGAAGGTCGATCAGTACGTTTGGTTCCTTAACCTTTAAAGTTCTCGGTTCTAATTTTTCTAACAATTTTGTATTAGTTTTGTTCTCATTTCGTCAATTTGGCCGATTTGGATGGAACCGGTCTAAAAGGTCCACAATTTAGTTCATTTTCTGTGTCCTTATTAACGTTCGAATCTGTTGTCCGGTTCCGGAATTATTCGGAATACTGGTGGAGTATATCTGGCATCCAAATAGGGTGAGGGACGAGTTTTGAAGAATCTCTAACTCATAAATTGGTTGTGTATACGACTGTCTGATTTTTATGTATAAGGATTTTCGGCATGCAGTCTTTAAAATACTGTGGACAGATTTTTACCTTCTCTCCTACGTTTCGACAATGTATTTTTGTCTTCCTCAGGGATTGCTACAACGATCGTTTTTAAGTTTTGTTTGAAATATGTTTGTTAATTTTTTTTTGTCTACTCACAATGTTTTCTGTCTGTTTGTCTGTGATCTTTTTGTGAAAATATATAAATGTTCTATTTGTTTGTCTCTGTTGCACATCTGATTACTGTAATTAATGTTATTTATTAATTATGCTTACTTTTTTAGAATTATGCTGTTATGTCGATCACAAACCTGAATTTTTGCATTAAAATTGTGAATTTAATTATCATTATAATGAAGCTACACTATCGGTTAGAACGTCACAATGGTCTGTACGATTGGTATTGGGAGTTAGGGTTTTTGTATGGTTAATAGTTTATGGGGATGTTCTTGTTTTATTTCTGTTTTTGTGGGTATAGCTAAGTAGTCCTGCGTATGTTTGGTTTAAACCATCTACGTCAGTACGTTTGTTAATGGAATTGGGGGAATTAAAAATGTGGCACATCTCTAAAATTGGTAGCGCAGACGATTTAAATGTGTCGTCTATTATCTTCGTCGTGGTGAGATTGAAACGGTGGTTGTTGTCTATGCAGTGCGCTAACAGAGCAGTTTTTTCTCTGAGAGCGATCACTTGGGAGTCTGTGTAAGTATTCCCGGTATTGAGCAGGTTGTCCAGTTGGTTGATTGTTGACTTATGTCCAGCTAGCCGTGTTTTGAGATAGTTAGTAGTCATCCCGATG
This sequence comes from Topomyia yanbarensis, assembly GCF_030247195.1. Lineage (NCBI taxonomy): Eukaryota > Metazoa > Arthropoda > Insecta > Diptera > Culicidae > Topomyia > Topomyia yanbarensis. Next base: position 337,158,956 of record NC_080672.1, on the reverse strand, counting down.
TATGAGGCACTACACTCGGTATCGGCACAGATAATTTTATAGATGACTTTGTGGTGCAGTAAGTCTGGTGTTCCGTCTTTCACTGACCACCGTTTCAATCTCACCACGACGAAGATAATAGACCACACATTTAAATCGTCTGCGCTACCAATTTTAGAGATGTGCCACATTTTTAATTCCTCCAATTCCATTAACAAACGTACTGACGTAGATGGTTTAAACCAAACATACGCAGGACTACTTAACTATACCCACAAAAACAGAAATAAAACAAGAACATCCCCACAAACTATTAACCATACAAAAAACCTAACTCCCAATACCAATCGTACAGACCATTGTGACGTTCTAACCGATAGTGTAGCTTCATTATAATGATAATTAAATTCACAATTTTAATGCAAAAATTCAGGTTTGTGATCGACATAACAGCATAATTCTAAAAAAGTAAGCATAATTAATAAATAACATTAATTACAGTAATCAGATGTGCAACAGAGACAAACAAATAGAACATTTATATATTTTCACAAAAAGATCACAGACAAACAGACATGAAAACATTGTGAGTAGACAAAAAAATTAACAAACATATTTCAAACAAAACTTAAAAACGATCGTTGTAGCAATCCCTGAGGAAGACAAAAATACATTGTCGAAACGTAGGAGAGAAGGTAAAAATCTGTCCACAGTATTTTAAAGACTGCATGCCGAAAACCCTTATACATAACTCATAAATCTTAGTAAATTGTTATGAAATAGCCCACATATGACTATTTGCCATTGATCCTTCCCAATGGACATGAATTGGATCAATCTTGGTCACCAGAAAACTGTTCCGGGAGAACGTTAGAAAATGTATGGATCATTCCGCGCGAAGTGACCAAGGTACGTGTAATCGACCTTCACGGATTTGAACCAATTTTGCAGGAATTGTTCGTTTAGGGCCAATATATCAAAATCGAAATTTTTGTGCCAATTGAACCACCTCTAGGGCCATGGGAATACCCCCGTTTTGACAAATTGGTAAAACCTTTGATTTTCTTTTGATTATATCGTCGGTTCTATTTACTCTAAAATCAAACCGCAAGTTGCTTTTTGAAGGAAATTATTCAAGGAGCCTAGAAAGATTATTCGGTTTAAGCGGCAGTGCTTTCTATGTAATTTTTTTTTTCAATTCGTTTAGTTGATGAGTATGTAAAAATGTCTGAGGAACACGATGAAATTATAATTTTTTAAATTAAAATATATGTATTGCGGAGGAAAACGAACTTTTTATTTTTACCTGCAAAAATAGCATAGTTGGCAGCACTGCCGCTATAAATTAACATTTTTTCTAGATTCCTTGAACAATTTTCTTCTAAAGACATGTTGCGGTTTGATTTTAGAGTAAATATAACCGGAGGTATTATTAAATGAAAATCAAGGGTCAAAACGGGTGATGCTCCCATGGGTGATTCAATTGACGCACAAAATTAAATTTCTATATATTGGCCCTAGATTAATAATTGCTCCAAAATTAGCTGAAATCTGTGAAGATTGATTTCAAGTTTCCATCTTTTTTGATCACTTCGCACGGAATTACCTGTATATAGTTTTCTATCATTCCAGCTTTTTGCATTCATAGCCCATAATTTTTTACGTAATGTGAAGTTCTTTAAAACATTCAACCTCGGTATGGCCATTCCGGCACCAGTTCCAGAGGAAATCAAATAAGAGCATTTGACGTCATTTTGAGAACCGGTTTCCGGTTACCACAAAACAGTGAAAATCATCATCATTCTGGGTATCATTTGAAATGGGGTGATCAGTAGAAAACAGCAATTGATTGGTGACTCCATTTTGAAAAAAAAAATGGCGGCTTCTGGTAACCTCAAAACATTGAAAACCATCATTAAAATGAAAGTTGTTTGAGATCCTAGTAGGAAATATGCTCTTTCGTGAGACCGAATCATATATATCAAAGGACCAACATGGCTTTTTTACAGGCAGGTCAACAACCACCAATCTAGCACAATTTACATCGTACTGTATTAAAAACATCGAAGATGGATCACAAGTAGACACTATATACACTGATCTTAAAGCTGTCTTTGATCGCGTAGACCACTCTCTTCTTCTGGCAAAGGTCGAGCGGCTGGGTGCTCCATCAAATTTTACAGGATAGCTTAAAGCATATCTCGTAGATCGTTCTCTGTCTGTTAAATTAGGAAGTAACGTGTCATATAGCTTCATCAACTTGTCGGGTGTACCTCAAGGGAGCAATCTCGGACCGTTGCTTTTTTCTTTATTCTTCAACGACTTTTGCTATGTTATACCCCCAGGGTGATGATCTCAAACTCTTCCTCATTATGCGGCCAATAGAGGACTGCATCGAACTTCAGCGACATCTAGATGCTTTCTGTAACTGTAAATAAAATAAATAAAATGAAAATAAATAAGTAAATAAATAAAATGAAAATAAATAAGTACATAAATAAAATAAATAAGTAAATAAATAAAATACACATGCATACAACTTATGCAGATTATCTTGAATCTGTTTTTTGTTTGTCAAATCTGCGACTCTTCGTATTCTTATGCGGATATGCTCTTCTTCCCTTTGAGGCAGACCTCGGAAAACCATCACCAGTAATGGTGTCATTTTACAGTGGGTGTTCAGCAGAAGACGGAAATTGTTGATTGACGCCATTTTGAGCTCCAAGATGGTGGTTTACGGTTACCACGAAACAGCGAAAACCATCATCAATATGGGCGTCATTTGAAAGCGGGTGGTCAGTAGAAGACAAAAGTTGTAACCCATCAGGAGTGGAGTATCAATCGAACGAGCAAAGCTCTCCTACACAGTTAATTGCCAAGGAGAACGAAGCAGGCCCCCTGGGAAGTGCATTGCGGTGACATCCGGGATCGCTTGCGGTGAGTAAGCGATCCGGTGATGTATCACCAGCGTCGCTAGGGAGGTTCCAACAAATGAGCCTTGCTTACCTCCCTAGCTAAAAGCCAAGGACCGCTGCCGTAGCAGCCAACGAAAACTGCAGCTGAACGCGGTCGTTGGGATCCCGGCCGGGCGGATGAAACCGTCGCCTTCCTGCCAGCACCAGTGATAGCGGATCAGTTGTGGCATCGAACAGCCACAAGGGAGAGTTGGTGAAAATAAAGTCGGTAAATTTCTTTATTTGTTTGTTTACCTATTTGTTGTGTTACGAAAATCTTAAAGTCTTGGTAGAAGCACCTAGGTCGCCCTGATAAAAAGGGTCCGCCGGGCAATCAGAACCTTACAATCAGCCGGGCAATCAGCGTTACTTACAAGTTACCTTGATGCCCATTTGAAAACAAAGATGGCGACTTCCGATTTGACATGTGCGCCGCCGCGCCACGCCACCGCTGTCGGCAATTTTTAACATAGGCCGACAGCGTGCCGCGCCGTCCAAAAAATTTTCCCACGCCGATTATTTGCGAATTCGAATATTCCCATTATGCCAGATTCGTAAATAAATGCAATGAAAACTGATTAATTTTTACGTTACGAAAACTGGACCATGAACAAAAATCATTTGTTATATTATTGTGCTCAATATTCTTCCGTAACGCTTTCATAATGCTTTAACTTCTGGAGATTATTGTTTTTAGTGAGTTAAGTTTACGGTTTCTGCTATGTTTTTCTGACCGTGAAGAAGTATGTAATTATGAATATGACTCTTTTTGTTTTAGTGTTTCGGATTCTCCTCGTCAGTAACTAGCACCATGTGGGTGTCCAGTTAGACTATGGATCTGAACTAGTACCCAAATTAGCACTAGTTAGACACAAAATTCCACAAAGTCACACGTCTTGCGTGAACACTAAACCACTGGCTTATACCGAGTGATGTCTCGATAGTAAGATAGATAGTAAGCACCCAGATGGTGCTAGTTACTGACGAGGAGAATTCGAAACACTAAAACAAAAAAATCATACTTTATGTAAGGCAAGTGCCCTCATGCACAAATAAATTGGCCTTGTCAAAAAATTTTCCCACTTGGGAATTTTGCAAAATATGACTCATAAACAAAATGCTGAATCCATTGTAACCTCTTAGTTTTAAGATATTCAAAATGTTAAAAAAAAAAAAGCAATTTGGCACCTATTAAATAAGCGAACTGAATAAAAAAAAAATTTGAATCGTGGTTTTATCTATAACCGTACATTGTTTACGGTCCCACCATTCGACGTGGCTGATTCATTATTCATCTCATTTTGGTTTCGAATTTGTTCACAAAACTTAAACTGTTTTTAATGAACTATTTCATGAAACTCGGAATGTTATTCATAGATTCATTCATGCTCTGTGAATTGGTTCTTGATTCATAGTCATAAAATACGTTTTCACTTTCATAATTTAATTAAAGAAATATGCAATTTTGTGCATGATCTTACTATTTTCACGTGAATAATTTCAAGAAACTCCGGTTATTCACGGATTCTTGAACTGGTTATTACGGGCTTTTGAATAAGTTCACTAATTTAGAAGCTATTCCTAATCATTTTCACTGTCAGAATTCATGGCACTTTATTCACGAATCTGGGAACGATTTTTTTCCTTGCGGTGCCTTCAACATAAATACAACAGAAGAAAATGGAGTAATCGGAAACTGAGCGAACATAAATCATAGCAGCTTATCTTATTTTGGTAAAAGCTAGCACATTGGAAATATTCGAGTTCGTGAACAATCTGCGTGGGAAAAAATGATTCCCGGTGTGCTGCCGGTCTATCGTTTGATACCAGCGTATGTTAAAAATTACTGGCGGCGGCACGCATGTCTAACCGGATGTCGCCTACTTGGTTTTCAAAATGGGTCAATGGTCTATTTCTGTCTCCTGCTGTTCATCTCCATTCAAATAATACCCATCTTGATGATACATCTCAATGTTTTGTGGTAACCATAAGCCGCGATCATGAGTTTCAAAATGTTATCAATAATCAACTTCGGCCTTCTACTGATCTCTCCCTATCAATTGACACCCGTATTGATGATGGTTTCTGCTGTTTTATTGTAACTGAAAGCCGCCAAATTGGTTTTCAGAATGGTGTCAATCACCGATTTCTGTCTTCTGCTGACCGCCTGCTGTACAACGACACGATTATTGAATATGGTATTTTCTGTTCTGTGGCAACCGGAAACGGCCATCTTGGTTTTTAAAATGACGACAAATGTCCTTATTTGATTCCATCCGAGACTGGTTCCGAAATGGATCTACGTAGTGAAGGGAACTTAACGAGTGAATTATTTGAAAAACTTTTGTACTCGTTCGGATCGGTTCCAGTAGAAACGGTTAGTTCGCGTCGGGAAGGAGTCCATTATCGATTAACTACCGTCTTCGTTCGTAGTGCATCGTGATGCAACGGGAAGAAAGCTTTAGGTGACGGGTTGATCCAGCGCAACAGATTGCTGACGATTCGTGATGCGTTGGAGAAGTTCATCCACTGGTTCGATCTTGCGTCGCTGGATAGGGCATATACGCAATTGGAAGCGAACAACTCAGCGCCGAATACATCCAAATCAACATTTCTTTCTTTTTTCAAAAATCGACTTTCCGAGATTTGAGATTTCTCACGTTGGTTTTCATTTCGGGACACCTTCACTTCGATGGTGCATTCAAATGAAGATATTCCAACGCTCGCTAAGCTTCAGTACCTTCTAGACGCAAAGAAGCCATTCCAGTCAGTTGACGTTGATGCCGACAACTACGCATCAACATGAGACGCTCTTCACAAGAGCTGTCCAGGACACTGTGTGAGTTACCAGTGGTCAAACAGGAGTCTGCTAAGCGCATCCACAGTCTAGTGTACAGTATCTAGTGCCACATACGGGCATTGGTGAAATTGACTGAACCTGTGGAGCATTGGGATACGCCGCTGGTAAACATGCTGTCGTATAAGTTGGACCCAAACCGCGAGCGTGGGAAGAGAAAAAGAGCAACCAGGACGACGTTAAGTACGATGAACAGGTTGAGTTCCTGTACCAGTGGGTGCGCGTCTTCAATCTCGTCGGACCAGATATACAACAACAGGCAAAGTGACCGACCCCTGGGTTGGAAGGGCACGAAGATGAAGTATGCAGCTAACGCTGCTGCTACGCCCAACCAAGATTCTCCATGTCAGTTAGCATGTTCAGCTAACCCCTTCCTCCGAAACGGTCCAGTGTTTCCAAAAATGGATGTCCACCAGCGCTGAGAGCTGGTTTCGTAAAAACGGTTGTGTTGGAACTGTCAGAGGCGGCGGCGGCTAAATTTACGAAAGGCATCATTCCCTGTTATACAATTCTTCTTCATCCGGGTGTCGCCGAATTCTATCAGTACGGAATCATCACAACAATCATAACCGATTAAACAGCCACTTTCATCCAGTTCGGGTTCTATTCCACTGCAGGTCAGGTTCGTGAGGCATCTTCATCTTTGGGCAGCTAACGAAGGTTCTCCTCAGCCGTCGCACCAAGGTGGACATTTCGGTTGCAGAAATCGGTCTCTCAATGTAAAGGGTGAACAATGTCATCACTGCCTCCATGGAATACAGAACTCAGCCATTCTCCACGAAACTTTCTGATTCTGGAGCAGCCGTCCACAGAGCCGCCGACTATGCCGGTCGATAGGTCGGTGTGGAAATTTCCTTACGTTGGATTAGCACATCCACAGTTCCATGTCCCAGGAAGGATCGTCCTCGTCATTGGAAGTAAGATTTTCTGGGAACTTTATACAGGTGAGCCGATCTCGCTCGGAAATTGTCTTCCGTGGGTAGTTGAAACGCCATTCGGATAAGGGGTTTCTGATTCCGTCTATAATGAATCTTCCTGCATTCTCTCTATTACCAACGAAGATTTGGAAGCCGCACTTCAGAAGTTTTGGGAGTTAGAAGCGATTTTCACTGTGCCCGCACACTCTTCCGAAGAAAATCGCTATGAAGAGTTGTACACCAGCACAAGTCAAGCGTGATTCGACTGGAAGATCCAGAAGTCTTCCTGGAAGCCGTTTGCAACGAGATCCTGCAATCAAAAAATCGTATCACCGCTTCATGGATGAGTTCCTACAGCTCGGTCACTTGAGAAAGCTTGACGAGCCGTAGATGACGCGAAGGCTTAATATTATCTTCCATATCATCCCGTGTTCAAAGAGTCGAGAATCACGACGAAGGCTAGGGTCGTGTTCTGCGATTGCTGCTCTGCATCGTCATGAGATTTAAACGCAGTGCATCGTTGTGGTTGTGGACATCGAAAAATGTCCCGGCAAGTATTCCTCGATCATGATGACCAAACGTTTCAGCGATTGTTTTGGCGTACATACCAGACGAACCCATCGCTATGTCTGTACTGCAGACAATAACGTACGAAACAGCTAGCGCTCCGTATCTAGCTACGCTTATGCTGCAGCAGTTTGCATAGTCGCGAGTGGATCAGATACGGAAGACTTCTACGTCGACGACTTTCTTTCTGGTGCTCCAGAATTAAGTTACGCCGTGAGGCTTCGGCAATAAATTCCGTTAGATTATCGCTCAAGAAATGGGCATCGAATTCTTCCGAAGCACTGAAAGATGTACCAGGTGATAATCTGGTACTTATACAGTTCCACAATCTTCAGGATAAACAGGCCTTCCTAAAGCCCGGCCTCATTTGGGAACCGAATTTGACATACTCCAGTTCAAGGTTCATCTGCCGCAAGCTGCATGCATTCTGCCAAAACGCAAGGTGATGTCCTACATAACCCAAATCTTTGATCCACTCGTACTCTTGGGTCCAACGATCACCAAGGCCAAACTCTTCATGCAGCGACTCTGGGCTCTGAAGCAGAATGTCGAATGGGACACGCCGCTCCCATCACCACTCCTAGAGGAATGGAAACTGTCCCATAACACACTCCACCTACTAAGTGAAGTTCGCGTCTCCGATTTCGATTACTGCCGCCACCAGCATCCAGCTTCACATTTACTGTGATGCGCCGGAGCGCGCATATGGGAAGCGAACATACTGCACAGTTTCGGTCCATTTGTTGACGTCTAAATCTAGGGTAGCTCCGCTTTCTACTCGACATACAATCCTCAGACTGGAACTTTGTGCCGCGCATTTGTCGTCCCAGCTATATGCAAGAAGCTGAACTCAACGTTGAAGCTTCCTACAATTCTGGACAGGTTCCATAACTCGTTGGAAGACATTCGTCGCAAACCGGGTCTCGCACATACTGCTATCAACCGATCTCAACGATTGGAAGCATGTTACTGGAGTCGAAAACTCTGCTAGATTGAGACCTACCGACATCCTCAACCTTACACGATGGTGGATTGAAACACCGTGGCTGTCGAGGTATCCGGAATGTTGGCCAACTTTGATGTTACCCGCAGAAGAATCTTCTGAAGTATCCGCCAAAGGACGCAAAATACTGCTAGTCGCTATGTCTACAGTACATCTTAGATTCTGCACCAATCTTTTCCAGTTATTCCAGTTACCCAAAGCTGCGCCAAGTGACAGCTTTCGTTCAGCGCTATCTACATGTGCTCCGCGAACGAGCCTTGCAACGTTGTTCGGAAAGGGAGAAGTACAAGCCACTCGTCATTCTGAACATTAAGCTCCATCCGCTTACTGCACAAGAGTTCTAATACGCTTTCCCTCTATCATCTCGCGTAAGATGAACTCTTAGGAGATTTCCGACCTCACTAGCGGCGAACGTGTCGCTAGGTCTTCCATGTTGAAGTGGTTGTACCCGTTTGTCGATCCCGAAGGCACCGTACGTGTCGGTGACCAGCTTCGTAATGCCGCGCTGGCCGATGCAAAGAAACGTCCGATTGTCCCCCAAATCCTGCTAGACACTCTTCACCAGAAGTTTTGGATTCTAGGTAGCAGAATTCTCGTAAAATCCAACTTTCACCGTGGCCACACTTGCTTCCGTAGAAAGCCCACACTAGCTTTTCAAAGCTCCACTCCAAGCTGTGGATCACTCATGGCGGAGACAGCTTCTTTCTCTGCTACGCCATGTGTTAAAAAGAAAATAATTTTGTGTATTTAATAATAACGCCAATAGAAACACGATCGGATCCTAAGTGGGCCATACCCCTGTTACGAAACACGCGTTCTAGTTCCACTCACGTCCACGTCCTTACCCTTGTAAAATAACCCACTTTTTTGTGTTGTTTTTGTTCAACTCGGTGCACGTTCCCCTGGCAGTTGACGGCCAGCGAATAGTTGCAATCCATAAATTATTCCCACATCTTTCATTGCGAGCAATCAAAAAGCTGTAAAACTATTAGCCAACGGGTCGCTTAACGTTGACACAAGGTTTGCCCCTAGGCCATACCCGCACGACGAGCAAGCGGACAGGGATTGATTCCAACTATATTTACGCTAGTTCCTTATTGATCCCAATACATATGTGCACTCGAGCGGCGTATGGCAAATGGATTTATTCTACGCCGTGAAAACAAAACACCCGCACATTTTTTTTTCCACTCCGTAAGTTTTGTGTCGCCAATGGGATACTATAGAGGAAATTTACCTTCAAAGCGGTTCGTATTATTGTCAAGCACGTTTAAACCAAATGCAGTTCGCGAATAGACCTTGCAAACAATAATACTCTAATTCAATTTCATCGGCCTGGCCAATCGCAAAGTCTGCCAGCTGTACCGATGAGAGACAGCACCAGGAACAATTGGCAGAATGTGTCGCCGGGTTGGTTGCAGCAGCTCAGGGAAGTGTCGTCCCTGTGCGATAATTGCAAATAATCGAGATCACGATTTTCTACGCAGCGAACCGCGTCACTTTTAGTTTCGCTCGCTCGCAATAAGGGACGGACAGAATGGTACCTATACTAGACAATAAGTTCATCAGGAGGATGTTTATTTAATTTAGTCAGAATTTATTAGCCATTTGCAGTATTGCATAGATATATTCCATGGTCACTTCGATGCAATGGATTTGCGACGTTCGTGCGTCGGGATGGCGCTGCCGGACTGGGCAAATGACGATCGGAGCTGAGTTACGTAAATGTAAGCGTTTATACACACGTGTAGGGTTTCAGCTGAAAAGAACTTTGGACGTAGGATTCGCCATTGGACTTTGGATAGTCATTATTGATGTAGACTGACAAATCAAAGTAATTTTGCACCCATTTTAATAAGTTTTACATCATTTTAATAACGTGGTATAAACTAGGTATGGGAATTTGCTGTGTGACCGCATTTTTCAACCCGTAACTCCCGAATCCGAAGTCCAATCAATGAAAAATTTAATGGCAGCCGATGTGAAAGTTAAGACTAAGTTTGTGCAAATCGGTCCAGCCATCTCTGAGAAACAGAGATGATAATTTTTGCCACATACATTCATACATACATACATACATCACACACACAAACACACACATTTTCCGTTCTCGACACACTGAGTCGAATGGAATATGACACACGGCCCTCTTAACTCCGCTAGCGAATGACGGATCTCAATAGTAGCACGTCTGTAATAACTGTAAGGAGTATGGTTGTGGTGATCCGGGCCGAGATCACCACGTAAAGCAAGGTAGGGCATAACCCCAATTCCAAGGCGTGAAGCGACCCGTGCCGAGGGATGAGTGATCGCGCTACTCGTGGGACTAAACATGGAGACAAACAAAAATAAAAACAAACAGACGGAGGTGCCAAACCCCTTCGCAAGAGGTGGTTTGGCGAGGACTCCCCCCCCCCCGTGGGGAGAGTAGTGGAGCGATGAGTGCTGCATCCGAAAGCACCAATGACCCCCCAGCGGCGGTAGGCAATAACCCTACCAATGCATCGGAGGGGCCAATAGCTGCGATGCGCAAAGTAGCGAAGCAACTCGATTCTATAATCGACTTTGCTAGCGCAAAGCAGAACATAGCCAAGGAGTTGAAGTTGAGCCTTCTGGAGCTCCGGAAAGCTGTTCGTGTCGCAAGACAGGAACAGCAGGCCTATGTTGAGAGGGTGGAATGTCGGGAGAGGCCCGACAGAGAAACCCAGACAGTGGCCTCCAATAGGGAGGAAAGAGAGAAGGTCGATAGAGGTTCACAGACAGTGGCCTTTACCTTCTACGGAGCAGCCACGTCGATCGGAGCGGCGACCGAGTTCCCCTCGAAGGGAAAGGGAAAGGGCAATCGCAAGACGGCATCGAATGCGAAGCGCCCTAGGAAGTCGCCAGGCGAGGGTGCCAAAACCGACACCACTCGGCGTGCAACCGTCAAGGTCAAACGCCGCCTGGGTGAGGTAAGCGAGGGCGAGAGTGACCTCGCTGTGGAGAGCGATGGTACCAGCAACCCGGCACGACCGGGGCAGGGGGGCTCAAACCCCTGGACGCTGGTTACCAAGAAAAAGCCGGCACCGAAGCCGGAGGTACCGCGGCCTGCGAGGAAGGCCAAGGACAGAGGCGAAGCCTTGTGGTTAAAAACCGACAAGGACAAATACGCCGATGTCCTTAAATCGATGAAGGCGGCCGAAAGTCTCTCGGCCCTTGGGCAGGATGTGCGTAGCGTAAGACGCACCAACACGGGAGAGATGCTCCTGGTGCTGAAGCGAGGCGCACAATCAAGTGCAGTATATAAGGCCTTGGCCCAAGAGGTCCTTGGCGAGGGCGCCCAAATCAGGTCGCTAGGTGCGGAAACAACTCTCCAGTGCAAGCACTTGGACGAGTTCACGACCGCAGAAGACGTCGTCGCAGCCGTCAAGGAGCACTGCGGCGTCACAATCGAGCGGGCCTCTGTGCGATTGAGGGACGGACCCTCTGGCACCCAAGTAGCCTACCTCAGGCTACTGAATGCGGATGCCAAAAAGGTAACCGAGAAAGGGAAGCTGAAGATCGGCTGGTCGGTATGCCCTATTAGTATACCCCAGCCGCCTTCAGTGGATAGGTGCTATTGGTGCCTAGAATCCGGCCATAAAGCTTACGAATGCAAAGGCATAGACAGGAGCAAGCTATGTCGTCGATGCGGCGAGGAGGGGCATAAAGAGCGGGGGTGCACTAAGGCATATAAGTGCCTTATCTGCACCGCTAAGAAGCAAGCCCATAAACATGCTATGGGCGGACCTTCGTGTCCCTTCGGCGAGTTAAATAAGAAGAAGCCGTGAGAGTCACACAGCTAAATCTTAACCATTGTGCAGCAGCCCAACAGCTGCTGTGGCAGTCGGTCTCGGAGTCGAGGACAGATGTCGCCCTCTTATCAGACCCGTACAGCATCCCTGCCGGCAACGGCAATTGGGTGTCGGACGGGTCTGGAATGGTGGCAATCTGTACAACGGGAAGGTTCCCGGTTCAAGAGGTAATACACCCCTCCGCCGAGGGTGTGGCGATTGCCAAGATCAATGGTGTGTTCTATTGCAGCTGCTACGCCCCACCAAGGTGGCCAATAGAACAGTTCTACCAGATGATCGACAGGCTCTCGTCGGACCTCGTGGGCCGGAAACCGGTAGTAATAGCGGGAGACTTCAACGCTTGGGCAGTGGAGTGGGGCAGCCGCTGTACAAATAGCAGGGGTCAAGCGCTAATGGAAGCGTTTGCGAAACTCGATACTGTGCTAGCTAATGATGGCTCCGCTAGTACATTCCGCAGAAACGGAGTGGAGGCGTGGATTGATTTGACCTTTGCCAGCCCGAGTCTGGCTCCAGGCATGGAATGGAGGGTAGACGAAGGCTACACCCATAGCGATCACTTAGCAATCCGCTTTAAGATCAACTATGGTGTGCAGCATCCGAGGGCGGGAGATCCCTGTCAGGTACGCGGGTGGAAGTCCAATCACTTCGACAGCGAAGCTTTCACCGCGGCCCTGGGACTGGAGGCCAACACCGACAGTCTAAGCGGGGATGCGCTGGTAGCTGTTCTATCACGCGCGTGCGACGCCACTATGCCGAGAAAAACACTGCCAAGAAACGGTAGATGCCCGGTATACTGGTGGAGTGCCGAGATTGCAGCTCTACGGTCAGCCTGCCTCAGAGCTAGACGTAGGATGCAAAGAGCTCGCACCTAGGATGCAAGAGAGAACCGCCGTGAAGTGTTTCGAGATGCGAAATTAGCCCTTAACAAGGCTATTAAAAGCAGCAAGAGAGCGTGTTTCGACAACCTGTGTGAGAGTGCCAACGCGAATCCGTGGGGTGACGCCTACCGGATTGTGATGGCCAAGACCAAAGGGGGCTCCTCACCCCCAGAACGGTCTCCAGACCGGTTGGCAACGATTATCGAAGTACTCTTCCCGTCTCGAGCCACAAGCCCTTGGCCACCTGCACTACGAGACAGTGCGGGCACGGTCGAAATGGTGGCTCCAGTGACGAATGAAGAACTACTCGCAGTGGCTAAATCCCTAGCAATGAACAAAGCTCCAGGGCCGGATGGAGTTCCAAACAACGCTCTCAAGGCAGCGATCATAGCGAACCCGAACATGTTCAGGCTAGCTATGCAGAGATGCCTTGACGAGTGCCGTTTCCCCGATAGATGGAAAAGGCAGAAACTGGTGCTGTTGCCGAAGCCCGGGAAGCCGCCAGGCGACCCATCGGCGTACAGACCAATCTGTCTGATAGACACGACTGGCAAACTGCTTGAGAGGATCATCCTCAACAGGCTCACCCCGTACGCGGAAGGTACGGACAGTCTGTCAAGCAACCAGTTTGGCTTTCGGAAGGGTAAGTCCACAGTGGACGCTCTCAACTCAGTGATAAATACTGCCGAGATAGCGATCCAACGAAAAAGGCGAGGTATTCGATACTGTGCGTTAGTGACACTTGACGTGAAGAACGCATTTAACAGCGCAAGCTGGGATGCCATCGCGCTCTCGTTACACCGGCTTAGCCTACCGGTGGGTCTGTACCGGATCCTGGAAAGTTACTTCCAAAACCGCGTACTGATATACGAGACCGATGCCGGTCAGAAAAGGGTTCCGATTACCGCCGGAGTCCCGCAGGGCTCGATCCTAGGCCCGGTGCTATGGAACCTCATGTATGACGGGGTTCTGAGACTGAAGTTCCCTCCTGGGGTCAAGATCGTCGGCTTTGCCGACGACGTAACCTTGGAGGTCTACGGGGAGTCAATTCCTGAGGTAGAACTAACCGCAGAACACGCGATTAGCACGGTGGTGGAATGGATGAGCGCGAGAGGCCTGGAGCTCGCTCATCATAAGACGGAGGTAGTTATCGTCAACAACCGCAAGTCGGCACAACATGCAGTTATCCATGTGGGAGAAGTCGGGATCACTTCACAGCGAAGTCTGAAGTCTCTCGGAGTCATTATAGACGACAAGCTGACCTTCGGCAGCCATGTCGACTATACGTGCAAGAGAGCGTCGACTGCTGTTGCGGCACTATCGAGAATGATGTCCAACAGCTCAAAGGTGTGCGCCAGTAGACGTAGGTTACTGGCAGGCGTTGCCGTATCTATCCTCAGGTACGGCGGCCCGTCATGGTCAAGAGCACTGAGGGTAACCAGTTACCTACAGAAACTGGAGAGCACCTACCGCGTGATGTGCCTCAGAGTGATATCTGCCTACCGCACGGTATCACACGATGCATCCTGCGTGATAGCGAGCATGATGCCAGTCGGGCTGGTCATTCGGGAAGATGAGGAGTGCTTTGAGCTACGTGGAAATAGGGGAGCCCGCGAGCGCACCAGGGTGACCTCGGTCCCCAGATGGCAGCGTGAGTGGGACAACTCCTCGAAAGGTAGGTGGACCCACCGGCTGATACCTAGCATATCGAGCTGGGTGGGAAGACCCCATGGGGAAGTTCACTTCCACCTGACACAATTCCTGTCAGGCCATGGCTGTTTCCGCCAGTACCTCCACAGGTTCGGGCACGCGGAGGTCCCAGTCTGCCCGGACTGCCCAGGTGTAGATGAAACTGCCGAACACATACTGTTCGTATGTCATCGGTTCGACGTCGAAAGAAGAGCAATGCTTGACGTCTGTGGCTGGGACACAACCCCGGATACCCTTATCCAGCGGATGTGTCAAACGGTGGAGAAGTGGAACGCAGTCTCGGCTGCTACCATCCAGATTGCCAGTAGGCTACAGGTAATCTGGCGAACCGAGCAACAGACGGCGGGCACGGCTAAATAGTGATTGGTTAGCTAGAGCGAAAAAGGCCAAGCGCAAAATAAGAGAGTGAATGGTCTGTTCATGCCGAGGCAGGTTGGCGCAGCGAATGGCAACCGCGTAAGGGGTAAACCCAGCCACCCCGAAGCAAGACAGAAGAGTGAGTGTATAGGCGTATAAGTGGACTGCCTCATGCCAAGACGGGAGGGTCGTAGCGTAGTATGTTGGAACTAAGCTATCGATGCCTCATGGCGTGGCAGAGGAGTGAAAGGGTGAGCATCCAAGTCAGTCTCACACTGCATGTTAAGGGTGAGCATAAAAGTCAGCCTCACAGGTTGGTAGAGGCTAGCACAAAAGTCAGCCTAGCAAGGAATGAAAAAGGTGAGCACAAAAGTCAGCCTCGCATGGTATGTCAGAAGTGGGGCCTAAGAAAAATGTCCCACATGGGATGCCAGAGGGAGTGACAAAGGTACAATAGAGTGGCACGATTGAGAGTGAATCAGGTGATAGAGCGAGCACCCAAGTCAGCCTCACATGGATGGGTAGGGCGAGCACAAAAGTAAGCCTAGCAAGGAATGAGTAAGGTGAGCACACAAGTCAGCCTCGCATGGAACGTAAAAGGTGAGCACAAAAGTCAGCCTCATGTGGGAGTGTTTGAGAGTGAATCAAAGTGTGATTGAGAGAGCACCCAAGTAAGCCTCATACAGGATGTATGATCGCGTGAGTGAGAGTGAATGAGTACAGTTAGTACAGCCATCCCCCCAGAAGTAATACCGAGAGGTAGTTCCTGGGAGGAATGATGGCGGAGCCCAATGGAGTTTAGTCGGTATTAATGGCTGGTCACCATTCGAGTCCGACACGCCCCCAGTGCACCCCGTGTGGTAGATTGGACCCTACCGTTAGCACGTGTACTGGGCTAGGACATAAAGGTCTTCTCCATTGTAAAAAAAAAAAACACGGCCCTCCGAGCCGGGATTCGGTTGGCGATTTCTAGAGTGATTGTATAGTATTTCTATATGAGTAAAAGTGTTCGTTATCTGGGATTTAGTTTATAAAAAAAGTTCGCTTCACATTTTCATTAAAATTGTCAAATTTATTTCGCGATAACTCAAACGATGAAAGAAATGGTAGGGTTGATGAGTCCTTATTCATCTCATTAGTCAGGATGTCAAACTATTTCGTTGATAACTCGACTTAGAGTGCCTACATTGGGTAAGTAGGTATCATCTTCTTCGCTTCGTTCCTAAGAAGCAGTACAGTTAAAATTTTTGCCTGGAAAATGCAAAATGCTGGCGTTTGAATGAAGCGAAAAGTCGAATACAACGTATGGTATTTTTGAATGTGCTTGACGAGCAGATAACGGAAGCCGATGAGTGACGTCATTTTGAAGGCCAACCTATTTTCTGGTTAAGAAAAATTTTCTAGAGTCATATCATCCGCGTCACGAATCACTATACCTATATCTACTATATAATTATATAATTTCCAAAATGCCTATATTTTTGAGGTTTTAGAGACATCTTAACCGGAGTTCGCAATCCTTGATTTACTGTATCGATTTTGTTGGCTATTTTCGGTAAATTTAAGACTAAGAGAAACGAAAGCAAATGAAGTTGAAAGACGGATAGGTAGAGTGAATCAGTTATTAACTTAGAATGGAAAACTAGGACTAGGCAGGCTCCTATGGCCATGATCGAAAGGAAATGTGAAGAATCTTTTGCCTTCTGCTAAGTAAGAGTTGGGCGTTGCACCCAAGTCTACCGCATGGTCATTGATAGAACATAACTCATCATCATGTTTTACCGCCGACGCCGTTTTCCGTTCTAAGTTTATAACTGATTCACTCTAGAATACCTATCCGTTTTTCAATATCATTTGCTTTCGTTTCTCTTAGTCTTAAATTTGCCGAAAATAGCCAACAAAATCGATACTGTAGAACCTTGCGGCAATTAAAACTTAGTAACAATTTTGGATTTCAAAATGGCTTCATACATTGATTTTAGTCATCTACTCGTCAACCTCATTCCCAAAATATCTACATTGTTGAGTTCACAGATAAGTTTTCCAAACCGGATGTCGCCATCTTGGATTTCAAAATAGCTACAGATTTCTGTCATCTACTTGCCAGCTCTATTTCGAAATTACTCTTATTTTTGAGGTTCTAGAGAATTTAGCTAAACCAGCAGTCACCATCTTGAATTTCGAAATTACTCCAGACATCGATTGCGAGCATCTACTTGTCAACCCTATTCCGAAAATACTTATATTGTTGAGGTTGTAGAGAATTTATCTAAAATGGAAAACGCCATCAGGGATTTGAAAATAGCTTCCGATATCAATTTCCGTCATTTGCTTGTCAACCCCATTCCCAAAATACCTATATTGTTGGGGTTATAGAAAATTAATCAAAACCGAATGTCGCCATCTTGGTTTTCTAAATGGCATCAGACGTCGATTCCCGTCATGCACTTGCTAACCCCGTTCTGACAATGGCCAACTTTCATTAGTAACAATTACTCAAGAATATATTTAATTGTGAACAACTTCATGCTGTACTCTATGTATTCAAGCTTTTTTTACGAACTTGATTCGTAAAAAGGAGTTTGTTATTTCGAATTAAGTTCGCAAAAAAACGAATATGACGTTAAAAAGAGTTCGTAAATGAAAGTTTCAGTGTACTACTTTTAATGCTCTTCTATGAATACTGGAACTTTTCGCCCATCTTCCGTCCATTCGGATTCACTTACAGGTAAAAATGCAGCCCAACAAATATGACACGTAACCCGATTTTATGTTCCTGAAAATAGTTCAAAACAGTGCAATTTTTAAATTGAAGCCTATTATTAAGCCTCATTTTAACGATTGAATAATGTTCAAGGAAACTTTTTTATTTTTCTTCAGAAGACTGGTAAAACCGTTGGTCTCGATCCATGTTTTGATAGGCCGATATCTAGAGTTAAGGTGATGGAGTCACCTGTCTGGTGATGGTGCTTTTTTTAACTCCGAAACCTCGAAAAACGAACAAAGCCGTTTTTTGGTGTGAACGATTACACGAAAATAAATTAGGCAATCGGAAAAGTTACAATATTGAATGCAATACTTGTTTTTATTCTTACCTTTGAAAATAGTACGAAATATCCTGTTTTCAAAATGACGTGTAATGTTAAGGTTTATTTATACATTCACGGAAAAAAATTGTTCCCACATTTGTGAATAAAGTGCGTGACCTAATTCATGATTTTTAATATATTAGTCACGATCCGATATCCGTGCTCGTGAAATAGTTTACAAAATTATCAAATATTATTAATGGATTCGTGAACTGGTTCATGATACCTAGTATATTAGTCACGACTTACCATTCATGCTCGTGAAATAGTTCATAAAATCATGAACTGTTATTCATGAATTCGTGAACTAGTTTATGATTCCTAGCACATGATTTACGATCTATTTTGTGTGCTTGTAATATTTAGAATGAATTTCTAATTATTTTCAATTTCATGCAACATGGTAATTAATTTTTCACGTGAACTGTTTTACAAAATTTGGAGTATTATTCGTAGAATCAGTATGATATCTGGATGTCTGGATTGAAAACTAAAACTGCGTTGAGCACCACATATCCTGTTCGTGATATATTCCACAGAATAAAACTACTGAAGTCATGAACGTGGGTCACATTACTCCACGTGTCAAATTCGAAAGCAAGCTCTAAAATAAAATATTACGATAACGTGAAGAGAAATTACGAAAATCGAGACTAAGATCATGAAATCATGAACTTGAATCACACAACTCGTGACAAAAATGCCAAAAATCGTGAATAAGATCCTAAAATCATGATCATTTTTTTTTTGTTTCGATTATAGAGGTTTTAACCTTAAGGTCATTCGCCTCTTCGGGTTAGAAAAATCTCTTATGAAAAATTTCTAACCCTATGTGCGGGGTCGGGACTCGAACCCAGATGCGCTGCGTACAAGGCAATCGATTTACCAACTACGCTACGCTCACCCCCAAATCATGATCATGAATCACTCTACTCATTACTAAAATATGACGATAACGTGAATATATTATGAAATTCGCGACTAGGATCGTGAATTCATGATCATATATACCGCCAGTTTGACGAAAAAATCCGATAGTAAACTCATGAATAAAATTGCATGATAACGTGACGAGAAATCGAAAAATCGCGAATATGCTCCTAAAATCATTTGACTGGCGGCTGTGTATTCTCAAGTTATGAACAAGAATCATAATAAAAACTTAACATGTATAGGAAACACCAACCAAACATTCGAATGTAGCGCTCTGTATAAATTCGGGGTGAACTAGTTTTTGTTTTGGAAACATAAATAGTTTCATGAAAACGAGGTTTATTATTCACAATTTTAGAAACTTAACATGATAAATCTTAATCAAATTGTCCGAAACAGGAAATTCGACGAGATTTTTAAAACTCAGGCTTATAGTTACTTAATGAACCAAAAAAGAGAAATGGAAGGTTGAATTGTGGAAAATGGCATCATAAAAACCGAAAAATGTTTTATTTTAAAGCAAAATTCGCTCGCTTTTTCTCAAAATCATGGGGAGAATTTTTAATTTTAATTGAGTTTTCCGTGGTTTATCGTAGCCAACACATATTTTGCATTCTCATAAAGAAATTAAGTAAATATGTTGAATAGCTTTTGAGTTATCGTGTCCGTCAATTTGAAAATGGGTCTTTCGGAAAACTATTGATCTGTGGGTGTGACAGGAAGTACTCGCGAGCAAACGTATGTCTGTTTAAATTCTAGAGGTTCAATACTAACATTTAGGCGAACAAAAACATCGACTCTTTTACTCACTATTCCTGTACTTCCCAGGTGCTAGCATGTATACATGTTACTATGTTTTAATTGCCGCAAGGTTCTACTGTATCGATTTTGTTGGCTATTTTCGGCAAATTTGAGACTAAGAGAAACGAAAGCAATGAAATTGAAAGACGGATAGGTATTCTAGAGTGAATCAGTTATAAACTTAGAACGGAAAACTAGAACTAGGCAGGCTCATATGGGCATCATCGAAAGGAAAATGTGAAGAATTCTTTGCCTTCTGCAGAGTAGGAGTTGGGCGTTGCACCCACTTGAGTGATGCTAGCTTGATGCTAGCAGAAAGGGAGAAGAATGATCGCATGGTCGTTCTAGGCGAGGATTTGAAAAGAATTTTTTGCCGGCGTCGGCGGTAAAACATGATGATGAGTTATGTTCTACCCTAGACCATGCGGTAGACTTGGGTGCAACGCCCAACTCCTACTCTGCAGAAGGCAAATAATTCTTCACATTTTCCTTTCGATGATGCCCATATGAGCCTGCCTAGTTCTAGTTTTCCGTTCTAAGTTTATAACTGATTCACTCTAGAATACCTATCCGTCTTTCATTGCTTTCGTTTCTCTTAGTCTCAAATTTGCCGAAAATAGCCAACAAAATCGATACAATAGGATGTATACACATACACATGAAAGGGGCGTTACAATTTACTTGATTGTATTTGCAGCAACACGAATAAATATTCATAGTTCACAATTACATCAAAAGAGACACATTTCTTTAAAAAAAAATTCGCTATGTTGATTACGACAAATGTAATTTTCAGTTTTTCTATGTAAGTAGATTTTGATTACATCCTGACAGTAAATGAGCCTATTAACGGAACACATTCCTATTTAGAGCAGTTAGGGAATTTGCGTTTCGATTTTGTTTGTCTCATCAGAATCCGACACTAACTTAGTGCAAAGATATCAATAAAGAGAAAGATACTTCAGCGAAAAGCTGGAGACACCATTTTGAGTCTGCACTAGTTAGATTTTTGCTGACCGCAGCGCTTATACGTAAGTACTCAATTTACTGATATGAAATGTAGATGGCCAAAGTATCGAATCTTTGCACAAACCATAGGAAAACAACCAACTACAGGTATATCTCGATAGTACTTACAATTCCCCTCAATAATACGTACACGTATACTAGAGATGGTCGGGTTTCATTTTTTTCGAACCCGAACCCGACCCGAACCCAAGAGCTTGAAAATTGAAAAACCCAAACCCGACCCGAGCCCGAAATTATAAAGTTTGAAAAACCCGCACCCGACCCGAGCCCGAATATTTTAAAATAAGAAAACCCGGACCCGACCCGTACCCGAGAATGAAAATTTTGCAAAACCCGAACCCGACCCGACCCCGAGAATTTTAAAATTTGAAAACCCCACCCGAAGCCGAAAATTTTTAATTTGAGAAACCCGATCCGAACCCAACTTGCTAATATGGAGAATGCACCAGAGATCTCGAAGTTTTTTAATTTTAGGCACCCTAGGCTCATCCTAGAATAGTAGAATCATTCGAATCTGAAGTAGCACCATACGCGTTGAGTTATATCTGCCTATGGCGAAACGAATTACTGGCGAGTAAAATCCGCATTTTTATTTGCTACTAGCTAATACCCATCGCGCGTTGCTGCAACTTTTAGTGAAATAGGAGGAAAACACAATTTGTTACGAAGCGCCATCTGGCGGGCAGATAATCTCCAACTAATAGCACACAAACACGCCCCATACCAAATACCTACTGTGTGCAATTTTTTACGGAAATCGGTTAAGCCGTTTGGGAGTCTATAAATCATATACATACAAACATTGACTTTTATATATATAGATAGATAGATAGATAGATTATTGAATGTCGAATATGTAATGTTATGAGAAACTTACAAATTGTCGATATATTAACTGAAATGTAGAATAAATCGGTCGCTAATTCATGGGGAACAAAAAACTTAATGGTGACAGTTTCAAACAACCTTGCCCGTCGTCCTTAAACAAAAAATTTTAATTTTGTATCAAAAGCGAATTCTATAAATTTCTTTTCTAGGAAATGTAAAACCATTCCTGCAAGGCAGTTTTGTATAATTTATCACATGTTAGCTATGGTAATTTACCAAAGCAGTACCACCAAGTTTGTGATTTCAATATATGGGAATTGTGAAATCGTCCCCGGGCTACAACGTCCTTTTTAGTCAATGGTTACAGTTTATTTTAACTGCAAGCATTCTTCATCATAAATCAATTTGATTATTATTAAACTTCTTTTAAAGCAGGTACAACCTATTTGTTGCATTTGACCAACTTAACAGTGCCCGCTTAAAGTTTGTTTGGGGTACAAATGTACCCCACAGAACCATTTACGTTAATGTTTTGTCATGTTTGCATAATTCCGAAGACATTATTATTTTTTTTAAAGCAAAACATCGATACACAGTAAGCGAAAAACTTGTGAAAAATTGTATGTTTTAGAATAAAACTATCCAATTTAATTATAAATTTAATAAAAATTAGACATATTAGACGATTTTAGTTCTTGGCTACGAATGTATCCCAAAAAACCGTTTACTTAGAGAAAAAGTCACGAAACCGTTGTAGGGTTAATGGACAATTATTATTCAATATGTAGCAAAAAGTACTACCATTAAGTGCACTCGCAACACCCACTGTTTGATTTCGAATCAATAGATTGGTTTTTTTTATTCATTTCGTTTATTTGATAGGCACAAATGCGTTAGCTTGGCGATGCCAAATGCTTATGTTTTTACATTTTGGATATCTTAAAACTAGGAGGTTACAATGTTGAAATATTTTTTTTACAAAGGAAAAAAAAGTTTACAGCTATCTTAAGACTAGAAATAAGATTCAATATACAAGAGAGGGCCAAAAGATTTTTTTATGAAAAAAATTTAAAACAAGGGATTCACTTTGATATACAAGAGGGGGAGTAATAGTATTTTACGAAATATTTTACGGTTATCTTAAAACTAACAATATAGTTTAGTACACAAAAGGGGGAACAAATATTTATGAGAAACTTCACAGAAATCTTAAAACTAGGGATTCAATTCTATTTACAAGATGGAGGACAAGAGTTTCAATAAAGAGTAAAAATTATAGCTATCTTAAAACTAGGAATACAGAATACTAATTTGAATTTTTTAACTAAAACTTATGCTTGGTCAAGATATTCAGAGGGTGGTTTATTCCCGCATCAGTGTAGCAGCAGTTGTATCAAGGACAGGGGAGAGACAGGGAAAGAAGAGCAAAACTTGCAACTTTTGCTCGAACGGGGGCGGGGGGGAAAGGGGTTCAGCGAAACAAATTTGCGCCTCAGTCTAGTAAGTCGTCGAGTACCGGATTGGCGGATGGTATTCTTCGGACCCGCGGGGAATCCTTCAAAAGTCATCGGACCTCGAGTCGCTCTCGCTTCAGTTTCCTTCTATGCAGGCGTAGTGGTAAGGGCGACGGCGGTTACATAGTGGCACTCTGGAGCTGATCGGTTCCACAAGGCAGGGGGAAACTCTAAAAACGAGAAATAAAAGAGAGGGGCTAAATAGATTGGTTTTTATTGTTTCTACTTTCCGTAGATTTCTACTCGCTTTGCTTTGGACACTATTTGCTGTACGCTTTAGCTGAGTTTTACGCGTTTACTCTGACCGCGGCCTACGTATCGGTTTTAAAATACCTGTCGAAATTAATATTTTAAAACAGAAAGTTGAACCAATATTTTCCGATAAATTCCTGTTGACTTGATTTATTACTAATTATCATTAAAAATAAATCGCTAAGAGATTTTAGATGTGAGACACGTATTGTTGAATGCTCTCTCATGAATGTTCTTTTAAAACATGAAATAATGCAGTCAGTTTGCGAATCTGAAGAGGCAGAATTTTATACAAGAATGAAAAAATACCATATTTGAGCACCAGAAAATACGACGAATTCTAGCGATTTAAAGGTGCTACCATTTGGTACGGTTATGTGTCTTCCATTCGTATCACGAAGTATAAAAAAAGGCTGGATTTTGTGTATAGACAGCGTCAAGAAATGGTTGGGTTGTTTTGTTCAAAACAAGAACCCGACCCGACCCCGACAATTTCTAATTTGAAAAACCCGAGCCCGAAAGTTCAAAATTTTAAAAACCCGGACCCGACCCGAGCCCGAGAATTTCAAATTTCAAAACCCGGAACCCGACACGAACCCGAGAAGCTTAAATTTATAGAACCCGAACCCGACCCGAAACCTGTCGGGTTTGGGTCGGGTCCGGGTTTCGGGTCTAAAAGCCCGAACCCGACCATCTCTAACGTATACGTGTTTTAAGTTGTTCCTCGAAATAAATCTTTTCACCTGGGCGAATTGGTTGAAGGTTATCAGCAAAATTGTCTGGTTAGGGTTTTTCAAATTGTAGTTCTTCGCGTTCAAGTCCGGTTAGTCTTCGGGGTTCCAAATTTAAAAATTCCGATGTGATGTGTACGGGCTACGTAATTTGAAACTGTCTAGACCAAACTTATGTACAAACTACTTGTCGATAGGAGCCACAGGGATATTCCACCGTTAACAAATGGACACCTGAAAACTCGACTACATTTCGCTAGAGTGCATCGAAGTGAGCTGGTTTGGAAAATGGCTAGAAACTGAAGAACATTCAAAGATACCATGACAATAGAATGAATCCTATCAAATAGATAGGAAGTGGTTCCTTATTGTATTCCAATTAACCACGATAGCTTTTCGAATCTAGTATAAAGATATTTTGTGTTTGTCGTATTCTATCTTCGATAACTTTTGAACCTATTTGACTTTTTCTGGATCATAACGCACAACGATAAGTAAAATAGAGCGACCATACTATAAATTTAAAAAAAAATCTCCCTTACAATTAGGGAAGATATGTACAGATGTCCTATTTCATTTTAGCTCCTATATTCATCCCACCCATTTGAATACATTAGTTAGAGCAGTGTCCGCTCTTTCTATTCAAAGCATTAGATCAAATGGTAGGATGAATAAGGATACGTTGTACTCGACTTTTCACTTTGCTCAAACGCGAGTATTTTACATTTTCCAAAACAGATTTTTAATGCTACTGCTTCTTAAAAACGGCGTAATCCAATCACTGCAAGCTGAATCACAATCGAAATAGTTTGACATCCTGAGTAATGCGATAAAAAAGGACTCGTCTACCCTGTCTGTTTTCCTAGACAGGTATAAAATTCTACGTAAAAAGTCGCCTCTACCAAAGCGAATGCACACGCTCTGTTTTCCGGTCCATATTCGAATTCTCCAAATTCCAAGAATCACCTTCACGATCCGTCGAAAAATATCGGCCCACTAGCAGCACATTCCCGTCGTCCCAATTTCACGAGTCCGAATTTAGCACGGCTTCGCATCCACCGAGAAAAAAAATCGCCTCTGTCTGGCTGGATTAAATTACACAACTTCCTTCCTTCGGTTAACGATTTTCGCACAGCAGAAACGAAACTCACAAATTATCATCAACATTCCAGTCGTGTTTCGCTCCACGCACACGGCTCCCTCATCGAGTAACGAGTACTTAAAAAATCTAGCTTAATTCACTTAATAGTATTGGTATATCTTTCTCGTGTATTGTTAGGGTTTCGCTGAGGCTGGTTTTTAGTAAGTTTCTCCGGTGCTTTTGGAACCAATAGTGATCAAAAATATGATTTCGTCTACCAAGGATCTTAACTTGCATGTAAGATTTTGATTAAAAATTGAATTTGGTGCCTTTCTGAGATTGGCTTCCGGAATCGTCGGTCAATGTTACCAATGACTTTATTTTAACAATGAACAATTAATCTAGACCTACAAACTTAACTCTCTGGCATTTCGATAGGATAATCAACCCCGACAAACTAATTTGAAAATTTTATTGTCACATTTTTATTGCCCTCGCTGTGCTGAGCTCTACGAGCTCAAAAGAACCCTCCGGCCATAAATGAAAAGTCCACTTTTGTATCGATTGTATAGTCTTTCTTATATGAGAATGACGAAGGTGTAAGCCACTCAAATAACCTGGCGAATTGACCTCATTTTTTGCGATTTTTTTACTGCTGCTGCTGCTACTGCCGAAGGCAGAGATGCAACACGCGGATGCATCTTTCCACACCTCGTTCGAAAGTGCAAGTTCATCATTAACAGTGCCGGCTTGTTGTATTAACACCAGTAGTTTTCTTTACCAATATTGGGTTTATTTTCATCGTATGAGATTGTACACATTAGCTCAATGCAGATGATGTTCGACTAGTCGTTAAAAAATTGGCAAAAAAAGAAAGTTTTAAGATCATTAGAGCACAAAAAATTGCCATCCTGGATCGAATTAATCTCCGCTACCAATATAAATGTGTAATTACATATGTCCATAATTAGAAACAATTTAAATTTCAACCATGAAAAGTCTCTAAAAGTTTGAAATCAATTCTACTAACTGACTCTGTATTCTTACTGTACAATTGACAACCATTACCACGTTCTCTTTACCTTTACAGTCTCCATGAAGTCATTCGCAAATGACTAAACACATGACTGATGATGGTCATAAAAATTTCACTTTCGTTGCAAGGTTGTTAGCCGATAATTTCATGGCAGATTATGTGCTATGGCAAACAACTGGTCGATCACATGCATACTAGAAAATCATTTTCTGGAATCAATTTATTAGGCGACTTATTTACCCGCATCGTGATTATGTGTACGTGGGGATAGCTGTGTGAAAGGTACAATTTGGGATCAGTTTAGAGAACGAAACCAAAAGTCGTTCCAAGGTTTCTACCGGTTACGGTTTCGAAATTGTTGCCAACATTGAGAAAATGATTATGATCATCATCGTGGCTGAACAATCCGGGTGCTCAGAATAATGACCGATTGTATTTAAAATGCCCGCGATTTCAATCTTGGGTCGCCAGTCTTTAGTCTTTCTTCCGCGATTTCATTGCTTTGAAAAAGTATGACATGAAGCAAGTGTAAAAATTCATCTAGTCTTAATTATGTAGCAACATTCATAATTTACTAAATTCTACTTGCCACCTGACAAGGACGGTTCCAATGGGAGGGTCCTGGAGGTCAGGACCCACTCCCCCGAAAATGTTTAACTTGAAGAGAAATTTGAAATTAGTTTCAACCTCAAAATCTCCTCAAACCAAATTTTTTGCTGATTTTCAGTAAATGAGGTTATTAGGTTTAACGTAATGTACACCGTTCACTTCAAAATTAAAATTTTAGATAACCCGAATTTTTTTTCTGAAACCGCCTCTGCAACTAATTGTATGTGAATTTCGCATGCCGAACGAATGAATACAAGGAACCAAACACAACTTCAAAACAAATCAAACAAATTGCTGCCAGATTCGATGAACCCGAGTCTGAATGCATCATAAAAGTTTTCATCAAATTCGGCGCATATCATGACTATGAAAAATAACATTAGGTTGTAGCGTAGTATCAAGGCTGTAAAACTGTACCCATCCCGATGGTATTTTTTGTTTAATCAGAACAAAGAACTGCCTCTAGTAGATACACTGCTGATATTATTACGATTGAGCAGAGTAGCCAACAGTTTGGAGTTTTCAGAAGAGTAACATCTACCTTAAAATCAATCAGTTAGACGTTCCAAGGTTTAATTCCGTATTATATCGTATTTTTGCTATCATCGAAGCACATCTATTTGGATGTAATATACATTTCCATCATTGATATCAAGCCATAAACTCGAAACGGATAGACAAATAATGATTATCACTCACCCGATAGCGATAGCTAGGGTTCGTTGCGGTGCGGATGTGAGCGGTAAATGGATTGTCCGCACCGCAACCGCAATAAAATAATAAAACCGCACCGCTTACCGCAACCGCACTTTATTTACCGCACCGCACCGCGCGGTAATGCGGTAAAAATTTTATATTTTTAAAAATAGTGTTGAAAAATTGTACATTTGTGTAACCATATATAATAAAATGTTATTCTTATTCACACGAAATTTAACTTTAAGGGATTCCTCAGAATGTAATGTTTATGAAAAAAATCAACTTTTGCATTTTCTATTAATAAAATTCCGTACATTTTAAGGCAAACATTATAGATTAAAAAACGTTCTACTGCAGTAATAGGAAAACTATTATTTTAGCAACCCTCCAGTTAATTGAAAAATGTGGAATAAAAATGTAATAAGAAATAAGATTGCATATTTTTTTCTTTAAATTTTCATATTTTCAATGTTTTTGACATATGAAAATGAAATGGATGATTTTAGCATTTACGTAGTAAACAACCTTTTATTCTTAAAGGAATTGCACCAAAAAAGAAAAAAAAATTAAAGTCGAAATACCAGTACTTCTATACAGTAGCGCATACATTCCAATACAGTGAAATTAAAACATATTGTATTTCATTAGTAAGAACGACGCCATATTTGACGAAAAAAAATTGCTCTATACATTACATCTAATCAGGAGTCCGGTCTCAACCGGCACAGAATTATTGAACATTAGAACTGCAAAAAATGTATGATTTGTAGCATACAGCAGAAATGATTTTTAAGAATAGGGGGTTTACGGACAAAATTTCCCAAAACTCTAGCTTCCGCATTCTTTAAGAAACAGATGTATTATCATTCAAAAAACTAAGATTGCTCCCTTTAAAAATGAATGAAGTGTAATTTTCTAAAGGCTAGTTCGAAAGTTCTAGCATTTAATATATTTTCCACTAATATTTTCCCAAAGAGCCAATGGCAAAAACTTCAATTGAAGTGAACGGGAGTCAAACTATGTAGTATTTGGCAACAAAAGCATAAAAAAAACTACAAAATGGTCTTAACTTAAAAATATTAGGACTAAATTTGGTAGAAAATTATAGTAAATTTGAATGGAAGTACGCGAAAAAAGTTATGTAGCATACTTTTTGAGAAAGAGTCCAATAAAATTGACTGCAGAAAAATTCACATTTAATTTACACAGCAATCAAAGAAGATAGAAATACAATGTTGATGAACGAATGATAGAGTAGTCATCCTAATTTGGACCTCTTTATTTTGAACGCTTTCATGCATTTGTATCCTATACTGCCAATTACTCCAAATTCGTTTGGTTTGATGAAGATAATTATATTCTTTGTGTTGTGCTTAAGTTCCAGCATAATTAGTTTATCTCTAATTCCTTTAAATTAGTCAAAATTCACAGCTGAAAAAATAATATCGAAAACAATTCATAATTCCACGATTTCCAACAGAAATCGAGAGAAGCGATGCACTTTTAAATTGGATTTAAGAGTAAAAATTTATTGTTTTTAAATGATCTAATAATTTTGTCATTTTATGTATTTGAAATGGTTAGTTAGTAAAGTTATACTTAGAAGTATAAAATAACTAGTCCAAAATATGTCGTACAAATAATAGCGTCAAAATATTTCGGACGCAGCTAAATTTTCTTTCATTATAGCAGTCTGTTTATCAATTTAGAATAATCAAAATTATCACTTCATCAATTATTTTTTTCGCGGCGCGGTTGCGGTAATTACCGGTAATTACCGCAACCGCGACGAACCCTAGCGATAGCGCAATCGTCGATGGAAACCAACCTCTTGAGCGCATCATGACGTGATGACCGCTTGTTTGCTCATGACATTCAAATATATCCACGACTGGCCTACTTATTTTGGTGGAAGCTTGGAACTGCAGAGAATAATCATATGGTGTAATCGAACCGACAGGGATGCCACCGACTACGTTAATTATTTTGTATGCAACTGGACAATGTTTCTTTTTATGTTGGAGAGCTGGGGGTAAGTCGGATATATTAATGCTCAAATAAAACATAGTAAAAGCATGGTTTTGTCAAAATATAATACTCTATGTTATAGTTTCATATGTTGGTTTTCAATTTTCTAGAGGGATTATGTTACAAAAATCAATAAGTATCTTTTTTATAGAAATAGAAAACGAAGAAATATGTGCACTTTTTCCAGATAGCAGGTGAAACGGACATATGGTGGGGGTACGACGGACATGTTAGAGATATGACAATAACAACACAAAATATCACAACTAACTGTTTCTAGCAGAAGTTTTTGAATAAAATGTGGTTCTTCTGTTTAGTTCAAGGCGAAAAATTACGATTTGGGGTACAGTTGAGAGTTGAAGCAAATAATGTATTTTCCAATATTGTTTTTGCGTTTTTCATAATGAGAGCTAGACAATCTCTTCCAATGATCACTTATGACATCCGCACGAAGATGCAATACTGATTATCAAAGTTTGCTTATTGTAGAAACAAGGCCACCATGAGAAATACGGAGAGCACCATGATAAGTCTTCCTACTCCACATGATCTCTCTTGAAGCATTCATTCAACGAACGCTCCGAGAAGAAATGCTGAATAGGGCTTCGCCACCGGTCTCGACTAATTTGTGCACTCTCTTGTTCACTAAAGAGCAAGAGCCTGACCATCCCATTGTGGGAATATCTTCTAAAACGCGCATATAAATTTTCGAAAGAGAACAATCATTTTCTCTCCTACACTTCCTCCTAAAGTCCTGAAGAGCCCGTTGAAGGGTGCTGTTACAAAACTGAAGTAATGGGATCCTGGTCTCGGAAATCTTAGAAAATGGCAGGAATTTTCACACTTCAAAACCCCAAGTGTCCCTATATTTTAGTCCCAATATTTTCCCCAAATTTTAAACAATGCATCTGCTTGGCCAAGTGCGTTAGAGTTCTAATTCAAGAGTGCTGATTCAAATGGTCCTTAGTGACAAATGTAAACAAACTGAGTTATTTGCAGCACAGCATGTGATTACAACATAGCTAACGAATACCGAAAACCAGGATTCATTATGCCCAGTATTAATCAAAATAACAAGCATTATATAAAAAATCGCAAAGTTTTCATGATCATATTTTGAAATTTTGCTCTTGAGACCTTTTAAATTGAAAGGACCTATGCGTGAAATATTTCAAAACCTCTGCAACTGTTCATAAGCGCCATGCAAAAACGACTCAAGATTCATTTCATTCTATGTTTTTCCCACTGCACATAGGTACCTAGTAAAAACGTCCTAAGCATCAAAATAAAAAATTATTTTCTTCTGTTCATGCGACTTATTTTCGAAGTTCAATTTAGAAAGGATAATAAATTAAATGATATTTGGAAAGCTTATTTATTCTAAAGTAACATGCCATTCGTTGGTTTTAACCACTTCCAGCCAATGGTTTGTTAATATAAACTAGTTTCCCGCAATTTTTTTCTGCAAGACTTTTTTTAAATCCAGTGCGCCTATTTACCATAGTAATGAAGAACATTCGTGTTCCGGTGCTCATTTTGTCGAAAACTTTGAAGAAATTCAATATTCGTCGTAAGAGCTACCTTTGCTGAAAAAAGCCTTATGTGTAGCGTCGTATGATTCTTGGGCCCGAAAAAAGACCTATGGGAAAGGTCCTATAATTTACAAAAGGAAGCATCATTCTAAAGCGCTTAAAAACTACATTAGCACTAAACATTTCATGTTTTTAGTATTGTTTACCTAAAGAGCATAGTCCTTAGACTATATTGGCATAATTGTTCCATCAAAACGCATATTTGTTTTCTATTAGGAAATTGTTTTAGGTCCATGAAACTTCAGCCTCGTTTTTCTCAGTTCGAGCTCAATGTCACTTAGGACCTTTTGAATAAGTACTCTTGAATTATACTCTACCTCGCCACAATTAATGTACCAATCGATTGAAAGAGCTAAACGTTCATTATATCCGAAATAATCGAATCAAACAAGAAATTCCTCTGATTAAATGTCAGAGGAAACGAGTACCCGGCGTGAACAACTGTGGAAGGTCTCCCATTCCGTGGTGACATTGCTTAGAATTATACGCGAGAAGTCCTATGAGAACTTTTTGAACGTTGGTTCGCTCGATTTTTTCCGGATATACGCGACGTTAGAAATGCAATTGAAAAACTTGATGAAAGCTGGAAAATGCGGTTATTGGCACCGGTTCGTTGACAGATTAACGAAAAAACAATGTTTTGTGTGGTGGTTAGCCCATATGTTGTGTATTCGATTCAACCTTTGATCGGAATACGAAGAATCCTTTTTCGCGCTAAGCATTGTAATGTGCATATTACCGTAACGTTCGTCGGATAATAACAACTATGCATCGCTTCTATGCTAATTATTATGACAGTAGTGGTGAGGGTGATAATAAAAGAGGTTGTGTTGCAAAAATTCTCCTCACAAAACTGATGGTTTTATATTTACCCATCAACGACTATGCCCACATCGTTACAGTTCCTAGGATGCTGTCCGTTCGATGGAGCATGGAAAGTATTTCTTGCATTTTCTTGTATTTTCTTTGAAAAACATGGGAGTTCCTATTCGTTTTATCTGAAGAAATCACCAGATTACCTTAGTTGGAATTCTTTCGTATTGCTTTATTCCGGTTAATGTGAAGGCGGACACTTAGATTAGAATAGTAATGAGAAGGTGAAATTTATTAAATTTCGATAGAAAAATGGAAGTTTAGCAATCTCAAAGGTATCAACAAACCTTGATTCAACGGAATGGATGAAGATTGTAAATTTATTTGGGTGATATCTCGGGTCATGTCCAATCATTGCACTGCATTGACTGAAGGGTCTAAAATATGCCAGTCGCGCACGGAGCATTTTGGGTTTTGCCCATACTGTGTTAAGCGAATCTCTGACACAGTGAACCATTATTTTCTTCGCAAATCGTGGGAATCAAATGATTGTGTCCCATTTAAACCTCGCTATATGCGTTAACATCCCAACTCGCTTGGTGACCTCTAGTTGTTGTACAATTTATGTTGGAAATGAAATGTACAGTTCTCTAATCAACAATGGTTAGAATAGCACAAATCAATCTCCAGCATAAACGTACAGCAACTACGAATTGGTCTCGACTCATGCAGGAAGGTAAAGCTTCCATAGCTTTGGTTCAAGAACCGTATTTCCATAAAGGAAACTACTATTTTGGAAAGTTACTTAACACTGCCTTCATTACTTACAACAAGACAGGCATGACTAACCCACGTGAAATGCCTCGTGCTGGCATTCTTGCAAATAAGGCTATTGACGCGTGGCTCATATCGGAGCTCACAACTCGCGATATCTGTGTTGTCACAGTTACACTGACTGTCGGTAACGTAGACAAAAATAAATATATATATATTGTTCAGCATATCTACCGCATAACGAGTCATCTCCTTCTGATGAATTCAAAAGCGTTGTATCATATTGTAGCAGAAATGGGCTTATCGGCAGTGATGCGAATGCTCATCACATCATTTGGGGCATCTCAAAATCA
Source organism: Topomyia yanbarensis (assembly GCF_030247195.1). NCBI lineage: Eukaryota > Metazoa > Arthropoda > Insecta > Diptera > Culicidae > Topomyia > Topomyia yanbarensis. The sequence goes on along the minus strand of NC_080672.1, from coordinate 337,125,739 downwards.
TTCTGAGAGGCTCTGCACTGATGGAGTACATAAGTAGTACAAATCTCCATATTCTGAATGTGGGAAACCAACCAACTTTTGCGTGGTTTGGGAGGGAGGAGGTGTTAGACATAATGCTTTGCTCTGATAGAATTTCGAACGAGTTGGGAAATTGGCAGGTTCCAAATGAAACTGAACCGTCTCAATCCGATCACAAATATATATTTTTCGATCATTTTGATGTCACCTTCAATGTGGTAACATATCGTAATTCTACTACAAACTACAAACTGGGACCTCTTTTTGGAAAACTTGGCGACTAAATTTCATGGATATTTTCCAACATTTAGTCAACTAGACGACTTAGATGGCATCGTGAATACGACAAACTCATTCATAGTAGCATCCTACGAAGAAACTTGTCCACTTCGTTCTGTTAAAATGTTAAAATGACTAGGCTGAGCTTGAAAGAATGATGAAGGATATGAGAAGACCGGCGTCAGCGTGATGATTCCAGGGCTTTCAGGTCAACTCGTACTGCATATAAGACATGTCTTAGATCTGCAGACCGGGCTGGCTGACAAAACCTATGCATTACTGTCTCTTGTCTGAACGAGGCTAGCAGATTTAATAAAATTCTCTCGAAATCGAATGATTTTCAGATGAACTCCTTAAAAACCAGAGATGCTGTTTATGTGACAGCTTTGCTCCATACAAATCACCCGGAAAAGATGGAATACTTTCCGTGCTGCTGCAAAAGGGAGAGGGACGCTCAAGCTATAAAGAAGCCAAGAGTTTTAGGCCTATCAGCTTATGTTATTTTCTTCTGAAAGCTTTGGAACGGATAATCGATCATCACATCAGGAACGTTAGTTTAGTTAAATATTCATTGCACAAAATGCAACATGCATATCAGTGTGGAAAATCCACGATCACTCTGCTTCACGATGTTGTTTACAACATAGACAAAGCCTTCTCGCTCAAGCAATCTAGCTTAGGTGTATTCCTAGATATTGAGGGTGCTTTTGATAATGTGTCCTTCCAGTCTATTCTGGAGGCGGCGCGTGGTCATGGGATACCTGCATGTATATTGGGTTGGATAAACGCAAAGCTTAGTAACCGCATATTTTGCTCTTGGTAGCCGACGGCTTGTTGAAGAAACTCAATGAGCTTGGATTTCAAACCTACGGGTTTGCTGACGATTACCAATTACTAATTACTGGATTTTGCATCGGAACAATCTTTGACTTAATGCAACAGGCATTAAGAGTCGAACAGTGGTGCCGACAAGTTAAACTATCGGTTAACCTAAGCAAAACTTCAATGGTTCTTTTCACGAGGAATCGAATAACAACCGGATTTCGACCCTTGCAGTTCTTTGATTCTGAGCTACTGTGTGCAGATCAAGTCAAATACGTTGGTGCTTTTACCACGACTCCGACTGGTGCTCTTGAGGCACTTCTAAATATCAAACCATTACACATACACCTCAAACAAGAAGCACTATCATGTGCATATAGACTGCAGGTTACTGGGCTTTGGAACAGTAATCATGTTGATCTTGCTACCAGTCATACACGATTGTGGTCACAAAAGGTTACATGGGGTGAAGATATTCTTGCTCCCAGCCATATTACACTCACATGTAGTTTTTCTTACAGGACATTCCATGCGAAGATTCCCTTTTAACTAATTCCGGAAGGATAATTGACAAAGCCACATCTAACTTACCAATTAAGTAGGTAGCAAATATTGGGCCAATTCTTATAACATATGTGCATATAAACACTGTAATCATTGAAAACGATGCACACAAAAATCAACTTACATACGAGTAATAAAGTATCCACATGTATATAAACTTAGATATTTATTTTTACAAAATGAAAAAGTGCCAGACCCTTAGAAAAAACAATTCAAAATTTGCCTCGTTTAAAAGAGAAGCAAGTTTCTGGATAGTGAGTACATCAGTCATATTGAATTATTTTCAATAATATTGTTCTACCAGTGACAAACAAATGCCGCTAGGAAAAATATTATACAAATTTAAAATTTGAACTAACACGAAATTGGCTGAATGTCGGTCATGTTATAATTGTCGGATTCTTCGTAGGTATGTATGAAAGGGCAGGGAAGGAGGAGGGAGTAAAGGTTTCAGCGTGAAAAATAGACTTTTTTGCGATTTTTTTTATAACTTTGCGAGAAACGAATTTATCAAAACTTTTGTACATTACAGTATATCATTTCAATAACTTACTATATTTTTTCCATGCAAAAATATCGAGAAACAACTCGGTGGCAAAGCTTTTTGTAGAACGTCTCTGAAAAAAACATAATTTGCGGTGTTCCCGAGCAAACGAAAATCCCATAATACCCCCATGCTCATGGGGTTTGACGTGGGTGTTTGAAATGGGTTTAACCCATGAAAAAACCATCACCATGGTCCGGTAGATCCCATATAAAATACCATAGGTTGGTATATTTATGGGTTACTGAGACCATTTTCTGGTGTCTTGTTGGTTGTGAATTTTGGCACGGACCATGTTTAAGGTCTTTCCAAGGGGTATGTGATGTTTGATCCCATGAGTATTTGCTCGGGTTACCTGCCATTCTAAAACTACTTAACTGATTACTTTCAAACTTTGCATACACATTCTATGCTAAAAATATCTAACTACTACGTTGATTTTTTGAGATAATTTTTCATTTAAGGAAGTGTTTACTCATAAAAAGGCGGAAATTTATCGTCGCGAATGGTAATTTTTATTTTAAATTAGTAAAAAAACCCTTAATTGAAAATTTATCTCAAAAACTCAACGTATGGCTTAGGTAGAAAATTTCAAATTTAGTCCCAGATGAAAGAGGATTTGATTGCTCTTAAATATCAACATCGTCGATTCGTTCCTACAAAGAAGTACAATAAAAAACCTGACCTGGAAACTGTAAAATACGCGAAGCGAAGAGGCGAGTAAAACGTGCCCTTATTCATCCTACCATTTTTAATGTCAATCATATTCCTATCAGTTTTATTCAAAATATTAAGAAAAATGTAACGCTCTGTACGCGTACATTTCATAAAAGTCTTATCTAAAAATTTATTTAAGGTATCTAATTTTAGAAGAAGACACGGACACATTACAAAGGTTGTAGATTTTCATTAATTACAAATTGGTTGTACAGATGATACCTTCCTAATATGTATTACGAAAAATATTCCTTTCTCGTGAAGATATTTTGAATTTATTTTCGATGGCAATCAAGTAACAAATTTATCCTCTGAAGCGACTTCTACAAACAGAATGTTTACTTTTGAAGTAAAAAACGACGATAGGATAACACCGGCACTCAATCTCGATTTCTCATTTCAACGATCCCCATTTCTTGTGAATCGCAAATTGACTTTTACATCCATTTGCGACGTCCGTTTTTTGGGACATTCTCCGATTTGTAATTATTTTTTCCTACAATCAGTGCCGCTGTCTGCTGTGCTACCTATACGTGATAATTGCGGGTAATTTGGGAGGTGAAAATTAAAGAACGAGAAAACAGAGGGGGAAAAAACACCGACCACCCGATTCGGCAATGTAGGTTACGCGATTAGATAAGGCGAATGCGCCAATCACGATTGCAGCTGCATTTCGCAATTATCACCTATCCGGACGAGAACGTGCTGGCCGAAAAAGTGCATCAGACAACAGGGATTCGAATTAGCAGTTTCGCTTCTACCTGAAAAAAGCGCAAATTAGATAAGACCGAAAGTGGGTCGTGTCGGCTCCGTTCGATTGAATGATTCCTAATTAAGACGGGGAATGATTGGAGTTTTTTGATCAACCGTTTGGCCATTTGATGCTTTAGACAGCGCTTTGCAGGATCTGATCAGTCTTTTTGTTAGCAAATAGTGTTTTCATTCTTTCAACAGCTCATTTAAAACGTGTTTGGATTTGGATGATTAGAATCCAAATCATCAGTATGGGAATCGGTTTTCGAAGCACGAAAAACAAACGCGGGTTAACATCAAAGCACACAGAAAATGCACTCTCTGCCAGTGAGACCGGGATGCAGTCGCCCCGGGACAAGCGACGAATCATCATTATCTTATCAGCACAGGCAGGCAGGCAGGCTGCTTCGTTCGTCGGTCTACTTCTTGGTCGACGTCGTCATTCGTTCGTCAGGAGGGTTGATTGACATACGGCGATGAGGTCAGGAGTGTACCAGTTTTTCGAGGTGAGATGCACCGTTCGCTGCATTTGTGGGAGCATCGGGGCGACATGTGTCCGTAAATGTGATCCATTTTTCGCTCGAGTTGTTTGCCTCAAACCGCCCGCGGTGGTGTCGATCGGTGTAAATTGACGTCAATCAAAATTCAGGTCAGCTAGCTTACAATCCTATCGAGCTGAGGTGGGAATTATCAAACTAGGACCGGGTCGGTTGACAACGGATCATTTGCGTTCGGTTAGATTATTTACATGTACAAAGTCGTTGAAGGAAGCGCATGGTATTTTGTAACAGAAAATAAAATGGATTTTTACGTGATCTTTCAGTATAACGGAAATTATTTTTGCAGAATGCATTTTTGTAACCATAATAATTAATCGTAGGAATTTTCATTTCAACATTGCCATTTTCAATATTAATTGGACTGGCTTTTTGACCACTTCGCAGTGGTAGCCATTAGCATGACAATCAAAAAAAAATTTCATATACTGAACTAATTCTCACTGATTGAAATACATTTCTGAACTAGCAAAATGTTTATGCACATGTTTATTCCAAAATATGATAGTTAAGAACATTTACATATATTATTAAACTAATTAAAATGTTTTAGAAATTGTTTCAAGGCGCGTTGAATTTTTCGTACTTTTATATTGCATATAATCGGAAAACTGGCAATCGCATGCAAATTTTCTCAATTATGAGCTTATAAAGCTGATCATATGCGTTATCGATTTTTTATTCGCATCAATTTCGGTAAAGGAATGTCTTATGATGGATAGTTTTTTTTCAAGCAGATTCTTTTCGACTATATACAAAGCCCTCTGTCTAACAAAATACACTAGAAGTATTCTTGAAGAAGAAAATCATCAAAAAACTATCAAGACTTATGGTAGTCTTATATTAGTTTTAAGCAGCTCTTGAACACCACCATAACAATGTACTGACAAAACGTGTTTAATCTACCTAACAGTGTGATGAGACATTTCTTATAACACTTATCATTCTCTTCGGATATCATAACGATTGAGAACATTTACAGCATGATGTTTCGCGATGTTTTTGATAACACATACTACATGGAACAGTGATAGGTCTCAGAGAAACGCTCAAATCAATATCTTCGGATATTGTATCCATCAAATTAGCAAGTAGATCAAATTCTTTGCGAGAAATGTCGAAACTCAAATGAAAATAAAAGTTTAACGAAAAAATACCCTTTAAAATAGGCCGGCAATCCACTTATTACTAATGCTTTGTGAATAAAATATTTAAGTTCTTCATTCAATGCATTATGTATGGAAAGACTGAATTTCCTTTTAGTGTCTATATATAGGTGCTGGCTCAAAAAATGGAAAAAATGCTGCGTATATTTGAATTACATATCATTAATACCATTTATTCAAGTTTTTAGGCGAAGTGGGAACTAGAACTGAAATTGCACCTCTTGAAAACACGCTACCTCAACGCGATTATTTCGATATCGACTTTTTCTGAAAGTAACCTCATAGTACGCAACATATTTTGACTAGTGGTTGAAAAAACGATTTTGATTTAATGATATTTACACAAATACTTTGTAATATTCACACCCTTATTAATAAAAAGTGCAATTTTTAAAAGAATCTAATTTTTATTCTTTTGCCTAAAATATGCATTAGGGTAATGTGTCCAAATATGGAAAGCGGCAAAAACAAATGAATATTAAAATTTTCAATTTTGCCGCAACGCTTGTTCTTTATACCCTGAGTGTACTAAAAACTTTGTGTTTTTCTCTGAACCACTTTTTTGCGGTGGTAGAAAATATAACTGAAACAAATATTTTTTATCGTGCTGAAATTTGTGCAATGTTTTCGAAATTGCTTTCACCATTTCATTTTTAGTGCACTTTTTATTAAATAAACATCTTTGTATCGATTTTTATGAAATGTTCAGCGTTGCCATTTTGCGAAAAATCAAAATATTGTCGCTTTCTATCGTTCCAAGAAATTGAAAAAAACTTTTGTTTTTGGCTCTAGGCCAAAAATTACGGAAGATAGATTTTCGACAGGAGCTTTTCCAAAAGAACTACCCTGTGGGAAAATGTTGCCTAGCCGCAATTTTATGTTGAAAACACTTGACACTTTCAGTTTTTTTTTAATCAAAACTAGTATTATAACTCTCATTTTACGGGGTCTCGATTCATCTTTACATTGCATCAAGTAAAATTTCCAAAATATTCCTATGTTTTCGTGTTTTACAATGCTGTAACCCCTCAATAAAATTTTGCAATCTTGTTTAGAGAAAATAATATAATTTTCTAATCTTTGTCGATCCACTACATATATAAACCCTTAACGAAGTGACCTGCTATACAAGATCGAAAAAGTTTTGCCTTTCTCATATAGAAAGGTTATGCAATCACTCTGAAAAACGTCAACCTAATACCGGCCCGGAGGGCCGAGTGTCATATCCCATTCGACTCAGTTCGTCGAGATCGGAAAAAGTCTGTATGTGTGTGTATGTATGTATGTGTGTGTGTATGTGTCAAATAATGTCACTCATTTTTATCAGAGATGGCTGAACCGATTTGCCCAAACTTAGTCTCAACTGAAAGGTGCAACCTTCCCATCGGCTGCTATTGAATTTTGGATCGATCGGAATTCTGGTTCCGGAATTACGGGTTTCAGAGTGTGGCCACACAGAAATTTCTCATATAAACTATAGGAAAAATTAAAAATAGAATATTTATTTTTGATGCTAAATGTGTTCAAGGTGCATAAAACGTCGAGATTTGAGGCAAACTCGAAAAAAAATTTGACGACGATTCACTTTTTTGGATTTTGGCACATTTTTGTCTTTCTCATATAGAAAGGTTATGCAATCACTCTGAAAAACGTCAACCTAATCCCAATTTTTTTTCGACTCGCATAGGGTTTCTGGATTTTAACAGGGGCGTAGTTGATGGATTACGGAGAGGGGTTACACCCCCCCCCTCTACTGTTCGCTCCCCTCCTTTAAAAATCTCCTTAAATCACCCCTCAGGCCACCACCCCATCCAGCCCTCATACCCCTCCCTTTCAACCCCATCATCTTTAAACCACCACTATATCACAAAGCATACCAATTTAAGCTGGTGAGTCGTTCGTTCATGGGACTTTCGCCCTCTTCACATACCCACCCCCGCATGACAAAATGAGTTAGCAAGCAGATAACATTGATCTAATGCTGATTAGGCTAATGGAGTATGATATTTTTTTGTTTCAAGTGTTTCACCGTCGACAAGTAGCTCATCAAGTTCGTGGCTGGCATGCCATTGTGTATAAGTGCAATGTGTACTAAGAATGTAATGGACATTTCCACGATTATGTTGAACATAAAAAGCCTCCGTGCCATAGTTTAGAGAAATGAGAAAGGCACAATTGCACCACTAGGTGGATTAAAACAGGTTTTTTAACTTATGGCGATAGATAAAACGAAGAATCTATCACAACAGTATATGTAATTTTTTTACGATTCTAACAAACATTTTGACATTTTACACGGCTCAATGCATTACCACAACTGAGCCGTGGATCTTTTAAGTTTATACAATAAGTAAAAATAAAAAAATACTAAGAATGTTTGTCTGCCAGATCCTGTTGACGCAGTTTGCTGCTGCGTGTTGAGATCCTTTTTCTTGGCGGTGAAGCCAATTGGGGGTCATTCAGTCTACCTTCTCTTGCGTTATCGTTCCCGTCCATGTCATCATCGGTTCTTCTTCCTTGCTGTTGACGATCAGAGTTTCTGTTTAGTTTATTGTTCTAACGAGTCGCTGTTGTAAATCCGTCTTCATCGGCATTTGCTTCTTTATTGGTGATGCTAGTTATTGGTTTGGGTGCGGTTGTCGTGGTCGTTGTACCTGCATTATTGGTTAATTGGATCGTTGTTTTTTATTTATCTGTGAGTGTCGGTGGCTGCTTGTTAAAATTGGCTGTAGCAGATGAGTTTTGACTAGTTGCTTCGGCGCTTGTTTTCCCGTAGTGGGTTGTATGGTTACAGAATTGACATGTTGGGGTCTGCCCGGGATATGTGATTAGCGTTGTTTGCTTATAGGTTACGCCTTTCTTCTTTGATTTGCATTCGAGAGACATAATTCGTGTGATGTAATGTTCACTAGTGCGCGGTGCCGAATCATTGATACACACGTCAACCATGTCGTTCTCCATATGGGGATTTTGAATGTGGTGTTATTAAATTCGACCTCGTGTTGCATGTTGTTTTTTGCAATGAAGTTTGCTGCCTGTGATAAACTTCCAAACGGAATTAAAACACAATTTTTGACGTGGTGTAGCTGAATGTATGTAACTTCAGCGAGTTTATGCTCCATTTTAACTTTAACTAATTGTTCCACTTCGTGGACTGTGGGTGTAACACGAGTTTTATTAAAGTCGATCGAAATTATCCCGTAGCACGGGCACTTTTGTTTCATGTGGCAGATTGATTTCACTCCGCAGCCGTGTGCAACGATATAATATTGTTTTTGTACTGATATAGAACAAAAGGCTGGGTTGCTTCACTGGTGTTTACGGCCTGCTATAGCGTAACGCATTTCTTGCTTCTGCTTTGTGCGAGGTCAGAAGATAGACTAAACAAACATTTTAACCATTTCTGTGGCACGTTAGTATCAAAAATTCATGTCATGTAATTTCTAAAAGACAGCGGAAAAAACGGGAACAGAAAAACAAACAGAAGCTATACTTATGTAAATTGGAAATTTTTTTGTTTCATTGATTTCAACCATACCAGCTGTACTTTTCCAGTAAGGAAATATTCCTTTACTCCGCCATATTGTGAAGTTTTCCAAGGAATTTTTTTATTTTAACTTCTCAAATGTGTGCACGAGTATACATGAATTTTCAAAAAGTTAGGACGTTTCTTTCCCTTCCAAAAAATCACGAAAACAAGTCTACTCCCTTGATTGTACCTATTAATTTGAACGAATGAGAGTAAGCTCGCCAAATTTTGAAAGAAACTGAGAAATTATTCTTTTAACAAACTACCAAAAATGGTGTAGTTGGTGTAGTTCGATTAGTGGGCTTTCTCCATGTAAATTGTCGAAAAATCCCATGTAAACTTCAGGCACGTTGGTCCAGTAGCTAGACTTGTCCGATTTGCTTTAAATTTGGAGCAAGCACTCCTGGTGGGACTAGGAATCGACTCAGAGGTGGCCCGAATGCGTTTTCAAAAATTCGTCATTTTTCTGGGCACTCTAATGGGCATGAATGGGTTAAAATAAGTAGAGGTGTGCCCCGTTCATCAGCTTAAAATTCACCAAGGGGCTGATAAAAAGGGTAATCACTGTAGCTATGTTTGGAACGGGCTTGACAAGGAAATGACGGAAATCGAGGAATAACGTGATTTTGAAGGCCAAGATCTGCTGCCGGTTGAGCAAGAGATTCTATAAACATATCATCACCAATTACTATAACTATATCTACTCTATAATTATCCGATTCCGAAAATGCCCATGTTGTTGAGGTTATAGAGAATTTATCTAAACCGGAAGTTGCAACTGAACGTCAAACTTTTTTTTACGAACTTGGCCACTTCCCTCAACATTTTATAGCTAGTATTTCTTAATAAACTTATCGCATAAATGCATTAGATTTTCAGTGGCAGTTAATACACATACAGAGGTGAGGGTGGAAACGCGTTTTAGAGCTTTGGTGCGAATCCATATCTAGAACTATTATTTCATTTTATTTGGTTTTTTGAGGTAAGTCAAAATTATTTTATGGTATCCAACGGGGAAAATTGATCGAAGTGGTGAGTGAAGCGAAATAAATTATGTGAAAAAATTTCCCCATAGGCGAGATTCGAACCTGCAACCTTCGAAACTCCAGCCCAATGGTATCCATGAACTTTGTACGACTCCTAGTGAATAGAAAAAATATTGACTCTAATATCCATGATATTAATTCAGTTGAATATCGTACAAGAATATTCATTTCATTAATTATCTAGGTAAATATTTCCAAATGTCGATAAAGCATATAAAATAAATATTATCATCGCTTACGTTGTGCCAGGGCCTACTTAGATACGTTTGATTCGTTGCTGCACATTTGCTTCGTAAAATAATCGGAGGTCAATGAAAATCTGTATTGAATGAATCGGTAGTTTGTTCGTTCGATGTTTTTGGTTGCATCACTGAATATTGAGAATGAATGCGGCTGAACATGATCAGTATTCATTCAATGTATTTGATTACTTATAACTCTGCCTGGGATATGATGACACCCCAGAAAGAACATATAATTATCACACTAGCAACAATAATCGTACCACACACCAAAAGCTTGAATCAAAAATTTGATTTAAAATTAAATTGAGCTCGATGCACTCAATGGGAGCATCAAAAAGTATATAATTTTACTCTTTCGTTCGTGTGTTATTCGGTCATGTCATTTATTTTACAGCAATATTGGATTAAAAATACATCAAAGTGAATTGGTATACCGTTTACTGAAACTGTAATTTTCAATCAACGTGTAAAATTATTGAATTATTTGAATAAAGTACGACAAGTTGTGTGTATATGTCATGGAACTTAATTTTGCATTTATATTGATGCTCCAAATATGTTTTTCTGCGCATTGTTATAATCAATTACTCAACCCCAAGGAGGTAGCTGCGGGCTAAACTAAACAGACTTTTCCTCCAGGGATTTTCTCTGGTTTACAGGGTCGGCTCTTAGCACTGATCAAAAATCCAAAACCACTGATATTTCTCTCTTATTTAATTTTATTTGCTTACGGTGTGGTGTAGATGTGTATGGGGGCTGGCCGGCGCTTGGGAGGAATTCGGGAACTCGTGCTGGGCGTACGCTGGGTGACGATCGTAGACTGCTGACGGGATGCGCGCGAAGTGACGGTCACATGCGGTTTCTGGTTCGCTCGCTGGGTGACGGTCGAAGACGGTTGTCGGTTTTCCGCAGGCCCCTGCTAGGCAGCCATTTTGTCCTAGCCAACATCTGCCTTTGTTGAAATCAAAACAACCCAATGCTATTGCACGGGCAACATGGGCCTAGAGCCGGCTAGGCCCACATATGTTGACTACTGTCAAAGTCTGTATATCTCAATAGCGGATGACAGGAGTGACACCCTCCTGGTTTTCCGAGCTGGGCGGCAGTAGCATGCGGTTGCCGGAGGGATTGTTGGAATGTAGGAGGCAGAATGGCGGCCTTATCGTCGAGCTTTTCCACGTGGTCGATGAATCCCGGCAGAAAGGTGGTCGTGGCCGAGGTTTTTATTCACGAACTTTGTTGCCTCGTGGTGACACGAACTATGATCCCCACGTAGGGTATTTCCGGGGTTATCGGTGGGACTTGGCCACACAAACTTCCAGCCGAAACGTAATGGGTCCAGACTCGATTGTAACTATATTCTCCAATAAAATCTCTCCACTGAACCTTCAGTCGCTAGTTTAGAAACGTATCACTAGTGACTAAAATTTGAACTGCTAAATAGCTCTGATTACTTCGTACGTCTGGTTTGATTGGTGTCTTAAGTAGAAAAGATCGCTGAAACCTGCTCTACTAGTGGCAAACCCAGCTTCATACCTCACCTCCCCCTTCCTACCTCATTTTCCGCCTCCTTCGTCTCACATTTCCTAATTCCATCCGTTAATTCCATATCCAATTCCTCCCGTTTCAATAGCTTTGTATGTGTCGTGTGTCATGTGTTATGGGCGTTACATTTATTTTGAATTAATTATTCAAATCAACAGTTGGTAAAGGGAGTGGAATCAATATTTTCTTTTCTCAAGCTTAATTTAATGGTTGCATACAATATTGCTTACAATTTAGATTCACAATTTTTCACAACAGATCAAGACGAACAGTACTATACAATACATGCATATAGTTTGCTTACTACCTATCGTTCGCTTGGAATCAGATCCTAGGGGAAAGCATCCCAAACGGTAACAGCATGCCTGCTGCGATTGTAAGTGATCTCGCTTTGCAGGCAGGGTATGATCACTAGAGTGGGACATGGTTATATGAAAAAAAATAAAATTTGGCTCCGAGTAACTTTTTAAGTCTCATTTAGCTCCCAGAACAACTCTGCAAATTTTCAACTCGATCGGTGAAACTATATTTTTGCGCTCGCGGTTTAAAGTTTACACGGGATTTCGCATGGGGAAATTGTCTTTTGCAAATTAATTCTTCCAAGAGGCACCCGTTACCTCCTAAAATACATAGATGTCTGATTTTTATAAGAAATTTGTCCAGGAAACAAAGTCTAGCAGACTGCAAAACATTCTGATGTTTGTGGAAAAAGTTATTAAGCAAAAACCGATTGATGTCCTGAAGATTGATGAAAATTTCACTTTCCATAGCATCACTGCTTCTGACGGTCTAATTATATACAAAATTTTTTAACTTTCTCTTATTATGTACAAAAGAAGCCTCAATTTATCCCTCAAAACCTTGCGAAGTGGCCAAATAGTGTAGATAAACGATTTAGACATTAAGAGATTGCAGAGATTGCATTGCATTAAGAGAGGATTAAAACAAAATTGCATATAATTGGACAACCAACAGCAGTGGTGCTAGAAAAAATGAATATTTTATCAATCGTCAGAGCATAAATCGGTTTCTGCTTAATAACTTTTTTCTCAAGCGCCAGATCGTTTTGTGGGTTTCGAGACTTTGTTTCTTTGTTAAATTTCCTTTAAAAGTCACATAACGATTTATTTTTAGGAATACTCCATTTTAAAAAATTAATTATTTATTTTGCAGAAATGACGTGCTCGCAGTTTTTTCACCAAAAACTACAAAAGTTTCGATCTTTCAAATGAAATTAAAACATTGAAAATCCATTTGCAATGTTGGATGATATATAGCTTTGAAAAAAACCATTTTTGTTTTGAAAATCGCCTGTGACTATGCAAACAAAAGAGATAGAAACTTTATTGCTTCGGCAAAAATGTGTATTTATAAAAGTTCTAAAAACCTATAGAACAAAGTATTAGCGTGAAATTAACACATAAAAAGATATTAATAGAAAACCAATTTTTAAAGAGCCACCCTACCTTAAATATTGCAAAAATCATAGCACATGAACCATTAGAGATAACCACATAGTTTCTTCAGAAAAGTTGCTTCAATTTGGTTGATTTATAACTTTGTAGAACATTATGTAGCTGAATTTTACATATCTAAGAAGTTGATACTTTGAACACCCGAACCACAAGGACCACCCTAATTTAACTAATATAAAAAAATCAGTAAGAAAGTTCTAAGAAAGTTTGCCGAAGATACTATATATCTAAAACCAACGGTTTTGGCGCAAACAGTTTTGTCTTCCTAAATACAGCTTTGGGACCATAGTGCAGTGGGCGCAAAAATATAGTTTCACCGATCGAGCTAAGAATTTGCACAGTTGTTTTAGGAACCAAATGGTACCTTAAAAGTTGCTCGGAGCTGGAATCTAATTTTAGTCCCACCCTAATGATCATTGTCATCAGTGCGATAATCATATGTTCTTTCTGAGACGTCATCATAGGTAGGAAGAAGCAAGAAGCAAGAAGCAAAAAGCAAAAAGCAAAAAGCAAAAAGCAAAAAGCAAAAAGCAAAAAGCAAAAAGCAAAAAGCAAAAAGCAAAAAGCAAAAAGCAAAAAGCAAAAAGCAAAAAGCAAAAAGCAAAAAGCAAAAAGCAAAAAGCAAAAAGCAAAAAGCAAAAAGCAAAAAGCAAAAAGCAAAAAGCAAAAAGCAAAAAGCAAAAAGCAAAAAGCAAAAAGCAAAAAGCAAAAAGCAAAAAGCAAAAAGCAAAAAGCAAAAAGCAAAAAGCAAAAAGCAAAAAGCAAAAAGCAAAAAGCAAAAAGCAAAAAGCAAAAAGCAAAAAGCAAAAAGCAAAAAGCAAAAAGCAAAAAGCAAAAAGCAAAAAGCAAAAAGCAAAAAGCAAAAAGCAAAAAGCAAAAAGCAAAAAGCAAAAAGCAAAAAGCAAAAAGCAAAAAGCAAAAAGCAAAAAGCAAAAAGCAAAAAGCAAAAAGCAAAAAGCAAAAAGCAAAAAGCAAAAAGCAAAAAGCAAAAAGCAAAAAGCAAAAAGCAAAAAGCAAAAACAAAAAGCAAAAAGCTAAAAGCAAAAAGCGAAAAGCAAAAAGCAAAAAGCAAACAGCCAAAAGCAAGAAGCAAGCAGCAAGAAGCAACAAGGAAGAAGGAAGAAACAACACGGAAATCAAATCAAGCGAACAATTACGAATGGCATTTGTATGAATTCCAGTGCAAAACTACGAACGCCACAAAATATGCCGTCCATCAACAGTCAAACTGAATTGCATGCATCAATGATGACGGGTTGTTTATTCAATTTTCTACATTTAAATTGTCAGTTTGGCTGTGCAAAATTAATTCACAAGCAATTTGCCTTTCAAACAACATTCCACGCCTACCCTCACATCGCATCATCGGTCGGAGAACTCGCCTTCCAATGCTGTTCATTCACCGGCACCAAAATAGATGACCTTGAACAAAGCTATTGGGGTAGGTTAGGGGAGTTCTTTATTCACGAAATTTCGCAACTGCCGCTCGTACTGACGCAGCAGTACGTATTGTACGCATACAGTTTCGCTGTCGTGGCGGGTCACACCGAGTCAAATATCGTTTGTTGCTTTGTTTGGAATGATACGAGAATATGTGTACTGCTGAACATACGCAAGCGGATTTCGATGCCGCGTTCAAATTATGTAGAAATTAGTAATAGTTTTGAGAGGAAAATTTGCTATTTCTGTATAAAAGATTGTGAAGGCAAACAGATATTAGGTGATTTGCAACCAATATAAGGTAGTTTGGTACTAGTATTGATAGATCTTTTCAAACCATCCTCAGATATTTTTCGTGGTATACAAACACACACTTATAATTCAAAATATAATACAAAAATTCCGTACAACAATGATATGCTCGACCTTATCCATCTACGAGGGACGATTCCCCAATCTGGGTCAAACGGTGCACTTCCGTAAATTCCCAGAGGGCAACAGATTTCCGTGTCTGACTGAGCAGTACATGAACTTTTCTTGCTACCTCGCTGCGAGCTGATCAAACGGAACTTCACTTTGAATCGCTTTCGACTTATCGAAAGTGACTTTGACACAATAATTTGAAATTGTTGTTCTTTGAAATTGCAGTTCATTGTAGCTTGCCAAAGTGCCTACGGGGTGACTTGATATCACTACCAAAGCAAGCACAAGGCCTCCTTCTTTCGTCGCCCCAATGCTATCCTGTTCCAAAGCATGTTGATCTGGATTCCGAGCGATGAATTACGTTCAGTGTTTCACGACACATTAAAATAACAAATTGTTCCATCAATCTACGTAAGTGAAACAGCTACAAGCAAACACTCGGTCAACGATTCCACCGTCTAGGTGCTGGTATCTTGAGAATTGATTTCTAT
Organism: Topomyia yanbarensis; assembly: GCF_030247195.1. NCBI lineage: Eukaryota > Metazoa > Arthropoda > Insecta > Diptera > Culicidae > Topomyia > Topomyia yanbarensis. Next base: position 337,110,125 of record NC_080672.1, on the reverse strand, counting down.
CAATCGGAAATGAAACTTTTTTCCTCTCACTGTATCTGACAAGTTTCAGTGCGCACCGGCCACCGGCGACAGAATTGTATCCTTGTTCGAATGCAGGGCCAAACCGTCCATTCGTATTAAATAGAAGAAAATGTCCGAAGCGAGAAGGATCTGCAGGAAAGTTTATCTGACACTGGCAGCCGATCTCCACAGCTTGCCGCATTGATGGAAAGTCTCCGGCGGCTTCAGTTTTGCCGATGTTGTTTCAATGTTTCGAAAAAGACAGAGAGCAAGGTACATAGATGAATCGACCCCGAAGCGATTGGATTTGTACAGCGTAGTTTTGCATGTTCAGCTCCCAACAATCGGATCTCGGCCGGCACCCCAAACCAATCGACCTGCCGACCGACCAAGCGACCGACCAACCGTTCGGGGGCCACACCAGCATGACAGCTTCGTTGTGCCAGGTTGGTGGAGAAGCTTGCTTCTGCCTTTCGGTTCTATACTTTTATTTCTGCAATCAATTGCAAAAGTATGGAAATTTCACTATTCGCCCCAGGCAAAATGTGCACTTTATCGAAGTGGTGAGTGGAATTTATCGGTTTTAAACGAACTGACTTCACTACGAGGCAGACAATGGTTTCTAGTGTGGTTTTATTAAATTTGCACATTCATATTATTTAAAAGAACCCTTTCAGAAGGGACTCTGGAATAATGTCCATATTGTGTTTATAGTTATCGTCCTCGCATGTTTTTTTGGTATTCCCTATGCAATCGTTCGTTTATTGTAGAGAGAATATCATTTATTTGTGAAACTTTTTGAAAGGTAAAGTTCAATTTAGTTTTTAGAATGAGCTCATCATTTATTTAGTTCAACATCAATTTCATGATCACACTGAATCAACGATTTGCCTCCACAATACTCTATTTGTAGCTGCAGCTCTCCAACGTCGGTTACGCCCAACACTCGCCAAATCACGTTCCACCTGGTCCGCCCATTGTGCTCTTTGCGCTCCTCGCCTTCTTGTACCAACCGGATCATTGTCCGGCATTCTTGCATCATGCCCTGCCCACCGTATCCTTCCCGCTTTGGCCACCTTTTGGATACTGGGTTCGCCATAGAGTACAGCGAGCTCGTGGTTCATCCTTCGCCGCCACACACCGTTCTCCTGCACACCGCCGAAGATCGCCCTTAGCAGCCATCGCTCGAAAACTTCTAGCGCTTGCAGGTCCTCCTCGAGCATGGTCCAAGTCTCTTTCCCGTAGAGAACCACCGGTCTTCATAAGCGTTTTGTACATGGTGCATTTGCTGCGGGGGTGAATCTTTCTTCACCGCAGTTTCTTCTGGAGCCCATAGTAGGCCCGACTTCCACTGATGATGCGTCTTCGGATTGCACGGCTCACGTTATTGTCAGCCGTTAATAAGGATCCTAGGTAGACAAAATCCTCCACTACCTCGAAGGTATCCCCGTCGATCGTAACGCTGTTTCCTAGCCGGATCCTGTCGTTTTCGGTTCCGCCTACCAGCATATACTTTGCTTTGGACGCATTTAACACCAGTCCGACCTTCGCTGCTTCACGTTTCAGGCGGGTGTACAGGTCTGTCACCGTTCCAAATGTTCGGGCGATAATGTCCATGTCGTCCGCGAAGCATACAAATTGGCCGGATTTCGTAAAGATCGTACCCCGGCCGTTGAGCCCGGCTCGTCGCATCACACACCACCCGAGCGATTTTGAATAGTAGACACGAGAGTCCATCACCTTGTCTCAGTCCCCGTCGAGATTCGAATGGACTTGAAAGTTCACCCGAAATCCTTACGCTGTTTTGTACACCGTCCATCGTTGCTTTGATCAGTCGAGTCAGCTTCCCGGGAAAGCTGTTTTCGTCCATGATTTTCCATAGCGCTACGCGGTCGATACTGTCGTATGCCGCCTTGAAGTCGATGAACAGGTGATGCGTTGGGACCTGGTATTCACGGCATTTCTGGAGGATTTGCCGTACGGTGAAGATCTGGTTCATTGTCGACCGGCCATCGATGAAGCCGGCTTGATAACTTCCCACGAAATCATTTACTTTAGGTGATAGACGACGGAAGGTGATCTGGGATAGCACTTTGTAGGCGGCATTCAAAATGGTGATCGCTCGGAAGTTCTCACACTCCAAATGTTCGCCTTTGTTGTGAATGGGGCAGATCAGCTCTTCTTTCCACTCCTCCGGTAGCTGTTCGGTTTCCCAGATCCTGACTACTAACCGGTGCAGACAAGTGGCCAACTTTTACGGGCCTAACTTGATGAGTTCTGCTGCGATACCATCATTGCCAGCTGCTTTATTGTTCCTGCGCTGTTGGATGGCATCCTTAACTTCCCTCAACGTGGGAGTTGGTTCATTCCCGTCCTCAACTGCACTCCGTTGCCTTGGTCATCTGTACCTACATTCTCCTCGCCGTTCAGATGCTCGTCGAAGTGCTGCTTCCACCTTTCGATCACCTCACGGTTGTCCGTAAGCAGGCTCCCGTCCTTATCCCTACATATTTCGGCTTGCGGCACGAAGCCTTTGCGGGATGCGTTGAGCTTCTGGTAGAACTTCCGTGTATCTTAAAAACGGCACAGCAGTTCCATTTCCTCGCACTCCGCTTCTTCCAGGCGGCGTTTTTTCTCACGGAAGAGGCGTGTCTGCTGCCTCCGCTTCTGTTTGTATCGTTCCACATTCTGTCGGGTTCCATGCTGCAGCATGACCGCTCGCGCTGCATTCTTCTCCTCCAAAACCGCTCTGCACTCCTCGTCGAACCAATCGTTCCGTCGTCTCCGTTCCTCGTACTCGACAATGTCCTCAGCTACGTTGTCGATGACTGCTTTTACTGTTCACCAGCAGTCCTCTGGAGGGGCCACGTCGAGCTCTCCCTCGTCCGGTAATGCTGCCTCGAGGTGCTGCGCGTAGGCAGTGTCGACATCTGGTTGTTTCAGTCGCTCCAGATCGTACCGAGGCGGCCATCGGTACCGTACATGATTAATGACGGATAGTTTTGGGCGCAATTTAACCATCACCGATGGTTAAATTGTGCCCCGACTGGTCAGAGTCGATGTTAGCGCCACGATAGGTCCTGACGTCGATAATGTCGGAGAAGTGCCGTCCATCGATCAGGACGTGGTCGATTTGCGATTCCGTCTGTAGCGGTGATCTCCAGGTGTAACGATAAGGAAGGCTGTGCTGGAAGAAGGTGCTACAAATGGCCATGTTCTTGGAGGCGACGAAATCAATGAGTCGAAGGCCGTTCTCATTCGTCAGCTGGTGAGCGCTGAACTTTCCAATCGTCGGTCTGAATTCCTCCTCCTGGCCTACCTGAGCGTTTAAGTCCCCAGTGATGATCTTGACGTCGTGGCTTGGGCAGCGGTCGTATTCTCGTTCGAGCTGCGCGTAGAAAACGTCTTTGTCATCATCGGTGCTTCCGGAGTGAGGGCTGTGCATGTTTATTATGCTGATGTTGAAGAAACGGCACTTGATCCTCAACCTGCACATTCTTTTGTCGATCGACCACGCGTCTTTCCATATCGCCCATCACAATAAAAGCTGTCCCTAGCTCATGTATGCTACCGCAGCTCTGGTAGATGGTATGATTACCTCTAAACGTTCGCACCATGGATCCTGTCCAACATACCTTCTGCAGCGCTACGATTCCGAACCCGCGGTCCTTGAGAACATCGGCGAGTACGCGGGTGCTCCCGATGAAGTTGAGAGATCTGCAGTTCCACGTTCCGAGCTTCCAATCGCTAGTCCCTTTTCTTCGCAGTGGTCCTCGCAATTGGTATCGGTTCGCATTCTTGTTGACTTTTCGCTGCAATTGGTTTTTTACGGCTGGCTCGCAGGGTCTGACACCAACCCCCTAACATTCCGGAGGACCATACTGCACAGTTGAGCTTAGAGTCCTTCACTGGCACTCGGACGATGATCAGCCGCCCCTAACATGGGGAACAGACGCTGCACAGTGTCGCCTAGCCGGACAAAACCTCAAAATTTTATTTTAGATTTTTCATGATTTAACATTTTTCTCTGCTTTTTAACAGGTTCAATAGAGTCTTTTCAAAATATTAAGTCACGAGGACAAGAGTTCGATTTTTTACAGAATTTCAAAGGTGAAATAGATGACGGATTCTGAGGAAAACTATTTTTAAACCTAAGTTATTCAAATGAATATATCTTTTTAGTTAAGATTCCGATTGGGGTCAAACTGATTTCATTGGAAAGGTTATTTGCCGGACTTATAGCTACTATTCGATTTAGTCGATACAAACTTTTCTTCTCGCTCAGACATGAAAAACAAATAGTAAATCGAGCAATAGTTTAAAGTTATAATGTTCAAAGTGGCTGTACTTTTTTTTGAAACGGTTCGGAAAGATCGCTTGTTGTTCATGATACTTGAAAATTAGTGTACTTTCCGAAAATGAATATCTTGTTTTGCCCCTTTCTGCCCCGAGGTATGAAAAAAGGTGATTTTTCATGATACGTCTGAAGGAGACGCATGGTAGCCTTTGACTACCCAGGGTTCCCAATATACTTTATAGATGTGTCTTATCATTATCAACAATTAAAAAATGTGTATTCTGCTAAAAAAATCACCGTACCTAATTTTTTGAAAATGAATTTTCGGAAATAGTGCACTTTATATTCGTAAATGTTGAATTTTCGAACCACCCTGCCAAAATTTTGAGGTAATAAAAAACAAAAAATAAACATCAAATATGAACTCAGCGTCACAAAATTACCCTAATGTGAAGTTTTCATCAAATTCGGGCCACTTTTGAGGTTTTGTTCGGTTTTTGTATGGAAGGTGATCACTGTGCGCTGTTTTGAGGCGCTCCTCCTGGATATCAGACGCTCAGGCCCCCTTCCCTGTCAGCCTACGACCAAAGTTCCCACCGGGGTTGGTTACCCGATCTTCCCTAAGGTTCCTCGTAGTTCTCGGCTAGTACCACGGGGAGGTAGGGATAGAAGTTGCTGGGAAGAGGCTCTGTCTTACGCATTACAGAGCCAATGAGAATGAGTGTATTTCGTAAATATTCGATTTTACGTGTTGTTAAAATTTGAAGCAATTTTAAATATTTGCTTCATATTCAGAAGATCACAAGTTTGCTGGTATATGCTAAATTAATTATTGAATTTACGTTTCGACGTCGTCTCATCAGAATCCGACACTAGCTTAGTTTACGGACTAAGCTAGCGCCGGATTGACGCTAACTTCAAGAAACGGAGACACAATTTGTGTTCCTGTGCAAACCCCTAGTCAAGCGTGATGTCCCGCGAGAACATTTTTCTCCTGAAAAAATAGTTTTTACCAAAATTGTTCTCCATTAAGGAGAAATATAGCATAGTGACACTATACTAACACTCGTTTGAGACATTGTGTTCCAAATAATTGCCAAACTACCAATGGCCATTTCAACAACGTAATTCGGCGAAACTATCAGAAATTGGGAGTCCAAATATAATGGCTCGATTGACACGTTCAACATGTTGTTCGGAGATTTGTTCCTCGCAAAAAAAAGAATTGTTCCCACAATCGTGAATAAAGTGCCATCAATTCTAAACGAAAATTACGAAAATCGTGACTAATCAAGAACATAAATAACACTATATATGGCGAAAATATCAAAAATCGTGATTAAGATCCTGAAATCATGAAATTAAATCACTCTACTAGTTACTGAAATAGTACAATAACATGAATTACGAAAATCCTGACTGGGAACCCGAAATCATGAATATAAATCACATTCCTCGTGATAAAAATATCAAAAATCGTGACTAAGATCCTGACAACATGATCTAAACATCACCCTATTCATGACTAAAATATCACGATAACGCGAATGAATTGAATGGATGATTCTGCTACTATGAGAGAAAAGTCCGATAGTAAACTAATGAATACCGTGATGGTAACGTAAAAAGCAATCACAAAAATCGCGAATAAGTTCCTGCAACCATGAACATTGTTTAACTGTCGTCTGTGTATTCCCAAACTGTGATCAATGATCTGAATAAAAACTAAACATGACCAAGCAATAATTACAAAAACCCTTCCAAACATTCGAATGTAACGCCCTGTATATATTCGGCGAGAATTAATTTTTTGGCAACACAAATTCATGAATACGAGATTTATTATTCATAATTACTGGAACTTGATCACGGTTGTCGTAAATCGTGATCTTTTTTCATGAATTAATGAACGGTTTTTTTGCCATATCGTATCATCATTTTTCTGATGAAAGGGAGGTGAAAAAGGTAGGGGCATGTAAAATGCTAACACAATATAATCACAACACAAACTAGTAACCAACCTGGATTCCTATAGCTGTAGCTCTTTGAAACACTGGCTATGAACTAAAACATAAACATGAGTTTTAGCCAGGCAGCGGCTTGAAGCCCTTCCATTTCGAAGGCCCCAAAAGTACTTCCTCGAGCAGATATTTTTGGAGGACCTTGAAAAGACACTTTCTGGCCTTTACAACAATGCTTAGGAGAGCAAATGGTTCTTCCTTTTGTAGTGCTTCTAGACGTTGCAGAAGATGTGCCCTCCTGGGCATCATCAGAATCGTATTCGTCACTAGACAAGTTATCTATACTAACTTGTCTAGTGATGAAATCGTGGAGACCGGTGGCGTAGTTATCTTCAGTATTTCTGCGAAAGGTGGCTTAGATCGTCCCTGAAGGGAACGCTTTAGCTTCTCCTCGCGCTGTTTGCATACGAGACATGCCGGAAGATCATGTGGATATCCCCCCCCCCTTTCACAGGAATCATCCACATGACTCCCACCACATTTCTCACTAATTTCCTAATTGATACAGTGGAAGGATGTATGTCCCGTTTGTTTGAAATTAATACAATTCATAATCCGTGGCACAAAAAGGCGAACAGGTAGACGAACCTTGCCAAAGAGGAGGCTGTTCGATAGAGCAGACCCTGCGAAGGTCACCCGATAGGAATGATACCGTTCAGTTGAAATATCCTCTTACCGTCAACTGCGACTGATGTTGAATGCAAACGTTTTCACTCCAGTGCACTGACTATAGCATGGAGTCTATAAAACAGTTAACAAATCCGCGTAATTTAAACTCGAATCGGAAGCAACCCCACAGATTTCCACCCGATTTGCAGGTACATATACTATATACTCCTTCCTACAGGGTCCGTACGCAGCAATATCATGCATAACTATTGGCAATACTGGTATTCTGATTGGAGATATAAAATGTTGGAAGTATTTAAGAAGAAAGTTTCATAGATATTAGCAATTTGGGGCAGAAATAAATTAGCACATCATCAGAAAGAAATCGCAGAAATTGAGACCTGGAACCAGTAAATTTGAATACGATCAATGGGATACAGCTCTATGCAATTACTAATGCAGAGACTATATTTTTAATCGCAAGAATCTGACAAAGCTTCAACTTTGTCAAACCGAAGATCCGATTATTAAAATATTATAAAGACGACAACGAAACAATCTCACCGGTGCAACACCTATCATAATGTCATCTGCAAACCGAAACAGCAAAGGTTGTTTGCACGCTCTTCTAAGAATGTTCAAGCTGTCAGTTGTGTCGGAATCTTCTTCCTAGAGTACGGAAATGAACCACGCTTAGCGAAAAACTAGAGTCGAGTAATGTCCGGGATATAACCGCGATGATCATATTCTTAAAATTCTGCTTCTATCTCTTTCAAATTGCTAAGTTTTACGCATTAAGTTCGATTCACCGGGCTCAGCAAAATTTTCCCGTTCGTTAATCTATTCAATAAAACAATTTTATTACCGAGTTCTCCGCAAATGAATACAGGTCAATAATTTCATATAATGATTTCAACAAGCAATGTACTTGTGTGACAGGTGGGAGTGTTTTGAAGTGGTTTTAGTGGAGGTAACAACATAAAATCGTGTGTTGGATATTTTACAACGATTCTCCTTGACCCTGCAAAACCACGGGGTTGGCAGCAGAGGGTAAAGTTGTTTGGAAGAGATGACAGTTATTATATGATAACTAAAAATATAAAATTGTTCTATAAATTGCAAAGTTGAAAATTTGTCATTTCATTCATATAGGAACAATCATTAAAATTATGTCAATTTATGCTTCACAAGATTTGAAATAACTTCGAAGTGTGGTCACGACACCCCTGTCATGTCATATACATTACCAACCCATCTTTTTCCATTATGCATTCGTTCTAATAAGGACGGTTTGTAGATAACTATGGTGATACAAGACGAGAATCTTTTGAAACGATTCAAACCATGCCGACGATTTGTTTCTACTGCGTACACACATACGAACATTCCCCTTTCGCAGCTCATACCGAATGAGCTCGCTTTGCATCAAGGCGCTCTTATTTATTTACTTTTCGGTACAGATGGAAGGCCATCCTTTTGTGCGATAAATGAAAATATTTTCATCATTCGTTTTGGTGTAGCTTTCGCTTAGTGGCAGAGTTGCCACATTCACTAATTTTCTTGGAAGGACTTGAAAAAACTTTCGGGTTTGTAGATTAATTTGAAAAATATTTTCCTATATAATTATTTTTAATTATACAAATTAATAAAAGGAACTTCCTAATAAAATTCTTTTTTCATTATATATTTGGCGGCCTTCTTTGGCTTTGGAGTCTTCGGCTTGTTCGCTGCAGCCTTCGACGCTTTGGTGGCATTTTTGTAGCAGTTTCTACCGCCTTTTCAGTGACTGCGTTTCATAGCTCTTGGCTTTTTGGCCTTCTCACCGCCACCACCTCTTCCAGCGTTTGTTCAGCTGTTAAAACATGTTAAGATATGTCTAAGGAACGACCTTTGATGATATGTGGGCATGTAGGGCCTATTAAATTAGAGTTAAGTGATCTTCCTATGGAAACATAGCAAAAACACGATTTTTGATTGGAGACACCTATAAATCATGTCCAAATTAAGTCATTTTTAGCGAAAGTTATTATATTCACACCTAAAACAAAAATTTGAGCTGACCCATTTATATTTCAAAACTTTTTTCAAAATGTGGAGAGATGTTTGGTTCAGACACAGAACGCAATAATAAAACTCAAATTAAACAACTGCGAGTGCAGTGGACTACCGAGTACTGCTCCTATTGGATGAACTGAACTGATTTGATTTCTTTATTTCGCACATTATAATAAGGTTGTTATAGATATCACACGCATCTTTGGCGAGGCCCAAAATCACCGTTCTATCTCAACACAATGCACTTTTAGAAGAAAAAGTCCTTGAGCTTGCTATAAAAATACAAAAATTATCCATTTTAATCACCGTTTAATTAAGGTCGGTCTACCTTCTCATCTCACTCAGAGTAGAAACTAAAAATCGTTCCGCAATAGATACACGGCAAAAACGACTGCAGCCGAATTGTGTTGCTATTGATTTTAGGAAATGTTCAGTAAGACCTGCTACTCGGGAAGTGACACAATTACTAAATATGCAGATTGTGCTCAATCCGGACGAAGTTAAAACCCTGCAAATGCACTATATCAAACATTAGTCGTTTGTTTCGCGGAACAACGTGCAGCACACCAATGAAAGCTGCCACGTTAACATCATCTCCGTATATATAGGCAAGGGTTGTAGAGAGATGTGCTTACACGAATTATCTACACACGCACCTGACGTCGTGACTCACAAATGTATGTGAAGATACGGAGAAATGGCTTCCATAAGAGTTGTAAATTCGCATTTTCCCGGGTGTCCCTAACGTTGTTCTTGTGGTGAAAATGCTTCCGTTTAAACCAACTTTTTCATACGTAACCATTTTATGCGGATCAACCGAAACCTGGGACGTTTCATCAGACAATACTGGTTATGCAACCATGGTAGATTCCTATGCGCGAATTCTACAAAAAGACACTGCACCACGGAAGACTGTGCAAAAGCAGCTAAGAAAAGCCTACCTACTATAACCGTAAACAGCATACAGGTATCTTATGCCAAACCACAAACGGCTACAAAACAAATACCTACGGGTCTGACAGGAACAAATATTCACTCAACAACAATCACGCCCAGTGACTCCAGGCCAACTACCGGCACCACCAGCAAAGAAGCGAACGTAGGACGGATGCGTTTGTCCGTTGCTTCGCATTTCTGTTTGACGCTCTATTGCTTTCTTCGAAAATACTTGGAATTGGCTTTTCAATTTTTTGTAGTGTATTCCGTCGATTCAAGCAATAAAACTCGTATTTCAAACTTGTACACAAAGTAGACAATTCCCTTAAGAACGTTTGGTTTCACAAATGCCAACTATCAAATAAAGTTTTCATTTTTTTGCGCTTTCGTCATCTAACAATTTAATAAGGCGATTACAAAGAAATTACTATTTCTATTTTTTGCTCTTCTATGAATACCGGACGTGTTCGCCCATCTTCAGGGTAAAAACGAGGGCCCCCAAATACGGCCCGGGCCCCAGGGCAATTGCCCTGGCTGCCGCCCCCTACCTTAATTAGTTATCACGTTATTTTGGGCCAGTCTAAGGTGGAAAACGACACTCTAATTACGTAATAAAAACCTTTCTATATGAGAAAGGCACAAATTCGTGCCTAATTTTCTCCGATAAGGAACAATTCTACCGATTATTATGAAATTCTGAATAACTGTTTTTCATGGAGTTGCTGTACATATACGGAATCGATGAATTTAGAATGCTTGACACATCTTCAATTGATACACAGAGAGTTGGGTTTATGGTTCAGAACATCCTCATCTTTTATTGTCTTTTAATTTCATGAAACAGCTATGAAAATGTCCTTTTGAGTGGTGTTAATGAGCGTAACCTTTGAAAAGAAAAGTGCTTGAAAGTCATTTTTATCGAATTACGATTTATTTTTCGATAGGAAATACTTTGCACTTGCCCAAAATAGATGGATTACAGCAGCAGTGTTGGGAAACACACATTCCTGTGGCACTTTTTCCACCATCCCGTGTTGCTTAAACCGTACCGAGATTCGTCTGCGGATTTAGATATACACCATATTGCATTTTTAGCGACTCGCTACGGGTACTATCAACGTTTTGTTGCTTAGTATAGGAGTTTTTGGTCCAACGGAACTCGGAATGATTATTGTTCGGAAGATTTTCCCGGTGCTGCTTCGTCCGTCAGATTCGGTTGGCAGCTACAACTGAATACATAGTCTATAAATGCAATGCATGCATGCCAAAGCGTTCCTTTCGGTAAACTGGAAGGGAAATCCTTCCGATTGAGCGCTAGCTGTTCTGCTGTACCTATGCTGCTACTGTCTGTACAGTCTAACTTGGAAGTGGAACGTGAACCAACCGAAGATTGCCTTCCCGAGCTGTGTTTAAGATTTGGACCATGTCTTGGCAATCTTTTACCTCGCTCGCATTGGGAAGGTGGCACCAGAGGGTACGTATGTGTGCATCGTTTGGGTTGGTTGGTGGCTATGGGGCAGGAGACAGCAGGCAAAAGGATAAAGTTGTTTGTGTTTGCTGAAAAAGCAAATCATTATATTGTGTTTCGATAATAATCCGGGCGAAATGAAAGCGTCTAACCAGCTCCAGCGGAAAGTTTCCGTTTTCCTTAACTATTGTTTCAACCGGATGGGAATCGTCGGAATGCAGTCGTTGCGAATGGAAGACACTATCAAAGCGAGAAGCAAAGGAAGCTTATTGTCGACGCGATGTTAACTTGTGCCGGAATAACAAATTTGTTCCGAATCATGATGGAAAATTATTGTTCTATTCGATTTGCTGATTCTGTCTTCGTAGTTTGTTATATTTTAACAATTACTATGAAGGGGTTGGAACAGCATATCACATGTGTGACGTTATAATAAAAATCACTTTGCATTCTTTACTTCATCTAAATTTTTCCGCTGGGGATGATTGGAAAGCGTGAGTGAGCTTTGGCAGAATGGCCAAATGAATCGGAATGGTGGCTGCGGATTTGGATCGAGCTTTCATTAGGGGGGGTGGCGATTTGGTTGAACTAACCTCTAGCAACGCACTTTGGTAAATGCTAATGGATTAAAGTAGTTTCTCGGCTTCTGTCACTGGGTATAGCAATATGCATTCCGCTTCGGATTTGATGTTAATTGTGTAGTTTCGTTACCAGAAAGTTTATTTTTACACTATTTAGATGATATCATTCGACGTTCAATGTTTAAATGCAGGAGTGCTGTATGGACGGAAACGATAATTCGCATCATGAATTGGAAGCAAACAGTTTTGTTTTGAGTGCATGAATAATCATCACCTAAACAAGGTGTTTTTAAGTACATTGGATCCGTAAGCGGAAGCAATCGTAGCATATGGTACACACAACTAGCATAGGATGAATAATTAGTTGAACTAATAATTGCACTGGTAGTCAACACTTAGAACATCCGTCGATAAATGTTATATCGGTGTGATTAGCTAAAAAAATATTTGAAATAATTCATTCACCCTACAATTATATCTCTGTACAATTAAGAGTCAGTACCGTCTTTACGCATGGGCACACTGGGCCAGGGGCCCCGGGATTTTGGGGGCCCCGCACTTAAGATGAATATAAAATCCTTCTGTAGACTATATTTCAAAGAAAAGTTGCACTCAATTGTTCATTACTTTTTAATATGTGGGTAACAATAGATCAGTAGCAACTCGGAATCGCACATTGTACTGTATTCCAGGTGAACAAGATGTTTGAAAAGCATCAGAGCAACAGGAAACGAGGCACTGCATGCCTATTGAGCCAATTCAAGCGTAAATCCAACATTTCGATTCAAGTTTCAATTTATTTTCAACAACAGTAATGAAACGTTTGGTACACCCTCTATAAAAAGTTTGGAAGGCTCCGGACGTTAGCCAACCAACCAGAAAATCTTGTTTGGCAAGCGATCTGTGGATGTGGCAAAATATTAATTATATTTCTTCGTTACATCTGAGTCTGTCAACGAAAAAATCCACATGGAAGCGTCCAAAAGAGACTTCTCGAGGTCTTACGAAGAATCAACACTTTTTGGGCGAATTTGGCATGTTTCCCTCTGCCCAATCAGTCTTAGACTGGCACAGAACCAATAATGTTGTTTTTGCAGTATACTCCATCCTATCACAACCATTTAATCCATTTTGAAGACAAACGTTCATAAAATCCCAAAAAAGAAGTTTAAAATGCCCTTGTGAAAGTATCTACATGTAGCAAACCTACCTTTCTCCTAGATTTGACTAAATGTGTCACTGTCGATGTAAGTGCATTTGAGGATATTTGTAGAATCTTGGACATTTATTAGTGTCAATATTTTTAAAAATATTCGATTATTGTGGTGTGTCCTCAAAGTATGTTTCACACAAGTAGAACATTCTTGTGCTGTTGGAATAATTTAATTTTCAAAATTCAGTTTATCTTTGCTATATTCAAAACCTCAGTTTATGGACAAATGACGAAAGCATTGAAACGAATTATACAGATGATATTGATAGATTCGAGTATTTTCATGTTTCGTTTTGAACGCAATTTTAAACGAACGAAGTTAAAGTATTGAATACTTCTAACACTGAATAGTAAAAATGTTGGGACGCAGAAAAAAGTATTTTTTGTAGATCCGAATTGTTTTGTAAGAACGGAACAATACCTAACTTAAAGTTGGTTTTTAACGTTTGGGATTCTCCTCATCAGTAACTAGCATAATGTTGATGCCAGTGAGATGGTTTTAGTATCTAAGATTAATCATCTAACTGGCACCAAGACGGTGCTAGTTACTGACGAGGAGAATCCAAAACGCTAAAAACTAACTAACTAATGTTAATATTCACATTTCTTTTCCATCGGTCCCTCTTCGTACTGGGAAGCGATTCTACTAACTGAACCCTAGATATCACACCGGTCGGCTTTACTTCTCCCACGTAGGAAGATGTAGCCAGAGAATTTTCAAATCAAAGGATCTCAACGAGTTGTACTGGGGATGAACCCAGACCCACATTCCGGCTTGCCGCTCAACCACCAGAGCAGTCTTCAAAACACCAATTTGTTGAGTAGGGATACTATTATTATTACTTAAAATGCTATGCCTCCCCGAACCGGTCACAATAAATGAATGCACAACACGTCTGTCGGAATATATAACAAAAAGCAACTTCACCAACAATTCGTACAATGAATAAATTAAAATTTAAAGAACCGTAATTTCTATTCCGGCTGAAAGTAATGAGAATAAAATGAATGAATTTCAAGGCGATTCGCGCGTTTAGATTGATTTCAAAGGTTCCCGAATTCAGCCACCTGTAAGTAAATTCACAATATTCGATTAAAAGAAAAAAATGTGCATTTTTCCAAAGTCGGTAGTGGACTCTGTTTCTATTCATCATATCAAGAGCATCAAGAAGCTATCAAGATCAACACTAAACGAAACAATGTAAATGAACATGTGCAAACTACACCAAGTATTCCAAAAATCATGAACAGCAGTGCGCTTCGTTTTTGGTTTAATGGACGTTTAACAGACCATGCTCCAACATCCTTCCTTCTTGATTGAGGCACTTTTAATCTTCAAAGAACGTCTTACAACTATGAAAGTCAGATTACATCGTCTAGGAAGACAATTGCGTGGTTGGTGAGTCCATTACATTATACGTCACCTGAGATCGAACTCATACCACCGCTTTTAGTGATTTGGACATCAGCAACGGCACCTGGTTGTGAAAACCTGCAATACTCTTTGTTCTCAATACATTTTGAGTCCCGCTTTATTTTTTAAAACATTTTCAACACGGTTGACTGATTTGGCACAAATTTAGAAAAGAGTCTCAGGGTGACATGGAGTAGAAATAATTATGTAATGCTGGGAATCATTTTTTGATCATCCTACTCTGCAGCTGTTTGCTAGAGTGGGACACGGTTATATAAAAAAAATTAAATTTTGCTCCGAGTAACTTTCTGGGTTCCATTTAGGTCCCAGAACAAATCAGCAAATTTTAAGCTCAAACGGTGAAACTATATTTTTGCGCCCACAGTTTAAAGTTTATATGAGATTTCATATGGGGAAATCGACTTTCGCAAAACAATTCTTCCAAGAGCCGCCCGTTACCACCTTAAAGTAAATAGATCTATAGGCAGGAAATTTGTCAAGGAAACAAAGTCTCAAGGACCGCGAAGCGATCTGATACTTGTGGAAAAAGTTATTAAGCAAAAACCTATTGACGCCCTGAAGATTGACGAAAATCTCAATTTTTATAGCTGCTGAAGGTCGAATTATATACAAAAATTTTAAGTGTCTCTTATTATGTACAAAATATGCCTCAGTTTATCTCTCAAAACTCTTGTGAAGTGGCTAAACAGTTTAGATAATTGAAATAGACACATTAAGCGATGATCAAAAAAATTGCATTTAATTGGATAACCAACAGCAGTGGTGCTAGAAAAAAATAATACTTTATTAAACGTCAGAGTATCAATCAGTTTCTGATGCTTAATAACTTTTTTTTCAAGCATCATATCGTATCGTTGGCTTCGAGACTTTGTTTCTTCGTTGTATTTCCAATAAAAGCCACATAACAATTTATTTTTAGGAGGCAATGGGCGACTCCTGGAGGAATTATTTTGTGAAAGTTAATTTTCTCATACAAAATCCCATGTAAACTCAGTGGGCGCCAAAAAAAAAGTTTCAGGGATCAAGCTAAGAATTTGCACAGTTGATCTAGGACCCAAATGGTACCTATAAAGTTGCTCGGAGCAGGAATCTAATTTTTGTCGCACCCTACTGTTTACACCCTTTCAATTATTGGGGCCCCTTAGCTCAATAGTGCCCAGGGGCACAGTGTCGTCTTAAGACGGCCCTGTTAAGAGTAAGGGTGCTTACAGAGTGGCCGCGAGAAGCTGAGCTGGGGCTGGTACTGACATTAGAGTGCGAGATGCGAGAAACCTGCTTGCTGCAAACCAAAGGGATGATGTCAGAGTGAAAGCTGAGCGGATCGGCGCCGACTGCCTGCTTTCACTCTGACAGGCTCCATTTGATATGCTGCGAGCAGATTTCTCGCATCTCGCACTCTAATGTCAGTACCAGCCCCAGCTCAGCTTCTCGCGGCCACTCTGTAAGCACCCTAAGTCAAATGTACCGGCTTCTGGCAACTTTTATTTCACATGTTCTTGCACATAAATTCAAGTGACATGTTACGCTCCTTTTATGTGCATTTTGCAAGATGTAAATATTCAGTTCGAGTACAGCAATCATCGAGGATGGATTTTTTTTCATTACCGTCATTATCCTCTTCAATTAATCTAGATTTGAAATTGAAAATACAAGCCTATACATAACTCCGCAGTAAAATCAGTGCTTGTGCCGGAGATTGAGGCCACGTGATGGATAGTGTCCGGCAACAGCTTGAACATTCTGAGAAGAGCGTGCAAGCAGCCTTTGCTGTTTCCGTTCGCAGATGACACTATGATAGGTGTTCCACCGGTGAGATTGTTTCGTTGTCGTCTTCATAATATTTTAATAATCCGATCTTCGGTTTGACAAAGTTGAAGCTTTGTCAGATTCATGCGATTAAAAATATAGCCTCTGCATTAGTAATTGCATAGAGCTGTATCCCATTGATCATATTCAAATTTACTGGTTCCAGGTCTCAATTTCTGCGATTTCTTTCTGATGATGTGCTAATTTATTTCTGCCCCAAATTTCTAATATCTATGAAACTTTCTTCTTAAATACTTCCAACATTTTATATTTCTAATCAGAATAGCAGTACTGCCAATAGTTATGCATGATATTGCTGCGTGCGGGCCCTTTAGGAAGGAGTATATAGTATATGTACCTGCAAATCGGGTGGAAATCTGTGGGGTTGCTTTCGATTCGAGTTTAAATTGCGCGAATTTGTTAACTGTTTTATAGACCTCATGCTTTAGTCAGTGCACTGGAGTGAAAACGTTTGCATTCAACATCAGTCGCAATTGACGGGAAAAGGATATTTCGACTGAACGGTATTATTCCTATTGGGTGACCTTCGCAGGGTCTGTTCTATCGAACTACCTCGTCTTTGGCATGGTTCGTCTACCTGTTCGCCTTTTTGTGCCACGGATCATGAATTGTACTAATTTCAAACAAGCGGGACATACAACCTTCCATTATACCAATTAGGCAATTAGTGAGCAGTGTAGTGGGAGTCAGGTGGATGATTCTTGTGGAAGGGGGGAAATCCACATGATCTTCCGGCATGTCTCGTATGCAAACAGCGCTAGGAGAAGCTGAAGCGTTCCCTTCAGGGACGATCTAAGCCACATTTCGCAGAAATACTGAAGATAGCTACGCCACCGGTCTCCACGAATAGAAAGAATGAAGGAAGGACCATTTGCTCTCTTAAGCATTATTGTAAAGGCCAGAAAGTGTCTTTTCAAGGTCCTTCAAAAATATCTGCTCGAGGAAGTACTGGTGCAAAACCGTAGCAAGTAGCTCCTGGTCTCAGAATCCTGAGCTTAGAAAAGGAGTTCCCAGCATTTGCTGGGGCATTAAAAACTCCAAGTAGGTATTATCATCAGGGCCGCCGAGAGGGGGGAGGGAGCAGCGTGTTTCCCTCCGGGTCCGGAGTTTTGAAGGGGGCCCAGATTTTTAACAGAAACTAAAATTTTCACAAATACTTTTTCGACGGAAATTTATTTGAGATATCAATTAAAAATTTAATATCTAGAATAGCGAACTACTAAACTACTGCATATTTGATATCAACTATGTTTATACCAACCTAATTCTCGCATCGGAACAAGATCAGACTCGAGCGGGCATAGCGGAATTTGTAAATTGAATGTCATGTACGCAGCTCACCTGGGTTCGAATCCCAATCCCGCACACAGAAATAGATATTTGTTATAACCTGAACGAAGAAGCGAATGACCGTAAGGTTAAAATGTCCTTAATCGAAACAAAAATATGATCAGACTTGTAAAGGTTAAACAATTAAATGGTTTGATTAGAAGTCATGATCCAATCCAATTCCAATCTTCGAAAGCGCTGGATCAGTATCGAAAGTAATTGTTGAAAGAAAAAATCCTGGCTTAGGGTTGCCATACCGATTTTTAGAGGCAAATTCCGTGTCTTCGTTCAGGTAAATCCCAATTCGGCCGGAAGAATTCATTGGATTATTTTGCAATTTCGCGTTGCCCTTTTCTTTACCAGGAATCGCCCAACACCCAGTCCTCATAAACAGCATCCTTGGGTTGCAGGCCCTAATTGTTAAAGAGGGCCCGTCTTGGCGTTGACAAATATTATTTTAAAAGTGCCATTTGGGTTTACTTTACCCCCTTTGAACCTTCGCTTCAATGTATTAATGTTCCGCACAAAGTTCTCGAAAGAAACTGAAGTGTGATTTCACACCCCGTGTTTGTTTATAGAGGAGCAGTGCAAAACTCGCTCGGGTTATCCTTCACAGCGAGAGTGGTTGGTGCTTTTGGATTCATTGTGGATATCCGAGAAAGCAAATTACTACATCCAACAAAATCAAAAACACATTTTTTTCGACGATTTTCGACTACCAATTCCTTCTAGCAAAGAGGCCAAGGATGGAAACAAAATAAATACGTTTTACAATTCTTTCAAATACGGTCTTTTATCAACATTTTCATTATAACAGCAAATAGCGCACACAACGAGCCCCTTTCGTAACGAGTATAGTGTTAATAGTTTTGTTTTGAATTTTATATGTCATAAAGCATGAAGAGCAGATCTCTTAGTTCACAATCCTGCAGCTGCCAATGATTCTAAGAAGCATACGTTCAACTAAATTGCTAGATTGTGGTTGGTTGATTTCGAAGAAAAAATTTAACTTTGCTACCAAACTAAATCAACTAGTTAGTAAGATTAGCTAACTAATGTAGCAAGTTAATTCCGCAGTGGCAGATCCAGTGGGAGGATCCTGCGAGTCCGGATCCCCTCCGAATTTTTTTTAACCTTTTGAGAAATTTTAAATTAGTTTCAATTTTATATTAGTTTCAATCTTAAAATCATTTCAAACCAAAATTGGCTACCAAAACTGTTTTTCATTAAATGACGTTTTGACGTATAACGTATCGTATAATCTTCATTCCAAAATCGAAATTTCGGACCCCGGATCCGCTCCTGTAAGTCCGCATACAAAATCTTTTCGTTTTGGAGGAGTGAGCGTGAGATTTTGAACGTCGCTTCCTGAACGTAACGATTTTATTTTTATTTTTGAACTATTTTCTAGAATTTAGCTTCAACATTCTTGTAAAATATTTTAAGGTGTGCTAACACACCAACCCAAATAAAAGAATAATTCATGTTTTATTAGGATTATTAATGTTTTTGAAATCAGCATAGCGTAAAATCCAACCAAAATCCTTATTTGAAATTTAATCCATGTTTCTCATTTTTTTCCATTTATTTATTTATTTATTTATTCTTACATGGATTTTATTTGATTTTGTTAAATTTCATTGATCTATTTTTTCACGTTGTGGATTGTATTTGTATTTCTACAATTGCAAGATTCTACCTTTTTGCCTTTCTCATATAGAAAGGTTATGCAATCACTCTGAAAAACGTCAACCTAATCCCGGCCCGGAGGGCCGAGTGTCATATCCCATTCGACTCAGTTCGTCGAGATCGGAAAAAGTCTGTATGTGTGTGTGTATGTGTGTATGTATGTGTGTGTGTATGTGTGTGTGTATGTATGTGCGTATGTGTCAAATAATGTCACTCATTTTTCTCAGAGATGGCTGGACCGATTTGCCCAAACTTAGTCTCAAATGAAAGGTGCAACCTTCCCATCGGCTGCTATTGAATTTTGGATCGATCGGAATTCTGGTTCCGGAATTACGGGTTTCATAGTGCGGCCACACAGAAATTTCTCATAAAAACTATAGGAAAAATTAAAAATAGAATTTTTATTTTTGATGCTAAATGTATTCAAGGTGCATAAAACGTCGAGATTTGATGCAAACACGAAAAAAAATTGACGAAGATTCACTTTTTTGGATTTTGTACATTTTTGCCTTTCTCATATAGAAAGGTTATGCAATCGCTCTGAAAAACGTCAACCTAATCCCGGCCCGGAGGGCCGAGTGTCATATCCCATTCGACTCAGTTCGTCGAGATCGGAAAAAGTCTGTATGTGTGTGTGTATGTGTGTATGTATGTGTGTGTGTATGTGTGTGTGTATGTGTGTGTGTATGTATGTGCGTATGTGTCAAATAATGTCACTCATTTTTCTCAGAGATGGCTGGACCGATTTGCCCAAACTTAGTCTCAAATGAAAGGTGCAACCTTCCCATCGGCTGCTATTGAATTTTGGATCGATCGGAATTCTGGTTCCGGAATTACGGGTTTCATAGTGCGGCCACACAGAAATTTCTCATAAAAACTATAGGAAAAATTAAAAATAGAATTTTTATTTTTGATGCTAAATGTATTCAAGGTGCATAAAACGTCGAGATTTGATGCAAACACGAAAAAAATTTGACGAAGATTCACTTTTTTGGATTTTGTACATTTTTGCCTTTCTCATATAGAAAGGTTATGCAATCACTCTGAAAAACGTCAACCTAATTTTTTTTTTTGACTCGCATAAGGTTTCGGATTTTAACAGGGGCGTAGTTGATGGTTTACGGAGAGGGGTTACACCCCCCCCCCTCTACTGTTCACTCCCCTCCTTTAAAGATCTCCTTAAATCACCCCTCGGACCTATCCAGCCCTCATACCTCTCCCCTTCAACCCCAACATCTTTAAACCACCACTATATTACAAAGCATGTCAATTTAAGCTGGGGAGTCGTTCGTTCATGGGACTTTCGCCCTCCTCACATACCCATCCCCGCATGACAAAATGAGTTAGCAAGCAGATAACATTGATCTAATGCTGATTAGGCTAATGGAGTATGATATTTTTTTGTTTCAAGTGTTTCACCGTCGACACGTAGCTCATCAAGTTCGTGGCTGGCATGCCATTGTGTATAAGTGCAAAGTGTACTAAGAATGTAATGGACATTTCCACAATTATGTTAAACATAAAAAGCCTCCGTGCCATAGTTTAGAGAAATGAGAAAGGCACAATTGCACCGCTAGGTGGATTAAAACAGGTTTTTTCTTATTGTTTCATATTTTAATACCCTGCTTTTTAATTTGTTTCTTTTGTCATTCCATCTAACTTTTAGAATTTGTCTATTTACTACACTTATTCTTGTCATAGCCTTTTTCTATTTCCTTTTTTTTTCATTTTTTTGCATTTACAAAAGCAATTTTACTTATTCAAATTCATTCCAATTTGTCTTTTTCTTTAATTTTTTACCTTTCTCCTATTTTCTTCCTCATTTTTTAATGTTTTTAGCTTTCCGTAGTTTTACTTTTTCCCATTGTTCATTTAATATAATTTTATTTGCTGTTTATGCCTTTTTCTTAAGATTTAATTCGTTATTGTTATTTCTTCATGTTTTCCATTTAACCTATTTTGAAAGTACTTTTTCTGTTGACCATTTTCCTATTCGTTAACATTGAATATTTTTTTATTTCCGTAAAAAACATTTGATTTATTTTTTCTTGACATTATGCGCACTTTTTCTTAATTTTACTTTTAGTTCGTTGTTTGAATTTATTTCAAATTTCATTTCTAGTGTTGTTTGTATTCTTTAAATAATATCCATTTTATACATTTTATTCGTGTTAATATCTTCATTTTTGTGTTTCTATAGTGTACCATGTTGGCTTTTTTCTGCTATTTTTTGTTTTCCATTTTGTCTGTTTGCTCCGTTTTTGTTCAATACTACCTAATTTCTTTACTTTTTCGTCTTTTCGTCATTTCAATTTTCCAGATTTTCAAAATTATCTGGATCGTCCATTTTTTTTTTAATTTCTTTAAAAAAAAATTTATTTATTTTTTCTATTGCTTTAAATATTAATGTTAAATACATTTTATTATTCTTGATTTATCGAGTTTTTCAGTTTTATGCATTTTTTATATTAATATTTGTATTCTTTTTAGTAGTTCTTTTTTCATTTTAATTGATTCTAAAAATTTTCCTACTTTCCTATAAATTTTTCATTATTTTCACCATTTGTTCAATAATATTCGACTTTTTAAATCTTCGCAACATGTTTTTCTAGTTTTCTGTTTTCCTTTATCAATTTTTAATAGGTTTTGTTTTGGTTTTTCTTGATTAAACATTTTTTGACAATTAACATTATTTTTTTTTGGTTGATTTTGTTATTTTGAGCTCTTTTGTACATTCTTTTAATATTTAGTTGTCCTATTGTTTTTTATCTTTTGCCGTTGATCGCCGTTTAGATATTTTTAATTTTTGTAATTAGTGCATTTTTAATCTTGCCATTTCCTTACTTTTATAAATACTATTAACAAAAATGGCGCTTTTCAAAGTCACCAAAACTGTCGAAGAGGTATTGAAAACTCCCAAAGTATAAAAACCCTACGTTTTTCCTTCATTGGCACTACAAACAACTGGAGCAAAAAATGGTACATAAATATAAAATTTCAATGAACTCCAATAGATTTCAAACATTGACTTTTTTGTACTCAGGCAATACACAGTGGTGGGGGCCCGTACGTTGGACCCCCGGGCCCGTATTTTCTCTCTGCGGCCCTGGGGGCAGGCATAGCGAATAAAATTAAATTTGCTGATTTTATTCTATCATTTTATTCCATTTCACATATTCTTATATATTCTTATATAATATATATTGTTCTTGTATCATTTATGATGTCACAAATTGGAAATGAAAGCTATTAAAGTAAGGTTCCATTTTTGGCACGGTTCCAGTTTTGTCAACTGAAAAAAAAATTATTGCCAAAAACCGAATCCTACGGTAGCTATATTGCACGTGTGATCGAATTATTTTATTAAGAATAAACAAATTTATTCCGATTGCAGCAGTGTTTTTTTCCCTTTCAGCCCAAAATATGCTGTGGGGCCCAACGTAATCGGGACATCAGCTTAAAAATTCACAACAGTTTCAAAGCTTAGAAGCCTAACACGAGGATGCTTTATTTAGACCGGTACAATCCCGGCCGATGAACTCACCGAACGAAATGTATTCATAAATATTTCTTATCTCCTGTTACGAAATGCAGTGCCGAACGAATAATTTTAGTATGTGTGTGAGTGTAGTCTGCGAAAAAAGCTCAAGTTGTTTCTCGCGCAAATCCGAGTTGAATGAACTATCATCTCGCAAACAGCAACGACGACGACGACGACGTCGAAAAAAAAGATCGCACTCAAAACGCAAACCCAGAGTAGTCGTGCAAATCCACCACCATTTCCCAGCACACCCCATCCGCGACCGGCCAGAACAACATCGACACGCAGACAGCGCACTGCACACATGATGATCGTTTCTGAGCAGTCCTCGTTGTGTCGGTCGTCCGGCCGAATATCGTGAGAGAATAAGTCCAAGCTGCCTGCTGACCGACAACCAACCGCCTGCTGCTGCGGCTGCTGCTGCTAAGATGCGGGATGATCCCAGCCGGCAGGCCGGCCGGTCGGCCAAGGGAAAGCCGCGACACACGTTCAAGGACAACAACTGCGCGAGAGGCGAATAAACTCTTGCAGTTGCATTCACCTTCTCCGCTTCCTTCCCCAGGATTGGCTGCCGATGTGGCGCGGGTCGGTCATCCTATCCCATAGTAGTTGCCCGGTCGATGGAATCGAGGCTCAGGTTGTTTTTCGTTGCTGTTGCTTGCTTCTGCTGAACGACTGCTACGTATATGTATGTATATTGCTATTCAGTTCAAACTCCTTTATCATGATTGATCCCCGCCGAGAAGGGATTTCACGGCGCAGTTGCAGCGGACCGGGAAAAGGTGAACGTTATTGCGTCGTAGGTTTTTTTTCTGCTTCCATCGCGAGATAGTCGCTTGTGGGAGAATGCTTCGAGGAGAGTCGAAAATAAAAACATAAACACGTGAAGAGGTTGTTGGCTTTTGGAACTGGGTTTGGAAAGAGTTTTGGTAGAGACTACTGGACAGCTATTGAGGATATATGTCCCCATGATATCACGTTCACAATTCTGTGTTTAGATATAATTTTTTAACTTATTTCGAGTGATCAAATGCATAATGTGCCCAAAAATTTAATACCTTTGGGGAAGTGTACAAGAAATTTCATTTAGTTCATGTGGAATTATTTTTATTATTTATTGTCATATTCAAACCAGGGTTCGTCGCACTACACAATTGCTGTATCAGTGCCGTTTATTTTGAGATTGGGTAAGAATAGATATCGCGAGGTAGGTATTCCCGAAACCGACTCGGAACAAGCTCCAATACAATAAGATCTCGAAATACTTCATTGATTTTTCATTATTTATTTAGATATTCTTTCGGTCTACAATGCTTCAAAACAGGCTTTTGAGAAACTTAATTGGATGGAGCCAAAAGAATCCATATTTGCGAATTGACATGTTTTACAATGTTTATGTGTTTAAAAGCCCCATTTTTTGGCAATACAAGTATTTCTTTTTTAATGACATTGATCATAGTAGGCTATAGATAATGTAACTTTTTAATGAAAGGAGATAGCGTATGAGTGTCTTTGGGAGTCATACAGATGTAGAAGACAGAACATATTTATAAATTCTGCCCAAGACATATTTTCTCAGTCGCTTTTAATTAAAATTTTCGAAATATTTTTTACTGTTGCTGAAGAGACCAAATCTCTGTAACCAGGGGCGGATCCAGAAACATTTTCGGGAGGGGTCTGAAATTTCGTTTTACATTTCTTATAAAAGATATGTATAGAATTCGCTCAAACTTTCAAGATTTTTTCCGAGGCCCGGAGGGCCGAGTCTTATATACCAATCGATTCAGCTCGATGATTTGGGACAATGTCTGTGTGTGTGTATGTAACAGACAAATTCTCATTCGTGTTTCTCAGCAATGGCTGAACCGATCTTATCCAAACCAATTTTAAATGAAAGAACTAACAGTAAGAACGCTATTAATTTGTTTTTGATTCTGATGTTTAGTTTCCAAGATATTAATGTTTGAATGTGCGAAAATGGCGTTTTCTGCAGTTTTTTTAAATTATCTGCCGAGATTGACAATATAGGTTAACAATATATATATATATATATATATATATATATATATATATATATATATATATATATATATATATATATATATATATATATATATATATATATATATATATATATATATATATATATATATATATATATATATATATATATATATATATATATATATATATATATATATATATATATATATATATATATATATATATATATATATATATATATATATATATATATATATATATATATATATATATATATATATATATATATATATATATATATATATATATATATATATATATATATATATACATATATATATATATATATATATATATATATATATATATATATATATATATATATATATATATATATATATATATATATATATATATATATATATATATATATATTTCTAAGCAGCTTATACGAATACCCTTCGAACAAGCTAAAGCTTGTTGAAATCGGACTATTATCAAAAGAGATATTTAACATTAAATGCGGACGAAAGATTTTTATCATTTTCCATTGCCAGAAATATGACCAAAAACATGTAATTTATTATTAACGCCAAAACGGCTTATTTTAGGTCAATAGTATCTTCGGAGAATTTAATGGAGGTAATATGCCCTTTCTTTTGGTATTGTGCTTTTGCTGATTAATCTCCCTATGAGTGAGATATTTTCACAAATTTTCGTGGAAGTGATTATATCGAAATGATGCCTTCAGCAAATTTGTATCTCTTACTTTTGCGAATAACTTTACTGAAGACTTCAAATATCCATTTTGAATACTTTAAAAGTTATGGCTTGTTGTTTGTGAATTACTCTTTGTCGCCTATTTATTGTTCAATATAGTAAAAATCCATTGAAATAAGCCAAACATTATTTCGATAAAACGAAATTTGTATTTCATTTTACTATCTACAACCGCTAGAAATAATCACCGAACACTTCCAAGTTGTCTGGAAGGAACTTGATAACTTATCAGTGCAAAAATGTTAATTTGTGCGAACCCTCTGACTACAATTTTTCTAACTTATGACCATCGGATCGATCTGAAACATATCGGAAAATGAAAAGCGAAATAAATAACTCCAAGCAACGGCGTAGCCAAGAGAAGGTTTTGGGGTTTAACATCATACAACCAAAAAAAAAAAATTATTTGATTGAGGTTGAAAATTTATTGATGCAGACTGATTTAATTCAATATTACAATAACAATTATCTGATCCGTAGATTGATAACCTGTTGTTGTAAACATCATGAGGACTTTTGATAAATTGTCGGAATGGAGTCCTGATATGTACCTGATCTATTGGTCTTCATTTCACAGTTGTCTAATAGCATCAATATCAAATTCCTGCCTGAACACATTCCAATAGAAAATTCCAGAGTTCTGTAATCAATCATAGTCCTCAGATTTATTTTCAAATTGATCTCGTTTTTGTAGAGATGTACTGTAATAAGGGTCTTTATTTAATAGGAAGAGAAGTTAAAATTGATTTAATGTCTATGAAACATAGAACTGCTCACCAAAAAAAATGCATAACTTTCAACATTTGCCAAAAATGTTTTTGCCTTTCTCATTCACTCTAAAATTCGTCAATCTAATCCCGACCCGGAGGGCCGAGTGTCATATGCCAGTCGAGATCGGAAAATGTCTGTGTGTGTATGTATGTATGTATGTGTGTGTGTATGTGGAAAAAAATGTGACCTCTGTTAATCAGAGATGGCTGGATCGATTTGCACAAAGTTAGTCTCAAATGAAAGGTACAACCTTCCCATCGGCTGCTATTGATTTTTTTATTGATTGGACTTCCGGTTCCGGAGTTACGAGTTGAAGAGTGCAATCACACAGCAAATTCCCATATAAACTGAAATGAAAAATTTTCAAAATCAAATTTATATTTTTGATGCCAAATGACTTTAAAATGCATGAAACATTGAGATGTTTGACAAAAATTGACTTTTTTGGACTTTGGTATATTTTTGCCTTTCTCATATAGAAAGGTTATGCAATCACTCTAAAAATCGTCAATCATACCGGCCCGGAGGGAGTATGCAGTGAGGGGTTGCTACTTTAAAATTAAAACTAGTTTAAAATTTTTTAACAAGTTGAAAATTTTCGGCAAGACCTGGACCTCCCGGATCTTTCTCCATGATCCGCCGCTGGTTTCAAGCGATGTTTCAGTATCACATAGTATCTCAAGATCGTGGCTGTCGATCCATTGTATGTATGTACAAATCGTACTGAACATGTAATATTCATTTCCACCATTGTATTGAACATAACCACCCATGGAATCGTAGTCTGGACAAATGAGACAAGCACAATTGCACCACTAGGTGGATTAAAACAGGTTTTTATTTTGGGAATGCGTCGAGTTGAGACGAAAACGTAATATGATTAATAACGAGGATAACACTTTCCGAATGTAGAGAGAAATGTATGAAAAATGACGATTTCCATTCGACTCTAGCAGTTCCTGATCGATTTTGATGAGCATTTGATTTTTGTTGTATGACCAATTATATGTATAGGTCAAATGTTTAAAAACAGTAATTTAAGGTCAAGATAGCATCATTTTGAAACCGCCAATTTCGGAGGTTTAGTATCTTCGATGAGTTTTACAAACGTTAAACAGCGCATCATTTGATAAAATAATTTTGACGGTATATCGTCCAAGAAGTATTTATGGTGAATTTTCTCAGGTTAATATTCATGACTACAATAAAGTCTCAACAAATTCGCTAAAGACACGAACTCTGTTATTATTTTCTGAAAAATTAATTCTGCATAATTTTAAAACTTCAAAAATTGCGGTTTCGGAATTATGCCGTTTGGACAGTATGATCGATTTGCACCAAATCCCCCAATAAACCGAATTTCTAGCTATGCCGCTGACTTCCAGTAAGTAGAAACAAAGTCGTTCTACACTCGTTCACAAGAAACTTCTTCGAATGCTGAATATCTATTATAATACATTGAAACCCCGATTTTATCAGCCAAATATGAACATATGTTTGATGGGCTCTAGCAGACGAACAAGACTGAATTCGAGTAAATCCTTTCTTGAGCATGTTTTCCTTATCATGAAGATGGAAATATGCAAAAATGAAAAATTCATCATAATCAGAAATAGTTATCAGACTACATCAAGGGACGGGATAAATATTTTAACAGCTTCAGTTTATTATAAAGAAAAAAAATTGCCCGATTTAGTCAATGTCCTCATTTTGTCAGCCTAAAATACACAATGAGATTGATAAAAATGGGCCTTTATTGTATGTATTATTCACTGTGTTTCACATTAATAGGTACATTTTTTTTGGAGATTTTTTTATTGCATCGAACTACAACAATTTTTAGGTAGTTTTCAAGGGGTTATTTTATAGACTTCTTCCAAAATTTGGCGAACCTATTCCAATTCGTATACCAATTAATACGCTACGCTTTTTTGTGAAAAGGGCGATACTTACAAAGGTAAACATAGGGCTTTTTTCATACATGCGAATGAGGGCTTTGAAACGCAACAAATTAACCTAAAAATTTTGATTCTACGATATTGCTTTCTTAAACTACAGCAAAAAATACAACGGGCGAAACTGTATTTTTGTTTGTTTATTTAAAGTTTTGCCCTCCACGCTCCATGCAAACAAACAGGGCGATACTTTTTTTGCTAGCAGTTTAGAGGCGAAACTGTTATTTTCGTATTTTTTAAGGATTATCAAGCTGATTCCAGCTGTAAATAGTAACAATGATCGCTATTGAAAAACACGGACGAAATCGGTGGTGTAGAACGGTAGTTATTGTAAAAAACCGTAAGGGCGTAACTTCAATGGTGATAGGTGGGACCGAAAAAGTAAACAATCGCCAAAGGGGCGATACTATCATTTTGTCAATTTCAATAGCAAAAACAAATTTTAATTTAATAATTTCAAATACTTTATGAAGTTTTGGGTTTCGATCACTGAATCATGCAATCTAGGATGTAAAAAAACACAATAGTTCTTAAATAGGAAAAAAAAACAAGTCTGGAAATATTCACTGTTGATTTTCTTTGAATGGTATCACTGCTACACTAAGGCAAAATGCATAGCGAAATTCATAATATTTATCTTGTGATGACTAGAAAAGTAACAAAACTATGTTTTCATAAGATTAATCTGAAAAACATACGACTTGTATGATTACCTTAACATTTTACAAGTTATTGCATATGCCAGTCGTTCGAGTTTCATACGAGCATCTTACGATTCTCATAAAAATAAGAGAAATGTATAATATTGTCTTATGATAATTCAAAAATGCCTTATGGAACATGAAATCATAGCAAACCGATTTGACCAAATAAATGCCGTTTCATAAGATAATCTTATGATTTACGTACTTGTGGCTAAAAATTATACGATATTCTTATGAAATTCGCTGTATTTTTTGCCTGAGTGTAGTATCGCCCTTTTCAAGAAAAAGCGTTGATTTCTTAGTTCTTAGTCGCGTTGGAAATTTGAGTAAAGTATAAATTTCAAATCGATTCAAAAAAAAATTTCGATTTTTTTGGCTCAGTACAATATATAACCCCTTTAGGAAAATTCAGTTTTCCCACCACAATTTAGATATTTTATTAACAGAGCATTAACAATAATTCGTTGGTATGTCTATTTTATGGGCCATTTTTTCGCTTTCCCATTGATTTGGTTTGAGATTTCTAGCACTGATGTTGTCGTATGCTGATTTGAGCGATTCTCTGAGTCCTGCCACTATCCCATGTAGTATGTGTTATCAAAAACATCGCGAAGCATCAAGTTCTAAATGTTCTCAAACGATATAATATCCGAAGAGAGTGGTAAGAGTTATAAGAAATGTCTCATCACACTGTTAGGTGGATTAAAAGCGTTTTTTGTAATAAAATTCGAATTTTATTGTTCATTTAATGACCCAATTGTTATTGCTTTACCAATCGATGATTCAAAGCGAACTGACCTAACCTGATTGACTTAGTTAATCAAAGTTAATTAAACTGTTAAGTACAAACAATTTCTTAAACAAGATTCAAATGTTCGTTTATCTGGAACGCCCTGGGAGTAATGGAAACCCGGCGTGACTCACGGCGGCCCTAGCAAAGCACTATAGTTTATATAACTTATTAAAAATTGTCAATTTTCAAGGCAAAATAAGCGTATTTTATAATGTATAGATTATAAATCACTACAATTTTCATTTCCCGTTTGACGCCAATGCCAGTCAAAGTAGAAATCCTATTTTCTACCGAAATCTATTCCTTGCATGCTGAAACAATTTCTGAAGTCTTCCCCAAAATCGGCGAACTCCATTACGATCAGTGACAAAATTTTAAATTACAGTCTTTTAAACGCTATTTTCATTAGTTTTTTTTCAAAAATCTCAGTGTACTTTTTACCCCTCCGGCACTCGCGCGAATGGCTCCCCGAATGAGCAGCCGCTGGAGCTGGAAGAAGATTTCGTTAGAGTTTCGGAAGGTGTTGCACAAAATAAAACGGCGCGAGTGCCGGAGGGTTAAGGGAAAAAATCATCCAGGAATGTATTCTTCCATCAGGATCAACATGCACTTCAAATGACAAAAAATCTCCTTCTCACTGCAGCAGATGTTGATTTATAGGGTCATATTTTTGACGCAACGCTTGACTTCTTATAGGCCGGCCCCCGTCTGGATGCTGCTGCCGAGTCCAGGCCATGCCGGTTTTCTTCAATGTTCTTGACGTGTTGATGCTCGCCTGCCTGCCTGCCTGCCTATCAACCGTTCACTACCGACTGCTGCTGCCGCAGGGTTATTGCAATTTTATTTGCACTATTTGAGAAATGTCAGAAATGTAAGGTCCCCGCGTCAAGCAAGCGGAAAATCCGCGCTCTAAGTAATCGCTCCTCCTCGGTGACTTGTGAGGCGATGTCAGGCAGCTGGAAAATGCCGCCGAACCAACTGTGGCAGTAGCATTTTCGACTTGAGTAAACGGGTAGGGTGCATTTTTATGACAGCGATGCAGTCGCAAGTTGCAGAAGAATCCAAACGATTGCACCACATGCAGTTTCGAGTTTCATCTTGGTCGGTACGAGTACCTACTGTATCAGTTGGGCGTAAGACGACGGCGCAGCACAGCAGTTGATGGCGCAAACTTTCCAGTACCTTACATACATACCGACCGACCGACCGACCGGCAGGCAGGAATTATTCATCAATCACATTGACATTGGGAAATGTAAACACAATCGCCCGCTCTCGACTTACTCCCCTTTTTCGGATGAGTGGTGCTGGCCTGAAATCCCTCGCAAAGATCATCGCAACGCGACTCAACACGACATGCATGGCCAAGGCTAGTGCCAATGAACCGTAATGTAATAAAATTATGGCTCACATTATTAGTCATTCTTCATGATGCCGTGGCAGTCTGGTAGTAACGGTGGGGGGAGCACTCTTCGCCGCCGCTCGAACAGACCCGATGATGGGTTTAGGAAACATATAACATCCCGCCAAACCGAGTCCACAGGCAAACACGAATTAGCAAATAAGCACTGGCACATGGGAATATCGTGTGGCTTTTTCAGAGACGATCGGCAAGCTGAAGTTGGCACAACATGCGTAAAATGTTTGCCCCCATTTCGGTCGTTTATCATTCAGTCAGTGAATTTGGCATCAGTCATTAACTATAACTGTCGTGTCGGTGTAGGGTTCAAGGACACCGGATAAGCCACCATCTGTGTGGTGTGGCTCGTGGAAATGATGCATCGCTAATTAATCACGGAACAGTTCATTTTGGAGGAGGTGTAAGATGGATCGGTTTTTCATATGCGAATTATGAACATATATTTAGCTAAATTACCCGGATTTTTCTTGCCTTGGCGGCAGGGAGTTCGTTCGCATGATTGAAAGATAATTGTGGCATAGAAACACGGCATTCCGCTACAGCAAGGCTGTTCTATAACAAATAATAATGGCATTAACAAGCTTTAATATGTAATGTGGATCTGTTACGGTATGTTTTCATAAACATGGTCTTTAGTATTTTAAAATATTGATGTCCCAAACGCGTATATTATAAAGAAGTCGAACAAACCCTATACGAAATCGAGTTTTGATGGTTTCTATTTCTATTTAGCTACAATTTTACATGGATTTTGACACAATAAACTCAAAAAGCCTAGTGATAAAATTTGTGTGTGAGTAACGGATTTACAAGTGAAAATGCCTGTTTCCAGCAGAGTTGGTTTTCACACGAAAATACTCTCGATCGCATAGATCCTAAATTATTAGTTGTATTTCTGAATACGATTATGGTGGTAATTACCATAGACCACCATTATCTGACTCGGTTGACTATTTTACAATGAATGTAATGAGTAATGATGATCATAGGAAATATCAACCAAAATCAGGGCCAAGATTAATTTCTCGACATGCTGACGACAATATGCGGGTGAATACTGGGAACGAGAACTTTATTATCCGGGGTTCGATTTTCCGGGCTAAATGATTCGATTACTCGTATACTAGAAAAATAAAGTAAATAAGCAAACTGGGGGTCATCTGTTTTTCGGTTTTTGAGTTTAATTTATGTGGTGGTGTCACATATCATAGCTAACGTTTCCTTTAGCCCTCAGTCTAGTTAGAAGAGTGCGTGTTGAGCCTCCACAAAGAGATCCTTGTCCTAGTCCTTATAGAATCATTTAGTTGACCAATCTCGTACCGGATTGTCAGGTGATCACAGCGAAGGACTACCAAAGGTTACGATGATGGGTTTCCGGCAGCCTCAGCGAGAAGTCTCAGTAAACGAAAAGGAGGCCAGGCGGGTTAAACTAGATGCAGGCGATTGGTAGGCTATTGAAACTTTGTTCTAGGCTACCCGCCGCAACTTGCCGTTTACTGTGAAAGTAGAGTGGGGTACTTATCAGAATCTTGTTAACCCTTTTTTAACCATCTTTTTTCTATCGGTTTTTCCTTAGAATAGTTGGCGTCATGAAATACGAACAACCTGATTTAATAAAGATAGGTGCTTCTTTCGCAGTGCTAGAAGTTGCTCAATATTTACCTTCCGATCTAATTCCATTGCATGAAAAAGGTAGTTGAAGGCAGTCTAAACTAAAAAGTTTTATTAGTTTTCAATAATATCACCACGCAACGAAAATATTCCTAAATTCCATGTTCACCATTAACAGAAACTATCCCTGGCAGCACTGCTTCCGCGAAACACAATCAGATTAATTGTAATAACTTCTGTTCTACTGATAATATTTATAACTGTTAGTGCTAGTTATTAGTCCTAGTTATTAGCCTTACTTGTACTGATGTAAACATATGTTGTGTAAACCAAAAGTTGAAGTCGTTTAGAAACGTGATTGATGATTCTATCAGCATCTTGAAAAATCATAATCTTCGCAGAATTCTATCTTGAGAAGGATTCCACCAGACCTCTAGGAACCTTAGAAATGCGGATAAGAATTCAATCGAAATTCTGAAATACAGGTATACCTCCATAGTACGTACACATGCCATCAATTTTTTTCCTTTGATTTTGTAAGCTTCAACGAAGTATGACAACTTTTATGGAAATTCTATGGGTTTATGCATACTTTAGAGAAGTTGTGTGCTACTTACAGAAGTTCTATAAAGTCCAGTAAAGTATTTCACTTTAAGTAAGTCATAAATTCATTGTAGGAATCAAACAAGTATAAACAAATCTGCAAGCTTTAGGAACGCCCTACATATTCCAGGAATGTATTATATTTTGGGAGACTGCTGACTTACAAGTAGATATTTAATTCTTCAGATAATTTGTACGACACTCATTAGTTATAGTTTGGTTTTGTCAAAATTCAGAGTATCTCAATGAACTTTAAGGATGATCTTCGAAGGTCATATGTAATTTCAGTAATACTTCAAACTTTCTATACTAACAATTTCTATAGAAAACGGAGTGTTCACGATTTTCACACATATTTTACCAACTTCGTGAAATTCTGCAACCTGAACATTTAGAAATATTACAGTTTCAGTAGGTTTTGTTAACGGCTATCGGTGATTCAGTCAAGCTGCTTCAAGGAAATCCTACGATATTAAGTAGAATCTTAAGAAGCTCTGGAAAGTTCGCGAAGTTTCAAGAATATTCTAAAGATTTATGAAGCATCGTTTGAACATCAGGGGGCGTCTGCAAATTTTATAAAATTCTATCAAACTTAATAAAATGCCAAGTGCATTTCATGAAACTCACAATTAATTTCAACGAAGTATTTCGAGCAAACTTACAAAATTGGAAAAGTGACGAATATCAAAAAGCCTCTTCTAGCTTTAAGTACGGCATGTCCCAAGTATTACTAACTTTAAGGAAAATTGCAAAAATTCAAGACATTTTTCGAACATCAAAGAAGATTTTAGGCAATTTTGAAGGTTAATATCTAGAGCGGTGATAAAACGATTTTTGATGAACGATCTGCAAACATTATGTTCATAAAATTTGAGTGCTGAGTCTCATATATTCTAGGAGATACAATGTTTAGAATGGAATGGGCGAGATTCGCAAGACTAGCGACTTCGATGGAGACTGCTGATAGTACTTAAAGAGCTGAAAAAAAAGTATTTTCTCAACACTTCGTTTGGGGATCTTGTGAGCGTGATTAAAAAAATGTATCCACCATATTGGCGTGGTTCAAGAAATATTTCCTAGCTCAGTGAAACCTATCTTATGTAGTCAAAAACTGTGGTTATTATACCTTTTAGTTTATATGCCGACATTGTTTTAATGTAAAATCATATCTCCTTTGCAAATATATTTAAATATCCGTTTTCGGGGTTTTTAAAGTTCATTAACGATCAAAAACTGAAAGGAATAAAACTAATCTGAAATCCTGTATGTATCTGAGAAAAATTGTTTTTTTTTATTCATTTCCTTTATTTGATAGGCACAATTGCGTTAGCTTGGCGGTGCCAAATGCTTTTGTTTTTACATTTTGGATATCTTAAAACTAGGAGGTTACAATGTTGAAATATTTTTTTTTTACAAAGGAAAAGAAAGTTTACAGCTATCTTAAGACTAGAAATAAGATTCAATATACAAGAGAGGGCCAAAAGATTTTTTTATGAAAAAATTTAAAACAAGGGATTCACTTTAAGAGAAAAATTGTTATCGCGCCCACAAAACGAGAACTTCTGTTTTTTTAACCCACCAAATTTCGGTTCGTTCCCACAGTTTGAAAAATTGAACTGTTTTTATTACACGAATCAAATAATACATAAAACAATTCCTTCTGCTTCAGGTAGATCAAAAAATTAAGAAAATCTTCAGCGAATTTATCTATGAATTTCAAGCAAGTATTACGAATTTCAGAGATTCAGGATAGTTCTAGAATTTTAAAGAAGTGCTAAATAAAATTCTACAAAATTCTTAATAAATTTGCCGAAATGCTTAAGACAATGCTACCAATTTCAAAGGAACTTACGGGAGCATGGAAATGTTTTAACACTCCATTTTCAACCATCCTGGTTGATGGAAACCAGGGATGTAATGCACCTCAGAGCAAATAAAGAGAAGAATAAAAACGCTCTTTGCACTTTTCATGCGAACCACCGCTCTTCTCTTTCACAATTTCCTCACTTCGGTGTGTGCTGCTCCCATACGTGTATTCCACGGTGTCTTTTTTTTTAACAACTTTATGCAAAAAAATTCAGCATGTCTGAAACTTCAGGATATGAAAGAATGGACTTTCCCCTTTTATTTGAAACCAAAATCAAAATAATCCGTCGGGGGGTCTAGAGCAACTTTGTTTTGAAGTTTTTTTTTCGTGAAAACAGATTTTACAATGGAACTAGTTCATATTTCTGCCCCCAGATGGTGCTTTATACATTCGAACAAAACTAAAAGTAAGAATCTGATAGATTATTTAATTGTCTACAACTTCGTTACCAACTAGAAACCGTCTAAGTTAGTTTCACAGAAGACCTAGTGGTTTGTCAATTCACAAGCACTTTTTTATTTGCCAAATAGTTGTGTTTAGTTCAATAGTGAATTCAGCGGAATTTGAAAACTTGGAAAGTCTCACCTTTTAGCTGAAAATTACAATTCCCTGATACAGGGCACCATTCATATTTTTGGGATGAGAAGTTTTAGATAAGTGTTGACCAAACTAGTATGATATTAATATTCTTTTTCATGATGGTAAGTGATTCCTCCCGCAGAAACAGCTTTTTCAATTATGTATGCCCTTTTTTTCATTTTTTCGATTGATCTCAGGGATGACTTATAACTATTCTTACATGAATCTCCTACTCTGTTAGCATCTTCGTATAAAATTTACTTGTCCTGAACTTCAACCTTTATATTTGAACATACTCAAGGAAACTTTTAACGCACCATTGCAATATTTCGCGGATTTCATTGCAACGCTTGGTTAAAAACGCTGATTATCCGTTTTCAAAATTAACTCAGTGTGACAAACAGTGAACAAAAAACTTTGAGTTTTTGGATCAAGTTAACTTTTTTTGGGATATATTCGAGGACTTCTATGTATATAAGGTTATTGTTGTACTCAAATCATATTTTGTTTTCAAAGTAATACATATCGCATAATATAGGATCAATTTAGTAACGATATCTCGCATAATTGATAGGAAATGGCCGTAAAATCCAACTGCCACAATATGCTTTGCGGAGAAAATTTGAATAAATCGTTTCACACTAACCACTAATTTGGACAGTTACTGCTGTGGTTTGCGTTAAATTAGAAACGGTGTGTCCCATTATTTCGTCTTGAACGGAATTATAATAGCTGACTTAAGCGATCATAACCTAAGTTTACGACGTATGGTCTTTTCTAAAACATAAATGTTAGCAAACCCTTGTAACCAAGCAATACCTTCCGATGAATGGTAGTCCCTTCGAACCCATCGGGAAAGATTACAAACCAAAAGCACAAATAGTTTTCTGACTCTGTCAAACATCCTTATTTTCAGAAGTTCAATTAGAATTGTCAACGTAATGAATCCCGTCTAATATTTTCATGCCACTAAACCCAATAATTTTTTTGGTAATGTAATTAGTGCGAGAAAACATATTTCCAAACCACTAGGCCTCATGTGAAACTATCTTAGATATAACTTTGTTAAAATCTTAAACAACTTTTCCGGATGATTTCAGATTAATTTTTAGTGGTCATCAAACTTGTAGACAATTAAATTTTCTATCAAATTCTCACTTTTAGTGTTGTTCGAATGTATAAAGCACCATCTAGGGACAGAAATATGACCTATCTCCAGTAGTAAAACCTATATTGTTACGAAAAAAACTTCAAAAAAAAAGTTGCTCTGGACCCCCCGACGGATTATTTTGATCTTTGTTTCAAATGAAAGGGGAAAGCCCATTCTTTCATATTCCGAAGTTTCAGAGATGCTGAATTTTTTTGCATAAAATTGTTCTAATAAATACACCATGATTCTACTCCTTGGTTGCACACCTCAAAGAGTAGAAATAAAGAGGCTCTTTAGTGTGAATCTTAGTTCCACGCGCACGGAAGCAGAGAAAGCAACCAAAAACATTTTAAAAACGTTCTTCCGATCTAACTTTATCTGAATTGTAGTTTGATTCGCCTTCCTACCTGCTTGCCAGTGAGGGGAGGCACAAAAAGTGGCTCTTCAAGGTGACTCTTTGAACGAAATTCTGCAACTCTTGGTGCACAGATCTTTCTCTTTTTCGTTTTCAAGTTTCTCTTTGTGCGGTCGTTCTGCACATCGCAGTGTTTTTGTGATGCTCTATTTTTCATCAGTTTATTTCGCTCTTTGTGGCACATTGTGTGAGCAAATGGCAAACCTGATGGAAACCATAACATTAAAGATTAAGTACTTGGTGATAGGACAGTTTAGCACTAATAGGGTGATGAATTTAATGAATAGTATAATTTTTGTGAAGTTTCGTTAAATATTAAACATAAAAAGTAATATTTTGAATTTTATTTTTGTGATTCGATAGTACGTACGCCAAACGAAGCGAAGGTGTACGTACTATCGAGGTATACCTGTAGATTCTGTCGGAATGCTGAAAAACTGCGACCAGAATCCTAGAAAGTACCCAAACATGTGAGGGGCTACTTGGTTTGAAAAAATTGGTTCAGTCATCACAGAAGGATCGATTTGGCTTTAATTCTGGAATACGCTGGAAACCCGGGACTTCCAGAATTGTCGAAAGTGGACAATAAATTCAAAGAATCTTTGATCGGTCATCAGTTATCTAGATCTGCAAATCGAGGTAATATGAGGTCCATTTCAAAATTTTTTTTAATATGTTTATATTGGAAAAGCGAAAATGAAAGGAAAACATCTATCCGCGAATCCCGTGCCTTATAGATTTATTGGATACGATGTTCTGTTGACGAATCATATCGAAAAAGGGTACTGTCGATTAGCTGCCTCGTAAATGCGATTTTTTCGCGGAGTCTGGGAGTACACAACATAGAAATTTTTGCCTTTCTCATATGGTTCTAGGTTCCGAAAATGACAATTTTTGCGCTAAATTATTTGTTTTCCACAGGTAACCTCTAATATTAAACAATATGAATGCCGAGTTCAAAAGGTTATTCCATGCTTACCATTTATTAAAACTCGTTGAATTAAGTAAAGAAAATTTAAATTTTCAACTTTTTGCTTGGGATGTACCCTATTAGGTATAAATACGTTAGGCATACGGACGTTTGGCATGCATTCGTTAGGCATAGTCGATTCCGACAGCATAAGCCACTAAGTGACTTTACGCTTGTTCGGACATGCCACAGACTCAGGTGATTCGCATTTAATGCCGAAATATTCTGATTCCTGTGTGTAGAAGATAAATGGTTGAATCGCCAGGAAAATTCTAAGCTTGCTCATATGACCCTATTCCACGATTTTTTAAACTTTCTTCCTTCAACTCCTTGCTCTTCTTGAGTACTATGACTCTTAATATTGACAAATATTTCACACCTTCCAGTCCCTTGCTAATTAAATGTCGTTACAACACAAAAAAATTAGGCAAAAAGACGTTGGGCATAAATAATCATGTTGAAGTATCACTTCAAGGTGCTCATATTTTGTGCGGTGATGGCTTCGGGTGATAAGAGCTTCGAACTTTTTCTGATGTTGTAGAATTACTTTGGAAGCAACCTCGATCAACGTTTTAGTCTGCTGCATATACTTGAAGAAATATTTGCTCAAATAAAATAAACAGATCGAATGCTTGGCCTGTGGAAACTGAGCTTGCGTTAATTTCTCGACGTACAACCGATAAATTACAAATGACTAAAATAGACTCATCACTATTGTTTAAAATTAATCTCATTTGACTTAAGGCATGAATAACGTACATTAACTTAGATTGATATACAAGCATGGTGCAATTGTCCAAGAAGAAGATATAGGGGAACCCGGGGATAATAAGACCGTGGAGGTAATTCAGACCCCAGCGATTTCTCAGAAAATCGTAACTCTTTCTGACTGTCATATATATTTGTATACATAGATTTACATACCTTTTTAATCCACCTAGGAGTGAGATGATCCATTTCTCATATCAATACTTTCTTCATTCATTATTTTTTTGACGTAGGACTACGTCTTTGTTTGTTTTGGTTCAATTTTAAACGCTTATAATTTAGCCATCTCACGATAAATTTTAATTTTTTTTGCACACATCATCCTGAAATACTTCTAAGAATAGATTCCAATAGATAAACCCAAAGATTTGGTGCGAGATCAACCGAATGACCCTAAACCCCAAGAAATGTACGGTGATTACGTTCTCGAGGAAAAAACGCCAATTCGATTTGATTACTGTCTAGCTGAATCCACAATTGACAGAGCGAGTTGCGTCAAAGATCTCGGAGTTTTTCTCGATGAACAACTGACGTTTAATCAGCATATCAGCTATATTGTCGCAAAGGCATCACGCTGTTTGGGGTTCATAATGAGAATATCTAAGCACTTTTCAGATATTTACTGCTTGAAATCTCTCTACTACTCACTCGTTCGATCAACTCTGGAATATTGTTCAGTTGTGTGGAACCCTCATTATCTCAACGGTGTCCATCGAATTGAGCCAGTACAGCGCAGATTTGTTCGGTTTGCCCTTCGTCGATTGCCTTGGAGCGACCCTCACCAGCTGCCAAGTTATGAAAACCGGGGTTTGCTTATTGGACTCGATACATTGCAAGTGCGGCGGGATCTATTCCGTGCTATGACAATTTCGGATATTTTGCAAGATCGAATTGACTGCCCCGAGCTTCTCAGTGCGATAAACATGAACTTTCGCCCTCGCGGCCTTCGCAATAATTTATTCCTCCGATTACCTCTTCGCCGGACTAACTATGGAGTAAACGGTGCCATCATTGGTTTGCAGCGGACCTTCAACAGAGTGTCCTCCGAGTTCGATCTTCACATTCCACGTAGCAGATTAAAATTTGACTTTTTAAATAGATTAAGAAATTATCATTAGGACCACACTGAGTCTGTTGACATTAATTATAAATAAATAAATTTTTGATATCATGGCATTAAAAATTTACATAATGTGCAACCTAGTCAAAATATCACGCGTTTACACGCAGAAGATAGCGCTTTCCAAGTCCGGCACGACATATTTGTGTACCTAGCGCGCTACGCTTCTATGAATGACGTCATCATCGGCTATTTAAAGAACGGATTTGGCCGGACAAGCTCAGTTGTCTGTTGAACGGCGTGCGGAGCAGTTCACTGCACTGCATCTAAGTCCATATATAGAATTGTTTTAGATTCTTATTTCGATATATGATTAATATCACTGCATTCGCTACATTTGTATGCGTACTTTAGGAAAGTTACGATAATGACAAAATATAACTAGAAAGCTTGGTCTATACATGAAATGTATTGTCCATATTGTCTAAAATTTGGTTTTTCTTCACCGGTCCGGGTTTTTTACCACACACAATCGAAAAGTTTTTATAATTTTTAAAAGCTGATCTTGTGCTATAAAGATATTAGTTCGGTCACGGTTTTCTGTCTTCTTTCTTCAGATCTTCTCAAATATGTTTAATCGGATCCAATCACCTACTACAAATAAAATGACCTAACCAAAAAGGTTTAGTCCAATATGTAACATTCGATGTTGATTGGTTGTGCTTAAACTATACGTTAGAAATATATTTGATTTTTTATTACTCTAAATGTACTAAGAAAATAAATATTTTATATTAACTAGTATATTCCTACGTCTACAGTTCGTACAACTCCATTGGGCTGCCCCTTGTAGTTTTTTTTCTCAAAATTTAAGCGAAATACGCACACAACTAGACACAGTATGAACGTAATAAAATGAAAAAAAAAAGAAATTAATGAAGAAAATGCAGAAATCGAAAAAAATATTGAAATGAATAAAATAAGGAAATGAAACAAAATGAATAAAATAAAAAAAGACTTAATCCACCTGACAGTGAGACGAGACATCTTGCACATATCACTGTTGGATTATTTAGTAGTATGCATAGAAAAAAGCACGAACAAAAAAATTAAATTATTAAAGCAAAGAGATGATAAAAAGTTATTAAATACATAAAATGAGTAGAATTATTATAAACGAAATTAGCAAAATACATTAATCAAATAAGTTCAACCCATTAAATGAAAAATTGGACAACATAAAAAGTTATAAAATTAATTGATTCAAAATAACAAATTGGATGAAATGAATAATTGATTTTGGTCCGAAACCAGGATAAAACTCTTTTTTCTCTCCAGTCTTCGCGGTCGTTCCATTTTACGGGGAGTCCTTTTATCTTCTGAACGTGTTCCCGTGAGGTCTGACAATGGACAATGGAAGTTGTTGTTGAACGTTTGCGTAAGGTGTCGAATGATATAGGCGGCTGGCACTGCTTTTAGGGTAATTTCGGGAGAGATGCCGCGTCAGGAGAGATGCCGCACTCTCTATATCTCGTATATGGGGTCACTTTTATACGATAATATGATATTGTGAGTTTGTCTTTCGAAGAATTATAACTCTAGAGATGAAAAATAATCCTTTTTAATTACTCACGAAAATTTTATTAATGATTTTGTGCGTTCAGTTGCATCACGGAGTGCTGAAAAATTTTCAGCACCGCATTAAAATTTCGTTTTTTTTTAAATAGTTCGATTTTTTTTTGGTAAATCATTCAACCGATTAGCTGGGACCTTTTAGAAGACATTCTGATCATGA
The DNA here is from genome assembly GCF_030247195.1 of Topomyia yanbarensis. Taxonomy (NCBI): domain Eukaryota; kingdom Metazoa; phylum Arthropoda; class Insecta; order Diptera; family Culicidae; genus Topomyia; species Topomyia yanbarensis. Next base: position 337,067,879 of record NC_080672.1, on the reverse strand, counting down.
GCACGATCATCCATAATTTTAGAGGAAAATGGCATCGTGCGGCATCTTTCCCCTACAATTGGGAGAGATGCCGCATCAAAATTGCGGGTGAGATGCCACACTCAATGAAAGAGGATGCATAGCTAAAATGTATTTTTTAACCCCGGAATGTCATTAAATGATCATTTGCGTCAGGTATAGGTTCATAATAAGGTATATCCACAAACTAATGGACCTAACACAGTGACATATATGATTATGAGTCTATTTATCAATATATTTAAATGGGCGACATGTATCTAAGTATTAGTTACTTCGGTTTATTCTTTAAAGTTTCAGGCACTAATTTTAGTAAACGCATTGATTTGTAGTGATGTCAATTTTGAGATAAAAGCGAAAATTTTAACGAATTGATGCTTTTTCAAAATGAATCTTTCATGAACAAACCTAAGTTGTATAAACAGAAACAGAAACAGCCAAACAGTGCTTTTAAGGAACTGCTACTAACACATAGATATGTATATCGTACAAGCATATAGATAAATAGTGCCCTGAATTAAGTTACTCCAACTTAACCGTTACACAAGGTTGAGAAAGAAAAATATTTTTAAAATATTTAATAAAAAATGATTCTGGAAATGGTAGTACCTCCTTAAGAAAAGTAAAGGTGCTAGCCGATTTATAGGTGCAATCAAACTTCATGAAACTCAGCTGAAGACACTGAATCACAAAAACATCAATGAGAGCCAAAAATACTTTTGTTCACCATTTCTCAGTTTGTGATCACGGTGCGGCGTCTCACCCGCACATGCGGCATCTCTCCCGCAATGACCTTTTTTTGTAAAATGTTCATGGAAATTTGGTTAATTTTTTTTTTCATTACAAAAACTATTTCACAGTATTTTAGAAACTTGTAGCAATTGATAAAAATGATTTCATCAATTATTGAATTGTTTACTTCGATGCAGGATCGATTTTTAAAAATGTGCGGCTTCTCTCCCCAAATTACCCTATTATGGTTCCCTTGGCTCTACTGACAGGGGTCGGCGTCTACGCTTCCCCGTATGTTGCATGATCTGGGATCCAGTGAATTGATCGTTGCTGATTTCAATGGCTTAGACGAACGGGTGTCGGTGTTGGCCAGCTTCAATCGCGCGAAGTACCTAGAGGATGTCGGTGAAGATAATGGTTGCTGTGCTTAGTGGTGTTAGGGATATGACTAGGGCGATTGTAGTGGTTTCGGCGGTGAAAACAGAGCATTCAGATGGGAAGCGGAGAGAGAAGCCTGTTCTGTTGATGCTGTCTCAGATTCCAACCTCGTAATCCTTATTGGATCCGTCCGTGTAGATGCAAGTGTGTTTGGGAAAACGCCTCTGAACGAGTTGGTTGTCTACGGACCGTTCGTTTTTGAGGAATTCTCTGAGAAAATTCTCATGGGTTCAAACACCACACAACCTCATTAAAACAATAAATATAACCCGTGTCAAACTTCACAGCCATCAAAATATCATCAAATGGTCTCAATAACCCTTACATCCAACAAAATATGATTTTATGAGGGATCTCGGCCCATGGTGATGATGTCTTCATGGGTTGATCCATTTCAAACACCATGGGGGCATCATAAATTTTTCGTATGTTCGAATAAGCGAGAATTCATTTTAAAACATAATCAAGTTAAAAAAATTTAAAAATTCAGCGATTTAAACTTCGTTTTTTTGAAATTAAGAAAATGTCACTCAGTCCGGTATAACTAAACACTAATCAATTGTTGGTCAAATATTCAACAGATCCTAAGAGCAAAATGTGAACCAGCGGACTTAATGAATTTTATTTATTAGTGTACCATATACAGTAAACTTCGATATAACGTCCCTCGATTTAACCTACTTTTTTTAACTTTACATATTTTAAAATTTATTTTTCTGGTCCTTTATAAATTTCTCTTCAATTACGCATGTATTTCATATTTTAAGAATTGAATATGTTATACACAGTATTAAAACGTACTAATTGGGCTTCTATTGAGGATGTTAGCAATTGACTACTTCATTAAAGGTTTCAAGAGGTTTTTATCCAATTTTATTTGCGTATGATCGTAGTTTATCAAAACCCACAATTTATCTCAATAAATAATACATGATCAGTACGTTCTAACTCAAAACAAGATAAAACTAGAATTAATAACATTGGTGTGGCCATTTATGGATGGTTTCGGAACGGCGAAATCTGATTCTCTGGGCTCAATTACAATGTTTAAGTTCCATGGAATGCTGTGCAACAAAAAACAGAATGTGAAATGCAATCATACTTAATAACAATCAGATACAGTTGCTTCACGAAACTGCGGAGTATTACATTCGAATTACAGATTCTTTTTATCATTCTCGACGTGTGGCTCATCAAATTACATCAACCGTATGATCATATTCAAAGTAATGCGGACACATTTAACTCAGTTATCGCATATTGCGGAATTCAGTTCCTGGACTGATGATTAATTTTAAAGCTTGCCATCATGTGACCCATGAAATGACGTCCCCTTGACGGCCTACGAGGAATCCAGTGATGTTTATCACAATTTTTTCTGTTTGCTGCTGAGACTCCTGAATCCGGTTACAAGGACCAATGATTGTTTTCGTAACCTATCATGTGCCACATCAAACAAATAAGAGTGAGAGATCATATTTGCAGTTATACGGACAACTGTGCACGTTTTACGACCAGTTTGGGTATTAAGGAAACTGGTTAACGGAATGAATAATATTTTCAAAAATTCTTCCATCAGTCAGGAAGTCTATTGTAATGATTCAAGTTTTTAAATTGCTTTTATTTGATGAGGCGTATACGGTGTGAATATAAAAAAACATTTCTCGAGCTCACACAGAATAATAATTGGCTAATGGCTTAATAATTAGGAAAGGAGTGAAAATACTTTCAATATAATACTATGATAATTGCATTTTGGTTTAGATTTAAATTTTAATTCATATATGCAAAAACGAATAATTACATGGAACCGAACAATTTTCTTATAAGAAAAGTGGTTTCACACTGCTAAGTAGGTTAGATTTTAAAAATTAGTTACGGTTTGTCAAAATTCTACAAAATAAAGTACCATGAATAACAATTTTGTGAGTTTTTTACATGCTTCGATATAACGTACAATTCGATATAACGTACATTTTTTTAAATCGAAATGTACGTTATATCGAAGTTTACCGGTTTACCAAAATTATTTCGTCAGTCCAGTCGTCGTCGTTAGCGATCATCTCCGAGGAGCGTAAATGGTTCGGACTACTAATGGGTCCGACGGGAGCATTGGTACGGAAATAATACCCCAAGCTGGTTTAAAAGGACCCATCCATGGGCCTCAGAATGGGACAATTGAAAACTCCCGTTCGACCAATATAAGGGATGTCTGGTAATAATGGACCAATAATTGGTTCAGGGCACCAATACATTTTCTCATTTTAGTACCCATCTTATGGTCCATCCAGGACCCATTCCCATTTATGGTCCAGAACCCACGAACATCAGTTTTTGGGGTAAACTAACAGTGACGGCATGGTCCCTAAAATTCGGTCCCAGAAAATGGTCAATATGCTTCAAAACCAGTCTTGTTGAGTGCTTTTTCTCCGCATATTTTCAAAATTCGAATAGGAAACTGATTTTGTTACCATAACATAACAACCGATAGAATTTTAACGTTAATTGAGCTCATAACATGCAAGACCACCCAATGAATGAACAGCGCATGTACTGATGACATTAACAATAAACAATTAATCGCACTAGCCGAGATATCAAATGGACATTGCCCATATGCAGCAAAAGCAGTTTAAAACAGGACAACTGCAAACAGTAAGCGAATATGAGATCATTCACCTTCGCAACCTTCTCTGGATAGTTTATATTTTACAACTTTTTTGTTCAACTCCGCTGGCCGTTTTGTTTATGTTTACTGACCCAGCTGCACATAATTCACCGTCACTTTCAGTCGCAAATTGGCCACCAGCTCGTACCGGCAAAAGTCCGCCGCGAGAAGAGTTATAGAGGTTGGCAGGCCGTAAGGCACTATCAGCAGGCAATTATCAGCCTGCACGCGTCTATGAATCATAACAATTATACTCGAGCGCGCTTAAAAGGTTGCAGTCGCATATTTTTGACCTGTGGCGCATTTAAATTACAGTTACAGACGAAATCATAACAAAAACACGCACTGAAACAGGTATGTTTACGTACTGGAAAAATGATCACATTGTTGTTCATTTCCGTGGCATATTTCGGCCACCAACGTCGAAGAGATGGATGGCGCGCAAATTACGTCGTCGAAGATAGTACAATCGTGATGTTTTGCGTATAGTGTGAACTTTGATGGTCGATAGTTGATTAAACAATGTCGTCAACAGACAATCGTCACAATAACAAGCGAATAAATTTTACAAGAACAGGTTCATGGCATCAAAAGTCATTATGGGTGATTGTGATGATTGTTATGGTTCCTGAAAGCACAGCAGGAACTATCAACTGATAATATCTGTTGGATCAGATTTTATTTTCCGCTCATACATAACGCAAGCAAGAAGGATGCTGACCACCTGACGTATCGTTAGATTCCTACTTCAATCAGATCTGATTACAAGCGCACTCGCCATGCTCGGAAATATAATCAAACCTGGCATAGCTCACTGATTCCTAGAAACGAACAGCTTGAATTTACGGAGCGATACCCCTGACAAGTTCAACCTTCTTAGTATTCATTCATGTATGTACGAGCAAAATGAATCCAGCATCTCGATGGATTCGTTTTGATGTTTGATCCTGCTATTCAACATATACAAACAAGCGCCTACCTACTTCAAATTCCCAAACCTTGCCCACCTACGTCGTTGATCATAGATTTTATTTTTGTAAGCTCTTGGATGGAATAAAATGATTGCTGCGAAAACCCAATAAGCATATTCAAAATCAGAAGATGGGACTTACTTGACGAACATTGAAGGGTAAACTTTCAAATTAATAAGAATTGGAGCTTTTGGTGTTTTATTGTAGTAATTTTAATCTTAGCAATGAAAGTAAATAATTATTAAAATAATTCAATAAATAAAATAATTTAATTTAAAAAATCAATAAATCAATGATAAAAAGTTATACGATCTCTCAGAGTTCTGTAATGTTTCTTACCGAAAAATACTTTTGAACCACTGCACCGATTTTTATTGGTTGTAGGTCAAATGAATGGTGTTTAATGTAGTTTCAAGAAAATGGTAAACTTTGAAAAATATTGGGTTTTTTACGAACAAAATACGTATTAATTGGTTTTTCTTGATCTTCACTGCGAGGAGCCTAAACTACACCATACTTTTATATTTTTATTTGAAAGATTATTCAATTCTACACGACATGTCTAATCATATTAAACCCTCAGATCTAGAGGTTTCGGAGATACAATTTTTTGAAAATAAAAATCTATGTTTACACCCCACATGCATGAAAACGAAGAAATCGCATGGTAGGTCACCATACATCTCCATCGAGTCACAGCAAAAAAAAATCCATGAGTAACTTACAAGCTGGGTGCAACATTCGCTTCAACCTGGGAGCTATCCATTTACCAAAACTTGTTTTAATCCACCTAGCGGTGCAATTGTGCCTTTCTCAATCATGAACACGAGAATTTTTTTGTTGCTTATATTTATTAAAAGGTTTCAAATGTATACATTACAATTTTATTATACATGACTTGACAACTATATACAAGAAAAGAAATCATTATTCGAGTTCTAAAATTTTGCAAGAGAAAAACCAGTCACGGTAATATTGAATTGAAAAAGGAGCGAAATCGGTTAAGTCCCAAAAAGTCATAAACAAAACATATATAAACAAAATTTCGAGATAACATAAAATCTCGACGTTTCATGCATTTTAAATATGTTTGGCATCAAAAATACGAATTCGATTTCTGAAATTTCATGGGGTCCCCCCTTTGAAAATTTTTTTGAGATCCGGCTTACATGGAAATTTCATATGTGACCGGACGGTTTAGTCTATATTTCCAGGACCATATAAGCGATCCGTACAAAATTTTATAGACATCTTTGGGGATATTATAGCTATCATTTGGGACTAAGTTTGTGAAAATCAACCCAACCATTTCCGGGAAACTGATGTGAGTTCGTTAATTTTGAAAGATGGCAGTTTTTCCCGGGCACTTCCGGAATCGTCTATGGTGGTCAATGTAGTCAACGAAAGTTTGGTTGGCCGTCGGTGACCTAGAACTGCAAATTTAAGTTGTTTGAGAGACAATTTAGCTAAATTTTTACCTTTTGCCTTTCTTATATAGAAAGGTTATGCAATCACTCTGAAAAACGTTAACTTAATCCCGGCCCGGAGGGCCGAGTGTTATATCCCATACGACTCAGTTCGTCGAGATCGGAAAAAGTCTGTATGTGTGTGTATGTGTATTAGGGTGACAATGATTCATATGAAAAAAAAATTCGCAATCTACACCCCCTAGCGTCGTTCCAAATCATGAAAAAATGACACTGTCTAAATTTGAGCGAAATCGGTTAACCCTAACCCCTCCCCCAAAGAGTTTAAAGTTTGTATGGGATTTTTGGCCAAAATGTATGGGGAAACACTCGCAGTTCACAAAATCGCCGCTAGAGGTCGCTGTAAACTTCCGATCACTGACCTAGGAAGGAGTTAAGCTTTTGAAGATATGCTGAACAAGTTTGTCGAAGATTGCAAGACAATCCAACCAACCGTTAAAGAGTTATTAACGTTTAAAGTTGGATACTGCTGCTTAACATTCGCAAAGGGCGTACTCCGCTTATCTCATGTATGTGAACCACGAGTGAAGGTGGGACAAAGTTAGGAAAAACTCATATATCTCTGAAACGATAAGAGATAGAAAGTTATGATGTTCCACAAAGTTGTAGAGGATTAAAAGGACTTTTTGGTTTCACTAGAAAATTTCATGATTTCTCCGCAAGGTGGCGGTAGTGAGCCAAGCAATTTAAAGGGAATACTCCTATCTGTACAACGGTAAGAGATGGAGCATTTGGATGTTCTACAAAGTTGTAGAGCAGCAAAAAATATTTTCTTTTCTTATTTGAAAAATGCAGAATTCTACCACATGGTGGCGCCAGTGATCAAAATTAATTCAGGGTAATACTCCTATCCATACAATGGTAAGAGCTAGTGCAATCTGTTGTTATACGAAGCTATATAGTATTTCGAAGGCTTTCGTGTCTCGTTGTAAAAATAGAATTTAGGCCGCTTAGTGGTGCAAACAGCATAGAGTATGAATATATTTTAATACACCTTTTGAATGTTTTCTAATTTTTTCGAATTTTTACTCCTATTTATTGTGCAGAGATTCTTTTATTATACATAACATGTTACAAAGTTTTCTTAAGACTATCATGCTATGATAAAACCTAAATTCTTAAATTGCTTCGTAACCAGTGGCGGATCCAGGGGGAGGGTCCATTGTCACTTGTTGAGAAATTTGAAAATACCTAAGTAGGCTACAATCCAATTCGCGTTGTGCTTCTATTATATTCAGCATCCCCCTTTTTTGCAAATAAGCAAAGCGTGCATGCCAATTGCGCTACCTGCCCACCAAATCACCACATCACCAGATATTTGATTTTGCTTTTGCAGATCTTCTAGAATGGGTGGATCGTCTCGACCGCTGGGTATTTTATGCGGTTCATCGCGCATGTTGCTCGCTATCGCCGGAGGAATATAGTGTATGTTGTTGTCGTCGGTGCTCGTTGGTCGCCTCAAGGCGTGCCATGTGCTGCTAACCCAATTCAAATGATATTGGTTATACGAGTACAGGACTGATATTTTGGTAGTATTTGAAGACCCGATGGTCAATTTTTCGTCGTATCTGATACCACACAAAACTTCCAAACTGAACAATTCAAATCAATACTTTGGAATTGTAGTCCATGTGAGGTCATAGAAATAAGGATTACCATTCCACAGTGGTCCAGAATGTATATTTAACAGGAATTTTGAGATTTTTCTAAATCTAAACAACTTAGCCTTAATAAGTCTTTGGAGATATTTTCGTAGTTTGTGGGTTTCTTCTTTTTGTTAAAAAAACAGATAGGGTAATTGTACCAAGATCAAAAAATAACTTTTTAATTATTCCAGCTAGAGCCAAATAATCTTCAACGAAGTTGTAGAACGACAAATCTTGGAAAAGTTTGCTGAAGACATGTGAGCTCTACCTATCATACTTTTCATTTAACAACTTATACTTTTATTTTAAAATTGAAGGTTAGGGTGTTTCTTAGTGTTTATCAGAAAAACTGTTTTAGTCAAATAACTTTTGCGGTATTGATTTAAAAGTGAAGTAGTCTACAGACAACTTTAAGATTGTTTTAAGGAAAATAACTTGTTTCATGGCAACTATTTATATCTATTTCATGGCAACTATTATATCTAACTATTTTTGCTGATGACTTATGAGCACTTTTTCGCCAACAATATCAATATCACTCATTGGGGCAAACAAATAATAATTCTTTTTCAAGTATAACTAAGGTCATTACTAGAGTTATAATTGAGCAAAAAATAACGAATACGTTTTTTTCTAAAAGTTCATAAAGTTGATTACAAAAATTCTATTTTTGATATTATAAGTTCTTATATCTTTGGAATAATAGAACCTAGCGTTTTAATGTGGGTGGTTCTAATTTTTTAAAATCTTAAAATTAACTTTTAAATGGTGCGAGATAGAGCTTCGTAGAAAATAAAATTTTGAAAAACTTGGTCGAAGACACTGGAACTCTATGTCGTGTATTTTCCATTTTACAAGAAATTTACCAAAAAAATAGGATGTTTCTTAACAAATGGTTTTCTTTATATAACTTTTGCAGTTTTAATTTTTCATAAGGATCGCGTAAGAAAAACTTACAGATATTTTGAAGGAGAGCATTTTGTCTCAATGTACCGAACCTCTAGCATCTCTCGTTAGAAAGTTATATATACTTTTTACTAAAAATAAACTCTTTTATGAGTAAATATTGCAAGACGTAAAAATATTGTATTTGACATTTTTTGCGATCTATACTACAAAGCTATATCATATGACAACAACGGTATTTAATGTTAAGTGTCCTAATTAAAGATAATGCTATATGAAAAAGTTATATTTTTTTATAAAAAAGTTCTCATACCTTTCAAACGATAAATTTTTGGTAGTTGGTGTTTTAAAGAAAATTATGCACCTTAAAATAATCTTGTACCCCTGTTTATAGGGTACTTTAATGTGAAATGAAAACTTTTTATAGAAAAAAACCGTTTTTAAGGAACACCTTACAGCTTACATTTGGACTTGTCGGGCAACGGAAAGTATAAAAGCTAGAGCTTGCGTGTTTTCAGAAAATTTGGCTAAAATGTGTTGTTCTACAACTTCATCGATAATAGTCAAGCTCTATCTCGAACCGTTCAAAAGTTTCATTTTAAATATTGCTAAAGTTAAAACCACCCTATAGCTTCTGTTTAAAGCAAAATAAAGGGCTTGTAAAGTACAACGACTTTGCCAAACATATTGTAAGGCTAAATCATTTAATGTTAGCAAAAAGATAAAATTCCTGCTAAATTTACATTCTGGAGCCCTGTCCATTCCAAAGTACTAAATAACTCAACAGTGACATTATTTTTAGGACCCCAAAGTAAACCAATAAAAGTGTACTTTTTCGAAAATTGTACCGCGTCGGAACCCATTATACTATGAAGTGCTGTTCCGTTTTTGTCGTGGCTAACGACTTATCATTCAATATACGGGCCCTTTTCAAAATTTCGGGATGAAAATCGTGTAAGGTTTGGAACGCTGATATCTTTTCATATCATACTGCATGGAATTAATCAATTTTCGGAATTTGTCGAAAATAAGTTCAACAATGTTGTATAAAATTTTGAGGTATGTATGACATGCATTAATAACGAAAACCTGTTTTGAAAAATCTTTCGAAAAAACCTACTTAGAAATGGGGAAAAGTTTCAGCTCATCTCGGTCAGAGCCTTCAGTATGATGCACCAACCGGACACTGAAATGATGAGAAATTTTAAATGTAGGTCCGCTATAGTTTTGTTTCAATTTTTTGTGTAGAGCTGTTTAGAGCGTACAGGGTTCTCCAAGGGCTGTACAATACCGGGAAAAAATATTTGTGAACTGTACACGGCTGGTGGATGAATCAAATTGTATCGTTACCTACTGCTAGCAGAGGAAATTATTTTCATTTCTGATAGTTAGAGAGTAGCATGCACGACGAAAAACCGGATGTTAAACACCCGCCCGTAACCAGTTCTTGATTCTTTAGGGGAGACTGAGGAGACTTGATCCCCTTTTTTATTTTTCAGTCCAACTCCGTGGAATGATAAAAAACTATGTATTTTTTTGTAGTTTTATATTGTTTCTAGGGATGACTAATAATCATAAAAAAATTACTTGGAAATATTATACTGGACATGAGCTATGAGCATTTCTGGAAAACAACAAAAAATGGAACATTCTTAGATTAGTGGAGACTCGATCCCTAATTTGGGGACACTTGATTCCTTTATGAAAACGTGTTTAAAAGAGCATGTAGGGTAACAAGCCTATTTTTGCCCTGTTTCTACTATCATCCTATCCATCTGAAGCCTTTGGTTAGAGCAGCGTCTGCCATCTTTGCTCAACGCATTGACTCAAATGGTATTGCGATAATGGGGGTCAGGGCCTAAAATTCTCATACCCATTCAATGAACGATGAAATTCACTGAATTCACCTTCGTCTTTTCGCTGCCTCCTTCGTTACTAAATTCACACAAAGCAAAACAATATAGACAACGCCCCTTCCTCTTTCGATTCTATGGAAGCGAGTAGCAGAAGTAGTGACTTTCGTTTTCCTATGACAATACGAAAATTCAATCTCGTTTAAATTTCAAATCAGTAATTTTGATTTTTATTTTTATTTTCATTAAATGAAATTATAGCAATGTGCATCATAAAATGCAACTAGAACGCCGCAAACACAGGAAACACGCACACCACTGCCCCTTCAGTCGTCCAATATCATCGCTAGCTTGTAATTCTCCCAAACCGAAAAACGGCAAATAAATATCGTTACTAGTTTCTTTTCGTTTGGCCAGCGCTATGTGCAATATCGAAGAGACTAATGTCGTTCTCAATTTCGAAGCGAAAACGAATGTGTGGAGAAAATAATGAAATTGAATTTATCCGCATGCTTTGTCGTAGGCCATTGTCTCATTTTCGGTTTCGTAATGTTCTAATGGTTTAGAAAGTAGCATCGCTCGCTCGTCATTTTCGTCAGATTTTGGTAAACGAAAAAAACATTTTTCGACTCTGATGGGGGTACTCGATTAGAGATTTTGCTGCGCTCAAACAGAAGATGTTCACCATTCTCAAGACAATTTTGTTATTATATTGGCTCTTAATAAGAGGCGAATGACCTCAACGTTAAAACCTCTATAATCGAAATAAAAAATGGACCTTAATAGTAAATCAAAGAAGCTGAAATAATAAAATTATTGTAGTAATAATGTGGTACCCTTCTTAATAGGGCAAAAACGGGTACATTACCCCATTCAATTTTATAAACGGATTGTAGTATTGATTAAATTGTTATGATTAGATATTGTTATTTTTGTTACTACATATTACGCATCTCTCACCTGATTTTTTTTACGAATTCCCCAAATCTCCGTGCAATTATTTGAAAACTGTCTTTATTATGGTTGAGGAACGTCAAATGTGGGATGAATGGTTGCTACGTATACTGTAGTAAACAATTACAGTTATGTTTCTTTACGATGAAGCGTTCATTTTTGACATTTTTTATGACAACAATGACTTCAATTGTTCTGGTGTGAATTTGGTTATTTTCAGTGGTGTGTATGAAGTATGGCGAAGGGGATCAAATCTCCACGAATTTGAAGGGATCAAGTGAACCCATAGCATCTATTTCAACAAACTTTAGTAAAAATATAGTTGAACAGAAGAATCAGCTCAATCATAACGTATTCATATAATTGACATTCTCCTGTAATTCTGTATGCAAAAGTAGAGTATGTAGTGGGTGATTTTATCACTTTTATAAAAGTTTGAAAATTTGAAAAATAAATCTTCTTCAGTTCTTCTGAGACTTTTTTTAAATCGGTAAAAATTCGGTTACACAAAAGACCAATTTCTTTTTTCTGTGTTAATGAAATTTATGTTTAGATAAAACTACGCAACTTTATAGTGTATTCGATTAATGTATTCTGATCCGCCTTTGAGTTACAATGATGGGATCAAGTCTCCCCGGGGATCAAGTCTCCTCAGTCTCCCCTACTGCTAACTTCATGCACCGAGCCGAAAAAACGGATTTTACAACACCCAACTAAAACCAGTTCGTGATTGGTTACCGCTAATTTCGTGCACCGAACCACACATCTTGAACAAAATAATTGTAATTTTAGTCGGTTTCTATTAGTCGACCTAGTTGAATAACCGGAGACTACATTTCAACATTTTTCCTGCATTCGTGAACGTTTTTCCTAATAAATCGCTGTTTTAGGCTTTTAAAATTGTATTAAAAAAATTCTCATCTACAAAACAAACATAGAAAAGGAATTGTTAAGGTATGAGAAAAATTAATTACGATCAATTTAAAAAAAATAAAGACAATCGGTTGAGTGGTATTTCAGGAATCGTGATCACGGGAAAACCATTTTTTTTTTAAAATCGGTATTTCGAGATAATCGAGTTTAAAATTACCACTGCGCTTAGTAGACGAAGCACGCTTGGAAGCGCTGTAACTTTCGATCTATTTCTCAGATCTCTATAAAATTTGGAAAAATATTCTCAAGGAGTTGTACTTTCAGATAAAGTAATAAAAACTACAAGGGGCAGCCCTATGGGGTTGCAGGAGCTGTAGACGTAGGACTATACTACTTAATGTAAAATAAATATTTTCTTGGTGCATTTATAGTAATAATAAATCAAATATATTTCTTACGTATGGTTTAATCACAACCAATCAACATCGAATATTACATATTGAATCAAACCTTCTTGGTTATCAGGTCATTTCATTTGTAGTAGATGATCGAATACGATTAAACTTATTTAAGAAAATATGAAGAAAGAAGACAGAAAACTGTGACCGATCTAATATCTGGAGCTAAATCTTTATAGCATAAGATTAGCTTGTAAAAACTTTTCGATTCTGTGTGGTAAAAAACCCGGACCAGTGAAGAAAAATCAAATTTTAGACAATATAACCACATTTCATGTATAGACCAAGCATTCTAGTTATATTGTGCCATTATTGTAACTTTCCTAAAGTATACAAATACAAATATAGCGAATGCAGTGGTCTTAATAATATATCTAAACTATAAATATACAAGAATCGAAAACAATTTTATATATGGACAAGATGCGTTTTTGCAACGGTTTTTCAAGTGGCAGTGTATTCATTCATAAATAGGTTTTGTAGTATGTATCTATTAGTAGAATCAAAATACTATAGGCTGAGTGGAAATGAATCACGTGAAGGGGAAATAATAAACTTTCGTTGTGCAATTTAGTAACAAATTAGATCTACCTACCTACACATTCGCCTCAAACATTAAGGTGAAGCGATGCCAAAATCACAACAGAGGTTCGGTTATGTTCGGCTATGTTCGGGTTACGTGCAGCATCTGTGTGCGGTTAGGAAGTACTATACCGATATGAGATGGCACGCACACAAGCGTGTCGTTCAGCAATCAGCTGACTGATATTTTCACCACGTGTTTCATTTGTTTTGAGAAAAAAATTGTGCAAATTTCCCAAACGAATCAACATTCCGTGAAGAGAATCTATTCATCAGCTTGTGCTAACATGCCTGCATACAGTGATACAATTTCTAAGCAATCTGATATAGTTACAAAAGATTTTGTCTTGCGCGCCAATGCAATGTTTTGATTTTGACGATGAAATAAAAAGAAGAAGCAGAAACGACGGCGGCCATTTTAGCTGCTTGGCTCTATTCAGCATGTCCTTAAACCCAAGCGCACAAAGCATAATGACTCAACGCTGATGATGATGGGTAGAGCGAAAGAGACAACTAATACCACGACACTATGTTAACCGTGTTTGCAAATAGAGCTCGCATGTACAAACTATTTTGTGTGCGAATAATTAAACCAAAAAGTGTGCTGGAAACGAGCACAACACAAAAGATAGCATAGTGTTCACATTCACTGGGTAGCGTACCTCCACAGGCAGTGGAACGGACTTCTAACTCAGCTACACTGGCTGTGAAAACACACAACGCAGTGACCTGCTTCGTCTGCGGTTCAACCGGCAACTGAGCTGGCTCGCGAAATCCGTCCGTTTAAATAGTCGATGATGACGTCATTCGTAGAAGCGTAGCGCGCTAGGTACACAAATCTGTCGTGCTGGACTAGGGAAGCGCTACCTTCTGCGTGTAAATGCGCGATATCTTGACTAGGTTGTTCATTATTTAAATTTTTAATGCCATGATATCAGAAATCTTTGGGTTTATCTATTGGAATCTATTCTTAGAAGTATTTCGGGGCGATATGCGAAAAAAATTGAAAATTCATCGTGAGATGGCTGAATTATATGCGTTTAAAATTGGACCACTTTTCGTTACATACCATTTTTGTAGAATTTGCAAAGTGCACCCCTGTATCGAAAACAAAGACGTAGTCCTACATCAAAATAAAATAAAAGAAATAAAATAAAAAATAAAATAAAATAAATAAAACAAAATAAAGAACTCTAGTTAGATTCATTCTTACTCTAGCCTCTGAGAATTATTAAAAGTAATTACTACACCAGTATTCTCAAAATCAGGACTTACCGTGTTCCTACACCAGAAGGCAAGATATGATTACGTATACCGATTTTCCTCCATGATAAGCAGGCAGGCAAATTATGTGCCGAGACAGAAGAGGGAGCTTTTTTATTTCGTCTTACTTACATACTTACTACGGTTTCTCAATTCTTCCGGTAGCTGGTTTTTTATCGCCCCATTTTCGACAGGGATTTTCCGCCTTTCTGCCGGAGCAAGCAAAGGGTAAATAAGCGAACATCTCGAGATGTTGGCAGCCGTAGCCACGCCGTGTGACGGTTGATTTATAAATATTTTATGCAGTTTGGCGAAAGTTTTGCTGAATGGGTTTCTTCTTTCTCCTTCCTTTCAGCCGGGCTCGCTGAACCACGACGAAATGGGGCCCCGGAGGTGACTAATGTTTTGATAAACGCGTGAAAACAGGAACTATTGAAGATTGTAGAGGATATGTTTGCGCTGCATATGATAGATTGTCATTCAGGAAACCAGCGGAAAATCAAAGTAGGGTGCATACATGCAAAAATACAATCAAGGATGCAAGATTTAAGTCATCGTCTATTGCTAATGCGAGCAATCAAGTAGCAATAAAACATTAAGCTGATATCAATCCATTTGTTAAGCTAATGCTCTGCCATTCTAGGTCAATTTCGTTATTTCACTTTGTTTTTACTGACTTGCTGGCAAGATGGAAATAAAAGCAAAAAACAACATCATACCGAAATCAAGCCTTAGGTTCGCAAAGAGCACACATGAAAGTATGTTATTTTTCTGATTGCTATTTAATTGCCCGGCGCTTGGCGGTTCTTCGTTTCGTGTTGTTTTAGAAGTGAGTATACTAACTTCCTATTTGTTAAACTTGGAATTGGTTGGAGGATGTGCCAGAATGGTGATGACGGTGCTGTAAAATTGGAAATAAACAGGGTTGCTCATTGAGAAAAAAAATAAATATTTTAAAACTTGCATCGCGAGAGCTGTAACGTACTTGTAACGCAAAAGTTGACTGAAAATTGCTTTTGATTTATACAATCCATCGTTCAGCCTTAATTTGTCCAACTTCAAAAATTTTGGAACTATTTTTATTGCCCTTATTTAAAATTGTATGCCGATGGTTATTACTTGACAGCAGTTTAAATTAAGGATTAATCAAAAATAAAATATTTAAAACGTCAGTTGCACCGGAAAAGATCAGACATTGTAAATGACTTAATAACTATCGTCTATCAAATATCCGTATTAAATAGTTTTTGGTTCCAAAGCATTGTTACAGATAGGAAAAGTTTTCGAAAACTTGCCACGCTTCGTTTCACTTTGCCAAATTCTTTTTAAGGTTTTCTTCGTGGAAATCAAAAATCAAATTTCTCACTTAAATCTCACACATTAATCAACGTTTTCAGGATTGAAACGAACATCTCCTTCGAATGGACTTGAAGACTGATGTTTGCAAGCATGTTCTCCAAAAAAAAACACGTCAGCCAAGCTTTTTCACCCCCTGACCGTAATGCTTATTTAATGATAGCGTGTGTTAGGAACCATTTTCGACAGTTTACCATCGATTAGCAGTGGAATCGCGAGAAAGTTTGTTTGCCTTGAAGATAGCGAATAAAAACAGCAGCGGCTCTTCCAGCTCACTCTAAATGATGAGTTGAGAATTACGGTTCGTTTTGTTTTTGCCTCAACCTCAACACTCGATGGTGGACGGCCCTGACTAGGCGGTAATGGCAATTAAACTAGCATTTCATGACGCGCAATTTCCGACATTTGACGGAGGCGTTGGTATACACGCAAAACTAGGCCTTGCTTTATTTTGGAAACATATGGGAAAGATGGTGATTATTGGAATGGTAAAAAGTTTGGCGTTGCGGACCACTGTAGTATGATCCGAAAGATGTAATTAAGAAGACAAATATGATGGGTGTTGCACACACTACTTGGTAGTATACTTTTTTTCCTATTCTATACTAGGGGAAACGCTCCCTAATTTATTTCAGTCCCTATATTCATCTAATTTTTCTGATGGTACGAATTTCGCGCAAAATCGTATTCAGAATTGGTAGCCCCCACTCAGATTTTAATTAAACTTTCTGTACATGAAGACTTTGTCACAAATAACTACTTTGCATACTTTGTTTTTTTTTCTAGATCTAGACTGTCTTTTGAAAAGGATCAAACTTTTTTTACCATTTTTTTCAAATGGTTATAGTAAAAAAATAACAAATCCTACAAAAAGGTTGGAGCAGTCAGTAGGGAACATAATTACCTATCTTGGAACAAAATATCATCCAAATCAACGATAGGGTTTTCAGTAATTTCCGAGCCTTTCAACGGAGCAGACCGATTTACTTCACAGTGGTGGTCGGTGTGTTCATTCAGTGAGTGAAGGTCAGCCTTTGTGCGTTGTGTGCAGCTGTTCTCCTGGTGCCGGTAGCAAATCCAGTACATTGTTCTCGCTGGAGCAGAGCAATCGACGTTACTAAAGATAAGTTTTGTTAACTTTTTCATTCCCCTTGTGTGTTTTTTTCTTTCTCTTCCTCCTCTCTACTGTAATCGATTAAAAAAATACATCTATACATTCCCGTTTATACAACAGTCTGCCCTCGTGCTTAAATGGCAGAGGGCGAAATACAATCTGATGTCATCATGGAAGTTCCTGATCCCCCGAACACTCCCCGTATAAAGCAGTACCCACAAGGTTCCTCTGTGCCATGTGTAGTACATTTTCGGACCGGAGAGAAACCGGTTAATATATTAAAACTTTCTGGGGATCTGACTGTAACTCAGATAACACGTGTTCGGGCAAACAAGATACGTGTTCTAGTGAATGATTTCGGCCAGGCAAATGCGATTGCTTGCTGTGAGCGCTTTACGCGGGAATTTAAAGCGTACGTGCCTTGTATGGCCGTAGAAATCGATGAGGTTGTGTCCGAACCGGGCCTGAAACGCGAAGAACTGTTGGAGCACGGGGTTGGCTGCTTTAAGGACCCCTCCCTTCTACAGATGAAGATCTTGGAATGCAAACAATTGTATACCGCAAACATCGAGGGAGGCAAGACTACCTACTCTCTATCAGGCTCGCTTCGAGTAACCTTCGCCGGGTCTTCTCTTTCCAACTACATCCTCCCTGACAAAGTTCGCCTACCTGTTCGCCTGTTTGTACTCTGGGTCATGAGCTGCAGCAATTGCAAGCAGCTGGGCCATACATCCACCTATTGTGGAAATAATAAACGATGCGGCAAGTGCGAGGGATAACATGATGATGATTCTTGCGTGAAAGAAACTGAAAAGTGTATTTGCTGTGGGAGCCCTTCTCATGCTCTTAAATCATACCCTTCAGCGCGGGGATAAAATTAAGCGCTCCCTTCATGAACGCGATGCAGAAATGCTAAAGAATGCATCGCCATCTTTCCTGTCCGAAAATCCCTTTGCTGATTTGGCTAGCGTTGTGCAAGTATCTGATGATCCTCAAGAGATACTCTAACCCGGGGGAGTCCAGATAGAGCAAAAATCTTGCCTCCCCTAGACTACCTCGTAAGGGTTCCAAGATGTCCTCCTCTGAGAGTGCGCCAACAACATCTAATAAATTTAACGCAAGTGCTGCCCTAAAGCCGAAGCAAATTGCTCCAGGACTTGGACATTTTAGTACAAACAAGGAGTACCCACCGCTTCCAGGTACACCAGAAATACCAAGTGTCCCCTTTATGCAAACAGAAACTCAGTCCAGCATCGGACTAATGAAATTTTCTGACATCGTGGACTTAATTTTCACGGCTTTCAATGTAACTGATCCTCATAAAAACCTTCTGATACGTTTTCTCACTACAGTGCAGACATTCTTTAACCAGTTGATTACTAAATGACCCCTTCTTGCAGCGATCGTATCCTTCGATGGCTAAATCATCGAACGAGGTCACCGATTCGATCACTGTTCAACAGTGGAACAGCAGAAGTATCTGCCCGAAAATCTATTTCTTTAAATTTTTACTAAATAGTTTAAAATGTGATGCTTTCGTATTATATGAAACTTGGTTAACTTCCGATATAAATCTCAACTTCCACGACTTTAATAAAATTCGTCTGGATCGAGAAAATCCCTATGGAGGAGTACTGTGGATTAAAAAGTGATCAATTTTCTCCAGACAATAACTGGAACATGGTGGGGTGCCCACCCAGGAGACCTGATCAGGTTATACCAAACAACGATATTGTCGGTGATGAAGTACGGGTGTTTCTGTTTCCGCTCCGCTGCGAACATACACTTCATCAAACTGGAGAGAATCCAGTATCGTTGCTTGCGCATTGCCTTAGGTTGCATGCAGTCGACTCATACGATGAGTCTCGAAGTGCTGGCGGGCGTTCTACCGCTGAAAAATCGATTATGGGAACTCTCATATCGATTGCTCATCCGATGCGACATCTTGAACCTGCTGTTGATTGAGCCTTATTCTCAAACCCGTTTTATATCCTTGTACTTCGACTACATGGCACAGAGCATCAATCCTTCTTCATATAATCCCGACCGTGTCCCTTTCTTTTATACTTCTGTATTCTTCGACACATCACCAACAAAATGTTCTACACTGACGGATCAAACCTCGATGGGTCCACTGGCTTCGGTATCTTCAATGATAATATCACCGCTTCATGCAAGCTCAATGATCCTGCTTCAGTTTACGTCGCCGAATTAGCCGCTATTATGTAGTATGCCCTTAGGCCCATCGACACTTTGCCCACAGATCACTACTTCATCATTTCGGACAGCCTCAGCTCTATCGAGGCTCTTCGTGCGGTGAAGCCTAAAAAGCGATTCCCGTATTTTGTGGAGAAGATACGGGAGTCTCTGCGCAAGCTATCTGAAAAATCTTACCAGATTACCTTTGTTTGGATCCCTTCTCATTGCTCTACCCCGGGTAATGAAAAAGCCAACTCTTTAGAAAAGGTGGGCGCTTTAGAAGGTGACATCTACGAAAGACCAATTTGCTTCAAGGAATTTTTCAGTATTTGTCATCACGCTCGACAGTTGGCAAAACTCGTGGAGCAATGGGGAACTTGGACAATGGTTACATTCGATTATCCCGAAGGTATCAACGAAGCCTTGGTTCAGAGAAATGGATGTAATGTCCCGGCTTATGTCCAACCACTACACATTGGATGCGCATTTGCGGCGTATTGGGCTTGCGGAGAGTAGTTGGTGCGCTTGTAATGAAGGCTATCACGACATCGATCACGTTGTCTGGTTATGCGCCGGGTATTGTGACGCCAGGTCTCAGTTAAAGAATTCCCTTCGGGCCCGAGGTAGACCACCCAATGTCCCAGTTCGGGATATGTTGGCAAATCGTGATCTCCCCTATACGTCCCTTATTTACATTATTATAAAAACGATAAACATCTGGTACTCGACAACCTTATGACAAGGCACTGTGTCGCTGATCTCCTGTTTGCCCGAAAGCTACAGGTTCTGCTCTTCTTTCCATGTCATCATATACGCCTCCTCTCCCCTGTCCATGATACAACTGCTGCTAAACCGATGATGGAAATAAGCCTCCCTTTGAATGTCTTAACCAAGCACAAGTCTCCATAAAAAATCAAATATATTCTGTATTCCTAGTTTTAAGATTTTTATTCTTCATTAAAACTATTGTCCTCCATCTTCTAAATAGAATCGTATTCCTAGTATTAAGATAGCTATGAAATTTATCATAAAAACTTGTTCTTCCTTTTGTATACCAAACTATATTTTTTGTTTATGAAATGGTTTTCGGCGATTCAGTCAAATAATGCAGCACAAACGACGTTTGTCTATGTTGTTCAACGTTTCGACAATTTATTTTGTCTTCTTCACAGTAACCTATTATTCCTGCGAAGAAGACAAAATAAATTGTCGAAACGTTGAACAACATAGACATACGTCGTTTGTGCTGAATTATTTGGCTGAATCGCCGAAAACCATTTCACAAAATATTCCGGAACAGTCGACAGACTACACAATTATATTTTTAGTTTTAAGATAGCTGTAAAATATATCGTGAAAAACTATTCCTTTCACTTTTAAATATCAAACTAACAAGCGAACTTGCACAGAGAATCAATTAATAGGGCCTGGGAGTAGCTATCCATTCTCATACTTTGAAATGTTAATAACGGCGCCAGTCACGTCGCTACAGTAATCCGGGAAGGAAAGGAATATTAGTGTAGCAAGCGTTGTTATGGATACCGTTTGCCACGGGAAGAAGATTTTGTTAGTAGGATGGGGTAGAGAGTTATGCAAATCTGGATTCATCTTGATAATTGATAATTGATTTACGCAGTTCTCAAAAGTCCCATCGTGTGTTTATTGCTCTGGGCAGCCGGCTGCAAAGAATTTATGACAGATTCATCGTTTGTTGAATTAATTTGGAAATGCTCGGTTTGTAAAAAAGCAACTTGACATAAACAACAAGCTCCAGACAGTCGACAGTCGGGACTGGTGCTAATGTTCACTTGAATCAAACGGCATGTAAACGATTTTGTTTTTTCTTGTTTCTTTATTCCTACAAAACACGACATTTTCATAAAATAATAATATAGTATTTTTATCGTCATGACGAAATATGTTTAGCATTACAGTCAATAATAAAGTGCACGTACTACTCCAAAATATATGAAAGTAAAATGAGAACAATTATTACAATTGATTGATGATATAATGGAATAAAAAAAACAATGAATATGAACCTAAAAAATTCATCCTTCGTGCAGATATGACTGCTTCAAGTTGGTAACTAGTTTTCGATTCTTCTCGCGTATTGTCAATGCTCAACCCTCATACATGATTAAACAGTCGTCATTCCACTCAGACACGACCATGCGTATTCCCTGTGCACACTAAATGCCCAGTGGAATAATATTTGGTTAAAAAAACACTAAACAAACAAAGAAATTAATCTGCGTACCCCAAAGAAATGTTAGCTCTATGGCATCACCCGGCGGAAACGTGTTACCGTGCAATCCCACCAAATCAAATAACATTTGAAATTGCGTACGACAAATCATGTTTCATTTTCAAAGATAGCACTGTTGATGAATCACCCAATAAAATAGATGATAAGGGCCACGGACGAAAGTAGTTAGCCACGGCCTTGTTGATTGAATTCTGGGTTCTTTCCATTAGTAGAATAAATCATTGAAATTTATATTTCTCTATTGTCCAAAAATACATGAATTCCGAAATAAAACATAACGTTTCAAATGCTCAAGAGTGTGGAGTGAAAGGATCTCTCAAAATTCGCTAAATAATTCCTTTTATGACAAGCGATCTTCCGATGTGCAATTGGGTTCGTAATCATGTAGTCGAAGATCTATTGGTTAACGTCAAACAACTTTGATCATTTGTAACTGCACACTTATTGGCGGATTCTGCCTTAGATAACTTTATTAACACAGTGGCGTAGCCAGGGGGGTTTTGGGGGTTAACCCCCCCCCCCCAAACCAAAATTAATTGGATTGAAAAAAAATTGATGCTGACGAATTTAATTTAATATTCCACAAAATATTTTTGGAAAAATATTCTCTGATCACTAAATTGAGAATTGTGTTTAAAGCGTCATGAGAACTTTTGGAAAATTGTGGGAATCATTCGAAACTGCCAAATTTCGATGTTAAGTAACATTGAAGAATTTCAATACGTAAAACTGTTCATCTGCTGATAGAATAATTTTGACGGTTAAACCTCCTAGAAGTAATTATAGATAAGAATTACTCTTCAACCAAAATTTGGGTCGAGACTTAATGTCTCCAGCAAAGTTTTCGAAAGTGCTATTTCAAACAACTTTGTCAAAGACATAAATATCCCACATATTCAGACTATCGAAATATAGTAGTAGAAAACCTTTACAACAAGCTATTCTGAAATTACTGTATTTGATAAATCTCTTCTGCGGTAATTAAATAATAAATTCACATTGCGTTCAAGGTGCCTTTGAAGCTTACAAAAAAATAAGGGAACTGGATTTAAAACAAATAATTCCCAGATATTAAAAGGACTCAAAAACACAAAGAGTGATTCCATTTTCAGGAGCTAGCATCAATTCGGCGCTAGCTTAGTCCGCCCACCAAGTTAGTGTCGGATTCTGATGAGATGAAGTCGATACGCAAGTTTCAGTTCCATCCATCCATAATTTAGTTATAGGTTTTGTGTTCTCAACTCGCAATGATTGTTTCAAACAATTTTATCCGTAGCGCAGAAAAAAATAGTTTTCACCTAAATTTTTCTTCACTAAGAAGAAATATAGCAGGCCCAGTCCATTTAAATCCCTATATGTTGAATTCATGTAGCCTTCATATTTTCAACAAAATTATTTGAAATGACATTATCAAAAACTTTGCTGAAGGCACCATGTCTCTTAATATTTTTGAAAAATTAATTCACCATAATTACCTCTATGAGAGTTAATCACTAAAATTTCTATAGCAAAGCAGGCACTGTTTTATGTTGATAACTTCCCGAAGTTGTCAAACCTTCAAAGTCAAGGATTATTATATTAGGTGATCTTGAACGTTGAAAATTTTTTAGATCATTTATCCCACTTTAAAAGATCGCAATTTTTGACTTCATTGACATATTATACAAGAAAATAATCTATAGAGGTTTGAAAACTGTTCCATGTTGATCCTTCTTGTTTGTAGACTGGAATGACATCTGTTAGACTACTTATGTTTTTGAGTTTTCAATAATTTATCAAACTCATTAAATTTTATCATTTTTTCAAAAAAAATGCGATTTTCATCAAAACCCCCTCCAAACCAAATTTCTGGCTACGCCACTGTATTAACACGATTGTCTGTCCATGGTCACACTTAACCCATCAACAAAACTAAATTCTCAATATCGTTTAGGTAGCTTTCTTCGAATTTAATCGCAGCTATGTTAATATTTCACAAGATTTCGCTCATTTCTATTAAAAATTAAAATTAAAAATTGGGTGGAATGAAGTAGGAGTCAAAAATATCCAATCCCTCGGTCCTTGGAAATTCTACAAAAAAGTTTTTTCTCACATTATGTGTTCATGCTGCATTCAAGCAACAGCCTACTATATCCTCTGTTGGTACTGTCATTTTCACTGCTAACTACAATAAATTTATAACACAATTGTTTGCATAATGTCATAATCTTGTTATTTTACTCTTATCAGGTTTAAGCACAATATATGTTGACAAAATGCACGCACTCAAGTTACTGTTACTTTAATAACACAAATTTCCGTTATTTTAACACAGTAACACAGCAATTAATTGCGCTGCCCGTATTTGTAGATTCGAGTAATTCAGTATTTTTCAACTGTTAAAAAATACGTAGCGTAAAAGGTAAAGTAGTAAAGCCAATTACCAAACCAATCCAAAGCCATTCTTTTGATCAGATTGTAAAAACACCAAGTTTAAATTGCCTTGAATAATTTATTAAATATTATGTTTTCCATGTTCAGTTATCCATTATTCATCTTCGCCGACCTGACAACAGTTTCTCAATGACCTCGGAACCCTCGATTAGGATACAAGCTTTATCATCATTTGCACTTTCTTCAAACTCGCGAAATTTGTTCCATTCTTCAACCTACCCCACCAGATGCCCTGTACTTCCCCGTTGCGATATCCATAGATGCCATTCAAGTTACTCCTGTTTTCGCCAGTACTACAACCCCAGTGCCAGAATCCACTTCCCCACTGCCGAGAACAATAACTGTAGCTGAGATTAGTGTCATAGGTCACAAATACTTCGTTACTGTAAATGGATAAAGCATCACCGCTACTACTCCCACTCGCAAGGCCACTTATCGTCAGTCTGTAGCCACTTGATTCACCAGCAACCCTGAACAGGTTATAGATCGCATACATCGGAGTGTTATCGTAACTCTCCATCACAACCAGGAGCTGATAATTGTTACGCCGGGTCAGCTGATACAGATTTTCCAAACCGAGCCAATATTCTCCTCTAGGATTCCCGAAACCGTTCCGATATTCAGCCATCGTTCGATTGAAGTCGACTGATCCGTCTTGCCGTTTCTGAATTACCATCCAGCCACCACCGAATGAGTTCTGATCGCAGTACGCGTTAAATGGACTACTGGGGCCGTTTTGCTGGACATAGCTACTCGTCGTGGTAGTAAAAGGGAACGGAGTCGTGCTGGTTCCATCGATAGGCGTGCTGTTGTTATAGGCAAATCTGTATACACCGGAGCGTCTTGGAGCTTCCTGGCACGAATGGTACAAGCCGCTCGAAGGAAATTCGATGGATGGATGCTCACTGCCACCAGATGGAACACATTTCGGTTGAAGTTCAAAGAACATGTTCTTTAGAGCTTCATGATTTGCGCAGTATTGTTGATTCAAAACAATTTCGCTGTGAAAGAAATGGTGATGTTTTAATTTGCAACACCAAACAATTTAGTCGGAGTTACTTACTCGGTTTGCGTCGTTAGGGCGGTAACATGCCGGACCAGAAGATCGTTATTAATTTCAACGGCTTGCACAGAACGTTGCACGATTTCGGCAGATCCGACCAGATTGTTTAGTGATTGTGTTAAACGATACAGTTGGGTTGATAGAGCTTCAATTTGCTCACTATTCTCGACGTACAGCTGATTCAAGCTGAAATATGAAATTGGTATAGAAGAAGGACGATGGTTTATTCCGTTGGCGTATTCAGCCAACTGTACCTGATTTGTAATCCCTGCAGCTGTTCTGTAATCGAGACACTTTCATTGAGTGCCTGGATGGCGCTAACTCCGAATATGAGCACGACTAGCACTGACCAAATCGACCGCAGAGACTTCATGATTTTTGCTGTTCAAGTAATCGTTAGAAGTGCAGAACTGGTGTGCTGTGATATTTCGAGCCAGTGATTTATAGGCGAATGATTAAATAAGAAAATGTGATTTGTTTGTTCAAAATAAACACACTTGACGGAGACTACATTAAGTAACATTTCCGATAAGTAAACTAGTAAATGAAAATGTTACTCTTAAGTGCATGTCGTAAGAAAGTACTGATAGCGAACAGAACCAATAAGAAGGATTGGTCATCAAGACACCACTAGATCTTCACATCGTCAAGGAATATGTAAAAATTAGTCGATTAAAATGTTCTAGAATATAAAACGGGACGTACATGATTTTCACATGCCGCCGATTTCAGCACATAATAGTCAGGTGCACCGCCGATCATATTTAAACAAACGCCGTCAATTTTTCACCGAATTGGATGGAACTGGCTTTTAAAGATCTGGAATTTAGTCCAGTTTCTGTGTACCTAGTAGCGTTCAAATCCATAAATCGGTTCCGGAATTAATCCGAATCCCCGTGAGGTATATCCGGCGTCCCAGTGGGGTTACGAGGGACGAGTTTTAAAGAACCATCTCATAAATTTAAGTAATTGTTTTTTGAAATGTGCTACATATGACTATTTTACCCATTGATCCTTCACAATAGTCATGAATTGGACCAATCTTGGCCACCGGAAAACTGTTCCGGGAGAACCTAAGAAAATGGAGACATTTTCCTAACATTCGAGCCTTTTGGGTTCATAAATTTATACGAAATGCGAAATTCTTTCAATCATACGGTCCTACAGCTCCCTCAACCTATGACCATTCCGGCACCGGTTTCGGACGGTTGTGCGCTTGACGTCATTTTGAAAACCAAGATGGTGGCTTCCAGCTACCACAAAACAGTGAAAACCACCATCATTATAGATGTCATTTGAAAGGGAATGGTTAACAGGAGACGGATGAGGAGATTGATGATTGAGGCCATTTTGAAAAACCAACATGACAACCTCCGGTTACCACAAAACATAGAAAACCACCATGCATATGGGTGTTATTTGAAAGGGGATAGTCAGCAGAAGACGAAAATTGATAATTGACGACATTTTAAAACCAAGATGGCGGTTTCCGGTTACCATAAAAAAGTGAAAAGTAACATGAATATGGATGTCATTCGAAAGGGGGCGGTCAATAGAAATTGATTTTTTGATTTTTTTCAAAACCAGTGTCTTCCGGTTATCACAAAACAGTGCAAACCACCATCAATAATGGTATCATTGTAGAGCGGGTGGTCAGCAAAAGCCGAAAATCGGTATTTTGAGGCCATTTCGAAAACCAAAATGGCGGGTTCCTGTTCCAAAGAAACAGTGAAAACCATCATCGGATGCCATTTGAAAGGGCATGTTCAACAGGAGATGTTTGACGTCATTTTGAAAACTAAGATGGCAGCTTCCGGTTACCGAAAAACAGTGAAAAGTATCATCAATATACGTGTGAATTGAAAGGGGATGTTCAGTTGGAGACATAAATTGATTTTTACCGCCATTTTCTAAACCAATATGGCGGCTTCCGGTTAACTTAAAACAGTGAAAAACACCATCAATATGGTGTCGTTGTAGAGCGGGGGGACAGCAAAAGCCGGAAGTTGGTTTTTACGCTATTTAAAAAACCAAGATGGTGATATCCGGTTCCAAAGAAACAATGAAAACCATCAGTATGGCTGTCATTTGAAAGGGGGTGGTCAGTAATAAACAGAAATTGATGATTGACGCCATTTTCAAAAACGAGCTTCTTCTAATACCTTAAAAATGAGAAAAAAATAGTCAAAATCAAAGCTAAGAAGCGCAACCGCAGAGGTGCTCTCTTCAACAATGCTTCGGCTCATTGTATAGAGTCTTCGAGTCTCAATACTTATCGAAAGCAAGCAAGATTGGAGAAAGGTCACTTTTCGATTGCGCTGAAGGGTGATCTGTTAAAAGATCCTCACGGGTGTCTTCTTTCAATTCCTCCTAACTCATTCATCCCCAGTTTCAGTGAGTTTAGCTAGGAATGGTATGGTTTGGTTCTCTCTAGATGGCGAACAAAACCTGTACCTGGCTGAAAAAAATGGAGGAGATAAGCGGAAAGCAGAGGACGTTTTAAAGTAAAACCATACAGCCTTCACACGAATAAGGTATTCCTTTACATTCCGTTGAATCCCAATGAATGTTTGAAGAATACTTATGTTTTGATCAGGCTAGAGTTTCATAATCCGGGTTCGTGGCCAATTTGCTGGGAAGTTCTGAGAACTAAGGCGCTTACAGAGAACATACAGCAGTATTTTTGCAGTATCTATGACCGTTCTCTGGAATTTCTAACGAAAAAAAGGTTATAAACTGAACTACGGCTTCCAAAAAGTCACGGCGAAAGTTTATAAACCTAAGGTTAAGGCCGAATTTGAATGACAGTATCTCTTCAGGGGTCTTGTCGTTCTGTTATCTCAGCATCCTCTCGGGAGTATTGATATATCCGCTCATCGAGAAGTGTCTTTATTCCTTTGAGAGTAAGAATACTCCCGTATTGTCTATGTTCTCTGTGCCGTTATTTTCCTTATCCATAATCGCAATCCTGCACACCAGTGAAATGATGAAAAGACACATCAAGGCAAGGCACAAATCTCCGATCAACATGGGGAACGTACCATTTGAGCCAGTCGCAACTGATTCCTGAAGACGACTGATCATGAAAATAGAATAGGGGTCGTTGGACAGGGCGTCTCTGATGGATAGCGGGAGGTCAGTTCTGGTCCGAAGATCTTGATATTCTAAACAATTAATGAGAATGTGTTCCACCGTTTTCCGTGTCCCACATGTGGAGCAGATGGTAGGGGGACGTTGGACACGGTGTGCGCGTGGGTGATTCTGGTGTTTCCAGTTCGGAGTCTGAAGAGAGCTTTTTGTTCCTGCATGTTGTCTCGGTCTGTCCATTTTTGGTGGGTGCCTTTGATTTTTTGTAGGTGTCCTTGGGATGACTGCCAGTGCCTGGTGAAATCGATTTCTACTTTCTGTTTGAATGCTCTGATGATATAGCAGGTAAGAATTTCTTGGGAAATCATGGTGCGGGCTTTCGTCCGATGGCTGCCGGGCGGTCTGCCTCGCAGTTGCCCTTAATGTCACCGTGACCGGGGACCCACACTAATGTAGTGAGGGTGTCGCAGTTAGCTTCTATTGCATGCACGTACGGGTGCTTGGAGGTCCCAGTCTCGAGCGCAGTTAGGACCGAAAGGGAGTCCGAAAATACAGCCGTGGGTGTATCGGTGGGTTTATGGGTGATTGCGGTGAAGATTGCAGCTGCTTCAGCTGTGAAGACAGAGCAAGAAGCTGCCAAGCAAAGCGATAGACCAGCTCTGATTCCGCTTACTCCTGCTCCTACTTCCTCGTTTAGCTTGGAGCCGTCAGTGAATAGATGTAGGTGATTGTTGTACTTCTGGTTGACAAGTTTGTTGAACTCGATACGCGCGAGTTTTGTGGTGTCGCCTGCTTTGCTTTTCCGACTAAGGGACCACTTCAACGAAAAATACCCTGAAAGATAAAAGTCTACACTGAAAATCAAAGTTACCTATTTTTTGGGTTAAATTTGCTCACTGGAAAGTTTATACATGGGCAACCCAAAATTAGGTAGAAATTTGAACATGGCGATTACCCATAATTTGAGTTGGTCGCTGTGAACTTCGTGTTGGGTAGGAATTGAATAATGACGTCTACTCAAATTCAAGTTCATCGCTTTGTACTTATATTTTGGGTAGTCCATTTCAAACAAAGTAGTAGGTAATGTTTTTGACAGCCATTGTTATTGTTGTGAATCAAATTGCATGAAGTGGCTCTGGAAAAGAATGGTAATTATAATGCATAATGCAATAATTTCAACTAAAATTAATGATTAATTTATTTCAGCCTAGAAACTTACACTCAGGCAAAAAATACAGCGAATTTCACATGAATATCGTATAATTTTTAGCCACAAGCAGCACGTATGTAAATCATAAGATTATCTTATGAAACGGCATTTATTTGGTCAAATCGGTTTGCTATGATTTCATGTTCCATAAGGCATCTTTGAATTATCATAAGACAATATCATACATTTCTCTTATGTTTATGAGAATCATAAGATGCTCGTATGAAACTCGAACGACTGACATATGCAATAAATTGTAAAATGTAAAGGTAATCATACAAGTCGTATGTTTTCCATATTAATCTTATGAAATCATAGTTTTGTTACTTTTCTAGTCATCATAAGATGAATCTTATGAATTTCGCTATGCATTTTGCCTTAGCGTAGGATAAAGCAATTAGCGCTGGATCTAAAACATGAGTCGGTGAGTACTGAAACGTTGTTTATTTTTTGCTTGTGGGTTCATGTTGAGTTGCTCATAGTACTTAAATAGCGGCCACCGCATCATTCCGAAACCCGATCGGACCTCGAAAGACACATTGAACTCATGATGGGACGTTGATGATTCATATTTTTTGGAAATGTCTGAAATGCATATCGCTAGAGTTAAAATAGAATATAACTATTAGAGGGCAATGGCAGCGGCTAGCGGTGATTAAATATTTTCTCGTTCTTACATATGATGGGCCCATTAGATTGACATTTGTTGCCCCTGACACACGCAGGTTAAAGTAATTAGTAACAATAGCAGCTACAAAGCGATACAGTTTGGCAATTATATGCCAAATGTTCCAGGCTGCAACAATTCTAATTCGAGTCTATTGATCAAAAGCAGGCAAAAACCTCAAGCGGTGTGAATTTAGTAAACGGGGTAATTCTAAAAGATGCGACGAAATGTTGAATGATAAAAGGTCGAATATAGCAAATGATTGAAAATAACAAAGGTTCCAATGTTACTAAAAGGTTTAATGAAACAAAAGTTTAAAATTTAAAAAACAGAATAATGTATTATCACCGTTATGACGTGTCACCTCGCCTAGTTTGGTGAGGTGAGAGCGAAAAAGCGATCACCGCAGTCACTTAGGTGACTATAGTCACCCAAGGTGACAGAAGTCACCTGGCAGAGCGATTCCAATAATCATTTTGAGTGACGACGGTCACCGTAAGATGGGAAAAAGTGACTAAATGCACGAAAAAGAATTATCTATGTTTAATTCCACAAATTATTTCTTCACTTTTAATCAAGATAAAATTTTCATTTTAAATCAAGGAATTTATTAAACTAAAATGGATTTTTGGGTTGGATCAACCAAAATATCTATTACATTAATCTTACAGGTTTTGTTATCTGTGTTTTTCGAAGATCAACCAAATTATTGTTTATTTCAAATAAATCAGTGATTGAAGCATAAACATGCGTCTGATTGATTCCAAAAGTCTTCCTGTATTAGTTCGACAATCCTTGCTGGATTGAAACAAAGAGATAAAAGTTTGTTCTAACTAATAAGAACGTTGTTTACACGTGCGACAAACAATCGAATTCTGAAGCGATCGAAAGTAATTTGTTTTTGATGCGTTACATCGAAAACAAAATCCCAAAGAAAATATACTCTCCAGCGATTTGTTGGATTCAATAGCAACAAAGGTCAAGTTGGCATTACTGCCGGATTCGTTGAGTCATTCGAAGTTGATATCAAGCGAGCATTTGACCGAGGAACTAACTGAGCAAAAGCATCCCGCGGAAGTAATGGTCTTACGCGAGTAGGCCGTCGCTATGCCGAAGGTTCTAAACATAACAAAATTCTTCAGTGGTAAGTTACTTATCATTTAGTCTTGCGCAATGAGTTGAGAACAATTTATTCATTTGAAGGTACAACGAATGCTACGAAAAATCTGCTGTTGGATTTTTCGACGCATCAAAGAATAGAACAGAGACGATCGCATCCATAGAGTCTTGTTTGCTTTCAACTTCATTTTATAGAATAACTCTGCAGAAGACACAGTTCTAGTAGTACGAGATATTCGTCAGGCTACAGCGACAGTGGCGATGTTTTCTCACGCTTAAATAGTCCTTATAGATGCTACTGAAATTGGCCCAGAATAAGTGAATTCTGCAGATGAACAGGAGACATTCGATAGTGTCACGGAAAATATACCGATTGTTACTACTGAAGTTGATGCGAATGTACCAGGTGAAGGAGCGATGGTTGAAATTATATGCCCTGCAACAAATATAATTACATTTTGCAACAAAATTGGTGTTGACTCAACATTTCAAAACCATTATTTTGAACGTTTCTTATATTTAAAACAACGAAATGTACAATTTGAATTGATAAAATAGTTTTTTTTTCATTTCAATGTTTGATATGTATTGATACAAATATTTGTATTGTTTAAAGCAACCAAACGGACTTATTGAAACAACAAATTTGTATTTTTGTTTCGATTGTTGTTATGATGAGATCAATAAAACATTTTTTGATTCAATTTTTTTTCATGTTTGACCCAATAAATTAGTCAGAGTTATTTCAACAATTGTTTTATTTAAATTAACAAACATTTTTTATTGAACACTGAACAATTTGATAAATTTGTTGTTTTAACCCTCATTTTATTCGACTTTAATAATTATTTTTCTGCGCGTGCTCACCTAAAAAATGTAGGTGATTAGAACCAAAAAGTGTTGCGTTTTTTTCAGATATTTTTTTTGAATTTTCGGGTAACATTTCCTTTTGGATAATGGCAGTTGGGAAGTTTCTGAATGACGTAAATTGAAGATAGGCGTTTTTTTGAAATTCAAGAAGGCGGTTTATGGTTACAACCAAACACTTAAAACCACCGTTAATATAGGTGCCATTTGAAAGGTAGTGTTTATTAGAAGGCAAAAAATGATGATTGGAGCCATTTAAAAATCCAAGATGGTGGATTCCGATTATCACAAAACACTGAAAACCACCATCAGCATGGGTGTCATTTGCAAGGTAGTAATTAGTAGATGGCAAAAATTGATAATAGGGATCTTTAGGGGTGTGCGGGTTAAGGCATTTTCTGATGCATATTAGTACCGTGAGTTAATATCTCAGTCCTTTTTCAATTTTAGGCCAAAAACTATTGAAAAAACATGTTTTAGTTTGTTTCCTTTTAAGACAATAACACATCCAAACCCATGCGACTTGCACAGCTCTATAGGTTGCCTTATCAGATCTACCATAGTTTGCAGATGAAACTTGGGATGGCAGGCTGCTAGCGGATTGCAAAAGTACCAGATCATGCCGTGTGGGGTGCTGACCCGGTTGACAATGAGGCGAACGAGATATTTGCATATACGTCATTTAGTAGAACAACTGTCAGTTTTTTGGTTGAATTTAATTTGGTTTTTTTAAATTTAAAAATCAGAAAAGAATAATTAAGGTTTAAGAATGATATGAGTGTACTCGTGAGGACACCCGCTATCAGTACAAATGTAACACTGACATAATTTTTCCAAATTAAAGATCCCTATTGGCGCCATTTTGAGTTCCATGATGGCGACTTCCATTTACTACAAAATATTGAAAACCATCATCAATATGGGTGTCAATTAAAATGTAGTGTTTAGTAGAAGGCAAAAATTAATTTTGAAATCTAAGACGATTGACTTGGCTTGTTTGATAGAGCCCATCAAACAAATTTTCATGCAAGAGGTGACAGAATGGGGTCAATGCACTGACAAAATCGGGGGTAGACTGAATCAGGCACAGACAATATCGGTGGCTGATAATATCGGATCTTCCCTATATTTCTAAGTACTTCGATAGTACCATTAAAAATAACTATGTTTCTAGAATCATCCATTTCGTAAACTAGCATTCGGTGAAATGGAAATCATCGTACTGACGCTCTTCCTTTTTTCAAATCATCTATCTATTGCTTTTAACCCTTTCATTCCCAAAGTTTTTCTAGTGCATGTAGGGTTTCAAAACTATTTTTCCTTGAAAACAGTGATGTTAAGAAACACGAATTCTTTTTTCATAAAGATAGGAGCTTCCCTCGCAGCACTAGAAGCTGCTCAATTTCTACCTTCTAATGGTCAATACAATTCCCCTAGAATAATCGATTTGAAACAGATTTTGCTTAGTGACCGCACCCCACAACCCATAACTCTGGAATGGGAAATCGGATCGAGATGAAATTTAATAGCCATTTACGGGGATAAAACACCTTTCATTTGAGACCAAGTTTGGTCGAATCTCCGAAAAACCAATGAGACTGTAATTCTAAATTTGGATACTTCCGCCGGGGCTTCCGGAACCAACGATGGTGACCAATGTGACCAAAGAGACTTTGAATGGCTGTTAGTGATCTAGTACTACAAATCTAAGTAGATGTGGCACCAGTTTGAAAAAGTTTTCACCTTTATACATTCATTACAGAATTTTTTAAAATCAACATTTTCTGCGTGATCGTACTCTTCACTCTGTAACTCCGGAACTGGAAGTCAGATCCATTATAAATTCAATAGCAGCCTACAGGATGCACGTTTCATTTGAGACTAAGTTTATGAAAATCGGTTCAGCCATCTCTGAGAAAAGTGAGTGAGATTGTGGTCACATACACACAGAGAATTGACGGACTGAATCGAATGGTATATGTCACTCGAGCCTCCGGGTCTCCGTTGAAAAGACGGTTTTCAGAGCAGTTTTCTATTGAGAAAGGCAAAACGTAAATCGTACGAACAAGTTATAGCAAATAGTGGTACATTTAACACTTTTATAATGAGTGGCTCATGTCCCTTCAAATTTGACCGCACTTACCGCTTGATGACGTCCCAGTTTGATATTTCTTTTGAGTGGTTTGAGAAAACTGAGAAAACGAAAATCGTCAACGCAGGCCTGGATACGGTTAAAGAAATATAAACAAATTTTGGTAGCCTCGCATCGTTTTGCGGAGCAGTTGGATATGTAAGGATATTTATTATTTTAAATCTAGTCCTGTAATTTAATTCTATTAATCGAATCGTATATTTAAAGCATTGTCATCAATACCCCCAGGGTTGCAAAATTGATTCGGTCCTGTGACTCCAAATCTAAAGAATATGGCGTGCGGCATCGAAAAATTTATTCCGTGCATTTTAGGTCGTCTTGTTTCAAACACCTATTAAATCTATCTAAAGGGAAAATGTTGCAAAATTACACAAACTAAAAATTAAAAATCTGACGCGTTTCGTTTTGCAGATGATGATCGAGTTGCACTTTTTGTTGCCAACGAACGGAAAAAAATAAATAATTGAAGAAATTTTTCTCCTCAAAATATTTGGTAAGTAAATAAGGAAACGACATTTATTCACTATTACTTGTGGATACACTGGAAGATAAGCTAATGGCGTTTTCGTTTTTGACTCTGCACTACACCAGTGTAGTCGGTGCTACACTCATTCAAACCTGAGTGTAATCAGTCTATCTCTTTTTTTTGCACTACACCTGTGTAGCACCAAGAACAAACGAAAGCGCCATAAGACTATTTTAATTTCTACCACTTTTTATAGAATATTTCTGCTGCCTCTGCACTCCTTGCGGTCGTTCGATTCCGTTCACGTGGCTTCGACGTGCTGCCTCGTGGATCGGCAACTCGTTGGTAGCGAGCCGCGTGGCTTGTTTCGATATTCCACCTGTTGCTATGGGCCTTGGTTGCCTCTAGATGACCTCGCATCTGCGTGGTGACTTCAGGTATGGTTAAGATGATCGGTTGTGGTATAACGTATATATAATAACATTTTTTTAAGGAAACTTCAGTCATGTCAAACTGAGGCTTCCAATAGTCAACACCGGTGAAACAACGTCATCTCGGTTATTGACTTCAGATACATCGAGCAATACGGAACATTTGAACAAGACTGTAGCTTACCCGAGCTCCGAGCCACTACAATTCCATTTGACTTTAGTCATACCGGCTGGAATATAATATAGAATTCTGGCTGTCTAAGAGACAAGTATTTTAATTGTGCATTCATTTTTTTTGTTTTTTGTTGATGATTAATTCATTTCAAATATATTTGTAGTTGGGACTATGGCCACATTTGCAATTATGGTGCCACTGACATATGAGCAAGCGTATGGGGGATAGACCACTAGTGAATAATTGTTCTTAAACCTGAGGGGTAACCACCCATATTGATGGTGGTTTTAAGTGTTTTGTTACCAGCCGCCATCTTGGATTTCAAAATGACGCCAATCATCAATTTTCACTTTCTACTATTTACTACCTTTCAAATGACCCTCATATTGATGGTGGTTTTCAGTGTTTTGTGGTAACCGGAAGGCGCCATCTTGGATTTCAAAATGGCACCAATCATCGATTTTTATCTTCTACTAATTACTACCTTTCAAATGACACCCATATTGATGGTGATTTTTAGTGTTTTGTGGTAACCGGAAACCGCCATCTTGGATTTCAAAATGGCACCAATCATCAATCTTTGCCTCCTACTAATTACTAACTTTCAAACGACACCCATATTGATGACGGTTTTCAGTGTTTTATGGTAACAGGAAGCCGCCATCTTGGATTTCAAAATGGCGCCAATCATCAATTTTCGCCTTCTAACAATTACTACCTTTCAAATGATCCTCATATTGATGGTGGTTTTCAGTATTTTGTGGTAACCGGAAGCCGCCATCTTGGATTTCAAAATGGCACCAATCATCGATTTTTATCTTCTACTAATTACTACTTTTCAAATGACCCTCATATTGGTGGTGGTTTTCAGTGTTTTGTGGTAACCGGAAGGCGCCATCTTGGATTTCAAAATGGCACCAATCATCAATTTTCGCCTTCTAACAATTACTACCTTTCAAATGACCATCATATTGATGGTGGTTTTCAGTGTTTTGTGGTAACCGGAAGCCGCCATCTTGGATTTCAAAATGGCACCAATCATCGATTTTTATCTTCTACTAATTACTACCTTTCAAATGACACCCATATTGATGGTGGTTTTGAGTGTTTTGTGGTAACGGGAAGCCGCCATCTTGGATTTCAAAATGGCGCCAATCATCAATTTTCGCCTTCTACTAATTACTACCTTTCAAACGACACCCATATTGATGGTGATTTTCAGTGTTTTATGGTAACCGGAAGCCGCCATCTTGGATTTCAAAATGGCGTCAATCATCAATTTTCGTCTTCTAACAATTACTACCTTTCAAATGACCCCAATATTGATGGTGGTTTTTGATGTTTTGTGGTAATCGGAAACCGCCATCTTGGATTTCAAAATGGCGCCAATCATCGATTTTCGCCTTCTACTAATTATTACCGTTTAAATGATAGCCATATTGATGGTGGTTTTCAGTGTTTTGTGGTAACCGGAAGCCGCCATTTTGGATTTCATAATGGCACCAATCATCAATTTTTGCCTTCAACTAATCAATACCTTTCAAATGACACCCATATTTATGGTAGTTTCAAGTGTTTTGTGGTAACCGAAAGCCGCCATCTTGAATTTCAAAATGGCGCCAATCATCAATTTACAGCTTCTACAAATGGCTACTTTTCAAATGATACCCATATTGATGGCTGTTCTTAGTGCGAATGCCAAGCATCCATATAATATATATTGGAAGCCTATATTTTGGGTTATCCGAACGTTACAGAAATTTTGGGTTATCCGCTCGTTATAAATTTTGGGTTATGCGCTCAGTACACAAACTTTGGGTTATCCGCTCTTTACTCAAATTTTGGGTTATCCGCTCAGTACTCAAATTTTCGGTTATCCGCTCAGTACTCAAATGTTGGGTTATCCGCGCGTTACTCAAATGTTGGGTTATCCGCTCGTTACTCAAATTTTGGATTATTTCATCGTTACTTAAACTTTGGGTTACCCGCTCTGTACCCAACGCTTGGGTTATCTGTAACCCAAACTTTGGGTAGTCCTCACACTACCCAAAATTTAAGTTCAAAGCTTGTTACCCAAAAGTGAGGAGATGCACTTTAGTCCATTTTGGGTAGGATTCTACCCAAAATTAGGTAACGGCCGGTAAGCGTGTACACAATTATTAGAGATTTAGTTAATATTTTGATAAATTGTTAGCATCTTCCATCATACGAATATATAAAAATTTTAACTGTCTGTGGGTTGCATACAGTGTGTTGTAGTCAAGATATATTTGATCTTTAGAATGAATAAGATAATACTCATACAAAAGACAATGAAGTTTCAGTTCGTTTTTATAATATGCGTTCAAAATAAGTTATATCTTTTCGAAAAAAGCAAAGCGCTACTCCCTTTTTACATTAGTTTGATACACATACCATACCTGGGACAATGAAGACTAATCGAATGGACCTATTTGATACAAGAGCGATCTTATGTTCTGAGCAGTGATTTATATTCCCAACCCTCTGAAATATTCGCTGTTGTCACAAAATTTTACAGTGCTCTAAGAATATTCTAATGGCATTTTCGTTTTTGACATTGCACTACTCCGGTGTAATCTGTGATACACTCACTCAATCTTGGATTGGGTGTAATCAATCTGTCTTTTTTTCTATACTATACCGATGTAGCACCGTGCCGTCGTCAAACGACGAGATAACATAGTTCTCACAAGTCTCCATAGCTCCACGCGAGTCCAAGTCTATTGATGACATTTGGTATTCTTATAAACCGTTGATCGGATATCTTAAAATTGAAGGTGTGTATGTACCATTCGCAGATCCCTCTTTTAGACCCTCCAGAAGTACCCGATAAAATCCAGCTTTCCAGTAAATTCATAACACTACGGAACTCTTATTAGATAATCAGCAGTCAAACATGATGAAGTCAGTGTGCAATACGCCAAAATTATCGTAACAACGCAACTACACCGGTGTAGCATATTGTGATCACAAAGATGATATAAGAAACTACTTAGTTTTACACAATGGAATTTGCTTTTTTTCCTTGATAGCGTATAAACATTAGATGACCAAATTTTCACTAAGTCATTAACTGATTGATCTCGACAAAAGTAGAAATCAAACATTCCAGAATTTTAAATTCGGGCATCGTCGGTTTATTGAAGCTGACGACAGATTCTCAGCAACAGATCCACCCAAGGAACATGAGAAGATGGGATAGCTTAGAAGCAATAAAGTCGCTGACAACGATCAACTACCATGTACTTTATTCAAAGGTCTAGAAGAGGTATTGGTGAAACCCTGCATTGGTTGATTCTGAAGATTTGTGAGGAGAGTTTGCCGAGGGGTATGATGGAATCATCGAGCGAACCATCACAAAGCTGAATGTTACATATTTGCTACGGTGTATAACCAATACTAATTATGCTAATCCCTTTTCAATTAGCTTTCTGGATATATTGTTTGACATGTAAATTTCATCAACAAACATGCGAAATTATTGCTAGTTGGCCTTGAGAAAAACTTTTCCGATGCGATATTGTTGCCAAAGGCAATGTAAACAAATAGTAATTGTCCTTTTTTGTTTCGGAGAGGAAATTTCGTTTCACAGACCGTCTTTGTGGATACTCCAGGTTGGGACACGTTCATTTTATTATCGTGAAGGGATCAAGGTAAGTTGAACATCATCAATACTAGTGTTTCGAAGATAAGCGGTCCAAAAGAGAGTAGGGTTTGAGAATTCCATACTGTTCGATCAGGACTGAGCTCTGCATCTTTGGGATAGGATATCTTCAAAACAGATGAGTACATCAACCTGTTCTCTATTTCTTATTTTTTCTTGCCATTTATTACAGGGATCAAGCCGTTATGAATACGCTTTTCGTGATAATAACTTAGAAATAAGCGTTTTTGTGAGAGTACCAGAAAGCCACAGTTGACTTTGAAGTGGTCCGTTAAGCTGGTGTCTATGTTGGGACCTCTGTCGTTGAGTTCTACAAGATGACGACATGAATGAACTCATAATGAATTAAGTTCATGTTTGACAATTCTCGGTGGTTTGTTTACTTTGTTAGTTATGTAAGTGCGAGTGCAACGGGTGCTCATCTGTTACATTCGAACTCACGTAACTCCCTAGTAAACAAACCACCGAGTATTGTCAAATGAAGTTCATTCGGTTCAGTTTGTGGGGTTAGGTCGGTTGATGTAAAACCTAATACCATTGTCGGTCCCAGATCCGATGTAGCTGAGCGATTTTCGGTAGGGGTTCACTGGTGTAGTTGGCGTGGATGTCTCTCGCAGTGTTGAGGATGGAGCAGTCGTTGCAAGATGTTTTCTCTAGGTAGAGTAGTGCTCTTTTAAGTCCCGCGACGGCAGCCTCCCACCGGAAGGGGAGTATTCCAGCCTCGACGCAGGCAGCTTCTGCTGGGGTGCTGGAAAGTAGACCTGAAGCGAGTCTTACCGCCCCGTTGTACAGTGGTGCAAGGATGGAGATGAGTCCGTCGATGTTTCGGCAGGTTAGTTCCAGTCCGTAGAAAATGCGGCTGTTGATGAGGGCTTGGCTGACGTTGAGGGCCGTTCTGCGGTTGCATCTGGTGTGTCGGGTGCTGATGGCTCGTACTAATCTCTTTCTACTTTCACAATCTGTTTTTGAGTTGCCGGAAGTAGGGTCATTTTCCTGTCTATCACTATTCCTAGAATTCGCGGTTCCTTTCGGAATGGGATGATGTTGCCGTCTAGTGTCACTGGTCGGCCGGTTGCGATGTGGTGAGAACCGCAACAGTGTGCGGTAATACTTTTTTGGGCGGATTGGCTGAAGCCTACGGATTACAGAAGGTCAATTCATGAAAAACCAAATTTTTAATATAACTTTTTCAGTTTTCGTTTTTTTCCATCCTATCCTTCAGATGTTTTTTACACTTTTTGAACACGATCATTTTCTTCTAACACTTCAAAACTCTAGCTTCTATTATTCAAAAGATATAAACACACAAGGGGGTAAAGGTTTAAGCGCAAAAAAACATTTTTTGCGATTTTTTTTAGAACTTTGCGTGAAGCAAATTTAACAAAAAACTTTTCTACATTATAGTGTATCATTTCAATAACATGCTGTAATTTTTTCTATGCAAAAATATTGACAAACGACTCGGTGACGAAGCTTTTTGTAAAACGTCTTTGGAAAAAAAAACATGATTTGCGGTGTTACCTGCCATTCAAAAACTACTTAACCGATTTCTTTCAAACTGTGTATACAGATTCTATGTTAAAAATACCTAACCCCTACGTTGAGTTTTTGTAATAATTTTTCGATTAAGGGGGTGTTTACTCATAAAAAGGCGGAATTTTTCGTGAAAAATAGAAATTTTAATTTAAAGTGAGTAAAAAACCCCTAAATGAAAATTTATCTCCAAAAACTCAACGTAGGGGTTAGCTATTTTTTACATGAAATGTGCATGCAAAGTCTGAAAGAAATCGGTTTTGGAATGGCAGGTAACACCGCAAATCATGTTTTTCCTGAGACGTTCTACAAAAAGCTCCGTCACCAAGTTGTTTGTCGATATTTTTGCATTTTGAAAAATTACAGCATGTTATGGAAATAATATACTATAATGTCAATTCGCTTCACGCAAATTCCTATAAAAAATCGCAAAAAAGTGTTTTTTCACGCTTAAACCACCTACCACCCCCCCCCTCCTAATATGGCCATAAAAAGATTTTTTCGAATGAATTTTATGAAATTTTTAAAAAATATCGCGTTCGCCATTTTTGGCTCAATTATTTATTGTTGAAAAAGAATTATCTTTTGTTTGCCCCACTGAAAAAAAACCAATTTTTTGCGAAAAAGTTCTCATAACCTTTCAACCAAAACAGTTAGATATGTGATGCCATGAAACAAATTATTCGTCTTGTCTGAAGATCGCTTCTGTTTTAAATCAATACCGCAAAAGTTATTTGAATAAAGCAGTTTTTCTAATGGCATTTTCGTTTTTGACAGTGCACTACACCGGTGCAGTCGGTGCTACACTCATTCCAACTTGGGTGTAATCAGTCTATCTTTTTCTTTGCACTACACCGGTGTAGCACCACGAAAAAACGAAAACGCTATAAGAAACACTAAGAAACACCCTAACCATCGATTTTAAACTTGTTGTAAAATAAAAAGTTTGATAGAGCTTACATGTCTTCAGCAAACTTTTCCAAAATTTGTTGTTCTACAACTTCGCTGAAGGTTGTTTGGCTCTAACTATAATGATTAAAAAGTAAATTTTTGGTCTTGGTAAAATTAGAACCACACTAACTGTTGTTTTAACAAAATGAAGGAGCTCACAAACTACGAAAACTTCTCCAAAGACTTAATGAGGCTAAGCTGTTTAGTTTTAATAAAATCTCAAAACTCCTGCTAAATTTACATTCTGGACCATTGTTTATTGGCGTTGGTTCCGTCCCGCTATCACGGCGGAACACGATTTGATTAGCAAATGCGTGTAAAGTTTCGTGAGATGTGACTCCCATAGAAAGGTTATGCAATCACTCTGAACATCGTCAAACTAATCCCGGCCAATTTTTTTTTTGACTTACATAGGTTTTCTGTATTTTAACAGGATTGTAGTTAGGAGGATACGGTGAGGGGCACCCCCTCCCCCCACATCACTCACCACCCTTCCCTAAACAGCCCTTCCCTCATCAAGTAACCCTCTACGCGAATAAAATTTTCTAATTCCTCTAGAATAAATTTTCCTAGTGGGTCTGAAAAACCAGTGAAAAATTTGGTTTGAAATGATTTTGAGTTGAGAGACTAATTTAAAATTTCTTAACAAGTTGAAAATTTTTAGCGTGGACCAAACCCCCGAACCCTCCTCTTGGATCCGCCGCTGGTTTCAAGTGTTTCAGCGTCGACACATTGCAACTCAAGTTAGTAGCTGTCGATTCATTGTACGTATGTGTAAATCGCAATGATTATCTAATAGACATTTCCACCATTATATTAAACATAACCTATCGTATGGAATCGTAGTTTGGATAAATGAGAAAGGCACAATTGCACCACTAGGTGGATTAAAACGAGTTTTTTCGATATTTTTCTACCCAAATTCAATTCATCGATGCACTACAGCCTTTTTTGTAAAAGATAACATATTTTA
This sequence comes from Topomyia yanbarensis, assembly GCF_030247195.1. NCBI lineage: Eukaryota > Metazoa > Arthropoda > Insecta > Diptera > Culicidae > Topomyia > Topomyia yanbarensis. Next base: position 337,025,280 of record NC_080672.1, on the reverse strand, counting down.
AGGATTTTTATACGTTATTGTGACTATCTCAAGTCATCATGCAAAAAAAATTAAGCCCCTTCCGAAACAAAATCCTGGTTACGGGACTAGATATCCCCACAAATAATTTCAACGCGTTTCAAGAATATTTACCCATAAGGAAATCTGAAATTAGTGCATACATGCTATAAAAGAAATATTTCGAGTGAGTGGATACCAGAAGCCTTGTAGGACCAGTAGTGCCATCCTTGGTGATTCTTAGCACTAGCTCTACAATTGTCCGTCCTGTACGCTGAAAATCGGCTGCGAAGTCTAACGATATAGAAAGTCGAATTCCGCTACCAAGCATTTGCTTCGCGTTGGATAAACTTTTTGACATTAAAAATAAAAAAAAGGGAAAATTTTCTCAGTTCACCAGTCAGTAGTTGGTTCGAGCTAAAGTTTATGTTTCACATACCTACTGGTCAGAAGGTACTGGATGATGCGAAGCTAAAATAAGCAACCCCATCGGAGTGGGTGGTGCACGTGCCGAGGCAATGCAGATGAAAATAGTTCATGATATGAATATACGCATCAGAAGTTACGCGGAATGGGGTGCGGCCAGGGCATCACATACCTAACCGAGGCCGGTACACACGAACGCCGTATCAGAAGGAGATTCTCGTTGATGGTGATGCGTGTAAAAATAGACCAATCGTGGCTCGTTGCCGCAATTACTGCGCTTCGCTGCGGCCATTCGACGGCAGTTTGGACCGATATTGGCATAGTTGGCAGCGCGGAGTCAGTTCCTCCCCGGTTGTAGTACGGAGGATATTTTCAGCAAAACATTGGCGCTATTTACAGACTCCACGGTGCATGCCGTTATTGCGGCTACGACAGGCTGACGTGGGATTTATAAACAAGAATAAAACCGTTTTATTAATTATAATAATAACCGTGCTGACATTGACAATGATTTCTCCGTTACGCGCGTCAGTGTCAGTCGATGTGACGTGTAGCCGCCGTAGGAAGATAGCGAACCGACGGGCGGTAATCCTAGACTAGGTAACACGCAATATGCGCCGCAGGAGACGCGTGGAATTAACTGATGGGCAACTGTAATTTTATGACATGGCGAATCGGCTAGCACAGACAAATGTTTTATTGATTGCAGCAGTATTATGTTAATTTGGCATCCAGGGAATATTCCGCTCAGCAGTCATTTGGCATGCTTGTTACTCGGAGAAATTTGTTCGGGTCAAAATGTGTGAACGCTGATTCATTAGTCTGTGGTCAGTTTCGAACAGTAATCCCACCATAAACAACATAAAGTCAAAGTTATGATTATTTCGTTTGGTCGAAATGGTCTTTGGGAAATTGCGATTCACTATCTAGTGACACTCTTTTGTGTGAATCACGTAAAAATATCTATGAAGTAAGATTCGAGCAATTCACACTACTCAATTAATCAACTATTCCTGATTAGATGTAAATATCTTTACACTATGTAGAACCGAAAATCTCAAACTGAAAATCCTGTGCAAACGACTGTACGGATCACTTCCCTATCACAAGCAATTATTTGGAAAACTGATAATGCGTCCCCTCATCCAACCTTTTGGCCCCGGGAAAATCAGTCAAAAAGTTGTCCTTCAACTACAGCTCCCATCGACTTGGCACTTGGCAGCGTCGCTGCCGGAAGCTACCAGCTACAGCAGCATGGCATGAATTGGGGAGAATCGGAAGCTTTTGCTGTTGAAATTCCGGATATTTGCACAATATATCAAAGGAAATGATCGGTGAAGCGCGTCCCGTTCCATCGTTGGCATTGGGTTCTGGGACGTAGAACAACAAACTGGATGATGAAAAGTTTTCTTAGCCGACAGCGCCTTCGGAAAGGAAACCATACTTCCATCACATTTACATTCGTTCACCCTATCATGTCACATTATTTGCGGATATCATTGCCTTGGAAATCTTGTGAAATGTATTTTTTTCGTCACTCTTCCGGGTGTCGTTGTTATTGGATCAAGGCTTCACGCCTTGAAACACGGTGGAATATTGGACTGGCGAAAAGGCGTAACGGCAGTACGTGAAGGTTGAATGAAACTTTTGATGTTAGTTCAATGAAATTTGTGAGCCGTGACTTTTTGAAACGGGGTGAGATTGAAGCCCCTTTCGCTGCTTTGTGGGTCACTTGCGAAAATTTCACTGGAGACACGTGCCGTGCAACGGTGAGGTTGCAAATTTTTCGCAACGGGGCAGGCCAGATTGAGAAATTTTATAGAACTAACAGAGGAAGCTGGTTAAATTTTCCATACTCTTTTTGGTGCTGGAACACTGGTCTGGTGTTTTGTCACGATCTCATACCGGATTATGAACCAAGGCAAAAAATTCGGTAACATTGAACACTTCTTTTAACTGAAAAATGTATTTATCACAACGCAGGAAAAACCACCGTTCCCCACGGTAATAGGAAAAGCCAATCCTGGCTCTGTGCACTATCAATCGTACTTGGCTGCAATAAATCCTAACTCGCTCATGGAGCAGCGAGTCTCGCCCCACTGCAGCGCTTGGTAAGCTAGTTTTATCTAACTTCATATAATAATCTATTCCAACTGCAACTACATCAATCTATCGCTGAGCGGGGTGGAGGGAGGTGACAATTTTTCTAATTGAAAGTGTGGTTAAAAAGCTATAATTCATAGTTTAAAGTCGCTTGGCGTTAAACATTTAGTGGTTTTATCTGACGTTGAATGAGGTACAAATTACCAAACCGAATAATAGGGGGATTGGGAAACAAGTAATTCAATCGGAGTTGTTTGGTGAAGTTTGTGAAGAAAATCAAAATAATTTAGCGTCCGGCATGTGCAAATATCAAGTTTTTTAAGTATCCCAATAATAAGAGATAAGTAAACCCTTTAATGCCCAACCTTCCGTATATAATGGGTATTTTAATAACTTCTAAAACTAATCCATGAATAAATTTAAGCATATATTCTTGTGGAGTGCATCTGGATTAGCTACCGATCAATTTGAAAGTATTAAGAGTTGTTTCTATTTATAACAACTAATTCGTGAAAGAAGGAAATTTTGTTTAGATTGAAAGAATTTAATTTGTGAAATGCAAGAAAAATCGGGCAATATTGGTTTAAAAAGATGTATTTGCAAAAATTTACCCATCTTGCAGTATTTTGTTATTCCAAATAAACATAAACACATTCAGTACGGAAAGACTTTCTCCGTAATATATCATTATCTCTCCTCAATCAAATGCACTTATTTTATAAGAAACAGTTCCCAGAAAGTGTCTAGAGTGGGTCGGAGAAAATTAGTGTCAATTACATCAATTTGGTCGTGGCGATTGCCCCGGCCTGTCAAAACCCTTCCAGCCCGGTGCCGGTCGCCATCGGACAAAGCTAATAAAGATTTCTATCTTGAAACCGTAAACGCCACATTTATGATTTCTTTCCTTCTGGCCAGTCATTTTCTCTGCTTTATGATTTGTAGTTCATAAATGCAGGTTTTGTAGCTCATTTCACGCGCCGTCAGTTTCAACCTCTCGGACAAACACCTCTCGAAAGTGCAGTCACATCACTGCAACTGCCGACCGGTCGACAGAAGGGGCACGGTAGCTGAAGTGTGCCATCGGGTACAAAGGCTACTGCAATGCACCGGCCAACAGTAGTGGAAGGGGGCCAACTGCAACCGAACATTGCTGTTTTCTTCTGACGGATTGACGGTTTGGCAGTCCCGCGTACAGCTCACGGGTCAGACACGCCACCAATGCCCGGGGGCTACTCATAAATAGTAATAAACCCAAAGTGCATTCACGGGGTGTAAAGTTGTTGAAAATTGCCCGCTTGGTCGCCGATACGCTGAAGACGGTGTGATGGCATCATTGGCCGCGACGAGCGACGACTGTGATGATGATGTCGCCCGCCCCGTGGATGTGGTTTTGTAATTTGCTCGCTTCTTTACTGCTTCCGGAATACTATAATAACGGCCAGGTTTTCGAACCTACCGACAGTCCACCGGGTTAACTGGCCTCGTAATGTGATTGGCGCTTTTGACGCGCTTAGGTTCTTGTCCTCTGAATCGGTTGGGTGACTTCGGGGCAACAGGAATAAATTCACCAACATTGATTTATTCAGTGAGGGAACGATAATTAGATATAGTATATTAAGTGGGGGTTATTAATTAGGATAGTCTGAAAATGGCTCCTTACTTACATTTAAAAGTAGTTTTAAAAAAATCTGCAATCTTCTAGTTTTAAAAAAATTAAAATGTTAAATACGAAAATTGGCACCTTTAAGCTGTGATGGTACCGTGCCTTTTTAAATAAACAGATTGTGTAAAAGAAAGGGTTATTGCTTGCAGGGTCAGAATATAGACTACGGAAGGTAGAAAACGAAGACATAAGACAGAAGACAGAAGACAGAAGACAGAAGACAGAAGACAGAAGACAGAAGACAGAAGACAGAAGACAGAAGACAGAAGACAGAAGACAGAAGACAGAAGACAGAAGACAGAAGACAGAAGACAGAAGACAGAAGACAGAAGACAGAAGACAGAAGACAGAAGACAGAAGACAGAAGACAGAAGACAGAAGACAGAAGACAGAAGACAGAAGACAGAAGACAGAAGACAGAAGACAGAAGACAGAAGACAGAAGACAGAAGACAGAAGACAGAAGACAGAAGACAGAAGACAGAAGACAGAAGACAGAAGACAGAAGACAGAAGACAGAAGACAGAAGACAGAAGACAGAAGACAGAAGACAGAAGACAGAAGACAGAAGACAGAAGACAGAAGACAGAAGACAGAAGACAGAAGACAGAAGACAGAAGACAGAAGACAGAAGACAGAAGACAGAAGACAGAAGACAGAAGACAGAAGACAGAAGACAGAAGACAGAAGACAGAAGACAGAAGACAGAAGACAGAAGACAGAAGACAGAAGACAGAAGACAGAAGACAGAAGACAGAAGACAGAAGACAGAAGACAGAAGACAGAAGACAGAAGACAGAAGACAGAAGACAGAAGACAGAAGACAGAAGACAGAAGACAGAAGACAGAAGACAGAAGACAGAAGACAGAAGACAGAAGACAGAAGACAGAAGACAGAAGACAGAAGACAGAAGACAGAAGACAGAAGACAGAAGACAGAAGACAGAAGACAGAAGACAGAAGACAGAAGACAGAAGACAGAAGACAGAAGACAGAAGACAGAAGACAGAAGACAGAAGACAGAAGACAGAAGACAGAAGACAGAAGACAGAAGACAGAAGACAGAAGACAGAAGACAGAAGACAGAAGACAGAAGACAGAAGACAGAAGACAGAAGACAGAAGACAGAAGACAGAAGACAGAAGACAGAAGACAGAAGACAGAAGACAGAAGACAGAAGACAGAAGACAGAAGACAGAAGACAGAAGACAGAAGACAGAAGACAGAAGACAGAAGACAGAAGACAGAAGACAGAAGACAGAAGACAGAAGACAGAAGACAGAAGACAGAAGACAGAAGATAGAAGACAGAAGACAGAAGACAGAAGACAGAAGACAAAAACATTAAATAGCTGAAATGCTGATTGAAAGCAATCAAATTCAAAGTCATTAAAAAATTGATTTTTTTTGTGACGCAAAATGTTATAATGAACTAGCTAATACCCATCGCGCGTTGCTGCGAGTTTCGTCGAAATATGAGGAAATCACAATTTGTTCAGAAGCGCCATCTGTCGGGCAGATAATCCCCAACCAATAGCACATAAACACGCTCCATAACGAACGCCTACTATGTACAAGTTTTTACGGTAATCGGTTTAGCCGTTTGGGAGTCTATAAATCATATACATACAAACATTGACTTTTATATATATAGATAGATAGATAGATTAACTCCATTCACGAAAATACTTACCTGAAAAGATTATTCTCAACCTTTGCCAAACAAAGAGAATATTGCTAAATCTTTTCAGCTCATTACTACTGGCGGCTCCAGGGAGGGGTACGGAGGGGCACTAAGGGGCACGTGCCCTTCCCCCCTATTCGACCAGAAGCTGTTTTGATAAAAAGATATTTGCATTTTCCTACTTGAACATGCTAATATTTTAGAAGTGATCAACGAGGTGATCAGTTTGTTTTGTTCTTTTTTGACCATTTAAAAGACAATTAATTAAATTTGGTAACAAAAGTAAATTATTTTTATTAGTATCAATCAAAGTATAGTTTCTACAAGGGTTGTGGTATCGGTAATACCGGTAACGAAAATCCGGGAATCTGACCGTTCACTTTTTCTTTTAAATTTTGTTTGTTTTAGCGTTTGTGAACGATTCTGTTGGTCTAGATAGGAGTAGACAATTTTGTTTCATATACAGTTTCGACCCGTTTTTATAAACTTCCGCTTTTATGCACCCCCGTTTTTATGCACCTCTGATTTTATGAACTTTTTGTACCCGATTTTATCAACCTCCCGTTAATTTATTCTTTTATGCCAGCAATTCAGGCCTACAACCTTACAATTGTATTCGATCAAAGTAGTGGGTCCTGCATTGGTAGGTAACAGTCAAAATGTAGGGTAGTGTACCCAATTTTGGTCCTATTTAAGGTAATTGATGAACTAGAATTACATTTCGCTTGAATTCTCATAAAAATGAAGGCTGTGTGTTTTTATGATAAACTAACACACTTTCACACATTATCCGTGGAAAAAATAACAATTGAAGTATTGTATATTTAGTAATATTATGTTTTTATTATGTTGTAGTTCATGCCAAACTGCAAATAAAATTTAAACCAAAGATTATTTTAGCGGACTATATGTGAACACCGCTCCGGAGGACACAATTTAGCGTATATTTGTCCCTGAGACTGGGATGTCTGAGCTCTAGTTTATCTACTCCTATAAAACGATCTCCTGCCAGCGCGCTTAAGTCATCACTAAACTACCTTTGAATTGAATCAGCTATTGTCTTGTTTCTGTTCTCTTTTGTTTTCTCCAATGCCATCTAAGCGGATTGATCTATTCACTTGTAAGTAGGAACACACCATGCCAGTCGAAAGCCACAGACCCAGGCTCAAACCGCTTATCGCCATAAAAAAAGTGTGCCGGTTTCAAACTCTTTGATATCCGGTACGGAAGATTGTTGATCAAACATGCCCATATAAGCATAAGAGTCCCATATGGAAAAACAGCAAGCCGAGAAAAACGCTGTTCAAGATTTACATTTTCATTGAGCCTTATGGATGGGACAAACATGTTTTGGTGTTTTTTCGATATTTGCTACACAAACCTGGTAATCTTATTTGTGCTTTGTGATGTAGTGGTGATACAGAATACAATCCAACAGATAACTCAATTTCGACAAAAATCTATATGGGAGGGATTCCATGAGAAACCGGCCAACCGCAAAACATGACCATCTTAGATTCAAACGAAACTTTGCAGGTGTGTTCGCTGTATGAATCTCCATGATATTCTCTGGCAATTGGAATATTTTGATACAAGAGTAATTTTTCAAAAGGGCGTAAACGTTTCTACGTGTATAAATTTCACATTTTTTTTGTTCGATTACTGTATTTTATACAGCAAAACTATCTGAGAACGAGTTACAGGGAATGAATACTTCTGTCCGAAAAAAATATACACTGAAAAAAATGTTGTGTCATTTTTCAAAAAAACAAAAATTTATGATAAAAATTTAAATTGCAAAAAAGCCCATTTTTTAATTTTTTTATATTTTGTTACCAAAAACCTAAAGAGAATAGAAACATTTTGATTGTGATTCCATGATGGAGAAAAAATAGGTAAAAAAGTTTTTCTAACAATAACTTCGTACATGTTTTTAAATTTCATACTAATTGACATACAAAATTGTAATTTTATTACAGAATATAATTCTAAGCACCATTTAAAATCAAAATGCATTTAACAAAAATCTTCCAAAATGCGATAGTTTTCGAGATATTTGAAATTTTGCTACTTCAAAAACAATTAATTCGAAAAATGTCAAAAATTTAATGTTTATCGTTTTAAAGACGTAAAAGCAACCTTTTTAGTGTATTTGGATCCTGGAGAAGCTTTCAATAAAAAAGTTTTCCTAACAACAACTTTTGACATTTTTTTATAATTATATATACTATTTGTAGTCAAAAATACAATTTTATTTTTGAATATGATTCTAAACGCCATTTTAAATCGAAATGCTCTTAACAATTTTTTTTCTAAAATGTAGTAGTTCTCGAGATATTTTAACTTTTGTTTTAACAACACAATTATTTTGTTTTATTACGACCTTTTCATAAGTTAGTCGCGTTTCTCCATCAACAATAATAGGTTTTTCAAAAGGCCCGTAAACTTTCGTGCAACTTTCTTTTTGACATCAAGGCGATATTGTAAACCATTTGAAAGTTACATGAAAGCAACCAAAATATATTTCAACCATAGGGTTTGTTGATTAAACTATATAGCTGAATCATATGTTGGTTGTTTTCATGTAACTTTAAAAAATTTCACAATATCACCTTGATGTCAAAGAGAAAGTTGCAGGAAAGTTTACGGGCCTTTTGAAAAACCTATTATTGTTGATGGAGAAACGCGACTAACTTATGAAAAGGTCGTAATAAAACAAAGTAATTGTGTTGTTAAAACAAAAGTTAAAATATCTCGAGAACTACTACATTTTAGAAAAAATTTGTTAAGAGCATTTCGATTTAAAATGGCGTTTAGAATCATATTCAAAAATAAAATTGTATTTTTGACTGCAAATAGTAAGAATTATAAAAAAATGTCAAAAGTTGTTGTTAGGAAAACTTTTTTATTGAAAGCTTCTCCAGGATCAAAGTACACTAAAAAAGTTGCTTTTACGTCTTTAAAACGATAAACATTAAATTTTTGACATTTTTTGATGGGGTAATGCGAATAACTTTTTAAAAGAGCATAATTACACGAATTAATTGTTTTTGAAGTAGCAAAATTTCAAATATCTCGAAAACTATCGCATTTTGGAAGATTTTTGTTAAATGCATTTTGATTTTAAATGGTGCTTAGAATTATATTCTGTAATAGAATTACAATTTTGTATGTCTATTAGTATGAAATTTAAAAACATTTACGAAGTTATTGTTAGGAAAACTTTTTACCGATTTTTTCTCCATCATGCACATTCAAAATGTTTCTATTCTCTTTAGGTTTTTGGCAACAAAATATAAAAAATTTAAAAAAAGGGTTTTTTTGCAATTTTGTTTAAATTTTTATCATATTTTTTTTGTTTTTTTGAAAAATGACACAACATTTTTTTCAGTGTATATTTTTTTCAGACAGAAGTATTCATTCCCTGTAACTCGTTCTCAGATAGTTTTGCTGTATAAAATACAGTAATCGAACAAAAAAAATTTGAAATTCATACACGTAGAAACGTTTACGCCCTTTTGAAAAGTTGCTCTTGAGTCAAAATAATCTTATTACCTGTGGAAAATATTTAGTCTTGCATGACGGTGAAACGTGTAAAGTTTCATTGGAATCTAAGATGGTCGGTCACGATTTTAAAGATTTTCGGACGGATCTTCGTGGAATTCCTCATGGGACTCTTATGGTTTTATGGGCAGAAACCTGTTTGTCTCATTGTTGAAATTCTACGCATAATTGTCCCACTAATAAAATAACCAAAAAAGTAAATATAAAGTTTATGGAAAGAGAAAGTTTCATTAACTAAGTTAATAATAACTACAATAGTGAGATCCATCCTGTAAAACTTCATCACTGTCGTCGCTTCCAAAAACTTAAAATATGGCGAACTCATCCATTTCCGATTTTAGTAAAATTTGAAGCCGGCCGCTTAACAAGAAAGCTCTCAGCGCACACTTTCGTAAACAAAATGAATAGACAACATCATTTGCGTGGATGGTGGCTGGAGCAACATGATCAGAAGCTTCCAATTTCTATCAGATTTTCCTACTGAACATTTTCCGTAAAATCTTTTGTAAACTGAATTTTTCCAATGAAAAACTGGACTAATTACACTAGAATTGAGTCTGAACGTCATTTTAGAGTGTAAAAATTTATTTGATCCACCGTTTTTCTCCTGATCGCTAATTTAATTGTCATCTTCGATCGGGTTTTTCTTAGTTGTTAGTTTTGGAACATGGGCGTAAAATGGTAGTAAACTACCAACGCTCTATGTCTAATTAATCAAAGAAAAATTTCTGCATCGCGCTTTTAACGATATTAGCTGTTAAATTTCGTTAACAGAATACATGGTCATTCATAATGAATCTCTCTGCAAAATTTCAGATCGATGCTAGGCTTGGAAGTCGGATTAGACAACTGTCGGACAGTGCGGATAAAAACGATTTTTTTGCACTGATAGGGTATTAGGTTTAATTTTTCTGTAAACTACCAACTTGAGATAATTCTCAGGTTGCTTCTAATTATGTTGGAAAGAATAAAGAAGTAAAAAAAAATCCCGATTTTATCAACTTCCCCGTTTTATCAACAATTTTTTTTCGGTTGGTTGATAGAAGCGGGTCGTTACTGTATCTGTATAAATAACATAGAGATTAGTTAGGTCACCGTTCTCCTTTTGCTATTAAATTGGTTGCTGGTTATGCTGCGAGGGCGATGACTGCTATGCACCGAAGCTGCCCTAACAAAAGGGTCTGCTGGGCAAATAAGAACCCGAGTAGTGCGCAAATCGCTACTTACACCATCGACTAATTCCACGGTGAAGTAAACTTCCACATGACACAGTTCATGTCTGAGCATTAGACTAGTTCAATTTTTGACTTTTAACTCCACCAGGCTCTACTGATTCCTTTTATGCCTTTTAGTAATTGTGCGAATTTTGGTACCGATTGGTTGTGTCTACGGACCCTCCAAAAATTTCAAAATTTATATGGAAGTTTGCATGGAAAATCGGTTAACATTGAAAATAAATTCTTAAAAAATCACCTCATCAATCAATTAATCAGAATACTATATATTTCTAAAGGTAAGCTTCTACTGAACACATTCGTGGAACGTTAAAAGTTTATGAATATTCGATGAGAAAAGTTATTGACTAAAGACAGCATGACTTCAAAACAAGTGGATTTTATTATTAATCATAGCAACCCTGTTTGAATAGCTGTATCTGTCGTACGCGAGCGGTTGGTGGCAAGTCTAGTTTACACTGGTATAACGATATAGCTATTCAAACAAGGTTGCTATGGTTACTAATAAAATTCACTTGTTTTGAAGTCATACTGCTTCTTTTGTTAATAACTTTTCTCAACGAATTTTCATAAACTTTTAATGTTCCCCGAATGTGTTCAGTAGAAGAATACCTTTAGAAATATATAGTGTTCTGATTAATTGAATGATGAGGTGATTTTTTAAGAATTTATTTTCAATGTTAACCGATTTTCCATACAAACTTCCATATAAAATTTGAAATTTTTGGAGGGTCCGTAGACACAACCAATCGGTACTAAAATTTGCACAATTACTAAGGACCATAAAAGGAATCAGAAAAGCCTGGTGGAGCTAAAAGTCAAAAATTTAACCAGTCTACTGGGCATGGCGGGTTCGCAATTCTGCATCGCGTGCAGTGATGCAGAGTAAATGTCTGAGCTCGTGGTCTTCAAATGCCCGCGATTGGAGCACGAGCAAAACGAAATGAGAACCATTGTCGGAGAGGACGTTGACATGAACAGTATTGTCCAAAGCATGCGCGCGAACAAACAAAAATGAGACACGGTGCACAGAATAATTGTTCAGATCATTTCAGCGTCGCAACGAAGATGGCGAGAGGAGCAATGACCAGCAACGTAGCAGTACACGGCTTCGGGTCAGCGAGGCACCGACGAACCGGAGTTACACTCCAACGGGAATCGCCGGACCGACCTTGGCCCTCGACTAGTCAGTCTGCTCAAGAGAGATAAAGTAGACGAGCAGGTGCGACCGGATGAGGCTAGATTCAACGCTGAGGACGTCGGATGCATCGTCGACGATAGGTCGTCGGGGCACCTGAGAACCGTAAGTCATCCTCTGCCGGAATTGCAAGACTGACCTCGGCACCAAACCGACCAGCATCGTAATAACGGTTACGAGAGAACTTTCAACGTCAGGAAATTTCTACGTTGGAGTAGGCTTGGCCCACCGCCGTGGACTAGTTCGAGTAGATCGTGATGTAGCACCGGCAAATAGTCGTCGGAGCGCCTGTGAACTGGAAGTCCACACAGAATCACAGGACCGACCTCGGTGTCTGCCCGGGTGGCATCGGTTTCGGATGATCTTCCACTGCCAGAGAACTCTTCGTCGGAGTAGGAAACATTCGCTGTCGGGGACTATTTTTTTTTTCCTATTCGTTTATTTGATAAGGCAGGTTTGCGTTAGCTTAAAGGTGCCAATTTTGTTTTGTTTTACATTTTAAATTACTTAAAACTAGCGGATTACATATTGATTTTTGAAATTAAACTAAGGCGCATTTATAGCTATACATATACACAAGGGGGTAATATAATTTTCGTAAGATTAGGGGGTCATTTAGTTTTTATGGCAATATGGTTTGACATTTTTAGCAATGAGATTATTGGAGCAAATAATGTTTAACTAAGGGGAAAATTTTTACGACTATCTTAAAAGTAGAAATAATTAGAGGGCGTGATTAAATTTTGTAAAGATTCGGAGACATTAATTAGAGTTATTTTATGTGGTAGTAGAGTTGGGCATTTTCAACGAGATCATATAATATAATAGTTAAAACTAGAAAAGGCAAGAAGAGCTAAATGCTTCATGAAGATATTTGGAGGGGGGAAGGGGTGTTACTTCTGTGTATAAGAGTCAGGGGAAGTAGGGTGGACAAACATGGCAGGGGGAGAACATTATTTCAGTTTCAGACTTCGGGAGATCAACGGATGGATTACAGAATCAGCGTGGCCTTCATCAGGAAGAATCATGTACTGGGACGCCGGGTGGTCGTTCTCAAGATGGCAGGGGTTTCTCCAGACGATTTCGTAGTGCGGCTCAGATGTTGATCGGCTACATTTCGAATTGTGCGTATGATGTTCGTGCTTTAGGTCCCGTGTTTGTTGGCTCATTTGACAGGGGGTGTATGGTACAGGTGGAAGAGAGCGTTTCTGAGAATGATAAAGAAAAAGGGGCAGTTAAAGTTGGATATTGATGGTTTTTATGAAGGTGTATATAAGGGACATATAGAGGACATCGCGGCTTGCCAACACATCTCGAACCGGGACGTTGGGTGGTCTTCCTCGGGCCCGGAGGGTGTCCATAAGCCGAGACCTGGCGGAACTGTACTCGGTGCACGCCCAGACTATGTGCTCTATATCGTGATAACCGTCGCCACAAGCGCAGATACCACTCTCCACGAGCCCAATACGTCGGAGATGTGCATCCAGCGTGTAATGGTTCGCCATGAGTCGGGACATCACACGAATGAAGTCACGACCCACATCCATCCCCTTGAACCAAGGTTTCGTCGATACCTTAGGGACTATCGAATGTAGCCACCTTCCTAGCTCCCCATTGCTCCACGAGGTTTGCCAACTTTCGAGGGTTCTCTGATGAGTAACACTGAAAAATTCGTGGAAGCAAATTGGTCTTTCAAAAATGTCACCTTCAATGGCACCCACCTTAGCTAAGGAGTCCGCCTTCTCATTGCCCGGAATGGAGCAATGAGAAGGGACCCACACCAAGGTAATCTGGAAAGATTTGTCAGATAAAGCACTCAGTAGCTCCCGTATTTTCCCCAAAAAATACGAGGAATGCTTTCCATGTTTCATCGAGCGAATAGCGTCAATAGAACTCAGACTATCCGAGACGATGAAGTAATGGTCTGCGGGTAATGTGTCAATGACTCCAAGGGTATACTGAATAGCAGCTAGTTCTGCGGCGTAAACTGAAGCAGGGTCACTGAGTTTGTAGGAGGCGGTGAACTTTTGATTGAAAATACCGAAGCTAGTGGACCCTTCGAGGTTTGATCCGTCAGTATAAAACATCTTAGAACAGTCGACTTCTCGGAATTTATTATAAAAAATATTTGGAACCACTTGTGGGCGTATGTGGTCCGGAATTCCAATAATCTCATCTTTCATGGATGTGTCGAAGAAAACAGTAGATTCAGAAGTATTTATGAAATGCACACGGTTGGGATTGTAAGAAGAAGGATTAATATTTTGCGCCATGTAGTCAAAGTACAGGGACATAATACGGGTCTGAGAATTGAGCTCAACAAGCCTTTCGAAATTTTCAATCACCAACGGGTTCAAGATATCGCATCGAATGAGCAATCGATATGAGAGTTCCCAAACTCGATTTTTCAGCGGGAGAACGCCCGACAGGACTTCGAGACTCATCGTATGGGTCGACTGCATGCACCCTAAGGCGATACGCAAACAACGATACTGAATTCTTTCGAGTTTGATGAAATGTATGTTCGCGGCGGATCGAAAGCAGAAGCATCCGTATTCCAGTACCGACAGTATCGTTGTTTGATACAACCTAATTAGGTCTCCTGGGTGGGCACCCCACCACGTTCCGGTTATTGTACGAAGAAAGTTGATCCTTTGTTGGCATTTCTGTTTCAGATACCGAATATGGCATCCCCAAGTACCTTTCGAGTCGAACCAGACCCCTAGATATTTTACTGTGAAGACCTGAGCGATAGTTTGACCCATTAATAGAAGCTGTAGTTGTGCTGGTTCACGCTTCCTTGAAAATACAACTAGCTCAGTTTTCTCCGTGGAGAATTCGATACCCAGCTTAATAGCCCAAGCAGACAAATTGTCCAAGGTATTCTGTAATGGTCCTTGTAGATCGACAGCTTTGGGTCCCGTAACAGACACCACACCATCGTCTGCAAGTTGTCTTAACGTGCAGGAATTGTCAAGACATTCATCAATGTCGTTGACGTAGAAATTGTATAACAGGAGGCTTAGACATGAGCCCTGGGGAAGGCCCATGTAGCTAAATCGTGATGTCGATAAGTCACCATGCGAAAAATGCATGTGCTAATCCGACAACAAGTTTAGTAAAAAGTTGTTTAAAGTCGCTGAAAGACCATGCTGGTGCAGCTTCTCTGAAAGAATGTTGATCGAAACTGAATCAAAAGCCCCCTTAATATCTAGGAACACTGATGCCATCTGCTCTTTACTAGCATAGGCCATTTGAATTTCGGTTGAGAGCAACGCAAGACAATCGTTCGTCCCTTTGCCTTTGCGAAAGCCGAACTGTGTATCTGACAGTAAGCCATTTGCTTCGACCCAATTGTCGAGGCGGGATAGGATCATTTTCTCGAACAACTTCCGGATACAGGATAGCATTGCGATCGGACGGTACGAATTGTGGTCGGAGGCTGGTTTTCCTGGTTTTTGGATGGCGATGACCTTCACTTGTCTCCAATCGTGTGGGACAATGTTAGCCTCGAGAAACTTATTAAATAAGTTCAACAAGCGTCTCTTGGCAGAGTCTGGCAGATTCTTCAACAAGTTGAATTTGATTCTGTCTGGCCCTGGAGCTTTATTGTTACACGACAAGAGAGCAAGTGAGAACTCCACCATCGAAAAAGGTGTTTCGTTCGCGTTATCGTGACGGGACGCGGCGCGGTAGATCTTCTGTGCCGGGGCGGAATCCGGACAAACCTTCTTGGCGAAATCGAATATCCAACGGTTTGAATATTCCACGCTCTCATTAGTACTGTTTCGATTTCGCATACGTCGGGCTGTTCCCCAAAGAGTGCTCATCGATGTTTCTCTCGTTAATCCGTCGACGAACCGGCGCCAATATCCGCGTTTTTTGGCTTTCATCAAACTCTTCATTCGCTTGTCTAACGTCGCGTACTGTCGAAAACTAGCGGGTAACCCGTCGTTCCGGAAGGTCTTAAACGCGGCGGCCTTCTCTGCATACACGTCTGAGCACTCTTTATCCCACCAGGGATTGGGAGAACGTTTTTGTATGTTCGCGCCGGGTACTGGCTTAGTCTGAGCTTGATTCGCGCTGTCGAGAATCAAGCCAGCCAAAAAGCTGTACTCTTCCTCCGGAGGAAGTTCTTGAGTAGATTCGATGTTGTCGGATATCGCGGCAGCATAGCTCTTCCAATCGATATTTCGTGTGAGGTCATACGAAATATTGATTGTTTCCAATGGCCTTGAGCCGTTATTGATTGAGACTATGATCGGCAGATGGTCGCTACCGTGGGGATCAGGGATTACCTTCCACGCGCATTCTAACTTTAGCGAGGTCGAGCAAAGGGATAAATCTAATGCGCTTGGGCGCGCTGGTGGGGGAGGAATCCGTGTCATTTCACCCGTGTTTAGAATTGTCATGTTGAAGTTGTCGCAAATATTGTGAATTAAAGAGGAACGGTTATCATCATAAAGGCAACCCCATTCCGTACCGTGAGAGTTAAAGTCGCCTAAAACTAGTCGCGGTGCAGGCAGGGATTCTATGATGTCATGTAGCCGGCGATGCCCAATCGCGGTGTTGGGGGGAATATATATGGAAGCTATGCAAAGATCTTTGCCTTTGGTTGTTACTTGACAAGCGACAACTTCAATACCTGTTATCGAGGGAAGGTTAATTCTGTAGAAGGAATAGCGCTTTTTGATCCCCAAAAGCACTCCTCCATAGGGGGTGTCTCGATCCAGGCGAATAATATTAAAGTCGTGGAAGTTGAGATCTATGTCGGAAGTTAACCAAGTTTCACATAATGCAAATGCATCGCAACTCAAATTATTTATTAAAATTTTGAAGGAATCGATTTTCGGGATGATACTTCTGCAATTCCACTGTAGAACAGTGATCAAATCCGTGACCTCGTTCGATGAGTTAGCCATCGAAGGATACAATCGCTGAAAGGAGGGGCCATTTAGCAGTCAACTGCTTCAAAAATGTTCTTACTGTAGGGAGAAAAGCTAACATAAGACTTTTAATAGGATCAGTTATATTGAAAGTTTTTATTATCCAGTCCACAATGTCCGAGAGTTTGATAATTCCAGTGCCGCGATTATTCTCGAACTGAAACAGAGGAACACTTGGGATTTTTGATGTTCTGGGAAGTGCTGGGAACTCCTTCTCTGAGTTTAATCCTCCGAGACCAGGAGCTAATTGCTTCGGTTTGGTTGCAACACTTCCAATAGATGTGACTTTCGGAGTCCCGTCAAGGGATACCTTCTGGCCTTTACAACGAACTTTAGGAGAGGAAATGTTCCTCCTCTTCCTATAACTTCTAGGCGCCCTAGTAGATGTTCCCTCTTGTGGGTCATCAGCCTCGCCCTCGTTAGGAGACAAGTGAGCATAGATGTTTGTTGAGGTTGGTGGTGTAGCTTTCTTTAGCATTTCTGCAAAAGAACGTTCGGATCGTCCAGCAAGGGAACGTTTTAGTTTATCCTCGCGTAGTTTGTACGCGGGACATGCCGAGATATCATGCAGATTCTCTGCACAGTAAGGACACTTCTCAGCATTCCTACTGCACGAATCATCTAGATGATTCTCCCCGCATTTTCCACAGCGGGCCTTATTGCTACAATGGGTGGCTGTGTGACCCAATTGTTTACACTTTGTGCAATTCATGACCCGCGGCACAAACAGACGCACAGGCAGACGAACCTTGTGCAAGAGGACGTAATTTGGCAAAGCGGTACCAGCGAAGGTCAACCGATAAGAGTTTGATTGGGGGTACGTTTTTGAACCATCCCCCGCAACTACTACTGAGTGCAAACGCTTGCACTCGAGTATTTTCACTGGCTGAAGTATGCGGTCTCTAAAACGGCCAACCCCGTACTGCAGCAGATCCTCGCATGTCAAACTGTCATCGGTGACAACGCCTTCAGACTGTACTTTTACCGCTGGAATATACACGTGATAGTCCTTCGTAAAGTGCTCGCAGCAAGCAATATCGTTTGCCTGCTTTGAGTTAGTCAGCACGACCCTCAGCCTGTCTGAGCGGACCTTTTTTATTTCGGTCACAGCCGAGAACCGTTCCGTTAGGTCTTTTGAAATCTGTAATAGATTCAGCGATTTTGTTTTGGGCCGAAAGAAGACCACAAAGGGACCGGTCGAGAGCTCTGGATATTGTTTGGGTCGGGGGAGAGCCTTAGGAGTCGACTCGATCTCCATTTGGCCATCCGGGGAGGAAGCCATCGACACCGTCAACGCACGGGGTCAGCACCCGCGCAGACGGGAAAAAGCTTTAAATGTATCAAAAAGGTAGATTTCACTTATCTGTATACTCGTTTCCCACGACGCACCAGTCCAGCTTAAATAGCTGGTTATTGTTCAATCCTCGCTTTACGACAAAAGGTTGAGGAATGTGGCCTAACGGTTAACACACGCACAAAAGAATAAAAGTCTAAACCTCGAAGAGGCAGAGAATGGCAAAATAACCTTGAACTCGGATTACTGCACTGTTCTTTTTCCAACAGACCGAAAACAAAACACTTCTATCTCGATCGAGCGATGCGTAGAGACTGAGTCGGGGACTATTTCGAGTAGTGCCGTAGCGAACCGCCGGCTTAAATTGGCGGGACACCAGTGAACCGGACACAATCCTCCACCCGGAATCGCTGGACAGACCTCGACATTCTACCGGATTGTATCGATTTTGTTGGCTATTTTCGGCAAATTTGAGACTAAGAGAAACGAAAGCAATGAAATTGAAAGACGGATAGGTATTCTAGAGCGAATCAGTTATAAACTTAGAACGGAAAACTAGAACTAGGCAGGCTCATATGGGCATGATCCCTTGCCAAACCATTCATTTCTACCGGATTGCCTTGAAGCTTGCGTCAATTGTTGCGGGAGATATTCTTTCGTCGGGGAACTCTCCGCCGATCTCCACCGTCGGGGACTGCGCCGAGTAGTACCGAACGCGACAAAGCACCAGTACAGAATCGTCAGGGCACCAACGAACCGGAAGTCAGGGCATCAACGAACCGGAAGCCACCGGAATCGCTGGATCGACCACGGCATCCAACTGGTCAACGCAGAGAAGAGCGCATGTAAAATATCAAGCAGTGCAGGACTGATA
The DNA here is from genome assembly GCF_030247195.1 of Topomyia yanbarensis. NCBI lineage: Eukaryota > Metazoa > Arthropoda > Insecta > Diptera > Culicidae > Topomyia > Topomyia yanbarensis. The sequence continues at coordinate 337,006,298 of NC_080672.1, read as the reverse complement.
TGGCAGTTATGAGACCAGCGAACTAGCACGACCAGCTGGACCTAAAATCAAGTAAACTGCATGTGCACAGTATCCCCTCGAAGTAGTCATTTCAAATGGAATCCGAAGGATCGGGCAAATGTCGGATTCCTTGGTGGAGGTTAGATGAGTAGACTTCGGAGTTATCTTTTCTGTTCAGAGTCCCTCACTCTGGCACACGATGGACGAAATCACTCGAAATAGGTTACTATGGTCTAACTATTGAACTGTGCGGGGTCAACAAAAAAGCTTTACCACCAAGTAAAAAAACACTCACGCACAACTGGACCCCATTGTATACCATTGAAGCAAGTCCTTGCTGGCTAGATTTGACCATAACGCAATTGGGCCATCATGGGACTGCTGCTGCTGATTATCTTGCCACAGCAACAGTTCCCTTGCCAAACCATTCATTTCGAAAACAAAAATTATTCTGCTAGTAACCGTGAGTAGCCTTGTAGCATTCGAGCCCCTGCATTAATTTGAAATTGGTTTTCGAATAAGTTCGAACGTCGATCCGTACGACTAACAGGCCAGGACTCTGACCGGTTTCTGTTGTTTTGGGCTACTGTTAGGTTGTTTATTTGATCGGTAACATTTATAGCCTTCTCGAAAACGGCTTCGCCACACAGTTCAGTGTTCAGTTTTTTCGCCATAATGGCAAAGATTATTACCAAAACTCAATTGTCCTAAGTGGCTTCCTTGTGTGACACATATAGGCATTTCAACTAACATTGAGCCTAAGGTACCAACCCTTCAAAGGCTACATTAAGATATTGAATTTCAATCAATTATGGTCAACGAGTGAGAAACGACGCTTCTCAACAGACTGACCTTTACTGAATATGGTTGAATCACCACTTGTATTTGGACTTGTGCTAGTTAGTGTCTGCCTAGTTTTACGAACATTTGCTTTTCGTGGAACGAGAAATTCGCCTGAATCAGTGAAATGCAAAGGGTGCCAATTTAAAAGATGACTTCGGCCGAATAAACGTCAACTGACTAACAGCACTTTATTTGTTTGAAAAAATGATATCTAGATCTTTGTGTTTGTTCTCAGTTTAGCAATAAATCAGGAGTGACAAAACAAAGCAATAGGGGTACATTACTGTACACGCTATTCTTCAAGGATGAAGAATTTAGAAAAAAAATGCCCCATTACATCAAACAGAAGTTCGATTTGTGTTATCAGTGGAAGAAAAATTAAAAATTCGGTTGCGTAAAATTGGACTTCACATACTGGAAAACAAAAACATTTACCACGAATTGTTTATGTTAACAAAATCAATAGCGAAATGGACTCCCTAGCGATTAATAAAAAAAAATAAAAGTGATTGCTTTCAAGGATGATGTGATTTGTTTAACTATTCTCCAATCTTTAAATACAAACCGTGTTCAGAAATAAGTTTCCAAATTTCGACACTATTTGGTCTGAAAGGGGTCCCTCTCCTCCCCCCCTTTGCCAGTCGGCTGGAGTCGCCTATGCTCATTACCGAATGCAATGTTCTTTGGCAGTTTAAATTCAAAATTTATAGTATTTTTTCACTTTTCCATATTGTAACCTTAATTGATCAACTCAATATGTTCTACATGCTTGTAAGTGCGTGCAAAATATAAGATTTTGTTAATAGCTAATAATGTATATAAATTAAAAATAATATAAGCACATTTTATGTTATAAACCGTCGTACATGAATGGTCACCCAAACAACGCGTCCAACTATATCCTGTTTCTATGTAGTATTAATTTTATTCTACGAATAATAGAGTATCGGAATAGCCAAAGTTTGGCTGCACAAAAGTGTACCTAAAAACAGAAATCTTTGATCAAAATAGAGTAAATTTACATGAAAAATAGTTTTAGAAGCCAAAATATTGATTTTAGGCTATTAGTTCCTTCAACAAAAAGTTGTATTTTGGTGTTACCTGCAAGTTTGTAGAACATATTAAATTAATCAATTAAGGTTTTTAGCATGGAAATATCGAAAAACTGATTTTTTGATCATATTTTCAAAAAACAACAATTTTGCCTCAAATTTGAGGTCTGATGTCTGTGGTATCTTAGAAGAAGTTATTCAAAACCTAATATTCTACAACTTTGTCGAAGACATCGACCCTCTAAAACAATTTTTTGAAATTTTTTTTTTGCTCGGGTACCCTTCTTTAGTCCAACATTAAAATATTCTATTTAAAAAGTTGCAGAATAATATTGTGAACATATCATACGAAGAAATTCTGGTTCTAAAATGACATCTAAGGCCTCAAATAGGTTTTGTCCCACCTTTTTTGGATTCGTCCCACTATGCGCTGGTGCCCTAAGACGATTTTGCTAGATTTTCAAAGCAGTGTGCACTCAGTGCACTAGAGCAACTGCCGGAAGGTTAAGCAAAAAAAATCAGAGGCAAAATCGATTCCATTATTAGAAGAGTCGAAATAATTGTTATCTTCTACAAGGATGGTGAAATTTGTATAAGTTTTCGAACCTTGCTTCGAAAGAAAGTTTTGAAATACGAAATTACTTTTTTCTAAATCCAGAATGAAATATATTTTGTCGGGATAGCGTGCGCTCCACCTTTTTGTCAACGATCTGGAGTCGTCTGAGATTGTGCAAGGTTTAATTACATAAATTAAATCAATTGAAAATAATCCACACAAATTCAAACTTCCTAATCACAATCATACCTGACATTACCCAACTTGCTAAGTAGAACGTGTACTTCACCCGATTCGTTCAGTGCCGACCAGATCCGTTGCGATTTCCTCCTATACCTACCAGCTAAATCGATTCGATGCCGATGTGATCACAACTATTTTGCTGGCACTGTTTAGATCTGACTAAAAATAGAAACGCCCAGGCGCCCTCAAACCGAACCCAAAACAAACGTACAGAAACTAGTTTTCCTGCATGTCCAGTGTCAAACATGTCTCAAAAGTTTCAAAATAATAATGCTAGGAGATCGAATCAAACCGGTTTCCCCCACGTCACCTCTGACCACCAATGCTACAGCTCGCCGAATCGAACTGGGCTTCGCTGGGTGACTATTCAAGCGCACTGCCGTAAATCAAACTCTCGGACGGAACGCTCGCGGATCGGTGGCAGCGGTGGTCGAGGTTCGATTTAATCTGTTGGCTGTGGCTGTCCGACTGTCAAGTTTGTCTTCGGAGCACGCGCGCGCCCATGTTTACGCTGTCTAATATGTTTGGAAGCATTAACTAGATACTACAAGCGCCACCGGTCCTATCACTCGTGGGCTTAATTTTCGGGTCGTTTAGCTACAAGATATGAAGTTCGAAGTTGTTTGACTTTCTTTTTTTGTTACTTCTCTGTGTCTCTCACTCTTCGATACATAAATGGATTGGCCTGCTCGAGAAGTTGGATGAAAAATTGTGCGTAATTCTCTCTGGTAGCAACGCTGATAGATTATAGGCACCCCGGCGACAGGTTCGGACTGATGATGGGATGTTAGTCATGGTGCCCTGCAGGCGAATGAACCGGGAAGCGAGAAGTAAATCGTGGCTAATCCAAAGTAGCGTTAAATTGTTCGGCTGACCTGAATCGTGCCTGGCGTTAGATTATTATCACGTCGTCCGCTTTCCTTCGAGGCGTATTTAGCTGAAGCTAATAAATCATTAGTCATAATTATAAAACTTTCCTCTCCAGTTTGTCGAAGCTGGGTACTTGAAACGGAAGGGCATGAATAGAAATATATTGCTTACGTTGAACCCGAAGGTTCAACCCAGCGTTCAAATATTTGATGAACAAGTTTTTTGAAACTAATAGAGCTTTTGCCAACAAACAATTTCAAATTGCGAAGGGTAGAACGTAAACAGGTTGTAAAACTTGTTTCCAGAACCATCTCCCATCACTCCGCTAACTATACACTCAGCAACGGATGTCAGTAGCAGTAACGTGACAAGCTGGTGTTTGGCTAAATTTCGTAGAAAAAGCATTCATCTCGGAGAAACGCTAAACCTTGTTATTCCTCGTTCTGTCCGGCGATCGGTTTCCCCGTGGGCACTGAAAACGACACGAGCGCACGTAGTATTTCACTTCCGCGGCAACCACGTGCAGCGAGGATAGTTTTCACTTTTTCGTCCCAGCAGACGGTTGATTGGTTCCTGGAAGTGATGTCATCGGACCTGAACGACATTAGGCGTTCTCATCGGAAGCGATGAGATTCGCTTACGACATGAAACGTTCGCTACGGCGTACCACCTGTTCTGCGAAGCAATATGCGTCTAACTAGTAAGTAAAAGGTAGTAGTGATTGACTTAATGAACCGACTTCTAGGAACAGACTCGTAGGTTGTAAACTTTCGCTAAATTTAGAAAAATTATTCTCATTTCATTTTTTATCGTCCTTCCTACACGCTCGATTCAAAGTGTTACGTTCAAGAGTTTTACAACAGATTCACACAATCCAACCAATCTCGATACAAAATAGTCCAATGGAATGTTTAATAGATAATTTTTCGTTGAGAAGGAATTGTTCTGATTCTTCTCCTTATGCTTTTTGCTATCAAATTGGTTTCGAGAATTGCTTAAATGTTGCATGCACAAAGAGTTAGTCACTGAATAATGAATGAAAATTTGAAGGATGAAACAATTCCAAACTAAACGCGATAGAAATAAGCGATATTCAGAAATTCAAAATATTCATAGTCCCTGACTGATTTCACTAAAAAAATCAAAGATTTTTAGACTACGTATATGCAAGGTGGAGAAGACATGATTTCGGAATAAGTAGAAAAAGGTCATAACAAACACATGTCTCAAGAAACTCTACCCGTGGTTGCTTATCAAACCATGTTGCATCCTTAAGGTTGAAGAAATTCACGATATGACCGACTTGCCCCAACACTCTGAACAGGAATTTTTCAGCGTCAATACCAAGTTAATCGTCCCAGAGTATGTTCGTGAGAAGAGACTTTGTCCTACAATTTCTGATCTGGCAAGCGATTTATGGATTTGGTGGAACAGTTCAATTATGTTTTAGCCTTATCTGGTGACCTGCCACTACTGCGCAGTTCTGCGGCATCAAACTATTTTGGCGCTTAATCAATTGCATGATACACTCGGGTTTTTTTTACGCGGGGGATACAGGCCGCGTAAATGAAAACCACGCAAATGAAAACCGTGTAAATTTCAAAATGCGCCTAAATAAAGACCGCGTAAATTTAAGAATCCGCGTTAATGGAATCCTCGTTAATGGATACCATGTAAATTAAAAAATTCGGGTGAATTTCAAAAACCGCGTAAATGAAAACCGCAAAAATTCTAAAATCCGCGTAAATAAAACCCGCGTAAATTCAAAAATCTGCGAAAAAGCCGCGCAAAAAACCTGATTGCACTTTAAATTTAAAAATTAAACTGTATTCGTGGCTTATGTGTATTTCAAAATAATGCACAGTGGGCAAAAGCGACCCTTAGAGACACCCAATTAGTTATCGCGGGTTTCATATCATAATTTATATATATATATATATATATATATATATATATATATATATATATATATATATATATATATATATATATATATATATATATATATATATATATATATATATATATATATATATATATATATATATATATATATATATATATATATATATATATATATATATATATATATATATATATATATATATATATATATATATATATATATATATATATATATATATATATATATATATATAAAGTTGCGAGATTTAATTAGAAATCAATCGCAACTGGTTTGGTCCACCGCACGCATCTGTGGCAAGAGTTACAGGGGTTTGAGTAAACGAGCCTTGCTCTCCTTCCCAGCTAATAGCCAAGGAGGGCGAAGCGGGGAGGACATCGGCTCCCCCTGGAAAGACCACTGCGGCGTCTTCCGGGATTCTTTGCGGGAGCAAAGAATCCGGTGATTCGTCACCACCGACGCTAGGGAGGTTCCAACAAGAGTTGCTAGTCGATATTGCGGACTACGAGGTACAACTTCAAGTCATCAGCATCTAGTTCAATACCAAGAAGCAAAGCAGCGTTGTTGAAGAATAGCACAAACAGTAGTGGCCTCATGTTGCTACCCTGTGGGACCCCAGATTTGTTCGTAAACTGAGAAAATACACAAGAGCCAAGCTGAACACATAGGACTCTATCACGTAAGTAAGAACAAAATTGTAACGCATTGTGTTATTTTCTTTGCTCTTTTCACTGTTGTTTTTACCATTTTACTGTTTTAATTGTTCATACTTTTTACACTTGTTTTACTTTTTGTTACTACTTTTACATATTTCACTATTTCCACGTGTTTTACTTTTTGTACTTTTTTGGGCTTCTTTTACTTATTTTACTTTCTATACTTCCTTCACTCCTTCTACTCTTCTTACTTTCTTCATTATTTCTCTTTTTTTACTGTTTCTATTCTCTTAACTATTTTTAGTATTTTTGCTATTTCTACTGTACTGTTCTAGTATTTTTACTTTTTCCTCTGTTGTACTTCTTTTTTTCTTTCAATTGCATTCGCTATACGTTTTTCCTTTCTCCTATAGAAAGGTTATGCAATCACTGAACATTGTAAACCTAATCCCGGCTCGGAGGGCCGTCTGTCATATACCGTTAGAATCAGCTCGTCGATTTCGGCAAATGTCTGTGTGTGCGTGTGTATGTGTGTATGTATGTATGTATGTATGTATGTATGTATGTATGTATGTATGTATGTATGTTTGTATGTATGTATGTATGTATGTGACCAAAAATATGCACATCGGTTACTCAGAGATGGCTGAACCGATTTCATCAAACTTAGTCTCAAATGAAAGATACAACGTTCCCATAGGCTGCTATTGAATTTCATTAAATTCCAAGTTCCGGTTCTGGAGTTACGGGTTTAGGAGTACGAACACACAGCAAATTCACATTTTTGCCTTTCTCCTATAGAAAGGTTATGCAATCACTCTGAACATCGTCAACTTAATCCTTAATTTTTTTGACTTACATAGGTTTTCTGTATTTTAAAAGGATCGTAGTTAAGGGGATACGGTGAGGCCCTCCCCCCACATCACTCACCACCCTTCTCTAAACCGCCCTTCCTTCATCAAGTATCCCTCTACGCGAATAAAATTTTCTAATTCCTCTAGAATAAATTTTCCTAGTGGGTCTGAAAAACCAATGCAAAATTTGGTTTCAAATGATTTTGAGTTGAGAAACTACACCCCGGTTTTTTACGCGGTTTTTTTGCGCGGTTTTTTTGCGAGGTGCCAGAAATTGATTTTTGACGCCATTTTGAAATCAAAGATGGCGACTTCTGGTTTAGCGAAATTCACTATAACTCAATCAATATGGGTATTTTCACTAAACCGGAAGTCGCCATCTTTGATTTCAAAATGGCGTCAAAAAACAATTTCTAGCAACTACTCTTCAAGTCCATTCCGAAAATACCCATATTGATTGAGTTATAGCGAATTTCGCTAAACCGGAAGTCGCCGTCTTTGATTTCAAAATGGCGTCAAAAATCAATTTCTGGCGCCTACTCTATGGGTATTTTCGGAATGGTCTTGAAGAGTGAGCGCCAGAAATTGATTTTTGACGCCATTTTGAAATCAAAGATGGCGACTTCCGGTTTGGTGAAATTCGCTAAAACCCAATCAATATGGGTATTTTCGGAATGGTAATGACAAGTAGGTGCTAGAAATTTATGTTTGACGCCATTTTGAAATCCAAGATGGCGACATTTGGTTTAGCGGAAATTCCCTAAAACCCATGCAATATGGGTATTGTCGGAATGGTCTTGAAGAGTAGGTACCAGAAATTTATGTTTGGCGCCATTTTGAAATCCAAGCTGGCGACTTCCGGTTTAGCGAAATTCGCTATAACCCAATCAATATGGGTATTTTCGGAATGGTCTTGACGAGTAGTAGACAAAGATCTATGTTTGACGCCATTTTGAATTCCAAAACTTCCAGGTTAGCCACATTCGCTATAACCCAGTCAATATGAGTGTTTTTGGAATGATCTTAACGAGTAGGTTCCAAAAATTGATTTTTGACGCCATTTTTAAATCCAAGATGGCGATTTTCGATTTCGCGAAATTCGCTATAACCCAATCAATATTGGTATTTTTGAAAGTTGAAGTTGTAGTACAAATAGTTTTAATTAAACAGTTGAATTTACTTAAATTTAAGCAATATGTTTAATTTGATTAAATTCAAATCCCCAACTCACACTACATACGTCTCTTTCTACTCTCTCTTTCATTCTCACCGCATTTTCCTGGATGAACACATAAAAATATTTTGCATTTTGCTGGTTTATGATTAGATCCTATATTTGATGATAGCCCAATTTTTACATGCGAGAATTTCGGTAAACCGGAAGTCGCCATCTAGAATTTTAAAATGACGGCAAACATCGACGTTTGTCTGCTACTCGTCAAAACCATTCCGAAAATACTCATTTTGATTGAGTTGTAGAGAATCTCGCGAAATTGGAAGCCGCCATTTGGGATTTGAAAATGGCGCCAAAAATCAATTTTCATGGAAGCCTTGCGGGGAAGGTGTAGATTTATTTATTTCTGGCACCTACTCGTCAAGACCATACCGAAAATACCATTCCGAAATAAATAAAATGTTGGGGTGCGGGCCATAAGCAATCTTCCAGACCCGTCTCTTCCATCTTTCCGAAAATCTTATAAGTCTTTTGCATTCAAAAGGACTCATTTTTTGCAAAAACCGTGTTAATTGCGAAATCCGCGCTAAAAAAAAACTTCCAAAAATATTCTAAGTCTTTTGCTGAGAGTTTTTTTTTGCGCGGATTTTCGAATTAACGCGGTTTTTTTACGCGGATTTTCCAATTAACGCGGTTTTTTATGCGATTTCCCCGCGTAAAAAAACCTGGGTGTGATTTAAAATTTCTTAACGTTTCAGCGTCGACATATAGTGACTCAAGTTCGTAGCTGTCGATTCATTGTACGTATATGTAAATCGCTGTGATTATCTAGTAGACATTTCCACCATTATATTAAACACAACCAGCCATGAAATCGTAGGATAAATGAGAACGGCACAATTGCACCACTAGATGGATTAAAACGGGTTTTTACTATTTGTATTCTTTTAACTATTTTTACTATTTCTACGGTTTTTCAGTTTTATTTATTTTTACCATATTTACTCCCTTTTGCTCTTATTGCTTTTCTACAATTCTTACTATTTATGGCATTTTAAATCTTTGACCCTTTTTGTTATTCTTAATCCTTTTACTCAAACTATTTCTTGTTTCACCATTTTCACAATTTTTGGTATTTCGTTTTCTGTTACTATTGGTACTCTTCTTAATATTTTTGCTCTTTTCGTTCTTTCTATTTTTTTAGGCATTATACTGCTTTCATTCTTCTTACTTTTTTATTTTCTTTGCCATTTTTACTTTTTGGACTCTCTAATATTTTTACTCTTCTTAATAGTTTTACTCCTGTTACTTATTTTACTGTTGACTATTGTTTATTTTATCTTTTTCACCATTTTTACTATTTTAGTTTCTATGATTTTTGCTGTTTTTACTATTTTTGCTCTTTTAAAATGTTTACTCTTTTCACTCTTTTTGCTTTGTACACTTTTTGTCGATTTTACTCTTTTCACTTTTTTTGTTATTTTTTGAAACATTTTTGCAATTTTATCTGCTTTTGGTGCTCAATTAATTTCCCCAATTTGGCCTGAAATGGATAAGACGCCCCTTATAGCAAATAAAGAAATTATTTATTATATGGCCGGATGTTATTGATGTAAAAAGATTAATTGTTCCCGCGGGATGCGCGTAAATGTCTCTATTGACAAGTAGGTTCAACTCTGTGTTTGGTCCTTCGATAACAGCGATAATATGAAATTTACTAGATAAATAAATTTAGCCTACTGTAAGTTCAGTGGTACTTCCTTCAGCGCATGTTTCCTACTACATAAATACATATATACATGCATTCAAAACATAATATAAAACAAAATATTTATTATTCGAAATTCCAGCAAATATATTTAAAGAAGTTTAGAAGTGGTTGTGCGGTTGTAAAAAAATCAATGTAATATTTTTACGTATTTGGAATCTTTACGTCATCCCAAAAGTGCCTTATGAGGGATTTGATCAAAATATTTGAGTTTTCGAGATATGGTGCGCAACTTGTGGTCCTTTCGTGGGTCATGTTTTTCGTTCGGATTGGCAAGTTCCTGTCTAAAATATTTAGAATAGTGCGTGTTTATGAGCTTTCATTTATTCAGCAGAAATGTCACTACTGCCTGACACATGCTTTTTGAAAAATTTTCTTTTTTTGTCATTTCTACAGCCTTTACAGAAAAAAATTATGGAATTTTATTTAAACATTTTTAATTGTGTGAAAAAATTATTTTTTCCAAAATGCTCGTGTCGGGCTATAGCCAATGAAATAACACTAGCAAAGCAAAAACTGCAGTAGCAAGAGAACCACCTGATATCCCGGTGCGTAATGTCTTGGCGGTCCGAATCTGTTAGTGGTGTCATTGAGCACAAGTTTAATTTTTTCCTTCCCTTTCAACGTTGTTCACTTTCTCTCTTTCTGTCTGATATATCCTTCCCCAATAATGTTTTTGTAAAAAAAAAATCATCAAACCGTATCCCTAATCTTTATACAATTCAGTTAGTTCAACTTATATATCATTATCTATATCCCTAGTTTTAGTTAGTCTCTAATTCAAAATAATGTAAAAGTGTAAGCCTCTGGTTATAAGAAATGTAAAACAAATAAAATCGGCACCTTCCAGCTAACGTAATATGCCGCAATAAATGATCAGACTGAAAAAAACTTTCCCGGCCATTCCAACTGCAGCGAATACAGTAGGGTAACAGGGGTATTTTGGACCACTTTAGGAAGTCATGTGAAAAAAATCTGAAAAAATACGGTTTGATTACGTATACTGGATCATTTAATAGACTAATATGTACGGCCTTATCATTTTTTGGATATGTAGTGTTCTATATAGTCAAATAAACGCAAATACTTGGGAAAAATGACAAATCGTGAACGCGCATTTTTGTTATTTTGGGCCAGTGAATTTTATTTTGTACCGTAAACACAGAGCCGTAGCAATCCTGCTTTGCGTGAGGGGGTACATATTTTTTGATAAAATTTAACGTATATTTAAAGCAAGGACCTGAAAGAAGTATTTTCAATATTTAGAGCCACGGTACTTGTATGTGTATTTAAAATTTGTGTTCATCTGACACTAAGTCTTAATAAACTAAACTAAAAATAATTAACCTAATGTAACAGCAAACGGTGACGAAATTGTGATGAATTATAATTGAGGTCAAAGTGCTCGGCAAGCTCGTTGAAGCGACGAACCATCGCTAAAATCGGACTATTAGCAGCGTAGTTGGTGTTTCGCATTTCGATGTGTAGTAATGTCCGAGGGCGAAGAACACGGGTTGGGGCGTAGAGGTTGATTTGTCCAAGGAGATCGGGAACATCATACTCAGCCAACAGAAGCTTTGATATGAAAATGGCCTGTGAAGTATGTGAAGCTAACTAAATTCGTCTCAACCGATCGACCAGGGAAGAATCCGTGCTGACAAGGGCTTATGTAATGTTTACTAGCAAAAAACAGCACCTCGTTGATAAGCGCTTCGAAGATTTTCGACTTAACTCTCAGCGAAGTGATTCCCCGGTAGTTCACAATGTTGCTTTTGTCATTTTTCTTGTGAACCGGAAACATAACTGAAAACTTCCAATCATCGGGATATTTTTGCTGCTGAAGCGACATATTGAAAAGGTGCATCAGTGGGATCGCTAAGATATCGGAACATTTTTTCAGAACAGCAGACGGCATAGCACTTTATACTGGAGCATAAGACGATTTTGTTTTCCGTATTGCAGAGAGAACCGATTGTACTGAAATAGTGAATACATCCATATCCACTGCACCAATGGGAACATCACGGGTCGCGTTTTCGAGCTCGATGGCAGATGGCACATCAGTCGTGAAGACACTTGAAAAGTAGCTGGCATTTTTCCGCCGTTGTAGTCGCTACTTCGCCATTGTAGACCATCCTAGACGGAAGACCCGTTTCCTTTCTCTTCGTTTTAACAAAAGCCCAGAATCCCTTCGGATTTCGTCGTAAGTTTTGTTGGATGCGGTTCACATATCCTTTGTACAGCAATTTAATGTAACAGCGGTACTCATTGCTGGCGAGTGCAAAAAAGCGCTTGAGAATAGGGCATCGACGATTTGTGTACGCACGTAGGGCTTTGGCGCGGGTGCGTTTCAGATTCCGAAGCATGGCGTTAGACCATGGAGGCTTCTTGGGAGGTTGATATTCTGGCACGGATTTTTCAACACAGTTAATGAGTAATCGGTTATAGAGATCGACTGCAGCATTTACATCAACTTGATCAAGTAATACACTCCAGTCAATCAGTGATAGGGTGCGACGTAGTGCTGCTAAATCAGTTTTACGAAAATTACGACGATTCACAGCTAAATCTTCTTCATATTGTGGTGAACTAATGATGGAAATGGATATTTCTAATGCGGGATGATAGTTATCCAAAGGAACGATAACACTGGAAGCTTCACTCACAGAACACTCAGGCAAAGCATTCTCACTGACGAACACAAGGTCAAGAAAACGGAATTGATGGTTGGAAATCGTGTTTACTTGATTTGGTCCGTGAAAATCCATCCCGTCCAGAAGTAAGCGGCTGGTAGGATTTGTTGTCGAGGATAACGGGTTAGGGTAAGCGTATCCACGTCCAGAAGAAACCCACATCAGTCCTGGTTGGTTGAAATCACCAAGAACTATTATCACATCATTTGCATCTGCCTGAGAAGAAGCGTGTTCTATAGAGTCGAGATGGAGCTGCGTAATAGTGCAGTCAAGTCGCTTTTCAGGAGGAATGTAAACAACTCCAATAAAGTAGCTCTTCGTCTGCGTAGTAATCTTCGTCCAAATAACTTCAATGCTTGATGAACTATCCACACCAAATTCACAGGAGGCTAGTGCGGAAGAAACAGCGATCAAAACTCCCCCGCCGCGACCATGAACACTGTTATGTGCGCTTCGATCCGCGCGATAAACCGCATAAGAATCCCCGAAGAGCTGCATCGATGTAATACGATCATCAAGCCAAGTTTCCGTCAGAACATAAATATCGTAGTCGCCGTCAAGAGCAGCCAAGTACAAGTCCTCGATTTTCGTCCTTAGCCCTCTGACGTTTTGGTAGTATAGCCGTAAATCGCCAGCGCCACGTGGCAATCGTGCCGACATGCCGAAGGAACGTGATGTACCCGATGGCATGCTAGAAACCAAAAGGTTTTTCAGGGAGCGGATCGTCATTTAAAGCAAAATACTCGCCTGAGAAGGGAGTTCGGAAGACGGTCCTGCGGTAGAACGCAAAGGGTTACGTCGTCGGCAGCTTACTTATATGACATTATTCCACGCTGTTCTAAGCTTTCTTCCTTGATCGTCTCGCTCATTACAAGATAAAAACAAAAAAAGAAATACTCACTCTTAGTCGTTAACAAGAAGGAAAAAAGAGCTACTACCCGATTTGGTTTTTAATGTGTATGAGGTGATTGTGCAACGTCGCGACACGGATACAATGTTGCACCCCAGGATCCCGAAGCTGCAGTATTCTTTAAAGTCGATCTGTGAACCTCAGAACATGAATGGTAACGTGCTTCCAATTCACCTGGAATTTGTGCAGAATCTGGAAGTATTCTGTGCTGCAGTGGCAACCGTAAGATGTTTAGGATACCGACACCTAGAGGGGATTCGTCTCAACATCACCGGAAAAAACCAGAACCTATAGCAGAGATTTGAGATCGAATCGGATATCGAACAACCGTGCCGCTATTGGAAGACTGACCGCATACAGAGACGGCAAAAGATCGGCGAAATTATATGCGATTATTACTCCTACTGAGCATCGCATGCTAGGAGCTCACCAGCTAACAAAAAACGCGACACACTAATACAGCAATAGTATAATAGTGTCTTATCAAAATGACTAAGGCGTTACACTTCTATGACCAAATCAGCCACAAGAAGCTCAATTGCAGTGAAGGTCTGGAGTAGGGATATCAGCGATGTCACTAGCTTTTGAACCGGTATTTGGAGGCCCCGGACAATATTGCGAAGGGCAACCGTGGCTAAGGCGCGAGGAGAAATGAGCAGGTGAAGAAATCGACGAGATGTCAGCTGTATCCGTCGAAATCAATTATTCACGCGAGGGTACGCAGTACCTTAGGAATTGGGCGTTACGCGAACCCCGCTTATAGTCGGATTTCATCACCAGTGGTACCACAATTCTCCTCCCCAAGGACATACCAATTACCTGTCTAACAAGTCTGCACAAGATCATGAGCACATTCATCACTATTTATGTAAAGGCCCACTGTGAGAAAAATAGCATCCTGACAGAGGGGCAGAAGAGATGAACAACACACTAGATTGGAAAGATCAAGCCATCATCGATACAGTCAATGTTAGAAAATTAGTTTGTAACTAACGGAACATTAGTATGGCCTATATCACTCTTTATTAAGGTGTTGAATATGTATAAAGTAGGTCTGTAGTCTGCGGTTCCTGCGGCAGGTGATGGAGAAGGGGACGACAACACTGATCAGCTCAGAAGTGAGAAAGACGTTTTGCGGTCTAGAATACATCTTGCGGAGGAACTTTCAAGATGATTATTTTATCCCGCTCGTCCTACCGTTCAATCAAAACGAGCATGACTATCAGGTAAGGTATAGAGAAAGCTCACCGGAAGAGAGGACCCATACTTCCAACATAGACGATATCAAGATCTATGCTGACTCGACAGAACGATTGGGTGTAGTCATCAAACTAGTCGAAAGAATTAGTGGCGACATCGGCTTGGCGTTTTGTCTAGAAAAATGCCGATCTGTTCAGCTACTATCAGTGCGATTGGTCGACACAGGAGTCAAGTGAACTGTATCTTGAAATCTTCCCTGAACGCGGGGAATAAAGTCAGAGCAATCAATACGTTTGCTGTCCCCGTGCTGACCTCCAGTTCCGGCGTCATCAAATAGACGAAGGCATTTAGAATTGCCACGGGATGAAGGAGGACAAGGAATACGACATCCAGACAATATGTGTAGTGCAGGTGCTACAACTGCGAGAATACTTTGTGGAAAATTCCAATCGACATGGAGTATACCAAGCAACCTTAAATGCAATTTGCTGATTACAGCGGAGAAGATTGCACAGTGGAAGCAGGAAGCTGTACACGGTGCCCATCCACACCAGTTGGAGCAGGCGTACGTCGACAAGGCTGCATCTAAACTGCGGTTCAAGCGAGGTAAGCTCTCTTTGCGATCGAATGCTACATGACTGCCAACCACGACAGGATAATGCAGTCGAGGAATTACAGGAGATATGTTTGCCACCAAGATGTCGAGGATATATGCCGGATTCACCGCACGAGACCTACGACCACATTATGGCAGGTTGTTGCGTACTAGTCATTGTAGCCAATACCGAGCATCACAACAACGTTGCTAAGAGTTTGCGCGTGCAACATGGTCTTTTGGAAGAGATTGTGCCGAACTACCTTTATCTGTCTGTCTGTGCCTGTTCTGGCAAATGCCCGTTTCAAGCTGTACTGGGATCACACTGTTGTGTTGGAACAATACCTACAGCGCAACCGCCCAGATATACTAGTCTATGACAAGGGTCGACGTCGGCGTTCCACTGGACCACAATCTGGTCGGTGGAATAATTGCCAGATATCGCCCACTGGCCGTTTACTACCAACACAAACATGCGCCGTGCCTTGTTGTGTTGTGATGATTTGCGGCGGTGAAGTTTCGTGTTGATAATAATTTTACACAGTATAAACTATGCAAACCAGACCCTCATACTCACTCTTTATTGCTTTTTATTTGATTTATCTTCAATTTAGTTCTTGTATCGATTTCATATATGAGAAACATACGTGGTGCGGCAGAAAAAGCGTAAGGGGGCAAAGCCCCCCCCCCCCTTGCCCCTTAGGTTGCTACGGCTCTGCGTAAACAAAGCATATTTTGGACCATTGACTTTCCTTTGTGCCATTGCTGCAAACATATTTTGGACCGATCTCGAAACATATTTTGGACCATCCAAATGTTCACATATCTTTCTTTGTATGATGAATTTGTACATGATTGAGTAAGAAGTGCTTTTCTGGGAACAAACAGAGAACTTTTTTTAAATGCAGAGTAGATATGCAACGAGATGTCAGAGTTAATTGGGAGCATGGCGATAATGGACATACTTAAAATAACATTTTCAATACATCTGATTGTTTTTTTCAACCTAAAATCGATTTCTTATGTATTTTATAAGCATAATAACGTTATTTGCATGATTGAAATGTATATACTTTAGAAATAATAACTCTTCTATGTTGGTTACAACAATACCACCTCCTCCTGATTTTGGACAAGACCAGCTGAAATGTGAAAACGCGATCAAAAATTTTCAATTCAATGCTTCCTATTAAATCATTTCGCTCAGAATATAACGGGAGTTGCTGTCTAGCATGATAATTTCAGTGTTACATTAGCAATATTTCAATTTGTTATGAGCTTTGAATGGAAAAATGTACAAATCAGCGTCAAGTGGTCCAAAATATGGTACTAGTCCAAAATACCCCCGTTACCCTACCTCTTATTTCTTCGTGTATCTTCACGTAACAAAACAAACCCCAAGAAGTGTATTTGTCGTCAACTATAATTAAAATCACAATAAATTGTTTGCTGGGAATCGAAAAAACCACACGCAAACTATTTGCGATGACGCACGGCTGGCATGGCCGTGGAATCTCCTTGAGCACTCGCTGTCACTTTCTCACGTCTCTTCCTGGTTGATAAAAGTTGCTTTGTGTTTTGTTCCTTCGCCACCGTCCTCTTTCACTGCAGCCGGCAGGTACCACATTTCGCCATCGTTACACCGGCACGTACGGTACGCGCTTCCCCGTTGAAATAAATCCCGCCCCTTTCCGTCCACGCGATCGGATTGGACCCCGACCGGGAGCGAGCATGAGTAATATCGAAATTAATTAAAATATAAAGGAAAATAAAGATAATTTACGCTGACATTGGCACTCCATTTCGGTCATCAAACTGCGGTTCCGACTTTGTAGTTGGTTGGAAGCGGGATTTACTGCGCACATTTCTCAATTTTCATACACAACGGCCTAACGAGTTACTGGTTGCGAAGAATTCGGCTCGTACAATTTGCGGACGACATTATGGACAACCGGCCACACCAAATCAAAGCATGTCCAGGGTAAATTATATCGTATTGAAGGAAAGAGCTCTCCCAGATGTTTTCGGTTCACCGTTTTCGAGATCAAGAAGAGAAGCAATTAACTTTCTGCCATCGATCCGGTCCGGCCGAGATTCTGCTGCGGTTTGCAGGGCGGGCGGCTCCTCACATTGGCATTCCCGCGGTCACCGGCGTTGTTAGGCGATGAATAATGTTTTATTCCGTGAAGATTACCGTTGCGTGTGACATATTTATGCTTGTCTGTCACATAAATTCTCTAAATGGAATTGTGTTTTGTAAATATGGGAAACTTGCATGGAAAGCTCCGGCTGTGGATGTGGAATGAGGTTGAGCAAACAACTATTTTCTTCAATCTAAATTTCTCTGATTTTTAAAATGTACTAATGGTGTTTTGACCAGGAAAGAACAATTTTCCAACCCAGGCAGGAAACAAATAGCAGTATGAAACAAATTCTGTCATGAAACCGGATATGATACACCCATCCGTACCCAATTGGTTGTCAAACAACCAATCACTACTGATTGCATTGGAACAATAAATATCAGTTCATCTAACTCTCCACCCAAATTGATTTCTGATCAAACGAACAAATGTTCCTCGCAGTCATCTAATGGAAAAAGTATCAATTACACACTGTATCACTTCGCCGAGGTAAATATTGAACAAATTGTTGGCGCTGAAGTGTGTAAATGAGTTTGTCCCAGCAATGTATCAATGTGTAGTACGTCAAAAGCTAGAACCATTAGAAACTAGATCACGCGTAAAAAGGGTGTCCATAAGAGCTCACTGCACAGCTGCAACGCTTTGGAAACGACGACACGCTACACAGTGGTACAGGGCTGGGCAAAGTACAGAATTAGTCATCTCTTCCCTGACTCACTATTATGAAGCGGTATCAGGAGCTGGAGCGAGCGAGGAGTGCGGCTCCCGTCAAGGCAAATTATTTATTGTACGTATCTATTTCGTTTGAGGCCCTACTCAAGCGAAAAAAGTTGCTTCGATTGTATTATGAAACCGACACGAAATGAAATATTGCCCCAATGGTCATCGGAGAGTGTGAATGTGACAAAATCCATTCGGCACGTGCTGATTTCCTACTACAGCTGAGACCAGTAGCTAAACGGTTTCGATTCGGGTGGCGCGCAGCGGTGGATCACCGAAATACGATACATACCGGGGGGTGATTTCAAAATCACAGTAGATAGTTTGTGAGAACAGGTTTTATTGGTGTCAGGTGAAAGGTTCCACGTGGAGCTTCAAGATCTACCAAGAAAATGTTTATTGTTATATTTTATAACTTTCATCCGTAAAAGGAATCGATAAACTTTGCAATTACAGAGCTATGGTTGGTTCTCCAACGTGCCGACGGCTGAAACGATTCTTTAATGCTTATTGTGATTTTACTACGATTTGTAACCATTTCCATACCCAATTGTGCGAACTCATGTGCTCTAACTTATAAAACAATGTAACGATATGAAGTTTACGTATTTTCTGGGAACAATGCCTTTCTTACTCTATCAGAATAACCTCAGTCAGGTCACATCTCATTGTTCCATTTCGGATAATAAAGAAACGAACTCTTTAGCTAAGGTGGACATTAGAAAGACCAATTTGCATTAAGGAATTTTTCATTATGTATTTGTCGTCAGAAGACACTGAACTGTTGGCAAACTGCATGGTGCAATGAGGTACTTGGACAATGGCTACATTCTAATATCTCGAAGATATCGACGAAGCCGTAGTTCAGGGGGAATGGAATTAGATCGGGATTAAATTCGTGTAATTTACGGGTTCATATCCAACCATTATACATTGCATGCACATTTGGGATGAACTGGACTTCCAGAGAGTAGTATGTGTGCTTGTGATCAGAGTCATCACGACAACGAGCACGTTCAGTGGCGTTGCCAGGGTTTGATAAAAATTGCTGATTTTTAAAAATGCTAAAATTTAATAAGATTTCATCAGATATTGAAAATTCAGAAACTTAAGTAGTCTTTTAGATGCCATTCCAGTCTACAAACAAGAAGAACCAATATGCGTTGCGTTGCGTAAGCACGGTATACTTCGTAGATTGCAGACTGATCACTCTCATTCCAGACTTTTTTTATTTCTTTTATTTGACACGGCTCATTGCGGTAGCTTAACGGAGCCGTGGATCTTTCATGTGTTTACAATATGTAAAAAATAAAAATTGAAACAAATATTATTGATTGTCCGTTGGATCTCGTGCGCGCAACTTTTTATTGCGAGCAGAGACCTTCTTTCGCGGCTCGCCTACTGCGTCATGGGGACCATTCAATTCTCTCCTGTCCTCCCCATCAAAGTCATCATCGTTAAAAGTGCCTTGGTGCTCGCGACCAGATGTTCTTTCCTGCTTCTTGCACTTACGGGTGACCAATGTAAATCCGCCGTCATTGTTATTATCTTCTTCACCGATGTTGCTTACAGTGGTTTTTGAGGTGCTGGATGCTGCTTTTGCAGTTGTCAATATGGACTGAACAGCTGCCACAAATTTTGCAACCGTTTGTGGTTCGGGTATTGGTATTGAAAACTCTTTTTTGGGTTGGTTTTCCGTGGATTCGTTAGCAATCGGTAGAGATGCACTCTCCTCTGTATCTTCCGCGCAAGGTTGTCCGTGCTGTGCAGTCTGATTACAATACTTGCACGTAGGAGTTTGCCCCTCGTGGGTGCATAACGTAGTTTGATTCATAATAGCATTTCCGTGGGTTTTGAGTTTTATAGTCAAGTGGGAGGGGATAGGTCTTTCGATCCGCATTCTCACCACAAGAACACCATTAGCTGTACCCGGGAAGAAATTTCTCCACGTATCAGGTGTAACGGATTCTACTTCTCCGTATTGTGACATGTATTCTGCAACTAGATCAGGAGGGGTACGTGGTGATAGGTCATGTAACTTTACATCTACATAGTCCTTCTCTATATACACGGGAATCTTAATTCCAACTTTATCACTTTCAGCCACGTGCTTCAAGTTATTCTCAAAACGAAACGTTCGGCTTGGGCTAACGTGTTGAATGATATGAGTACTACATTGTGAAGATGGTGATACTGTAGATACATAACATCCTTGAGACTAAGCTGCATCTTCACCTACAGCAGGTATTCCACTTCACGAAAACTCAATCTTATGGAACAGAATTTAAAGTCAACGACCGCTGTGTTCGGTCGGAGCAGAGATTTTTCGTCAACTTTACTCATGATCGCAAGAATTATTTAAAAGTTTCCTTTGTTCTCGAGACAATGCACACTAGATCGAGAGGTTGCTGGTTGTTGTTCACTTGGTTCGATTGTACGTTTGACTTGGGCAGAAGTAGAAAGTAGACTGATTCCAGACAACTTGAACAAGGAACCAATATGGAGCAGAAACCTCCATAGATAATTTTCTTGTATATTATGCCAATGAAGTCAAAGAATGTGAACTTTTAAGGTAGGACCAATTTTCTAAAACTTTCTCAACAGTCAAGACCACACAATTTCGAAATTTATTAATTTATTTATCTATTTATTACATCTTCGATATATATATCTTACAGATTACACTTAATGCTATTGCTAGTGTCAATGTTAAAAATTTCTAATTGCTAACTTATAATTAGATTTAGTGGTATGGAAGTCATAATCTAAAACAGTTTCGTTGAATCTGCTACAACATCTGTCTAGCGGATTGCTCTGGCCATATACTGTGCGGTGCCTGGTAATCCACAGAAGCGGACGATTCCTTATATCACGAGAGGGTACAAATAAATGAATCCTTGAGAGAATGTCGGGACAGTCAATATTGTTCGACAACATATCGAAAATGAACATTCTTTGCTAGAACGTGCGGCGAAACTCCAGCGTTGGCAAATCTAGCAACATGCATCTATTATTATGCGGCGGAAGACGGATAGGGTCGTTCCAAGGCCATTTTCTGAGAGCAAATCGTACAAAACTTCTCTGAACGCGCTCCAGTCGGCTACTTTGAACGGCGTTGTATGGCGCCCATACTTGTACAGCATACTCCAAAGTGCTCCGGACCAGTGCGCAGTATAAAGATTTCAGTGCGTAGAAATCCACAAAATCGACAGCGTTCCGTTTTAGAAAACCCAATGTCGCAAAAGCCTTCGCCGTTGTTGCAGTGATGTGGTCGGCGAAACGAAGTTTTCTGTCGAATAACACTCCCAGGTCACGGATAGAATTCACCCGCTCGATGACACAGGCTTGAAGAGTATATTCGCAACGCCTTATATTTGCCGAACGTCCGAAACTTATCATCTTACATTTATCAATGTTGATCTGCATACCGTTCAGCAAACATATTGGCTATATCGTCTTGGAGCACAGCAGAGTCGAATGTTGAATCAATTGAACGAAAGATTTTCAGATCATCAGCATAGAGCAGTTTTTCAGAGTTGATGCGGGTGCAGAGGTCGTTGATGAATAAGAGAAAGATCAGTGGCCCTAGGTGACTTCCTTGAGGCACACCTGTTGGCGTTACGAATGCGCTTGACCATGTAGTGCCAATTCTAACGAAGGCAGATCGTTGTGAGAGGTAAGAATGCAGCCATCTGGTAACCCACTCAGAAAAGCCTAGTCGCTCCAGCTTCAAAACAGCAATGTTGTGGGGCACCTTGTCGAATGCTTTTGCGAAATCAAAATATATAGCGTCCACTTGTTGACGCTTCTCTACAGCTGGAACTAGAAAGCTCGTGTACGATATCATCATCTTTAAAGGTTTAACAACTTCGCAGAAGTTTTCCAGCGTAAAACAGCGCATCTTTTGATATACAAATTTTAATGATTAATTCTACTAGAGGTAATTATGGATAACTCCTTAAAATAGTAAGTTGCTTGGTACCTTCAGCAAAGTTGTTGATAATATCATTTTAAACAATTTTGTCGAAAATGTGAAGGCTACATTAATACAGCATATCGAGATATAAAACAATATTTAGGAAATTTAATATTTTTTGTGAGCTTCAGAGACTCATACCTTGAATGCAATATGAATTTAATTGTTTATAAACTGCCTAAGGCATTTATCAAATACAGTAATATCAGAATAACTTGCTTTAAAGCTTTTCTTTTACACATAGTCTACTATATTTCGATACTCTAAGTATATGGAATATTAATGTCTCCAGCAAAGTTGTTTGAAGTAGCATTTACGAAAACTGAGGATATTAAGTCTCGAGCTAACTTTGCTTGAAGATTTAATTTTCTATAATTACTTCTAGAAGGATTAACCGCGCAAATTATTTTATCAGAAGAAGTGCTGTTTTACGTTGTAAAATTCTTCAATAATACTTAACATCGTAATTCGACAGTTTCGAATGAATGTGATTCGTGACCGTAAAAAATTATCGGGCATTTATTTTACTTTTCTTTCGAGTCCTAGTACCTAGTACACGAAATTTTATTACGCTATTCAATTCAGCACTCGAATAAACACCGTTAGTAGCTACTGTCTTGAAACATATAAAAAAAATAACTTCTATCCTACTTAACGGCTATTCATATGATTGATAATACAACAACATTAATAATCTTATTGAGTTTTTGTGTCAACGCTAGGCAATCTCAAAAAAATACATTTTCAGCAATTGTTGAAATTTATGCAAGTTTTCGCTGAGCGAGTTTATGTATTATAGACAATCAAGCTTAGCTTCCCATTCGAAAAATTGTCCCTAATCCATATTTTGGAACATCTTTCTTGAAAAAAGCTCATAATAATTCAGGTAATAATTTTATTTTAAATGATGTAATTTGACGACTATGGGATCTCGGCTAAGAGATATGTTACAATTTTCCAAAAGTCCTCTTGATGCTTAAATCAATAGGCTCTCAATTCAGTGATCAGACAATATTCTTCCAAAAAATATTTTGTGCAATATTTAAGCACATTTTTTGGAATGTAAGCCCCCTTCTTTTGATGTATACTGAATTGAAATGAATAGAGATAGAAAATTTGTTTCTACTACCTTTCAATATAGAGTCATGGTGTCAATGACAAAGTTATAGAAAGTTCTACTACAAGAAAACTTACTAAACATGAAAACTCTCTAAAATGGTATTGAGATAAAGCGCGTTGTTCGTGGAAGGCACCCAAAAATCATTTTGTGACAATAATTTTCTTCTAAGGTTTTTTCAGTTCTTTAAATGTTCTAAGAAGTTTCTTGGAATTGAGAAACTACAGATATTTGTCGAAGATGTCAACATTCGTTATTTGAAAACATAAAAGTTGTTGAATAAAGTAGGTTAAAAATGCCGCCATTTTGAACGTCAATTACTTGGAGATGTGGAAATATGTGGAAGACATTTCGATTCTATGAGAAAGACAGTACTACAAGGAAAAATACTAGTCACAACGGGCATTCACTGGCCTGTATATCAAAAATATTTACCAGCAATGTATGGTTTGTATTTTATAATAAAATAAGTAGGACTTTTTAAAGATAACTTTTTATTGGTGATTTTTTCTATTCGTCAAAAGCTCTAAAATCATTGGAAATATAAAAGTACACATATGGATTCAGAACTTTCAGTTTCTGTAATCTCAAACTTACGACCTTCTCAAAAATTAACACAATTTCGAATGAGAATACTAAAAGACGTGCACAAATTTTGACGGTATTTGCAGGAGTAAGAACCATAACCAAAAGTATTAGATGACATTTTCACGAAACGATTACGTAATTAAGTTGCCTTTTGGGACCAGACTTGCCAGAAAAACATGAGGAATATATTTTCACGTTTTTAACGCGGTTTTTTGTGCGGTTTTTTACGAGGTTTTTTAATGCGGATTTTCCAATTACCGCGGTTTTTGCAAAAATATTCTAAGTCCTTTCGAAAGCAATTGACTTAGACTTTTTTCGTATAAAAAATTCGAAGTCCTTGAAATGCAAAGAACTTAAAAGAATTTTGGCAGTTTTTTTTGCGGCTTCCTCAATTAACATGATTTTGACAAAAAGATATTCTAAGACCTTTTGAATGCAAAAGACTTAGAAGATTTTCGGAAAGATGGAAGAAACGGATCTGGAAGACTCCTTATGGCCCGCATATTTCAAAAATGGCGTCAAACATAAATTTCTAGCACCTACTCGCCAAAGCCATTCTGAAAATACCCATATTGTTGAGGTGCGGGTCGTAAGGAGTCCAGATCCGTCTCTTCTATCTTTCCGAAAATCTTCTAAGTCTTTTGCATTCAAAAGGACTAATATCTATTGCAAAAACCGTCATAATTCCGAAATTCGCGCAAAAGAAACTGCCGAAATTCTTCTAAGTTCTTTGCATTTAAGAGGACTTGGATTTTTTTTCAGAAAAAAAGCCTAAGTTTTTTTTATTCAAAAGGACTTTAGGTTAATTGCTAAATCTTTAGCTGAGGGTTTCTTTACGCGAATTTTCGAATTAACGCGTTTTTACGCGTATTTTCGAATCAACGCGGTTTATTTACACGGATTTTCCAATTAACGCGGTGATTTTTACGCGGATTTTCCAATTACAGCTGTTTTTTTACGCGGTACGTATCCCTCGCGTAAAAAAACCTGGGTGTATTACGTTATATTAGAATATTTCTAACGTTATATTAGAATATTTGTTTACCGTAATATCGGATCAATTTACCGTCTTCTGCAATGTTGATTAATTCATCTTCAGCTATACATCTAAGGATTTTGGGTACGTAAGATGATGCTGACATTTTTTACTGAATTTATTGTTTCCGTTGCCGATATTTCATATATATATATATGTATATACACAAACTTTAATTTTTTGCGAGTAAACCAGAAGCACCGACAAATTTGTATATGGAATGGGGCTTCTGGAGTCAATTACCATTTGATTAAGTGGTGTTCCGAAAAAAGTCACTTTCCGAGGCTGGTCTAGTGTACATATAAATGGCTCATTTGAATATGAAAAATATCAAAATAAACCACTCATTTGATTCAAAATATCGCTGTACCGTTTTTTTTCGAACCATATCATTTTATTGGTACTTTTTCATATTTGCTCTTTCTGTAACTGAGTATTTGATGAGAAACACGAGAACTAATACTTTCGCCCCATCTGCGTGGTAGAGAGAACTCAAAAAACAAATTGTGTCTCCGTATTTTGAAGCTAGCGTCAATCTGGCACTAGCTTAGTCCTGTCACCAAGCTAGCGTCGGATTCTGATGAGATGAAGTCGAAACGCAAATCTATAATTAATTTAGTTATAAAGTTTTGTGCTCTTCACGCGCAAAAATGGTTTTAAACAAATTTCTCCTTAATGGAGTAAAATAGTTTTTACTCAAATTGTTCTCCACGTAGAAGAAAGCATAGTCAAAATGATTCAATAATAGATCAACCCGTTTAAGTATGATAACTATTGTTGGTCTCCAGTATTCTTCATAATGATATCTTGTGACTCCTGAAAATGCATAAGTTAGTTAATCCCTCAAAATGGAATAGGCTGCGCACACCTATGGCAGTGATAAACTAATAGATTGAAAATATGTAAGGATTGTTCTCGAAAAATGAAAGCTATGCCGAAATGTATAGAACTCACGAAGCATATATTTTTAAAGGATACGCTTATAATTACAACTTTGTCAAAGTCAAAATATTTCTTATTTTATTAAAAAGTTTATAGCTTCGCTGCCCTAGCGGGAATTATATTATATTCTAGTATTGAGAAAACATCTTCCAAGTAAATTAAATATTTTGATTTTGTCAAGTTTTAAGTTTTATATAAAGAAATAAACTTTATATTATGAATTTATAAAGAGTAGTTCCATTTAAACTTTTTGGTAATCAATTATTTCAAGGATTTTTGGAAAAAAAAATTGGGAAATATCGCTTTTCATTTGCATATTATTTATTTATATGGGTTCTAGCATAAGTTAGGTTGTTCGCTACTTTATTTCTATTACTTCGGTGGTGGAGCGGTTAATACATTCAACTGGGAGGCTTTCTTATAACTCTCAACATTTTCTCATTGTGAAATTTCCCTAACTCGATGAATCGAAGCAGCGAAGAATGAAGCTTTTGCTGTACAGATTCTGATGGAGGGCGTCAATCGCAAATACAGTTTTTACTTCAACTCATTCTCAAATTTAACCGACGTATGGAATAGTACGTTCACACTACGATTTAAACATGTTTCAACGCTATCTTGATGACATTTATCTTGTTTCTAATTGTCAAAACATGTTTTAACTCTGTAGTGTGAACATAATTATAAGCTGAAATAAATACATATATTGGACTACTGTAAAACTTTGGTTTCATTAAAATAACTACAGCTGCATTGCCAATCAATCGAAAGTGTTGCAATAATTATCGACTCACCCTTTTTCCGAACCGAATGTAATGTGAAATAAGTTTACCTAAAAGTATTTTCATTGAGAGTATGCAGTATTTTCCTTTTTTTGTTACTCCGTCTAACGTATATAATCTTTAAACAATGATTGAACATTGCTATACAATCTTTTAAACAAACAGAATACAGGTTGAACGTTTAGTTGTACGACAAAAAGAATAAAACCTTATCATACAACGAAGCAACGATTGAATTGGATTGTCGTAACCTGATCTAATACTCTACTATGTACTATAAGACACTTAGTTCTAGTCCATTACCTCCTCCTCCTCCTTCTCCCAGGCATTCGTATGCCATCATACATCCATACATACCAAAACAGTACCCAGTTGCTAGCATTTGATTCGTGTCAAGCGTCTCTTTGTCAAACCACCCGTAGCCGCCTTCGATTGACACCCGGCGCAACTGCAGTCCTATACAGTTTTGATTTGTGACCGTTTCGAGCACAGGCCACTTCATTGTTTACCATATATTCATTACCAAGTGGTTCATTAAATTATTAGGTCAAATAGATCTACCCGCCTGTTCGGGTTCGCATTTCCCCCGGACTGATGGTGATGGTTTTGGTACTTTTGATTCATATTAGTTTCAAATGACAATGAATGGAATAGGTTAGGAGGGGGGGATGGTTCGGAGAAATCGCTTCGAATGACGAAATTTAAGCCGCTTCCATTCGCTGGCGCACTGCTTATGAAGTGATGATGAAGGTTCGCTCTTGGAAATGTGAAAGGGACAAGGGTTTCGTGCGACTATAAAGCTTAATTTAATTTGGGGGTCAAATTTTATCGTCTGTGGCTGGCGAGGGAACAGCGATTTCTTCAGCGTCTACTCGGTAATTGAATAAGGCCTCCGCGATCCAATTACTGGAAGGGCTGCACGAGATTTATGTTACACAATGGTGCGTAAGTGATAATGATCTGGAAGCGGAAATGGGCAGGCTTGTTTCTACACATTTTGAGCATAAACTACGCAATTTTACCGGTTCGTAGAAATTGAAGCCGCATTCGAAGATGAGGAGTTGACTGGTGTTCATTGTGAAAACATGCTAGAAGATGCTCTCGAAAGATATCATCGCCGTAGCTCTGGTTAGTTATAGTCGATTTTGGAGTGGTGAATTGTTGCTGCCCATTGGAATTGAGAAATGCCCATTTTCGTCTAAGGCCTGTTTTCAATGTGGGATACGTGTAAAATAAACGAACGAAATACATCGCACTGCATACCTACGAAAAAGTTGAATGAGTTGTGAATAATTACAAAGGTAAAAAACTTAACCTCGAATTTACTGATTAGTCGTGGTTTTATTTTAGCTTCACGTCTTCACCGTTAGGACACCTGACATATCCCATCAATTGCAACAATTTATTCGTTTAATACACCTAAAATACGTCGGGTACGACGTTTCTATTGTCTTTTTTGTAGACCATGTAATTGCGCTATTAAACCCATATTACCGCAAAAGTACAAAACGGTGGAATAACGAATTTTGGTAGCTGTACACTAGGGCATCGCAAAAATATATATTTTTTTCAATTCTCAAAGCCCCCCTCTCATATTGTGACAAATGTCAAAGTAAGCTCAGATGCCAAATTTCGCATCATTTGGACAATTCTAGACTCCCGCCCACTTCGCTTGATATTTTTGAAATTGGTACTATGGGAAAATATGGTGGCAAAATATATTAAATGCTATAACTTTTAAAGTAGCAATCAGAAAATTACAATTTATACTTCTTTTTAAAGGAATCAACCTTAGTATTTGAATGGAAATGTTTCCGTTTCTGGAAAAGAACGGGAAAGTGGAGTACTGGGTCATTTTGGCCCAAGATCCCCTCTTTTTAATAATTTTTCTGCTCCGTGGTACAAATCGTATATATTTTGCACTTTTTCTAATACTGACAGAAACCTGCTGTAATTCCGATTTTTTTGAATAGGTAGGTAGAATTGCACAAGTAAAATAAAATAAAACGATACGATGCTTGTACCAGAGCCTCAACTTTCGACTTGAATTATAGATGCCTGGTTCCGATTTAGGTTCATAACAGACCAGGATCCGGACCAGTCCATGGATCCGAGCTAGTTTAGTCTGTATCAGAAGCAATTCCCGGATCTAACCCATCCCATCTCCCGTTACCTATTCCGGGCCTGAATCATGTAAAGACTTCGTGCTAAGGTCCAGACAAGTGCTTGGATTCGAGCCCTTTCTCCGAAGCGTTAATATGTATTGTATGAGAATCGACCAAAAGTAAAGGATCTATGTTATATTTCTTCTCAGTGGAGAGAATTTAGGAATAACTGTTTTCTGCCCGAAGAATAAAATATTTTAAAACCACATTTTCGCGTGAAGGGTAAGTAAAATTGATTGTGGAATTTGCGTTTCAATTTCGTCTCATCATAATTTGTCACTAACTTAGTGACAGGGTTAAGGAAAGTTCTCATATTTCACATAAGTTCGACGCATAGAGGATTTGAATGTGTTGATATCACCGTTTAGGGATTTTTTTCCCTATTAGAGCATTTTTTCTTCTTGCCGAAATAGTATTAATGTCTTTTTTTTTTTACAATGGAGAAGACCTTTATGTCCTAGCCCAGTACACGTGCTATTAGAAGGGTCCAATTTACCGCACGGGGTGCACTGGGGGCGTGTCGGACTCAAATGGTGACCAGCCATTAATACCGACTAAACTCCATTGGGCTCCGCCATCATTCCTCCCAGGAACTACCTCTCGGTATTACTTCTGGGGGGATGGCTGTACTAAATGTACTCATTCACTCTCACTCACGCGTTCATACATCCTGTATGAGGCTTACTTGGGTGCTCTCTCAATCGCACTTTGATTCACTCTCAAACACTCCCACATGAGGCTGACTTTTGTGCTCACCTTTTACGTTCCATGCGAGGCTGACTTGTGTGCTCACCTTACTCATTCCTTGCTAGGCTTACTTTTGTGCTCGCCCTACCCATACCATGTGAGGCTGACTTGGGTGCTCACCCTATCACCTGATTCACTCTCAATCGTGCCACTCTATTGTACCTTTGTCACTCCCTCTGGCATCCCATGTGGGACATTTTTCTTAGGCCCCACTTCTGACATACCATGCGAGGCTGACTTTTGTGCTCACCTTTTTCATTCCTTGCTAGGCTGACTTTTGTGCTAGCCTCTACCAACCTGTGAGGCTGACTTTTATGCTCACCCTTAACATGCAGTGTGAGACTGACTTGGATGCTCACCCTTTCACTCCTCTGCCACGCCATGAGGCATCGATAGCTTAGTTCCAACATACTACGCTACGACCCTCCCGTCTTGGCATGAGGCAGTCCACTTATACGCCTATACACTCACTCTTCTGTCTTGCTTCGGGGTGGCTGGGTTTACCCCTTACGCGGTTGCCATTCGCTGCGCCAACCTACCTCGGCATGAACTCTCTTATTTTGCGCTTGGCCTTTTTCGCTCCAGCTAACCAATCACTAGTTAGCCGTGCCCGTCGTCTGTTGCTCGGTTCGCCAGATTACCTGTAGCCTTCTGGCAATCTGGATGGTAGCAGCCGAGACTGCGTTCCACTTCTCCACCGATTGACACATCCGCTGAATAAGGGTATCAGGGGTTGTGTCCCAGCCACAGACGTCAAGCATTGCTCTTCTTTCGACGTCGAACCGATGACATACGAACAGTATGTGTTCGGCAGTTTCATCTACACCTGGGCAGTCCGGGCAGACTGGGACCTCCGCGTGCCCGAACCTGTGGAGGTACTGACGGAAACAGCCATGGCCTGACAGGAATTGTGTCAGGTGGAAGTGAACTTCCCCATGGGGTCTTCCCACCCAGCTCGATATGCTAGGTATCAGCCGGTGAGTCCACCTACCTTTCGAGGAGTTGTCCCACTCACGCTGCCATCTGGCGACCGAGGTCGCCCTGGTGCGCTCGCGGGCTCCCCTATTTCCACGTAGCTCAAAGCACTCCTCATCTTCCCGAATGACCAGCCCGACTGGCATCATGCTCGCTATCACGCAGGATGCATCGTGTGATACCGTGCGGTAGGCAGATATCACTCTGAGGCACATCACGCGGTAGGTGCTCTCCAGTTTCTGTAGGTAACTGGTTACCCTCAGTGCTCTTGACCATGACGTGCCGCCGTACCTGAGGATAGATACGGCAACGCCTGCCAGTAACCTACGTCTACTGGCGCACACCTTTGAGCTGTTGGACATCATTCTCGATAGTACCGCAACAGCAGTCGACGCTCTCTTGCACGTATAGTCGACATGGCTGCCGAAGGTCAGCTTGTCGTCTATAATGACTCCGAGAGACTTCAGACTTCGCTGTGAAGTGATCGCGACTTCTCCCACATGGATAACTGCATGTTGTGCCGACTTGCGGTTGTTGACGATAACTACCTCCGTCTTATGATGAGCGAGCTCCAGGCCTCTCGCGCTCATCCATTCCTCCACCGTGCTAATCGCGTGTTCTGCGGTTAGTTCTACCTCAGGAATTGACTCCCCGTAGACCTCCAAGGTTACGTCGTCGGCAAAGCCGACGATCTTGACTCCAGGAGGGAACTTCAGTCTCAGAACCCCGTCATACATGAGGTTCCATAGCACCGGGCCTAGGATCGAGCCCTGCGGGACTCCGGCGGTAATCGGAACCCTTTTCTGACCGGCATCGGTCTCATATATCAGTACGCGGTTTTGGAAGTAACTTTCCAGGATCCGATACAGACCCACCGGTAGGCTAAGCCGGTGTAACGAGAGCGCGATGGCATCCCAGCTTGAGCTGTTAAATGCGTTCTTCACGTCAAGTGTCACTAACGCACAGTATCGAATACCTCGCCTTTTTTGTTGGATCGCTATCTCGGCAGTATTTATCACTGAGTTGAGAGCGTCCACTGTGGACTTACCCTTCCGAAAGCCAAACTGGTTGCTTGACAGACCGTCCGTACCTTCCGCGTACGGGGTGAGCCTGTTGAGGATGATCCTCTCAAGCAGTTTGCCAGTCGTGTCTATCAGACAGATTGGTCTGTACGCCGATGGGTCGCCTGGCTTCGGCAACAGCACCAGTTTCTGCCTTTTCCATCTATCGGGGAAACGGCACTCGTCAAGGCATCTCTGCATAGCTAGCCTGAACATGTTCGGGTTCGCTATGATCGATGCCTTGAGAGCGTTGTTTGGAACTCCATCCGGCCCTGGAGCTTTGTTCATTGCTAGGGATTTAGCCACTGCGAGTAGTTCTTCATTCGTCACTGGAGCCACCATTTCGACCGTGCCCGCACTGTCTCGTAGTGCAGGTGGCCAGGGGCTTGTGGCTCGAGACGGGAAGAGTACTTCGATAATCGTTGCCAACCGGTCCGGAGACCGTTCTGAAGGTGAGGAGCCCCCTTTGGTCTTGGCCATCACAATCCGGTAGGCGTCACCCCACGGATTCGCGTTGGCACTCTCACACAGGTTGTCGAAACACGCTCTCTTGCTGCTTTTAATAGCCTTGTTAAGGGCTAATTTCGCAGCTCGAAACACTTCACGGCGGTTCTCTCTTGCATCCTCGGTGCGAGCTCTTTGCATCCTACGTCTAGCTCTGAGACAGGCTGACCGTAGAGCTGCAATCTCGGCACTCCACCAGTATACCGGGCATCTACCGTTTCTTGGCAGTGTTTTTCTCGGCATAGTGGCGTCGCACGCGCGTGGTAGAACAGCTACCAGCGCATCCCCGCTTAGACTGTCGGTGTTGGCCTCCAGTCCCAGGGCCGCGGTGAAAGCTTCGCTGTCGAAGTGATTGGACTTCCACCCGCGTACCTGACAGGGATCTCCCGCCCTCGGATGCTGCACACCATAGTTGATCTTAAAGCGGATTGCTAAATGATCGCTATGGGTGTAGCCTTCGTCTACCCTCCATTCCATGCCTGGAGCCAGACTCGGGCTGGCAAAGGTCAAATCAATCCACGCCTCCACTCCGTTTCTACGGAATGTACTAGCGGAGCCATCATTAGCTAGCACAGTATCGAGTTTCGCAAACACTTCCATTAGCGCTTGACCCCTGCTATTTGTACAGCGGCTGCCCCACTCCACTGCCCAAGCGTTAAAGTCTCCCGCTATTACTACCGGTTTCCGGCCCACGAGGTCCGACGAGAGCCTGTCGATCATCTGGTAGAACTGTTCTATTGGCCACCTTGGTGGGGCGTAGCAGCTGCAATAGAACACACCATTGATCTTGGCAATCGCCACACCCTCGGTGGAGGGGTGTATTACCTCTTGAACCGGGAACCGTCCCGTTGTACAGATTGCCACCATTCCAGACCCGTCCGACACCCAATTGCCGTTGCCGGCAGGGATGCTGTACGGGTCTGATAAGAGGGCGACATCTGTCCTCGACTCCGAGACCGACTGCCACAGCAGCTGTTGGGCTGCTGCACAATGGTTAAGATTTAGCTGTGTGACTCTCACGGCTTCTTCTTATTTAACTCGCCGAAGGGACACGAAGGTCCGCCCATAGCATGTTTATGGGCTTGCTTCTTAGCGGTGCAGATAAGGCACTTATATGCCTTAGTGCACCCCCGCTCTTTATGTCCCTCCTCGCCGCATCGACGACATAGTTTACTCCTATCTATGCCTTTGCATTCGTATGCTTTGTGGCCGGATTCAAGGCACCGATAGCACCTATCCACTGAAGGCGGCTGGGGTATACTAATAGGGCATACCGACCAGCCGATCTTCAGCTTCCATTTCTCGGTTACCTTTTTGGCATCCGCCTTCAGTAGCCTGAGGTAGGCTACTTGGGTGCCAGAGGGTCCATCTCTCAATCGCACAGAGGCCCGCTCGATTGTGACGTCGCAGTGCTCCTTGACGGCTGCGACGACGTCTTCTGCGGTCGTGAACTCGTCCAAGTGCTTGCACTGGAGAGTTGTTTCCGCACCTAGCGACCTGATTTGGGCGCCCTCACCAAGGACCTCTTGGGCCAAGGCCTTGTATACTGCACTTGATTGTGCGCCTCGCTTCAGCACCAGGAGCATCTCTCCCGTGTTGGTGCGTCTTACGCTACGCACATCCTGCCCAAGGGCCGAGAGGCTTTCGGCCGCCTTCATCGATTTAAGGACATCGGCGTATTTGTCCTTGTCGGTTTTTAACCACAAGGCTTCGCCTCTGTCCTTGGCCTTCCTCGCAGGCCGCGGTACCTCCGGTTTCGGTGCCGGCTTTTTCTTGGTGACCAGCGTCCAGGGGTTTGAGCCCCCCTGCCCCGGTCGTGCTGGTACCATCGCTCTCCACAGCGAGGTCACTCTCGCCCTCACTTACCTCACTCAGGCGGCGTTTGACCTTGACGGTTGCACGCCGAGTGGTGTCGGTTTTGGCACCCTCGCCTGGCGACTTCCTAGGGCGCTTCGCATTCGATGCCGTCTTGCGATTGCCCTTTCCTTTTCCCTTCGAGGGGAACTCGGTCGCCGCTCCGATCGACGTGGCTGCTCCGTAGAAGGTAAAGGCCACTGTCTGTGAACCTCTATCGACCTTCTCTCTTTCCTCCCTATTGGAGGCCACTGTCTGGGTTTCTCTGTCGGGCCTCTCCCGACATTCCACCCTCTCAACATAGGCCTGCTGTTCCTGTCTTGCGACACGAACAGCTTTCCGGAGCTCCAGGAGGCTCAACTTCAACTCCTTGGCTATATTCTGCTTTGCGCTAGCGAAGTCGATTATAGAATCGAGTTGCTTCGCTACTTTGCGCATCGCAGATATTGGCCCCTCCGATGCATTGGTAGGGCTATTGCCTACCACCGCTGGGGGGTCACTGGTGCTTTCGGATGCAGCACTCATCGCTCCACTACTCTCCCCACGGGGGGGAGACCTCGCCAAACCACCTCTAGCGAAGGGGTTTGGCACCTCCGTTTGTTTTGTGTATTTATTTTTGCTCTCCATATCGAATCCCACGAGTCGCGCGAGAAATAAATGTCCGCCACGCCAGAGCTCCGCATTAGCGTGGTAAGGGACGCTTACTGTGGGGGTTGCCCAGGTACCCCACAGGCTCCGTTAACGATCGAGCATCTTTTTCACCCCCTCGATCACTCATCCCTCGGCACGGGTCGCTTCACGCCTTGGAATTGGGGTTATGCCCTACCTTGCTTTACGTGGTGATCTCGGCCCGGATCATCACAACCATCCTCCTTTACCAGGGCTTTGGACCTGTAGCTCTGGTTCTCAATAGTTCCATGTACGTATGTTATTACAGACATGCTACTATTGAGATCCGTCATTCGCTAGCGGAGTTATAGTTTATTTTACGCTTTCATTCGTGTAATATTACATGTCATTCATTTTACAGCAATATTCGAGTAAAAATACATTGAAGTGCATTGGTTTTCCGTTTAAAGAAACTATAATTTTCAATCCACGTGTAAAATTACAATAATATTCTTAATTTTACATTTATATTCATGCTTCAAATATGTGCATGAAAATCAACTTAAAATCACAAAATATTTTTTTCTGTGTATATGAGAGAATATACAGTAGGATTCCGTTTTTGGCAACAATTTTATTTTTTTCAGTTGCCAAAACCGGAACCGTGCCAAAAATGGACCTTATTTTTAAAGTTTGGATTTTCAATTTACGACTGTAAAAATGTTTCAAGGATTTTTAATCATACGTAAAATGAAATGAGATGAAAGAAAAAATAAGCGAATTCAATTTTATTCATGATTTTATCAAATTCAGACGTCGTAGAGTGGGGCAAGCTTTCGACGCTCAAAACCTCTACCGCCCTGGGTATATATCCTGGATGATTAGTGTCTTTAGCTTTAGATGGAAATGATCATTATTTTGACAACTTTGGTTTTAATCTAGATAAGTAGAAACTGATCTAGATCAGTTCTATCTTTTGATAGAGGTGTTCTATCAAAAAACTTTCTTCGGCAAAGTTGTTTGTTTTGATATTTCTAACACATGTACTGAAAACATTTATACTTCATAACCTATGTAGATGGCGCTACATGAAATTTAAAAAAAAATACTCGAGAAAATGAATTTTAACATTTATTTATGAAAAATATATCTAGAAATAAATGTTTTATTCCTAAATCTTCAAAAATATACAATAATAAAAACGCTTAAAAGAGTGATAAATGTGACATTTTAAGGTTGTTTTCATCAAAAATATTAAAAAAATATGTTCCACAAAATTTGAAATAACCCACGAAGCGGCGAATGGCGGCAGCTGGAATTTTGTTTGTGACTAGTAAAAACCTTTAACTTTATAACCACGAAGAGAAAAAAGTGGGGCAAGGTGGGCCTTTTGCAGACAAATGAAATGAGGAAAAAAATACAATTCAAGTTAAATAGTTCCTACTTCGCTAGAGAATTTTTGAGTAAACTAAAATATATGCCAATATTTTCTTGTTTTCGAATTCAAATATAATATTTCGAACTGAGAATAAATTTATCAAGTAATTTATAAAGTAATCTTATTTAAATCACTTTTTAAAAATTAATAAATTTATTGCTTCTCCATAACTAACCCATCGTTGATATTTCAAATGGATTTGATAGATTGAAAATCGAACTGCAATGCTTGAAGATATTTAGGTTTGAAGAAAACCATTTTTGTTGTAAAAATCACTTGTAACTTGTCCATATTATAGGGGAAAGTCGTCGGTTGCCGGTACTGGTCGGTTGTCGGCACCCCTATGTAGTTTTTGACAGAAACCAGATATGGACATTCTGATAAATATTATTTGTGTTATATATTAGCGCGATCTTTTTGTGCCGATTGCTGAAGCATACTCGAATGTTGTGTTCTACAATATTTTTTGAACAATTGAAACTCTACTCAAAAGTTTTTTTTGATGATTTGCTTAGTATTACAGAAAGAAGTAAATCGATCGAAAAAGTATGCGCATTGAATATTTACGATGTGACTTTATTCTATTTTGTGATTCAACGTTGAATGGCGCCGAAATGTTCGCCACAAGTTTCTTTTGATCAGTTTTCAAAAAGGTTACTGCTCTCAATAACCTAATCAATATGGGTATTTTGGAACGGGCTTTACGAATAGATACCAGAGATCGATCTTCGACTCCATTCTGAAAACCAGGAAGGCGTCTTCCGGTTTAGCGTTTTACATTTACATGAAGAAAGCCCACCTGGTCGTGTTTTCACCGCTAGGTAGCACCGTATATACCAGATTGTCACGACCAGATAATTTGGTGGGGGGGGGGCTCGGGGTTACCCTGTAGTCCGCCTCCCGTTTTGACTGACTTCTATCTGATATGTCTGAAGCTTTGGTAAAAAACTGGAGCGCCTGAAACTAAGGCAATGGCAATGAATGCGATCCGTCAATGCATTAGCAGTGCGTAATATTCGCACTAGTTTTTCACATACACATATTGTGGTTCTGATGAAGAATGATATTCATAATGCCTTTGATGGGTATTGAACTGAATAAATTTCCTTTTCCCTTTGAATCATGATGATCATCATTCATATTTTTCCATTTTTAAGTAAATTTTTTTAGGGTGCCGACAACCGACCACATTTTTCAAAATGGTAAACAGTTATCATTTTACTAAATTGTTAATAACTTTTTTTAAGTTGACAAATGAAATTAAATTCTGCGATAAGTTACTAGCTAAGGCCTCTACCTTTCTATTGGTATGCTTGTTCCCATATATTGTTTAATTGGAGTAATGTTGTGAGCCAAAAACAAAAGTGTTCCGACAACCAAACACATTCCCCTACATAAATAATGCATCTCTACACTTAATGTAATGATTAAATAAAACACGTATAGTGTAAAATATAGGTAACCCTTAAATACATAACACTGTTTTAAAACAACATTGCGAAAAACATCTCAAAATTATTACAGTAATGTATTGAAGCTATGAGACAATTTTCACAATAATAAAAAAAAATTGATCTGCGCCTTTGAGGGTTAATATGACTCCCATGTTTGGAAATGAAGTCAAATGTGACATAAATTGATACAAAAAAATATCTTTTGCACATTTCTAAAAGACTTGTTATGACCAACAAAAATGTTGCCAAAAACGAAACCCATTTGTTGCCAAAATCGGAGTGCGCCAAAAAGGGAGCATGCCAAAAACGGAACGTGCCAAAAACGGAATCTTACTGTAATGCAATTTATTGTGTTAGTGAGTGTCAGCATGAATCCAATTTAAAATATAGTAATAAAAGGAATAATAACCTGCCGAATAAAAAAGAAAAAGGAAACAAAATAAGTAGAATCGAGTAAATTGATTAATATTATCTTTTAACATACATGAGTAGTGGTAAAGCAAACTAATAGAAGTACAACAAAAACAGACTAATGAAGTAGAAGAGAAGAACATACACACCTAGAAAAAATAATGTAAATTTACGTCTCCTGACCCTGACATATACGAGCATCAAAAATGACTTAGTTTTACGTTTGATTTTAATTTTGCATGACGTTTAATTTCGTAAATCATGTAATTTTACTCCACATACAGCGTTTGTTCTGAATGGTAGGAAGTGTAATTTTATGTTAATGCACATATGAAGTATATGTTTCATTTAAAATTAAACGGAATACGGTAATGCTCCGTCATTTCGTAAATTACGGTTTGTTGAATTGTGTCATGTTTGCAATTACGTTAACGATAAAATTCAGATTTTTTGGTGTGTATGTAACATTCAATCAAACTACTTGAACTAGTCTAAATGACAGCAAAAGATCCCAAGTAACAATTGAAGTTTTATAGCATAGTACAAGTGCAATCTAAGTTTTATGAGTAACTATAAAACTACCATAAAACCTCAATTGTTTATAGGGATACTTATTTACCATTAACGACTATTGCATTGTGTTAGATTTTTTTATGTTATGCTGACCGGGATTGTATGCGTCGGTAAATTATTCGTAGCTTATTTTATTCAATCCGATCTTCCCGAATGAATCGAATCGAATTCACAAATTTAACACCGAGTTTACACACTATTCTATCATATACACCAGTTGTGCATCCATCCTCAGCTGTCACAAATACTCAGACGAACACAAACACAGATAGATAGACGATTAGTACGTAACAATTGTACACTAAAACTAAAACTTTAATTAAAGTACTTTAACTAGCATGTGCACGAGGATAAAGTAAACTAACACCGCCATTAAGCTGTTGAAGAATACTCGTAAACACAGGCCATAGAAAAAGGCAATCCACGGAAACCTACCAGTCGGCCACGCCAGTGTGCACAGGCTGGTGGTTGACCGTTAGTTTGGACTGGTGCAGCGTATGGAAAAACACAAAACATAAAAAATGCCAATAAGCCCTCTCGGTCTCCTCGATGCATCACTATCGAGGCATAATGCAATAACTATGTTAAATCAGTTGTCTGTCAGAGGTTCTTTAAAACTGATGTACAAATAGGCTTGACGACGTTTGTAATACTGTCAAACTCGTTAACCTAGAGGAGGGACATACCCTTAGGAAACCAACCTGCAGAAAAATGCCAAATTGCACGAGATTTAGGAGTAATCTTCGATTCCAACCTCACATTTGTTGGACAATACAATATAATAGTACATAAAACAAATAGCTGGGCTTTACTAAACGCTTTAGCTACAAAAATGAAGACCCTTACATAATTAAATTATTATCAGTCCAAAAACAATGTGTTTTGTACGCACTTCGAAAACTAAACGGGATGACGTTTCCTCTTCTATTGTATAAAGTACGTTGCATGCTCATCAACATACAAACACTCAAAAAACGTCGCGAATTTGCCATGCTTTACTTTATCAATGACATTTTTTCTCAACGTGTACAATCCGTATCATTACTCTCGCAAATAATATTTTATGTCGTCTAAGAACTTTATTTCTAGAATAATCCTTTATGCAAAACAAATTATGCTGAAAATAACCCTGTCAATAGAATGATGCGTCATTATAATAAAATTGTGAAATATTTGACCTTTCCATATCTATAAAACTGCAACTTATCCGTAGAGATAATGTATAGTATATAAGAAGATATTGTAATACATTTCTGTGTAGTCTACGCAGGGCCGTCGAGAGCCGCGCCGGGCCCCGGGGTTTGAAGTAGTAACGGGCCCTACCATATATGACTTCTTATTTCAATATCGATTAGAGAAATTATACGGATGCAATCGTTTCAATTAAACTATTTTTTATGAAAATTGTTTATTTGCCACGATTCAATGCGTTAGCTGAACAGAGTTGTCAGTATTTCTAACAT
This sequence comes from Topomyia yanbarensis, assembly GCF_030247195.1. Taxonomy (NCBI): domain Eukaryota; kingdom Metazoa; phylum Arthropoda; class Insecta; order Diptera; family Culicidae; genus Topomyia; species Topomyia yanbarensis. Next base: position 336,966,401 of record NC_080672.1, on the reverse strand, counting down.
GTAATAGATGAAAAAATAAAAATCAATTAAGGAATATTTGTGGATGGCCATCAGAATGATTTGCGTCTGACTTGCTATTGCAATTGGAAACCTTTTTGCGGCGTTGCCATACAGTCCATATCGCTATCGTTCATGCTCCCTTGACGCACGTTAATGCTACTATCGTTAATGCTGCCCAGAATCAGAGCTTAGAAAAATTGACATCCCTGCGTGAGCTTGAAAGAGAAACAAAATTCAATTCATGACCGCCGTGATGAATCGAATGTTTGGTTAGTTTACCTCGTCTTTCGCTTTTCCGGTACAACGCATTCATGTTCGCATATGTTCGGTTTCAGAAGCAAACTGAATCTTGTTTCTATGCTAGCTCTGAAACACATTATCATGCAAAAGTGCACCAGATATAGATTACGCAGCTCAGTTATGCTCGAAAATGTTATAGAACTTCTGCCTTCAAACTGTCCTCATAATAACAAATGACTGCTTTGGTTGGTGAGTGAATTTATATTACCTCTGCACTCAACCATTCGATTCTGCATACAATTTCAGTCAGTTTGAAAGTGAATGAATGAGGGAAGCGTTGAAACTGAATATTGGTTTCAGCAAATTTATCAGAAATAGGCAAACTGAATGTGAAATTTTGCACCACTGATGCTGCCTTGATTCTTGTTGTTGGTACATGCTGTTGATTTTGAGGTACTAGATACAGCTATTGCAGTTGTCACTATGACCTGAACGAATTTTCTTTATCGGTTTCTGAACATGGTAAAATCGGTTTTGGAATCAGTAGTTGCGCTGACAATCAGAGTGAAAACATTCCGAATGCGTTGACTGGGATCAAACAGCGAAGTCTGCTCTTAGAAAGACTGCGACAGAGAGTTGTGAGAGAAAGAATTTCAACTTTTGGTGAAAACTAATGGGAAGAATAAGTATCTAGTTGAATTCCCATATTTTTCTGCATCAAATGTGTACACTGGAACCTCCATTTACGAACCAAGCCGAGCATTCGTAAATTGAATTAGTTCGTAAAAAAGTGTTCGTTTTTTGGGATTTAGATTGTAAAAAAAGTTCGCTTCACATTCTTATTAAAATACGTTGGTTGAGCAACATTATCGATAACCCTAACAATATGGGTATTTTCGGAACGTGCTTGACAAGTACATGGTAAAAATGGATATTTGGTACCTTTTTGAAATCCACAATGAAGACTTCCGATTGAACAATAATCTCGATAACCCCAACAATTTGGCAATTTTTGAAACGGGCTTGACGAGTAGATAATAGAAATGGTAGCTTGGAACTATTTCCAACAATTTCTGTATAAACTATAAGGGTATTTTTAAACGGGTTTTACGAGTAGATGAGCGATGCCATTTTGAAGACCAAGATAGTGTCTTCTGGTTGAGAAACGTTTTCTATAAACATATCATCCGCATCACAAATCACTATACCTATATCTATTCTATGATTATCTTATTTCGAAAATGTCAATATTTTAGGTTATAGAGATATCTTAACTGGAATTCGCCATCTTGGTTTTCAAAATGGCTTCATACATTGATTTTCGTCATCTACTCGTCAACCCCATTTCGAAAATATCCAACTTTTATTAGTATTATTTATTTATTAGTATTGGGTGAGAAAACTAACCGGCACGTACATACACTGGTATTGTTCCCAAAATCTCCACACGTGTGAACGAGTGATGCACATTGTATTCGGTTTGGATTTCGTTCACACGGTAAACGAAGGAAAAACCTCCACCGAGTCTCAGTTTGTAAAACCAAACCGAGCCACTCAGCACCGTTTACATGTGTGTACGAATTTCAACTTGTGTTGATGTATTCTCAGCAGCGGTTTCGGTTTGGCTTTAGAAAACCGAGCCTGGTTTTTTCTGTAAGCGGTGCTTCTGTTGAAAGAAGAAGCAGTAAATTCGTCTGCAGTGCTGCCGAATAGACAACTGAATTGAGTTCAATTAGTTGTTGAGAGTCAATGGGGTAATATCGAAATGGCTGGTTCTGAGCAGTTGTTAAAAGTTCAACAATTGATGTTTGTTTCAATGCTGAACCATGAAATGTAGATATGTTTGATTTGGCAAAGTTGTCTAGTGCATACAAATTGATGTTAATGTCAAAATGTTTAAATTGAAATTAAAGAAAACAATGAAATCAGCGATGTCAATTAAATAACAAAAACAATAAAATAAATTAAATTAATGAAATCAATAAAACTAATGAAATTAATTAAACATGACTTGAATCACTTGAAACTTCACATTAACACTCAATGCATTCAAAGTGGCCTGTGTTTATGTCGCCAATAGTCGTATCAATGAGATCTAATCCACGTCTGGACGTCTGGTTGCGCTGGTTAGGCGATTCTCGAATAATCTCGAGCACACACTCGCATTTTATATACATATATCCTTATTATTCAGCCCTCTGGCAACCCTATACCATCATATGGAGTTTGACAGTGACCTACATATATGGGGCGTTATAGCTATAAAGCCCCAAACAAAGGATTATGTTCGGCACTATTCTCGATATTCATGCATTCTACACGACGTTTTGCATCTTGTGGGATGATTTAATATCATATCATTCAGAAAATCGACATCTTGTAACTAAATACAGCTTCTAATCATTCGGTTCAAAATCAATGTTTTGCCTTTCATGGCAGTGATGCTGGCTATACAGAGACGTCGTCCTTGACAGGGGGCTGTTATTATTACTGCTACGGCGCATCGTATTGATACATCTATCCTGACACAGAGTCAATTGCGTGTATGTTCACATATGGTAAGCAGCTCAGACGCAAGTGGGGGGAAACTCACGATTAGGTTCTTATTTACTGAGTGCTGGTAATACGTATTTCTGTTATTTTTGCTGTTACTGTACATCGTTTTGAAACATCTAGAAGGTTTGGTCGCGAATAGTCGAGTTTAGAGAAAACTACCACTAAATTATTCAATTATAAAAAAAACTTTGACATTGAGAACAGCAACCAACTAACGAATAGCAAAACACCTTCTTTTTATAGACCGCCATTAAAAACTAAGTTTCTTTAAGGAATAAATATTTCCAGCGATACCAGTCGATGTGTGTATGTAAATCTACTGCAGAACAATTAAATTTTTAAAAAATGTTGCGCAATAATTTGAAGAAAAAAATTTTTGTTCACATTGCGTCCAATCACGAAGTTGTCTGTCTCATTACAACAAAACATGTAAAACGACCTTCAATCATTAATGTGGATATTGGTCCACAATGTAACCATGCTAGTTGTTAAATCATCATGAATAGGCCGCCATTTTGAATTTCTAATTTACGACGCAATTCAAGTTTCATTTTCTTGGAAATATATGCCTATTTAAAAATGCATGCTTTTAAATGCTAAATCGTCGTGAAAATAACGTCCTATTGGGATACAAAATGACAGCTAATAACAATTTTTAATCTCTACACAACTTTTCGATATCAAAAATACCCTTCTTTCATGATATTTTTTACCATTAAAACGTTATTGAATACCAGTAGTATTGAATATAGCTCGCCATTTCAGATTTTAAATGACGGCAGGCATCAATTTGCGATCTTTTGACATATTTCTTATATTTAAAACGTCCATGTCGCGTGATTCTAGATGACAGAATATCTTGAATATACTGTCATCTTAAACTTTGATCTGTTATCATAGGTATAAAAATAGCGGAGGCTATTAAATTTATTTTTACTTTCGATTTTTGGGCAGTTTCCCATACCAAACATACCCATATTGCAAACTTCCTGATGATGAATCATTATGAAAATGTCGCAATATTGAGTTAAGGAACGCCATTCATGACCACGAACATAATTTATTTGAACAGAAATATATCTGAAGACATTTTTTCACCGAAAAAATACCTTATATTATAAAGAATTTGGTTTAGAATTCTTAATAAAAATACTAGCAGCACTAGCACAGCCGATAAACATCAACCCGAATACACAACCGAAGTTTGGTTTCGTTGTTCTCGTGTTTCCTTCCGATACTCGTGCACCGGTAAACGAAAATCAAAACCAAACCGCGGTGCTGTGTAAACGAAACTCGGTTTGGTTTTCGTGTCTCGTTGGAACACAACCAGCGGTAAGACCGCACACAATGTAAAGGAAACATAAATACTTGTGAAAATTTGGTTTACCGTACCGGTACTCAACCGGTATTTTTCCATTTTTGGTATTTGGTAACAGTTAGCTTAGAATCTGTTAAATTGTATACAACTTCATACTGTACTATGCGTATACAAACTTTTTTTACGAACACAATTGCGTTAAATGAAACCAGAAAGGTTCAATTGCACTGTTAAATGAATCTAATTGGGTTACGTTCACGTACTTCAGAAAACCTTTGGAACGATTGGAACGTAGTTGATTGTGGTATAGTTGCAGTGTCAACAGAAACAATAAACTTCAACAATTAAATTATAATAAATTAAATTCAGTTAAAAACGCGGACCCCAAAACAGGCCCGGGCCCCATGGTAGTTGCCCCCCCTGACCCCCCCCCCCCCCTCTCGTCGGGCCTGAGTCTACGTATGCTTGACGGAAAATAGAAATAAAATAAAATAAAATCAATACTTCAAACATTTTACATAAGATAGCGAAACTTGTTAGTAAATACGCTATATGTTTGCTTAAGGAATGACTTCTTTCTGATACATTTCAGTTGCTAAATTCGCACGCTTTTCTACTAGGTAGAATGGTAGAGGAGAGGTTTTCTTTGTTGGGTATAAAGAAGAAACAATCAGTATTCTAAGATGTTCCACAATAAAGTAAAACTCCATAGTGTCCGAAACACATTGATTCAATTTTGTTTAGAATCTGTTTACAGAGAAACATTTTCACAAAAAAACAACCTAATGAAATCGACATCTATTAGGAACATAAATTGTTTTATCGTCCTAAATTGCCTCTTCCATTTCACAGTGTTCCAGAAATTATGTTGTAAACTCTTTTTATGGCCTTTGTTGACAATCAGATCCATATTATTACAGTCCATAACATGCCTATTCAAAGATGTTTCTCCAAGCAAACAAACAAAAAAATACTTCTCGTCTCTAGGAAAAAAAAAGTGTTTAGATTTTGCCTTCGAATGGCTCCCCCTTCCAACGAATTGGTAATTTCTCACTAGCTGCCACGCGCATTTACGCAACAAAAACAAAGGAAAACCAACTCACCACTTCGAATCGCTCTATCGCCTTCGTCGTAACCGTCTTCGTCGCATTACAGCATATTAATTCTGCCATAAATCTGTCAACCAGAAGCTTTAAAACCTAAAAGAGACACTCGAAAGTGCCGATGCTGGGCGCGAAATGTGGCAATTTCTATTCACCCGGCAGTAGGTATTTACGCACGAACACGCACGATTTTGCCTACGATGGAGGAGTGGGTGACTGGCTTTCCAGCTATCGGCCAGTTGCTGGTGGAAAAGAAAGGGGGGTGGGAAACATTTATCAAAGCATTGTTATTGCTGTTTAATCGTGATCGTGATTTGTTCTGGGAAAGCAACAAATTTCCGAATACTGCCTAATAGCCAACACGTTGCTCGGAGAATAGTTGTGCTTTACCAACTTTCCCTCTGCTCGCTATATACTTTTCAAGCAATCAGGAACAATCGTTCCACTGTACCCATTAACCGTTATGTAGTTTGGTTACTCACGAATTGATATCATAAGCTATGAATTCGACAGGTTGAGCATACATACTGTAACTCGGCGAGGGCAAAGAGCCCAAAGACTCAATTCATGACGAATGAAGATATCTTCAAACTTTACCCACATCGCCGGTGGTTAACTTTTCAACACTCTCATTCACAGTTCATTAACAACTGCTTCAAAGTTGCTCAGTGCTTCTCAGGTCATTCAATGTACTGGTATACAAACGTTTGTTAACTAGACAATTGAAACTCGAATTAAAGCCGCAGATGTGAGGCACAAAAGGCCCGTACACAGCACAACACAACACATCTAATCGCCCATTTTCAGAATTCTGAAGCACCAACCGTTCGGCGGCTCGGATGTGCAATTTATGCTGAGCCCAATAATATGAACCGAGGGACGCCTCACGGTGCCTGCCGAGCGTGAGGAAAATGGGAAAATTTACATATTCAAGATCGGGGAACGAAAAATGACAAAAGCAAAAGAATTATCGTAATGGCCCTACAGAGGTTAGACTATTGAATACAGAATAAAGTGCTCTTTCTTGTTGCTGTTGCTGACTGTCCCCCTGCTGGCCCCGATGGTGGTGGTGGTGGTTTTAGCCATTGCGCTTCGACTCGCTTTCTCTAGCAGATTTGATTTTTTTTTCAAAACGAAACTCGAAACCCGACTGGCATAATGTAATTATTTTGGGCGGAAAGACGCAAAATCAAGATGAGGGTCCTCCGGGTGACGACGACGACGACGACGACTGGTCTTTTCTTTTCATCACGAATCGGATGGTAATAATTTTGACATGGCCAAGAACAAGAGCAACGTGTTAAAAACGCTGAAGAGGCAACCGAATGTGATTGCGCATAAATTATGGCCTCGTGTCGAGAACGGTGCTGTCATAATCACCATCCACCAGAGCTCGCGTACCTACTAGCCAGCAGGTCGCTCTCTCTCGGGTTTTGGCACTCGATGACTTTTTTTCCCGTACCCGCGTGCTCCCCGCGCGCAAACCTACCTGACCTGACCTGTGTATGCTGCATGTAGGATTGGTATCATGAAAGGTACCAAGCTGTCTCGGCGGGCAACGATGTTGGCGTTGTCGTCACCAAGTATTGTGATGCTGTGGAGTAGCAAGAGATGCCAGAGGGGAATCTTCCTCAATCGACAAGAACGAGACGTTCTCTTTTGCTGACATGCTGCTTGCTGCTGCTGCTGCTGCTGCTGCTGGTGGTGGTGTTTCACTTTATGAGGGCGTCAAGTATGTTGTTGGCTATGCAACCGGGACAAATTGAATTTATGATGAACTTGTTTTGTCACGAGTTTCAGAAATTACCTGGGAAATCGAAAACTAAGAAGTGTGAAGACAGAATGTCCAAGAAATGATGATATATTGCTGCGAAACTGGGAGCTGGGCGACGAGCGTAATTGAATCAAGAATGTAGTTAGGTTGATGGCCAATAAGAGGACCTCTCCGGTTTGTCTGGGAAGGTAGATTGTCTAGTGCTCCTTCTAGATATCACAAGATGAACTACAATTTTGCACATGAACGGTCTTGAAGGAAATCACGTTGCAAAATACTTTCAAATTTATTTCAATCAAATTTTGGGAGAGTAATAGATACAATAAGAAATATGATATATCGTTTTCTTATTTTATTTCTCCTATAAGCAAAATTTTGCAATCACTTCCACTTTCCACAATCTTACCAAGTGTGTTTATAAGTATGTATGTATTTATGGTACAAAAACGGGTGCGATTATTCAGAAGAAAAAATCCCCTGATAGCAAGAGAGTTATTGAACGGTAAAACGCTTTTGAACCACCTAACAGTTAGCTTCAAGATAAGAAAGAGACTGCATAAAATTGCTAAATTCACTGCAGTATGAAATTTTCCAAAATATCCAACCGGGTAATGCAGCAATTATATGGAAAATGTGTAGGATAAGGTGGGGCAAATCCGACCTAGTAAATGGTTTTGGCTGTAAAATGTTCATTTTACATCAAATAAAGTCGTTTTATATACCAAATTAAAGGTTAGACTTTTGGGCAACTTTCTGTATATAACATTTTATTCGTACCTTGGGTAAATTTTGAGATCCAAGCGTTTTACGAAAAAGTTCATTCTTGCTGTTTTCAAAAATGGTGGGGTAAACCCGACCGCTTATGGTGTTGGTTGATTTGGTACAGCTATTACCCAAACTTTACGGTTTCTCAATAATAAATTAATGCATTTTATGTTATTAAATTGTAACATGAAGAAAATGGAATTCCATGTCAATCTTGGAATGTCAAAATCACGAGCAGTAGCACGTAAAGATATTCCGATTTGTATCGGAGCAATTGCTCGACGAATACTATATTCATCGCGTTTTTGTGTTTTTCGTTTTCAATTATGAACCATTGCGCAAAAAACCACTGCCATTGTTCCAAAAAATAATAAAAATATATTTCAATTTGAAAATAAATATTTTCTAAGCAAAAAAAAAGCGGTCGGATTTACCCCACTATTTAGAGGTCGTATTTGCCCCACCGTGTTATTTTTCATTACGATACAATTAAAAAAAATATGAAAAAAGTTGGACTAAATTCATCTATGCTCTTTGTAGGACTTCAATCAAAGAATTTAAATCCACTTACCGTTTTTATGCAATCACTTAATCAATCAAAAATATCCTGTAGTCAATGATTTACAAAAATCAAATCAAAAGTTGTAAAAACACACTTATTGTTGTTTGAGCATCTCAATGTAGACTAATAAAATGCTGTCAGGCCACCATTATGATTATTTCCGATGATCTACGCGACAACATTGATATTAGTTCGCGTAGTGCTTCCGATTTTCGATAACAGAGGAGGGTCGGGTTTACCCAACGGTCGGATTTGCCCCACCTTACCCTATATTTTACTTTTTCTCCCATATCCTCAAACTAAAATTCATACAATAAACTGGACCAGGATGAAGTTGTACATCACCTGTTAGAAAATCATTCAAAATCGGTTTTAACCTTCCAGCAAACGCTCTAGTCCTACACAGAGTGCGCGTCACTCACAAAATCAAGCAAAAGCGTCTTTGAACACCAGCGTCTACTCGTTCAGAGCTATGCACGCAACTTCAGAAGGGCCAGACATATTGCTTTCAACAGTGCACAGTAGGGTGTCCCAAAATGACACCATATTAAAAAAGTCATCGGGCTTACTTCTTAAATGAAAGGTTAGGGTATTGGGACCACTTTCTTCTTCGAAATGAATTTGCTAAAACGCTTCCTACTGGTGGTGAATTTTGATTTTTTGAAAAATGGGCCGATTTTGGATAAAATTTCAAATTTATGCCTGGTGAAATGGTCCTGAACTGTCTTAGATTTTTTCAGCATTTTTTATTTTTTTGGAGATCCAAATTGAGAAGTTTGGTTAGTTAGTTTGTACAAATTTTGAATTATAAGAGCGGCAGAGCCATTAAAACTTAGTAAAAAGAGAAATTTTTGGTGTTTTTCAGTATTTATTCTTCAAAACTGGGTATCTACAAAATTTTAAAAGTATGGAAAACACTTTATATATTTGAACCGAATACAGGGGCGTACTATGGCTGAAGAAAGCGTATAGCTGCGGCGAATGGGGTATGAGTTATTTAAGTTTTTGTTAGATAACCTTTGACAGTTTTTGGCAATTCATCAAAAATAATGCTGTTCCAAAAAGTAAATCAGTAAATCAGCTTTGACCGCACATTGTTTTTTCGGAAAATAGTAGGAAAATGATGAAAAATAACGTTTTCTGTACGGCTTTAACATGTCAGGACGAGGTTTAATGAGCATCTGATGATTTTTTTGTAACTAAAATTATAAAAATAATGATAACTTTGCTAATGACGCCAAGTCTCTAATTATTTTTTGAAGAGTTAATTCTTCATAATTACTTTTAGGAGGCATATAATTGTGTCAGAAGATGCGCTGTATTCTGTTGTAAAACTTTTTCGAGGATATTTGCCCCAAATGTGACTATTTCGAAGTTATGTGATCTAAACAGCAAATATCAGTTTTTCAACACTCACCTCACTCATCTGCATTTTTCTCCACTTTAAAGTTCCTAACATGGAAATAAGACCTTATATACAAAATGTGAATACGCCAATCAATTCAACTTTCAAATATACGCCATACCTTGCCATTTACTCGACATAGGGTTAACGTGCCCTTATTCATCTCATTAGTCACGATGTCACACTATTTCGCTGATAACTCAGCTTACACTGATTGGATTGCGCTTAAATAGGTATCAACATTTTTGCTTTGTTCTGAAGAAGCAGATCAATAAAAAATCTGGCTTGGAAAATGTAAAATACTCGCGTTAGAGCGAAGCGAAAAGTCCAGTACAACGCACCCTTATTCATCTCACCATTTGAGCTAATGCATTGAAAAGAGATAGCAGACACTGCTCTAACTAATGTGTTTAAATAGGTGGGATGAATAGAGGTGCTAGGATGAATTAGGGCGCAGTAACCCTATTTGTTTAATTTTAGTGATCTTCAAATCCGCTAGGTTGCAATTAGTCTACAAAATAATTTTACAAAAAATCGTCAAATGCTCATAAAAACCGATTCTGATGTACTAGAGACAATCGAAAAAGGCCATTTTCCATCATTTTCCTTCTGTTTTCCAAAAAATAACATGCGGACTAAGTACACTTAAGTTGTTTAATTTTTTTTTATTATTTTTGATGAATATTATAAAATGTCAAAAGGTTATTTAACAAAAACTTAAATAACTCATTCCCCATTAGCCGTAGCTATACACTTTGTTCAGCAAAATTGCGCCCCTGTATTCGGCTCAACTATTTCATATACTTTTAAAATTTTGTAGATACTCAATTTTGAAGAAAACTACTGAAAAACACCAAAAATTTCACTTTTTACTAAGTTTTAATGGCTCTGCCGCTCTTACAATTCAAAATTTGTACAAACAAACTAACCAAACTTCTCCATTTGGACCTTCAGTAAAATAAAAAAATGCTGAAAAAAACTAAGGTTGTTCAGGAGCACTTCAAGAGGCATGCATTTGAAATTACACCGAAAATCGGCCCATTTTACAAAAAATCGAAATTCGCCACCAGTAGGGAGCATTTTAGCAAATTCACTCCGAAGAAGAAAGTGGTCCTAATACCCTAACCTTTCATTTAAGAAGTGAGCCCGATGGCTTTTCAACATGATGTCATTTTGGGACACCCTAGTGCACAGTGGTCCAGAATACAAATTAAGCAGGAATTTTGAGATTTTACTAAAACTAAACAACATTGCCTTATAAAGTCTTTGGAGAAGTTTTCGTAGTTTGTGAGCCCCTTCTTTTTGGTAAAACAACAATTAGGGTGGTTCTAATTTTACCAAGATCAAAAAATTAACCTTTTAATCATTCTAGCTAGAGCCAAACAATCTTCAGCGAAGGTGTAGAACGTCAAATTTTGGAAAAGTTTACTAAAAATATGTAAGCTCTATCAATCACACTTTTCATTTTACAACAATTTTCAAATCGAAGGTTAGGGTGTTTCTTAGTGTTTCTTTGAAAAAATGGTTTTATTCAAATCGACACAGATCTTTCATTAGGGCCTAAGTCGCAATGTACTCAAATGGAGAAAATCAGTTTCAATATTCGGCGATGCTTTTCTAAATGCAGTTTTTATTGTAGGTATAAATTACTTTATGACCATGTTTTTTCCGGAAGCATCTTTGGTTAAACCTTATGACAATATAACAAAGAATTTAATTCCTATGTGCTTTTAATGGGTAGAAACTAAAAAAAAAATGCTTACGCCCAATTTGCATCCCAGTCGTGATTTCGCCCTTCAGCAACCACCATTTGCGGAAGGGCTAAACTGTGAACATAATTTTCAGAGGGGCGCGGTAAATGGGCTAAACTGACTTTGTCTTGCTGGGTAGAGCTGGGTAAATGGGTGATCATGACAGTATACTTTTTAATAGGGCTCAGCAAATGGGCGCATAGAAACCCAATGTAAACGAAAGTGCGCGTGCATCTTTTCTTCGAATTACATGACAATATCGAAATATTCGACTGTTTATGTGCAACAACTATCGAATAGACATGATCATAGTAGATATTGCTTATCATTTATATAATAAAACCGCCGTTTAAAGAATAATTTTGTGAATAATAACCGTACGCCCGGTTCTGTCAAAAAATGTAATGTGGTTTTTATTTGAGTCGAAACTGAGTCATTACCTAACCCCAACTGCTGTCAAAATGTATGAACTGACAGCGGTTGGGGTTAGAACCTGACTCAGTTTCAAGTTCAATCGAAATCGCCATAAATTTAGCCTTTATATTCCACATGAGAAGAAGGGCCTAAGTCGAAATCTCGAACAAAATGCATGTTTCGCCATTTTGTTTTCTTTAATTATAAATCGAACTAAAAACCATTTTAACTAATTTTCACCTCAATCTTATAGTATTTTTGTCGCATAATGTCATAATAGCGAAAACGCAGTTTGTTTACATTTGCGATTTACGCCCTAATGAAAGATCTATGTCGAAATAACTTTTGCAGTATTGATTTAAAACTGAAGTAGTGTTCAGACAACTTTAAGATTGTTTTAAGGCGAATAATTTATTTCATGGCACCACATGTCTGACTAATTTTCTTCAAAAGTTATGAGCACTTTTTCACCAAAGCATATTTTGAATAACAATATCACTCATTGGGGCAAACAAAATTCTTTTTCAACTATAAATAAGGTCATGATTAGAGTTATATTTGATCAAAAAATGTCGAATATTTTTAAAATTTCATGAAATTCAATTGAAAAAATCTTTTTTTGATATACTTGTATCTTTCGAATAATAGAAGCTAGAGATTTCATGTGTTAGAAGAAAATGTTACTGTGACAAATGTCAAAGTAAGCTCAGATGCCAAATTTCACATCATTTGGACAATTCTAGACCCCGCCCACTTCGCTTGAAATTTTTGAAATTGGTACTATGGGAAAATATGGAGGAAAAATATATTAAATGCTATAACTTTTGAAGTAGCAATCAGAAAATTTTAATTTATACCTCTTTTTAAGGACATAACCTTATTATTTGAATGGTGATATTTCTGTTTCTGGCAAAATACGGGAAAGTGGAGTACTGGGTCATTTTGGCCCCAAAATCCCCTATTTTGAATAATTTTAGTGCTCCGCGATACAAATCATACATATTTTGCAGTTTTTCTAATGTGAAAAAATCTCAGAAATCCAACGGATGCTGTTTGATTCTTGTCCGAATACGAGAAGTTGAGACTATAGGGCCTCTTGTCATCCAGATTAAATTTCATCATTTCCTCATGCATGTCTCTATTATTCTTCAATCAAATTTCATAAAATGCAGCTTGTTGAACGTGGATAATGCTTTGGAATACAACAAAAATAGATTTGTTAGCGGTAAAATTCAGAATCATCAAATTGTGTGAAATTAACTCTACTAATCACATTTTTTCATTAAATATCCTTATACCTCAACTTCCCCTATGTTTCTAGGATGGAAACTTTTCTCATGTGATCCACAAGCGTATTTTACACCAATTATAATAAGAATTTTGTTGTTAAATGGAGTTAATATATGCGACTTTATTATACAAATGTGAAATCGAGACTATATGTCAGATAATTTGATGTGTCTGAATTTTACCAGTAGCGAACCTATTTTTATTTTGTTCCTAAGAATTTTCCACGTTCAACAAGGTGCAATATATAAAAATTGAGTAAAGAATAACAGAGATATATGCACGATAAAATGATAAAATTTAATGTGAATGACAAAAGGTCCTATAACCCCAACTTCTCGTATTCCGATAAAGGTCAAAAAAGTTCCGTTCGATTTCTGAGATTTTTTCACATTAGAAAAATTGCAAAATGTGTATGATTTACATCACGGAGCAGAACATTTTTTCGAAATAGGGGATTGTGGGGCCAAAATGACTCAGTACCCCACTTTCCCGTATATCAATAGAAACAGATATATCTCTACTCGAATACTAAGGTATCCTTTAAAAAGTGGTATAAATTGTAATTTTCTGATTGCTACTATAAATGTTATAGCATTTAATATATTTTCCCCCCATATTTTCCCATAGCACCAATTTCAAAAATTTCAAGCGAAGTGGGCGGGAGTCTAGCATTGTCCAAATGATGTGGAATTTGGCATCTGAGCCTACTTTGACATTTGTCACAATATGAGAGGGGGAGCCTTCGAGAATTAAAAAAATTGCAATGCCCTAATGATCAATGAGACCAAAACCATATTTATTTGCAAAAAAAACAATTTAAATTCAAGAATATTCAAGTTTCAGCATAAGGCAAAGATTCTTCTCAGCATAAGGCAAAGATGGGCAACTGAAACCTTCGTTATAAGTTAGAAAAATTATAATACTTGCACCCACCATTGAAAGATTGTGGATCTTTTTGGACTTTGATCCGTTATTTTCAATTACACCATCACAAAACAGGTATTCTTAGTTTTCAAATGACATATTTAAACAAATGTTTCATTCAAAATTTAATGGAGATACGAAAAGTTTAAAAAACGTACGTGAAATGTCTCTTTTTATAATGTTCATCTTGAAACATCCATATCAGCCAGTTTGAGATATCCAAGGATTCAATTAATTATAATATATATAAACGCTCAGTATAGAATTGAATTGAGTTGGAGTTCATGTAGCTTTCGACATTTTGGTCACATGACTCTCCATAGTGCAACGTTTCGAATAAATACCCTTTATCCTCAGGGGATAGCAGGGTTTGAACATAAATTAGTTGAAGTTCACTCATAATACAAAGTTTGTCAGGGCTACAAATATTTTCTTTTTTAAGCAGAATGTAAGATATGGTTATTTTTCCGCGAGTAGCTCTAAAATGGAAAATCAATTTATAGTTAAACCAATTTATAAGTTCCCAAACCTACTCAATTATATCACAAACATCAAATTAGCTCGGACATTAGCAAATACTTCAAATTTAGTTGAAGATCTCATGACAAAACTTAGAAATACTTAAAGAAACAGCAAAATAGATGTGAGTCGTGACAGTTGCCACGAACAAGCAGGTAGAGAGAGGGGTGGTGCACGTGTAAGGAATGGTAAAAGATGGTTAGTGCTGTGACTGATTCCTTACATCCTTATTATAAATAATGCAACTGGTCTTTTTATGTCATGATCACTGCTCAAAAGAGAGTTTTTGAGCCAAAAAGTTTACCAAAAGCGAAAACTCCAAACTCGTGTCATAGCTTCTAATCCAACATGACTGGTTTCCTGGATAGCTACTACTTTATTTGGAAGCCTTATTTTATTTATTTATTTCATTTAAAACCAGAATGAACCGACAGCATTAGAATAAAATAAAAGCGATAAATTCTCGTCATAAAAGTCGATATTTTCATGCATCTAAGAACCAGAATTATCTGTCGACTAATCGTGAAGTATCTGCTAAATCCATTGGTATGTATATTGCAATTAACCATATATTTCAATGAACAATATTTCTCAAATATTTTGGTATTATAAGGTGATATTTATTCATGTTCTCACCATTTCTCACCTCAAACTTCAATATCATTTGATAAATCAATGACCCAGTAAGTACATGAAGCGTAAAATTGCTGCACTTTCTACCATTTTGCATTTGCAGTTTATTTCAAATATTGTAAGAGATAAGGTGTGTTGAACGAAATAGACGGGACACGAATCACATGCTGCCAAGCGGTCTCCTTTGCTCGGAACGACGCTTTAAACTCATTTGCCTACTGTTATAGAAAGTTATAACCACACCTTAAGATGCATACAAACATAATTACAGTATAATTCCATATGAAAACTACTTAGCACATCTTATTACACTGGTTTCAATTCATTACCGTACCTATCTTCATGGAACAAATTATACTAATGCTTTTGGTCAGCTTTTTGATACGAATACTCTTCTGTGCACTGAATGAATGAATTATAATAGAATTTTTTTTTCTTACTACTAAGTGGATTACTTGATGATATTGTATTCACATACCAAACGTCTAACGCACGACTGAAAGCAATGCTTTATACAACGGGTAAGTTATTAGTTATTATTTATTGATTAAATTCACAAAATGTTTTTAGAAATTAAATTCCTTGAATTATGTAGATATATTTTCTTACCTCGATATTCAAAATCGGTTTAGTTGTGTTCCTAAAGCAATACTCTTTACGTAGCGGTCTTATTTTTAGATATTGAAAAATGGTAAGTGAGAAATACAAATATAAAATGTTTTGGACATCTGGTCGGTGTTAAGTTAGACCGGACTAAGTCGCAAAACATCAAAAAATGAGATAATGATAACACTGGATAAACAATTTATTGAGCCATATTCGACTTTTGCCAGATTTGAAATATGTAACCATGAACAAGAATTATGGCAAAAAAAAAATTTCCAATTATAACGTAATGGATGCTGCGATTCAAACTTTAAACCCGTTTTTCTCGAAATCAATATTTTATCACTTAGTCCGATCTGACCTAACACCGACCATCTATCGTTCGTGAACGGATCTAATATATTTAAAATATGTCGTGTTTTAACAAAATCATCCGTATCTCAGAAAGTAAACAACACATCCAAAAACAAATATAATTGCATTTAATTATCACGTTACGCTTTTCATTAAATATGGGTTTGTTAAGATTGGTTCAGCCAACGCTGAGAAAATTACAGGACATTAGTGAACATACATAAATTTTCGTTTTTTGGAACTAACGCCAATCCGTTGCTAGCTTAGTCCTAAGTTAGGGTCGGATTCTGATGCGACGTAGTAGAAACGAAAATTCTATAACTAATTTAGTTTTAGGTTTTATGCCCTTCACGTGCCGAGGTGGTATTAAACGATTTTATCCTTAGTGAAGAAATAATAGTTCTAACCTAAATGTTTCTCCACTATGGAGAAAAATCTCATAGAGGAATAATTTGTTAAATATGTCAAATAGAAATCAAAGGGAATTATTAATACCAAATTCGAATTAAAGAATTAATATAAATATAATATATACAAAAACTTAATATTCTAGAATTGATTTTATTATTTTGTGTGCACAGAATATGAAAGTAAGGATCATTATTAAAAAAAATTGACTGGTATTAGGGATACTTTTAACTTTATTATGATATGTTTATAGGTTAAAATTAAGGTGCGCAATACTGCTCTTTAATAGTCGCTTAACTAAAACTTCAGCACAAAAACCGTAAAAAATATAATCGGTTCTTACAAAGCTCTTCTCTATATTTGACTTTTAATTTTGAATGTAAAGTTATGCGGAGTTCCCTGCGAATGAATTTTTCATTTTAAGCTTCTTTTCGGACTCTGTTCTTGTGACCTTTAGTTTCGGCCTGATATAAATATTTGGTTACTATAATCTCATCTCACTGTTAGGTTGATTAAACTCATTTTCTTAAATAAAAGATTCAATGATTCTTTCACATTATCGCGAAATGCAACAATTGTGAAAATAATGTGGAATCTGATATTTGAGCTTATTAGGTTGCATCGATCATTGATCACTCGAAACTTTTATCGTAGATCGCTTATTAAACCACATTAGTCTACCAAATCATTTTAATTTAAAATGATTTTTACTCTAAACTTATAAAATACTGATTTGTTATACTTTTTGACTTTAGCTTATTATTACGAAGCTTCGTAAAGTGTCTATTGTTTATAAAACAAATAAATCTCAGATTTGAGCAAGAGTAATAAACTTCAAGCGAGTTTTTATTTTCATTTAGATTGGGATATGCTAAATTTAGTTTTAAGAGTTTGTTTATTTTTAATACATTTTTTGTGAAACTAGTTGGCAATTATTTCAATTTTTTATTAGCTAAAATTCGCAACATTTTATTTATTGTTCAATATTCCAACGTGTTAAAATGGATGAAACTTTTTGTACATTGATAAAGCACTGAAATAAAACAATTGTAGCAGTTTTAAAGGTTTTCAGAATCTTTTATTCTAGTTGGACACAAATTATACGAATTTTGGTTACTCGAATTTTACAGTACATTGAAATACTTTGTATAATACTAATTAACATCTATTTAACAATGTGTATCCTTCCAGAATTAGTTTAAACAAACATTTGAATGAAAAACATTGACATCAATAACTTAATGTGGGTGAAGATGCAGGTTATCAAAGTCACCCCGGAACACGAAAACGGACTTCAACTTGAAATCATTTTTGAAAAAAAAAGCGGACAATTTTAGGTAAAACCATCCAATCTTGTTCTCCATACATCAGTACATGGTTTAAAAATATTAAACTTGAAAAAAAATGTGTTGCGTCTAAAAATAAGTAATGATTACTTCGAAAAGTGATCAATGTCACCCCGGTTTACGGTAAATGATTTTTTCATGTGTAGACCAAATGCGAGTCAACATAAACTCGTAATCGTAACCACTAACCGCCAATGTACTCCGTCGCCCCCGGTGAACACGGTGTGCACATAAACAGCTATCGATTAGGTTGACCCATCAGCGGTCACGACTCGTCATGCTCAACCATTGCGGTCTGATTGCATTTCGCCCCCTCAATCATCCACATCGCCCGTTGCAGTTCGCTGCATTCACAGTCATCGTCCCATGCAAATTCCGAGAACGTTGCCGTTATATTAATACCAGATGCTTGTTTATTTATGAAAATGTTATGTAAATATTTGAGAACCCGAAGATAGCTCATCAAAATAATAATAACAATAATAATAATCATCATTTCGATCCACCCAGTGCAGCCCCAAAACGGCATGACGGGCGAACTCGGACCAGTCGTTGACGGACTAGATGGGAGCAAGTTGTATCTTGTTTTACAATATATATTTCTGGTGTAGGTACGGTGCGCCATCAGCAAACTGGGCTCCACTGGACTTGGTCCAGAATCCCATCATGCCAATGATTGCCGCAGTGACACCAACAGGTCAGCAGCTCAGTCGTGTCGGGTAGCCAGGCTGTTAATAGTGCCTTGCCCGACAAGCTTGTAAACAAACTGTGTTTTGATTACGTCCGCACTCGGACGAATGCACATCCAATGATCCAAGTACAGCAGTGGCCAAAGTGCATTAAAATGCTACGACGAACATATCTATTTATATATACATACTTTGTTAAAACATTCATTTGGTAACATCGGGAAGTGGGTTGGAAATCTGTTCCATCGCACAGCCCTCGGGGGGTTCTACAATCGGTATGCTATTCTATCTTTCGAGGATTTGCCATATTTTTCACGTATAGTTCCAGGTCAAAGAAGGAAGATTCGAATCAACAGTACAGTAACTCCAGCCAGCGGTTCACATAATGGAATACATGTTAATGACAGACATGTTTACTCAACCGAGAAGACGGAATTGAATTTTATGTGATCATGATTACTGGCCGAGCAGAGAGTGACGGAGTAATTACTAGATAAATAATAATAATTAAGATTAATATTTCTTATTAATACACACATGAGGTTTATGTGCCAGCAAATAGTGTCTATCTGCCTCCGCTAATTGCAAAAATCTATGTGTGAAATTAATAGGCATAACGTTTACATTTTTTGAGTGCTGAGTTGTTGGTTTTTGAATATTTTTTTCCTGCTCAGAATGTTTTTGTACATTTTTCATATATATACAAAAAATCTTCATATCCCCAAAAATATTCTTGCTACGCCACGGGAAGCATGTTAGAAGATATTCTGATAAAATATAACCCTGTAGAAAAATGAATACGCACCTAACCCGCACGATGGTTCAAATTGAGACAACAAATCGCGCCAAATCCGCGAAAATCGCGAAATTAGCGCGACCGTAACAACCCTGCAATATGCTTCACCTTATTAAAAGAGTCAGTAACTACTGAACGTGAACACAAACTATTCTTGATTAACGATCCTGGACAAATTTCACGACACTTAATTTTGAACGATTGGCTTATTAAACGCTACAGCATACCTCATACCGAGTGCACCACTATCGACAAATCGCCCGCGCCCCTCTTTCCGCGTGACTAATGAGCCAAATTAGGCTGACTCAACCAATTAAACATGACTCATATTGAAACGAATCCCGAATTAATGAGCCAATTATTTTCGCTTTATTTCTCGATTTAGAAAAATCGCGACGACCAACCGTAATGGGACGCCCCATTTGTTAGCCCCATGGCTCGTTTGAACCGGCCGTGTACAGTACCCATTTTTATCACCGGAACGAAGCTTTTCATCTTCATCATCATCGTCAACGTCATCATCGAGCGGCATGATTTGTAGCACGACCGATCCCAAACACCCCCGTCGTCGGACTGGTTGGTTCCATAAGGGAGGGAAAGGTGGTCGATGGGAGGAGCGGTCGAGGTGGGTTTGCAAGTTTTCAATTTTAATAACCAAGCGAACAAACCATTAAGTTATGAGCCCAACTGCCACGTAAGTCGTGGTTGTGCTCTTGCTCGCAGAGTTCATGGAAAAGCGCATAAAGTAATAAAACCCGGACCTATTTACGCTCCTACTGTTCCGTCCTCTCGAGAGGGATTTGATGCGGAATCGAATTGCAAGTACTATCGGCGGAGTTTACTGTTCAAGTGGGGGAACATAATGCGATATATTGCAATGGGTGTAAGCTGTACCGCAATGTCAATTAAAAGCGTGCGAAGGGCCCGCAGCCGAGGTGGCGAAAAATGCGTGAGGGACGAGGGGTGATTGCGTGATGCATTCGATTGCAAAACCAGGGACTCTTGAAACGATGACCGAGAGTGTCAAAATGAAATTCGTGGCTTATTGAAAGTTTTAACTAGTGTTCCGAAAATCGAAGCAAATTTTTAAGGCAGATAAAAGTAGATAAGAAGAAAGCAAACATTAAACATCTGGGGACTTTTGATAAATCATATAAATATATGCCTCCTGGTTTTTATAAGCATTTTTTGAATTACCATTCAGCCCCTAAGTAGGACTGAAAAAAAAGAAAAATTGAAAATGTGTTAAGTTGGCCACTGCACCCTAACTCGTCTTAGTTTCTCTGTTCATCACACGAATTTGAACACATTAGTTAGAGCATTATCTGCTATCTCTATTCAACGCACTAGCTCAAATGGTAGGATGAATAAGGATACGTTGTACTCGACTTTTCACATCGCTCGAACACAAGCATTTTACATTTTCCAGGAAAAATTTTAAATGTATTGCTTGTTACGAACGAAGCAAAGATGATAGCGCAATCCAGTTGCTCTAAGTCAAGTTATCAACGAAATAGTGTGACATCCTGACTAATGACATAAATAAGGGCTCGATTACCCTACATTTGAGTACTAAATTGAATGGCATACTACAATTTCATATACAAGGACTCGTTCTCATGTTATGCCCTTTAGTAGTAGAGAAGAGTAAAATAACTGTTCGAAAACATTTTTACTGTCAAGATAACATAATTTCGAAACCGTCAGATTTCAACGAGCGCCTTTCACCATTGCCGCCGCCAGTTTAACTCCTTCTCTAGGACGAACTATCAACCGAATTTGCGTCGATAATGCTGCCATTCTTGCAGCAAATGCCAAACTGAAAGCATCTTGTTCCCCAGGTCCAGATAGTGTCCCCTCGATTTTTGTCAAAAAGTGCATCAGCGGGCTTCTTGAACCACTTCGGCGAGTCTTCGAACTATCACTCACTACTGGAACATTCCCATCCTGCTGGAAAGCAGCGCACATGTTTCCAGTTCATAAAAAAGGAAACAAATCGAACATTGACAATTATCGGGGAATCTCGTGTTTAAGTGCCGTATCAAAACTATTCGAGTTGGTTGTGTTAGATCCTATTTTCTTTCACTGCAAACACTACATTGCAGATGACCAAAACGGTTTTATGCCTAAACGATCGACAACGACCAACCTGCTCTCGTTCACAACATATGTACTCGATGGATTCGCTGACGGATTGCAAACCGATGCTATTTACATGGATCGCTCCGCGGCCTTCGACAAAATCAATCATGATATCGCAATAGCGAAGTTGGACAAACTCGGCATTCATGGACAACTTCTGCACTGGTTTCGTTCCTACCTCGAAGGAAGGCAACTCCAAATCAGCATTAAGGACTGTCTATCTACACCATTCTTCGCTACATCCGGCACACCTCAAGGAAGCCATCTCGGTCCAGTAATATTCCTCCTCTACTTTAATGACGTCAATTTCACATTACAAGGATCCCGCCTTTCTTTCGCCGACGACATGAAATTTTTTTAACAAATCCGGGATAAAACCGATTCCGAGTTTCTTCAGAGGGAACTGAACAGCTTTAGTACGTGGTGTGATCTTAACAGAATGGTTTTAAACCCGAGCAAATGCTCAATCGTTACGTTCACGCGGAAACGCCATCCGACTCTGTTTAACTACCATTTCTTCGGCTCGAGCATTCCAAGACACTCTCACATCAAAGATCTCGGAGTCATCATGGATTCGGCATTAACATTCAAACCACATACGTCATACATCGTGGATAAGGCATCACGACAGCTTGGGATCATCTTCCGAATAGCGAAAAACTTCAGGGACGTATATTGTCTTAAATCGCTTTACTGCGCGTTGGTCCGCTCAACGTAAGAATATTGTTCTGCTGTTTGAAATCCGTACTACCAGAACGGGATTGACAGAATCGAGGCTGTCCAACGCCGGTTCATACGCTTCGCCCTTCGGCATCTCCCATGGCGAAACAGATTTCAGCTGCCGAGCTATAAAAACCGTTGCCAGCTAATACACCTCGATACACTCAGCATTCGGAGGGACTGCTCTCGAGCCCTGTTCGTCTCGGACTTACTCTCTGCCAGAGTGGATTGCCCCACAATCCTCGGACGTCTGGATCTTCAAGCCCGCGTTCGAGCTCTACGTAATAAGTCTCTTCTGCGAGTTCCGTTCAGGAGAACCAACTGTGGTTGCCAGAGCGCTGTTACCGGACTCCAGCGAATTTTGGAGATTTAGCATCTTCTAAGAATTTTGTAACGTAGAACAGTCCATCTTCTGATGACATAAATTTGTTGGATGCATTAATTCTTCAAACAAATTTATTTCTAGACTCACTGTTTTGACCAATGTTTTCAAGGATGTTATTATAAATATCTTAGTTGAAGACATGAATGCTCCTTTATTCAGGTCTTCGAGATGTATGAGCCAATTCTAATATTACTGTATATGATCAATCCTTTCTGCTGTTTAAAAATAATAAAATACACATTTTTTCCAAACCTTGTTCCTCTGAAGCTTACAGTTGGAGAAAACTTGATTTAAGAAAATTTCGTTAATATCGTTTTACATCTCGATATACAGCATCCGCAGAGCATTCACATGTTCAATAAAGATGTTCATTCTCAACATTTTCGATGAAGACGCCACGTCCCTTATGACTATTCCTAGGAGAAGTAAAAGGACTCGAAAATATCTCTGACACTCATCACACACCACTCGATCCATTGTCGCTTTAATCAATCGTGTCGGTTTGTCCGGGAACCCGTGTTTGTGTATTACAGGTCATCTTGTCCTAAGAATTCCCTTACTAACGGTGATAGGCGGCGACTAAGAATTCGAGAGAACACCTTGTATATCAATGTCCGTAACTAACGGGTGTTCAATAAAAAATGAGAATTTTTTCAGTTATGTAGTTAAAACCTGTTTTAATCCACCTAGCGGTGCAATTGTGCCTTTCTCATTTCTCTAAACTATGGCACGGAGGCTTTTTATGTTCAACATAATTGTGGAAATGTCCATTACATTCTTAGTACACTTTGCACTTATACACAATGGCATGCCAGCCACGAACTTGATGAGCTACGTGTCGACGGTGAAACACTTGAAACAAAAAAAAATATCATACTCCATTAGCCTAATCAGCATTAGATCAATGTTATCTGCTTGCTAACTCATTTTGTCATGCGGGAATGGGTATGTGAGGAGGGCGAAAGTCCCATGAACGAACGACTCCCCAGCTTAAATTGGTATGCTTTGTAATATAGTGGTGGTTTAAAGATGATGGGGTTGAAAGGGAGGGGTATGAGGTGGTGGTCTGAGGGGTGATTTAAGGAGATTTTTAAAGGAGGGGAATGAACAGTAGAGGGGGGTGTAACCCCTCTCCGTAAACCATCAACTACGCCCCTGTTAAAATCCAGAAACCTTATGCGAGTCGAAAAAAAAATTTGGCCGGGATTAGGTTGACGTTTTTCAGAGTGATTGCATAACCTTTCTATATGAGAAAGGCAAAAATGTGCAAAATCCAAAAAAGTGAATCTTCGTCAAATTTTTTTCGTGTTTGCATCAAATCTCGACGTTTTATGCACCTTGAATACATTTAGCATCAAAAATAAAAATTCTATTTTTAATTCTTCCTATAGTTTTTATGAGAAATTTCTGTGTGGCCGCACTCTGAAACCCGTAATTCCGGAACCAGAATTCCGATCGATCCAAAATTCAATAGCAGCCGATGGGAAGGTTGCACCTTTCATTTGAGACTAAGTTTGGGCAAATCGGTCCAGCCATCTCTGAGAAAAATAAGTGACATTATTTGACACATACGCACATACACACACATACATACACACACATACACACACATACACACACATACATACACACATACACACAAATACAGACTTTTTCCGATCTCGACGAACTGAGTCGAATGGGATATGACACTCGGCCCTCCGGGCCGGGATTAGGTTGACGTTTTTCAGAGTGATTGCATAACCTTTCTATATGAGAAAGGCAAAAACGAAAAAAAAATATCTACGAATTCAACATTTTTATTAAAAATATATTAATGTTTATTCTTCAAAAACACGTCAATGAATATTGCAGAAGGGCCCCTGCTCAGCCGTACGACGCAACCTCGTCGCGATGATCTCATAAGAGCGCTTGACGGCACTGACGTCCATCTTCCGGATACAATTCCGAATCCTGGTGGTCAACTGCTTCGTATGCTTGGCCCGTCAATTATTTTAATACACTAGGACACCGAGGGAGCCGAAAAAATCCTCAATGGACGGCACTGGGGCAAGCTGGTTCTTTTCTTTCGGCAACGTACGGTATCTTTTTCTGCTCAAGATACTCCAACGTCTTCTTGGTGTAATGGAAAGACGCCTTATCCGGCCAGAAGACATACTTCCCATCCGCATGATGCTCCTTTTAGAATGACAGAAGAATTTTCTCAAGACACTTCTCTTGGTACACTTGTTGATTGATCGCCAGACCGCTCGGCTTGAACCACGGCTTTGAAATCCCTCTGTACAGCATATTTATATTTTATTTCGGGGAGTGTGGGTCTTCGAGAGCGGAAAGTAGCTTTCGTCGTCCAGCGCGAACGACGTTCCGCGGTAGTTCTTCATCAACTACCGGCACTGCGCTTTCACGATCGCTATCTGCTATCTGCGACCGACTTTTCTTGCGACAGATGATGTCCTCAGTGATGCTATTCTCGTTCGTTGGCGCGTAAAAACCTTCCTCGTTCGCGCGAAATATCGAGAACACTCTTAATAGTCCATGCTCTTCGTGCATTCACACTCGCCTGTGCTCTTCAATGCGTTTCTCGCATGCGAGATAACACGCCACACGAGCATTCGCGAGAAAAGCTTCCTGGAATTGCGATACATACTAGATGAAAGCTTGCAAGAAAACTTGAGTTTCTCGCGAGCATTCTCGCTCGCGGTTTTGCTTCACCCGGGCGCGAACGATGAAGAACGCTAGACATGCTACTCGTACACCCCCGCGAACGAACGGGCTTGATGTGCTTCTCGCTCGTTTCGCAACACTGGATGTCCTCCATCTTGAGGGTTCGGTGATTCAAGGTATGAGAGCAGTGGCCGGCGTCACGCAAACTGGTTCCGTCTTTGTTGTCGAACCGCTTTTTCAGCGCTTCATTCTTCTTCTTCTTCGTCATTATATTCGCCGGACGGCCGCTACCGGCCTTCCGCTCCACACACAGAGATTCCAGGATCCGGTAAACTGTACTCACGGGCACGTTTTCCTCTCAAAAGTGGTGTACTATAAACTTTTTTCCACGATGATCATGCATTTTGTAAAACCGTACAACACGCTCGCGGAGTACTTGCTGTTTCGACGCCATCTTCGATTGAACTGACATACTGCTCCCTCCATCCATTTCTCCGAAAAAATCTCCTCCTTCCAGATCTTCAAAATCTCCCAGTGGAGTACTCTAGCCAATACCTTTCCTCCGTGTTTGAGCAGCTCACATGGTAGTTGGTCACTGTCAGCGGCTTTATTATTCCATCCGATTTCCTCATGAATCTTAAGTAGCACCGGTTCTGGGAATCTGTCGTTTACTGCTTCGCTCTTTAGATGTTCGTCGAGTATTTCTGCACATGTAGGCTTGTGGCATATAGGTTTGTAAAATTTCTGTTATTCGGTACAGATGCTCACCTCGCTATCTCACATCTATAGGCGATTGATTCGTCGAAATACCGAGTTTTGTCCATTCCGCGCTTTTCTGTATCGTTTCTCGTTCGCTCTCGTACGGTGCATCTTTGCCCTTGCTGCATTCTTTTTTTATATTTCGATTATGGAGGTTTTAACCATAAAGTCATTCGCCTCTTAGGGTTAGAAAAATCTCTTATGAAAAATTTCTAACCCTATATGCGGAGTCGGGACTCAAACCCAGGTGCGCTCTGTACAAGGCAATCGATTTACCAACTACGCTACGTCCACCCCCCGCTGCATTCTTCTTCACAACTAACTGCTGGCACTCGCCATCAAACCAGTCATTTCCTTCATTCGAAGATCCCGTACCTACAGTGCTACCTATGGCGGCTCGCTGGTTGCTCCAGCCATTCTCAAGAGTAGCGCTGTCTCTAATTGCTGCGCATGGTCCTCCGCATCACGATCGCTTCATAACTACTCGCTGGTGAGCCTCGACTCCCGCACTCGACGAGTATTGTACATTGTCGACAGTTTTGAGCGTATGCAGATCTCCTACCAGGTAATGTTCCGAATCTATATTCACACTGCGGTAGATTGAAATATGTGTGATGTTGGATGAATAATTTCCATTGATAAGAACGTAGTCGATTTCGTTCTCAGTTTTGTTGATTAGGTGATCTCCAGGTGGCCGCAGAAGATGAAGGTGATTCGGATTACCATCCCTCGTCGTAGATCGTTCTAATTTATAACGGTGTACAGACTATTTATTGCGATAACCGGTTTATATAATGCTTCTCGGCTTACCTGGGCATTCAGGTCGTCAATGACGAGCTGTACATTCCGCCGCGGCCAGCTGTCTCGCTTCGTGAGGGCACTGCAAATGATGATGCTGTAGTTGAAGCAATTGAATTTGATCCACACTAAACACATCTTTTCGCTGATCGCCTTCCACTTGATCACGTGTTGACGCATCATGCCCAATCACCAGCTCGTTTGTTATGCCTTCGCTCTGGTAGAGTGTAGCCACTCAATGCCCTACAATGCTAAGGCGTCAAAGTTGCGAGTTTTCAGCTCGTCGTCTTCTTTTTGATTGATCGGAAAGTGGAGTTTTCTGCGCGGCCTGTTGGGCTCGACATAATATCCTGTCTCGTAGTCCGCCACTCCGCATAACTGCCTCCAACGACAGGTATTTAGTTTTGCCTACGTTATTATTAAGTTATCTTGACCATATGAAATAAAAACTGTAAATGGAGACGCATGGTTATTACTGATATTGAATTTGAATAATCACTTTATAGCTAAAATAATGACACGAATACATGCACAACTTTCAGATAGCGCTGAGAGCATGATTTTAGAGGATTTTGCTAGTGATCAAGAGCGAGAAGCCGAGTGGGAAGTATGATTTTTCAGATAGTTAAGATATTCAGAATCTTTAAAAATCAGTAAATATTTTCAACCTATTGAAATATGTTTCTGGAACTATTTCTTGCTAACTTACGCAGTAACTGTCAAATTGAATAAACACAGTGGAGTTCTAGTCATTTAGTAATATTATTTTGATCTAAATTTGTATAACACTGATATATCTGTAGCATAAGCGATATTGTCCAAATAAGACCATTTTTTAAGGAATCATATACGCGAAAAAATGTTTTTTGTTCTCTTTTTATGCAAGATATAAAATTAGCAATCTAATTAACTTAAAACTCACCCGCGAAAAAAAATCGTTAACCATCTTGATGATTAGTGAATGTAACTAAACATTCCACTAAGACGTTCAAAACGTGTGTTTTGAAAATTAAAGAAAATGTAGTTTTCATATCACCGAGTCGAACATATCTTATTTGATCCGTAAAAACTAAATATTCATTTCTGTATCACCATAATACGATTTTAATCAATTCGTTTCAATATGGAAAATAAATTCAACTTACTATAATTACTATTAAAAAATTACTATAAAAGACAAAATGCTTACTTTTGAGTCACCCTAATAAGTAGTAAAGTTAATTTCTATTTTTATAACCAAAATGGAAATTCAGCGTGCAAAAATTTCTTTAAACAAAACTTGAACCTTCCCAACAAAATAATTATTTTGAGCCACCCTAATGTATAATGAAGATTTTTTTACAAGTGAATAGTAAATGTTTAATTTTAATAAGTTTTACGTTTTTCAAAAACGAATTCAGTATACCAAAATTACATAAAACCGTCCTATTAGAACCGATACGGCAATGTTTCGCCTTTAGTCCTCCTTTTGTACTAAGTCGTGCCACTGTGCACTGGGGTACAAATGTACCCCAAGACAACTTTGACACGTGCTTCCACGAAGGCTATAAGCAAACTGGCTATACCACCTTTTCCTACTCTTACTAGGAACTCTAAATTAAATTATGGTTAGGGTCCCAGGTCGATAAATACCAAATTCTCGTCTTCACACTGCTCCAAAAAAGGCGTGGGGTACATTTGTACCCCAGTGCAACGTTCTAGGGTTAGTTTGCTCAGAAATAAAACGATGTTTTGGAAACTTGATCGGGCTACTCTTGAGTTGATTCCTAGTCCCACTAGGAGTGTCCGATCCAAATTGGGCAATTCTAGCTATTAGACCGACGTGATTGAAGTTTGTATGGCGTTTTTCGAAAATTTATATAAAGAAAACCCATTAACTCGTATTTTTCAGCCTTATATGCATCAGTTAATCACTATATGCGAAAATAAGAAAGATAATTTCAATCCCTACTACATTGTCGAATATTGCAAATCAATCCAACTTTGATAGGAGAAGTTATTTAACTGTTGACTTTTTTTTGAGTCGGTTTTCGTGGGGCCTCACAGTGTCCGGTGATGAATTGGTAGTCGACTACACCGATCCTTTTTTTTGCGAAAACCTTGTTCCACACTTCACCGAATGGAGGGTGCCAATTCTAACTTTTTAACGAAGAGAGGTAGAGTAGGAACACGTTCAGAAAAGTTACTGTAAAATGCATGTTCTACAACTTTGTGGAAGACACCTAATTTCTATCTGTTTCCGTTGAAAAGTTAGTATTAGCACCATCTATGCGGAGATATGTGGAATTAATATTTTCTAGCCTAACGCTCGTGTTAGGATTTTTGCGGATTTTTATTTTTTTTTTTTTGAAATTCATAACTCTGGATAGAATTGACCAATTTCGATGCTTAGATGCCAATAAATTGAATATTCTTCTAATTCATACTAATGGAGGCTGGTCCACCATGGTCCAAAAACACCGAAGTTATTCCGGATTGCGTTGGGGTATCTTGGTTTTGCAATTTGAGACTTTTTATTAATAACATAGAAATTTTCTATGGGACTTACCTTTGACTGTTTTCAAACTTGTAGGGTTTGCTAAAGTATATCATAATAAAGTAATTTTTGGTTCAGCCACTTTCCCCCGAGAGCCCTGGAACCGGTCACAAGAGGCCAATTATGAATGCTCATTGGATCCATTAAAAAGAGAACGCCAACAATGACAAAGTCAGTGTAGGCTGCAGTAGACTATGTGTAAGAACCATTGCAACTATTTTCAAACTACGAGGATACTTGACCAGTTCACCGGTGTATCCGGAATATGGTCTCAGGAGGTCACTTTCATCATATTGCAAAACTTCATCATGCGACATATCAAAAAACATCTACTGAACTACAGAAGATGGTAGAAGGTGGGGGTGGGCATAGCGTTGGTAAATCGATTGCCTTGTACACAGATCATCTGGGTTCGAATCCCAACCCCGTACATAGGGTTGTAGAGATTTTTCGTAATAGATTTTTCTAATTCGAATAGGCTAATGATCTTAAGGTTAAAACCTCTATAATCTAAATAATAATAATAATGGTTGAAGGTATTCAAAAGAAATGGTCGGTGTTAAGTCAGACAGGACTAAGTCGCAAAACATCAAAAAATGAGATAATGATAACTCTGGATAAAGAATATCGTCAGCTACATTCGACTTTTGCCAGATTTAAAATATGTAGCAATAAACAAGAATTATGGAAAAAATAAATTTCCAATCATAATGTAAAGGATGCTGCGATTGAAACTTTAAACTCGTTTTTCTCGATATCAATATTTTGTCGCTTAGTCCGGTCTGACTTAACACCGACCAAATGTAGAAGCCATTTGGCCGCGATGTCCAGTTCTTGTGAATCCAGGATATGGTCCCAGAGGGTCACTTTTTTTAAATCACAAACCTTCAGCATGCGACGTATCAAAAAATTATTTTTTGAAAACTAAAATTCATCAGATGGTTGAAAACATTCACAACAAGTTCAGAGGCCATTTGGCCGCGATGGTCAGTTCCAATGAATCCGCAATACAGTCGTAGAGAATCACTTTTATCAAATCGCAAACTTTCATCATGATGCGACATATCAAAAAATATTTACTGAGCTTCATAAGATCGAATACATTCAAAATAAGTTTGGAGGACATTTAACCGCGATGGTCCTTTCCGATGAATCCGGAAGACGGTCCCAGAGGGTCACTCTTATTATATCGCAAAAATCCCTACCCGAGCGTTTAGATGTTAACTGCTCAAATTCTTCTAAACATACTATTCCGCCAAATGCTACCATTATTTTGCAAGAAAATATTCACTACCAAGCGCTGTTAGACCCTACGCAAGACTGACTCAGACATCATTTCCTGAACCGTTATGTGTCCAACAAAAAAAACCTTTAACAGACCGATGTGGGTACCCGGACACCCACAAATTGAAGTGCTCATAACTATGGCTTCCTCTAACCAATTTGGAAACTTTTATATGTTTTGGATTCAGGAACTCGTTCACTTTTGATTCTGTAAAATAGAACCGGATGAATGGATCTGGTGCTTGGTAATCCGGATTTCCGGAGTAATGTTCCAGTACTAGGGTATGATTTATGAATTTTAATAATGTCCTAGAAATATGAGCATCAAAACTCTTCAAATTGTCTCTGAAGTCTGTTATTAATTGTTGCGGGGCCCTATGGCAATTTTAAAGATGGAATCGGAATGGAATGGCCACTCATGGCCCCACGGGAACCCGCTCCGGAATGTCCGTTCCGGGATCAAATCACCAAATGGTTCCAAAACCACGAGATACAGCCTACTGATGCAATTCCAAGAATTTTGATACCCATATTACTAGCATTCCATTGAAGTTCACAAATAGTGTCCCAGCGCTGGAACCTGCTTCCGGAAATCTGGATTTCCGGGAACCGAATGAACTAACCAGTTTCATTTTTACCAAGTCTAAAATTGGATGAGTTCCTGCATCCAAAACACTTAGAAGTGTCGAAATCGGTTGGAAATTGCCTTAGTTATTGGCATTTCGGTTTTGTAGGTATCCGGGTACCCACGTCCACTAGAGTGGCTCGAAAATGACATTTTTCAGCACAGCACTTTTTGAGTTCCTTTTGTGGTCCCAAATGCCTGTAAAAAGTTTGGGAGCGGTCGGTTGCTTCCCGGGTTTGCGCATTGCGTTTAAAGTTTGTATGGGATTTTATATGGGGAAATCAATTATTTTGCATTTACGTTAATAAAGATCGCTATTTCACTCAATATGAAAAACCAGGTTTATAAAACGATAATTCAAACCTTGGTTAACCCTTTCATGCCCAACTTTTTCCTGGCGATGCAACATTTTTTTTCTTGGTGCAGGAAGGCAGTTAGGGACCAAATAACTCAAAAAAACTTGAAATTTTAGATTTCAGATCACACGTTTATGTTCTACGGATTGTTGTTTATAAACAACATTGGGCGTGAAGTTAAAGAAATAACCGTAATCATTTGATTTTAATAGTTTATTTCATATAAAAACCATTCAGTTTTTTAAGATTATATCCGTTAATTTATAGTCAAACTTGAAAAAAAATCTTCATTTCACTTAGAGTGATACAATAGAAAACAATTTCGCTGTGGATTGCAGCACAATCCAACACCGCATTTGGTGCAAATAACTCTTGAATAACCGGTTTTGCAACGTTTACATCTTGACTGGGTTTTTTTAAACTCCGGGAAATGGTTAACAGCATCAAATCGAATATCATCTATGAGAAGTACTTGGCGTGATTTATGTTCCGTTAGGTCCTTTGAATGGGAATTACTTGGTCGACCACGTTTTCTAGTATCACCCGCCATTGAATACAACAAACTCTTTGCAATCACTGTGGAAAATTGAATCAAAGAAAATCCTTCCTTTTCACTCAAGCCTGATAATTCAGCATCACGTTGATATTTAAGCCATGAATTAACAACGGCCGTATTTAGTACCCAGTAAAAAATTCTTGTGTAATACTTCGAAGATTTGTGATTCACACGGTATAGCGCACACAGCATATCCGCTAAGTCAACACCTCCCATGAACTTATTATACTCTGATACTACCGCTGGTTGAGTAATATTAATATACTTCTTAGTTTTACTGTTCCATCGACGGCATTCAACTACGGGTTCTACACCGCATATAGTTGAGAGTAGCTGTACAGGCTTGTTGTCATACCATTTGACCAAAACTAGGTTATGAGAACTTTCAACACGATAATCGTAAGACCCACGCCCGGTTTCTTTAAGTTTTTTGTCGCTTTCTATATCACACTTTCCAAGTCGGTTTGACCGTATGGTACCTGTACATAGTATTCCGTTTTCCTTCAAAGATATCATCA
Organism: Topomyia yanbarensis; assembly: GCF_030247195.1. Lineage (NCBI taxonomy): Eukaryota > Metazoa > Arthropoda > Insecta > Diptera > Culicidae > Topomyia > Topomyia yanbarensis. The sequence continues at coordinate 336,933,605 of NC_080672.1, read as the reverse complement.
AGTGAATTGAAGTAAACCAATTGTCAAAATATAGCTTGAAATTTTCGTTATGAGGTAGAGTTTCAGCCAAATGGACAACTATATCCGATGATATCCCTAATCCATAGATTGGGCACGTTCCATCGCCTACGTACATCGCGAAATCATAAACTATACCGGACTGTCCTGCTCTCGTAAACATTTTGAAACCCCATTTATTGGGTTTCTTTGGGTTATATTGCTTCATATTATGTCTTCCTTTAAACGGAATAATTTGCTCATCGATCGCTTGATGCTCCTCCGGAGGCACCTTCAAGCAATTTTGCCTCAACCCTTCAAGTATTGGTCTGATTTTGTAAAGTTTGTCATACCCAGCTTCATCTTTTTGAGGACATAATAAGTTATTGTTGAAATGAATGAACTTTTTGATTTTTTCAAACCGATTTCTGTTCATGACGTTAGCAATTAGTGGTATACGGAGTTCCTCAGACCAAATCATGCGCATTTCAGGTAGTTTCAATATCCCCATATAAACTAAAATTCCAAGATACTGTTCTAACTCCTTAATTGTTGCGTTCAACGCTATAAAGTTTTGTGTCGCGAAAAGGTTTGACTGTTCCACTATATGCGAAATCATCGCATCATCAAAAAACATCTTGAAGTACTGTAAAGGTGTTAGTATATCTCTTGGTTGATCAAGTGATCTTCTCCATTTATCGTCGATAGAACGAAACTTTTTCTTCTTCCACTGTAGATCTTTCAGATTTACTTTTTGTGGGCTTTTCCTTTCAGATTCATCTAGATATTCTTGAGATGCTTGTTCATCTATGAATTCGATCTCTGCTTCATCAACGACGTAACTTTGATCTAGTAAATTCTGAAAATCAGCTTCATTCACATCTTGACATATGCGGTTCAACACATTCTTCGTAGATACCTGAATAAAAATATAATTTGGAGGAAGCTGATAAATTGCTTGAAGTTTTTTTTTTGCTGCTGGTTTTACCTTCTCTCTCCCAGTGACAGCTGGTTCTTCTAGTTCATCATCTGACTCATTCCAGTTGAATTCCGATATGTACTTCACTTCCGTTACAGTGAATCCTCTCTGACGAAGCCGCATTGTTATTTAATTGCACTTTATACTTTCAAATTGTTCGAAAATCTTTTGGAGGAACGTTTCTCAAATGCATCCGTGAAGCACAAAAGCAAAACAATGATTGAGCAACTAAGAAAAGCGGAAAACACGCAAAACACACGTTGAATCTTTTCATGCCCAGTGTTGTTTATAAACAACAGGTTTTTGCGTAGTTGTATTAAACATACGTTATACATTTTAGATTTTATTATTAATTATTTCGATGCTATTAGGAATAAATATATATAAAAAAAAGTTATTTGCCCAATAAAACATCTATTTTCGAAAAACAACGAAAAATAAAAATCATATTCTTACCCGTTCCTTTTTTCCCAGAACTTCCGTTTAAAAAAGTTTTATTACACCCATAGGGAGTGCAGAAATGAGTACAAAAATGGACTTTAAAGATGCATAGTGAGCTCAAGTTTTATTACAGGTACTAATTTATTTTCAAAATATTAGATAACGATTCGAAAAAATGATTTGAAATTGATGTTGTCCACAAACAACATGGGCATGAATGGGTTAACAACTTTGTCGAAACCGGTAACTAGCTGCGAGTTTTCAAAAAATAGTTATAACAATTTTAAAAATTATGGTTCAATCCAAATTAAGAAATTAATTATTTCTTCCCACACTGTCAGTACACCACGACACCGATATTTTAAACTTGAACAAATGAGAATATATTCATCGCAGAGATTTGGTACCTTTGAATGAAATGTTCAGAATGAATTGCTGAATAACACAGACGTAGTCAGAAAATGAAAAGAAGAGGGAGGAGAGAGGCTTGTGTACTCCCCAGTTCCCTTTTTAGATAGTTTAGTATAACATAAGGAGCACATCTTCAACGCAGGTTTGTACCGTCGAATTAAAAATTAATCTTACGTGTTTGAGTGCTACTATTTAAGGGCTCTACTGTTATCTCATTTAAAATGGTACAACGGTTTATAAGTTTTACATATTTTAAAACCCTATTTCTTAGCCGTTCAGAGTCAGAATTTAAAAAAAAAAATGCATATCCTTAGATTCCTTGAAGTCTCGGAATTGTTCCTATTGACGTTTTCGTTTGAGAATCTAGGAACGAAACCAGGATAGTTACTTCAAGCAAGCGTTTTTTATGAAATTGAGTTAGGTTCACGCAAAACAGAGGTGATGTTGGCGGACCAGAAATATACTTCAGGTTAGAACCCAACGCGATTTCCAGACCTGAGTTAGTTTTTGCATCAAGCAAAAATAACATAAATTTGTAGGTGTAAATCCTAAATATTGTAAATGTTTTTTTCCAACAACAAAGATTGTAGTATGATTCATATTTGGGTCTATCAAAATATTAAGAAATTTCAGTCGTTGACTTTTACAAGGACGTAATGGTTCTTTGTCTTATACAAAACAATCTAAAAAGGGACTGGGGAGTACTCAAGCCCCCCCCCCCCCAACCCCCGCTTCTTTTCATTTTCTGACTACGTCTATTTTATTCAGCAATTCATTCTGAACATTTCATTCAAAGATACCAAGTCTCTGCGATGAATATATTCTCATTTATCTAAGTTTTTAATGTCGATGTCGGTGGTGCACCGGCAGTGTTGGAAAAACTAATCAATTTCTGCATTTGGATTTTACCATAAGTTTTAAAATCGTTATAACTATTTTTTGAAAACTCGTAGCTAGTTACGGTCTTCGGCAAAGTTGTTAACCAAGGTTTGAGCAATAGTTTTATGTAGCTGGTTTTTCATTATCAGTGAATTGATTTCCCCATATAAAATCCCATGCAAACTTTGAACGCAATGCGCAAACCCGGGAAGCAACCAACCGCTACCAAATTTTGCACAGGCATTTGGGACCACAAAAGGAACTCAAAAAGTGCTGTGCCCGCTAGTTTAAATCATTTTAAAGCTTTCCCATACAACCGCGAGCCACTCTAACGTTCACCTGTCACGTAGTAAAAAAAATTCAGGAGCTCTCCTCACTCCCCCTTCTACTATGCCAACAAAATTATTAACCCAAAAGCTTGACTTAGTGAAGTTTTAGGCTGTCACAAAGTTTCAATTTCCAACTATGGATAAAACACGTGAATTTCATTAATTAAAACCTAAAAAGGTACCCGGGTACCGCATTTGCATTTTTTGTGGGCCAACGGAAAAGCATAGAAGGAAACAGTTTTAGGATTCAAAATGCTTATAATTTCAACTTCATTTACAATTTTTTTCAAGACGTAAAAAACAAAATGCCCCCCCCCCCTGGTGTCGTTCTGTCTAAGGTTAGGTGCGCGTGGAATTTTAAAACTGCGCACCGCCTGCTGCCTCAGGATCGATCTGAAACACAAAATAATAATAAGGCTATAAAGTAAACTAAATTTGTTGAAGGAATTACCTAAGAACGGGTAAAACACTTTAAATTTGACGTAATGGTCTCAAACTTTGAGATCGGTTTTTTGCTCACTTTAAGGCATCACTAAAAATATGAGAAATTTATCGATTTTATAGGCCATTCCTCTAAAGGAAAAAGTTTTCTTTCAAGAGATCAAAAGATGAAGTCTTTATATCGGAAAATTTTAAAAATGAGGTATGCAGTTTTGAAAAACCTTTTTTTTTTAGATAAACGCGTTTAATTTTTTGAGAAAACTTTCTGTGAATTATTCCTAGTAGAATGTCAATATTTTGTAACAATTACATGGGATTATGGGTTTTGGACGCTGATCACGTCTTTGAAGTCAGTTTTCCAAAATTCAAAATGGCCGATCCAATATGCCAGACACCCCCAAAAAAATAAGTGCTATTTCAGCCAAAATCGAGAATTTGAGTTAATTCGTATCAAAATGGCAATTCCAATTTGGCGAACTAAGATGTGACTTTATGAATTTTGATCAATTTTTTCTTTTTCATCGTTTGTTCGTTGATAGATCATGATTACTCTGCGGTGCCTCTACAGATTAAGCCGTGAAATATGTTCTCGAGACCTGTACACATGTACAGTGCAACGCGGAGCATTCTGGGAACGTGCATAAAAAAGGTTTCTACCTGGGGCGCGCGTGTCGAGCCGAGAGCATCCCATGGCGGCCAGGACACCGCTTCGATCAATGGCCTGATGCGCGGGTCGAAAAAATCAGATCAACACAATATAGTAGACACTTATACCTTTCAAAAAATGCAAAGAAAAAAATAATTTTTTGTGAATGGTAGTATCGTATGCATTACAGTGACCAGTTAATTTAAGCGCTATTTTGTAATTACGTTTTCAAAAGGGTATAGCTCAAAGATTTATTTTGAAAATACAGAATAAACAAACTGATTATCTTATTGTTGATTGTAAATTTAGTTGATGATAATAACTGTCAATTGAACACCCTTCTCGTTTCCACCGTTGATATAATGAAAAGAGAGACACAAAGATTAACTTCATTCACGTCACAAATCTAATTAACCTTCATCTAAACTCAAATCGCTTTACAAAAAATCACGAGATACACTTTACCCATCCCCTCCCTACTCGCAGTCAATTCCTCCGATTGTTCCACAAGAGTGGAAAACATTTCAAATTTAGGTTTCTCTAATCCGACGATGCTCCAGATAAGAAGAGGCTTGAGATCAGTAGAGAGAGAAAAAAAAGTTCCAAATCCTCAGTGTCACTTCGCTTTGACTCCGGTCTGACAGCAAGGCGACCCTCGTCGCTCCCGCCATCCTACATTACTAAACAGCGAGGCTTAACAACTTACTGTTCCAGCAGGGCAATTTTCCCCACCCTATCATCTTCTTGGCCGGTAGGTCGGTCGGTCGGTCGGTTTGCTGATGTTATTTCCTCTTCGGTTACGGTGCGGTAGCTGATCATCAAATAAAATAAAAAAGGGAACAAACGAATCAAGCCACAACAACCGACAACGTGTGGGAGGGCGGCGATATTTCATTTCCTCATCGCCGAAGGATTAGACGCCTGGAATGAATCGTTCAACAGGAAATAAAAGTGATGCAAACAATGCGAAAAGTGTTCTGCTGAATCGACTATTTCATCGGCTCAACCTCCAGATTCAACAGTCGGAAGCCACAGAGGAGGAAAGTGCGAGAGATCTTCGGGAAAGATGTCCTCCCATTGTTCCTTCACCGACTGACTGAGGCTGCTAAAGTGCTGATGATTTTTTTTTCTGTTTCATTCCCCCGAATAGCCTTCCTTTTTTTCCTCGAACGCATGTTCCTGGATGCCGTAATTTATGCTGCTCTCACTCCAGGCGTGTCGCAAGGGCTTACGTCTTTTTATCCTATTTTGCACGCAGTTTTTCATTTACCACTTTAGCTAAAACGGTTTCGGACGCTTTTTTTCACTTTCCTAAACAGGCAGATTTTCTGTCCCCATGAGGATCTACCCCGTATTTTATTTGTCTGGCAAAGTGTTGGCAAGTGCACGGTGGTTCAAGCTTACGATGCCTAGAAGAAAAATTCCATTGAATTTTGGAGTCTGTAGGAAAGGAAATCCCATTTTGTGCCTTACGGATAACCAATGAGCAGACAAGTGTACGAAGGCATACGCATTGTATGCAAACATTTTTAGAACTTTAAACTCGGAATCGGACCTTCCGCAAGCGTCATATCCCAGGGCACCCAAACTGCAAACCAAGTGGAAGAATTCAACATCTTTCTCGCCAGTGTCACCACCGCACAGTGTCGCCTAGCTAGACAAAACCTTAGTACTGTTCGGTAATAAATATCTTATTTTACCCCGAGGTATGAAAAAGATGATTTTTCATAATATGCCTGAAGGAGTGAATGTTGAATTTCTAAGCCACCCTAAGTGCCCTAAATGAGCCGAAAAAAATATTCATCAACTATGAATTCAGCGTCACAAAAGTACCCCAAAGAGAAGTTTTTTACATATTTGTGCAACTTTTGAAGTTTTATCCGATTTTCGCGTGGAGAATTACCACTGTGCACACCGTCACGAAGGCCGGCCCTGGGGTGCGAAATAATACGAGGAAACGAAATTATCTCGAAATTCCGGAACACCATCTCAACAACCCTCTCGGAATCCTATCCAGCGCAACCCGTTCCGCCAGAGCAAAGCATTGAGATCCTTTCGAACCGATATGCTTTGCTGCGGTGCGAAGCCGTTCACACTCGTCCGTCACACCAGAGGAGATAAGTGTAACCCAGCAAATTAGAATAAGATAAAACAAAATTCTTCGTATTGGGCCGCAGAACAGCACTCACTTGATGGGATTAGCAGCAGAGTGAGTCCTACATCAAATTGGTATTGAAGCATCCGAATGTGCACGTCGGTCGTGAAGGGTGTTCGGGTGGGGTTGTATTTCTCTGCCTCTGATGTGGCTTTCTGCGGTTTTCCCAACCCATCAAACTCTCGTGTATAACCGTCAGTGTGACTCAACATGTACTGGGGACTCTTTCGTAATCGTATCCTTGTAGCAAAATGTTATCCAAAAAGAGTGCAGGGAGATGAGCCCACCGAAGGAGATCAATTTCATGCTGTTTGTGGGTAACAAGTGGAATGTGCAATTTCTTCATCAGCTCATATATTCAGAAGATCAGTTATCTTTACTCTATTGTTACTACTCCGGGCGGAGCTGTCAAAGAATGACAATAGTGTATTCCCGCTTCTTGCTCATTAATGCGTTTTCTTTGATGAGTGATTGTCTACTGTAATCATTGGGATGGTTTCAACAGTTATATGTCGGACAGGATATGCGGGTACCTTAAAATTTTCCGCCCGAGAATGTTCAATGCTTCTCTCTAGCTCGAAATTGTTGATTACTAATATGGTTGAACATCGCCAGGTATAGCTTTGGATAACAATGACGATATTTTTATTTTTACATCAATACTGCCTTCATTGCTTACATCATTACTGCCTACAATCGCAAATTAGTCCCATGTAGATAGGGAATCATGGGACTGACTTGCGATTATGAGCAGAATAGATAAACTATCTAAGAACAAATCACAACAACTTCAGAATCCAATTCAATGTATTTTCAAAAATTTAGAGCGGAACGCATAGCAGGACTATATAGGGGAAGATGGGGTAAAACGCACCCTGATCACCACTCTGATCATGAATTTGGCAGCGGGATTCCAATCAAATCAACGTAAGACTGGACACATTGGACAGACTTAATAAGGAGTTTCTTGAGGTGCAGTCGGAGATCGAGATATTGGACACGCCAGACATGCTTGAGCGGTTCGTGTTGATTTCAAAAATCGCTAATCACGTACCCCTAAGTTCGGCGATGCCTATCAACTTTATTAGCCACCCAACATCTGTCAGTTCTCACCATCCAGTGCCATGTAATGTTCTTCATCTTTCACAAGCGGCTAGCGCCAAAGTGGCCGGCACAAATCAAAGGAATCCCTACATGGCCAAGTCAGCAATTAACGCAGCAACCTCAGAAACAATCATAAACGCTCCGCAATGCCCGATTTGCCTCGATGAGCACCTGCTACACCAATGCCCAAGGTTCACCAAGCTGTCCATTTCCCAGCGCCGAGAGCTAGTTAGTCAGCGCAACTTGTGTTGGAACTGTTTTAGATCAAATCATCAAGCCAGTATGCTGCCGTTATAAGCTTAATTGTCCCATGTTCTATGGGATTCCCTGTATACATGGGACAATTATGCGTAGAACGGCCGTATGTGTAAATCAAAGTTCTTCTCTAGTATCTGTCGAACTAGACACCATACGTTATTGCACGATCAAGCTGCAACCTACGATGTTTCGTCAACCTCTGCCGCCATGTCAGATATTCCCGCATCGTAACCTACCCCATCCACGTCAGCGGTCGTGAGGACCATTGGATCAGCGTATCCACCCGAAGTAAGTCTCTCCATCCAATCAAACCATAACATGGTCTTACTGGAAATTCTTCACTTCAAGTTGTTGACAAATATGGCAGAGAAACTCCAGTCAAAGCACTTCTTGATTCCATCTCGATGCCCAAATTCACCACCAAGAAATTGGCAAACCCGTGCCACCCATCCAAGCCCATGGACATCGCAGTTGCCGGAATAGAAGAATCCGTCAAGCAAATCAAGCGCCCGATAACAGCCACTATCAAATCGAGAACAAGCGCATTTTCCACCACCCTCGAATCCCTCGTTATGAAGAAACTCACTGCCAATCTTCCAACGTTACCCATCAACATTGCATTGGGGAAAATGTCGAATTTCTCTTCCACTGAACCGCACTTCAATGTATTAAAAATTATCGACATTATCATCGGTGGCAAGCGCTACCAGGACATTCAAACTGGAAAACGCATATCCATCATCGGCGACGGTCTACCACTGCTGCTAGTAGATTATCTTTTTGGGTGGACAGTTTCAGACAAGATGTGCCCCTCTTCTGCCCACGCTTCGCCGCCTTGTTATATATCTACCGTTAATCGTTCTCTTGAAACAGCACTGCAAAGATTTTGGGAACTGGAAGCCGTCGATCATAGTTCAATGTATTACGCTGAAGAAAGAAGATGTGAAAAAATGTTTGCTAGCACCACCACTCGAAATCATTCTGGGAGGTTCGTCGTACGCCTTCCTCGGTCCGAAGATCCGCAAGTCACCCTCGGTGATTCGCGCGCGATCGCAACTCGTCGATTCTACAGCCTCGAAAGACGCCTAGAGCAAGATGGCACCGTTAAAGCCGCATACCACAAGTTCCTTGAAGAATATGCAAGTCTTCACTATATGCAAAGGATCGATCCTGTCGATAATGGAAAGCCACATTGTTATCTGCCGCATCACCCGGTTTTTAAGGAGGAAAGCACTACCACCAAGATTCGCGTGGTGTTTGATGCCTCTTGCAAAACTACCTCCGGGTTTTCGCTCAACGATTCGCTTCTCGTTGGTCCAGTGGTGCAACAGGACATCCTCTCGATCGTGATACGTTTCCGCACTCGTTCTGGGGCCATTGTTGCAGACATCGAAAAGATGTACCACCAGATTGAAGTGCATCCCGCTGATCAGAGTCTTCAAGGCATCCTATGGCGTGTCAATCCAACGGATCCACTCGAAACCTACGAACTGCGCACCATCACATACGGAACAGCTTCAGCTCCATACCTCGCAACACGGACGCTGCAGAAGCTGGCACAGGAAGAAGGAGATTTGTATCCAGTAGCAGCCGAGGCAATCATCGAAGATTTCTACGTCGATGATCTACTGTCTGGTGCAGATGATGTACAAGCTGCCATACAAAAACGCCGGCAGATATCAGCGATGTTAGATTCGGCCGGCCTTCCAATAAAAAAAAAATGGGCGTCAACCATCCCGGAGCCTCTAGATGGTGTTCCCCAGGAGGACTTAGCTATTAAAAGATCATGTAGTGATCTACAAGACAACCAGTCGGTGTCAACGCTCGGACTTGTCTGGAACACAAAGACCGATATGCCTAGATTCAATGTCCAATTACCACTTCCGGCGACGATTCTCACCAAACGTAAGGTGATATCATACATCACCAAAATTTTCGACCCACTAGGCCTCGTTGGTGCAGTTATCGCGGCCGCTAAAATGTTCATGCAGAGACTGTGGAAGTTGAAGTCCAATGACCAGAAACCCTGTGAATGGGACAAGCCGCTCCCACAGAAACTTCAACACGATTGGAAGCAATTTCATGCTACACTTTACGCCCTCGATCAACTCCGAATTCCACGGTTTGTTGCACTACCAGCTGCTTCCATTGTCGAGCTTCATTTTTTCTACGACGCATCGGAATCCGCATATGGTGCTTGTTGCTTTGTTCGTTCCGAGAAAGCGGACGATGTCAAAGTCCAGTTAGTGACATCGCAGTCGAAGGTGGTTCCAATTGCTACAAAGCATTCCATCGCTAGACTTGAGTTATGTGCAGCTGTATCGGCCACCAAGTTGCATCACAAGGTGACGCATGCCATCAAAATCCCCTCCAAAGTTTTCTTCTGGTCCGACTCGACCACTGTTCTTCAATTGCTTAAATCATCACCGAATCGTTGGAAGACGTTCGTAGCCAACTGCGTCTCCACCATACAAACCTCTACAGAATGATCTATCTGGCAACAAGTGCCGGGTGCAGAGAACCCCGCAGATGAATTATCCCGCGGTCTACCGCCAGCAGAACTTCTAGCAAGATCAAGATGGTGGAACGGCCCAGTTTGGCTAGCTCTTGCTCCATGTCATCGACCACACTCAGTTGTTCCAGAAGATGAAGCATCCGCCGTCATAGAAGAACCTCGGAAGGTAGCTCTAGTTTCATTAGCTATATCCACGGCCACCTTTGCTGATCACCTGTTTACCCGATTCTCCTCGTACACAAAGCTGCGTCGGGTGGTAGCGTATTGTCTGAAGTACATCCGTTCGCTGAGGGCCACGACCCAACAATTCACCGGTGAACCATCCAGCGTTCTCACCACAGCTGAGTTAACAGCAGCAGACCATGCACTAGCACGCTTAGCCCAAGCCCAGCTTTACTCGGAGTTAGCCGGTCTAAATGTACCATCTAGCCACAATGAAATCCTGAAATCATCCCCACTAAGATGGTTGAAACCCTACATATGCTAACACGGTATTATTCGCGTCGGAGGACGCCTATCGAATGCCGAGGTTCCAGAGAGCATTAAGCATCCGATCGTCATTTCCGCCAAGCACCCACTGGCCGAACTGATAGCCAACCATCACCACAGGATTCTTCTCCATGCTGGTCCGCCATTGATGCTTTCAACAATTCGACAAAAATACTGGATCGTTGGCGCTAGAAATTTGGTTCGTCGCACATATCATCGGTGTATCAAATGTTTCTGACAGAAGCCAATTCTCGTCCAACAAGCAACAGCTGATTTGCCCACATCAAGAGTAACGCCCATTCTCAATTAGTGGCGTTGACTATTGTGGACCAGTGTTCTTGAAGTCACCAGTACGTAATCGATCTCCATCCAAAGCGTACATTGCTATCTTTGTCTGTTTTGTCACTAAAGCCGTCCACATCGAGTTGGTCTCCGATCTGTCGACCCCGGCTTTCATAACAGCCCTTCGTCGATTCGTTGCTCGACGCGGCCGTATCTGTGAGCTTCACTCCGATAATGGCACCGCTTTCAAAGGAGCAGCCAACAAACTCCACCGCATCTACGAAATGTTGAAGTCAATTGATGGTGACAGAATCCAAATCCTGAATTGGTGTGGTGAAAACGAGATCCAGTGGAAATTGAATCCGCCTCGTGCCCTACACTTCGGAGGACTTTGGGAGGCTGCGGTAAAGTCCGCCAAGCATCATCTGTTACGCGAGATCGGCCACGTTAGCATTAGCCAGGAAGATATGCTAACCCTTCTGGCACAAATCAAAATGTGTCTCAACTCAAGACCGTTGACCCCGATCCCAACTGCTCCCATTGACCTCGAAGCTTTAACACCAGGGCATTTCCTAGTTGGCTCCAACTTACAAGCTATACCAGAAATGAGCCTGGCTACAACTTCAGATAACCGTCTGGATCATTGGCAACGTACCCAGAAGCTATTCCACCGTATATGGGCTCGTTGGTATCCAGAATATCTTGCACAGCTTCAGTCTCGAGCCATAAAGGGTTGCAAGCCTGTAGTTCAAATAGAAGTAGGGCGAATCGTAGTCATCAAGAACGATAACCTTCCACCAGCGAAATGGCCTCTCGGTAGGATCATTCAGCTTCATCCACCCAAGGACGGGGTCGTCCGCATCGTCACCATAAGAACTGCAGTAGCTGACAACGTGGTGAGACCAGTCGCGAAGATTGCTCTGCTACCAATACCTACGCCTTCGGATCCAATCATCGTAGAAACACCAAGCGATGCAGAGACTACAAAGACCGGTAGAGTAGTCCGAAACTAACTCGATACGCATCTGGAAGGCGATCAGGTGATTCTCATTCCAATCCATTCACCGTTCCCTGTTCGTTCTACCGGGTCTTCTCTTGTTTACAGATAGCAAACGCCGGATCTTCGATCTACGTTCGAGAGCTGTGAATCAAATGCAAACACCTGAGTTTGATTCTGCAACAGATAAAAGGTCCTGCTACGGAAACATCGGGTTCATCAAGGCGATGCTGATGGATCACGAGATGAGATGAAGGCGATGAGGAGTTGAAACAGTACCGCTGTTTCAAGGAGGCCGGAATGATCACCACTCTGATCATGAATTTGGCATTGTACATAGTTTCTCTGTAAATACTTAATACTAGTCCTAAGTCTAAATTATGCTCTAACCTAAATTCAAATCTCTAAACAACATATTTAAAACTACATCTAAACTTAACTATCCAACTAAATTCAATCGTAAATCTGAAACCTGATGTATAACAGTTACAGTTTGATCACTAACCTAAACCACTAAACTCACCTAGTCTCTTTGATCTCTGATAAGGGAGATAGCGAAAGAGAGAAGAACCGATAATTATAAATTACCAAATTTTACCTATCTTGAGTAGTAGCAAATATACCCTCGGAGCGATAGCATACCAAACTGGCCATATCTCTTTGTACAAGTCTTCAATACACGTGTTATATATCAGAACCAATATCGCAATTGCTTTTACTTTACCCCACATACCGTATCGTTATCAGTAACTAACTCGGACAAGACGGACAAAGTAAGCTTCTCTAACGACGTTGCGAGTTACTACAATTGTGATCAACATTTTGCATGTCTTCGGTGAGGAAGTTTGGAAATGCAGTGTAAACCGGCGTGAGTGATTCCTTCAGTGATTTCTGGTGCCGTTTGGAAGGACGGAAGAAACGCCTGTGATACCGGCGTATGCAGCATCCACGGCTCGATCACACCCCCTGACGAAATATAATCATAACTAAGCTATAGAACATCAATTGGGAGAATTCAATTAATGATATCGTTTGGCCAACATTTTCCTCTATAATCAAAATTATAACGCTTCGCAAAATATTCAAAAACATAAAAATAATTCAATTCTTCAAAATCACCTTTTGAAAAATAAGCGGGAAAAACGGACCTGTGCGGGGGCAAAATGCACCACAACAACGGGGCATAATGCTCGCCGAACAACCAAGTAGTTTTGTTTTCTGGCGAGATTTCACAAAAGTGTGCATAAGGTGGACGTTTGAAGGGGATCTGTTGGGCGGCTTTGAAGGGAGGTGGCTAGATGGGGGGAGGGACATGATGGGGGTGACTTGGGACATGATGGGGGTGGCAGGGGGTTCAGGGAAGGTGTGTAATAAAGGGATGGGGTGGGGGCAACCACTCACTGCATACCCCTATCTACGCCTTCATAAGTCAAAAAAATTGCCGGGATAAGGTTGTCGATTTTCAGAGTGATTGCATAACCTTTCTATATGAGAAAGGTAAAATGTGCCAAAGTACAAAAATGTCAATTTTCGCCAAAAAAATTTTTTTCGATATTGCATCAAATCTCAACGTTACAATTATTTTAAAAACATTTGGCATCAAAAATACAAATTCGATTTTGAAATTTTTCTTTACTCCCCCCTTTGAGAATTTTTCAATTGAGTTTATATGGGAATTTGCTGTGTGGCCGCTCTCGTCAACCCGTATCTCCGGAACCGGAAGTCCAATCAATAAAAAAATCAATAGCAGCCGAAGGGAAGGTTGTACCTTTCATTTGACACTGAAAATCGGTCCAGCCATCTTTGAGAAACAGAGGTGACATTTTTTCCACATACACACATACATACACACTGACATTTTTCGAACTCGACGAACTGAGTCGAATAGCATATGACACTCGGCCTGGATTAGGTTGTCAATTTTCAAAGTAATTGCATAACATTTCTATATGGTAATGATAAAAATACGAACATTGATATAAAATAAAAATGCATAAAACTGAAAACCTCGAAAATAATAAAATATATTTAATATTAAAAACAAGAAATATTTAAAGCATTGAAAAAAGTGAATAAAACGTTAAGAATGCATAATGGTAGAAGAATTGATATAAAAAACAAAAATAAAATAACCATAAAGAAATTAAAAAAAAAGGACCGGAAGATTTTGAAAAATTGGAAAGACGAAAAAATGAAGAATTTTGGAAGGCATGGATTGAACAAAAACGGACAAAATGGAAAACAAAAAATAGTAAAATAAAACCGAAATGGTATACCATATAAACACATATAATCGATAAAATAACAAGAAGAAATTGAAAAAATGATTAGAAATTCAAACAACAATCTAAATGTAAAACGAAGAAAAAATGCGCATAATGGCAACAAAAAGATAAATCTTATGCTTCCTAGAAAAATAAAAAAATTAAAAGCAAACCTATTGGAAAACGACCAACAGAAAAAGCACTTTCAAAATAGGTTAAATGAAGAAATGAAAAATAACAGAAATGAACAAAACGAAAGATAAAATAACCTGTGTAAAAATTAAAAAAAAAAAATATTAAATTAGCAATGAGAAAAAATAAAACTACGGAACGGAAAGCAAAAAAACTAGAAAACATGTAACAAAATACGAGATAATTTTCGAATGAATTTAAAAAGTGCAAAAATATATGGAGAAAAAAGAAAATTGAAGAGGATAATAGGAATGAATGGAGCAAGCAGACAAATTTTAAAAGTTGGATGGAATGAAAAAGAAAGCAACAAATAAAAAAGTAGGGTATTAAAATAAGAATTAAGGTAAGTGGTAGTGATGAAAATGCACAAATGAAGAGCGATGGATAAAATAAAAATATGGTAAATGAAAATAGATAAAAAAGGCAGAATGTAAAAATTGCAGAAATACAGCTTGAAAAAAATGTAAACACTTTTTTATGATGTCTTCCGTTTTATTTCCACTATTTCATGAAACCTGCAAAAATGCACTTTTATATCACAGATACGTATTTCGGCCACGACTTGCAGTCTTCATCAGTGTTTGTATCAATATGCGAAAGATATCAAAAAAGAAAAGTGTTTAACCTTCCGGCAGTCGCGCTAGTACACTGAGTGCACGCTGCTCTGAAAATCTAGCGAAATTGTCTTAGGGCAGCAACGGCTGCTCGTTCAGTGGGGCATAAGCGCGACTTCCGGAGGGTTAATATAACATTTCACTAAGTCGCCCAAAAACAGTGCTTTTTAAAGTGTTTAAAATTGATCAACGAAATTTTAACAAAATGTTAAAAAATCAATGTAAAAATAAAAAATGGGGAAAATAGCGAAACATGAATAAAATTGCAAATATGGGTTGTGGTTGGATTTTACTCTATGCTGGTTTCGAAAACATTCATAAAAGCTAAATAGGCTCTGCTCTATTTCTTATGTAGCTCGTTGCACAAAATATATCATATATTCTTCACATTCACCACAGAGTGTAATGTTGTGGCAGAGCATTAAGGTGTATTTTTTTTGTTGCGCATTATTAAAATTTTGTAATGTCATGATATCTAAAATCTTTGGGTTTATCTATTAGTATATTCTTAGAAGTATTTCGGGGCAATAAGTGCAAAAAATTTGAAAATTTGTCGTGAGATGGCTGAATTATATGCGTTTAATATTTTCGGTTCATACCATTTTTGTAGAATTTGGATAGTGCACCCCCATATCGAAAACAAAGACGTAGTCCTACGTCAAAATCATCAATTATTAACATTTATTCATATCTTTGGCTTCATTTGGTCTATATACAATCGGTGAGATGAATTTTGAAGGAAATAAGTCAGTGAATCTAGAAAAAAATAGTTATTTTTGGGTACAGTGTTGCTAAATATGCTTTATTTCCACTTTAAAATTTAAATTGAATTTTTCTCATAATTCGTGTATTATTATTTTGAAAATGATTGCGCCGTTGTGCTTCTCAGATAGTTTTACATATAAAAACATCTTACGCATCAAGATAACTTGAGCCAACCCCCAGTCAGTAACCAAGCAGAATGTGAAAATTCTGAAAACGCCTCTTTGTACAGATTTTTTAGACAAGTCATGTGGCATATCTAACTCAGTTTACCCCAAAATGGCGTTTGTCATAAGATAGCACAACAGCGACGGTTTGTTAAAAATTTGTTGTTTGTTAAAATTTGACTCGAAATGATTTTGAATTTTAAACTACTTTAAAATTGAAACTAGTTTATAATTTCTTAACAAGTTGAATTTTTGGCCGAAATATGATAATCAAAAATACGACACCAGTTTGGCCTTATCAAGCCATAATGCGTACGGCGTCGCAAAAGCTGTCGAATCGGAGTTGTGAAACACTTTGAGCAACATCTCATGTTGCTCCAAATGCTTAAGATCCAACACTGACTTGACTCGTTTATCGATCCTAGTTTGCATACCGTACAAAATTTGGCTCACTGTTCTTCAATCTCCCACCCAATCACTGATTTTTTTTCTGTCCAATTTCAAGCTACCACGAGTTGCTGAGAGAAATCTCTCATGCAAATATGTACGTTGCGCGATTTCCAATTTGACCTGTCACCGAAGTTATAATACACTCTTATAAAAGAAATGGCTTTTTTATATTTCGTTTATTTGACACGGCGGTAGCTTAACGGAGCATTGAAAATTCTTTTTGGGTTGGTTTGCCGTAGATGCGTTGGCAATCGGTAGAGATGCATTCTACTCTGTATCTCCCGCGCAAGGTTGTCCGTGGTGCGCTGTCTGATTACAATACTTGCACGTAGGAGTTTGCCCCTCATGGGTGCATATCGTAGTTTGATTAATAGTAGCTTCGTGAGTTTTAAGTTTTATAGTCAAGTGGGAGGGGATAGGTCTTTCGATCCGCATCCTCACCACAAGAACACCGTTAGGTGTACCCGGGAAGAAATTTCTCCACGTCGGATTCTACTTCTCCGTATTGCGACATGTATTTTGCGATTAAATCAGGAGGGGTACGTGGTGATGGGTCATGTAACTTTACATCTACATAGTCTTTTTCTATATACACGGGAATCTTAATTCCAACTTTATCACTTTCAACCACGTGCTTCAAGTTGTTCTGCAAAACAAAACGTTCGGCTTGTGCTAACGTGTTGACTGATATGAGTACTACATTGCGAAGATGATGATACTGTAGATATAACCTCCTTGAGCTTAAGCTGCATCTTCACCTTCAGCAGGTATTCCACTTCACGAGAACTCAATGTTATTGAACAGAATTTAAAGTTAACGACCGCTGTGTTGGGTCGGAGCAGAAATTTTTCGTCAACTTTACTCATGATGGCAAGAATAAATTAAAAGTTTCCTTTGTTCTCGAGACAATGCACACTAGATCGAGAGGTTGCTAGTTGTTGTTCACTTGGTTCGATTATACGTCTGACTTGGGCAGAAGTAGAAAGTAGACTAAAAGAAATGGCATTAATAATAATAGTAGAATAGAGTGAGTTCAAGTAGACCATTTCTTTCAAAACAAAAATAGAGGTGCAATATTCGAGGTTAAATAAAACAATGTACACACCTAGAATATTAGCGGTTCACCTTATATTTGAAAAGTGTTAACTCTGCAGATTATTTCAAAATTATTAACAGAAATGATGAATGCAATCCATTGACGTCATTCATGTAAGAACATGAGAGAAAGTAGCAAATAATGTGAAAAATCATGAAACCACGGAAGGAAATGTTGAAAAACATGTTTGTTCTAGCAGCAAAGTCTGGTTTTGTACTTATAAATTACTTCTTCGGTGTCCTCGTCATCGCCAGAGCTTGGAATTGAAGTTGTGCATTCCGGCTCACGTGGTAGCTTAGCTGTGTGGCTGTGACGTTTGCGCTTCGATTTTTTTATTCCTTTTCGATCTCATGTTCGATCATGTTTTTTCGATGATCTACTTTAAACTTAAATTATTATGTTGTTAACTCACGCAAAATATCTGATGCGCTTTCGTTTCATTTCGTTTTGGCGTTTTCGCACGAAATTGCGCACAATTTTGCTGTCAAAATAATTCAAATCTACATCATGGTAGTGACCTATAGTGCCCCCAAGCATATGTTTAATATTCATGACCGTATTTTTTTCAAAAACAAAAATGTCGAAAAACCAACACAATACTCGTGTTCACCATTAATTTTTACGTAAGCAAAAAAGCACTTGACATTTTTTACATTTATTAAATGTACTGTACTGAGGACGAATAGCAATGTGTTTTTGCTACACACGTAAACATAAGGGATACAGCTGATCCACGGTAGCCGAAATGACAGTGGTCAACGATGTTCCCTATATCTAATTTATGCAATACGAGCGACCTCTGCAATAACATAGCAAAGATAATGCCCTGTACCTATTGCACACCCATACCTATATGACCCCATTCTACTCTATGTATAGCATGGGTGCAAAAATTGAAACGATTTCTGGCTGTCAGGAAAATAAAAAAAGATCTTTGCAATAGATTTCTATGCTGAAATGGCACAATTGTCTGCTTGTGCCATTTCAGGATGAAAATTTATTGCAGCAATCACTTTTTTTTATTTTGTTTTTATAAAGCTATCGAAAATGTCTTGTCTTATGCACATGTATCATTACAGCATGCCACTTGACTTGATCGACATGGTGGTGGTAGGATAGGTTAGCCAGTTACGACTATATTAAGGTTGGACAGAGAAAGGGTAAAATTCGCAAACGAAAAAAGCAGTTTTTTTCCACACCGTATGTCAGATCTTCATAAAAATCAATCAGCAGTACTTTTAACAGCATTCTACATACGCTGACTGATTTTTATGAAGCTCTGACATACGGTGTGGGAAAAAACTGCTTTTTTCGTTTGTGAATTTTGCGCATTCTCTGTCCAACCTTAAACTTCAATCGAGTGTTATACGAGTATTATCATTATCCTGGAGCTGATACTATCAAGATGCACCGCATTAAAAAAATCTCAACTAAGTGCGGAAATGGATATTGATAGGGTTTTCTCAAAATAATACATCAAAGATTATTATATTTTCAATCAAATCTGTTCGTTTTATTTTCTTATTATAAGCATTAGATCATTAAAATGTACGTTAAGCTGCAATTCCGTACACCATTGTGCTAATTGTAAGAGTTCCATGATCTGTGCCCCTGGCTATTCAAACAGAGGTATCCCTAACGTATGACAATTCTGTGATCCTTGTTCGATAAAAACTACGAATTCCAACACATGCGATACTGCCGACATGTGCAATCCCTGTCTCGAGATGCCATGAAATTGATCATTTTTTTTCTCGAATCACCGGTTTCACGAACGAAAATTCACTCCCCACCCGGACATCCGGGGATTATCATCACACATCAAAACAGGAGAGCTTTTCGACACTTTATAGGATGTCAATCAATCAGCTCTAATGCATTATTTATTATCCTTATCCCGTCCATCCGGTCGATGGCTGGGTTTTTCAAGTGCTATGAGTACAACGTATAGTGACAAGCAGGAAAAAGGAAAACTGTTCTATACTTCACGTTACAGAGTACTGTTTTTCCTTCCCTGATGGTTCTCGTCGTCAAACCTGCATACCGACATGTGAGTATGTGTGTCCATTCTTGCTTTCACACCCAGCAAAGTCCTGCACTTGGTTGGACTGTTGACACTCTGCTGGCGATGGCGATGGCGATGGCGATGGCTACTCGGGTGTTCGAGCTCACATAGGTGCACAAACACGTACGGCTCGGATCCATCGAAAGTGCCTCCCGCATGCACCGGGATATTATTGGGATAGGGATAGGGAGTAATATCGTTATCGACGCCAGTCAACCTCCCCCGACCACTGCACTGCCTGATCGGCGGCCGGTTGGTTTCATCAAGTGAGAAAGGTCAACGTTTCGCGCTGGGCGATATCGATTTCCGCACGTGAGGTGGCGAATGAAGGAAAAAGGTTATACGTTTTACCTACGCGCCTGATGCATATTGGTGAATCAAGTATTTCAGTGGTTGTTTGAGAGGGGGGGGGGGGCGGTTAATAAAACACTGAAAGCGTTTTTCCTTTCTATTAAACGAAAGAGTAAGGAATAGTTCCAAAACCTTTCATCTGTGTCTCCGGATTATTGTCTATAACAAACACATAACTTCGCATTATTAAATACCACTTTCGTAGTTAGTGGTGGAGAAAGTTATTAAAATCTCAAAACAAACGGAGGCTTTTCCACCCTAATTTGTTTGATGGAGACGCATTGTTGTTTTCTAACGCTTCACTACGAATCAAGGAATCACTTTCCTTAAAACATGCAGTTGCAATTATAACAGCTCGTATTTCATTCATTAAAATTGTAGGTATTGTTTGGAACATTATGAAACCTAAGACAAGACGTGACAATAAGTAGCATTTGTTGAAATTTTTTATCAAAATGTTTCAGCTCCTGATTGCTTGGTTTTGACAACTTATACTATAGAAATTGAGAATGATAAATAAAAGTGACTGCACAGATAAGCAAATGATGATTGACCATACCAAGTTTGCATGGAAATATTGTCATTACCTTTTCTAATTACAATTAGTAGGGATAGTGGGTACGCTTGATCCCACTTTTGTTTTTTTCTCAAAACTTTTCAATGAAATAAAAAATTCAATTGCAAAATTCACAATCTTGTAGTCAATTCGAATTTTAAGAGCTATGAATAATGTGTAACTACGAGTACTATGTCCTATCAGTAATAGGAACAGTTTTAAGAATCTTTCCAAAATGAGGTTTTTGTAAAAATGTATGGTAACTTGATCCCCCGCCTAATAGGGCTAAAGAAAAAAACACACTATGACCTATAGATACGAAAGTTCAGCTAACCACCTATCCTGACAAATTAATTAATGAGACTATCTTTTTAGATGCACGACAAACTTTAACCACAGTAGAAAGTCGAGAAAAGTATTTGGGATAAATCAATGCTGTTTAACCGGATTTTTCAACCTTCAATAACTTATACCATCATTTGTTCATGGAAAAAACATTTTAGATCAATTCATAGTGCCAGGTACGTTATCAAAATGATGTTTTTCTATTTCTATACATTTCGAAAGTGTTTGAGAGAACAAATGATAGGGATCAAGAATACCCAGTGATACAGGGATCAAAGATACCTGTTGTATGAGGTGAACAAAATTTAATTTTTTTGTATGTTTAGTGAAACTTTTTATTCGAAAAACGTGTTTTTCTAGGAAGAAGCCCTTAGAAAGTAATCGTGCTTGAAAATATTTTTAAATAATTAGTTCGACAATCTCATACAACGGTTCAAAAAATTTGTGAAAAGATCTTCGAGATGGATTTAAACACATATTTTCTAAAATATTATACATTTTTTTCAAACCAAATGTAATACATCAGATTTGTTTTTTAAACATCATGAACTACCAAATACTTCATTTTCTTTTTATATTATGGTAACTTTATGCATATAGACTAGGAGATATGGCCAAGGAATCAAATATCCCCAAAGATCAAGTATCCTCACTCTCCCTAACGTTTGATGAATAAAAAGTAATCAAATAGAACAGCAATTGTGCGTCAAGTTAGAACGAAAACTTACCCTTTAGTCCCAAATGTGGCTGATCGACATTAGTAATAAGTAATGTATGCTTGCATAATCTAAAAAAAAATCAGAAAATTGCTTTATCAAAGCATCATTGATACGACTTAGAAAAACGTTGTGTTCCATTAATGTTGTGTATTCAAAATTCAATATAATACAAAAACTGCAAAATTATGTCGCGAGAGTTTCACATGACATTGTGATTTGTTTTGTCTTGTCTGAGATCTATACGGATTATTATTTGCCAGAACCGACTTATTACTGACTTCCGCCAAAAACAAGCAGGGTTAAAATCACACTTCTAAAGCTTCAATCATGACATATTTATTCGTCAACATATGGATCGGTTTCAATTTAATTGCTTTATTATAAGGTGAATCGTACATTACCACACCCAAAACTCGGCCGTAATACCTTTACGGCAATAAGAAAAAAATGCTCTAATAGCAAGACGTTTCATGCTAAAACGATCCCAACAAAAAATTCTCCAAATGGCAATACCAACACATTTAAATCTCTTCTGCATCGCACTCATGTTTCATCAATTCTTATTCAATAAATATTAACGCGTCGAATTGTCTGGAAGTGTGTAGCACTTCGCTTGTCATTGTATTGCGCATCGAGCAAAGCGAACATAATGATGATAGAGATGAGTTTCGATTTTTTTCTACGCGACGCATTCCGTATTTGAAGATCGGCTCACACTCGGCTAGCTTCAAAGCACAGTCAGAAAAAAACGACTCGGAATAGTGGTGGGGGGTGGGATACTTCGGCCGGTGTTAAATTGAAATTTCTTTTCTATCACGGACGTTAACAGCAAGGTAGCGACTTCACAAAACATGAATAGTCCTTCCCGTCATGTATGGGAAGCAAGACCTATGGTTTGGATCCACGTATCGGAACCGAGGGTCCAGATCCAGACGCTTGTCTGGATCTAAGCACCAGGTCTGGGTCTGGTTCAGGTCCGGACTTGGTAAGGGGAAAAGGGGATGGGCTAGATCCGGGTACTGGTCCGGTTCCGGGTACTGGTCCAGGTCCGGGCACTGGTTCGGATCTGGGCACTGGTCTGGATCCGGGAGGTCCGGATTTGGGGACTGGTCCGGATCTGGCAGCTAGGCCGGATCCGGAAACCGCCTAAACTTTTTATTCCACTATCCAACCTACCCAATAAAAAATCCGTAATTCTGGCTGGTTTCTGCCAATATTGGGGCAGATTCCAGCCTGGATTTGGTCAGAGATCCGCCAGGATTCCGGTTGGTTTAGCTCGGTACTAACACTATCATAGCAATCGACCGAATTATCCTACATCCGAACAGAGCCGAGGTTGACACATACTGAAAAAGTATTTGATTGTGTGATACATGAACAGCAATCGAAATTCGTCATTACACCGTTTACTACCTTTGCGGGAATATGAGTTTAATACCGCAATGCGCAATTGCGTGGTCTGTTACCGAAAACACAATAGAATCTTACCCAAAAGTAATAGAAACATGCCCGTCGGATTTTGGGTGCATAAATAACAAAAATATCGATCGATAGGGAATAGAGCATTATTAATGGTATCATTTCTTATTTGTGGTTGATCATGAACAATTCTGTAAATGTATCAATAACAACTTCAGAATAAGACGGTAAACTCAAAGTATGAAAAATTTGTAAGATGGAGAACAATGCTTTTCATTTAATACCAAGAATGTCTACATTGGTGAAGTTACAATGAAGATATTGATAATATCTTATAATATTAGCTCCATGAATTCTGAAATTGACTAATCCATGTGCAGTTGTGTTAGTGCGAGATTGAGGTTAAATCGGTTGGAATTTTTGCCAAATGAGGTTAAATCAAATAGCGAACGTTATATGTATTATGTTAAAGCGTTATATGTATGTTGTCTATACACACTGAAACTATGTTGGTATCCTAGACCTCAAATAAGTCAATAATCATGGTTTTACGTTACGTAAACAAGACCGTGAACAAATATCATGTGTTGCACAATTGTGTCCTCTAGGAACGCCTGTATAACGATTTTATTTGTGAAGCCTTTTATATTTGTTTTATGAGCTACAGTCACGGTTTCCAAATCGTTCTTCTGTACGTGCACTTGTTCACAATTTTATGAACGTTATTCGTCAACTAACTCGAGATTTTATTCATAAATTTAGGACAATGTTTACGGTCCGATTTAAAAAAGTGAGCTGATTAATCTAAATCATGATCTGGTTTTCGTGATTCACAAAATTCACAAATTCAAAACAAACCGGATACTTTCTCGTGAACAATTTCACGAAACTTGGAAAATTATTTAAGAATCTATTTATGTTAATTGAACTAATCCATGATTTCTAATACAGTGAAAACCGGATTTTATCAGCCCCCGATCTTGTCAGTTTTTGACCCGATCTTGCCGGCTTTAATTGAACATGTTTAATGGGCTCTAGCAGACGAACTAAGCAAAATTTGAGTATACTCTTTACTGAGCATATTTTTCTTATTTTGAAGAACCAAAACGTGCAAAAATAAAATACCTATTTATTTTAACTTTTGTATCGGTAAAAATTTATACTTATATTTATACTATATAATCGCAAAGGGTCTATTAAAAAAATATAAATCAACTTCCACTTGCTTAGTTTTGCTTATTTTGTTTCTTTACTTTTGATTCCTTTTGATGAAATAACTAAAAAATTGTGGACAAATTAAACAGCTTCACTCATTTTGATATCCACAAGAAAACTAACAAACGAAAACAGTTTTTTTAATGCAACTCTGCATCCAATTATAACATTTCGTTCGACTGTTAGTTTCAAAATTATTCGACTTCTGCTAACCCGCACTATAACTCTTCGACGTGGCGTTTTGAAATAAACGGGTAGCTCCTTGTAGATAGGACGATAAAGAATATCAAAACCTGTTTTAATCCACCTAGTGGTGCAATTGTGCCTTCCTCATTTGTCCAAACTACGATTACATAGCTGGTTATATTCAGTACAATGGTGGAAATCTATATTACATATTCAGTACGATTTGCACATAGTACATACAATGGATCGACAGCCACAATTTTGAGATACTATGTGTCGACACTGAAACATCGCTTGAAATCAGCGGCGGATCAAGGAGGAAGATCCGTAAGGAAATTTTAAACTAGTTATAATTTTGAAGTTGCAACCCCTAACTGCATACTCCTACCTAAGTCTATACAAGCCAAATAAAGCCTGGATTAGGTTGACGATTTTTAGAGCGATTGCATAACCTTTCTATACGAGGAAGGCAAAAATGTGCCAAAGTCAAAAAAATCACTTTTCAACCCGTAACTCCGGAACCAGAAGTCCAATTAACAAAAAAAATCAATAGCAGCCGATGGGAAGGTTCCCAAGTAACAATTGAAGTTTTATAGCACGCTACAAGTGCAATCTTAGTTTTATCAGTGACTATAAAACTATCATAAAACCACAATTGTTACTAGGGTTGCACCTTTCATTTGAGACTAAGTTTGTGCAAATCGGTCCAGCCATCTCTGAGAAACAGAGGTGACATTTTTTTCCACATACACACATACATACACACACAGACACTTTCCAATCTCGACGAACTGAGTCGAATAGCATATGACATTCAGCCCTCCAGGCCGGGATTAGATTGACGGTTTTTAAGCGCCTGCATAACCTTTCTATATGAGAAAGGTAAAAAAGGAAAAATATGTTCCGACTGTCAGCCTTAAATAAACCAAGGGCAAAGATATCAATAAGAAGAAAGATACCTAACTTCAATATTTTTCATACATATCCTTTTAGAGACATCCCAAATCGAGTGCTTATGCATAGGCGTTGCGGCGAGTAAAAATCTAAATGGTGCAGGCTCAAAATGGTGTCTTCAGTTCTTCGCTGAAGTTGGGTAACTTTCTTGGGAATGAGCTGATAAAAACGGACCTTCACTATTAACCATTCGTACTCATGAAATAGTTCCCAAGATGATACAATACGTTTCCACTTTCATGATGTAGTCAAAATACATGCAATTTTGAAAATCAGCGTGATATTTCCACGTGAATAGTTCTACAAGACTGGTCCTAGTTACTGATGGGGAGAATCCGATACGCTGAAACTTAATTTCACGTCCTGCTGCATGTTTTTTTAGTGCTTCCCGATTCTTAGTATATTAGTCACGAGTCATGATTCATGCTCGTGAAATATTTCACGAAATCATGACCTATTATTTGTGGAATCAAATTTTTTACCGTGAACTGCTTCATGAAATATGTCATAGTAGTGTCAAGCTGCTAGTAACCAGTCGTAGCAATACATATCCGAAAACTATTAGGACCTCGAATACCGGTATTCATTAGATATTGTCCAGTGTAATGTGTAATAAAGTTTCATAATGGCAAAATATACTTTTGCATATAAAATATTTAAAATAATCCATAAATAATTGTAAAACGATCCATAAAAAAAGTTGTCCATGTTCCATAAAACAAAACTGATAATCCATAAAACAGTGTGAATGATCCATAAAAAGGGCGATTTGATCCATAGATTATGTAAAATTGAACCATAAAATGGTCGAAAAAGAGAACTAAAATAGTAATAAAAGAGAAATTAAAATCAACCAATGCCCCATAAAAATGTTGGAAATGTTCCATAAAATATTACATTTTGCGCCATACATTAAATTAAATGATCCATAGAATATTAACAATGTACATTAAAACACGTCGATATGTTCCATAATATCGACAAAAATGTTCCACGGTATTACAAAATGTAGCAATAAAATGATAGAAAAAGTTCCATAAAATAGATGAAAATGTTTGCTAAATAATTTTTCTTGGTCCATAGAAGATGTAAAAATGAACATTAGAAATGCTAGGGATATCGGAAAATTGCAAACGTTGGCTACTATAACTATAAAATATAACTAGAACGGGGATACCGGTATATGGGGTCAAGAACACTTCGGGCCAACTATGCATCAACTCCAGTCCATCACTTCAGGACCATTCTGTTTCTTTAGCGGTAGATTTATCTCATTTTCTCCCTCGTTTTCTTAGTATTTCTCTAAAGATATTTCAAATTTCATCACAGATAAATTTATCCGAAATTGAAAAATTTTCCACTGTCAAATGAGAATCAAATTGACGGCAGTGAAAACTTGTCGCACCCGACGCGCATAACTACTACGATCCCAATCCAGAGTAAAATTAAATTTATTTTGGGGAAAAATGAAAAAATAATCATTAGGGTAAGAGGGTATAATACGCCCCATCGCACAGAGGCGTAACTAACTTCGAATCCTGGCCAACATAGAAGAAATATTTTTTTTGTTTATTTGTCCATATTTTCAGCTTAAATTGTTCTTCGAAACATACTCTAACGTGCTCTTCATAGCAAACTCCAGCAACTACAATCAATTGGGGTCAATTTTAGCATTCCTTTGTCATTTTTGGGTAGGTTTTATTAAAGTGCTCCCTTTCTTCAATTTTTCACATTTTCGTTAGTAAAAAAAGTACCTTGTCGGGCAATGTCGGGTAAATCTGTTAAAAGGAGAAGATTATTTGGAGTGTCCTCTCACTGTTTCACGAAAAAAACATTCCCAATTAATCCCATTCGTTTTTTTACAGCTGATTGAAAATGTTGTGTTTTTTGCTTAAATTTAAGAGAATACAATTAAAAAAATCAGTATTGGGGCTATTTAAAAGATCTTATTTGAAAAGAATGATTTGAGACGGCGCCGGTGGTTGAGTGGTAAGTGTGACCGCCACTCATTCCAGTTGACCTGGGTTCAATTCCAGCCAAGGTCATTGAGATTTTTCTGAGGTGAAAAAATCTGTAGTGACGTCTTCCTTCGGAAGGGAAGGAAAGCCGTTGGTCCCCGGTCCATGAGTTGATGGATCGATATCTAGTCCAGAAGTGAAGTCACCTCTCTGGCGTCGGTAAAGAAGAAGTTGAATCCAACTTCTATACTTACTAACAAATGTCCTCCTCCCGTGATACTTGTGGAGTGCGCAGTAGTATATACGGCCTCTAGCAAAAGCAACTATTGGACTAACCATTCCTTCACTTGCCTCCCGCGATCTACGTTAGGACCTGGCCGGCGCCGGTATTGATCAATAAACAATTTAGGCGTTGCACATTGAAAGATGTTTCGCTACTCCATAGCATCTACTTATTCCATGTGCAACTTCAGCTAGTCCAGATCCATAACAAGGTAGCGGCCAGGGGTCGCACAAGCTCAAACTCAAGCTTATATGACAAGAATGATTTGAATTGTAGTGAGCACTGGAAGGTAAAAATTGAGCAGCTTCAAGCACTGCAAGGAAAGCAGTTACCTTTATGAAGAAAGGTTTTTCGAGTCTCTTGACCCCAACGTTTTAAAGGAAAAATAGTTTTGAAACCCTGCATGCACTAGAAAAAAGTTAGTCATGAAAGGGTTAATACAGCAACAAATTAGACTAGTTGCTGCAGAGACCTTAGTGCCCAACTTTGAAATATAGCTATTTCTGCTGAAAGGGGGCGTTTCAGACCCGTTTACCCTACCTCATCGTTGACTGTTGTTAAATCAATACTAGTTATACGGGGAAATGTTTTGTTTCAAATCGCAGTTCTTAACAACGTTTAGGAAATGGCTCATTAGGATTATCGTCAAAAGTGGGTTATTACCGCATGAGAAGAAATTCTTTTGATCTGCTATTTTTCTCGCTCTTGTACTGTAATGACGTTGCAAAGGTCCCTAAATCTGCTGCTCTCAATAATCTAACAGCATCAACACAGTCATTGTCGATTACGGCCGTTTTCACTGATACTGGAATAGAGGGTGGTACTATCAAAAACATGAACAACCATGAACAGTCTCCCACTTCGTGCTGGGCAGAGATTGCTTAGAATTGTACGCGAAAGGGACTTTTGAACGTCGGATCACCCGAATTTTTCCCAATGTACGCGACGCTACAAATGCAAATGAAAAACTTGATGAAAGCTGAAAAACACGATTATTGGCACCGGTCCGTCGACGGATTTACGAACGGATCATCAGAGAAACAATGTTTCATCTGGTGGCTAGGGCTTACGTTGTGTATTCGATTCATCCTGTGATTGTAATACACGGAACGTTCGCTAATTATGAGTGCAATCATAAAAGTGACAGTGCTGCCAACATTCTCCACACAAAACTGATGGTTTTATATTTACCTTTCAACGACCATGCCCACATCGTTACAGTTATAGGAGGCTTTCCGTTTGACGGAGCATGGAAAGCACTCTTTGTATTTCCTGGAGAAAACATGGGAGTTTTTGCGTACTTTAGCTGAAAAATCATAGCAGATTACCTTATTTTTAGTTCTTGGACACTTGGATTAGGATGATAATGGGAAGGTGTACATTTAGGCATTGGATGGTGATATTTATGAAACATCGCTTAGCTTCAACGAGTTCTTACATATTTCTTCTCAGAGGACGCTCAACATACCTAGGTCCAAGAGAATGGATGAGGTTCATGACTCCATCTCCGGCATATTGGAGTCATGGAGAGTGGACTCTGCGCTTAGGGTGGCGTGTGCTAAGTATTCTTGTACCAGATCTCCGTTAAACGAATCCCTTCGGCCTCATTTCAGTCCAGTCCGAGATGCTATACCAATTCGTTACTGATACTTTTTGTATGTATCAGGCAACTAGTAGTTGGAAATTGGATTCTGAGATGATTATGACTTTCATTGGTTTAGTTCTCGATAAAAATCAACTGAAAAAAATTAATTTGGACAAGGAAAAGTTTTTTTCAAATAACTTTTTTGCTTGAAAGTGCCCAACTTGACGGTAGGTAGGGAACATAATTACCTATCTTGGAACAAAATTTCATCCAAATCAAAGATGGGGTTTTTGTAAATCGACTTAGAATTTTTAAAATCGATTTTTTTCAGTGTAGGAGTCGATGAAGAATTTTTTCAAAATTTTATACAAACATTTTAGTAATTTTGTGAAAATCACTCTTACAACATTGTTTTGTAGTATTTGTTATTTTTAGACTATAGCCGTTTGTAAAAAATTGGTAAAAATAGTTTGACCCTTTTCAAAAGACAGTCAAGATCATTTTTTGAAAAAAATAAAATATGCAAAGTGGCTTTTTGTGACAAAATTCTCATGTACTGAAAGATTCATTAAAATCTGAGCGGGTGCTGCCAACATTTATTCGAGTTGGCGCGAAATTTGTCGATAGAGATTTTCAAACACATTAAGTTGTCGAAACTCGAAAAGAAATATTTTGTGTGGCAGGCTATTTGTTCCGGTGGCTTGAAGAGCGACATTTACATCGCACCCGGGATCATCAAACAGAAAATTTATATGCAGCGGCGCCGGCTGTCTTTCCCCAAGAAAAACTATTGTTTCGTTCTGTTTGGGTCGTAAAGGTATTTTTCTATTACGGGAAAGAAATAAATAAATAAATAAGATTATTTACTGAAAAACTACAAAGTTCATTGTTATTATTTCACTAGAGAAAGACTAGGCTAATAAACCGAATCATAAAAAGTGCTTTTCCATAGCGATCGATTGATTTAAACTGACAATTGAAAAGGAAACTTTTCCATAGTCATTTTAATAAACTTGATCTGGAAGGTTTCAAATATGCCAAGGTTTCACATTAAAATAAAGGGCATTCGAACTAAAATAAAGGACGCTTCCCAAAAATTGTTAAAATAAGGACGGTCGGCATCCTTAAGAAGTGTACAAAATCATGAATGTCAATCACTCTGGGAAAATTTGTTGCTGACATATATTTTTTCTAGCCACTCGATGAAAGCCTCGTAAAAAATTCACACACATCACATAACACATCCGAAGCACTATCTAATCTGATTGGTAAAGTGGATAGCTCTGCTGGTTCTGATTTCACAGCAAACCCTGCATCGCCCAACGTCAACAGATTCTGTCACATTTCTGAGCCAGCCGAAGGAAATTTTCAATTACTTTAAAAGATTGAAAATCAGTAAATTTATAGCATTATCCTGTATCCCTTTTCGGATTGTTTTCCCTTCCGGCTACACACAACCGAGGATTTAGCAGCGAAGGCCACGTCATATGGCACTTCTAAACAAGCCTCTTCAACCGGATACGGCAGCTCGGAAGCTGAATTTTTCGACAACCATCGTCGGTCGTCAGCTTTATCCTTCTCGTTTATGTTGCCGGGTAGCTTGGTTTCCAGCCCAACCCCAAGCGGTTTCTCGGAACCATACATTAGCTCTTGCTCCTTTTCAAGTCGTTGCTAGTTAAGCTATAAAATACACGACGTATGCACAATTTAGGAAAGAGCGCAGAGCAGCATCCGGCTTCTGCTCGAATGTTCTTGCTGGTTGCTGAGTGCGAATAGACGCATGCTGGGTTTTTGAAGGTAGAGCTGTTTTATCATTTAACGTGTAGAGCGATTGTTCTTTTTATTTATTAGGATAAAGAGAGCTGATACCCTAAGCTAGTACTGATTATATTGTAAATTGGTTAAAGATGTTCGTTTATTAGAATGGGTGTGGTGAAATGTTAAAGTACAGCAAAAAACGTTTCAACCACAAACATATGCATACGATCTGGGGACGGAGAGTTAGATATTCATCCAATAGTTGAGGTTGTTCACTAAAAGGACCACGGCAGCTCTGGTGAAATCGTTTATTAGCACCAGTGACTGCTCGTTCAGAGTACCGTTAACTTAACTTCTGTTGAGTTGAATGTATTGGCTTTTTAAAACAAAGTTGGCGTAGAGAAAATATTAAGCAAAATACACCTAAAGGATCAAACAGAATGCTCCGTCACTTACCAAGCGTCAAAGCCCTTTTTGGAAAACCTGTCAAGCCATGGATTGCTTTCTGCAGCCACAAGTTTGAATCCTTTCAAATTCCGTCCTATGCTGCGTCTGTAAGCCATTTTGGAAGACAAATAATCATTTACTGTATAGTTTTATTTAAAACCAGTATTTTTCTGTTAATTGAAATAATCCGAAGTAAGAGTCAGTTTAATGATATTGATTTCAAAGGTATAGATGTACACACAGTTTTATACCAAGTGTATGAAGATACCCTTGAACTCCAAACAGCCCAGCAACAAGTATTCGCTGCTGTATGCATGTTGTCAATTCAAAGTCAATTAAATAATATGCAGCCTTAGACTTTCTACATCATTCGGCATGAAAGTGAGTAACCGTGATTGCATTTCCTCATCATCACACAAATTATCGAATCGATAAACCAGTCTAGCCGTGCGTCATCACAGCTCAACCAACATGCATCCATCCGTGGCGTCATCAAAGCCTTGTCCGGCTAGCCAGTTCGAATGCTTTTATGTGTACGTAACACCGTGGAGACTGGGGAACTGTACACATCTAGGGTAAATATGCTCCAGTCAGTCAGTTCATCATCCTGCCGGATCTGATCGTCCACGGTGGTGCCTTGAAGCTCTTCTTATAACTTATCTGACGTGTTTGTCGCACAACACGCCACCACCAGCATTGGCCGACTTGGAAGCTGGTTTGCCAAAGCAAACTCCACCAGTGTCAGTGCTCCATCCGATGGTGGTTCATGTGGCGTAGAAAAAAGAAGGTATTCATTTTCCGTCTGCTGCTGCTGTGGCTGGTGGTTGATGCATTCCCATTGAAGAGCATGCGAGATGATTGGTGTCTGAGCGAAGCCAGCGCCGTCGCCGGACGTGGGTGTAAGGATTCATAGTGTCCATAAGCCGGAAGAAATTTGAAACCTTTCCGATGTGATGGCACCTCAGCCACCGTGGCTAGGAAGGGAGGTGATAAATGAAAACCGTATACCGTCCATCTGCCAGAACTAGACGGATGTGGATCAGGACTACAAGTTGTTGAGCAAACTGAGTAAAGCTGGCGGCGGCTGATCCTGGAAGACCGAGTAGCTTCATTTGTCACGGGCGGCTTCCAACTCCAGCTGTGGTTACTATGACAATACAATGGCTCATCTCATTCCCAGTGCCCCTTAACGTATATTTATACCAAGGTATTTTCTCTGCTCAATGTAGGATGCAATTGCAAAGATATGGTTATTTATTTTATTATGTTCATAGTCGGACGGACGGACGGCTTCATAACTACAGCGAAGGCAAGCTGATCCTTCAGCAGAGAAGACGGAGATTGGAATGTAATTTATTTACAATAAATCTCGGAATGTTGCAGCAAATGGATAGATGGCTTCCGAAGGTAGAGCTCATCAAAAGAATATTACATTTTTGTTGCTGCTCCCGGGGGTTGTTTGCAGTATGTCATTCAGCATTTTCCAGCTAAATGGATCTGGTTGAGAAATACTTCTTCCACCGGTGGATGAGTGCGTTAAATGCAGAGGTATGTATCGTGTCTAATAATTTTCCACTCAACGGTTGGAATGCGCTTCGCAATAATCGCGTCAAGTATCACGCATCGCAATTTATACAGACAGTAATATTATTAAAGTAAGTTAATTTATTTTTTTGTTTTCTACGTTACTTATCGAAAAGCCTGTTTTTTGCGACGCACTGATTTCAGTATTTTCCCACATCAATACTTCAGTGACAGAGAAAGCTTCTGAATGCAACTGTTTCAACTAATTCAATGATTATCTATAATTCAACCATTCCAATGCAAATTTGCAAAAAAAAATGACAATTTAAGGTCTTCTCATGTGAACAAAATCAGCTTTGCAGGATCTTTATCCCATTCATGCCCATGTTGTTTGTGGACAACAACGTTTTTAAACAGCTATAACTTTTGATTGAGGCAAGATTTGCTCTCAAAAACAAGTAAAGCAAATAAATGTGACTATTGTCTTTCATTTGAGTACTAACAGTTACAAGCATCAGCTCTAGAACTGAAGTTATTGCAGTTAGTCTGATTGCATTCCATAGGAGCAGTGCTGCCAGGGACAGTTTACGTTGACGATTAAAAATGAATTTTTCATATATCTTTGTTATGTTGCAATATTATTGAAAACTGACAAAACTTATCAATTTAGAGTGCCTTTGGCTACGTTTTCCACACAAGTGGACTATTGTAAATATTCTAGGAGAATTTTATTGAGCATTGGAAGGTAAAAATTGAGCAACTTCTATCACTGTGAGGGAAGCACCTATCTTTATGAAAAATGGCTTTTCGTGTTTTTTGACCCGACCGTTTTCAAGGAAAAATAGTTTTAAAATCTTACTAGAAAAAAGTTGGGCATGAAAGGGTTATGGAGTAAAAAAATGTATGGCACCTGGATAGGGCATGGTCAACTGATGATTTGCAGCCGGTACTAAAATTATTCTGTTAAAGTTTTTTGAGTTGGAAAAATTGAATAAATGGAGACGCATTATGGTTTGCAGAAAATCATTATTTCGTATATGTACGTTTAAGACTGTTTCAGAAACTATGGACGTTCCTAGTTTTCAATAGATGTGTCGATAATTATATTTTCATTAGATATACTGTGCTTATTAGAGTAGCACAATAGGTTCTCAATATTTGCTATTCAGTGATTGTATGCTCAATGGAGAAGCGTCTTGTGAACGTTGTAGTCATTTATGTTAACGAGGCGTTTTTTTTCAAAATTTTGTCGCTGGTCATATCCATGTTCTCCAATTTTGATACAAAATTCAGCGTTTGCTTGTGTATACGTAGACGGACTTCGGTCAAATATTGAAATCCTACTTTTAGGGGGAAGTGAGGTAAAAGGGGCATTGAAAATTGGTCCGAAAAAATAGGTCGAAATTTTAAAATCCATAACTCTGGTTTAACTTGATGAAATCTAATTCTGTTTAGTTTTTCCAAAGGGGCTTCGGGAGAAGTTGAAAATATGATATAACTTTTGGATTTGTAATCGATACAGTGAATTTCACAAAATTAGACAAATTTTTGAATAAAAATATTGAAAAAATTATTCATTGATTCCTACACTGAACAAAATCCATTTTTAAAAATTTAAAGTCGGTTTACAAAAAAAACCCATCTTTGATTTGGATGAAATTTTGTTCAAAGATAAGTAATTATGTTCCCTAAATACCTTCAAATATTCAATCTGGGCACTTTCAAGGAAAAAAACTTTTCCTTGTCCAAACTGATTTTTTTTTCAGAGTATTTTTATCGAAAACCAAACCAATGAAAGTCACAATCATCTCAGAATCCAATAAAACACAAATTTTGAGAAGATATTTTTTAAAGCAGCAAATAAGTATATCTTTTAAATCAAGAATCCCATTTAAAAGAGTTTATGTCATTAAACAAATATTCCATTATTACTTCTTTATTTTCTTATTTAGTTCTGAGGAAGGATCACGCGACAAACCCGTTAACGTACAAATGCTTGAGCCCTTCGCGACCATCCACGGCACCTACACGTGCGATCTCGCAAACATGATAACATCCCGGTGATCAGGTAAACGTCTCAGCGCTTATAACTTTCAAACGAGGTCTCAAGCGTGAACCTAACAACTACCGCGTTCTCACGATCATGAATCGGTCACTTCTGGAAGTTTATATCTTTGGTATCAGCAGACTAGGTCCATGCCTTCAATTGGTTTACAATTAAAATTAAAAAAAAAAGAAAGCTCTCATATCCACTGGACAACACTTTCCATGGCGACATGACCGGGAACTTCAGTGATATGGGGTAACTCACTCTCTGTTAGAATGTGAATTGTACACCGTAAACTAAATAACAGAATGACGGTTCGCGTGATCATCCAAGAACTTTCGCGAAAATGTGAATGGCTACACGGTTACAAAATCGAGTAAGCGCGAAGTCACATGCACGCGACAAACACGTCAACTTACGAACGCTTAAGCCCTTCGCGATTAACCACACATACCTACACCCGCGATCGCACAAACTTGGTAACACCTCGGTAGTAAGATAAACGTTTGAGCACTTACGAAGTTTCAAACGCGGTCTCAAAAGCAAACCTACAAACGTCCGTGTTCGCGCGATCATGAATCGATCACGTCCGGAAGTTATTTCCCTCCGTCCTAGCAACTTAGATCCATACATTCAGATGGACCAATTAAAAAATAAAGCTCATATCCACTTAGCAACACGTTCCATGGCGACATCACCGAGAACTCTAGTGATATCGAAGATCTTACTTTCTTCTAGTATCTAAACGGTGCACCGAAAATTAAGTATCAGATTCACAGTTCGCGCGCGATCATCCAAGAACACACGCGAATATGCGAAGGCACACGGTTATAACATCGAATTTATACACGCGAAGTTACATGCACGTCAGCACACGCAACATACAAACGTACACGCGATTAAAAACGTTAACGTACAAATGCTCGAGTCCTTCGCGATGATACACGCGGTCGCAAAATCTCTACGCCAGCACATATCTGAACCGTAAAATGACTATCACATTCATAATCACGGCCCGCTACAATTAGCCTTAAGCAGTGTTTTAGCGGACTACGTTGCCTGCTTCGTCTGCCGTTATAGTGTGTGATTCTAACGGGGAGCCCTTCCGAGAACCTAGTTCTACAACTCCAGTAGGACAACTCTCGAAAAAAAAAGATTTTTAAACATTTCAGTTCCACAAAATTATTACCATGATAGAAATACACCATTTAATTGAACAGAATAATTTGATATATCGAACAGTTCTTGAGCTATTCTCATTTTTTTGTTTTTAAAAAGACCTACCTTGCATTCCCCCTAGGCTGCGGGGTTTGACGGTATTGCAAACATCATCAAGCATATTGCGTAGAACAGTGCTAAAAAACATGCATCGAGGAGACCGGCAGAGCGTATGGGTCTTTTTTATGGTGGCGTGGCCGATTCGCGAGTCGATGTGAATTGATTTTTGCAGTGAGCCGTGTTTGCAAACATTATTCCACAGCTTAATGGTGGGGTTGTTGGACATGGCTCGCAGTGGATGTTATTGTGTATCGATTTATCAGTTGGCTTCGTCGTCGTGCTAATTATTTTAAAAAAATGTAAAAGTAGAAGCCTACTAGTGTTAATTAATTATTGTGCTCATTTGAAAGTTTACATTCAAGTTTCTTATGAATACATACCAAATTCGTAGCTGATACTTTTTGCATGTATCAGGTAACTAGCAGTTGGGAAATTGGATTCTGAGATGATTGTGACTTTCTTTGTTTTAGTTTTCGATAAAAATACACTGAAAAAAATTAGAGACAAGGAAAAGTTTTTTCAAATAAGTTTTTTTTTCCTTGAAAGGGCCCAACTGGAATTTTTGACGGGAGGTAGAGATCATAATTACCTATCTTGGAACAAAATTTCATCCAAATCAAAGATGGTTTTTTGTAAATCGACTTTAAATTTTTAAAATCGATTCAGTGTAGCATTTTTTCAGTATGTGTATTCAAAAATTTGACTAATTTTTTGCAAATCACTCCTACAACATTTTTTTGTAGGATTTGCATTTTTAGACTATAGCCATTTGACAAAGATTGGTAAAAAAAGATTGACCCTTTTCAAAAGACAGTCTAGATCATTTTTGGAAATACAAAGTATGCAAAGTGGATTTTTGTGACAAAATCTTCATGTACAGAAAGTATCAATAAAATCTGATAGGGTGCTGTCAACATGTGCGTGAGTTGGCGCGAAATTCGTCATTACAGTCATATATTTGGCGGAAAATATGGTGTTTGAAAAACGCATCAGAGTACGTGGACATAGCGTACTACCTGGAGGAGTTTCGGAATTAAAGAGAAAATGGATCTAACACGTTGCCACTAATATGATCAACAACGCGTTGGTACCGCCCGAATAGAAATGTACAGTAACAAAACCATGATTTTCACTGTGACAGTACAGTAATTTTAAAATAATTTACAGTAAGTTTTAGTGTTATGCTACAATACAAAAACAATAAACTTTAACGTTTTTACAGTAAATTTCAATGTACAATCGACTTTTACAGTGAAAAAGGGGGGTGATTATGTATCTTAACATTAAAAAAATCAATTTTTCTTCATACATTTTTTTCTCGAATACAGTAAAATTTAATGTGAATGCACTGTATCAGTTTTTTGCTGAACAGTGAAATTTATTGTTACATGAAATTTTATTGTAAATCTACTGTGAGAACTTGGCATCGAACAATGTTGAAACTGTAATAACTATAATATTTATTGTTTTATGATTGTTTGTAGGGTAGATGCTAATGTAAAATTCTATCCGGGCGTAGATCTCGGATCGACCAGATGTGTATTCGTGTGCGTGCGATGTGATGGAGAACTTTAGTTTCGGTGTAGCTTTGTGCATATTGCACGTTGTACCTATTGTTAGCGTTTGTGAGGATCGAACAATAACTAGCTTTGTCGGTATGTCGCTTGAAACCAGATTAGAGCTAAGTGATTTGTATACATTTATTTATTGTTTATCTTTCTCTTTTGCGGGGACGCTGACTCTGTGCGATGACGGTTTGATGTTGCTTGCTGCGAGCTCTTTAGACGGGACAATACTGTATATATACCCGCGGGGGATGTCGAAATTCAGGGGGTTGTAAACGATGTGAGTGACCTGCGCGAAATTGCTGGAGTATGCGACTGGCTGTTTTAGAAACCGGTTACTTCAGCCGGTAAAAATACTGGGCTGCAAACGTGTGGGAAATGAAAAAAGACAAATCCCGAATCAAACTCCTATCAGTTGATCCAAAAGTTCTCTCTAGGAGAGCACCTTGAAGTTATAGGAAAAGAAGGAACATTTCCTCTCCTAAACTGCCTTGTAAAATCCAGTATCCAGTCCAGTGTCCCTTGACGGTGTTCCAAAATTGAGAACTCTTGGAAGTACCGTGACAAAACCGAAGCAAGTAGCTTCTGGTCTTGGACAAGGAGTTCCCAGCACTTTTCGGAACAACCCAAATATTCTTTCGTTTCGGCTAGAGAATGATAGTTGCACTGGAGTTGGTTTATAAAAAAAACTTTCAATATAATGAATCCAACTTTTAATTGTAGAATAGAGTGGGGTCAAGTAGATCAGTTTTCTTCCTGGTATTTTTGCACTGATTTTGACAAACAAGCATTCTTTGGTCAGGTTATACATCTGGCAACGTTTTGGCAATAAAAATTTTATGCATGGTTAAATATTTTTCGAGCTAAATCCAATAAGGCGAAGGTACTTTTTTCAATGTTTCTAAAGTCTGGTGGTACGATAGGTCACTATATTCGGGGTTAAATAAAACAATGAATGCTCTCAGAAAATCAGGGTTTCAACTTTTATTTGAAGAGTATAAATACTGCAGATTATTTAAAAATTCATAATACAAATAATATATGCAGTCTATTGACACCATTCAAGTTAGAAAATGAGGAAGTGGCAAATGATGTGAAAAATCATGAAACCGCGAAAGGAAAGGTTGAAAAAAACATGTTTTTTTCAGCAGTTACGTTACGTTCAGCAGTTACGTTACGTGTTACGTTGTATTGCGAATGACTTCTTCGGTGTCGTCGTCGTCGCCAGAGTGTGGAAGTGAAGTTGTGCACTCCGGCTTACGTGGTTTATATTCCTTTTCCTTCTAACTGATCTCTACGCCAAGGTCCAATAATTATTAAACTATCATTGGCCGTTTTTGAAGAGATGCTTCGAAATATGGAATAGGGATAATTCTTCGATTGGGAATGTTTATAAACATAAACTTGCTCACCGAAAGTCGGTTTTTATGGGCATTTTATATTTTTGTATTATCATTTAAATAATTTGCCTCTAAGCAGGTTTGGAAAATATAAAAATTTCAAAATATTTCAGTGTATCATGTATATTTGAGTGTTGAATCGAATGGTGTAGTACATTTTTATACACGATGACTCATTCTGGAATTGTGAGCTTCTGTAGTGGCTGCAGTGTTGTGGAAACTACCCTGGAACGCAAATTTTAGCGATAGAACTAATGAGTATTCTTAGTACTGGTCATATGACGAATTTCGCGCAAAATCGTATTCAGAGTTGGCAGTGCCCTCTCAGATTTTAATTAAACTTTCTGTACATGAAGACTTTGTCACAGAAAGCTACTTTGCATATTTTGTTTTTCCAAAAATGTTCTAGACTGTCTTTTGAAAAGAGTCAAACTTTTTTTCAAATGGCTATAGTCTAAAAATGACAAATCCTACAAAAAATGTTGTTGAAGTGATTTTCACAAAATTAGTCAAGTTTTTGAATAAAACCGATTTAATCCACCTAGCAGTGAGATGAGACATTTCTTACACATTTCACTATTGGATTAGTTTGCAGAACTCACGAGAAGTAGGCACCCAATTAGAGGTGGGATGAAAACAGTTTCTAGTCTTGCACGAATAAAATCTCGAATAAACTGAATAAATCATGAAGATGAATGAATCAACAAAACGACCGAAATAAAAAAGTAAAGCAAAAAATGAAACAATAGGTTTTTAAATTCATAAAATGAGTACAAAAAGTAATGGAAATCATTATAATTTTGATCCAAATACACGAATCAAATTAGATTAGGTTATTACATAAAAATTAAGATTATATTTAGAAATAGTTATAAGATTAATAGAATAAATTGACTCATACTAACAAATTGAATGAAATAAAACGAATGACTGAACATGAAATGCATAAAATTAAAGATATGAATAAAAGGAATCGGATAAATCAGATAAATCAAATGAATCAAATGAATTAAATCAACCAAATAAATCAAATGAATCAAATGAATTAAACGAATCAAATAAATCAAATAAATCAAATGAATCAAATGAATCAAATGAATCAAATGAATTAAACGAATCAAATAAATCAAATAAATCAAATGAATCAAATGAATCAAATGAATCAAATGAATCAAATGAATCAAATGAATCAAATGAATCAAATGAATCAAATGAATCAAATGAATCAAATGAATCAAATGAATCAAATGAATCAAATGATTCAAATGATTCAAATGAATCAAATGAATCAAATGAATCAAATGCATCAAATGAATCAAATGAATCAAATGAATCAAATGAATCAAATGAATCAAATGAATCAAATGAATCAAATGAATCAAATGAATCAAATGAATCAAATGAATCAAATGAATCAAATGAATCAAATGAATCAAATAAATCAAATGAATCGTATGAATCAAATGAATCACATGAATCAAATGAATTAAATGAATTAAATGAATCAAATTGATTTAATTCATCCAGTGAATACAATGAATCAAATTAATGAAATGGATCAAATGAATAAAAAGAATGGATGAACAAAACGAATAAAGTAAAAAATCAATGAAATGCATAAATAAAACAAACGAATCAAATAAACAAAATGAGCTGAAGTGATAAAATGAATAAAAAGAAGAAAATGAGCAGAATTAAATGCATTGATTAAAATGAAAAATTGAACAACAGTAGAAGGTTATAAATTAATATAAAGAAATAAATTGAATCAAATAAATTATTTGGATGAAATGATTAAAACTGAAAAAGTAGTCAGATTATTAAAATGAAGAAACTGAACAAAATGAATAAACTGGAAAAAATTAATAAAATACATACAATGAAAACAATGAATGATATGAGTAAAATGCACAAAAAGAATAAACTGATCAGAGTGAATCCAAAGAATGAAACGAATAAAATAAGTAAAATGAACTCAGATGAACAAAACGAATAAAAAGATGCGGAATGAAATAATTAATTAAAATTAAATGGTCATATATTTGAAGCCAAACACATTTTTGAATAAAGAAAATGAATAAACCGGATTGTACGAATTTGAAAACCATTGCATCAGAAAGTTTTGAAATGTTTTTGAAAATCCCATCTTCTGAGAAAAGGCTAATAAATATGCAATGGACTTTCTACGGCTTCCATCGTTTTTTGGTTTTATTCTTTTTGTTTTCATGCTTCTTTACTTGACGAATTCGAAGTTTACTTTTTGGCCACATATTCCCGAATAAAAGATTTATGTACAGAATAGAATTTATTGGTCCAGTATTTTAACGCGCTATTGAATATAGTAAAATGAGACAAGGTCACATGTGCTTCCAAGCCCCTTGAACAGAGAACGACAGGGAGAATGCGATTCGTGAATGAGACAGGTAGATATTTCAAAGTTTTTATTTGCATTGAAGTAAATAGTGTGAAATGTCTAGGCTATGTCGATTGCATAAAAGCGTGTTTGTATTGTTTCGTTCGGAATTCTCGTGCAGGAAATATGGATAAATAAGTCCTATACAGACCAATATTGTGAAAAAGAAATGATTCAAACTACTCAGTATATCCCCCATCGAGAGTGGGTACTTTGGGGACTTCTTTTCCTGGATCTAATTTGTGGATATTTTTGGTCTTTGATCCGTTATTTTTCATGAAAGTTCGTACCAATACAACGAATGTGCAGCTGATACAACTCATGGTTCATTCGCCTGCGCAACGTTCCGTCTTCCATCTGCACGCCACCATAGATGGTACGCTACACCTTTCGTTCGAAAACTCCAAGGCGTTGGTCCTCCACGAGCATAGTCCAGGTCTCGTGGCCGTAGAGGACCACCGATCTAATCAGCGTCTTGAAGATAATCAACTTCGTGCGGTGGCGAATTTTGTTCGACCAGAGTGTCCTCTGGAGTCCAACGTAGGCACGATTTCCCGCTAAGATCCGTCTCTGAATTTCTCTGCTGTTATCATTGTCGTCGGTTACCAGTGAGCCCAAATACATGGATTCGTCGACCATCTCGATTTCGTCACCGTCAATCCGAACTCGGGTGGGAGGTTCACATTGTCGTCTCTAGAACCTCTTCCTCTCATGTATTTTGTCTTCGAAACGTTGATTTTTCTTTTGAAAATTTCCATCATCAATCTTTCATATTACCCAATTAAGCCAAATATTTTTCTGATATAGCCATGAATTTCCTTAATTTTAGTGTAGAAACAGGCTTTGAATACAATTGAATTAAAGTTGAGTTGATGTAACAGCAGACAAAAAATAGTTTTGTTTTCTCAAACCTTCGCAATTACAATTAACAAATATTTCAGATTGGCAGAAGATCTTATCACACAACTTAGAAATGCATACAGAAATAGCTAGATAGGTGCGATAGAAGAGAGACAGAGAGACAGAGAGAGAAAGAGAGAGAGAGAGAGAGAGAGAGAGAGAGAGAGAGAGAGAGATAGAGATGGGTGGGGGGGCGTGTGAGGAATGGCAAATGATGGTTAATGCAGTGACATTATTTTTATAGGTATATTATTATGATTATGATAGGTATATTATATTGATTCTTACATTCTTATCATAAATAATGTAAGTAGTAATTTTTGCTCCATAACCAGTATAACCTAAATCTTGCAAAAGAGCTAAATTTTCGCTAGATTTTTGGGCTTCAAACATACAGTTGCTTTCGGTGACGCCACAAGTATAATTATATTAGAAATCTTTTATCTCACTACTAGGTGAATTACTTGTTGATCTGTGTATTGATATATCATCCAACATTTACCTCATGATTGAACGCAATGCCTAATCCAAGGAATAAATACTAGAACTCACTGTTTCTTTATCAACGCATTATTTTGTCTTTGAAGTGAACTTATATATTGATTTTTGAGAAATAGTTCTTTTATTATAAAGGTAATTTACAAAATGTTCTCAACATCGGAATCCTTGAATCACGTAGATGTGTTTTCATACCCCGATATTCAAAATCGGTTTAGTTTCGCCCCTAAAACACCAGTAAAGCAATACTCTGTATGAAACAATCTCATTTTTAATTAGTGGAAATTGGTAAGCGAGGACTAAAAATACAAAATGTCTAATATCTCCGCCGCTCGTGCACGGATTTAGACACTCTATAGCTTGTTAGAAAGGTATTTTTACAAGCTTTCTATTTATGTGCAGTTTGTGGGACAGTATTGTGCTGTTTGAAAGTTATTTGCAAGAAACTTGCTGTGTTTTGACAAAATCGCCCATATCTCAGAAAGTAAACAACATATCGACAATCGAAAATAATAGTGTCAAATGGCAATGTTAGGCCTTTCATTTGAAACTAATTTCATTAAGATCGGTTCAGCCATTGCTGAGATAATTACATGACATTTTGTACATACATACATACACACATACACACACACACACACAGACAGACATTGTCTCAATTTGTCGAGCTGAGTCGATTGGTATATGAGACTCGGCCC
Source organism: Topomyia yanbarensis (assembly GCF_030247195.1). Lineage (NCBI taxonomy): Eukaryota > Metazoa > Arthropoda > Insecta > Diptera > Culicidae > Topomyia > Topomyia yanbarensis. Next base: position 336,889,973 of record NC_080672.1, on the reverse strand, counting down.
TCCGGGCCTCGGAAAAAGTTGTCAAAGTTTGAGCGAATCCTATACATTTCTTTTGTAAGAAATGTAAAAATGTTGAAAAAATTCTTCATCGACTCCTACACTGAAAAAAACGTATTTTAAAAATTTAAAGTCTATTTACAAAAATACATCTTTGATTTGTATGAAATTTTGTTCTAAGATACGTAATTATGTTCCCTACCTGCCATCAAAAAATTCAAGTTTGGCACTTTCAAGTAAAAAAAGTTATTTGAAAAAACTTTTCTTTGCCTAAACTGAATTTTTTTCAGTGTATTTTTATTTAGGGTCCAGAGACCATAACCCAGAATCCCGAGGAGAGCACCCAGATTCCAAATTCCATAGCCCAGAGTTCAGAATCCCGAGAAGAGAGACCAGAATCCAAAGTCGCGAGTCCTTAACCCAAAATACTGAGGCGAGTCTAGAGTCCAGAATCTAGAATTCATTGTCGGGAATGCAGAGTCCAGAGTCCATAGCGCAGCGATCAGAACTCAGAGTTCCGAAGACAGAGCTCAGAGTCCAGAATCCAGAGTTCCGAGTGCAGAGTTCAGAATCCAGAGCGCAGAGCTCAGAGCTCAGAGCTCAGAGTTCAGATACCCGACCCCAGTGTCCAAAACCTAGAATCCAGAGCCCAGAGACCAGAAACCAGAGTTTAGAGTTTTTATCCCAAAATACTGAGCCCAGAGGCCTCAGCACATAATCCAGAGCCCAGATCCCAAAGTCCAGAGCCCTTAACCCAAAATAGTGAGACCACAGTTAGCAGTCCAGATTCCAGAGATCAGATTCCAGAGAACAGAGTTCAGATTCGATAATTCAGAGTTTAGATACCATAGCCCAGCGACCAGAACCCAAAGTCCCGAGGAGAGAGCCCAGAGTCCGAAGTCCAGAATACAGAGTCTCGAGTGCAGAGTGCATAGTCTACAGTTTAGAGTCCAGAGTCCACAGTTCAGCGTCCAAAGTCCAGAATCAACACCCAGAGCCCATAGCTCAGAGACCGCAGTCTACAGTCTACGGTCCAGAGTCCATAGCACAGAATCTCGAGACGAGAGCTTTGAATCCAGAGTTAAGAATGCAGAGTCCAGAGTTCAGAGCGCAGAGAACAGAGTCGAGAATCCTGGGTCCAGAGTCCTCAACCCAATTCACTGTGGCCAGAGTCCAGAGCTCTGAGACCAGAATCCAGAGTCCGAAGTATATATTATATTTCCTGATTATATATCATATTATCATGATTTAATCTGTTCCACAATATTCCGCCACGTCACTCGGTCAGTTACTGCTTGTCTCCAACCACTCAGGTGCTCGTTACTCTGAAGTGGTCCAGCCACCGGGAGCGCTGCGCTCTTCTCCGTCTTGTACCTGCCGGGTTGGAGGTGAAAACCAACTTGGTGTGGTTGTTGTCCGGCATCCCCACAACATGCCTCGCCCACTGTACCCTTCCAGCTTGAGCTAATTTCCGAATACTTGGCTCACCACTCTGCAGAGTCACGCAAGTTCGTGGTTCATCCTTCTCCTCCACACGCCATTCTCCTGCACACCACCGAAGATCGCTTTCAGGTCCTCTTCGAGCATTGTCCACGTTTCGCGCCCGTAGAGAACCACCGGGATAATCAGTGTGTTGTACATGGCGCATTTCTTGCGGTGGTGAAGATTTCTGGATCTCTGGAGCCCATAGTAAGCACGACTTCCAGAAATAATACGCCTTCTGATCTCCCGGCTGGTGTTATTGTCCGCAGTCACCAATGAGCCTAGATAGATGAACTCGTCAACTACCTCGAACTCATCGCCGTCGATCGTAATACTACTGCCCAAGCGTTCCCTATCGCGATCGGTTCCGCCAGCCAGCATGTACTTCGTCTTAGACACATTTATCTTCAGTCTTACTCGTGCTGCTTCGCGCTTCAGTCGGGTATACAGATCTGCTACCGTCTCCTTGTTTCTACCGATTATGTCCACGTCGTCAGCGAAGCATACGAACTGTCCGGACCTCGTGAAAATCGTGCACCTCATGTTGAACCCCGCTCTTCGCATTACACCTTCCAACGATATATTGAACAGCAGGCAGGACAACCCATCGCCTTGTCTTAGTCCCCTGCGTGTTTCAAACGGACCCGAGAAGCCGCCCGAAATTTTGACACAACACCTTACACCATCCATCGTAGCCTTAATCAGTCCTGTCAGCTTCCCAGGGAAGCCGTTCTCGTCCACCATTTTCCAGAGCCCGAAGTGCTTAACCCAAAATACTGAGGCAAGAGTTCAGACTCCAGAGCACAGAGCTCAGAACCCACAGGCCAGAATCCAGAGTCCATAACACAGATTCTCGAGGCGAGATTCCAGAGCCCAGAACACAGTTTGAAGAGTGCAGCATTCAGAGTTCACAGTCCAGAATCTAGAGCCCAGAGTCCAGAGACGAGAATCCTGAGACCAGAGTCCAGAGACCAGAGGCCGCAACTTAGAATACTGAGCTCAGTGTCCCGAGTTCAAAGCCCAGAGACCAGAATCCAGAGTCCAGAGTCCCTAGGAGAGAGCCCACAGTCCAGAATCCAGAGACCCGAGTGCAGAGCCTAAAGTTCAGAGTCCAGAGTCTAGAGTTCAGATTCTACATTGAAGGATCAAGACGCCAGATACCAGAGCCCATGGTTCAGAGTCCAGAGAGCGTAGTACGGAAATTCGAGGCCAGCGCTAAGAGTCCATCATCCAACAATGAGAGTGAAGAGTCCAGAATCTAAAGTTCAGTGTCCATAGTCCAAAAGCCAGAACCCAGAATCCAGAATCCAGAGGGGAGAGCCCAGAGTCCAGAATTCAGAGTCCCGAGTGCAGATTCCCCTGAGACCACAGTTCAGAGTCCAGAGTCCATAGCACAGAATATCGAGGCCAGCACCCGGTTTCCAGAATCCGGCGTGAAGAGTTCAGAGTCACAGTCTAGAATCTGGACTGACCGGGAATTTTCGGAATGGTCTTGATGAGTAGTAGCCAGAAATTTATGTCTGACGCCATGTTGAAATCCAAGATGGCGACCTCCGGACGTATATTATTCCGATTACACTTCGGATTGTTTATCTTTGCACAGCACTTGATACTGTTTAACTTTAATTTATACAATTGATCCATAATGATAATTTTACTTGAACTGCTCTTCACAACTGTTGTTACTAGATTGCTTTATGGCCTTAATTTTAAAGTACTATTATTTGGTAAAATGAGTATTGATGCAGGTATGGTACAGGCAACCAGGGTAATATGACCAGAGCCGTGATCTGATTTTTAAAATAAATGAGGTTAAATCATAAAATTAGTCAAGATAAGCGCACGGTGTATTTATTAGAACAATTTTATGCAAAAAAATTCAGCATCTCTGTAACTTCGGAATATGAAAGAATGGGCTTTCCCTTTTCATTTAAAACTAAGATCAAAATAATCCGTCGGGGGGTCCAGAGCAACTTTTTTTTTTGAAGTTTTTTTTCGTAACAATATAGGTTTTACTACTGGAGATAATTCATATTTCTGTCCCTAGATGGTGCTTTATACATTCGAACAACACTAAAAGTGAGATTTTGATAGAAAATTTAATTGTCTACAAGTTTGTTGACCACTAAAAATTGATCTGAAATCATCCGGAAAAGTTGTTTAAGATTTTAACAAAGTTATATCTAACATAGTTTCACACGAGGCCTAGTGGTTTGGAAATATGTTTTCTCGCACTTATTATATTACCAAAAAAAATTGGGTTTAGTGGCATGAAAATATTAGACGGGATTCATTACGTTGACAATTCTAATTGAACTTCTGAAAATTAGGATGTTTGACAGAGTCAGAAAACTATTTGTGCTTTTGGTTTGTAATCTTTCCCGATAGGTTCGAAGGGACTACCATTAATCGGAAGGTACCCAAGCAACCAGAAGTTCGGATAATACTTAAAAAGCACACTTTAAAGTTCACGTAAAGTTCTTAGCGAACTTTCAAGCTGCTTAAGCTTTAATGGAACTTGAAAGTTGCTTAAGCCGCTATTAGACCATAAAACGTACTGAAAAATTACTTAAAACGAGAAGCTTGTGCAGCTCCCTTATACGAACTTTTGGTTGCTTGGTTACAAGGGTTTGCTTACATTTATGTTTTGTTACACGGGTGTTTTAGAAAGGACCAAACGTCGTATAATTTAGGTTATGATCGCTTAAGTCAGTTATTATAATTCCCTTGAAGACGAAATGTTGGGACACGCCGTTTCTAATTTAACGCAAACCACAGTAGTAACTGTCCAAATTAGTGGTTAGTGTGAAACGATTTATTCAAATTTTCTCCGCAAAACATATTGTGGCAGTTGGATTTTACGGCCATTTCCTATCAATTATGCGAGATATCGTTACTAAATTGATCCTAGATAATGGGATATGTATTACTTTCGAAAACAAAATATGATTTGAGTACAACAATAACCTTAAATACATAGAACTCCTCGAATATATCCCAAAAAAAAAAATTATCTTGATCCAAAAACTCAAAGTTTTTTGTTCACTGTTTGTCACATTGTGTTAATTTTGAAAACGGATAATCAGCGTTTTTAACCAAACGTTGCAATGGAATCCGCGAAATATTGCAATGGTGCGTTAAAAGTTTCATTGTTTGTTCAAATAAAAGGTTGAAGTTCAGGACAAGTCAATTTTATACGAAGATGTTAACAGAGTAGGAGATTCATGTAAGAATATCAGTCATCCCTGAGAACAATCGAAAAAATGAAAAAGAAGGCATACATAATTGAAAAGGCTGTTTCTGCGGGAGGAATTACTTACCATCATGAAAAAGAATATTAATATCATACTAGTTTGGTCAACACTTATCTAAAACTTCTCATCCCAAAAATATGAATGGTGCCCTGTATCAGGGATTTATAATTTTCAGCTAAAAGGTGACTTTCCAAGCTCTCAAATTCCGCTGAATTCACTATTGAACTAAACACAAATATTTGGCAAATAAAAAAAGTGCCTGTGAATTAACAAACCACTAGGTCTTCTGTGAAACTAACTTAGACTTAGAATTCGTAAAAATATTAAACTACTTTTCGGGATAATTTCAAATCGGTTTTTAGTTAGTAACAAAGTTGTAGACAATTAAATAATTTATCAGATTCTCACTTTTAGTGTTGTTCGAATGTCTAAAGCACCATCTAGGGGCAGAAATATGAACTAGTTCCATTGTAAAATCTATGTTTTCACGAAAAAATACTTCAAAAAAAAAGTTGCTCTAGACCCCCCGACGGATTATTTTGATTTTGGTTTCAAATAAAAGGGGAAAGCCCATTCTTTCATATCCTGAAGTTTCAGAGATGCTGAATTTTTTTGCATAAAGTTGTTAAAAAAAGACACCGTGAAGCGTATCATTCCCAGGTACACACAAAATTATTGTTTGAAAGTCGAACTGAAAAAAGCCAAAGCAGACAGCAAAAAGGTGCATAACTGAAACTCTACCAAAGGCGTTAGAAGACTACGCTACGATCCTGTTAGTCCAGAATAAACAACAAACAAGACAAAGACTTCAAATTTCAACAAAAATAGCGAAAAATATTGCAAACTTTTTCCACTCGTTTTCTCAGTTTCATAGGAACAAAGGGAACGGAAATGTGATCATGGCCAGTAAAGCAGGTCGCTTTTTTAAAGTTGCACCAAAGATCGTAGAGCAAGCTAGATTAATTATCATTAAGAAGATAACCCTGTATGCCGTACCATGAAAATTTAAGTCACATCGATGCCGGGAAAAGTTCCGCAATATCACAATGGGGTATGTTCCCAACCTAAGTCTAACCCATCCTGCACTAAGTTGAATCTCTGGTTGACATGTCACATGGTTTTTGGTGTTCCTGGAAGCTTTGGAAACTATGTTTCTTCTGAATTGAGCAGGTGCTGTTTGATTCGGATTTGTGGCAGAGTTTTTTCTTGCTGGTATATTTAGCGGGCTTTCAAAAGAGAAAAAATATTGTTTTGAAGGCTCATTTGCTTGTAATTAGTGCAAAACTACATGCATGACGCGCGCCCTAAACAACCGATCATGCAGACAATCCTTGTCAAAGAAGCAGTCTCGGCAACAGATCACCCGACACTAGTTTGAAGGTGCGATTTCCACTCAAAATCGCTCATTGAAGCAAGAGGTCATGAAAACAGACAATCCAGTCCTTCAGTAGATCCACGCATGCCAACTTCGAATCGATAACTACACCATCGATCTCAACTTTGTGAGCGGGCATGTATGCGCGTTAGTTCTTCATGAAAGTTGTGTCGCCAGTAACGTTATTTGTTTGCTTTAGACAAAATATCACAATCCTGAGCTTATCTAGGCGAACCTTCGAGATATCGGATACGGTCGAACCCAGTTCATTATGTTTGATTTAATTGCTCGGATCTTTGGCGAAGAATCTTGTTCGCCATCCATTTTGGAATTATTTGGGTCAATTAATATACGGTAGAATCCAGAGTCCAGAGTTACTAGGAGAGAGCCCTCAGTCCAGAATCCAGAGACCCGAGGGCAGTGCCTAAAGTTCAGAGTCTAGAGTGAAGGATCAAGAACCCAGATACCAGAGCCCATGGTTCAGAGTCCAGAGTGCATAGTACAGAAATCCGAGGCCAGCGCCAAAAATCCATCATCCAGCGATGAGAGTGAAGAGTCCAGAATCTAAAGTTCAGTGTCCATAGCCATAGACCAGAATCCAGAGTGCCGAGGGTAGAGCCAAGAGTCCAGAATCCAGAGTCCCGAGTGCAGATTCCAGAGTCCAGACTTCAGAATCAGGAGTCTAGAGTTCGGATTCCAGAGTCCAGAATCAAGACCCCAGAGACCACAGTTCAGAGTCCAGAGTCCATAGAACAGAATATCGAGGCCAGAACCTGGTGTCCAGAATTCAGCGTGAAGAGTGCAGAGTTCAGAGTTCACAGTCTAGAATCTAGACTGACTGGGTATTTTTGGAATGGTCTTGACGAGTAGGTGCCAGAAATCTAACATGGCGACTTCCGGACGTAAATTATTACGATTACACTTTGGATTGATTATTTCAATATTTTTATTCGTTTTTTCAATATTTTTTTTTAAACTTGGACTAATTTTGTGAAAATCACTCCTACGACATATTTGCTGTAGGATTTGTCATAGACTATAGCCATTTGAAAAAAAAAATAGTAAAAAAAGTTTTGTTCGAGTTGGCGCGAAATTCGTCTATAGATATGTGATTGACACATATACTGAACTGAAGGGAAATATTGTGTAAACGGAAAATTGTACGACTCATCCGAAAAGGATGGATATGGAATAATTCCCTACTCCCGTTAGTGAGTGGAATGCCTGCCAAGGACAATATCGTAAATTGCTTATCAATTTTTCCTGAGTAGTGGCCAGTTTTACAAATCACACTAAAATCACCAAACAGACGAAGAGCTTGCCGTTTAAACTCAAAAACATTAGGGGACAGATAAAGTACGTAATCAACGAATGTCGATGTCAGCAAAGTATTCACCAAATTGGCACTGTTACATCCCCAAATCAAGCTCCCTCAGCAAATTGCACATCAACCCAAGATCATTCCTTGAAAGAAACAATTCTGTTACCCAACGATTCCGAAAAAAAGTCCCTCTGGATAGTTGGGGGGAAAAGGTGTATCGAACCATACCAGTAAATAAAAGTTAAACGATTTCTTCGAAAAGCAGCTTGACCATTCCGAACTGTCGATATGTAATTTACTTTAGCACAAAGTGGTCAAACGATTGTTCGTTTATCTTTTCTGATAACTTAATTTGGAAGGGTTCCGAATTGTGTCCTCCAGCCACCCTTGCTTTGCAGTCCCACAGCAGGTCCCTACACCAGAGTGGAAAATCCGGTTACGCAGCAGGCGAATAAGACGCCAACGTCGACGATGAATGCAAAGAAGAAAGTTTTCAGCTCATTTGTTTGTCCCTCTCATCAATATTTCATCGAAACCAATCGAACTAAAAGTTTTCCATCGTTTGTTGCTCTCCGGTCTGTTTACTTACTTCAGGCAGAATCGGTGGAAAATCCAAACAAGCACCGTCACCATATTCTTCCTCCACCAGCAGGCAGGGTGGTTGGTACATATTGCATTATGCCCGGGGTGAAATGAGCTGGGAACGATTCGCTGGAAAATGTCATCGGAATGGCAATTTGTTTCTCCGGTTGTTATATTCCTGCCTTACTCCCAGTCGTGCTTCCTTTTGCCTCTATGCCAGTGTAGGCGAGAAGGGGGATGTTGAAGGAGGAAGACTGTAAAATTCTACCGTTTTTGTCACAATTGTCGTTATCGATAGCAATTGAAAATGGATGGTTTTAACCTTTACAGTACCAAGCTAAAAATTTTCTGAAAATTTTGTTTAAATTTTGCTCTCATTTCGTCAATTTTTGACCGAATTGGATGGAACTGGCTTTAAAAGATCTGGAATTTAGTCAAGTTTCTATATACCGAGTAGTGTTCAAATCCGTGGACCGGTTCCGGAACTAATCCGAATTCCCTTGGGGTATATCCGGCATCCCAGTGGGGTGACGGACGAGTTTTGAAGAAACATCCCATAAATTTAAGTAATTGTATTTTGAAATGTGCTACATATGACTATTTCCCATTGATCCTTCACAATAGACATGCATTGGACCAATCTTGGCCACCGGAGAACTGTTCCGGGAGAACCTAAGAAAATGTATATATTTTTCTATCATTCCAGCGATTTGGGTTCATAGATTTATACGAAATGCGAAGTTCTTCCAATCATACGGTTCTACAGCTCCCTCAAGGCCATTCCATGGTAGACCACCCAATGTCCCAGTCCGGGATATGCTAGCAAATCGCGATCTCCCCTATATGTCCCTTATTTACAATTTCATTAAAACGATAAATATCCCAATTTAGCCCCTCTCTTTTATTTCTTGTTTTTAGAAATTTCCTCTTGCTTGTGGAACCGATCAGCTGCAGAGTGCCACTATGTAACCGCCGTCGCCTTTACCACTACGCCTGCATAGAAGGAAACTGAAGCGAGAGCGACTTGATGTCCGATGACTTTTTAAGGATTCCCCGCGGGTCCGAATAATACCATCCGCCAACCCGGTACTCGACGACTTACTAGACTGAGGCGCAAATTTGTTTCGCTGATCTCCCGTTTGCGCGATAGTTGCAAGTTTTGCTCTTCTTTCCCTGTCACCATATACGTCTTCTCTCCCCTGTCCTCGATACACCTGCTGCTACACTGATGTGGAAATAGGCCCCCCTCTGAAATATCTTGACCAAGCATAAGTCTTCGTTAAAAAATCAAATTTGATTTCTGTATTCCTAGTTTTAAGATAGCTGTAATTTTTACTCTTTATTGAAACTCTTGTCCTCCATCTTGTAAATAGAATTGTATCCCTAGTTTTAAGATATCTGTGAAATTTCTCATAAATATTTGTTCCACCTTTTGTTAGTTTTAAGATAACTGTAAAATATTTCGTAAAATACTATTACTCCCCCTCTTGTATATCAAACTGAATCCCTTGTTTTAAAATTTTTCATAAAAAAATCTTTTGGCCCTCTCTTGTATATTGAATCTTATTTCTAGTCTTAAGATAGCTGTAAACTTTTTTTTCTTGTATAAAAAAAATATTTCAACATTGTAACCTCCTAGTTTTAAGATATCCAAAATGTAAAAACAAAAGAATTTGGCACCGCCAAGCTAACGCATTTGTGCCTATCAAATAAACGAATTGAATAAAAAAAAAAAGGCCATTCCGGCACCGGTTCCGTACGGATGGACATTTGACGCCATTTTGAAAACCAAGATGGCAGCTTCCGGTTACCACAAAATAGTGAAAACCACCATCAATATGGGTGTTATTTGAAAGAGAACGGCCAGCAAAAGCCGGAAATTGATAATTGACGCCATTTTGAAAAGCAAAATGGGGATTTCCGGTTACCACAAAACAGTGAAAAGCATCATCAATATGGGTGTCATTCGAAAGGGAGTGGTCAATAGAAGACAGAAATTCATTTTTGACGCCATTTTCAAAACCAAGATGGCGGTTTCCGGTTATCACAGTGCAGTGCAAACCGCCACCAATAATGGCGTCATTGTAAAGCGCTAGCGATCATCAAAAGCCGGAAATTGGTTTTTGACGCCAATTCGAAAACCAAAATGGCGGGTTCATGTTCCTAAGAAACAGTGAAAACCGTCATCAATATGGGTGTCATTTGAAAGGAGTGTGTCAGCAGGAGACGGAAATTGATGACTGACGCCATTTTGAAAACCAAGATGGCGGCTGCCGGTTTCCAAAAAGCAGTGAAAACTACCATCAATATAGGTGTTATTTGAAAGGGATTGGTGAGAAGAAGTACGAAATTGATTGTTTATGCAGTTTTGAAAACCAAGTTTGCGGTATCCTGTTACTGCAAAACAGTGAAAACTATCATCAGTATAGGTATCAGAAAGGGGTAGTCATAAAGTGATTTTTGACGCCATTTTCGAAAACCAGCTTCCGGTTACTACAAACAACAGTGAAAACCATAAGTATGGGTGTCATTTGAAAGGGGTGGTCAGTAGATGTAGTGGTGGCGGTGGTACTACCACCTTTGTAACAGGAACACTCTCCATAGCACTGAGCAATCTTTACACGCCAAGCATGACGTGTTCAAGCATTACTCTCTGACCATACTCAGCATGCTACTGTACGAAGGGCCAAAAAGGAATTGCGTGGTCAGAAAGTGACTTCTCTTACATGTACATGTTCCAATAACAAGATCATATAAGCCAATTACAATGCAAGCCATTGTTATAAAAAGTAGCCTCAATAGGTGGGGAGAAAATCCTGCGCAATGTTCACGAAATGTTAGCAACAAGAATCTGGCTACTCCACTCTTCCTGCTCAAATCGTTTCAATCAGGTGGCTTGATGGTCCCTCTCAATTCCCATGTATTCTATGTAAGGGTCATTCCACGCGCAGTGATCAAGGCACGTGTAATCGACCTTCACGGATTTGAATCAAATTTGGAGGAATTGCTCATCTAGGGCCAATATATAAAAACCCAAATTTTTGTGTCTAATCAATCACCCCTCGGGCAATGGGAGCACCCCCCCACCCGTTTTGGCAAATTGTCAAAACCCTTGATTTCTTTTGGAACATATTTCCGGTTCTATTTACTCTAGAACCAAACCGTAAGATGGGTTTTGAAGAAAATTGTTCAAGGAGTTTAGAAAATATATTAGTTATTGGCGGCAGTGCTGCCAACTATCCGATTTTTTCAACCAAATAGCAAATCAGCGATATTTTGAAGCAAAAAAACGCTATTTCCCATATAAAATCGCAGGTGCACAACAATAAAAAAACTAACTTGAGTATTCTAAGTTCACACATAATTTATCGTGAAGTAGACGAGAAATTATGAGAAATTTATATGAGAAAATTCGAGTTCTTCTCTTCAAAACAGTGCATCTCAGGATGCGCTCAAATTATATTGAGATTATAAGTGTTTTTTATGTAAAAATATCTACAGAACACGATGGCATTAGAATCTTCAAAATTAAAATATTTGTAATAAAAAAAATAATCTTTTAATATTTAACTGAAAAAAATCGCATAGTTGGCATCACTGCCGCGAAAAGTTAAGCTCCTTCAGCAATTTTCTTCAAAAACCATTTTTCGAATGGATTCTATAGTAAATAGAACCGGTGATATTTGTAGAAGACACCTAATTTCTATCTCTCTCCGTTGAAAAGTTAGTGTTGGCGCAATCTATGCGGTCACAGGTGGCACTAAAATTTTCTAACCAGGACATAACTCGTATTATGTATTGCAATTCTTCCGAACATACTATTCAGCTAAATCTAACCATTATTCTACAAAAATGTTTAGTTTGTTAGAACCTAGTACCGATACACTACCACGCACTGCTAGGCCCCATGCAAAACTAACTCAGACACCACTTCGCTAAAAGTTTAATAACTTCTTTTAACAAAGCCGAATTGACTAGCAGTCTTCGACAAAGTTGTACACAATTGAATTATATTTCTTATTTTCACTTACAGTGATAATTCGATGCATACTGTGCCACCTAGCGGTGAAAATGCGGGCTAGTGGGTTTTCTTCATATAAATTGTCGAAAAATCCCATACAAACTTCAGGCACGTTGGTCCGGTAGCTAGACTTGTCCGATTTGTTTCAAATGTAGAGCAAGTACTCCTGGTGGGACTAGGAATCGACTCAGGGGTAGGCCGATAGGGGTCACGTCCTTACAATCGTCGAACGGTTTTGTGTAATCAGATAGGTGTACTAATTTTTGTTTTAAGTTTGTAACAAGAAACAAAGGGGTTGGATAGGCAACCGCTCTCCTCTTGCTGCAATAAGTGTGCTGGATATGCTACACATAGCTATGCGGCGGTACGGTTTTTTTTTTGGTGTTGGTGTTTGTTTTTTCGTGTCGTGGAGAAGGCGGCCATCGAGGTTTTTAGATAGTGACGGACCACGGCATCGAACAGACGCCCCGAGTTTTTTTTGTTTTTGCGGGACAGTTTCCAGCCACAATAACCAGTGCGGTGAAGTGCACGTGTGCGACGGTGACAATCCCGTTCGAAAAGTGCCGACCCGTGGTTCGGGTACTCAAGTGTTTTGGTGTCGGGTCGCCGGAAAAGGAAACTAAGCGCCAAGGAGCAACTCGCTTCCCCGGCTAAGTATAAAGGACCCAGAAGACGCCTTTCCGCTCTCGCTGTGAAGGATCAGCCGAACGAGCCTAGCTCTCCTTCACAGCTAAGCTTCAAGGAGAGCGAAGCAGGGTGGCCAAAGGTGCTCCCTGGGAAGTACACTGCGGTGACTTCTGGGATCTCTCGCGGGGAGCGAGTAGATCCGGCGATAATTCTCCATCGTCGCTAGGGAGGTTCCAACAAAGGAGCCAAGCTCACCTCCCTAGCTAAAAGTCAAAGATCGCTGCTGGCGCAGCCAACGACACCAGCAGGAGAACGCGGCCGTTGTGTTCCCGGCCGGTCGGAAGAAACCGCCCGCCTTCCCGCCATCGTCAGAAGCAGCTGATCAACTTCATCGACAGAGTGCAGCAAAGAGGAGATTTGGTGGAATAAAAGTCGGTAAATCTATTAGTTTATTTACCTTTTTTGTTGTGAAACGAAAATCCGTAATTCTGTAGAAACACCTAGGCCGCCCTGAAAAGAAGGGTACGCCGGGCAAACAAGAACCCGAGTAGTGGAAAACCCTTACTTACAAAGTAAAGAAAAAAAGTAGGCAACCGCGGCATCCCAGTCGCCGTCGTTCCCCCAGCACATTATTCGGCAGCGGCTCACGAGTCAAAACTTCTTGATATCATCCACTGCTTTAATTGAGGCCAGCAATCACTCCATAAACGATGAAGTCATCGAAGAAGCCCCACACACCTGCACGTATACCACACTATGAAGCCGACACCGACACCAACCACGAACGCGTGAATCAACAAATACATCTCCAATGCAACGCACGATCACGATCCGCAGTATTGAACGAGGAAAAATACACATGTCCAAATCGAAAATTATTATTATAATAATATTGCCGATTGATAGCCCATGTGAACATCGGCGAGAATGAACTAATCTTGTTGAGATCTGCGTTCAACATATTGACAACAATATGATTTAATTCGGTTATTCTCGCATAGTAATGACTACGAAACGGGAGCAAGTTTTAAAAGTTTCGCTGAACTATATTGAAAATTAGTCTAAATCTGTACCTTTTGAGTCACGAAGAAACTTAGTTGTCTGTCACAACAGCACATACTTATTGTTGGTGTGAAATAGTTGTTGAAATGAAAATTGCTACTTGGGTGACCGTTCATTTCTAAATAAAACCCATACCGATGATGATTTTGACTATTTTGTGGTACCACCATCTTGCTTTCCAAAATGGCGTCAATCAATATCCGTATCTGCCGACCATTCACTCGCAAATGACTTCCATCTTGATGACAATCTTCACTGTTTTGTGGAAACCGGAAGCCGCCATCTTGGTTTTCAAAATGGCGTCAATCATCAATTCCCGTCTTCTACTGATCACCCCGTTTCAAATGCCACCCATACTGACAATGGTTTTCATTGTTTCCTTGGAACAGGAAGCCACCATCTTGGATTTCAAAATGGCGTAAACAATCAATTTTCGTCTTTTGCTGACCACCCGCTTTACAATGACACCATTATTGACGGTGGTTTTCACTGCCTTGGGGAGCCGCTATCTTTGCTTAGAAAATGACGAAAAAATCAATTTCTGTCTTCTATTGACTCCCTCCTTTTGAATGACACTCATATTGACAATACTTTTGACTGTTGTGGTAACCGGAAACCGCCATCTTGGTTTTGAAAATGGCGTCAATTATAAATTTCGTCCTTCAAATAACACGAATTGATGGTTGTTTTCACTGTTTTGTGGTAACCGGAAGCTACCATCTTGGTTTTCAAGTGACCATCTCTTTTCTAATGACACCCATATTGATGACGGTTTTCACTGTTTCTTTGGAACATGAACCCGCCATTTTGGTTTTCGAATTGGCGTCAAAAATCATTTTACGGCTTTTGCTGATCGCTAGCGCTTTACAATGACGCCATTATTGGTGGCGGTTTGCACTGCACTGTGATAACCGGAAACCGCCATCTTGGTTTTGAAAATGGCGTCAAAAATGAATTTCTGTCTTCTATTGACCACTCCCTTTCGAATGACACCCATATTGATGATGCTTTTCACTGTTTTGTGGTAACCGGAAATCCCCATTTTGCTTTTCAAAATGGCGTCAATGATCAATTTCCGGCTTTTGCTGGCCGTTCTCTTTCAAATAACACCCATATTGATGGTGGTTTTCACTATTTTGTGGTAACCGGAAGCTGCCATCTTGGTTTTCAAAATGGCGTCAAATGTCCATCCGTACGGAACCGGTGCCGGAATGGCCTTGAGGGAGCTGTAGAACCGTATGATTGGAAGAACTTCGCATTTCGTATAAAGCTATGAACCCAAATCGCTGGAATGATAGAAAAATATATACATTTTCTTAGGTTCTCCCGGAACAGTTCTCCGGTGGCCAAGATTGGTCCAATGCATGTCTATTGTGAAGGATCAATGGGAAATAGTCATATGTAGCACATTTCAAAATACAATTACTTAAATTTATGGGATGTTTCTTCAAAACTCGTCCGTCACCCCACTGGGATGCCGGATATACCCCAAGGGAATTCGGATTAGTTCCGGAACCGGTCCACGGATTTGAACACTACTCGGTATATAGAAACTTGACTAAATTCCAGATCTTTTAAAGCCAGTTCCATCCAATTCGGTCAAAAATTGACGAAATGAGAGCAAAATTTAAACAAAATTTTAAGAAAATTTTTATTAAAATACGTGACTGAAAATATGAACTACTGATTATTGCGAAGGTGTTATTTTTAATTTCTTGGATCGGCATAAATACCACATTCTTGAACACAATAAAACCTAAAGCATTCTACAGAAATTTTGGATATTTCAGCAGTAACGCATACCAACCATTCCTGGCTTCAACTCGCTAAAACCAACTCAAACAGACCGAATACCGATGTCAAAATCTCATCTCGACATCCCGCAGATAACATTCCAGCGACGCTGATGTTAACATTCAAATCACATGTCACACTGCCCCCCAACTCATCAGCAACGAATCCCTCATCTAATCGCCCCCCATAACGTACATTCGTAACGAATCTACGCTATAGAAAGCGAACAGCCACCACACGTCCAATTCCCAAACACCCCCCCCCCCCCCGCTCCGACCACTGATTCTACATTCACTATCTACACGTAGCTACGTTTGAGGCAAAATTCCTCCCCCATGACATCACATGGGAAAATGCATTATTGTTCACCTGACGGTATCATTTGGGATACCTACCGCTGGCCCTTCCTGCACCGGATGGTGGCAACCGTCTTCCTCGTGGAGACAAATCATGCGAAATGAGACTGACTGGCATCGCGTAAGCCACCGCAAATAAGGCTGCCTGTTCGCCGACTCGATGTGCCCCGGCCAGCTGTGGCATACAACAATTCATCAGGCCAGTAATAGTCACAGCTTTCGTACTCACGGCCAACATCGTACCTACTGGGATGTGTACGGACGGACAGTATAGCAACAGCCGCGTCATTCATTATGAATTTATGAACAAATGTGTCACGAAGAAAATATTTACCAAAGTAGGTACAACTCACCCTCCGTCGGTGGAAATTTGAATGCAGATATGGCGAAAGTATGTGCTTCTTATAGCGATGCAGCCATCCGGTGGCCGTGTGAGGTTATAGTCGCTGGCACTTCGAGATTGGAATTGTTTGGGGTTCTAGTCACCCCATCGCGCATGGTACGAACTGTTGGCAAATGGGGTGGTCGTCCATGGGTGCTCGCTAATATTGGCTTAGAATGCATAGTATACATGGTTGCCAGATGGGTGTTTAGTAAGTACCCAATTAGTTATTCAACAAGACACATTGAACTGCACTGAATAATTGAATTTGAGCCATTATTATTATTATTCCTTTTGAAAAAAAAATAAATGAAAAGCTGCCTGGCTATTTGCGATTTTCTTAAAACGTAATCTATTTTTTGTTAAGCTTATGGAAAGAGTTACTTTTAAGGAATATTTCAACATCTGTTGAAGGAGATAGAGGCTGCAGAACGTAACATGGAAAGAACTTGAGTCAATCTTGTATATTTATGGATTTAAAAAAATGGTACCTCGCCCACATGTAAGAGAGATCTCCGTTTGCCAAAATATTTTGAATTGTAATGTACAATACAATACAATGCAAAATACGCAATACACAATACACAATACACAATACACAATACACAATACACAATACACAATACACAATACACAATACACAATACACAATACACAATACACAATACACAATACACAATACACAATACACAATACACAATACACAATACACAATACACAATACACAATACACAATACACAATACACAATACACAATACAATACAATACAATACGTTTATAAAATAAAATAAATAAATGATGTAGGGTAAGGTGGGGCAAATTCGACCTAGTAAATGGTTTTGGCTGTAAATGCTCATTTTACATCGCATCAAGTCGCTTTATATACCAAATTATAGATTAGACTTCTGCGCAACTTTCTATGTATAGCTATTTATTCACACCTTGGGAAAATTTTGAGATACAAGCGTTTTACGAAAAAGTTCATTTTTGCTGTTTTCAAAAATGGTGGGGTAAACCCGACCGCCTATGTTTTTGGTTGATTTAGTACAGATATTACCCAAATTTTATGGTTTTTCAATGATAAATCAAAGAATGTTATGTTATTGAATTGTAATAAAAGAAAATGCAATTCAATGTCAATCTTGAAATGTCAAAATCACGAGCAGTAGCACGTAAAGATATTCCCATTTGCACCGGAGCAATTGCTCGACAAATACTATATTCAACACATTTTTGTGTCTTTTGCTTGTAATTATGTACAAAAAATAATAAAAGCACATTACCATTGTTCTAAAAAATGATAAAAGTATATTTCAGTTTGATAAATAAACATTTTCTTACCAAAACAAGCGGTCGGATTTAACCCACTATTTATAGGTCGGATTTGCCCACCGCGTCATTTTTCATTAAGACGCACTTAACAAAAATTACGAAAAAAGTTGGACTAAATTCATCTATGCACTTTGTAGGACTTTAATCAAAGAATTTAAATCCACTTACATTGATTATGCAATCACTTTAAAAATCAGAAATATCCTGTAATCAAAGATGCACAAAAATCATATCAAAAGTTGTAAAAACACACTTATTGTCGTTTGAGCATCTCAATGTAAAATAATAAAATGCTGCCAGGCCACCATTATGATTATTTTCGATGCTCTACACGACAACACTGATATTAGTTCGCGTAGTGCTTCCGATTTTCGTTAACAGAGGGGGATCGGGTTTACCCAACGGTCGGATTTGCCCCACCTTACCCTAAAAATATGTCAAAAGTTGCTGTTAGGAAAACTTTTTTATTAAAAGCTTCTCCATGATCCAAATACACTGAAAAATGTCTTTTATGTCTTTAAAACGATAAACATTAGACATTTGACAATTTATGATGGGGTAACACGAATAACTTTTAAAAAGGACATAATTACATGAATTAATTGCATTTGTTGGAGTAAAATTCCAAATATCTCGAAAACTATCGCATTTTGGAAGATATTTATTAAATGCATTTTGATTTAAAATGATACATAGAATTATTATAGAATTACAGTTTTGTATGTCAATTAGTATGAAATTTGAAAACATATATAAAATTATTGTCAGAAAAACTTTTTTGCTAATAATTTCTCCATCATGAAATTACATTCAAAATGTTTTTTTTTTCTCTTTAGATTTTTGTTGACAACATATAAAAAATTAGAAAAAATGGTTTTTTTTTCAATTTGAATTTTTATCATAAATTTTGTTTTTGTGAAAAATGACACAACATTTTTTTCAGCGCAAATTTTTTTGCGTGCAGAAGTATTCATTACCTATATTTCGCTCTCAGATAGTTTTACTGTATAAAATAGTGTAACCGAACAAACAAAATTTTGAAATTATTGCACGTAGAAACGTCTACGCCCTTTTGAAAAATTGCTCTTGTATCAGAATATTGAAATTGCCAGAAAAAAATCATGGAGATTCATAAACCGAACACAAGTGTAAAGTTTCGTTCGAATCGACGATGGTCATATTTTGCGGTCGGCCGGTTT
The DNA here is from genome assembly GCF_030247195.1 of Topomyia yanbarensis. NCBI lineage: Eukaryota > Metazoa > Arthropoda > Insecta > Diptera > Culicidae > Topomyia > Topomyia yanbarensis. The sequence goes on along the minus strand of NC_080672.1, from coordinate 336,871,188 downwards.
CTCATGGAATCCCTCAAGACGAGCAGAGGTAAGAGAAGTCAGTGTCTTCGAATATTGCCAAGGTGGTATGCTGTCACCACTTCTATGGACCCTTGTGTCGGCTTGTTGAGGAAACTTAATGAACTTAGTTTTCCGATATATTGTTTCGCCGATGATTATCATATAATGATCATCGGTATTTGCATTAAGGGGGTGGAGCGGGGGGGGGGGGTTAGTGGCTAAGGGTTTCAGCGCAAAAAAAATCAGTTTTTTTGTCAATTTTTTTAGAAAGATGGGTGAAGCGAACTGATCGAAACTTTTGTACATTATACTACATCATTTCAAAAAAATTCTGTAATTTTTTCATGCAAAAATATCGACTAGCGACTCGTTGACGAAACTTAAAGATACTTAAATGTCAAAACACGACGATCATTCTACCCGTTAGTAGAAGCTGAAGTTACTTAATACTGAGCTGACCGATGAGTATGCAATATATCGTTGTGATCGAAATTCTTCCACAAGCCGGCACAGCCGTGGTGGTGGTGTTTTGATAGGCATAAAGAAAAAACAATCGAAGCAATATTGTAGCTATCGATGGGGCTGAGTCTCTAGAGCAGATTGCCGTTCGAGTCACATGTGGGACCGTATCTATCGTTATTTGTGTGATTTACCTACCACCAAATTCCGAGCTCGCTTTATATGAGCAGCATACCTCCTGTGTGGATAAGCTGCTCAATCACATTGATGATCGCACTAGGCTTGTTGTTCTCGGTGATTATAATTTACCGTTGCTACGCTGGAGTTTTGATGACGAAATCGGATGCTTTATCCCTAATAATGCATCCTCTGAGCACGAGCTGTTGTTAGTCGAAACTATGATCGCTTCTGGTTTACAACAAGTAAACTACCTGACGAATGACAATGGAAGATTACTTGATTTAGCCTTTGTAAGTAGTGCCAGTGATATTGAAGTCATAGAACCACCCGTACCGCTAATGAAATTGGATCGTCATCATCATCCGTTTGTTTTGACCATTGAGACTCTTTACGGTTCACCAGTGATTGACGATTTCAATCAATGCGATTATGACGAGCTAAATGCGAGAATCTCAAACATCAATTGGATTGAAATATTATCACTGGGTACTCTCGACGAGGCTGTGGACAGGTTTTATCGCGAATTGGACTTAATTTTTCAACAACACGTGCCTCTGAGAAGACGAAAGCGCCGTTGCACAAATAAACGCCCCTGGTGGAACGATGAGCTGCGCAATCTGCGAAATCGGTTAAGGAAGGCTCGTAAACGATTTTTCCGGAAAAGAGGTGAAGATGATAAATCGTTTGTGCGAGATTTAGAGCGACAATTTCAATCATTGAATGCATCTTGCTTTCGATCATACATTTCACGACTTGAGAGTAACATGAAGGACGAGCCGAAGCAATTTTGGGCTTATTTGCGGACCAAAACATCCACCCGTGGTTTTCCTGAAAACGTGAACTACCGTGACAGGACCTCAACGACACCTGCAGAGTCAGAAAATCTATTCTCGTCTTTCTTTCAAAGTGTGCTAAGTAATAACCCACCACCTTTGTCTGAATCGTACCTGAGTAGTCTGCTGACGTTCTCCTTGAATTTTCCTGTAACATCTTTCACCGAACGCGAAGTGTACACCAATCTACGTGGTGTTGACGGTTCAAAGGGACCAGGATCGGACGGAATACAACCATGTTTCGTCAAGGAATGCTCTTCATCGTTAGCTGTACCGATATCCATGCTTTTCAATCGCTCTCTCGGTGAAAGTATTTTTCCCGCCAAGTGGAAGGAGGCTTTAATAACACCAATTCATAAAGCCGGTAACGTCCATGACGTCATAAATTACAGAGGAATTTCAATCCTGAGCTGCCTCCCAAAAGTTTTTGAAAGTATGCTGTTAGATATTCTCTACCCTGCAGTAAAACACATCATCACTACAGATCAGCATGGGTTTGTTAGAAAGCGCTCAACAACGACGAACTTAATGAGCTATGTGTCAACGCTGATTGATAAATTAGAGAAACGACAACAAATTGATGCAGTGTATGTAGATTTCTCCAAAGCCTTCGATCGCCTTCCTCATCAGCTAGCTGTTGAAAAGTTGAGGCGAATCGGATTTCCGGACTGGCTGACCAATTGGATCTTCTCGTACCTTACAAACCGCAGTGCATCTGTGCGACTTGGAACTGTACTTTCAGACCCATTCGACATCACATCGGGTGTACCTCAAGGGAGTCACCTTGGACCTCTTCTCTTTGTGCTCTTTGTGAATGACATTTGCAGCGAATTGACATCGTGTAAGGTGATGTACGCAGATGATCTGAAAATTTATTTTTTTTTTTTTTTTCATACGTTTATTTGACACGGCATTTGCAATAGCTTTTTACGCCAGTTTCTTTTTTTACATAGCACGTTACAAAAATCCTTAAGACTAATTTTAACTATACTAGTAGTTTGTCTAAAACTAACACTGAAATCACTTTATTGTTTGCTTTTTTCCTTACATTGTTGTATTTCATACTGATCTAGTATTTTCGGGTGTATTTATTTACTTTTTTTTCTGTTATTGTCTAAATTTAAAAACTAAATATTCTAGGTTCCTTTAATTGGTGAATGATTAGCCTTGGATGAGAGTATGAGGAGATGAATTTAATTAAATTTTGACAGACGCTGTTTTTAGAAAATGATAGATAAGTTCCATGTATAGAGGATCGCGATACGCCAGGATGTCTCTAACAGGAACATGGATTGGTCTTCCTCGGACTTGTAAAGAATCTACTAATTGTGATCTGGCTTCACGATATTCAGTGCAGGACCAAACAACATGCTCAATGTCATGGTAACCTTCTCCACAAGCACAATGATTACCCTCAGCGAGCCCAATACGACGGAGATGCGCATCTAAAGTATAATGATTGGACATGAGCCTAGACATCACACGGATGAAGTCCCGACTTACATCCAATCCTTTGAACCATGCCTTCGTTGATACTTTAGGGGTAATTGAGTGTAGCCATCGTCCCATATCTCCATTGTCCCAAGATGTTTGCCAACTAGCAAGTGTCCTCTGTCGAGAAGCGCTATAAAATTCATTGTAAGCGATGGGTCTTTCATATATTTCACCATCTAGTGCACCAATCTTGGCTAAATTATCAGCTTTCTCATTGCCCGCAATAGAGCAATGGGCGGGGAGCCACACTAGGGTAAATTTATAACATTTTCTTGTCAGGTTACTCAGAGATTCTCGTATCTTCCCCAAAAAGAATGGATCGTGATTATCAATCCTCTTTGAGCGTAGAGCTGCAATTGTGCTGAGACTATCAGTGAGGATAAAGTAATGGTTCGGGGGTAAAGTATTAATTATTTGCAAACTATAGTGAACTGCTGCTAGTTCCGCTATATAAACAGAGGCGGGTTCTGCAAGTTTGAGAGAAATTGAAAAATTATTGTTGAAAATACCGAAACCAGTGGCCTCACTGATTCGTGACCCATCAGTGTAAAACATTTTAAGGCAGTCTATGTGTTGATATTTACTTGTGAATATTTTAGGGATCTCCCGCGAGCGTAGATGATCCGGAATTCCACGAATCTCTGCTTGCATGGACGTGTCGAAGAATAAAGTGGATTCAGGAATATCTAGTATATTGACGTATGTGGGAACATACTTAGCAGGCGTTATTTCTTGTGACATGTGATTGAAATACACTGTCATGAATCTGGTTTGGGGTTGAAGCTCGACAAGTCTTTCAAAATTTTCAATTACCAGTGGGTTCATAACCTCACATCGAATAAGTAAACGAGAAGAGAGATCCCAGAATCGGTCTTTTAAAGGAAGAACTCCCGCTAGTACTTCAAGACTCATCGTATGGGTCGACTGCATGCAACCTAAGGCAATTCGTAAACAGCGATACTGTATCCGTTCCAGTTTAATAATGTGAGTGTTCGCAGCTGAACGGAAACAGATGCACCCATATTCCATTACTGAAAGTATTGTTGTTTGATACAATCTTATCATGTCACTTGGATGAGAACCCCACCATGATCCAGTTATTGTTCGCAGAAAATTTATCCTTTGTTGGCATTTCGTTATTAGATACCTAATGTGGCCTCCCCATGTGCCTTTAGAATCGAACCAAATTCCAAGGTATTTAAAAGTCAGGACTTGGGCTATCGTTCTACCAACCAACTGAAGCTGAAGCTGAGCTGGATCACGCTTCCTTGAAAAAACAACCAACTCTGTTTTCTCCGTAGAGAAATCGATGCCTAACTTCAAAGCCCAACTTGATAAATTATCCAAACTATCTTGCAGTGGTTGTTGTAAATTTAAGGCTTTTGGTCCTGTAACAGAAACCACGCCATCATCTGCAAGTTGTCTTAGAGTGCATGGGCTGACAATACAATTATCAATATCATTCACGTAAAAATTGTAGAGAAGGGGGCTTAAACAAGAACCTTGTGGGAGGCCCATGTAACTTATTCTGAATGTTGCCAAATCGCCATATGAAAAATGCATGTGCTTTTCTGACAATAAGTTGTATAAATAATTATTTAATATTGGTGAAAGACCACATTGATGTAGTTTCTCTGAGAGAACATCAATGGAAACAGAGTCGAATGCTCCTTTTATGTCTAAGAACACAGACGCCATTTGTTCTTTTTTTGCATAAGCTAGTTGGATTTCTGACGAAAGTAGCGCCAGACAATCATTCGTTCCCTTTCCCCTCCGAAAACCAAACTGGGTATCTGATAGCAAGCCGTTCGCCTCAACCCAATTGTCGAGACGTCGTAGGATAATTTTTTCCAACAATTTCCTGATGCAGGATAACATTGCAATCGGTCGATACGAGTTATGATCGGAGGCTGGTTTTCCCGGTTTTGGAATAGCGATAACTCTCACTTGTCTCCAGTCGTGCGGGACAATGTTCTGCTCAAGAAGCTTATTGAATAAATTCAACAAGCGTCTTTTTGCTAGGTCAGGCAGATTCTTCACCAAGTTGAATTTAATTCTGTCTAGTCCCGGAGCATTATTGTTGCATGAGAGGAGTGCAATTGAGAATTCCATCATTGTCAAGGGCGAATCTATGAAATCGTTACTTGTGGGAGCATCGCGAGTGATTTTCTGCGCAGGAGCAGAATCGGGACAAATTTTCTTGGCAAAATTAAATATCCAACGATTCGAAAAATCTTCGCTTTCATTAGTCACGTTTCGATTCCTCATTCTTCTGGCTGTGTTCCAAAGAGTACTCATTGATGTTTCTCTTGACAAGCCATTAACGAAGTGTCTCCAATAACTAGATTTTTTGGCACGACGTATACTGTCAAATTTGTTTTGCAAAATGAAATAATTTTCAAAGTTCTCACGTATACCCCCTTTCTGTTTCATAATTTCTTTGTAGGCAACTTGTTTAGCTTCATATGCATCAGAGCACTCTTTGTCCCACCAAGGATTAGGGGGCCGTCTATTTATTGTCATTCCAGGATTGCATTTCGTTTGGGCTTGTTCTGCTGCTTCAATAATTAAACCCGCTAGGAATTCATATTCTTCGGTAGGGGGTAGCTCTTCTGTCGAAGCAAGAGAAGTGGAAATTAATGTTTCGTATGTTTTCCAATCAATATTTCGTGTTAAGTCATAAGGAACATTGATTGAATTCGTAAGGCCTAATTCACTGTTAATTGAAACAACGATTGGCAAATGATCGCTACCGTGAGGATCAGGTACAACCTTCCACGTGCAGTCTAACCGAAGTGATGTCGAGCACAGAGATAGATCTAATGCACTTGGACGTGCAGGAGGTCTGGGGATGCGTGTTGTTTCGCCAGTATTTAAAACTGTCATATTAAATTCGTCACAAACATTGTAAATCAAAGAGGATCGATTATCATTGTAGAGGGAACCCCACAATACTCCGTGCGAGTTGAAGTCTCCCAGTATCAGACGCGGAGCAGCCATGGATTCCACTACCTCAAAAATTTGACGTTGTCCAATTTGAACTTTGGGAGGTATATATATAGAAGCGATAGACATGTCTTTGCCTTTAATGTTCGTTTGGACAGCTACAGCCTCAATGCCCGCAAACAAGGGGATGTTAATTCTATAGAAAGAATAGCACTTTTTAATTTCTAGAAGCACTCCTCCATACGGGGTGTCTCGGTCTAGGCGAATAATGTTGAAATCATTTAAGTTGAAATTAATGTTTGAGGTAAGCCATGTTTCACATAGAGCAAAAGCATCGCATTTTAAATTATGCAGTAAAATTTTTAAGGAATCAATTTTAGGTATGATACTTCTGCAATTCCACTGTAAAACAGTGATGGAATCTTTCATTGGAGGAGGTGAATTACCCATTGAAAGATACAATCGCTGCAAGGATGGGCCATTGAGCAATCAGCTGCTCTAAAAATGTTCTAATTGTTGGGAGGAAAGCTGAAAGTATACTCTTTAGTGGTTCAGAAATATTGAATGCTTTAAAAATCCAATCAACAATTTCAGAAAATTTCAATAATCCTACCCCCGGCTGAGGCTCAGAGGAAGTCGAAATTTTATTATTTCCAGTAATGGTGTTCTGTTTGGATTGTACGTTCCCAAAACCGGGCGGAATTGATTTCGGTTTTGAATCGGAATTTTTCGGTTTTGGGCGCAGTTTATCTATTGGTGGAGAAATTTTAAGGCCCTTGCTTGGCAGCTTGGGAAAAGAAGACTGTTTTCTTTTTCTGGAATTTCCGGGTAAAACAAATGATGTACCTTCGCACGCTCCGTCAGAGTCAGACTGTTCCGAAAATAGAGATGTGTAAGTGTTTTCTAAGAAGATGGGTTTAGGGGTAGCATTTTTCAACATTTCTGCATAGGAGCGCTTAGACCTCTCCTTCAAGGATCGTTTAATTTTATCCTCACGCAATTTATAAATGGGGCATGCAGGGACCTCATGTGAGTTTTCTCCGCACATTAAACATTTTTCTGAATTTTCATTACATGTATCCTCTTGATGAGAACCCCCACATTTGCCACACCGTGCCTTATTGGAACAGTAAGTGGCTGTGTGGCCAAGCTGTTTGCAATTAAGGCAATTCATTACACGAGGGATAAAAAGGCGAACAGGGAGACGAATCTTATCGATAATGACATAGTTGGGCAGCGCAGACCCAGCGAAAGTCACTCGAAATGAGTCAGACAGTCGATAAACTTTTTTATCTCCTTCGTGTGATACTGAATGCAATTGCTTGCATTCAAGTATTTTTACGTCTTTAAGTATGGTGTCTTTGAAACGACCAACCCCATGCTTAACTAAGTCATCAACAGTCAAACTCGATTCTGTGATGACCCCATCAATTTCAATTTCCTTTGAAGGAATATACGCTCTATACTCACGCGTAAAAAGCTCGCAAGAAGCAATTGCATTGGCTTGTTTGAAACTACCAACGACAATGCGTATTTTATCTTTATTGACTTTGACGATCTCTTTTACATCCGAGAATCGCGAAGTCAAATCTTTAGAAATTTGAATAATATTTAGCGCCTTTACTTTACGCCTAATAAATACAATCCATGGTCCCGTTGACGACTCTGGGTAAATTTTAATTCTAGTCGGATTTACATTTTCAGCATAAGGCTTAGGGGGAGGGTCTGTTACTCGTTCTCCCATCTCTTCATCCATTTTACCTAGCAAGAAAAACTATCACAAAAAGGAATGAAAAATATACCTGTTATACCTGTAGAACACACCTCATGTGTTACGTTGTAAACTCGGTGCCCGTTGTTTGACAATGTGACACCTGCTGTTCTTCTTCGTCGCGTTGCTTCTTCAGTAGAGAAATAGTCCTACCTGCAACACTTCAAAACTCTCTCCGATTAAGCTGCTCGTCGGTATCACCACCACAAGCGCGCTCTCTCCGTTTCCACCACCTCGGTAGACAAATGTGGCTACCTGTGGCTTGCTGCGAAAATCCCACTGTCGATGCGGCACTTTTCAGTGCCACTTGTTTTCCTTATTCGTCGTACCACTTCTGCGGTAGACAAATAGAGCAAATGGGTCTACCTGTGACGCTTCCCTCTCGTCGATTAGAATTGCCCGACGACACCAATACACTATATTTTTTTCTGTGTGTACAGGCACGATCACTGTCGATCTCTGCCACCGCGGTAGGCAAATTCGTCTACCCGCGGTTTGCTGTCAAAACACCACTTGTCGAGGATGCCGTTGACCACGCCTCCGACGTATCAACTGTCGACTCACACTTAACAAACTGGTCTCTCTCTCTCTCCCACAATAACGCATACAGCGTCTCGCACTCCGTCACTCTCTCGAGAACAAATCCTTCCACCTGGAGGCACAACCGTCTCGGTCGGTTGCAAAAACTGTTATGATCTGAAAATTTATCGCATGATAACAACTCTGGTAGATTGTTGTGCACTTCAGATGGACATAGATAGGATCATGAGTTGGTGTGATAGAAACGGAATGACTATAAACATTCAGAAATGCAACATAATCACATTCACACGAATACTCTCGCCAATTACGTTTGAGTATGCAGTGAGCGCTGCCCCAGTAAAACGAGTTTCATCAATCAAGGACCTTGGTGTTATACTTGACCGTAAGCTACGTTTCATCGAACACTTCAATGCAGTTACTGCTAAAGCCTTTGCAGTACTAGGACTCATCAAACGAAACACCCAAGATTTCAACGACGTCTACTGCCTGAAGGCACTGTACATCAGTCTGGTACGCAGCATTCTAGAGTATGGAGTTATCGTTTGGGCCCCATATCACACCGTACACATGAATCGCATAGAACGGGTGCAAAAGAGCTTCGTCCGGTATGCCCTTCGACGGCTTCCCTGGCGAAATCGATTTGAACTACCACCGTATGAGCATCGTTGTGCTCTTATCAACCTGCTTACGCTACGAAACAGGAGAGTTTTTCTGCAGCGACTTTTTGTGTTCGATCTTCTCGCTGACAACATTGACTGCCCTCTGCTTCTCGCTAAGCTGGACTTCAACGTTCCTGGTAGGTCTCTGCGGAGAATGGACTTCTTTCGGCGCTCTACTCATCGCACGCAGTACGGCCAGAATAACCCGGTGGATGTTTGCTGTCAGCTCTTCAATAGCGTTTTTTATCATTTCGACTTTAACTTAAGTAGAGAAATGTTCAAAGTGAAAATAGGTTTAAGTTAGTATAGTATTTCAGTCTGTACGAAAATTTATTAATTCGAAGACAATATAATAATAAAAAAAAGAAGTTGAACTGGATCACTCTTTCTAGAATAAACGACTCGCTTGGGTTTCTCCGTGGTGAACTCGATACTGTCAAACGGGGTAACTTGCAACACTTCAACATGTTTCTGTACAGATGAATTTAACAAAGCCAATAATATTGTTAACAACTTAAAATTACAGCTGTCAAATGTAATGTAACGTTTCTTTAGGGCGACGGAGCAATCTTCTGTATGTGGTTTGAATATTTTTCTGTGGACTAACTCTAAATGCAAATGATGCTTAAAAACTCCAAATATTTTTTTTTTTTTTACATGAATCAAAAGATTTTGCAAACAAATTCGATAAAACGAGAAAACCCAGATTGTGGCTGGGTGAAATCCGATTGTAGCATAAAAATATAAACACGGGAAGATGGATTTTTTTCTCTGGTGGATTACTGCGTATCCCCCAACTTTTTACATTTACTGCAGCTTACGATCGGTAATACAGAACGACAAATCGGCAGACTATCCTTATCAGTGTATACGTTTCCATGCGTGCAGATCTCGTGAAAGTCTCTCGAAGAGGAATAAATCTTCCACCCATCTACGCACGAAATTGTGCACATTCAGGTATCTTAACTGACTGAAGCGAAGAGTTTTTGAAACGGGCAACTCCGCGCTTTAGCAAGTTCTCGGCGGTTAGACTCGACTCGATGACAACACCATTTATCTACACGTCCCATGAAGGTACATATATGCATCTTGTTTATACTAACCGTTGTAATGTTACTTCGAAAATATTGATTTTTTTTATAAAATAGTTAAAGTTTCAATTGTTATGTCTTTCCAACGGGCAAAAACTGCCAGAAAGTTGTAATTTGAAACACTATATTAAAAGAATAAAACCCAATATATTTTATTTGGCTTTCATTTCCAATAGTGGAGTTATAGACGATTTGAAAGAACTATTTTTTTAAGAAAAAATATGCGTTAAGAGAAAAGTTGTTCATTTTGATAATTGTGATAGAGTCTTGTTTTATCGTTTTCGCACATTTATCTTATAAAATATACGTAAATTTGTAACGTGACAGACAGAAGCCTTGACCATATTCGCTAAATCACTCTTCACAGTATTGCCGAAGCCGATACCACATTATATCCGTCCATAAAAAACCATTTGAGAAATCTCACTTCTATGAGAATTAATTGCTAAAAACATTACTATTTTTGATTAGTATTCCGAAAAAACTATAAACGTAAACTGAACCGTTTCAACGTGAACAATTATTCGCTGAATCTCATTTGTTTTTCTATTCTATTCTATTCCAACCTTTACACAGCCAGTATTGAAAAGCATCCTGGAAAACACTGCAGTTATTCTGTAGTGTTTTTTCTTGTCAAGCATATTTTCATATGTCGCAAATATTAAAATGGTCAGGCCTACTGTGCAGAGTAGGGTTTGGAGATGTTTCAAAATTAGACGGTAATTAAATTATTCATTCAATGGATAATGTAATTAACGTATTGTTTTGAATCTTAAAGGAGGAAGAAACGAGGACAACCGTACCGATTGTTTCAGTTTAAAGGGGATATAATAAATCTTTGGGAGTGACTTGGTTAAGAAGGTTAATGCCACTCCTTTGGTCCTTTGGGATGGGCCAGAGGTATTTACACCTTGCCCTGGCTAATAAGCCTAGGTTAAAGCGCCTTTACTCGCTATTTATTCGCTGAATCTCATTTTTTTTTTTTCAAAAAAAAAATGCCGAATTACTTCGAAAATACACGAAATATTACTAATATTAAATTATGGAAAGTTGTCTATTTTAACAATAGAAACCTTTTGATGAAACACACTGAACTTGTCAGGATGATGTTTAAGAAGCTGTATTGAAAAATCCGCTATTAAGGTTGACCGAAAATTGGGACAAAAATCGATAACGAAAAAGGAGTTTTTTTTCAATGCAATTTGTTAGATTGTCATGAAAATCAATCAGCAGTACTGTACCAATATTCTACATTAGTCTAATGAAAAATAATGAATTTTTGAAAACTCAATCGGCCCACCCCTGACTCTATTCCTAGTCCCACCAGAAGTACTTGCTCCAAATTTGAAGCAAATCGGACAAGTCTAGCTACCAGACCAACGTGCCTGAAGTTTATATGAGATTTTTCGACAATTTACATGGAGAAAACCCACTAACTCGCATTTTTGCCGCTAGATGGCACTGTATGCATCGTATTATCACTGTAAGTAAAAATAAGAAAGATAATTTAATTGTCTACAACTTTGTCGAAGACTGCTAGTCAATCCGGCTTTGTTATAAGAAGTTATTAAAATTTTAACAAAGTGATGTCTGAGTCAGTTTTCCATGGGGCCTAGCAGTGCATGGTTGTGTATCAGTACTCGATTCCCACGAATTTTGTGAAATAATCGTTAGGTTTAGCTCAATAGTATGTTCAGAAGAATTATACCACATAACACGAGTTATGTTTTGGTTGGAAAATTTTAGTTCCAACTGTGACTGCATAGAGGGCGCCAACACTAACTTTTCATAGAAGACAGATAGAATATCGAGATGTTCAGGAAAATTATTGCAAAATGCCTGTTCTACAACTTTGTGGAAGACACCTAATTTCTATCTCTCTCCGTTGAAAAGTTAGTGTTGGCGCCCTCTATGCGGTACAATGTGGAGCTAAAATTTTCTAACCAAAACATAACTCCTATTATTTACTAAAATTCTTCTGGAAATACTATTGAGCTAAATCTAACGGTTATTTCACAAAAATGTTTAGTTCGTGCGAATCGAGTAGTGATACACAACCATGCACTGCTAGGCCCCATGGAAAACTGACTCAGACATCACTTCGTTAAAATTTTAATAACTTCTTATAACAAAGCAGGATTGAGCTAGTGGCTCTTCTCCATGTAAATTGTCGCAAAATCTCATACAAACTTCAAGCACGTTGGTCCGGTAGCTAGACTTTTCCGATTTGCTTTAAATTTGGAGCAAGTACTCCTGGTGGGACCAGAAATCGACTCAGGGGTGAGCCGATAGGAGTCATTTTTCCCGTCACTCTATTCTACATAAGCTGATTGATTTTCATGAAGATCTAACACGCGATGTGAAAAAAAAACTGCTTTTTCGATTTTCGTACCATTGTTTGTTCCTCCATAAGGGATTATTCACAAATTACAAGTAATAAAGCTGAAGGTGATGACGATAAAGACATTGCGTCTTCAGCAAAGTTATTGGTTAAACCGACAACTTTGCCAAAGACATAATATGTGTACTTGTATTTAGGATTGTTCCCATAAATATATTTCACTTGTAAAAAATTGATCGTTGAAATCTCAAAACCACATGAAAGCCTTTTTAATCTCCACAAATCCCTCCGAAGATGCCACTTACCCAATTTTAACGATTTGGATGCAAATATAGATTTTGGTTAAAAACGCTGTACCGAACGTAGAAGCTTACTTGTCTAGTAGTTAATGATGCTAAAATCGTTCCGCTAACGCTAGACCATTTATCACCATAAAGCACTACGTTGTCCACCACCGGGAAATGGTCCAACCAACAAAACTGACGGGTGCAATCTAGCGCAAGATTGTTTAATTAAATTTTTCTATTTTGATCAGAGATCGCCATAAAATGCAGTTATTGGTGCCAATTCTTTGATGGGTTACCGAGAGAAATATCAATAAACATACTTTAAGGCAGGACAATTTTCGACCTCGCCTACTTCGATTGAAGTTTTTTCCATTGAGCTCTTGTCGTCCGGTCTCACGAAAACCAATGCAGTGTGTTGGTTGAAAATAATCTTATTTGTTTTTTGTTCTCTTTGTTGATTATTTTCCACCAAGTTGTGATGCAATGTTTGTGTTACGTACACGCGCGGTAGAAAAGTCTATTTCCACTATGGGAAAACACATGAGTAACTGGTATAACTCATAAACTAACCCTCAGAAAGTTATCTAAAAAACGAGAAGTTGGAGTTTTGTAGTAGTTTGTCTCCAAAATCCTGTACGTTTATCCCTACTGGTACTGGCGCCAAATGTTATAAGGCACTGGTTTCTTCCGCAAACTTTGGTAGTAGATTATGACCTTGTGGATAAGGAATGAATATATCGGATTTCTGCCGTCAGGCGGCGTTAGTGAGAATTATTTTTTTTTGTATGTCAAGTTTCTGATTTTTTAGCAGCTCTGGTCTTCGGCAAAGATATTCGGGGATCAAAACTTACTAGATGGTGTAATCTTGGATTCTGCTACAAGGGAACACTGGCACTAGGCGGTGCTAGTGAGTTTACCATTACCAGCTGGTACGTCGAACACCTTAGCATTCGTCACTAAATGACGCCACAGAACATACCACTTGTTCAACCTACTCCATAAAAAGTTCTTAATTTTCAGAAGAACAGTGTCTTTAACAAAGTTGTTCAGGAAATGAAAATCTGCCTGAACTGCCACACCGAATAGTTTAGGATTTTGAAACTAGGAATCGCTAGCGAGTATGCACATTTATGATTTCTGAATACAAAGATTGCAATGGTTTGATAATCATCATAAGTATTCGATGTTACACGAATGTTGCACTGGGGTTTTTTTCGGATTACAAACCTAAATTGGTGCACACGAACATTGTATCACCGTCAACATGATTGATCAGTTAAGTTGAATAAATAAATCAGGAACTAGATCGAAAAATGGTATGTTCACTAGCGCCTACTAGTGGTCGTTCTATTTGATGATTTACCTCGTATGTTTTGATCACGCAAGCAACTTTGGCGAAGACATCGACCTTTAAAAAAATAGGAATCTTGAGATCTTTAAACTGAAATATCAAGCTTAGTGGCGTTACCCAGGGGCAGAATTTACAACTACCTGATCTTCCATAGGCTATCTCTTGATCTTCTGAACAAGTTTTTCGAAAATAGTTACCCTCTACATGATCGAGATCACGAGATATTTTGAACGGAATATTGTTTTATCGAGTTTTCCATGTCGCTTAAAAAATGTCTGATTTGCAGCGTAGAGCAGATATGTTTTTAAATATAGAGGATTGTGAAGACAAAATATCCCAAAACTCTAGCTTCGCGTATTTTTTCAAAGAATATGTATACCGCCATTCAAATACTAATTACTGTTTTCTTCAATGAAAAGAATAAACTTTAATTACCTGAGTGCACCTTCAATAACTATAGTGTTTGATGTGATTTTTCCCATAGTTCCCCATAAATGCCAAAAACTTTAATCAAAGTGGGCGGGTGTCAAAAATTGTCCAAATGATGAGAAATTTGGCACCGGAGCTTGCTTTGACATTTGTCACAATGTAGAATTTTAAAACATTTTTTTATTATTCCCTAATATTTAATTACAACGCCAAATCATGTACAAAGTGTTCATTCCTTGGGAAAAACTTTCCGCATTCAAAGATAGTTCGATATCTGAAAAACACTCAAAAAATAAATGATAAATTTGGCATCTCATCAATGTTCCAATAAAGAAGAGTACTAATTCAAGATTCTTTCCAGTCATTTAGACCAACTCAAACGTGTCCGATTCAAGCAGCCGATTTTCCGCAGCACTGTCCGTACCACGTAAGCTGGCATACAAAAGGACAGAGAAGTTCAAAGCTCAGACCCGTCTGCTGGTAGCATGTTTAACCACGTGTGCATACTATTGGAAGGAGATAATTTTAACCCTTTCAAACCCTTCTTGCTTCCTTTCATTACAGTGCACTAAAACCACCCAGTCCAACACCAGGCCCAACTAGGGTCAATGTGTGACAAGTTTCGTTCACAATATGTGCTTAGCGTATTGTTTGCACTCGGATAGGGCTGCCTGCCAGTATATGTTCAATGGTGTCGCTTTTACGGATGACACTGATACGGCTCGAAACGTTCGCATATGAAATGAACAGCCAGCGCAGCGACGCTGACTAACTATGAAGAAGACGGCATGGCAAAAGGTTGACGGCACCGGAGGACGGCACAGATCAAAATAAGGAGAAAAATGCTGATTAAGAGTGTATCGCATTGCAACGTGGCATCCCAGCCGCCTTCGCCTTCGCCTTCGCCAGCAGCAGCGGCGGCGTCGACGTTGCTCTGTGGCAGCATCAAACGTCCGTGGAGCTGCTAAATGTCACTCGTGTTGAATACTAACGAAGCAAAGGAAAAACAGCATTTCTTCATCAGGGCATTCACAATTGATACGTGCAGTTGACATATATGGGCCAATAGAGATTTCGTAGAGCGCAATATCGCCAACAATCGTTTGGATTGCCGGCGTGCCCGGTCAACAGTCACCGCTGTCAGCCTGATGTTATTCCCTCAGCCCCCGTTGATTAGCCTAGGTTCGCATTGACGTTCTCCCTGGGTTTAGTTCTCATGATTAGCCATAATTACGCTATGTGTATTGCCGAATGATGTGTGTTTGAAAGAACTACGTGACCGTTGACAGCAATCGCTCAGCCCGACACCTGTTCCGGACACGTGTTCCACTCTCCATCCCGCAGTAGACACGTTCACCCGAAAAAGGATCAATTTAGCGGTATGTGACTCAGAATACCCTGCTAGTTTACTCGGTGAACTGAACAAACGAACAACGATGAATAGTTATATATGTAATTCTACTCGGCTAGCCGTAAACGTTCCGAACCTTATGAGATAATATCCATTTTTCGATCTGAACACAACCGACTGGTTGACTGGTCAGTCAGCATGTCGCCAAGATCAATCCAATCATGAGCCTCAGTAGCGCTAGACAGTTATGGAGAGAACGCTGGGAACGATGACTTTACTTTACATTACCGGTAACCGATGTGATTGAAGGAAATGTCTCACACGGATGCGGAAAAGTTTTTTTTTTGTTCCTAATTGGACGTTTCGTATCTAAATATGTAGGCATTGAAATTTTATTAAGAACGTGTTGTGTACCTGATGTGATTTCATATGGCGACAACTCTACTCTAATTTGCTTTTCCTCATTGATGTACTTTGTACAGGTTTGTATTGCTAGCAGTAGTACTGTACACTTTAATCGGATTTCTTACTGAACACATAATCTTTTCCGGTTGAAGAATTTGATGTCTTAGAGACCGTTCGGAAATCACGTAGCCGGAACTGTTTTTAAAATTCGGAAAGCTGCAGGGTAATTAAATAAATCCTATCAATATATGAGTTTCCGGAGAAGATCATGAACGGCCACAAAAAGTGTCCTTGGTCACAAATTGGTAAATATATAAGAAGACTTTGATCTAATCTAATTGTATCTAATAAATTGAATCTGTAAAACAAAACCTTTAGAAGCTCATTCAAAGTTTCCGAAAATACACAACCGAACACATAGGAGCGTATAGCAGGTGAGCTGAAGAACGTGATTGTGGGAAACGCTCTTCACTCGCCCTCTCAGTTTTTCAAGTTTTATCCTCATTTCACTTTATTTTTACAGATACTTTCGAATTGGCTAGAAAGATGACAAAGAAAGCTTTGGACCTATTTAAAGAAATCAAATTTTCTTCTCTTACGAATTGAATACAAACCTAAAAAAATATATTTAAAGCACGTTAAAGTTAAAATTGTATTCCGAAAAACACATTTTCATAAAAATCTTTATTCTGTGTTACAATTTTACAAAATTCTTCAGTTTCTTTAAACATCATGTGAAATATATCTTATTTAAACTGGAGATCTTTTCATTTTTTAAATTTTAACAAGAATTACATTAACATGCCAGTTAGTTACTACAGTGACGTAGCGATTGTCGGCCATTTTTTGATATATTAAAATAAAAAAAAAATGAATTCTTTTAAAAAGCTGCGTTGTTGCACTTCATAAAATCAAAAAAAGCAGGAGGATATCCGTATATATACCCTAATAAATAATATGTATAAGCTAATAAAGGTCGTTTTTGTAGTCCATTCTACGCTCGAGTAAGCCATTGTTGTAGAATCATTACTACGTGGAATGATTCATGATTAATTTTTCTTAATCATGATCTATTTATCTGCGTTGTGAGTTGGTTCACAAAATAAATGATTTCTCAGGAATAAAAATTTCTCAAGACCTTCTTAACCAATTTCAAAATATTGGTCAAGATTCTATTCCTGCCTCATCAAGTTGTTCCTGATTCTCTATATATAGGTGACGGTTCCTCAATCATACTTATAAAATATTTGACAAAATCGTGAAATACGTTTCCACTTTCATGGCATAGTTCATACCGTATTCCTTTTTATTTGTGCTCATTATAATGGCAAGCAAACTATTTGTTAATGAAAAATCAAATCGTTTTCACTTTCATAAAACAGTTGAAATAATTTCCATTTTTTTTCATGGTCCTAATATTTCTGAGTGAACAATTCCATATGTGTGGTTTGCGAACTGATTCTTGATTCAGCTTGTGTCTAATTTTGGCAACAACACAGGAAAAATATGTTTTACCAACATATCAATATTCTATGTTGTACGTCGTCGAGTGCCAAGAGAGATTATGTAACAAAAATCAATAAAAATGTTTTCTAAAGAAATTGAAAATGAATACATATTTGCACCTTTTTATAAACTGCTGGTGAAAAGGACATATGATGGTGATTAGAGCTTCCATCCCGGGAATTTATTTCCCGGGAATCCCGCGATTTTTGGATTTCCCAAGATTCCCGATTCCCGCGAAATTGTGTTTTCTCATTTCCGGGATTCGAAAAGATCTTTAATTTATTCCAAAAGGCGTAGGTTCAGCAAATGAAATTCTGTAGGAAATATCTTCACCGGAAAACATTTGGAGTGAGCAGTGGATGCAGATACACTGCTAAAAATGTTGATATTTTCATGCAAGAATGGATTAATTTGCCGGCCGTTGTACCGAAGCATTTCCTTACAGTAGCGTTAGAGATGCGCACGATAGCTATGCAACCGATGAGCCGATTGATGAGATTTTCTAACAGTTCTTTTAATAGTTTATTTTAACAGTTAGATCTTGAATGAAAGATCTTGAATGAATGCAATAAAATTAGTAATTTCTTAATAAATCGATGAGTGTTTGTTTCAAAACTTGGGATGGTTTATAGTGTTAGTGTGGTGATCATGGTTAACGTTAACGTTATTTAAAACAAGGAATGTTTCTAGAACGTCTGCAGAAATATTTGGTCGGTTCATCGAATGCATATTTCGTCTAATTTGTTATTCCAACTGTAATATCTATAAATTTTTGGATGCATTGAAAAAAATACATAACGTTGCATCTGTCCAATATCATGCGCATCCAAACTCTTTGAATGTCGCTTTCAAGGATGCAGGCAGGATTTTTGAAGGGATATGATCAAGCTATCCAGATACTCGACCGTAACATGAAATCGATGGTAGGCTTTATCCATTGCTGCACAGTTCATTCATTATCTGCTTGATTTTGATTCAAACTTAATTCAGAATGATGCTGATCCTACTGCGACGGAAATGGATTCAATATATCACATTTTCTCATTTGATCGAAAATAACTGCGCAATACCATGAAGCAGCTCAATGTTTTCAAGATTACCAAAGAAGGTGCTTGAACATATCAGAACAACGAATTCCAATTTTGGACAGTAACTCCAGCAGCTACGTTTAGTATATCGTCCCAATCGTAATCGTAATTACCAAAATTCAGGTTATACATATAGCCAAGAAAAATCATCAAAAGAAGTTGATGTTGCGTAAACTTATTGACGAGTTATGAAATGATTGAATGATGTGTAGGCCACCAAATCGCCGTTTTCTGACAACTGCTTTTAGGACAGATATATATGCAATCAAACAGGTTTGAAAACTTTTCAATTTTTTCTCAAGAATATCATTCACTTTTTTTCTTCTTTTGTATTCCCGGGATTTCCCGGGAAATTTATTAATTATTTCCCGAATCCCGGGACGCTGAAAACCGTCGGGAAATGGAAGCTCTAGTGGTGATAAGACGAATATATATGCTCAATTCAAATTACGTTTTGGAGTCCATAAAGAGAGCTATATAATCACTTGCAATAATCACTTATTGTAAAAAATCAACTTAATACACCTAGCAGTGCGATGAGACATTTTTTACGCATATCACTGTTGGAGCATTTATTAGTTTTCAGAACTCATGGGAAGTAAGCACACAACAGCGTTGCGTTGCGTTGCGTTGCGTAAGCACGGTATATTTCGTAGATTGCAGACTGATGACTCTCATTTCCAGCTAGACTACTTGAGGAGCATTGTTTGGGAATAACAATTGATCCAGTCCATGCGAGAATTTCGCCTGAGAACCACCATTGTGGCCACGACCATCTTTACCGTAACTTGGGATATGAGAAAGGAAATGTTGATGTGGTACTTACTTAACGGAAGGCCCCGACTCAGTGACACTCCCATAAGTACCACGGATTAGGTAGTGGATGGGTTTTTAGTCAGGATTCGCCTCAAGCAAGCGATTTAGCGATAGTTTGTTTCATTGAAAACAACTTGAACTCCGGGCAGCCGGCTGTCGGGAGTGTTGTCGACAATATAAAATGGACCATAAACAATGAGTTTCAAGGGATGCGTTAGTCTGTATAAATCCCATCGAATTGGAAAATTGGTATTGTTGACCATTCATAAATTATGTCACGCAAAGATTGCCCAATACTAGCCAACTCCTCTCTCATATTACCACGTTCTTTATTTCCTTGGTCTAATGCGAACCGAATGATTTTAGTTTTTCCCTTTTTTGTAGGATCACATTATTGTCGCTACATGCAAAAGTGGCCATGTTCTTGGAATTTCTTATGTATACATGGCACAATCGTGCGTAAAACGGCGTCAAAGGACATGAAGTGCTCCCCATCCCATTTATGTCGCAATTTGTCATAGCTCTTTCCCCCAATAGCGCGGAAGAATTTATAAATGGTCCTTTATAGATAATATCAAACGCTTATTGAGATCCCGTAACTTCAATTTTTTCACCTCGTTGCGATATTACAATGAAGACGCGAAGCAGAAAAAATATCGATACTGCATGCACGAATCAAACTCCCCTATCTCCAAATAGTAAGTACTTATTTTTAGCTCAATATAATAGATTGATAATTTAATGGACTAAAAGTAAACCATTAAATATGACAATAAAACATTTGTTCCTCGTGTTGAAAAGATTACTGCGAATTGGTAATTGGTTTTAAATTGTTCTTGTGAATTGTCAATTCTCAACCCTCATACATAATTCAAAAGTCATCTCTCACTCAGACAAGACCATGCGTATTCCCCATGGGAAGTAAGCACACAACAGCACGAATAAAAACTCGAATAAACTGAATAATTTATAGAAAATCAATAAAACGAACAAAATAAAAAAAAATCAAGCAAAGAATGAAAAGAAAGTTTATGAATTCATAAAACATGATTAATATAAATCAAATAAATAAAATACATAAATAAAATTCGATTGGCTTAATCAATGGACAATTAAGCAGAATTTGAAAAAATATATAATTAATAGCATAAATTACACTGACTCAAACTAACACATTGAACAAAATAAATAAGTGGAATGATTGATCTTTAAATGAATAAAATGAAAGAAATGAACAAGGTGAATGAAATGAATCAAATGAATCAAATAAATTAAATGAATCAAATGAATCAAATGAATCAAAGAAATCAAAGCAATCAAATGAATCAAATGAATCAAAGGAATCAAAGGAATCAAATGAATTAAATGAATCAAATGAATCAAATGAATCAAATGAATCAAATGAATCAAATGAATCAAATGAATCAAATGAATCAAATGAAACAAATGAATCAAATGAATCAAATGGATCGGATTAATTTAATAAATCTGGAGTATACAATGAATCAAATGAATGAAATGGATAAAATGAACAAAATTAATTGAACAAAATACATAAATAAACCAAACGAATCAAATAAACAAAACGAATAGATTTGATGAAATGAATAAAAAGTAAAAAAAAATTAGCAGAACAAAATTTTGCCAATAAATTATTTGGATGAAATGAATAAAACTGAAAAAATAGTCAGATTAATAAAATAAAGAAACTGAATAACATGTATGACCTGGGAGAAACAAATAGGATTCATAGAAAGAAAACAATGAATAAAATAAGTTAAATAAATGATATGATAAAATGAACTCAAATGAACAAAATGAATAAAAATAATGCTGAATGAAATTATTAATTAAAATGCTATGATCATATACTTAAAGTTAGTCAAACATCAGTACTCAGTTTCGAGCAAAAATGGACAACGATAAGTTAGAAGAAACATTGTACATGCATCTCCATCGAGGGTATGGCCTTGGGAGACTTCTTTTCCCGGATAACGTACGTGGAATGTCTCCTTTCAAAATTTTCATCTTCAAGCATCCATATTACCCAGATAAGTCAAATATTTATCTGAGATAGCCATGATTTTACTTGAATGTAATGTGTGTAAAAGCTCTGAATAGAGCTGTCTTAAATTGGAGTTGATGTAGATTTCCATATTTGGTTACCTGCCTACCCATAGTGCAACGTTTCGAAGGGATACTTCTTCGATCTTGAGGGTGTGAACATTTTAAAATAGTAAAAGTTTTCTCATAATACAAGCAAGGCAACTTTTCTCAGACCTACAAATATTTTATTTACCAAGGAGAATGTTTTCACGTGTTGCGCACTTCTACGTTTTCACGAGTTGCTCTCTTCTACACTAAAATGCAAAAAAAAAACTATACACAGGGAAACGGCAGACAAAAAATAGTTTTGTCTTCTCAAACCTTCACAATTATATCGCACACGTGATTGGACATTAAAAAATATTTCAGATTAGTAGAAGATCTTATCACACAACTTAGAAATGGATAGAGACATAGATGTGTGTCGTGATAGTTACCACGAACACGAAGAAAGAAAAAAAAAGAGAGAGAGAGTGAGTGTGTGTGAGAGAGAAGGGGGGGCGTGTGAGAAATGGCAAATGATAACTAGTTTTATGACCTTATTTTTATAGGTATATTATACGATATATTAATTTCTTTACACACTTATTATAAATAACGCAACTAGTAATTTTTACGCCATGAACAGTATTACCTAATTCTTGCAAATGAAGCCAAATTTTCACTGGAATTTCGGAATTCAAAAATACATGTTACCGCGAACGCGACTGGTAACCCTACATCGATCGATCATGCTGCGGGGGAATAAAAATGACAGAAGGGAAACAAATGATAATTGGGTGGAAAAGAGACATGAAAGAAGAAGATAGAGGGAAAAAACAAAAGCTAAGATCAGCGTGGTTAATTTCTAGTGTGCCTTTTATTAAAATTATAAATTTTATGATTATTTGCCATCTTATTCGCTATCTATTGGAACTACTAACTATAATAGGTAATGCATCAACATATTATATCTAAATACAACTAAATTAAATCGGTGTTTACCACAGTCGCACTTAGGACTAATCACCCAATTGAATTGTACCGAACCATATTCGGGTTTAATTAAATTATCAATAAGAGTAAGTACTCCTCTCTTATATACATATGTATTTTCTATTAGAATCCTTATAATCTCGCAGGTGCAATAAATTCTTGAGATAGAATAACATAGTGCCGAGGGCGATTTGGATTCGCACTGAAAAATTATAAGTTAAGTGAGGTTATGGTAGGCTCAATTCACGGAAACTAATAAATTTCAGCTGAAGCTGATCACTAAACGGAACACTGGTCTGCTTTCGGAATTGAAGAATCCAATATTCTTCAGAATTTTTCACTCTCGGAGAACCTCAGACACACTAATCGGTAATATGGATGACACCAATGCTAAAAACCCTCATCTGGAAATATCAGAGATAATGTGTGCTAAGTGCGGTAGGCGAGAAACGATTGAAGTTTCCTTCAATGCGATACCAATAGCAGCTTGGAGATGCGATAGATGCCGGGCTACAAGTAGCGTCGCTTCGTGTAAAAGCGAACACGGAGATACGAATGCAACTAGACTTGCAATGCAGATGCAGTTTATCGAGCAAGAGCAAGCGATCCGTCTACGACGGTTAGAACGAGAGAGTGAGCTAGAGAAACTTCGCATTAAACAAGAGCAGACGGTAGAACAAAAACTACTCGAAGAGCGAGAGACGTTAGAGAGACGATTTCTCAAAGAACGTTTCGAGATGTTATCGATGAACATCCCGAACGATAGGGAAAGTGTACACAGTCGGGGAAGTCATCGCCACAGCGTCGAAAAGGTGAACGATTGGATCGAGCAATCCCGCCGACAACTGGTCGGGAATCAGGTTGACCCTGAAATAGTTGCTCGCCCAACAAAGGGCACTACTAACGAAGTGCGAACCATTCCGTCGAACGGAACGACCAGCCACATATCGGCTCCCCAACCCTTTCCCTATGACTCGTCGGGCTCACAAGCCGACACGAGATCAGTATCTACTCTGAGTTCCACACGCAGTGTTGGACGTCGCTCTCTCGATGCACCGCACATCGATCTTGCTCCCGATACAGAGCGCCGCTCTTTTAAAGCGCCACGTGATCCTTCCAAAGGACCTTCACAGCAGCAGATTGCCGCTCGGCACGTCATGCCACGTGATTTACCAACCTTTTCGGGAAACCCCGAAGAATGGCCTCTATTTATAAGCCAATATAACAATACGACATTAGCTTGTGGGTATAGCAATGCAGAGAACCTTGTGCGACTTCAGCGATGCTTGAAGGGACACGCGTTAGAATCGATGCGATGCAGTCTCTTAGTGCCAGACACCGTTCCCCAAGTTATAGATGATCTCAGAATGCTGTACGGTCGCCCCGCGCTCTTGGTGGAGATGCTACTGAGAAAAGTTCGAAGTATACCAGCTCCGCGGTCAGACAAGCTAGAAATGTTGATCGATTTCGGTATGGCGGTTAATAATCTCTGTAGGCATTTAGAAGCAATAGAGCAAAAATCCCATCTGACAAATCCGATGTTGCTGCAAGAGCTGGAAGACAAATTACCTGCTGATATACGATTACAATGGGCGCTTAGGAAAGGGACTATGAGCGGTGCAGATTTATTGCATTTAAATGATTTCCTCATGACGCTTGTTCGAGCAGCTAGCCAGGTAGCACATCGTACTGTAGCCCCTAATGAGAGGCAAAAAGGAAAGGATAAAACTTTCGTTCATGCTCATTTGGAATCAGAGCAACCCGTTCATTCGAATGTAGTACTAGCTCCCAACGTACCGAAAACCCAGAAAAACTGTCCTGTATGCAAGATGGCGGAACATGCCGTGAAAGAATGTCCGGAGTTTAAGTCGTCGGAAGTCGAACAGCGATGGAAGATTGTACATACCCTGAAACTGTGCCGGAGCTGCCTGAATGGTCATGGCAAAAAGCCATGCAGATTTTCAACCCAATGTGGACAGGATGGATGCCAGTACCGTCATCATATTTTGCTGCATTCCGCGCCTAGAACGCCAAATCAGGCATCACATCCTACCTCGCATGGGAGGAGACCAATTGCTGGCCCATCTACATCAGAAAGTCACACACATCGATCGAAAGAGTCAGCACTGCTTTTCAAGGTGCTGCCTGTCACGCTCCATGGAAAGAACGGAGTCGTTGAGACTTTCGCGTTTTTGGACGATGGTTCGGATTCAACGCTGATCGAAAGTACCCTAGCAAATAAGCTAGGCATAACAGGTTTAGTTAGGCCTTTAACACTGAAGTGGACTAACAACGTTACTCGGCAAGAGAACGAATCGCAGGTTGTTCAAGTTAGTATCTCTGGACGAAACAAGGCAAGACGGTACGTCATGAATGCACGCACGGTTAGTAAGCTGCAGCTGCCCAAACAGACTCTTCACTTTCAAGGGCTAGCAGCAAAGTATTTGCACCTACGCGGTCTTCCAGTGACAAGTTATGAAGCGGCTACTCCACAGATAATTATCGGACTAAATAATTTGCACATTTCGATGCCACTTAAATTTAGGGAAGGTGGCGAACGACACCCAGTGGCAATAAAGACTAGGCTCGGCTGGAGTGTTTACGGAGGCGAAGGTGAAGAAGATGTAAATCACACATTCCATATGCATGAGAAGGAACTGCACGAGGTCGTTAGGGAATACATCTGCCAGGAAGATCTCGGAGTTAAAGCCATAACGGTTGAATCAGAGGAGGAAAAGCGAGCTTACAGCATCCTGGAAAGCACCACGATTCGCGTTGGCGACCGGTTTGAGACCGGACTGCTCTGGAAGCAGGATTATTTTGAGTTTCCTGATAGCTATTATATGGCTCTCAAACGTCTACAGTGTCTCGAACGAAGAATGGCCCGAGAGCCAACTTTAAAGGAAAATCTTCACCGACAAATAAGGGAATACCAAGACAAGCAATACGCTCACCGTGCAAGCGAAGCAGAATTGCAGAATGCTGATCCGAGGAGAATTTGGTATCTCCCAATAGGCGCAGTAGTGAACCCAAAAAAGCCACATAAAGTACGGCTAATTTGGGATGCTGCCGCGAAGGTCGAGAGCGTGTCCCTGAACAGCATGCTGATGAAAGGTCCAGATTTATTAGTATCTCTTGCAGCAGTGCTGTTTCGATTTCGAGAAGGATCAACTGCTGTGAGCGCAGACGTGAAAGAAATGTTTCACCAAGTTCAAATAAGGACCGCCGACCGCCACTCGCAGAGATTTCTTTGGAGGGAAGACCCGTCAAAACCACCTGAAATCTACCTCATGAACGTAGCTACCTTCGGTGCAACGTGCTCCCCGTGCTCCGCGCAATATATAAAAAACAAAAACGCACAGGAGTTCAACGAAAAGTTTCCAAAGGCAGCCGAGGCCGTTTTGAAAGGCCATTATGTTGACGACTATGTCGACAGTTTTAATACGATTGAAGAGGCACGAGAAATAGCCTTGCAAGTAAAGTGGATTCAATCCAAAGCGGGATTCGATTTACGCAATTGGCTGAGTAATTCTCCCGAACTGAATGCGGTACTGGGTGGATCAACGAATGCAATGATAAAGGATCTGATGCTGGGCGGTGGAGAGACCTCGGAAAGAGTCTTAGGAATGCTGTGGTCACCTGAAGACGACTCGCTCGGGTTCTCTGCAAAAATGAGAGCTGATGTACAGCTACTCATAGATGAAAACAAAAGACCAACGAAAAGGCAGGTGCTCAGATGTGTTATGACCATCTACGACCCTCTGGGACTGCTTACATCAATACTCGTCCATGGAAAAGTGTTGATTCAACAAATTTGGCGCTCTGGAGTCGGATGGGATGACTGGATCGATGATGTCGCTTTCGAAAGATGGCTGCAATGGATAGAGATGATACCAAAGGTCAACCAAATTCGAGTACCGCGATGCTACCATGGCATCAGATCACACCTGTACACGGATATCCAGCTGCATGTATTCGTTGATGCTAGTGAAGCTGCGTATGCATGTGCAGCATACTTCCGCTATCCAATCGACGATGGAACGGCCAATACCGTTCTGGTGACGGCGAAATCAAAAGTTGCTCCTCTTAGACCAATTTCCATTCCTCGTCTTGAGTTAAACGCTGCAGTACTTGGAGCTCGAGTAGCGAAATTTGTAAAGGAAAATCATCGAGTGGAAATTTCGAAAACCATCTTCTGGAGCGATTCAACTACGGTGTTAGCATGGATCAATTCAGACCCCAAAAAGTACAGGCAGTACATTGCGCATAGAGTGGGAGAAATCTTATCACTCTCAGATGTAGGCCAATGGCGATGGGTACCATCCAAAATGAATGTTGCTGACGAGGCTACGAAATGGGGTAAAGGGCCGTATTTTGACGGGAATAGTCGTTGGTTCAAAGGGCCTTCCTTACTTGACGATCAGGAAACTGAATGGCCTCAACAGTTTGTAAACCCATTATGTACGGATGAGGAAATCCGATCGTGCTTCACGCATCATACGATTCAAAATCGTAGCCAGCTACTGGATTATAATCGATTCTCAAAATGGACCACCATGCTTCGAACTATGGCGTATGTGTTGCGGTATGTAAGCATTCTAAAAGAAAAACGTACTGAATTGGAGATTTGCGTCGGTCGTCTCACACAGGAAGAATTGCAAAATGCAGAGCGGGCCATTTGGAAAGCCGTGCAGTGGGAGTGCTACAAGGATGAAATCTTGGCATTAGAGAAAGGTTTCCAGTCACCAGATATGCCAGCTCAAACAATCGACAAAGGTAGCTCGATATATACATATTCACCAACAGTAGATGAACTCGGTGTTTTACGCATGGACAGTCGAGCTAAATCAGCACCGAACATACCATCAGAAGCGAAGTTTCCAGTAATTTTGCCAAAAAATCATCGAGTGACAGAGCTGATTCTCAACGATTATCACTACAAATACCATCACGCTAATCCAGAAACGATTACAAACGAGGTCCGCCAACGATTTGTTATTCCTTTTCTGCGTGTTGCAGTACGGCGCATGTCGAGG
The DNA here is from genome assembly GCF_030247195.1 of Topomyia yanbarensis. NCBI lineage: Eukaryota > Metazoa > Arthropoda > Insecta > Diptera > Culicidae > Topomyia > Topomyia yanbarensis. The sequence continues at coordinate 336,843,521 of NC_080672.1, read as the reverse complement.
AACTGCCAACTTTGCAGAATCAAGCGGGCTCAACCAGCGGCGCCAAGAATGGCACCTCTACCGGCCGCCAGGTTAGCGTCATTCGTTCGTCCCTTTTCGTATGTAGGACTGGACTACTTCGGACCTATTCTGGTGCGTCAAGGAAGATGTGAGGTAAAGCGGTGGATAGCTCTTTTCACCTGTCTGACGATAAGGGCCGTGCATGTAGAAGTGGTTCACAACCTGACCACCGAAGCTTGCATAAAAAGTGTTCGAAGGTTCGTTTGCCGCCGAGGGGCTCCACTTGAAATCTACAGCGACAACGCGACGAATTTTATGGGAGCCGAAATCATTCTACGAGATCAGGTGAGCAAAATCAACATAGAATTGGCCGACACGTTTACTAGCACGTCCACCAAGTGGCTATTCATACCTCCTGCATCTCCGCACATGGGCGGCTGCTGGGAGAGAATGGTGAGATCCATTAAGACGGCGATGTCTCAAATTTCTACCCATCGACGTTTGGACGACGAAGGATTGCTCACTTTGGTTATCGAAGCAGAGGCGATAGTCAATTCACGACCCTTGACATACATGCCTCTGGACACACCTGAACAAGAGTCGCTGACTCCAAACCACTTCCTGCTAGGTAGTTCTAGCGGAGCTAAGCAGCCTATTGCGGAATTAACTACAACTGCTGCGGCGCTTAAAGGAGGGTGGAATCAAATTCGCCATCAGTTGGACACGTTTTGGCGACGTTGGACCAAGGAATATTTACCAACTATAACACGGAGAACTAAATGGTTTGAGGAAGTTAAACCAGTGGCAGTCGGTGATTTGGTTTTGATAGCTGATGATCCAAAACGTAACAATTGGATTCGAGGACGAGTAACAAGAACGATCACCGCTAAGGATGGCAGAGTGCGGCAGGCAGTAGTCTCCACATCGAAGGGTGAGTTTCGACGTCCAGTCGTAAAGCTCGCTATACTAGATGTGAATGATGTTGGTAAAACTGCAAAACACACGCAGTCTTACGGTGGCCGTGATGTTACCGCGAACGCGACTGGTAACCCTACATCGATCGATCATGCTGCGGGGGAATAAAAATGACAGAAGGGAAACAAATGATAATTGGGTGGAAAAGAGACATGAAAGAAGAAGATAGAGGGAAAAAACAAAAGCTAAGATCAGCGTGGTTAATTTCTAGTGTGCCTTTTATTAAAATTATAAATTTTATGATTATTTGCCATCTTATTCGCTATCTATTGGAACTACTAACTATAATAGGTAATGCATCAACATATTATATCTAAATACAACTAAATTAAATCGGTGTTTACCACAGTCGCACTTAGGACTAATCACCCAATTGAATTGTACCGAACCATATTCGGGTTTAATTAAATTATCAATAAGAGTAAGTACTCCTCTCTTATATACATATGTATTTTCTATTAGAATCCTTATAATCTCGCAGGTGCAATAAATTCTTGAGATAGAATAACATAGTGCCGAGGGCGATTTGGATTCGCACTGAAAAATTGTAAGTTAAGTGAGGTTATGGTAGGCTCAATTCACGGAAACTAATAAATTTCAGCTGAAGCTGATCACTAAACGGAACACTGGTCTGCTTTCGGAATTGAAGAATCCAATAATACAGTTACTCTCGGTAATGCTACGAGTGTAATTATAGAAGAAATCTATTATCTCACTACTAGGTGGATTACTTCTACTAATAATTACTGTGTACTAATATACTCTCCAACATCTAACATCTAATCCTATCGAAGGGATAAATACACGAACTCTAAACAAAATTTCACTATGAAGTAAACTCACACATTATTTTGCCTTTGAAGTAGACTTACATATTCATTTTTGAGAAATAGTTTTTTTATTATTTGGGTAATTCACAAAATGTTTTCAGAATCGAATTCCTTGAATCAAGAATTCGAAGAACTGAGTAGAATGGTAAATGACACTCGGCCTTCCGGGCCGAAATTAGGTTGACGATGTTCAGAGTGATTGCTTAACCTTTCTATATGAGAAAATCTACAGCAATGAGGGCTTTATTGTCAAATTATTATAAGTTTACTGCGCCTATTTAAAAAAAATCTGTTTTAATCCACCTAACGGTGCAATTGTGCCTTTCTCATTTCTCTAAACTATGGCACGGAGGCTTTTTATGTTCAACATAATTGTGGAAATGTCCATTACATTCTTAGTACACTTTGCACTTATACACAAGATGATGCGGTTGAAAGGGAGGGGTATGAGGGCTGGATGGGGTGGTGGTCTGAGGGGTGATTTAAGGAGATTTTTAAGGGAGGGGGGTGTAACCCTTTCTATATGAGAAAGGCAAAAATATGCCAAAATCCAAAAAAGTGAATGGTCGTCAAATTTTTTTTTCGAGTTTGCATCAAATCTCGACATTTCATGCACCATGAACACATTTAGCATCAAAAATAAAAAATCTATTTTTAATTTTTCCTATAGTTTATATGAGAAACTTCTGTGTGGCCGCACTCTGAAACCCGTAATTCCGGAACCAGAATTCCGACCGATCCAAAATTCAATAGCAGCCGATGGGAAGGTTACACCTTTCATTTGAGACTAAACCGGTCCAGCCATCTCTGAGAAAAATGAGTGACATTATTTGACACATACGCACATACATACACACACATACAGACTTTTTCCGATCTCTACGAACTGAGTCGAATGGGATATGACACTCGGCCCTCCGGGCCGGGATTAAGTTGACGTTTTTCAGAGTGATTGCATAACCTTTCCATATGAGAAAGGCAAAAAGTCATAAATGATAAAATATTCATTAAATTCCAAAGATTTTCTCACTATTGAAATGGTTGATTCTGTAAAGCCGTGTTGTTGTATTTTTTTATTTAAAGTTGAGTAATCAGTAAAACAAATGAATAGAAGAGCTGAGATGAATTAGGGAGCGTCAACAATACATAGAAGATGATTTAAATCCTTTTACATAGAGCTATCATTTTAGGGTTCCTCACCAATGGCGTGTTAGAATTATTTAATTTCATAATTAGAAACTTAATCATTTCTGACTAGTCTATAATCCAACGAAAGCCATTATTACTTCATTTATCACAGAATCGTTCGTTACCATGTGAGCCCTACGATCAATCAAACAATATCTGATAATTGTTAGTTTCCCGCGCAATCACCACTCACTGCTCACTTCATTAATTGAAAGAAATAATAAAATAGGATTTTAACTGTTCTTATCAGCCGTTATCTTACACGGGTCAGTTTCACGCTGAATTAATTAGTCCCATCGAGACGGCGCGGCAGTACAACTTCGACCGCGAATGCATCGAACAGTTCCGCAGCATGTTGCCGGGTTAACTTTATCACTTTTCAGGTCTACGGCAACTTTTCACGGGAGTGCTTTTCCTTTCCTCCGTTCGGCTCGTTCGAGATCGGTTGTTGGCGTAAATCAAACCGAAATACATTACCATAATAAATGTTTGAATGGAAGTGGTCTGTGTATTGAGTTTCAGCTCGCCACATTATCCATTCAGCACTGGGTTCGTATCGATAAATCAGCCACCTCCCGGTTGGTGCAGCTCCAGGTTCGTTGCTTGCTTAGGTTTTTTTTTGCCCCGCACCGTTCAGTTGTTTTTTTTTCACATCCATTTGCACTTATACCTACCTATGTACGTACGAACAAGCCTACCTGGCTGCCAATAATGTATAGCCAACGAGACTTACGATGAGCGGTGTGTTACAAGCCATAATCGATTGTGGAAATCTTGCGCCTATCTAAATCGATCTCTCGTTAATCTAAAAGAGTATAGGGCTGTAAACAAGCCTCTGATTGTTGAATTCGACGGACTCGGGGGTAAAGGTGGTTCGGCTACCCTTCTATACTCTCCGGCCGACACGCGAGCGGCGACGGTGTGAATGGGGGTACAGCTGGTAATACATACTAGGCTGGTTAGGTTTGGTTTCACGGAAAGCGAAAGGGAAGCAATAAACGTCAGGGAAGTGGCAGTTAACATACATTGGGACTTTTTTAAGTTCAAGTTTATTGATGTATGCGAGCCTTTTTGTGGTGTTACGCAAAGTAAAGTTTCAAACTTTTTATTATGGATGAAATTTAAGCGGTCGTATTCTATGGCAACTCATCATTTTTTAATTAATTAAGGCTGATGATATCTACCTCGCAATAATAATCCATTTAGTCGGAAAAAGGAAGTTAAAATGTTTCAAATTAACTAACGTTCGAATGTCGAAAATATTAACGAAATTCGTCGGAAGATTTATGCACAGATAAAACCGAATGAAAATAATCACCTCATTTTTTTAACTGCTACCAATTGAACTGAACTGCATCACTACCCTGAGTGTCATTCTAGCGCCTGCATTCATTTCAGTCAGATGTTTTTTTACTGCTCCACGGAGACTACGGTGAGACAGACCGGCAAAATCGAATGGGGAAGTAAGCACAGCTGACTGAAACCGATTGCACATGCACATTCACAAGTCGATCCAATTAGACAAGCTAAGGTCATCAAGTTTGCCATTTACGTGAAGCTTGCCGATCTGGCCCGTAAGCAGTGCTCTAGAGCCGACGATGAACAACTGAACTGGAGGTGATGGATTTTTGAGTTGCCTGTTGTGACAATTGAATCATACTGATTCTAAAGGTTGGCCGTTGTGTCACGCTTCCGATGTTCCGTTATAATCAAGATATGTTATTGAGTTACAGATTACATATTTCGTTTGTTGATTGTCGCAGCTTACGATCAGCCATTTGTGCTTAAGTTACAACAAAATGTTCTTTGCAGAATGATAATCTTTTATGCATTAGATTCAGTGAATTTAAAAATCTTTAAAAGTTAAAGTTCAACACATCCTGTTATACAAAAATCAAACGGATAAAAGAGCTACTGCACTTGGACCATTTTCTTCCAAACTCAAGACAAGAAGTCCATTTGAAAATTAATCATACTGGAGAGTAAATTATGATTTATGAGACTTTGATTTATCTAATTTATTTCAGCCCTAGTGCAATACATCAACGACCGTTCTGCTCTGGCAAAGAAACTGCGGTGCTGCTGCTGCTACTGGCCTGTTCTACTTTTGTGCTGAGCTGCGGTACCGCAGATGTGAGTTCCATTTCAATTAATTTATGAACTGGTGGCAAACAATTCTGCATATTTGTGCGGAGCAAACCTAAAGTTTCTGAACCGCACTCGAATTAGCACACGCGAATCTACTAGATCACAAGATGTCGAAACAAGCGCCTCCACATATATAGGGAAAGCTCATGTCTCGTTTAGCAACTGGTAACTAATTTCAAAGCCAACGCCACCAACGTTGTGCCGCTGGATTAATCTTGAAATTGTCCGCGGTATGTTTTGGTGGCAAATTCGATATGTTCGGGTTGTGAGTCAACATTGTAGGGGAAGATGGGGTAAAACGCACCCCCTAAGGAAATATGATCATAACTAAGCTATAGAACATCAATTGGGAGAATTTAATTAATTTGTATTCGTATTTGTATTTAAAATTTGTGTTCATCTGACACTAAGTCTTAATGAACTAAACTAAAAATAATTTACCTAATGTAACAGCAAACGGTGACGAAATTGTGATGAATTATAATTGAGGTCAAAGTGCTCGGCAAGCTCGTTGAAGCGACGAACCATCGCTAAAATCGGACTATTAGCAGCGTAGTTGGTGTTTCGCATTTCGATGTGTAGTAATGTCCGAGGGCGAAGAACACGGGTTGGGGCGTAGAGGTTGATTTGTCCAAGGAGATCGGGAACATCATACTCAGCCAACAGAAGCTTTGATATGAAAATGGCCTGCGAAGCATGTCTACGTTCTTGCAAAGAATGTAGTCCTAATAGTCTGCAACGGTTCTCATATGGTGGCAGATTCAACGGATCAATCCAAGGCAATTGACGTAAAGCATATCCTATAAATTTGCGCTGGACAGCTTCAATCCTTTCACTCCACGTTGCATGATAAGGGCACCAGACGATGTTTGCAAATTCCAACTGCGAGCGCACCAGTGAACAATATAAAGCCTTGAAACACAGAGGATCCCGGAATTCGCTAGAAATTTTGAACATAAAACCTAGAAGTCGATTTGCTTTGTCGATGGTCGCTGACAGGTGATTGGTATAAGTTAGCCTTTCATCGAGAATAACACCTAGATATTTTACGTGGTCAACGCGTTGCAGCTGAGTTCCGGCAATGTTGTAGTTAAAATTAAGCATGTCTCTTGTACGATGAAAACTGATGACAAACATTTCGTAACACTAAGGATCAACATGTTTCTTTGACACCAATTGTAAAATGTATCAATGAGACACTGTAACTCACGGCAATCGGTTTCATTCCTTATCACAAGAAATATCTTCAAGTCATCGGCAAAAAATAGTTTCCCTCCACGCATTAGAACAAAGACCGCATCATTCACGAATAATGGAAATAGTAATGGACCTAGTGTACTACCTTGGGGAACTCCGGAATTATTACAAAAAGATTCAGACACGTTGTCACCAATTTGCACGACGCACTCGCGGTGAACAAGGTAGGATCGAAGCCAGTGGCAGAAACTCGAGGTACATCCTAGTTTATCAAGCTTTGCAAGCAGTATCTCATGGTTAACTGTGACGAAAGCGGCCTTAAGATCTGTGTAGACCGTGTCCACCTGGAGTTTCCTGGATATGTTTTCAATGCAAAACGCTGTGCAGCTAACTAAATTCGTCTCAACCGATCGACCAGGGAAGAATCCGTGCTGACAAGGGCTTATGTAATGTTTACTAGCAAAAAACAGCACCTCGTTGATAAGCGCTTCGAAGATTTTCGACTCAACTCTCAGCGAAGTGATTCCCCGGTAGTTCACGATGTTGCTTTTGTCATTTTTCTTGTGAACCGGAAACATAACTGAAAACTTCCAATCATCGGGAAATTTTTGCTGCTGAAGCGACACATTGAAAAGGTGCGTCAGTGGGATCGCTAAGATATCGGAACATTTTTTCAGAACAGCAGACGGCATAGAACTTTTTCCTGGAGCATAAGACGATTTTGTTTTCCGTATTGCAGAGAGAACCGATTGTACTGAAATAGTGAATACATCCATATCCACTGCACCAATGGGAACATCACGGGTCGCGTTTTCGAGCTCGATGGCAGATGGCACATCAGTCGTGAAGACACTTGAAAAGTAGCTGCCAAATAGGGAGCATTTTTCCGCCGTTGTAGTTGCTACTTCGCCATTGTAGACCATCCTAGACGGAAGACCCGTTTCCTTTCTCTTCGGTTTAACAAAAGCCCAGAATCCCTTCGGATTTCGTCGTAAGTTTTGTTGGATGCGGTTCACATATCCTTTATACAGCAATTTATTGTAACAGCGGTACTCGTTGCTGGCGAGTGCGAAAAAGCGCTTGAGAATAGGGCATCGACGATTTGTGTACGCACGTAGAGCTTTGGCACGGGTGTGTTTCAGATTCCGAAGCATGGCGTTAGACCATGGAGGCTTCTTGTGAGGTTGATATTCTGGCACGGATTTTTCAACACAGTCAATGAGTAATCGGTTATAGAGATCGACTGCAGCATTTACATCAACTTGATCAAGTAACACACTCCAGTCAATCAGCGATAGGGTGCGACGTAGTGCTGCTAAATCAGTTTTACGAAAATTACGACGATTCACAGTTAAATCTTCTTCATATTGTGGTGAACTAATGATGGAAATGGATATTTCTAATGCGGGATGATAGTTATCCAAAGGAACGATAACACTGGAAGCTTCACTCACAGAACACTCAGGTAAAGCATTCTCACTGACGAACACAAGGTCAAGAAAACGGGATTGATGGCTGGAAATCGTGCTTACTTGATTTAGTCCGTGAAAAGCCATCCCGTCCAGAAGCGGCTGGCAGGATTTGTTGTCGAGGATAACGGGTTAGGGTAAGCGTATCCACGTCCTGAAGAAACCCACATCAGTCCTGGTTGGTTGAAATCACCAAGAACTATTATCACATCGTTTGCATCTGCCTGAGAAGAAGCGTGTTCTATAGAGTCGAGATGGAGCTGCGTAATAGTGCAGTCAAGTAGCTTTTCAGGAGGAATGTAAACAGCTCCAATAAAGTAGCTCTTCGTCTGCGTAGTAATCTTCGTCCAAACAACTTCAATGCTTGATGAACTATCCACCCAAATTCACAGGAGGCTAGTGCGGAAGAAACACCGATTAAAACTCCCCCGCCGCGACCATGAACACTGTTATGTGCGCTTCGATCCGCGCGATAAACCGCATAAGAATCCCCGAAGAGCTGCATCGATGTAATACGATCATCAAGCCAAGTTTCCGTCAGAACATAAATATCGTAGTCGCCGTCAAGAGCAGCCAAGTACAAGTCCTCGATTTTCGTCCTTAGACCTTTGACGTTTTGGTAGTATAGCCGTAAATCGCCAGCGCCACGTGGCAATCGTGCCGACATGCCGAAGGGGCGTGATGCACCCGATGGCATGCTAGAAACCAAAAGGTTTTCAGGGAGCGGATCGTCATTTAAAGCAAAATACTCGCCTGAGAAGGGAGTTCGAAAGACCCCCTCACGACCTCCGAACGCAGGGCCGGGACGACTAAGCTGGTCGCTGGCTGGTAGCACGACTGCGTCGGAGCGCTCGGAGGCTTCCGTAGTACGGTATAACAGGCGTCCCGGTGATGGCAGCGCAGCGTGAATTTGTTTGTGCAGTCTCGGCGATGGCGGTGAAATTATTCGACGTTCAAACAACGGCAAATTGTCGGAACGAGTTGTACCCAGTGACATGCGTCCCGATGGTGGTTGAATTATTCCGTCATAGCTGATTGAACTGATGATGGTGAAGCAGGCTGATGAGTATCGACCTGAACTGGCGACTGATCTGGCTGCGGATAGAGGGGTTTCCAAAAATTTCCAGCTGATACGGTGCGATTGCTCTTGAATTCGCGGAAAAGAATTCCTTCGGGCCATGTTGAAGCAGATAGGGCTCGCGCCTTGAGCTCAGGTAAGCCAACATTTTCCTCTGTAATCAAAATCATAACACTGCAAAATATTCAAAAAACATGAAAATAATTCAATTCTTCAAAATCATTAAAAATCACCTTTTGAAAAATAAGCGGGGCAAAACGCACCTGTGCGGGGACAAAATGCACCACAACAACGGGGCATAATGCACTACATCAACGGGGTAGAATGCATCGCAACAACGCACAGTGGATCCACTCCATACAAAAGCTGGACAAAACCTCAAAAGTAGTTTAAAATGTCTGAAAATATCATCTAAGGGTAATTTTGGTGCGCTGAACTCGGTTATGATTAAATTAGGACGCTAAAATGAAAATTAGACAGCCTAGGGTGGTCCTAAAAGGGTAGTCCTTATTAACAAGTTAGCCAGGGTGGTTCCAATTTATCGAAATCTGGTGAATAAAAAATGATGTAATTTTATACATTTGTTTGTAGATCTTCAGTCCAATCTGAATACCATCGTAAAAAAATCATCCCTTCATAGCTCTTTAAGAGATAATCCTCATGTACTAATTTATGAACGTATGCGTTTAGAATAGTTATAAAAGATAGCATATCTTAAGGTGTTTGAAAGAATGCCTTAAATTTTTGTTTTATTGGTTTATTTATTTATAGTTATCGCCAAAGCTATTAAAAGATGACAGGTTTATTTGATTTTAATGAAGATCTCAAATCATGCCCTATCATGCTCTTTTAACAGTTTCTCACTCGATGTATAGTGCAGCTAAGCCGCTAAATACTTTTCCATTGATTTTCAATTCCAATGATGATATGAATATCTCTCTTTGTGAGTATTGACTTGGTTTTTTGTACGAAAACATCCTGAGCATACTTTGAACTGTATGTGTATGCTTTGAAATAGAGGCGTGAGCGTTTTTGCATGAAACTCTCATCAATTTGGAAGTGAATTATTGAGGGAGATTTTGAATTTGATTGTTGATTGTGATAGATTCTATAGGTAGTTTGCACTTGAAAATAAATGTTGCATTACTGGCCAATAACTAAAAATCGGATAAAAAAGAACACATCCCGCACTCACGTGTTTACCTTACAAAAGAAATAGTGTTCATGGAAAGATATGATAATAGCTGCAGTTAGTTTGCCTCGCTCGCTGGCTTGTATTTATTTAAATTTTTCTATACTGCAGATAACTGTGAAAAAGTAGAAACACGAGTCATAGTTGCAAGACGGTTAAGCCGTACTTATATTTGTATCAAGAAAATCGCCCCAAACCCTGAATTTACAACCAGCGTTCAGAAAAAGAAATCCACCGGTGAATAATACATAATGCAAAACTTCATGAAATCAAAAAATACCATGCGTCTCCATGAAAAAACTAATTTTACAAATGTCCAAATATCAACCTTCGGCGCAAGATGGCACTATGATTTTTGAAAACTAGATAAAATTCTACGTCAGTTGTACTAGATGAGATCCTTTTGCACGCTTTTACCGATAAAGAGATGACATTCTGAATGCAAATAAGTCCGTGTTCAACAACATAGTTACACTGATAATATAAATTCGTAAATATAATGAAATCGATCATGCAATGCACGAATTCATTCGTCGTTTTCTGCAACGAATTATTTTCGTGCATTGTAAATAGTAGGTTTCGTTCATTTCATGTACAAGAGTTGCCGCTTGCTGAACGAAAGCTTTCGTAAGTGTTACACATTTAATGTACACTGCACGAATGTTATCGTTGATAACGACATTATTTTTCGTGAATGAAACGAAATGTTTTGTTTATTTTAATAAACGTGTGTGTATATTACGAACGATTTCGTTGGTCGCACGAATTCATTTCGTTTATTTTAGAAAAGTTTGCCTATTTATTAGCCTTTTGTTTTTAGTCGATCTTTTGGGATCGATGTTTGACAACATCGATTTTTTTTTTAATTTAAAACAATCGATGTGGCCAAATCGATTTTATTTTGGTACGAAGAAATGGTCGCTTGATGAACGAAAGTTTTCGTAAATTTTACTTATTTAGTTTATATTGCACGAATGTAATCGTTGATAACGACATTATTTTTCATGGATGAAACGAAATGTTTCGTTTATTTTAATAAACGTTTTTGTATATTACGAACGATTTCATTGCTCACACGAATTTATTTCGTTCATCCTAGGAAAGTTTTCGTATTCATTAGCATATTATTTTTTCAATCAATGAGTTAAGATCGATGTTTAACAACGATTTTTTTAACTGACTAAAAGGAACGATCTGGCAAAATAGATTTTATTTCAACCTGTTCACCTCTATTGGGGAAAGATTGTGGTGTGAAGTAAAAGCCGCTTGATGAACATTGGAATGTTATCGTTGATTACGACATTATTTATCATGAATGAAACGAAATAATTCGTTGATGATAAATGTTTTTGTATAAGATAAACGATTTCGTTGGTCGCACGAATTTATTTCGTTTACCCCATCTTCCCCTATAAAGGCAAGGACCAGTTGCGCCACTATAGAATTTGATAGAATAGAGCCAAGCTGCAATGGGACATAGGGTAGTAAGCCTAGGAGAATTCATGAAAATCAATCAGCAGTACTGTAGCAACATTCTACATAAGCTGATTGATTTTTATGAAGATCTGACACACGGTATGGAAGAAAACTGCTTTTTTCGTTTTCGATTTTCGCCCATTCTCTGTCCAACCTTAACCGCATCGAAGAAAAAATCTGGTAGAAATCCCTAATTTTCCATAGCGCCGAACAATTGCTAACTAGGTATCCAGATCATGGATTTTTTTTATTTTGATAATAGAGGTTTTAACCTTAGGGTCATTCGCCTCTTCGAGTTAGAGAAATCTCTTTTTGGAAAAATCTCAAACCTTATTTGCGAGGTTGGCAATCGAACCCAGGTGAGCTGCGTACAAGGCAATCGATTTACCAACTACCCTATGCTCGTCACATTGTCATTGCATGTTTTGTAAAATGAATAATTCTACATTTTACAGGCGATCAAAACATACATAAACATCAAGCACATGAAGGAACCGCAGTTAGCAGAAAAGCTCCCAAAGTTACGCTTGCAGAGAATGACCATACGAGGGCTACAAACTGGTTTCAAATATTGCAATGCTACGATCTTATTTTTTTGTGCAGATGAAAATTGAATCTTCAGTTTAATAACTTGAAATAATTTATAATTTACTCTTGAAATTGCATTACAATATATTTTATGTTTTAGTTTGGCCGCACTGCTGATTCTTTCCTGTCTGCTTGATGGAAAAGATTCTTTTGATTGTGATAGTGTATCAAAAACAAAACATTGTGAAATTTGTGAATCGCGTATTATAACGATAGGCCCATCCTAGAATTCAACGAGTGCTTTTATGGCAAATCTATCTATCTATCTATATTTATCTATATCTATATCTATCTATCTATATATATAAAAGTCAATGTTTGTATGTATATGATTTATGGACACCCAAACGGCTTAACCGATTGCCGTCAAAAATTTGTACATAATAAGCATTTGTTCCGGAGCATGTTTGTATGCTTTAGGTTGGAAATTATCTTCCCGCCAGATGGCGCTTCGGAACAAATTGTGTTTTCCTCCTATTTCGTTGAAGGTCGCAGCAACGCGCGATGGGAATTAGCTAGTGGATTATAAATGGATTCTCCACCTAAAATAAAAGAATGCATCAGTACAATGTTTAATATATTTGTGGCTAAATAACGAGATATGACTGCTTGGATATAGTTATAATTTCGCTAAACGCACTTGCGTTCTGTTTCGTTTCTCTATGTGAATGAGGCAAATTAGCAAATATTTCAAGAAGGTAATTTTCTGTTAACCAAAAGCTGAATTCAGCTCAAAGTCTGACATTTTATTTATGAAATTAAAAAAAAATCATAAAACGAATAAAATGAATCAGTATCAATCACTCGGACTGATTGATTGAATCTTACTTTTCGCTCTGTCTACGTATTCGCCCGAAAAAGCAAATGCTCGTCCTACGCCACCGACTCTTTTTCTAAAGCTCCATCAGTAACTCGCTTTTCGGCGGATTTTGACTACCCCGCAGAACGGCTAAGCCGCCAAAGGGTCATTCCCCTGGCAAACCAAAAAAAAATCGAACATGCTACGAGAATATAGTTCAGTGATAATCATAGCAGGTATCACAAAAAAAAATTTCGTCGAAATTGTAAAAGTCACATTTTAGTCTACCATATTGAAATCGCCATTTTTATTTTTGCCTCTCTCATATGGTCACGTTACACAATTTTCGCAGTGAGTTTGGAGGTCGCCCGACTAAATTGAAAAAAGTCTGTTCCGTCAGCCCCCAAATTTGCATGAACACAGTTTTAAGTTGCAGCTTGGAAGACAAGGAAGAGTTTGAAGTATAATTTTCCTGAAGAAATTTTTTTTTTCGATTTTATGGAGTATTCTCAATGATCTGTCACGTTACAACCAGAATCTATCACGTTACAGTTCTGTATTTTTATTGAAGCAAGGATATCGAGACAGTCGTACGCAACTCATCCTTGATCTGAGAACTGAGTATAAACGGGAAATTTCATGTTTATTTTGAAAAACATTGGTTTTGATGAAAAACGTGAATAACTTATGAAAAGGTCGTAATTTCCCGAAGTAACACATTATGTCGAAAAAAATCTAAAATAACTTAAAAATATTTGCATTTTGAAGGACAATTTTACATGAGAATTTTGAGTTGAAAAACCATTTTGAAATACATTCTATAACTAAATTATTTAAAGAAAAAAAATTAATTAAAATTAAAAATTTAAATTAAATTAAAAGAATTTTTGAAATATGTTTAACGTTTTGTTATATAATCTTTTATTGTTATTTTCTCCACGATGCTTTTATATTTTAAACTTTTTTATTTGCAATTAAATAGTACACATGTTATGTTTTTTGCCTTTGGTATTTGTGAGTAATTTCTTAAAAGGGCGTATTTTCACTACTAGATATTTTCGTTGAAAAAAATCTAATTTTTTCTTAAGATCATTTTGCTTCGAAATGGTAGTTAGTATTAATATTGTATAAGAAAATTATATTTATGACTGGCAAATACTAAAAAATTTGAAGGCATACTTGAAGTCGTTAAAAATGCTTTCTTACTAATATCTCCTTAATACTCAAATTACAGTTTCTTCAGTTGTTATGCTTTCGTTAACAAAAAAATCATTGTTTTTTGTGCAATTCTATTTTCCAACTTTTTTTTTTGTTTCCTTTTTGAAAAATTTCACCAAAAATATTCATACAAAAGAATTAATTCCCTAGAGCTCGCTATCATATAATTTTGCTGCCAAATGGCTATTTCCGAACAATATATTTTAAAAGTAGTGCATTCATGATCTCATATGTTCTTTTTAAATATTACTCTTGAATAAAAATTGTTTGTTTAATAATGGACAATACGTAGTCTCCCATATAGTTTAACCCATTCATGCCCATGTTGTTTGTGGACAACAACGTTTTAACCCATTCATGCCCATGTTGTTTGTGGACAACAACGTTTTTAAACAGCTATAACTTTTGATTGAGGCGAGATTTGCTTACAAAAACAAGTAAGACTCATTAATGTGATTATTGCCTTTAATTTGAGTATTAACAGTTACAAAGATCAGCTCTAGAACTGAAGTTATTGCAATTAGTCTGATTGGATTCCGATGGAGCAGTGCTGCCAGGGACAGTTTACTTTGACGACAGAAAATGTTTTTTTCATATATCTTCGTTACGGTGCAATATTATTGAAAACTAATAAAACTTATCAATTTAGACTGTCGTTGGCTACGTTTTCCACGTAATTGGACTATTGCAATTATTCTAGGAGAATTGTATTGAGCATTAGAAGGTAAAAATTGAGCAGCTTATAGCACTGCCATGGAAGCACATATCTTTATGAAAATAGGCTTTTCGTGTTTCTTGACCCCACCGTTTTCAAGGAAAAATTGTTTTGAAACCCTACATGCACTAGAAAAAAGTTGGGCATGAAAGGGTTAAACAGCTATAACTTTGCTAAGATTTGCTCACAAAAACAAGTCAGGATAATAAACGTCACTATTGCCTTTCATTTGTTTAATAACAGTTCCAAGGATCAGCTCTAGAACAGAAGTTATAGCAATTAGTCTGATTGGATTTCAATGGAGCAGTTCTGTCAGGGACAGTTTACGTTGACGACGAAAAATGATTTTTTCACATATCTTCGTTATTGCTCAATATGATTGAAAACTTATCAATTTAGATCAATTTAGGCTACGTTTTCCACGTAGTAATAATAGGAATAATAGTACACAGAAAAAAATAGTAATTTTAAATTTATTTTCATGCACATATTTGGAGCATGAATATAAATGTAAAATGAAATTCCACACACGACTTACCGTGCTTTCTTCAACGAATTTTATTAAACGTTGATTCAAAATTACAATATCATTAAGGGGGGTGTCAGGTGTAGTGGGAAAAAAAATATTTAAATATGAGATTTTTCGGTCTTCATGAAGCCGTTTTCCGAAACTTTTTTCTATTTTTTGTGGTTCATCGACTAACTAAATAAGCTTTACAAATCTTATTGAATTTATCGTATCAGACAATTTCATCAAGAGTTTTTGTGGTCGCCGCGGCGCTCCTCAACGTGGAAATGGTTGGACGTCTACTCTCGGAACGCTTGTATGTGTGGCCCTGCCTGATTGAAAATAATTTTTTTCGCTCACGATGAAGGCATAAATAAATCTTATCATTACACAAAAGATACATTGTTGTCATGCCTTCAAAATCGTAAAACAAAATAATCTTCGGCTTGAACACTTTACACCACACGTAAAAAAATTGTTCCCAAAATCATGAATAAAGTGCCATGAATTCTGGAACAATCACGTTTTTACGTTACAAAAACAGGACCATGAACAAAAATCATGTGTTTTTTAATTATGTTCAATTTCACCGCAGTAACGCCATTTGTTTTTGTTTTGTGAACTTCAGTCACGGTTGTCGCCATGTCACTACCAAATCTATTTTCCGTACGTGAACTAGTTCACAACTTTATGAATATTATTCATAAAACCAAAGATTAACTCATGATGTTGTTCATAGATTTAGGAACATTAGTTCACAAAATCAAAACATTCTGGATATTTTCTCGTGAACTAGTTCATGAAACTCGGAATTTTATTCATGAATCCCTTCAATCGTTGTGAACTAATTCCAATATCCGTGCTCGTGAAATAGTTCACAAAATAATGAAATATTTTTCATGTATACGTGAACTGGTTCATGAATCCTAGTACAAAAGTCACGACTCATGCTCGTGAAATAGTTCACAAAATTAACAAATATTGATCATGTATTCGTGAACTAATTCATGATTCCTAATATATTAGTCACGATCCATTATCCATTGATGCTTGAGAAATAGTTCACAAATCATGAAATATTGTTCATGTATTCGTGAACTGGTTCATGATACCTAACATAACAGTCAAGACTTACCATTCGTGATCGTGAAATAGTTCACGAAATCATAAAATATTATTCATGTATTCGTGAATTGGTTCATGATCCCTAGTATACGTCTGACAATTCGTGCTCGTCAAATAGTTCACAAAATTATGAAATATTATTCATGGATTCGTAAACTAGTTCGAGATGAAAGCAACGCTCACGTAAAAAATCGATAACACACACTCACACACAACGAGCCTTTGTTAGTATTTTGTTTCGTATCAAATTGCTGCTTACGAATCTCACAAAAGATTCCCGTCTTCTCCACCTTACACCTTACATACCACCCACCCATTGCATTTAGTTTTGTATAATGCTTTTCTTCGCTGCTGTAAATAGCTCATGACCTGCAATTTCTAGTAAAAAAAATCCAACCGTCGAATTCCTAGATTAGAGCCGACAAAAATCTATTCGCTAAAACACCTCGTTACAACCCGTTCCATGACGACATGTACTCGCTGACTAGTAAAATGGCATATATACGCTTCACACTAATGATGCGTAAGATAATATCATTTGGCTCCCCACCGCCGCGCCGGTATTTCAGTATCGATTTTGACGCCTTTTGTTTGTACCACTTTCCCGCTGTTTTATTCTGTTTGTATGTATGTGTTGAGAAAAAAACCTCACTAAAAAAAAGCTAACGGGTAGCATCTGAACCCGAATTCACAAACATCTACTCATTAAAATGCCTACTTACACCATAGACTATAGCGACACATGATGGATAGCTGTTCGAATGAGCTATACAAAAACTTTTCATCACTGTAGCAGCGATCATATGCGGGACATAATGGAGACGTTAGTATGTGTTCTTCAAGTGTTTTCTGTACTGCGTAGCCAACAACGTGTAGACAAAATATTTGTCTTTGTTTTGAAAACTTTAGTCACGGTTTCCGCCATGTCACTACCAAATCGATTTTCTGTACGTGAACTAGTTCACAACTTTATGAATATTATTTTTAAAACCAAAGGTTAACTCGTGATGTTGTTCATAGATTTAGGAACATTAGTCCACAAAATCAAAACATTCTGGATATTTTCTCGTGAACTAGTTCACGAAAATCGGAATTTTATTCATTAATCCCTTCAATCCTTGAGAACTAATTCATGATTCCTAATATATCAGTCACGATCTTGTATCCGTGCTCGTGAAATAGTTCACAAAATCATGCAATATTTTTCATGTATTCGTGAACTAATTCATGATTCCTAGTATAATAGTCACGACGGATCATGCGTGCCCGTGAAATAAATCACAAAATTTTAAAATATTTTTCATGTATACGTGAACTGGTTCATGAATCCTAGTATAATAGTCACTATTTACCATTCGTGATCGTGAAACAGTTCACGAAATCATAAAATATTATTCATGTATTCGTGGACCGGTTCATGATTTCTAGTATACGTTTAACAATTCGTGCTCGTCAAATAGTCCACAAAATTATGAAATATTATTCATGGATTCGTGAACTAGTTCATGATTCATAGTACATGATTTACGATATATTTTGTGTGCTTGTAATATTTAAAATATATTCCTTATCATTTTAAATTTCATGCAACATGGTAATGAAATGAATGGTAATGAAATTTGGGGTAATGTTCGTGGAATCATTTTTGTTCCATGCACTTTTTCATGAAATGTTCAGCTTCTAGCGACCAGTAATAGGTACGAGCAGTAGATATAAGAAAACTATTAGTGCCTCGAACAACGTTATTCATTTGATAAGGTTCAGTGTGATGTCTTACACCTGTCAAATTGAAAAGTAAGCTCTATAAGAAAATATCAGGATAACGTGAACAGAAATTACGAAAATCGTGACTAAGATCTTGAAATCGTGAACATAAACCACACTATTCGTGACAAAAATGTCAAAAATCGTAACTAAGATCCTGAAATCAAGAACATAACTAAACATAAATCTCTACTCGTGACTAAAATATCACAACGTAAATAAAAATCACGAAAATCATGGCAATGTTTCTGAAATCATGAACATAAATCACATTACTAAAAATATCAAAAATCGTGACTAAGATCCTGAGATCATGAACATGAATCACTCTATTCATGACTAAAATATTACGATAACGTGAATAGAAATTACGAAATGTGCGACAATGATCCTGAAATCATGAACGTAAATCCCGCCAGTCTGACAGAAAAATCCGATAGCAAACTAATGCATAAAACAGCACGGTAATCTGATGAGAAATCAAAAAAATCGCGAATAAACTCCTGAAATTATGAACATCGCTTGACTGTCGGCTGTGTATTCCCAAATTATGAACAAAAATCATAGCAAAAACTAAACATGTTTATGGAACAACAGCAGTAACCCAACCAAACATCCGAATGTAACGCCATGTATGTACTTGGGGTGAACTAGTTTTTTAGAAACACAAATAGTTTCATGAGTACGAGGTTTATTAGTCACAATTTCAGGAATTTGGTCACGATTTTCGTAAATCTTTCAGTTCACGAAATCATGATCTTTTGTTCATGAATTTATGACCGGATTTTTTCCGTGCAGATGCCTCCTTACACAAAAAACCAACGCATTTCAATGTATTTTATTTTAATATAGCCGTAAAATAAATAACATCAGACGAATGGAAGTGTCAAATCATGGGCATTTTGATGCTCCAATTGAATGCATTGATTTTAGCTAAATTTTCAATTGTATGTTTACTTCCGTATCGATTTACATGTCGTTTAAATTTCATTATTGTTTGTTGTGTAGCCGATGTATGAACGGTATATGACACTCGGCCCTCCGGACCAGGCTAAGGTTGACGCTTGTCAAAGTTATGGTAGGTATAGCATTTCTATATGAGAAAGGCAAAAATTACTTCCACAGTAAAAAAAAAACTTCCGCAAGCCATGTCAAATAAAAGTTTTGCATTGAAGTGCTATTGTAACTGGGAAGTGCACTACCAATAAAGTTTAATGTATTCAAACAGAACTTCCGTTAATTTTAGACCGGTTTTATTTAGTTTCGATCTGAAAGCACACAGCTATTACAGATAGAAATTCGTACTGCGGTGACTAATCCTTGGCAATAAAAACATCATCCTCTCCATGAGCCCCACAATAAAAACAAAGCGTATTATTCAATTGACCCGCACTGCAATACGGTTTTCATATTAGTTTATGTCCCTTCCATATGCATGTGGCATAACGGTAACAAATGTAATGTCAAGAAGTGCCTTCAGCGCAATAACACTATCAGCCATTTAAATTCTGTCTATTGCAACCATATTTTTCTAGCCAATTCCCACACCCACTTTCCGGCAGTACAACCTATGTAGCTCAACTTTTATCGTTCGGGGTGGGGCAGATCGGGAGCGCATCACAGTCACAATCACAATACACGCGTGTCCACCAGACCGGGCCCCGGATTCGATTCGGTCCATTGTGGCAGCGAGGGGCAGACTACCGTCGACGGCACCGCCCTCCGTTGTCGGTCATCATCATCATCATCAGCAGCAGCAGCAGCAACATCATCAGACATGCAGTTTAGTGAGCTGTGGTATTCCGTGATGGGGCGACCTAGAATTAGATTTATAGCACATAATTTTTCCATTTTACGATCTTTTTATTTAATTAAATTTAAAACAAATTTAATCATACTACTGTTTGCATTTGAAAATAGATCCACTCGGTTTTTTTACGACTCTCTGATTCACCCGCCCGCGCCATCATTGCAGTAGTCCACCAGTCGTTGGAGGGATTCAGTGGCACTGCGCTACTATTAGGGAGAAGGAATCCGCCTAGATACGGAGGTTGCTGGGTTTTACTGCTGCATGGAGTATAAACCGCTGTGATCGGTGGTTAACAAGTACCGTAATTTTCTAGGAAGGTATATGTAATTAACTAATAGTGCATAGGTTTTGTACTTTATTAGAACGCTAGATAATTAAGCCGACATGTTTTTCAGTTTTTCCAACTTGAATTATTTTATTTATTAACGGCATCAAGCATAAAAGGTTGTTCGTCGCCCAATAAAACTTGAAATGAAATCCGTGAAAGGTTCGTCACTTCATTTTCAGAACAGTGATTTTTAAATGGAGTAGGAACTGCATCTTCTTATTTTTTTTAACATAAACTTGTGTAATGATGCTAATTATAATGCTAATTAGAAGTGTTATCGGTTCATATCAAAGTAGCATAAGGATGAGAAAAATGAACTGCCAATACATGTCAGAATCAACAATTTTGGGTTCGTCACTTGGAAAAGTTCCTCACTAGCATGTGTAGATAAAAATTCCATTAAATAGATAACTTTAATAAGGAGCTTTTAACGTAACACTCAATGCGTCCCAATACCAGCCGGTTCCACAAACCCTGACGAAACAACACCAGAAGACGGAAACAGGGTGGAACCCATCCAATCAATTTAGACCAAGGACACGCGGAAATCCACCCAATATTGGGTTGGGCAGTGCGGAGCTATGTGGTGGGGAAATGTGATTCAGTAATTCCATCACATCAAAGCACACATTCGTTTCTACGTAGCACCATGCATTTCGCTGTACCATGAAGTGAAGTAGGCGAAACTAGGGGCGCTAGCGATGACGAAGCACATTTCGGTGGAGACTCTTGGTCGGTATCTGTTAGACGTATTGGTTAGGTGTTTGAGGCAACCAGGAAAGGGCTTGATTTTCCACGAATCACTCTGTTCGTTTTACTTATGTTTTTGTGCATTTAGCTCCCAGGTAAAGTGATGTTCAATTAATTTGACTTCGTCGGAGTCTCTCAAGCAAGCAAGCACAACCGACGTATCAGAAAGTTATTTGGTAGTATTATTGAGAAATTTCGTTGTTTTTTTACAAAATTTGCTTAAATTTAATAATAAAACAAGCAGGCAGTTATGAGCCAACTGATTCCAGTAAAAATGTGTTGGGAACATTTCATGCAAATTTCTTGAAGATATTCTAATAATGTCGCAAGCATGTTTCAGCTGTGTGGCCCTTTGTGGTAAACAAATAAATAAATTCGCTGAAAATTTAAAAAAAACGCCCTCGGCGAAAACTTTAGACAAGAAAACAAATGAAGAATTTTAGCTATGAAACCTCCTCGGAGTGACCAAACCGATAATTTAATAAATTTAATTTTAACAAAAAAAATGCCTCCAGGGAAATTACTATCGAGGATATAAGCGACCGAATAAAAATACTAGAGCAATTCAAAACAAAATATATTATCAAGCAATGACGTTATCTTTCTCAGTGGTGGCGCGAGGTGTTTTGTCGCTTAAATTTGCCGCCCCTTTCAAAACGAATTTTCAAATGAGTTCGACTATTTCCCACCTTTTCACATGAAACGAATATGATAAAGGTATTAGAAAGGGTCTACACAAAAATGAATTTTTTCACATTTTATTGCCAATATTTTGTCCTGGCGGTAGTGTTGCGCATAAATTTCCTCGTGAAAGGTGTGGCTACGACTCCGTTCACATGTTCGCTCCGCTCTCATGTCCTTTAATTATGGCAATTATTGGTGCCTAAAATTTTCTTGTGTGAGCAAAGAGAGCGCATTCTTCATTTGGTTTATGACTACTGGTACACCTTCTATAAAATATTACATATTTAAAAAAAACTGATCAAGGAATTGGACAAATAATTTTGAAATATTATTTTTGTGAGATACTGGCGATCAACCTTTTTTTAAACTGCTCTAGCTAAACGAAACATAATTTTATTTTAACCCCTATAAAACCCATTTTATTTATAAACAATAATTATCAATTTTTGGCTAAAGAAAGACTAGCTTACAAAACTAATTATCGAGACTATGAAATTTCATTTGAGCACTAGCATATATAAGTAATATTCATAGAACTGATGTAATTGCAATTTGTCTGGATAGAACCCGGTGAAACAGTGCTGCCAAGGACAGTGGGCATAACATAAATTTTTGATATCTTTATGATGGCTCGAATTATTATTGAAAACTGATAGACTCAATTAAGACCGTCTTTGACTACCTTTTCCTACTATTTGATTATAGTAATCATTGTAGGGGAATTGTATTGGGCATCGGATATTAAATTTTGAGCAGCTTGTAACTGCGAAAGAAGAACCTATCTTAATTAAACAGGTTTTTATGCTCCTTGATCGCGACAGTTTTGATGAAAAATTGGGAAAAAGTGGAACATGAATGGGCTAATGTATGTTTTTTAAATATCAACTTTTCATATTAAAGTATCGCAACGTTCACTTTTTTAATGCCTTTGGAGTATTACATATAACACGGTGCCATAGTGATTCTGTACTTTTCAAGTGACCTAGGTCAAAGATTTCATCAAATGTAACATAAAATAATGTATGAGAAATGCTGTATACTCTCAAAATCTTGATTTATAGCCAAAAGTTTTCATATTTTTCGGAACCTTCGCCGCTTAAAGATTTTCTACGCGGTCATTTTTTAACTGATTTTCAATTGCTGCGTTCTGCAAAGAAGACGAAAAGACCTTTCCAACGCTATGCTATGTTATGTTCTTTTGTTTAAAATACTCTGCGGGTTTATGACAACAAGTCGTAAACAAAAAATATTTTGCGATTTTTTCATGAAAATTAGGAAAATTACTCAACAATTTTATTAAAAATTTAGAGAGATTTAATTCTGCATCTAACGACCTGTTTATCTCCAAATTCGGCTACAATCTTCAAACTTTAACTTTAAAGTTTATACACATGATTCCAAATGTATACGCAATCGAGCAAAAAAATCGAAATTTTTTTATGGGGACGGCCCCTTGAAAGATCATGCGAGCAAGTTTCTAATTTGGAAATGCTGGCTTTGAATTGTATTTGACCTAACCTAACCTAAGCGGGGTATACCGCGCAGTCCACGACCTCTTCCAGGTTCTCTGCTGATCATAACTTTAGCTGGTTCTCTCTTGTCATACAAGCTCAGCTCACTGTAGTGTGCCGTGTTTTATCAGCCTTCCAATGCCAGCATGGTTGTATACTTGGCACCGTTACGGGTTCATGCGACTGTGCTATACTTAGGCTGTGGGGCTTTAGCTGGCTACGTAAACCACATTCGCAGCAGCAACATGCATTATTCCTTCGCGGCTAACATCGTTATCATATGACACTACTGTTCTAACATATATGAATTTGTACCGTACCGTACCCTCTCGATTTCCACCTCGAACCCAACGTCGTGCTGCCACGTTCTCTACCAGCTATCATGTACTTTGTCTTGTCAGAGTTTATAGTCAGTTCGATTCTTGCAGCTTTCCTTATGAAAGGCAACAATGCCTCCTCCACTGCTCTGCGATCAACGCCAATGATGTCGATGTCATGTTCCTTTTGCACATCAGATCTTTGTATCGCTTGATTTTATCTTACCCAGCGTCATATGAATCAGCTTAATCAGTTTTGTCGGGAAACCATGCTCAATCAGATGGTGAGTCGGCAACTTGTATTCCCGGAATATATTCAGAATTTGTCGCTTGGTAAACATTTGGTCCGTCCGTGAATTCAGTCAACAGGCGCAGGCTCCTCAATAGAACACGAGAGACTACCTTGAAGGCGGCATTGAGTTATGCCTAGGAAGATATTATGTTCGAGTTTGTAGCCCTTCTTGAAGATAGGACATATGAGGCCATTCAACCAATCCAAGGGCATTTTTTCTTCCACGCAGATCATCCCGATAACGGAGTGGATTGCTTCTCACAGGTCTCTTAGACTTTTAGAAATTCATCCGGAATTCCGCCCTTCCCAACGGCCTTATCGTTGTTAAGCTCTCGGATACCCTTCCGTCTAGCAATCAGTGAACAAAAAAAATCTGGTTTGTTTACTCCTTGCTAATCGCCGGGTCCACTTACTCAAAACAAAATCCCTTCGGTCGATTAACGTACGCTACCGCACGAAACTAACTTCTAAAGAGCACTCATTAGACCGGTTCTCTTATCGACTATGCTGGACCAACGCACCTGATATTTAACAGGAACGGAAACACCTTTCCAATGGAATTAAAAGATTGAAAAAACAAAGTATACTTTTTGAATTAGAGACATTTAAAAACAAACAAGTTGTTTACAAAAAAAGTTCAATAGCTTTGTAGTTGAGTTTTGATAGTTTGTGTAGAACGATTTTTTCCCCAAATATAATTCTCTATCGCCGCTCGAGAGATTCTTAACCATGAACCAAACACTCTGTATATGATAGAGTTCCCTGGTTTAATCCCAGCAGATTAGTCTGCATACTCCCACTACTTCAAGTGCGCTCGGAAACTCATCTCAGTTGAATCTTTTGAGACTGAGCAATATGTATATAATTTTGTTCGATTGCATCCGTCGTCTTGATCCCCTTCTTTTTAATAGTCAATCTCCAAAATAATATAAATTCAAGTGTTTCACCCACACTTGATTTTGATCGTGATTATTGAAACTTGAAGAATTATTAAAAAAATGAAATAGAAATTTGTTTAGTAGCGGTTGCCCCCTTCGCCCCCCTTAGCGCCGCCAGTGATCTTTCTGTTACAATGTACTAAGGGTGAGCGAGACGCGATTCTGGTCTATGCGGTACGAAACGAAACGAATAACTCTTCCGTATTCTCTTAACGATATGAAACGAAACGAAATTGTAATAGTAGCTGTTGTTCGCAACACGAAATTCTATTTTGACGAAAACATTTGCGAACTTTTGCGGAATTTTTCAAAAATCTTATGATATAAGGAAAGTTTTTTTTAATACTTTTGTATAGCTGAATGTGTCCAATTATGAAAAATGTTTTAACTTATGGTAAGCGATCGGAGATTAAACACATTATTCAAAAATGTGTGACTGCATATTTGTAAAAATAGTCAGGAAAAGCCATATAGATTATTAGATCAATTATCTCTTTTCGAGTTAGCTTAAGGCTTACTGGACCACAGAAGCAATCTAGCAAAACAAAATTATAATTCATTTAGTTAGCATTCTAGTGAATTCTGAACTGTTACATCTAAGCCTTTTTTGTTTCGATTATAGATGTTTTAACCTTAGTTATTCGCCTCTTTTACGGGTTAGAGAAAGTTCTAACCCTATGTGCGGAGTTGGGACACGAAAACATGTGAGTTGCGTACAAGGCCAACTACGCTATGCCCGCCCCGATCTAAACCTTGTTTGAGGCTCAAGCTCCGCAACCTAAATTTAATGACGGAACAAGTATTCGTTTTCGGATAATAATTGTTAGATTATAAACGATAAACTCGAAAAATCTACCTTTTCCGTACATCATAACTCCAAATGCGTAAAATGAAATTTCTTAGCATAAAAAGATTAGGTTTGAAGGGCATTTTGTGGAAAATTTCTACTGGAACTTCTATTACAGTTACAAGACCTCGAAGTAGAGGATCCCCAGAAATTATAAGACAGCAAATATGTATCATTTTAGATCACTGGGCACAAAAACAGAATTATTTCGTAATATCCAATTTCATTCTATCTTTGGTTTTTGGTCCTTATTTCGTGTGAAAATACAATACAATCAATAAACAAAAAATACAATACAATCAATAAACTGTTCAAAGCACGTCCTCTTCCCAATAATATAAAATCACATGTAGAGTTACAAGCGACCACAGTCGAAATAAAAATTAAGAATTACACATTTTTGGAAAAGGTAGAACCTTTCGAACTGTGAGTCTATTTCATCGGATTTTTTTTACAAAATATTGACGAATAAATGCAAAGAGCATCCAAAGCTTTTTAAAAATAATCTCGAGAACGCCTTTTTTAGGAAAACGTCAACCTGATGCAGACCTTTGAATAGGTCGTTAACGCTCGATATGGACGGCTTTCCTCTGTGATATAATTGTATAAATATCAGGTAAATCGTTGCTCCGATCAGTTATCGGAATCTGTCCAGTCATCGCAAGTTATTATTTTTGTGTAAAATAGATTTAACCAAGGAACAGTTATACAACGCTAAAATTAATTGAATATTGATAAATTTCGAATGTTTCACAAACTAAAAAATATGGAAATTTATTTGCTGTAGCGAAAAAAGGTACCAAGAAGTTCTAATGCTAGTTAGTAACATTATTGCAAAATATACTATTGTGCGGGATAGCGCCATGTTGTGTAGATTAACGCAACGCTTAAAACTAGGTCTTTATAATTTTCCTACCTTTACAATTTAAGAAAGCTACTTAATTGCTACATAAGTGTGTTAGTTAAAATTTAAAGATTAGGTAAGAAAAACCACTCACCCGGAACCGGTTCTTCTTTTAACAGTTCATGTTCCTTACTTTACCCCAATCTGCTGGTTTCAACTGATTCTCCATATGTCAAATGAACCCTCAAGTCGAAATATAAGATTAAAAAAGGATAATGAAAGGAATTGATTGGAACGATACATACCCATAGCATTCTCGTTTCTTTCGAAATCATTGCCATCGAAATAAGTTTATTTATAAGTGGATACAATGAAGGTTCGTCCAACAACACTTTCGGAAACGTTCAAAAACTCCTTTTTGCCTTTTGGTAGGAGTTTCACCAGTTTTGTTCGCATAAAGAGAAGTTCAACGCCAATTATCACGTCCAATTGCCTGCTACATAGATAACCATAATGGACGAACCAACTTCACGTCGAAACCTGTTAAATAGAAAGAAAAAGGTAGCTTATTGGGAAATTTGATTAATATGTATCTTCATATCGCCTGGTTTATCGATGATTCTAGAAGAACCGGAAAATATCAGACAAAAATTCTAGACTGATTACACCACTGGAAAGTACAGTAGCCCCCTCTCTATATTCTGTGGCCAGTCAGGATCAGCGGCTGGAATTTATA
This sequence comes from Topomyia yanbarensis, assembly GCF_030247195.1. Lineage (NCBI taxonomy): Eukaryota > Metazoa > Arthropoda > Insecta > Diptera > Culicidae > Topomyia > Topomyia yanbarensis. The sequence goes on along the minus strand of NC_080672.1, from coordinate 336,816,194 downwards.
AATCATGAACCATGAGTTGAACGCAAATTCCTCTGGCGACAGGTTGGCAGACGTGTTGATGATTGAAGGGTGCCACGGTAGTGAACGAAACAAATAAGTCTTGGTATTGGATATAAAATTGTCATGTTATGATAAATTATCATACAATGAACGGGACAAAGTGATCGAAGGCGACCTACAGCGATTGTTTCATCAGTCGCTTGTCACAAAAGTGACGGTCCGTAGCCGCGTTTCTTGGAAGACATCACGTCAGGAGGTTTGTCATTTGATGCTAGTCGTCGTATTGAATAAGCAAAAAATTTAAATGAAACCTATATTGTCCAAAACGCATAAACATGAAAAACATCCGACAAAACTTCATATAACTACCGCTACCTTTTGGCGATTGATAATCTTCCGGATTGATCATCTCACAATAAGAGATCATTTTGAACGGTATAATTGCTTATTACTGTAATAACTGTTAATTGTTACCCTGATCGGCATCAATTATCGAACAATTTGTTACGTTTCATAGTACACGCTTGCAATCATCTGTTTGCTTGACTCCACTTCTCACCTCGCTTCTTACCAGATTTCTATTCTGCCCAAGCACAGTGCCTTCGGAGATTTGTGCATACAGACAGACAGACAGACAGGCTGGTAAGTAAATAGGTATGCTTTTGCATCTCAGCATGTAGTTTCAGCAGACGGCCGGCCGGATAGGCAGCGCTTTCTGCCACGCTTTACGATTCCCAGTTGGTCGTGCTGTCATAAATAATTTATGTGAAATTCGTTTACATTTTTGCGCTATTCACATTCATCATTTGCAAATTAGCACGCTTTTATTCTTCACGGAGCTGGTTGGAATCTCGAGTATTATTGTTTTTTTGCCGACGCTATCGGGTTGCACTGGATGACGAAATAAAGTACTTTGATGTCGCTGTCCTGCGTTAGATTACTTCTACCATAAATGCCATTGGCTAGTGGTATAAGATTAATACATAAGGAGTCATTTGCTCGAGTTTCGTTAAGAAAGAGCTCTTATTTTAAAGAACATGAAATAGAGTCAATTTTGGGAAGCGTCCTTTGGTTTAATTCAAATCTCCCTTATATTAGCAGAGAGAATAGACATCTATTCCAACTGTGAAAATTGCTTAAAAACAAACAGTATATTCAAAGGTAATTAAGATATCACGATCAGGAATGCTGCAGAGTTTAATAGAATTGACAACTAATGACATGTAGATGTCACAATAATAGACATAGTTATACCTCTTGTTAGCTGGTATGGCGGCCTTAGTGTTTCAGCTTGGGATGTGTCCGTGTGTGTTTTTGTTCTCAAACGGTAACATATTTAAACTCTTCAGGTGAAGTTCAATTCGAAGAAGGAAACCTTTCAATTGTCCCTTTTATTAATCACTTATTCCAATCCTTTTTTGTCAATAATGTGGTCCACATATTTACTCTACGTGATTCATTGAAAAGACAACATTTCTGCAAAAAAAAATGAATGAAATCGTATGTAAACTTCCATGAGCATCGATTGCCAGTCATAAAGAACAGTTAAAATGTTGCTGATAATTGCAACATTAACTCAATTTCTTGCTCAAGATTTCCTAAATAATTTGTTCAAATTTTTTCTAATGTGTTCACGGGTGACATTTTTATTACAGGTCGCCGAGATAAAGCGAAACCTCAACTTGTTTAACGTAATATTCGATTTACCTATTTTTGTTTGCGACAGTTCATACCGTACAGTATAAAGTGAAATACAATTTAACATACTATTACACGGTGCTGCAAAATAAAATAAATTGAATATACTTTTCAAGTGATCTGTTAAAGGTCGCATGTCTAGTCATATACAGGGTGTTTCGTTCATGATTAAGAATCTCTCGAGGGGTCATATTTGTCATATTTGGAGAAAAAAATCGTTCTACACATACCATCAAATCTCAACCGTTACAGAGTTATTGAACTTTTTGTGTAAAAAACTTATTTATCTTAAAATACCTCTAACTCTAAAAGTATACCTCGCATTTTAAATCTTTTAGTTCCATTGGAAAGGTGAGAAAATTTTCTATCGAATGACGTTCTCATATCTTTCAGTTAATTAGTATTAATTACATTTAAGTTGTAGAGTAGTTCAAAGTTGGTGTTTTTAAAGAGGTTTTTGTTAATTTTCTCAAAATAATGAATTATGATTATAGCAATATCTATTATCCAAAAGATGGATTTTAAGACGATTTATAATTTGTTCTTCAACATGATATTCCTATCTCTTCTCGTTTCCTTGTAATTTCACTTCTAATTTTTTCCTGTAATCGACCTGCAAGTGCTTAAAAGACTTTAATCTAAAAAATATGCTTTATATCGTTATTAATAGGGCTTCGTTGGAAAGTTGAGAAAAATTCCTTTCGATGTATGTACAGATATCTTTTAGTTAAGTGTACTAAATGACTTTTTACTAATAAAATAACTCAAAATTAGCGTTTTTTGGAGAGTTTTGTAATTATTCTAATTATTAATCAACTAAATTTATAATCACTATTGTTTATTTGGTACCCCTTAATATTCTCTACAACTTGTTATTTGACACTTTATCCCTATCGTTTTTCATGTCGCTGCAATTTAATAGTTAACATAGCATGACCTCATCACAAATGTAGTGGATTCGAAATCGTTGTTTTTGCATATGAAATGAGGTGATAAAAATGATCTAGCTTCAAAACTAAAAGAGATACTTCTATGGAGCCAAAGAAAAAATTGTAGAACTTGCTGAGATGCATTAATTCCATGATAATAATGGTGCTGTTTCTTATTTACTATTTTAAGAAAATAACGAAAATGCAAATAATAACACTAACTTCAAACTAATTAACTTCTAAAAGAATACTAAATTCACTCAACTGAAAGGTATTTATACCTATTTTTATGCAAAATTTTCCTGGCTTTCGAATAAAAATAAGAAAAAGGTACAATAAGTACATGAAAACAAGTAAAGATAAGTGTGTCATGTCAAGGTACAAATTATGCAACTCTTCAAGACTAAAAATTTGAATTATTAAAATGGTGATGTTAACTATTAAGATTTTCGCGAAATGAACGAAAAATCGTTCAAAATCGGTAAATTTTAAATAGATTACTGTCAAAAGGTTACTTAACCTCATTAGCTGAACCATTTGAGGACATTTTTCAATGCAAAATTTTCTCACCTGTCAAATGGATCCAAAAGATTCGAAATACAAAACATATTTTTTGAGTCAGAGCTATTTTAAGACAACTAAGTTTTTAACACAAAAAATTCAATAACTTAGTAACCGTTGAGATTTGAAGGTATGTGTAGAACGATTTTTTCTCCAAATATGACAGTAATCATCCCTCGAGAGGTTCTTCAATTTTTTGAAAAAATGACATTTTCAACTGTTTGCTATATTATGTTCTTTTGTTAGAAATACTTTGCGGTTTTGGGACAACAAAATGAAAGTAACCAATATTTTTCGATTTTTTCATGAAAGATATGAAAATTTCTTAATATTTTTTTATCACGAAGCGTCTTTGTGTCAATAACAATTTAGAGAGAAAATTTAATTCTGCCTCTAATGACCTATTCATTATCGAAATTGATTAAAAAATGGCAGAGCTATTGCATTTTTTCTATTAGAAGCTTGCTTGCATGAACTTTTAAGGGGACGGTCTCACATAAAATTTTCAAAACGTCGTTTTTGAAGTAGAAGAGTTCTAACGTTTCAATATGGGGGTTCCTTTTAAACAATTTCTGCTGAGATATTTTCCCAGTCTTCAAATGCGAATAACTTCCGTTGTAATGATCGATATCGCTATATTTTTGCACTATCTGATCGGAAATATGTGCACTTATATTGCATTTGATTGCGTAAAATGTCCGTCTACCATTGATAACGAAAATAACGTATTTTGTAAAGGTGGTAATTAACTACGCTGATTGGTCCGTACAATTCAACCACAGAGAACAGACATATAAGCTAGAACAAACTTTCCTGAAAAACCTGTGTAAACATTTCAATGAAAATACATGTTTGCATGCATGCATCACCATTGTATCCAAGTTTGCACGCAACGCCCGTATAGCATTTGCTGGTCGATCGTAGCGCCGGCTAGTGGCGAGTTACTACTTGCTGGTGGCATTTCAAAAAAAACCTGTTTTAATCCACCTAGCGGTGCAATTGTGCCTTTCTCAATCATGAACACGAGAATGTTTGCGTTGTTTATATTCATTAAAAGCTTTCAGATGCATATATTACATTTTATTATTATTTATGACATGACAACTATATACGAGAAAAGAAATCATTATTCGAGTTCTAAAATTTTGAAAAAGAAAAAAAAACAGCCACGATAATATTGAACTGAAAAACGCTTTTAATCCACCTAACAGTGTGATGAGACATTTCTTATAACTCTTATCACTCTCTTCGGATATTATATCGTTTGAGAACATTTAGAACTTGATGCTTCGCGATGTTTTTGATAACACATACTACATGGGATTATGGCAGGACACAGAGAATCGCTCAAATCAATGGGAAAGCGAAAAAATGGCCCATAAAATAGACATACAAACGGATTATTGCTAATGCTCTGATAATAAAATATCTAAATTCCTCAATCAATGCATTGTGGTGGGAAAACTGAATTTTCCTAAAGCGGTTATGTATATTGTACTGAGCCAAAAAATCGATTTTTTTTTTTGAATCGAAATGAAGTTTATACTTTACTCAAATTTCCAACGCGACTGAGACCTAAAAATCAACGCTTTTTCTGGAAAAAAACGCGATACTAGCAGTGACACCATTCAAAGAAAATCAACAGTGAATATTTCCAGACTTGGTTTTATTTCCTATTTAAGAACTATTGTGTTTTTTTACATCCTAGATTGCATGATTCAGTTATCGAAACCCAAAACTTCATGAAGTATTTGAAATTATTAAATTAAAATTTGTGTTTGCTATTGAAATTGACAAAATGATACTATCACCCCTTTGACGATTGTTTACTTTTTCGGTCCCACCTATCAGCATTGATGTATCGCCCTTATGTTTTTTGCCTTTCTCAATAGAAAGGTATTGCAATTGCTCTGAAAACCGACTTTTTTTTACAATACCAATTTTACAATTGGTGGGTGTTTGGTGAAAATCGATCATACTGTCCAAACGGCATAATTCCGAAACCATAATTTTTGAAGTTTTAAAATTATGCAGAATTATTTTTTCAGAGAATAGTAACAGAGTTCGTGTCTTTAGCGAATTTGTTGAGACTTTATTGTAGTCATGAATATTAACCTGAGAAAATTCACCATAAATACTTCTTGGACGATATACCGTCAAAATTATTTTATCAAATGAATTCGCTGTTTAACGTTTGTAAAACTCATCGAAGATACTAAACCTCCGTAATTGGCGGTTTCAAAATGATGTTATCTTGCCCTTAAATTACTATTTTTGAACATTTGACCTATACATATAATTGGTCATACAACAAAAATCAAATTCTCAGCAAAATCGATCAGGACCTGCTAGAGTCGAATGGAAATCGTCATTTCTCATAAATTCCTCTCTACATTCGGAAAGTGTTATCGTCGATATTAATCATATTACGTTTTCGCCTCAACTCGACGCATTCCCAAAATAAAAACCTGTTTTAATCATGTGGTGCAATTGTGCTTTTCTCATTTGTCCAGACTACGATTCCATGGCTGGTTATGTTCAATACAATGGTGGAAATGAATATTACATGTTCAGTACGATTTGCACATACATTCAATGGATCGACAGCCACGATCTTGAGATACTATGTGATACTGAAACATCGCTTGACCGCCGCTGGTTTCAAGCGATGTTTCAGTATCACATAGTAAGATCCGGGAGGTCCGGGTCCTGCCGAAAATTTTCAACTTGTTAAGAAATTTTTAACTAGTTTTAATTTTAAAGTAGCAACCCCTCACTGCATACTCCCTCCGGGCCGGTATAATTGTCGATTTTTAGAGTGATTGCATAACCTTTCTATATGAGAAAGGCAAAAATGTACCAAAGTCCAAAGATGTCAATTTTTGTCAAACATCTCAATGTTTCATGCATTTTAAAGTCATTTGGCATCAAAAATACAAATTTGATTTTGAAAATTTTTCGTTTCAATTTATATGGGAACTTGCTGTGTGATTGCACTCTTCAACTCGTAACTCCGGAACCGGAAGTCCAATCAATAAAAAAAAATCAATTGCAGCCGATGGGAAGGTTGCACCTTTCATTTGAGACTAACTTTGTGCAAATCGATCCAGCCATCTCTGATTAACAGAGGTCACATTTTTTTCCACATACACACATACACACACATACATACACACAGACATTTTCCGATCTCGACGAACTCAGTCGATTGGCATATGACACTCGGTCCTCCGGGTCGGGATTAGATTGCCGAATTTTAGAGTGAATGAGAAAGGCAAAAACATTTTTGGCAAATGTTGAAAGTTATGCATTTTTTTGGTGAGCAGTTCTATGTTTAATAGACATTAAATCAATTTTAACTTCGCTTCCTATTAAATAAAGACCCTTATTACAATACATTTCTACAAAAACGAGATCAATTTGAAAATAAATCTGAGGATTATGATTGATTACAGAACTCTGGAATTTTCTAATCGAATGTTTTCAGGCAGGAATTTGATATTGATGCAATTAGACAACTGTGAAATCAAAACCAATAGATCAGTTACATATCAGGACCCCATTCCGACAATTTATCAAAAGTCCTAATGATGTTAACAACAACAGGTTATCAATCCACGGATCAGATAATTGTTATTGTAATATTGAATTAAATCAGTCTGCATCAATAAATTTTCAACTTCAATCCAATATTTTTTTTGGGTGTTGTGGGGGGGGGGGGGTGTTGTACCCCAAAACCTTCTCTTGGCTACGCCGTTGCTTGGAGTTATTTTTTTCGCTTTTAATTTTCCGATATGTTTCAGATCGATCCGATGGTTATAAGTTAGAAAAATTGCAGTGAGAAGGTTCGCACAAATGAACATTTTTGTGCTGATAAGGTATCAAGTTCCTTCCAGACAACTTGGAAGTGTTCGGTGATTATTTCTAGCGGTTGTAGATAGTAAAATGAAATACAAAAGTCGTTTTATCGAAATAATGTTTAGCTTATTTCAATGGATTATTACTATATTGAACAATAAATGGGCGAAAAAGAGTAATCAACAAACAATAAGCCATAACTTTTAAAGTATTCAAAATAGATATTTAAAGTCTTCAGTAAAGTTATTCGCAAAAGTAAGAGCTACAAATTTGCTGAAGACATCATTTCGATATAATCACTTCCAAGAAAATTTGTGAAAATATCTCACTCATAGGGGGATTAATCAGCAAAAGCACAATTCCAGAAGAAAGGCCATATTACCTCCATTAAATTCTCCGAAGATACTATTGACCTAAAATAAGCCGCTTTGGCGTTAATAATAGATTACATGTTTTTGGTATTTCTGGCAATGGGAAATGATAGAAATCTTTCGTCCGCATTTAATGTTAAATATCTCTTTTGATAATAGTTCGATTTCTACAATCTATAGCTTGTTCGAAAGGTATTCGTTAAAGCTGTCTAAAAACATATAAATTGTTAATCTACATTGTCAATTTCGGCAGATAATTTCAAAAAACTGCAAAAAACGCCATTTTTACGCATTCATTTACGCATATCTTGGAAACTAAACATCAGAATCAAAAACAAATTAATAGCGTTCATACTGTTTTTTAGTTCTTTCATTTAAAATTGGTTTGGATAAGATCGGTTCAGCCATTGCTGAGAAACACGAATGAGAATTTGTCCGTTACATACACACACACACACAGACACACACACACACACACAGACATTGTCCCAAATCGTCGAGCTAAGTCGATTGGTATATAAGACTCGGCCCTCCGGGCCTCGGAAAAAATCTTGAAAGTTTGAGCGAATTCTATACATTTCTTTTATAAGAAATGTAAAAAGGTGTTTAATCCACCTAACAGTGTGATGAGACATTTCTTATAACTCTTATCACTCTTCGGATATTATATCGTTTAAGAACATTTAGAACTTGATGCTTCGCGATGTTTTTGATAACACATACTACATGGGATAGTGGCAGGACTCAGAGAATCGCTCATATCAGCATAGGACAACATCAGTGCTAGAAATCTCAAACCAAATCAATGGGAAAGCGAAAAAATGGCCCAAAACATAGACATACCAACGAATTATTGTTAATGCTCTGTTTATAAACTATCTATATTGTGGTGGGAAAACTGAATTTTCCTAAAGGGGTTATATATTGTACTGAGCCAAAAAAATCGAATTTTTTCAAATAGTTTATAATTTTCGCAAACTTATTAGGAAAAAATGTTCAATAAGTTTTCGTAATATTGTGTAGGAAAAAAGCTGAAAATTTCAGTATTTTCTCTATCTGCAACATATTAACCCTTAAGTATACCAATTAATTGGTATACGAATTGGAATAGGTTCGCCAAATTTTGGAAGAAGTCTATAAAAAACCCCTTGAAAATTACCTAATAATTGTTGTAGTTCGATGCAATAAAAAAATCTCCAAAAAAGAAATGTACCTATTAATGTGAAACACAGCGAATAATACATACAATAAAGACCCATTTTTATCAGTCTCATGATGTATTTTAGGCTGACAAAATGGGGACATTGACTGAATCGGGCAATTTTTTTTCTTTATAATAAACTGAAGCTGTTAAAATATTCTTCTCGTCCCTTGATGTAGTCCGATAACTATTTCTGATTATGATGAACTTTTTATTTTCGAATATTTCGCATATCTTCATGATAAGGAAAACATGCTCAAGAAAGGATTTACTCGAATTCAGTCTTGTTCGTCTGCTAGAGCGTTATAATAGCTCAGCATTCGAAGAAGTTTCTTTTGAACGAGTGTAGAACGACTTTGTTTCTACTTACTTGAAATCAGCGGCGTAGCCAGAAATTCGTTTTGGTGAAAATCGATCTTACTGTCCAAACGGCATAATTCCGAAACCGTAATTTTTGAAGTTTTAAAATTATGCAGAATTAATTTTTCAGAAAATAGTATCAGAGCTCGTGTCTTTAGCGAATATGTTGGGACTTTATTGTAGTCATGAATATTAACCTGAGAAAATTCACCATAAATACTTCTTGGACGATATACCGTCAAAATTATTTTATCAAATGATGCGCTGTTTAACGTTTGTAAAACTCATCGAAGATACTAAACCTCCGAAATTATCGGTTTCAAAATGATGCTATCTTGACCTTAAATTACTGTTTTTAAATATTTGACCTATACAACAAAAATCAAATGCTCATCAAAATCGATCAGAACCTGCTAGAATCGAATGGAAATCGTCATTTTTCATAAATTTCTCTCTACATTCGGAAAGTGTTATCCTAGTTAATAATCATATTACGTTTTCGTCTCAACTCGACGCATTCCTAAAATAAAAACCTGTTTTAATCCACCTAGTGGTGCAATTGTGCTTGTCTCATTTGTCAGGACTACGATTCCATGGCTGATTATGTTCAATACAATGGTGGAAATGAATATTACATGTTCAGTACGATTTGCACATACATACAATGGATCGACAGCCACGATCTTGAAATACTATGTGATACTGAATCATCGCTTGAAACCAGCGGCGGATCATGGAGAAGGATCCGGGAGGTCCAGGTCCTGCCAAAAAATTTCAACTTGTTAAGAAATTTTAAACTAGTTTTAATTTTAAAGTAGCAACCCCTCACTGCATACTTCCTCTAGGCCGGTATGATTGACGATTTTTGGAGTGATTGCATTACCTTTCTATATGAGAAAGGCAAAAATGTACCAAAGTCCAAAGAAGCCAATTTTTGTCAAACATCTCAATGTTTCATGCATTTTAAAGTCATTTGGCATCAAAAATACAAATTTGATTTTGAAAATTTTTCATTTCAGTTTATATGGGAATTTGCTGTGTGTTTGCACTCTTCAACTCGTAACACCGGAACCGGAAGTCCAATCAATAAAAAATTCAATAGCAGCCGATGGGAAGGTTGTATCGTTCATTTGAGACTAACTTTGTGCAAATCGGTTCAGCCATCTCTAAGAAACAGAGGTCACATTTTTTTCCACATACACACATACACACACATACAGACACACACAGACATTTTCCGATCTCGACGAACTCAGTCGATTGGCATATGACACTCGGCCCTCCGGGTCGGGATTAGATTGACGAATTTTAGAGTGAATGAGAAAGGCAAAAACATTTTTAGCAAATGTTGAAAGTTATGCATTTTTTTGGTGAGCAGTTCTACACACTTAAAAATATTTACATCTCGCAAGATGCACATAAAAGGAGCGTCATAATTCACTTCAATTTACATTCAAGAACATGTAAAAATGCGTTTTGTTCACAAGTCTACATCTCCATTCAGCCGAGTTCTACATCAAAAGAGACACAATATTTTATTTCACATCTCGAAACATGTCAAATTTCATTATTAGACAGCAAAATACGTCGCAATGTTGTTTACGTCAAATGTAATTTTCATTTTTTCTAAGTGTGTATGTTTCATAGACATTAAATCAATTTTAACTTCGCTTCCTATTAAATAAAGACCCTTATTACAGTACATTTCTACAAAAACGAGCTCAATTTGAAAATAAATCTGAGGATTATGATTGATTACAGAACTCTGGAATTTTCTATAGGAATGTTTTCAGGCAGAAATTTGATATTGATGCTGTTAGACAACTGTGAAATCAAGACCAATAGATCAGTTACATATCAGGACCTCATTCCGACAATTTATCAAAAGTCCTCCGACAATTTATCAAAAGTCCTCATGATGTTTACAACAATAGGTTATAAATCTAAGGATCAGATAATTGTTATTGTAATATTGAATTAAATCAGTCTGCATCAATAAATTTTCAACTTCAATCCAATATTTTTTTGGGTGTGGTGTGTGGGGGGGGGGGGTTGTATGGTGTTAAACCCCAAAACCTTCTCTTGGCTACGCCGTTGCTTGGAGTTATTTATTTCGCTTTTCATTTTCCGGTATGTTTCAGATCGATCCGATGGTTATAAGTTAGAAAAATTGCAGTCAGAAGGTTCGCACAAATGAACATTTTTGTACTGATAAGTTATCAAGTTCCTTTCAGACAAGTTGGAAGTGTTCGGTGATTATTTCTAGCGGTTGTAGATAGTAAAATGAAATACAAAATTCGTTTTATCGAAATAATGTTTAGCTTATTTCAATGGATTATTACTATATTGAACAAAAAATAGGCGACAAAGAGTAATCCACAAACAACAAGCCATAACTTTTAAAGTATTCAAAATAGATATTTAAAGTCTTTAGTAAAGTTATTCGCAAAAGTAAGAGCTACAAATTTGCTGAAGGCATCATTTCGATATAATCACTTCCAAGAAAATTTGTGAAAATATCTCACTCATAGGGGGATTAATCAGCAAAAGCACAATACCAAAAGAAAGGGCATATTGCCTCCATTAAATTCACCGAAGATACTATTGACCTAAAATAAGCCGTTTTGGCGTTAAAAATAGATTATATGTTTTTGGTCATATTTCTGGCAATGGGAAATGATAAAAATCTTTCGTCCGCATTTAATGTTAAATATCTCTTTTGATAATAGTCCGATTTCAACAATCTGTAGCTTGTTCGAAAGGTATTCGTTAAAGCTATCTAAAAACATATGAATTGCTATTCTATATTGTCAATTTCGGCAGATAATTCAAAAAAACTGCAAAAAACGCCATTTTTACGCATTCAAACATTCATATCTTGGAAACTAAACATCAGAATCAAAAACAAATTAATAGCGTTCATACTGTTTTTTAGTTCTTTCATTTAAAATTGGTTTGGATAAGATCGGTTCAGCCATTGCTGAGAAACACGAATGAGAATTTGTCCGTTACATACACACACACACAGAGACACACACACACACACACACACAGACATTGTCCCAAATCGTCGAGCTGAGTCGATTGGTATATAAGACTCGGCCCTCCGGGCCTCGGAAAAAATCTTGAAAGTTTGAGCGAATTCTATACATTTCTTTTATAAGAAATGTAAAAGGTGCGAAATCGGCAAAGTCCCAAAAAGTCGATTTTTATAAAAAAAAAATTTCGTGATAACATAAAATCTCGACGTTTCATGCATTTTAAAGATGTTTGGCATCAAAAATACGATTTCTGAAATTTCATGGGGTCCCCCCTTTGAAAAAAATTTTGAATTCATTTCATATGTGGCCGGACGGTTCAGTCTATATTTCCGGAACCATATAAGCGATCCGTGCGAAATTTTACAGACATCTGTGGGGATAATATAGCTATCATTTGGGTCTAAGTTTGTGAAAATTGGCCCAACCATTTCCGAGAAACTGATATGAATTTGCTAGTTTTGAAAGATGGCCGCTTTTCCGGGCACTTCCGGAACCGTCTATGGTGGTCAATGTAGTCAACGAAAGTTTGTGTGGCCGTCGGTGAACTGCAAATTTAAGTTGTTTGAGAGTCATTTTAGCGAAATTTTTACCTTTTTTGCTTTCATCGGAGTATCGGTTTGAATCGCAATTTGCTATGTGATCGCACGCCACAACCCGTAACTCCGGAACCGGAAGTAGGTTCGGGATGAAATTTAATATTCATTCATTTAATTCATTTGAGACAAAGTTTGGTTGATTCGGTCTAGCCATCTCCGAGAAACCGATGTGACTGTTAGTCTGAATTTGGATACTTCCGCCGGGGCTTCCGGAACCGATGATGGTGCCAATGTGACCAAAGAGACTTTGAATGGCTGTTAATGACCTAGTATCACAAATCGAAGCAGTTGTGGTCACATTTTGAAAAAAAAATTCACCATTATTCATTCATTGCAGAATTTCTTAAAATCGACATTTTCTGCGTGATCGAACTCATCACCCTGTAACTCCGGAACCGGAAGTCGGATCCATTAGAAATTCAATAGCAGCCTATGGGAACGTTGCACCTTTCATTTGGGACTAAGTGTAAAAATCGGTTCATCCATCTCTGAGAAAAGTGAGTGAGATTGTGTTCGCGTACACACACACAGACGCACATACACACACATACATACACACACAAACATTTGCCGATATCGACGAACTGAATCGAATGGTATATGTCACTCAGCCCTCCGGGTCTCCGTTAAAAAGTCGGTTTTCAGAGCAATTGCAATACCTTTCTATTGAGAAAGGCAAAAAATACATTGAAAACTTTACTTGTCTGCAGTTATCAACCAAGCAGCGAGCGTTGCTAGGACTGCCTTTTTGTTATCCAATGAACATCGCCACGTATAAAAACGGCACATAAGAAAAAAAAAACCGCCAGTTTGCTGTCTGACCTCGTAGTAGCTGTTAAGTTTTGTGTCAGCTCAAACTCTTCGGTTGGAATATACTCAATGACTGCCGCCAGGCATCGTTCCATCCAATGATACACAGGCGTGCCAGTTTCATGCATACAATGATCAGCACACATCGCAGAAAAAGCAGAACTCTCTTTGTTCGGAGTTCAATAAACGGATTGCAAGTGAGAGCGTGCGAAAAGGGGGTTGGGTGCGAGAAACAGAAGTTGTCTGTCAGATTTTTTTTTTAAAGCTGATGCACGAAATAAACTTAGTGATGTTTGCAATATCGTCAAAGTCATCAACCGTGGAGGGAGAACTTTGGATAATTAGTATTGTTATCATAGTTCATTATTTTGAGAGAATTAAGAAAAACTATCACAAACACGAACTTTTGATTACTTCGACACTAAAAGGTGATTTGACCTAGTTCACTGAAAAGATATGGAGAGCACCTTTTAATAGGAATTTTTCTCATCTTTCCAATAAAATTAAAATATTTAAAATACAAAGTATGCTTTTTGAGTTGGAAGTATTTTAAGACACACCCACAAGTTATTTACTAAAAAAGTTCACAAACACTACAACGGTTGAGATTTGATAGTATGTGCAGAACGATTTTTTGGTATAGACGGTCATCGATTTTTTTCGGTGAATGATTTTTTCCACCATATATGACACTAGAGTTCGTCGCGGTGCGGATGTGGGCGGTAAATGGATAGTCCGCACCGCAACCGCAAAACAATAATAAAACCGCACCGCCTACCGCAACCGCACTGCATTTACCGCACCGCACCGCGCGGTAATGTGGTAAATGCGGTAAAATTCTGTATTTTTGTAAAGTGTGTTAAAAATTATTAATTTATTTGTATAACTATATATAATAAAAAAATATTTCCTATTTACACGAACATTAACTTTGACAGACTACTCAGAATGTAACATTTATTAAAAAATGTCAACTTTGCAAGTTTTATTAATAAAACATCTTGAGATAAATACTTTCTAAACAAGGTAAATATTAGCATAGCACTGAAGTCCTATGAAATGTAGCTGTATTTCATCATTATACATACAAAAACCGCAGCAATTAATAGGAAAACTTTTAATTTAATTATCAGAAATCGTTCTACACATAACATAACAGGTATCCATCCCATCTCAACCGGTACAGAGTTGTTGAAGGACATTTGAAAAACTGCAAAAGATGTATGATTTACAGCATACAGCAGAAATGTTTTTACAAATGGGGGATTTTAGGAACAAAATACGACAAAACACTTACTTCGTATTTTTCAAGAAATGGATATATTCTTATTCATATACTAAGATTGCTCCCATAAAATTGGATGAGTTGTAATTTTCTAATAGCTAGTTCGAAAGTTCTACCTTTTTATGTATTTTTTCTAATATTTTTCAATAATGCCAATGGCAAAAACTTCAATTGAAGTTGGTAGGGGTCAAAAATTGTCCTATGCTAAATTTGGCATCTGGGCTAACTTTGACACTTGTCACAATATGAAGGGAGGCTTCGAGAAAAAAAAATCGAAATACCCTACACTAACTTCGAAAGCTTTAATTTCAAAAAGTTATAACATACTCCTAACTGAAAAATATTAGTTGTTAATTTGGTAGAAAATATTCTCAGTTGGACGACTAATGGACGTATGCGAAAAAAAGTTATGTAGAAGGAGTCTTAAAAACGAACTGCAAGAAAATGCATTGCTAATTTACACAGAAACCAAAAGAGATAGAAATACGATGTTGAAGAACGAATGATAAGGTTATCAGCCTAATTTGGACCCCTCCTTATTTTGGGCGCTTTTCAAACCTTTGTCCCCCTTACTGCTGATTCCTCCAAATTCGTTTGTTTTGATGACGATAATTTCATTCTTTGGGTTGTTTTTAAGTCTTAAGACTTTTTTAAGTTCATCTTCACGTTCTCCAAATTAATTTCATGATTGCCAAGAGAAATCGGGAGAAATGATGCATTTTTAAATTGGATTTGACAGTACAATTCAATTGTTTTTCAATGATTGAATTGTGCATTTTATATATTTGAAAAGGTTCGCTTATAAATTTTTCAAAGCGTTCAAAATATGA
Source organism: Topomyia yanbarensis (assembly GCF_030247195.1). Taxonomy (NCBI): domain Eukaryota; kingdom Metazoa; phylum Arthropoda; class Insecta; order Diptera; family Culicidae; genus Topomyia; species Topomyia yanbarensis. Next base: position 336,800,654 of record NC_080672.1, on the reverse strand, counting down.
CGTAAAAATAATCATGCCAAATTATATTGGACACAGCTTATAGATTTTATTTCTTAGTAGCAGATTATTTTATCATATTAGAATAAACAATTTGTTACAATTAGTTTACAAGTAACGATAGGTCTAATACAGATTATATTCGGATTTCTTTTCAAATCATTGTCAAGTCCATGGAAATTAGAGCAATTAAATGTTTATTATGTTTCCCTATTGTAATTTGCGTCGTTCTTAAATGGTAAAAGTCAAAGTTTTAACTCTTTTTAATGCAGACTGGAGACTTTATCAATTATTTTTTAAGTGCGGTTGCGGTAATACCGCCCGGTAAAAGCTCATTTCCCGCACCGCATCCGCAAGAAAAAGTGTCTCACCGCACCGCAGTTTTTGCGGTGCGGGTGCGGTAAATACCGCGCGGTTGCGGTAATTACCGCAACCGCGACAAACCCTATATGACCCTATATCATCCCTCGAGAGGGTCTTATCTATGAACCAAACACTCACTTATAAAATCCCTGGATTTCTCAGAAAAATGTTTGACTTACCGTCTTTCGAGGCTGCTTTGGATTTGCGCACATTTTAGTTTTTCAACATTTACGAACAGACGCACTTCTATTAGTTTTATTATACTTTTGACATTTGTAGAGCCATGTCTTTTAACCATGTTGCATATATCCTTTGTCATTTTTCTTAACATTATTTGCCGAAACAAACAAAATACTTTAAGGGTCGATAAAAGTGATTGTAGGCTCGTAAAATGAGACTGTGCTCCATTATTTCAACTAAACGAGCGAATATTATGCATTGGAAAGATAGTTTATCTGACTACTTTACTTCCATGAAAAATTACTTTGCAGCAACAAATATTACTGAGTTGTACTGAAAACCCAAAGATACCTTTTACATGACCAATGATATTCATATTTCAAAAACTACATTTTCAAAAAAAATTATTATGAGCATTTTAATTTGAAATGGTATTCTTGACAACAAATAGTACGAATTATAAAAATATCTCTACTCATAGTGTGGTCTATTACCCGTATTCCCGCATATGTCAGTGATGCTAATATCGCAAAGGCGCCGAAAGTTCCAACCAAATACATATATTTTAAATGATCGATTCAGCGGTCGAAGAATTGTTTTCAAGTATTATTTTTTTATTTATTTCCTTATCTTCGGTATACACCGTACAGACACATTTTAAAACTATATATTTCTTATTAATATCTTATATCTATGCTTGGAAACGTTAAAATCATACACTGAAGAAGCTTCGTTAAATCTACGGCAACATCTTTCCAGTGGATTATTTTGTCCATATGAAAAACGGTGTCTAGGGATCCACAACAGAGTGGGGTTACGGAGAACACGAGGAGGCGCATGCAAATTAACGCCCGAGAGAAGATCGGGACTGTCGATATTACCTCACAGAGAGTCGAAAACAAAAACTCTTTGCAGGAAGATACGCCGAGTCGCCAGAGTCTGCAGACCGAGTAGCATACATCTATCGGCATAAGGAGGCAACACAACTGGATCATTCCATGGAAGTTTCCTGAGGGCGAATCGCACAAAACATCTTTGTATACGCTCTAGTGGGTCAATTTGAACGGCATGGTATGGTGCCCACACTTGCACAGCATACTCCAGAACACTTCTGATCAGGGCACAGTAAAGTGCTTTTAGTGCGTAGAAATCATCGAAGTCCGCCATGTTCCGCTTTAAGAAGCCCAGCATTCCGAAAGCCTTAGCAGTTGTCGCGGTGATATGGTCGGAAAAGCTCAACTTTCTATCGAAGAGCAACTTTCTATCCCAAGTCTCGGATCGAGTCTACGCATTCAATTTTTCTTCCTTTTAGGCTGTATTCATAACGTCCTGGAGTAAGCAAGCGTCCGAAACTGATTACTTTGCATTTATTAACGTTGACTTCCATTCCGTTAAGCGTGCACCATTCTTGAATAGTACAGATATCTTCTTGATGCACTACGGCGTCAAGTGCAGAAGCGATAGTTCGGAAGATTTTGAGATCGTCCGTGTACAGCAATTTCCCAGACCTGATCCGACTACAGATATCGTTAATAAACAGAATAAAAATAAGCGGGCCCAGATGACTGCCTTGCGGGACACCTGTAGGTGTTCTGAATGTGCTTGAGCGCGTGTTTTTTATACTCACGAATGCCTAGCGATCGGAAAGATACGACTGCAACCAGTTAGTCAGCCAGGTGGGAAATCCCAAACGCTTTAATTTCAAGATTGCGATGTTGTGCGGAACTTTGTCGAATGCTTTTGAGAAATCGATGTAAGCTATCAGGTTAGAAGTTGTTGAGCGTTTTGTGACAAACCCGTGTTGATATTCCGAGATAATGTGGGATGCAGCTGCATACGTGACGTTGTAGACCAGCTTTTCGAGAACTTTGGAGAGACAGTTTGATAATGAGATACCTCTGTAATTTTCGACGTTGTGAATATTTCCAGCCTTGTGAATGGGAACGATAGCAGCTTCTTTCCAAGCGATAGGAAAAATGCCTTCAGCGAGAGAGCGATTGAAAATGATTGCACACTGGAAGAGACAGCACGTGGGCGCAGCTTTTCATAAATTGGAGCGAGAGGTGATCGGGGCCAGGCCCTTTCAACGAATCAACAGCAGTCAGAGCCTTCAAGACGTCAGCTCGGCTTACAGTGGGACTGGGGAGATTTATGTTGTACGATGGTAATGTTTCCAAATACTCTTCCGAAGGGACGGTGTAGTCGCTTCTGAACACTCCGCGAAAGAAATCAGCAAACAAATTTACGGTATCAGCTGGAGATTGCGTGCTTGCGTTTCCAAGGAAAACGTCAGTGGGAGTACTACCAGATCGTTTTCTGCTGCTGTTGATCGCGAAGGCTATTTTGCACATGATTCAAATACTCACGAAAAGCGGAATTCCGGATCGTTTCATATTGCAGTTCTATCCGTCGAAGAGTAACTTTGTTTTCGTCTGATTTATGGCGGAAATAACGCTTGCGTTGTTTTCGCAGGGCATTACGCAAACGGCGAATCTCAGCGTTCCACCATGGAAATTTGAAATCCACCCTTCTGTTGACTCGTTTCAGTGGAACCTTTAGGCGGAGTATGTCATATACTTTGCCCTAAAACAGCGCGACTGCTTCGTCAAGCTCATCACAACACATTAAGTCAGTCCAGTCGACAGTGGCAATCAGTGCGGAGATTTCGTCAAAGTTGCAACGGTTAAAGTCAAAATCAAGCTCGTCAATCGAATGAAATGAATCATCTCCAGTGTTGGTACGTACATCTAGCCGCAGGACAAACGGTTTGTGGTGAGGATCGACTTTGAGAATAGCAGTCGGAGGTTCAAGCAGCTCTACGATATCCGTGTTGTTTACGAATGCAAGATCGAGGATCCTCCCGTTCACATTCGTCAATGAGCAGATCTGGTACAGACCGCCTGCAATTATAGACTCCGTTACAGCTATTTCTGTTACGAAGAGGCATTAATAGGTAGGTAATATTTTAGATCATTATCGAGCGACCACTGAAGGCGTGGAAGATTGTAGTCTCCAAAGACGAGAACAGTGTTGGTGCTGCCAGCATTGTCTAGAATTGTTTGAACGGCATTAGCGTGCGCGTGATACAAATTTGGCCTGAGATAAACACAGCTAATATATTCGGGAGAGCGATACGCACGGCGATTTGCTCCAGGCGTTCAATTCCAGACAAGCTTAGCTGCGAGCCTACGAGGTTGTTCTTTACCGCTATTAGGACGCCACCGCCTCGACGCAGATGACTGGTTGTTGAGTTGGGGTCGCAGCGATACATTACGTAGTTCGAGGAGAGCTCAGCATTTAATATGTCTTCGCGCAGCCAGGTTTCCGTAAGGACAATGACGTCGTAGTCACTAGAAGAAAACGCTAGATGGAATTCTTGTGTTTTCGTTCTCATTCCTCGCACGTTCTGGTAGTAAACGGAAAGAAACTGCTCGGAATGTGCGGTAACTTCGGGAACAGGCAATACAGGATGTGAAACAGGCGATGTAACTAGTTGGGAGGAGGGCGAAGAGCAGTGGAAGCAGTCATTGTTGCTGAGTCGGGCGCATTCGGTTTCCAAAAAAACCTTTATGGAATCTGATTTCTCTTCAAACTCACGATAAGCTGGCCATGTAGACGCCGTCATAGCTTTTTCTTTGAGATCCGTGGGCACGCCAACTTTGTAGGAGACAAAATTCAGCGTTCTAGGATCTCTGCCACGAGAGACCAACTTGACGACAGTGATGTTCGAATTTCCGAGTTTTTCCGCAGCTAGCTTGGTGACGCTTTCATCAGGGACATCGGGCGAAATTCCTGACAGGTACACCCAAAACTTTTTATCTTCACGATTCACAGCGATGGATGGTGTCCTGTATCGTCGTTGTCTCTCTTTCTTTTAGCAGAATTAAAGGAAAATTGTCGCGGTCCAGGAATCGGCATTTTTGGTACAGCGTCGATCAACGTTTTGAAGTTGGTCCGAATTTCTACCTTTAATTCCTCCAGTATGTCGCTGCAAATTATGTCTGTTAGTCTGTGCTTTCATGCTCTATTGGCAAAACCTGCACATACTAGTTGCGGAAATGCTTTCTTAATCTACTTCCAAATTAAACGGATAACATTTCACTTCGGTCTAAACGTTTAAGATATCGATCTTGAAACAAGGCACGTTTTAGGCGGTACACAATTATCAGGTGGCGTCCCGCAGTGATCACAATTTCATGTCTTCGTGCAAACGCAATTCTATGAATAACTTCCCTTTTATTATGTTGTCTTTTTTAAATGAACACCCCTGGTTTGTTTACATCGATTGATAGTTGAGCTTCCGGCCATCTCACTAAACATGAAATAACTGGATTACAGATTAAAAGTACTCAAAATAAAGTATTTTTGTGACGCAGGACTACGTTTTTGTTTTCGATATGGGGGTGCACGTTGCAAATTCAACAAAAATGGTATGTAACGAAAAGTGGTCCAATTTTAAACGCCTATAATTCAGCCATCTTACGGTAAATTGTCATATTTTTGCGCATATCGCTCATAAATCCTTCTAAGAATAGATTCCAATAGATAAACCCAAAGATTTTTGATATAATGGCATTAAAATTTTAAATAATGTTCAACATAGTTAAAATACCACGCATTTGCACACAGAAGGCTGCGCTTCTCTAGTCTGGCACGACAGATTTATGTACCTAACGCGCAACGCTTCTATGAATGACGTCACCATCGACTATTTAAAGAGCAGATTTGGTCGGGCAAGCTCAGTTAACTCTTGGACAGCAGGCAGAACAGAGCACTGCGCTGCATGCTCCCACAGCCAGTGTAGCAGAGGCTAGCGTCGTTGTCTCTTTCGCACCACCCATCACCACCAGCGTTGACTCATTTTACTTGGTGCGTATCTTCCATTCGTGTACGGACACGATGTACAGCTTTTTGATTCAAACATGGTACACCGTTCGCTTGGGTTTATTGTTTGAGGCGAATGTGTAGGTTATCCAAGTGTTGCGTGTATGATAGAAATCTGAGCTTTCGTTGCGCGAAGTGAAAGCTTTCGGTTTTTTTTTTGCGTTGTCGTCTCCATGACAGGCTAAGGAGACGAAAACTTTCTTAGCAACAAATTCACGCGAATGGATAGAAGAAATTGCAACGAAGGTTTATTATTTACGTTTCATCAATTTATTGATTCCACGAGATTCATTTCCACTCAACCTATCCCACTTTGATTCTACCAATACATACACTGAAAAAAATCCAAACGTTAATTCTATTTGCTTCAAACCGCTTAAAATTCATATGAAGAAGAAATGCTATTGTTATCTCGCGCACACATACCTTCTATGTGTCAACTGTATAAACTATGTATGCACACACATAAGTTATATGTGAATATTGTTATAGAATGGGGTTTTATGTGCCTAATAGTTATGAAATGTGAATGTAAGATTAATATTTCTTGTAAATACACACATTAGGTTTATGTGCCAGCAAATAGTGTCTATATGCCCCCGTTAATTGAAAAAATCTATGTGTAAAATCAATAGATATAACGTTTACTTTTTTTTAGTGCAGGTACTACAAAGCCTATTTATAAATGGATGCACTGTTACTCAAAAAATCGCTGCAAAAAATGCATCTAAGTCCATCCATAAAACTATTTTCGATTCTTGTATATGTTTTGCTTCGATATATGATTAAGACCATTGCATTCGCTACATTTATGTGTACTTTAGGAAAATTACAATAACGGTAAAATAAAACTATAAAGCTTGTCCTATACAAGAACTGTGACTGTATTGTCTAAAACATGATTTTTAACCATCGGTCTGGTTGTTTACGTACACAATAGAAATTATTTTAAAATTTTAAATCAGTTCCAGATATTAGTTCGGTTTTCAATCACAGTTTTCTATCTGCTTTCTTTAATCGGATTCGATCGCTCATTGTAAATAAAATGACTTGATGAGCAAGACGGTTTGCTTCATGAAGTGAACTGTAGAAAGAAATCCAAATGTAATAAGAAATTAAGTATTTCACGTATTGCAGTCCTACGTCTGCAATTCGTACAACCCCATAGGGCTGTCCCTTGTAGTTTTTCATTTTTT